>NC_091980.1:277854962-279209962 GCF_044704955.1 Pristiophorus japonicus | reverse complement strand
CCTGTACACCCAAGTCTAAATCATTAGTATATATATATCAAGAAATGTAGTGGTCCTAGTACCGACCCCTGGGGAACACCACTGTATACCTTTCTCCAGTTTGAAAAACATCCATTCACCACTACTCTCTGTTTCCTGTCACTTAGCCAATTTTATATCCATGCTGCCACTGTCCCTTTTATGGGTTTTAACTTTGCTGGCAAGCCTATTATGTGGCACTTTATTAAATGCCTTTTGGAAGTCCATGTACGCCACATCAACCGCATTGCCATCATCAACCTTTTCTGTTACTGCATCAAACAACTCAATCAAGTTAGATAAACACAATTTGCCTTTAACAAATCCGTGTAGGCTTTCCTTAATTAATCCATACTTGTCCAAATACTGTTAAGTTTGTACCTGATTATCGTTTCTAAAAGCTTCCCCACTACCGAGGTTAAACTGACTGGCTTGTAGTTGCTGGGTTTATCCTTACACCTTTTTTTGAACAATGTGATAAAGTTATTCTGTTGGAAACTCACTGAAATAGAAACATCATTTGTTCAAAGTTAATTATTACTAATATTGCTCACAGAGTGAATACTTTAAAATGGTATTATTTCTACTCACAAAGGGTGCTGGAAGTTTGGAACTCTCTTCTGCAAATGGTAATTAATGTTAGGGCTATATTTTTGGGTCCTTTCCGCTCCGGCTCTCACCCCAGAGCAGCGAGAAATGGGGCGGCGAGGTCTCCTGCATCCGGTCGCGATCCTCGGATCGGGTTTTGCAGTGAAGCTTTGTAACAACACTGGGAAAAGCCCTACCAGGTGTCTAACATATCTCATTGTGACACTATCGTGATTTTTGACTCGCACCCGACCCATACGTCCCAAAGCGTGCCCCGCGATGACCGCCTGGTAAAACAGATGGTCCAGCCATGACCGCGGCGGTGATGTAGATAAAGTGCAGAAAAGGTAAGGTTGAGTGCTTATT
This sequence comes from Pristiophorus japonicus, assembly GCF_044704955.1. Classification (NCBI taxonomy): domain Eukaryota; kingdom Metazoa; phylum Chordata; class Chondrichthyes; family Pristiophoridae; genus Pristiophorus; species Pristiophorus japonicus. The sequence goes on along the minus strand of NC_091980.1, from coordinate 279,208,990 downwards.
CTTTCATTTTTTTTTTGCAATTTGTGGTTGAGGTGGTGTGGGCAATGTTTTTGGAAGGTATATGTGATTTTTGTTTTGGCGGGGGGGTGGGGGGGTAGTTGCCACCTCCCAAGGCCTCTCTTGGAGCACTCCCGGCCCCGCACTTTAGTTGTACAACACCCCGCTTCGTGCTGCACCCCAGGCGCAGGGCCCAGATGGCAAAAATTTCTCCCCAGAGCGCAAACGTTCCCTGGTCGGTGACTTTCTCACCCAGCCTCCGTTTTCGCCCTGAAAATGGCAAAACCGAATTGGAGATTGATTGCTTTTTGTTAATCAAAGGGATTAAGGCATATGAGCCAAAGGTGGGTATATGGAGTTAGGTCACAGATCAGCAATGACCTCATTGAATGGCAGAACAGGCTCAAGGGGCTCAATGGCCTACTCCTGTTCGGGAATCCGTGAGTCGGGAGTTCAGGAATCTGAGAGTTCGGGAGTTCGAGAGTTCAGGAGTCCGAGGAGCAGGAGGTCAGCGAGGAATTCACTTCTGGCGAGGAGCTCACAGTCCTCTTCTGGGCAGGTAAGTGATTGGCTGGTTGATTAATAAGTATCTCTCTTTCTCTTTTATAACAGGTAAGTCGAAAAAGAGGGATGGCAGGGCAGCTCAGTCCTGAGGAATACATGTCCTGCGGCATGAGGGAAGTCCTGGATGCTTCGCGCAGTCTAGACAACCATGTGTGCAGGAGGTGTCTCCAGCTTCAACTACTCGAGCTCCGTGTTTCGAAGTCAATACGGTGCATCCACAAGGCTGAGAGCTACGTGGATAGCACGTTTCAGGAGGTGGTCACACCGCAGCTTAAAAGCATGCAGGGAGAAGGGAAGTGAGGGAATCACCACATGGAGGAAGAACGCTAGGAAGGTAGTGCAAAAGTCCCCCCCTGAATCCAACTTGCTTTCTAACTGATATTCTCTTCTGAGCACCGGTGAGGGCAATGGTGCCTCTGGGGAGTGCAAAAAGCGCCAAGTCCAAGGCACCGTGGGTGGCTCAGCTGCACAGGGGGGAGGGACAAAGAATAAAAGAGTTGTCGTGGTCGGGAATTCAATATTTAAGGGAATAGAGAGGTGCTTCTGTGGCTGTAGACATGACTCCAAAATGGTATGGTGCCTCCCTGGTGCCAGAGTCAAGAATGTCACCGAGCGGATGCAGGGCATTCTGGGGGGAGAGAGTGAACAGCTAGAGGTCGTGGTTCGTATTGGGACCAATGATTTAGGTAGAAAGAGGGATGAGGTCCTGCAGGCAGAATTTAGGGAGCTAAGTGAAAAATTAAAGGGTTGGATCTCAAAGGTAGTAATCTCCGGGTTACTATCGGTGCCACATGCTAATGCGTACAAGAATAGAAGGATAGAGAGGATGAACGCGTGGCTGGAGAATTGGTGTAGGAAGGAGGTATTGTGTATGCAAGCACTCTGTTAATGACTCCACGAGGTAGGGGTATGGCACTTGAACTGTACAGACTGTAGTCCTTTATTGCAGCTTCTAGAAGTGAGGACACCAAGAGGTGAGCTCCCTTTTATACTTGGTTACCTGCAGTATACAGGTGACCCTTAGGTCTCCAGCAGCAGCACCCTCTGGTGTACAGGTATGGTATATACAGGGTGAAGGTACATTCAGGTCGAGTGTTCCAGTACATCATTGACATGCATACATTACAACACTCCCCCGAAGCCTTTCCCAAATCCTTATTGCCATGACATGGGGAGGTGATCAATAGTGGGCTGTGGGAGGTTGTGGTGTGGGTTGTGTGGGTGCCAGGTGTGATACCTGTGCTCATGGTTGCCCTCATCCATTTCCCCCCCTCACACAAAGACCATGTGAGTGTCACTATGGGAGGATTTCTCAGTGGTGGAGCCTGTGCAATGGATAAGGTACATACACTGTAGAATGGGTAGGTGGTGGCGTTTGGTGGTGGGCAGGGCCACAGGGCTGTGTGGGCTCCTTGTCCTCCATTGGTGGTGGAAATCTGGTCATTCCAGGGTCTGCCAGGAAAGCTGGAGGGTACTGGCCTCTCGCCCCTGGTGCTGGCCCTGGGGTGTAGGGCCAATCTGGGGCAGGTTGCCAGTGGTGGTGGTTGTGCTGCCCATTGATTTCTGTCCCTGCAATGGGTCTGCTCCTACTTGGTGTGTGTGAGCCCTTCCTAGGGCATCACGTTTGTTCCAAAAGCCCAGGCTACATGATCAGGTTGCCCGCTGGACCAAGGGGGTCTCCCACGGGGTGTTTCCTCTGGCATTGACATTATACCTGTAGAACCCGGTGTCATTTAGCATTCTACTTTTGATATGCATGACACATTGGCTCCGATCACAACTAGTCGACTCTACACTGTTATCTCTCTTGGCTGGCTAACAGAAAGCAGAGAGTTGGGATAAATGGGTCATTTTCAGGTTGGAAATTGGTGGTTAGTGGTGTGCCATGGGGATCGGTGCTGGGACCACAACTGTTTACAATATACATAGATGACCTGGAGGAGGGGACAGAGTGTAGTGTAACAAAATTTGCAGATGACACAAAGATTAGTGGGAAGCGGGTTGTGTAGAGGACACAGAGAGGCTACAAAGAGATTTAGATAGGTGAAGCGATTGGGCTAAGGTTTGGCAGATGGAATACAATGTAGGAAAATGTGAGGTCATCCACCTTGGAAAAAAAAACAGTAAAAGAGAATATTATTTGAATGGGGAGAAATTACAACATGCTGCGGTGCAGAGGGACCTGGGGGTCCTTGTGCATGAATCCCAAAAAGTTAGTTTACAGGTACAGCAGGTAATCAGGAAGGCGAATGGAATGTTGGCCTTCATTGCGAGAGGGATGGAGTACAAAAGCAGGGAGGTCCTGCTGCAACTGTACAGGGTATTGGTGAGGCCGCACCTGGAGTACTGCGTGCATTTTGGTCACCTTACTTAAGGAAGGATATACTCGCTTTGGAGGGGGTACAGAGACGATTCACTAGGTTGATTCCGGAGATGAGGGGGTTACCTTATGATGATAGATTGCGTAGACTGGGTCTTTACTCGTTGGAGTTCAGAAGGATGAGGGGTGATCTTATAGAAACATTTAAAATAATGAAAGGGATAGACAAGATAGAGGCAGAGAGGTTGTTTCCACTGGTCGGGGAGACTAGAACTAGGGGGCACAGCCTCAAAATACGGAGGAGCCAATTTAAAACCGAGTTGAGAAGGAATTTCTTCTCCCAGAGGGTTGTGAATCTGTGGAATTCTCTGCCCAAGGAAGCAGTTGAGGCTAGATCATTGAATGTATTCAAATCACAGATAGATAGATTTTTAACCAATAAGGGAATTAAGGGGTATGGGGAGCGGGCGGGTAAGTGGAGCTGAGTCCACGGCCAGATCAGCCATGATCTTTTTGAATGGCGGAGCAGGCTCGAGGGGCTAGATGGCCTACTCCTATTCCTAATTCTTATGTTCTTATGTTCTTATGTTCTTATGTTCTCTTCACATTATCACATTTTGCACTTACAACACTTTCTTGTGTATCGGTGTCTCCATACAGGGTTACATTTATCATATTAGCATTTCTGGCATCACTTTTCAACGGTACAAACTTGTTACTTACATCACTTTTAAAAGCATTCATTACATTTATTCCAATAGTTTTTCCAGCATCATCATTTAACATTACATTTGTATACCTGCATTCGCTTGCTGCACTTCTAACTTTAATGTCCTTGGCTTCGCTGTGCCCAGAGTGGAACTGTGCCTTTAATTTCCTTGGGTTGCTGGTCTCCTTTAAGAGGGCCTTCCAGTCTGGTTCGCCGCTCGGTGCCACGTGTTGCTCCTCCAACCCGGCCCCTCGTGGTCTGGTCGTGGCCATTTTGATTCCAAGTTCTTCGCCTCATGGTGCGGCCGCAATCTTCTCGCTCTCCTCAAGGTAGGCTGTGGTGATCCATTTGTCCCCAGGTTCAGCCACAGATGCCGGAAATCTGATCTTCTACACCGATCTTCTTCCCTCGGAGTCCTGCCATGGCCTGGCAGGTGAGGTCTGGTCGTTGGGGTTGGATCATCTCTCCATGGTATTGTGCAGTCTGTGTCGTTGCTATGCAGTCGAGCTGAATGGTAGGATTTCTAGGTGCTGCGATGGATCCAAGTTTGGGGTCACATAGGATGTCGATCGCTGGGGCCTGGAGGCCGTCATTGCTCCAACTGATTTGGACCTGCTTCATCCAACTTCTTCCCAGTAGCGTTGGACCATCACCGGCAACGATCCACAAGGGGAGCTTATACATTGCGCCGCCTTGGGACACCTGGACGTCCACGCTGCCAACGACTGGAATGGTGCCTTTTGCATAGATGAGCAGCTTTGCCTGGATTAGGGACAGTTTTGGTTGTTCGGTGGGATTGTTCCAGAGTTTTTCAAAGGCCGTCTGACTCATCAACAACTGGCTCGCCCCTGTGTCGATCTCCACACTGGAACCCTGTTGATGTCCACTTCCATTTTCCACGGGGATCTCTCGCTGGAGCAAGTATATATTCCATACTCTTCTTCTAGGGGCTGAGCAGCTTTGTCTTCGTTAGTGTCGGAACCCAGGTGATCGGCCAACTCTTCAGCGAGTAAAACTTTTTTGACACATTCGCTGAAGGTGATCTTTTGCTTTGCAACCTTTGCAGGTATAGTCTTTGTATCGGCACTGGTGGGCCCTGTGGTTTCCTCCACAGCACCAGCACGGGGCTAGCCGATTGGTCCCACGTGGCGGACTCAGGGTTGCGGGACTCGGGGCAGCATTCTTGCCTCTGAAAGTCACCATTCTGTTCACTGTGCTCGTCAGTTCAGAGTCCCGGGTGTGGGTCATCATTCGTTTGGAGTCGCAGACCGAAATCCTGAAGGCCTGGCTCACTTTGATTGCCTTCTGCAAGGTGACAGGAGTGTCCGCAGAGAGCAATTTATGGAGGAGGCCCGCATGGCCGATTCCAATAACGAAGATGTCCTTTAGTGCTTCGGTGAGGTGGTCGCCAAAATCGCACGGTGAAGCCAACCTTCTTAGATCTGCAGCATATTTAGCGATTTCTTGGCCTTCGGGCTGCCGGTGAGTGTAAAACCGGTGCCTGGCTGTGAGGATGCTCTCTTTGGGTTTTAAGTTGCTCTTGTATTAAAGTTACGAGCTCCATATAGCTCTTGGTTGTTGTCTTCGCTGGGGCTAGCAGGTCCCTGATGAGGCCATGGATAGTGGGCCCACAACTGCTGAGCAGGATGGCCCTGCATTTGTTCACCAGCGAGATTGGTGAGTCCCCAGCCAGGTCGTTCGCGATGAAGAAGTGTTCTAACCTTTCCACGAAGGCATCCCAATCTTCCCCATCTGCAAATTATTGGAAGTTGCTGAGATTAGACATGTTGTGCGTGGAATTCGGAACCTCATCGTCAGTTATTGTGTATGTAGGCACTCTGTTAATGACTCCGTGAGGCAGGGGTATGGCACTTGAACTGTACAGACTGTAGTCCTTTATTGCAGCTCCTAGAGTGAGGACACCAAGAGGTAAGCTCCCTTTTATACTTGGTTCACTGCAGTGTACAGGACCCTTAGGTCTCCAGCAGCAGCACCCTCCGGTGTACAGGTATGGTATATACAGGATGAAGGTACATTCAGGTCTAGTGTTACAGTACATCATTGACATGCATGCATAACAGGATCTTGAGGCATTGGGACCACTACTGGGGGAGATGGGACCTGTACAAACTGGACGGTTTGCACCTCAACAGTGCCGGGACCAATATCCTCGCAGGGAGTTTTGCTAGTGCTGTTGGGAAGAGTTTAAACTAGCTTGGCAGGGGGATGGGAGCCTGAGAAAAAATTCAATCGGGAAAGAAGTAAAGTTGAAATTGGAAAGCAAGAATGTAGAAAATGAATCTGTAAGACAGAGGAAACAAGAGTTAGTAAGTAGTAATCAAGGAAGTCTTCTGTGCTAAATGGTATATACTTCAATACAAGGAGTATAACGAATAAGGCGGATGAGCTGAGAGCACAGGTAGACACGGGAGTATGACATTATAATCATTACGGAGGCATGGCTAAAAGAGGGGTAGGTTTGGCAGTTCAATATTCCTGGTTCCAGGGTTAGAAAGGACAGAGAGCGGGTAAAAAGGGGGTGGGGAGCAGTGGTTCGCAGTATTGATTAAAGAAACTATTACAGCTGTGAGGAGGGATGATATGTTAGAGGGATCATCAAATGAGGCCACATGGGTCGAACTGAAAAATAAAAAAGGGGCAATCACACTGTTGGGCATGTACTATAGACCTCCAAACAGTGGGAGGGAGATAGAAGAACAAATATGTAGGCAAGTTTCTGTGAAGTCCAAAAACCATAGGGCAGTAATAGTAGGGGATTTTAATTATCCTAATATTGATTGGGACAAATATAGTGTGAAGGGTATAGAGAGTGCAGAGTTCTTAAAATGCATTCAAGAGAATTTTTTTAGTCAGTATGTAACAAGCCCAACACGAGAGGGGGCGGTTCTGGATTTAGTTTTGGGGAATGAAGCTGGGCAGGTAGAAGGGGTATCAGTGGGAGAGCACTTAGGTGCCAGTGACCATAATGCAGTCAGATTCATGGTAGTTATGGATAGGGACAAGCATAGACCAGGAATAAAAGTCCCAAATTGGGGAAAAGCTAACTTTGCTCATTTGAGAAGTGATTTGGTCACAGTGGGCTGGAAACAGTCACTTGATGGTAAATCAATGTCGGAACAGTAGGAGGCATTCAAGGAGGAGATCCTGAGGGCTCATGCCAAACATGTGCCCTTGAAGGAAAAGGGTGGGAATAACAATTCTAGAGCCCCCTGGATGTCTAGGGACTTACAGGGGAAGATAATGAAAAATAGAGAAGTTTATGTCATATACCAACGGCTAAATACTGTTGAATCTCTGGAGGAATATAGAAAGTTCAGAGGTAAAATTAAAAAGGATATTAGGAATGCAAAGAGAGAGTATGAACAATTCTTGGCAGGTAAAATCAAGGAAAACCCAAAGATGTTCCATATTAAGAGCAAGAGGATAACTAAAGAAAGGGTAGGGCCTATTGGAGACCATGAGAGTAATCTGTGTGTGGAGGCGGAAAATGTTGGTATGGTTCTTAATGAATACAAATGAAAGGGGCAATGCAAATACTGCTATTGAGGAGGAGTGTGAAATTCTGGATGAAATAAACATAGTGAGAGAGGAGGTATAAAAGGGTTTAGCAGCTTTGAAAGTGGATAAGTCCCCAGGCCCGGATGAATTGCATCCTAGGCTGTTGAGCGAAGCAAAAGAGGAAATAGCAAAGGCCTTAACCATCATTTTCCAGTCCTCATTGGATTCAGGCATGGTGCCTGAGGACTAGAGGACTGCTAATGTGGTACCTTTGTTTAAGAAGGGAGAAAGGGATAGGCCGAGTAATTACAGGCCTGTCAGCCTAAACTCAGTGGTGGGAAAATTATTGGAAAAAGTCCTGAAGGACAAGATCAATTGTAAGATTCCTAAATCTCTGGAATTAAATTGACAGCAAGACTGATTATTTTAAAACAATTTGGAATAGTTTATTAAACACACACACATGCACATCTATCAGCAGTTGTCGGCTATCCTACGGATCGACTTAGTTACAACAGACTATAAAAAGGTATACTACACTTTCCTCTGGCTGGCTGGCTGAGCACAGCTGTTTGGGCTGGTCTTGAGAGGGATGGTTTGCCGTGTGCTCAGGAGAGAAGCCAACAATCTTTGCCTTGACTTATTATACCCCTTAAGGCCATTGTTTCTCAGGAAGCCTCAGGATTGGATCTTGGTTCCTGATTGGCTTCTCCTCATACATGTGTCTGTCTGGGGACCGGTGCCATTCCTTGATTAGGTTAATGGCTTTCCAATTAACACCTTTAAGTTTCGATGGGCTTCAAAGACATTTCCTTTGTTCTTTTAAGCTCTGTCCAGCCAGAAGGCAATATACCATCAGAACATGCTGGAAGTCTGTGAGCTTCCATTTTGTCTCTTTCAAAACTGTCCTTTCGTATAATCTCATTTTTTTACATTTATATATATATACAGAATCAATTTTGTCATTAATCTTACAAACTTCTCACCTTGAGGGGGAAATATCCTTATTGACTCATCATATGGTTTATCTTCTGAGGGCTCACATATCATAAAAATTGAGAGGGTTCTGATAGCTCTGCTGTTTATATTTCTGTGAGGTGGATGACCGCTGTTTAATGAGTTTTAAACTCAGAGAGAGAGAAAAGTGTATGGCTTGACTCGGTCCTCACCTCGTAAGCTGTATGCCACATGTAGGGGATTTACTATAGTACAATAACATCTCCAGCGGAGACTCTCCCCTTCCCATATCTTCAGTGCACCATCGCTTCTCAAAGCACATTGATGGTTGATGATGTTCGTGAGTCATGCTGCAGTTCCCGCTTCTCCATCTTCTCTCGGCTTCGGTCATGGTCCGTAACATGGTCTGTGGGAAACAAGATCAGTGCAGTATTTACTCTTTGGCAGTTTTTAACTGATTAATGTGAAACCACTTCTTGTACTTAACGCCCTTTTCCCCCGGTAACAGAATCAAACAAACCGCGGAGTTCAATCGGTCTATAATCGTATGCGGTCCCCACCACCTGGGCTCAAAGGCAGCTTCTTTTTCCCATAATTTGGAATCATTACTTAGTCCCCCACCTCGTATTCAAAGAGACATACTTTCTTGTCAAAGTACCTTCTAATTTGATTTCCTCAATTTGGTGGCCACAAATCGAATGATCTGATCGGTGTGATCTACCACTTGTTCCAGCCACTTGGAACGACATGTTTTCATTGTCAGGGGACTCATCCTGTTTAATGTTAGCTGGCCTGCTGTTCTCATGAGCCTCCCTGTTATGGCCTGATATGGGGAGACCCCTGTTGTTCTATGAGGTGTGGACCTCATTGCCATTAAGCACATTGGCAGCACGTTAGCCCATTGAGTGTGGTGGTCTGCGCACAATTTTTTTAACATTAACTTGAGGGTCCTGTTCCTCCTTTCGACCCCTCCAGATGACTGGGGGTGGTGAGCAATATGTAATTAGTGTTTTATCCCCAACATTTCCTGCAGCTGGGTAAAAATTTTACCGGTAAAGTGTGAACCTTGATCGCTGTCCACTTGTACTGGTACTCCCCACCTACAAAACACATGATTCAATAGTTTTTTGGCTGCTGTGATTGGAGCGGCAGGGGAATGCTTCGATCCATTTAGTGAATTGATCCACCACCACTAGGGCATGCTGATAATTGCCTTGCGTCTGTGGAAGTGGCCCAATGAAGTCAATCTGGAGGTGAGTCCATGGCTCTTGAGGTGGGAGTGCGCTTTGAAGCAGGGCTCGGTTAGTGCATGCAGGAGGATTGTGTTACAGGCACGGTAGGCATCGTGCCACATATTGGTTGATTGTTTCCCTTATGGAAGGCCGCCAAGCTGTGGATGCTACCTTATAGAAGGTTACCTGGGCCGAATAGTGCTCTGCTGTGGGGTGAGAGTGAAAGAGGGAGAGCAGTTCCTGACACACCTCTGGTGGAACACACATCACCGGGCAGGCATTTGGCTTTCTTTTGAACATCAGCAACTGCTCATCTGAGTCAGGGGCAGTGACTAGTATGGTATTGGAAGGCAAGGTTGTTGGTTGAGGAAGGGGTCTGCCTTCCTCGTGCCAGGTGCTTACAACAGCATATGACCAGTATTGCTGCAGCAGGGATTTTAAATCTAGGTGATATGTTGGGGAGACCTTGCTAACAGCATTGCAGGGCTCAACAACTATATCATCTATCTCCCCATCAATCGCAGCATCCTTGGCTGCTCTGTCTGCTCTAGAATTTCCCTCACTATGTGGACCCCCTTTTCTATGGGCTGCTACCTTTCCTATGAAGTCGGACTGGGATCGCTGTTTAAGGTATGACCAGAGCAGGCGTAATCAGGGCCCATGGACCAGGGCCTTACCGTCTATCGTACAATAGTAATTTTTGTGGTATGGAGGCAAGGTGAGCATGGTGTTTATAGCATAGGCACTATCGGACCAAATATTCATGGGTCTATCTGAGGTCTCCTTCACAGCAATTAGAAGTGCTGGGATTTCTGCATATTGTGAAGACTGTCTGTTGCATCTTCACTGGATGGTTCTTTCTGGCAATACCACAGCACACCCGGTGTGAGGGGATCCCTCAATGTGTTATGAGGTCCCATTGATATAGACAACCGAGTAAGCATCTGAAATTTCTATCACTCCTGCCTTATCTCTTAATCCCATCCAAACACAGTCCTGATTATAATCTATCAACGCCCCATACTGTTCCAACATCAGTACCTACAATTCCCCTTCCGTCAGGGGTGGTCATCAGCATCGGCGCTGGGACCTTACAGGTGAGGCCTCCCAACTGAAGTTCAGTGGCCTTCCCTGTATCCGCGGTGGTTGTATCACGGTTAAACCCTTTAAGGGTCATATAACCCTTGCCCGCCTCTGCGTGGCATTCAGGGTATAGGGTGTGGATGATGGTACGGCTGAGCATAATCTGCTGCCTGTCCCATTTTAAGACAACAAGGACTACTGGTCTCCCGCTGTTATCACACCGGAATCGCACTTTCGACCAATCTTCGGGGGCCGAACCCTACATAGGGTTGATCCTTGAATGGGTCTCTCTAATGAGTATGCATCAGCGATTGTGTGCACCGGTAAATGATTTTGCATCCTCCCCATGGCAATTTGGGTTTGTATGAGGGTTATCAACTGGTCCAATTGTTGATCTGTCCTAGAGGGCTTGGATTCGGCCTTCTTTAGAAGGGTTACTAACTGAGCCAATTGTTGTTCCATCCCAGAGGGTTTGGGTTCGTCCCTCGGGAGATATCTTTGAATTGCATCATGGTTTGGTGCCGGTCTGGGTCTGCTGCAGTCTTTTGCTGGGTGGCCTATCTGCTTACAATTGAAGCACTGTCCCTTAAAGGGATAGTTTCGAGATCCCGCCACCGTTGACACTGGTTTATTTGCAGTGGGTGGTGACTTCACCTTTAACTGGTCTTTTACCATCTCCCAGGCTATTTGAGTGCTGTTCTCTATATCTGTCCACTGATAGGTAGGCCTCATGGCTATGCCCAGGGTGGTTTTAACTAACTTGGGTCAGGAACATCGATTTAAATTGTTCCTGATTCTTTCCTACTGTAGCATTTGCGGGTGCCTGGTTCTGGGTATGCTGATAGATATTGTACAGGTGATTACTGAAGGCTCTAGGGTCTCTTCTGGGCGCTACTTGGTCTGATTAAGCAGAGCCACTAATTTCAAGTTTTGGATCCCTAAATGGTTTAGGATCTCTGTCATGAATGCTTCAACTGCTGTGCCAGGCTGGAGGACTACGTCTGGCAGATTATCTTTTAGGGAAGTAGAACAGGCCAAGAAGAGGACTCATGTTAAGTCTCTCTCTTCCAACTTGGGATGACCCCTCCTGAAATTTGCCCACCTCCTACTAACTTCCAGTGGGTCGTCCCCATCATTAATGGGCCCCAACTCGTGGCTACAAGCTGTGGCATCAGCACCAGATATGAGCCATGAGTCGGTATGGTTACTGGTGATGTGACCATGCATATTACGTCGGAGATAAGTGGTTACTACGGCTACGATTGGCTCTTGTGTCTCCAAGGTATCCCACCCTACACCATCAGCCTGGGGATTATACTGCCTGCTTTCCTCTTCCCAATCTGTCTCTCCCTCATCCCCTTCTGCTGTCTCTGTTATGGCTCCCCGTGTTACTGCGGATACCAGGGCCTGCTGCTTCCCTAACTAACTTTTTAGCCTCGCTATTTCTAGTTGGCATAGGGAGTGGTCTGCCTCCCTATGTGGCTTCTTAATTACTTCCCAAAATGCTCCTCTAGCATCTTCTATCTCTTGCTGGAGCCCAAATTTTCCAATTTATATTTTTTATCTCTAATTTGTTTTCATTCACTTCAACGAAGGCTGCTGTGGCATTTAAATTTGAGAGGCTTTGTTGTTGTAGCAATGAAGCTGCCTGTTCAGCCCCTCTTTCTAATTGTCTAATACTGTTTAATTGACCAATTTCTTGTCTTAAATGCTGTATTTCTCCCTCTTTTAACTGCTTCACAAGTTGGAGGCCTTCTTCCTTTTGTTGTTTTATATCTTGAATCTCTTTTTCTTTTAGTTGAATCTCTTTTACTTGCAATTCTTTTAAATCCTGTATCTCTTTTGCCCTTTGTTCTTTCAGACTCTGAATCTCTTTTACTGGTAGTTCTTTTAAATCTTGTATTACTTTGGCCTCCTGCCTCATTAATTCCTCATTTCTCCAAGCACAATACAATGCGCTGAATGCCAAGAGACCGTTTGCCCGTTTTGGCCTTAGCTCTCCTTGATCTACTTTCTCCTGGATAAATGTCACAAGCTCCCCAAAGGACGCATGTTGGCCCTTGCGGAAGTTGCCTGTGGCTGGAGATTCATGTTAGGATGCCTTGCTCAAGTATCTATTCCTCATGTTCTTTAAGCAGACTATTCAATCACAAAGAAAATCACAGCGGAGCTTAACTCTGTCTCCACCTGATGCATTTTCCAGCAAGTAATATGGACAGCAATCGGAAAGAAGAATTTTGGCTGATTGTCTCTCCCTCCCCACCCCCCAGCTCCCGCTTCCACCCCCACCACAATCAGTTTAAATTTATGGCTATTTCTAGCAAACAACTGTAATGGAGTATTTATCAAGAGTCACGCCATCTTGGCTTGGACATTGATTGGAATTTTTTCATTGTTGCTTGGTCAATAGCCCGGAATTACCTGACCAACTCCATTGTGAGAGCACAATCACAAGGCCTGCAACAGAAAGAGCATCGCCACTGTCACAGGGCACCTAGGCATGAACAATTAATGGGAACTTGTCAGTATTGCCCACAATCCAAGGACAATTATTTTTACAATCCCCATGACCATGCCTTCAGCAGTTTCTTCTGTGAGAAATAAGATTAGTTTGTTCTACTTCTGGCCTGAAGATGATACAAGATTGATACTGAATGGGAAAGCAGGGTCAGGGGTGGGGCGGGTGGGGGAGGGTGGGAGAGGGGGTGGGGGGGGAGAATGGGGAGAAATGATAACTTTCTTGTAGATTTCAGATGAGATTTAAAGGAATGAAATAATACACATACCACTCCTCTCACCAATGGAAGCAATCATTATCTCAACTCAACAATAACTGAGACTTTTGAGACATAAATATAAAAACACGACTGAAATGTATCTATAATCGAGCTAGACTTTCGACATATATCCCCCATTAAGCAGCCATATAACCGCCGAGATTCTCTTTACCGCCCATTTTGATTATAAATGGAAACTATTGCCCGATTATCGACCATTTATCGCCAGGGGAACATTCAGCTTACAAGTAACGCCGGGAATGAGCTAAACCACCCGCCCATTTTTTTTTTAATCTGATGTCATCACTCATGTACTACCCAGAAGACTGTTTATAATGGAAACTACGACCCTACTACCGCCCAGATTATCGGCGAGCCCTACTTTCGGCATTTCACCCATATACCGCCCAAATGATCGCCCACCCAAAAAGATGCTCAAGAAAAGCTGCACTCACCTGACCTTAATCCGGCAGTATGGACGTCATTTTGTAAAGTGGAGGAAGTTTAATAAAAGGCTGCTTCAAGTTGATAGGAGCATTGAAGTAATTTGTAAGTGATTTTAAGGGCGTTTTAGAATCTTTCCAATCATCTAATCACATTGTAGTCAATTTTGAGTTTATATTGTGTTTGTTGAGGACACTTTAAGAATTTTGAAGACAGATTAGAGCAGTTATAATAATGGGGCCTGTCATTTCTCAGCCAGTATTGATGACTACTTATATGCTGCAGAATAGAGATGGGAGAAGGTTCATTGAAGAGCATTATATACCCAATGATGATGAGGAGGAGACCTTACACCCAACGCATTTACAGGGAGCAGCTTTCATACCTGAACTTCTCCGATAATACGCGCATTAGAAGGCTGCGCTTCTGAAATGAGGTCATCAGTGAGATATGCCAGCTCATTAAGGGAGACCTGCAGCCTACCAGCACCATCAGGATTGCACTGCCCGTTGAGATTAAGGTTACTGCGGCACTTTCCTTCTATACATCGGGCTCCTTTCAGGCCTCAGCTGGTGACATTTGCTGCACCTCTCAGCACGCCACGCAGTACTGCATTTGACAGGTGACTGAAGCCCTTTACGCACGTAGGATGGACTTTATAAACTTCCCTATGAGGTATCCGAAGAAACATCTTCCAAGAAGAAGCAACTGCTTCCGTGTGACTCGCATCTGTCGGCATAGGTGGTACGGCACCTTGGGGTGCAGTGCCGTATCCCGAGACCATCGTCTGCCACATGGCATCGACGGAATCGGCCATACTCCACATTGCTGCAACCATCTGCGCCTTGTCCTCCGAAATACATGCTGAGAGTGTGGCATATTCATTAATTGCTGCCTGTGCAGTTAAATTGTCCACCTTATTATGAATACTCCTCGCATTGAGGCACAGAGCCTTCAGGCTTGTCTTTTTAACACACTTTGCCCCTTTAGAACTTTGCTGTAATGTGGCCCTTTTAGATTTTTGCCTTGCGCTTTTCTGCCCTCCACTTTTACTTTTCTTCTTTCTATCTTTTGCTTCTGCCCCCATTCTACTTGCCTCTGTCTCCCTGCATAGGTCCCCATCCCCCTGCCATATTTGTTTAACCCCTCCCCAACAGCACTAGCAAACACTCCCCCTAGGACATTGGTTCCAGTCCTGCCCAGATGCAGTCCGTCTGGTTTGTACTGGTCCAACCTCCCCCAGAACCGGTTCCAATGTCCCAGGAATTTGAATCCTTCCCTTCTGCACCACTCCTCAAGCCACGTATTCATCTTAGCTATCCTGAGATTCCTATGTGGCACTGGTAGTAATCCTGAGATTACTACTTTTGAGGTCCTACTTTTTAATTTAACTCCTAGCACCCTGAATTCAGCTTGTAGGACCTCATCCCGTTTTTTACTTATATTGTTGGTACCTATATGCACCACGACAACTGGCTATTCACACTCCCCCTCCAAAATGTCCTGCAACCGCTCCGAGACATCCTTAACCCTTGCACCAGGGAGCCAACATACCATCCTGGAGTCTCGATTGCGGCCGCAGAAACATCTAGCTATTCCCCTAAAATAGAATCCCCTACCACTATAGCTCTCCCACTCTTTTTCCTGCCCTCCTGTGCAGCAGAGCCACCCACGGTGCCAGGGACTTGGCTGCTGCTGCCCTCCCCTGATGAGTTATCCCCCTCAACAGTACCCAAAACGGTGTATCTGTTTTGGAGGGGGATGACCGCAGGGGACCTCTGCACCACCTTCCTTCCACTGCTCTTCCTGTTAGTCACCCATTCCCTACGGTATGACCAACTCACTAAACGTGCTATTCACGGCATCCTAGGCATCGTGGATGCTCCAGAGTGAATCCACCTGCAGCTCCAGTGCCGCAATACGGTCTGTCAGGCGCTGCAGCAGAATACACTTCCCACACATGTAGTTGTCAGGGACACTGGAAGCGTCCCTGAGTTCCCACATGGCACAGGAAGAGCATGACACGTGTCCGAGCTCTCCTGCCATGACTTAACCCCTAGATTTACTTAATTTGGCAACAACAATGATAAAGGTTACCTACTGATAAAGGAAAAGAAAAAGAAAAACTACTCGCCAATCACTTACCCCTTTGACTGTGATGTCACCTTTCAATTTTTTTCTACTTCTTTGTTTACCTTCTGCACCTGCCCCTGCACCAGCTGGCCTCCTCGATCTCCCGCCTCCTCAACTCTTGGGCCTTTATAGGCCTCTGACTCCCCGGACTCCCGCTCCTCGAACTCCCGCCTCCTTGAACTTTCGGGCATGTAAAGGCCTCCGACTCCCCGGACTCCCGCTCTTCGATCTCCCGCTCTTCGACCTATGGCCTTTAGAGGCCTCCGACTCCCCGGACTCCCGCTCCTCTCCTCGAATGTCCGTTGCTGTTGACGCCGGCCTTACACGACTGAATACATCACTCTCGTCCATTTCGCATCGCTACCGCTATCACCCAAATTAAAAAGGCAAAACTAGCGGTTTTTAAAATGGGCGATATTCCAGCGTTTGTGAAAAGTGAGATAACCACTACTGCCGGAAATATCGCCTATATATGGGCGATAGCGATATAAATGGAAAGTCTAGCCCTATAGTCCCTTTCATGTCTCAAAGCATTTCACAGTCAAAGTACTTTTGAAGAGCAGTTACTGTTCTAACCACAGCAGCCAATTTACCAGCAGCAAGATCCCACAGACAGTAATGAGATAATTGACCAGATAATCAGTGATGTTAGTTGAGGAATAACTATGGGCCAGATCACCATCAGAGTCCCCTGCTCTTCTACAAATATTGCCAAGGGATCATCTACATCCACCTGAGGGGGAAGACAGGGCCTTGGTTTAATGTCTCATCTGAAAGACAACACCCCTGACAGTGAAGCACTCCCTTTGTACTACACTGAAGTGTCAGCTTATATTATGTTCTTGAGTCGCCAGAACAAGAATGCTACCACATACTTGCAAGGCACAGCAGGGTGGCGAGCATCTGAAAGAACACATTTCGAGTGAAGTGTCTCTGAAATACCACCATGTCTCTCTCTGACAAACCTGATATGCATTTTGTGATTTCAGTATGAGACTTTCTACAACACAGCATACCAAATCACAGTTCAACATTTGACTATGCTGGTGTCATGCTGAGGGATTGACTTTAAAAAGAATTACACAAAAAATTGTTACATGAAAGGCATCAGTCCAGCTGGTAATTGCAGGGCAAGAGATTTGGACACCGTGGAAGGACAAATTGGAGCCTCTCCCATAGAACATTTTAACAACTGAAGTAAGGAAATTATATGTCTCCACCAAGTACTAATGAAAGTGAATATTAAAAAGAAAATGCATTAAATGCCTCAGAAACACTGGAGAAATAAAAGTAACATGAATATCATTTTTGACAAAGCAATGGGATGTAACAATTATTTGATTACATAACAAATATTTGATTTCCTTGCCTTCCATTTCCTTTAAGGATGATTTAAATAACGTGTTGGAACTGTAATATTTATAAGAGGTGGGAGCTGTTGGTCATTTCTAACACAGTAATTCATCAGCAACGTCAAATTATTATTAAACCTTGTAAAACGAAGGAGCTTTAACAGGTCAAAGTGATTTTCAATAATCACTGGGCATAAAATTAAATGGGGAGCATTTTGGCCAGCAAGTTATCAGTAGTTTTTCGTGCATGGTTCCTTTAACTGGCTGCTCGGCCCAAATTATCACGCACGTGCGGCTGCTTTTATTGAAAAGTTGGTGAGGGGCCTGCGCGGGACCTCGAGACCACCACACGGCCCCACAGCTTAGCGTAAACGTTTATGAGCATGTACAGTGCCAGGGAAAAGAGGGGTAGGACAGGAGGAAAGAACAAAAGGGAAGATCCGTGATAGGGGGGGGGGGAAAAGCAGGAATGATTAATAATAAAACTGACAATGTTGCAAGGCAAAGGGGGTGGTAATGGGGCAAGTAAAGAAATTAAAGATGAATCTAGTGGTGCTTTAAATGGCAACAGCAGAACCATTACCAGCACCTGCTGTCTGAAAAAATGGTAACAGTGATTATGATCTGACGTTATTGAAATCAATGTTGTAAAGTGCCTTATCGAAAGATGAGGTGCTGTTCCTCTGGCTTCCGTTGAGCTTCATTGGACCAATGTAAGAGGCCAAGGACAGAGAGGTCAGAGTGGGAGTGGGTCGGAGAATTAAAATGGCAAGCGGCTGGAAGATTAGAGTCATGCTTATGGACTGAAGGGAGGTGTTCAGCAAAGCGATCTCTCAATTTGCATTTGGTCTCCCCAATGTAGAGGAGACTGCATCGTGAGCAGCGAATACAGTATAGTAAATTGAAAGTACAAGTAAATCGCTGTTTTGCTTGGAAGGAGAATTTGGGGCCTTGGCTGGTGGGAAGGGAGGAGGTGAAAGAGCATGTGTTGCACATCTCCTGCGCCTGCATGATTCGGTGCCGTGGGAAGGGGAGCGTGTTAGGGTTGGACGAGAGTGGCGAGAAGGGAAAGGTCCCTTCGGAATGCCGAAATGGGAGGGGAGGTGAGGGTAAGATATGGTTGGTGGTGACATCGTGCTGGAGCTGGTGATCCACTGAGTGTGAAGGCTTGTGGGGTATTATAGAGAAGCAAGTTGAGATTTATTGTAAAATAAAAATAATTCCCATGGTTAAGTGCGTGGAAATCTACTCATTCACCACAAGTGACTGTCAATGTAAACTGATCGGAGATGGCGGGAGCGGGGTGGGGGGGGGCGGGGGCGGAGCAGGGAGGAGGCGTGGTGGAATCAACAAAAGACACAATGCAGTATAGACAGGATTGAACTCAGCTGTGATGCCCTTCATGGTAGAATAGTCTACCACTGATAGTTTGATGTATAGGAATACATTTTCCCATAGATCGGGCCCACCGGCTCCCTAATAGTCCCATTGAGAGGCTCAGTGAGGGCTGGGCCTGGTTATCATTTGGCTGATGGGCCATGAGCGGAAAACAAGCATCGCAGAGTATCCCACTGGTTTCAGCCGGAACTCCGGGCCGGAAGAAGGCAGATAGACTGCTTGTGATGGTGGGGGTTTGATCTCGTCGGAGGAAGACACCGAGGGGCAGCAGCCCAGGGCAGCACAGCTGCTCCACTTGGCCCGACAAAGGCACCTCACCTGTGGGATCCCCTCCGGCTGGACCTCCTGCTGAAACTGTGCGGAGCATGCACTGCGCTAGTTCCACCCAGTACTGGCCTAAAAGGCAAAGTACTTTAGGGCACCGAATTGCATATTAAAGGGACCTACCTGCCTCAGACGCGCACCGTGGCTGCCCTGTGGTAGGCCCGGGGAAGATTGCATGAGCCACAGTCGTTCCATACCATTTTAGATTTTACACCAGGCGGGAGACTTCAAAATCTATCCTATAGATTGAAAGACAGAAAAGAAAAATGACTTGGATTTTTCTATCCCCGTTCATAACCACCGGATGTCACAAAGCGATTTTTTTTAAGTGTAGTCACTGTTGTAATGTAGGAAACACGGCAGCCAATGTGCTCACAGCAAGCTCCCACTAACAGCAATGAGATGACCAGATCATCTGTTTTTGTTATGTTGATTGACGGATAAATATTGGCTAGGATACCTGCCCTGCTCTTCTTCAAAATAACGTCATCGGATCTTTTACGTCCACCTTAGAGAGCAGACGGCACCTTTGTTTAATGTCTCATCTGAATGACAGCACCTTCGACAGCACAGCACTCCCTCAGTAATGCACTGAAGGGTCAGCCTAGATTTTCATGCTCAAGTCCCTTGAGTGTGACTTGAACCCACAACCTGCTGACTCAGAGGCAAGGCTGCTACCCACTGAGCCACAGCTGACACTCTGGCTTAGTAGAACATTGGTTTAACTTTCCAAATTCTTACCTGGTACATTCTAGCTCAATATCAGGGTATTTGGGAGAAAGATCATGTGCTGTGCTATTTCTTCTTTTAGGGGCCACTTCACGAGTTGAGCAGTTTATTGGCCTTCTCTATCACAGTGGTTTGGTGCAGTGTGTTAGAAGGAGGAAAAAAAATAGAAGAGGTGGGGACGGGACAAATAAATCTCATTCTTGTTTTTATACATGATTTAAAAACCAGCCATTTTTAAATATCTGAACTTTTGACCTCTACCTGCTTCTTGTTTTCGGTAGTCCTCTAACAGGGCTCTTCTGCCTCACAATGCAAGTTGTGATGAAGGGCCCTTCAGAGAGAATTAATTTATCTTTCCAACATTACAACAGTGACTACACTTCAAAAGGTACTTAATTGGCAGTAAAGCATTTTTGGATGTCCTATATAAATCGAAGGGGGATAAATTGGGGTCATTTGCACCTCTTGTTAGCGCCCCGGGACGAAACGACTTTTTGCCTGGGCGGAGCGCCGCTAACGACTCCCGCTAAACTCCGCGGGAGTTTAGCAGTGGCGGTAACCGGTCGCGCCCTGCTCTGCTGCGCCGGTGGTGACGACATCATCACCGCGTGCAGCGACCCGTTTTCGCCCAGAGCAAAGTTTCGGTATCGTCCCCTGAAGCTGCGCAGGGCGATGCCAGCGACAGCTTCAGGGGGCGCAGACATGACGACCGGCCGCTCGTGGGGCGCTAGTTAAAGGGGAGGTGGCGTGACCGTGAGTAAAAAAAATTGTGCGTCTTACTTGACATGTCCTGTTGTCTCCTTCAACGTGGGGTCCGTACCGTGACCTGGCAGTCGGGCTCTCCGTTTGAGTGCCGGGCTGGTGGGACGGCACCCCGATCCTCGGTGGTCCAGGTAGGGCCCCGCAGAGCCTGCAGCTTGGCCATCCCCTTTAATGAAGGGGAGGACCCCTCCTATGCGGCAGCACTACATGGCCCAGTGCATAGCACTGCGACTCGCTTACTTCGCTCCCGCCCCGTTTACGCCCCTGAGAGGAAGTGGAGCGCATTTTTTCCTCTCAGGGGCGGTAACCCCAATTTCGTGAACGGAGCAGGAGTGAAGTGAGCATAGAAAGTCCCACCTCGTGGATGTTACTGCCCCCAAACAGGGCACTTTGCAATTTCCCGGACTAAGTCTTTTCTTTCTTTCATTTACAAATCTATGTACAATCTGCCCTAACATTGACTGTACCCAAGAAAGTTAAACTCCTGAGTGAAAGTTCTGTATAATTACATAAAATGCTCAAGAGAAAACTCCTGAATCTTTATCTATTCTCACATCACCACTATTCAGTGAGGAACGAGTTACTAACCAAAAGCAGAGCCATCAAATCCCTCAAGCATACCATCCATTACCCACAAGGACCATAAAACCAATTAATCTAATTGCTAAAATAATTTAATCACACAATTTTCATGCACTGTTTTTCTTCTGTACTGAGGTGAGTGTATACAGCTACAAAGTCACTAAAAGTCCCAATAAAATTGGTTAATTAAAGTTAGGAAAACCAGCAAAGCGTTTCCTTGACTGTCCTTCCGTCTGGAATAGAACTCAAGTTGCAATTTTCACCTGGACTTAGAAACTGGAAGACTTAGATCATCAAATCCCCCACCATCAATATCTTGGGGGTCACCATTGACCAGAAACTTAACTGGATCAGCCACATAAATAATGTGGCAGCAAGAGCAGGTTAGAGGCTGGGTATTCTGCGGCAAGTGTCTCATCTCCTGACTCCCCAAAGCCTTTCCACCATCGACAAGGCCCAAGTCAGGAGTATGATGGAATATTCTCCACTTGCCTGGATGAGAGCCACTCCAACATCACTGAAGAAGCTCAACACCATCTAGGACAAAGCAGCCTTCTTGATTGTCACCCAATCCACCACCTTCAACAATCATTCCCTCCAGCACCGGCGCATCGTGGCTACTGTGTGTACCATCTATAACATGAACTGCAGCAACTCACCAAAGTTTCTTCGGCAGCACCTCCCAAACTCCCAAATCAACGACCGCTACCACCTAGAAAGACAAGGGCAGCAGGTGCATAGGAACACCTCCAAGTTCCGCTCTAAGTTACACACTATCCTGACTTAGAAGTATATCACCATTCCTTCATCATCGCTGGGTCAAAATCAGGGTGTTCCCTCCATAACAGCACTGTGGGTGTACCTTCAACACATGGACTGCAGCGGTTCAAGAAGGCGGTTCACCACAACCTTCTCAAGGGCGATGAGGGATGGGTAATAAATGCTGGTCTTGCCAGCGAAGTCCACATCCCGGATCGAATTTTTTAAAAGTGATAGAGTGATGCATCATTGGAAATGTTTCCATCCACTCCTGTGGAACTACAAAGCCCAGATTACACCAGATCATCCGTGTCACATGACAGCTCTGTATGCAAGCAGGAGAACGATCAAAAAAATACATTTCTAGTCCTTGTGAAGAAATACATTTTGCCAACAAGGTTGGCTGAGTGCTTTGCTCCCTTTTGAAGGAGAATCTTCAGATGTACACTACATGAATCATGAGGGCCACATTCATGCTCAGCTAAATTCCCAGTAGCAGTTATGATGTGTTTATTCACTTTCATAAGAACAAGAGTAGGCCCCTTGAACGTGCTACACCATTCAGTAAGAGCGTGGCTGATCTGATTTCGAAAATTCCAAAGATTCACGACCCTCTGAGAGAAGAAATCCTTCCTCTTCCATTTTAAACTATGCCCCCTAGATCCAGATTCCCTGTGAGGGGAAACATCATCTCTGCATCTACCCTGTCACGCCCCCTCAGAATCTCATACGTTTCAATAAGATCACCTCTCAGTTTTCTAAACTCCAAGGTGTATAGGCCCAACCTGTGCAATCTTTCTTCATATAATAACCCCCTCATCTCAGGAATCCATCTCGTGAACCTTCTCTGAACTGCCTCCTATGCAAGTATATCCATCCTTAAATAAGGAGACCAAAACTGTAGGTAGTACTCTAGGTGTGGTCTCACCAACACTCTGCACAGTTGTAGCAGGACTTCCCTACTTTTATGGATGTGTTTATTTGTACTATTGCAGCCATTTCTCTGATCGGCTCTCCATTATCACATGACCTATTGCTGATTGGTCCCCTTGGAGAATAAGGAACATCCTGACGTGTTTCTGGAATGTGTAACTGGAACTGCCCAGCCTAAATTTGCACATTGTAACATGATTCATTTGGACTTCAGAAGTTAGAAAGGACACATCCCTCCCCCAGCCGAAGTTCCTCCTTACCCCAGCGCAAGTGCATCCCTCCCCAAGTCTGTTATGTCTCAAATAAAGCAATGTGACTGAGTACTGTAGACTTGAGTAAGTCTCTTTATTCTGATTCTATAGTTACGGCACAGCATGGAAGACCTGCTTATATG
This sequence comes from Pristiophorus japonicus, assembly GCF_044704955.1. Lineage (NCBI taxonomy): Eukaryota > Metazoa > Chordata > Chondrichthyes > Pristiophoridae > Pristiophorus > Pristiophorus japonicus. Next base: position 279,186,022 of record NC_091980.1, on the reverse strand, counting down.
CAGTGCTCCCATGGGATCCCTTGGGACACCAACACTCCAACACTCTGGTGGCGGTATAATGCTGGTTAGAAGGTATTTCATACATAACACCACTCACCCTACAAAGTCAATAATACACTTATTTACAGGGTGAGACGATCTGGGGCTTCCCACTCCCTAGTCGATCATCTCAGTACAAACACAGGTGCAGGTGAGTTGGTTGGGCCTTCGCTGGGTTGTTGCGCAGCTGGCCTTGCTGGGCTGCTGGGGATGATGAGTTCAGCTTCATGGTGAACCGTGATGTCGGTTGCCAATTGTGTGTGTATCAGAGGGTCGAAGTTGGTGGTGTCCTCTTCAGGTTGCTCGTGGCTGTCTGTGAATCACAGTTTGGTTTGGTCCAAATGTTTTCTGCAAGTTAGTCCATTTGCAAGTTTGACCTCAAACACTCTACTCCCTTCTTTGGCTACTTCAGTGCCAGCAAGCCATTTGGGACCATATCCATAGTTTGAGTACAAACACCAGGTCATTAACTTCAATATCACGTGACAAATTTGCGCAATCACAGTACATGCTTTGTTGATGCTGCCTGCTGTTAACATGATCATGGAGATCAGGGTGGACTAGAGAGATCCTTGTTTTGAGTGCCCTTTTCATGAGCAGTTCGGCATGGGGGAACCCCGGTGAGCAAGTTGGGTCTTGTGCGGTAGCTGAGCAGGACTCGGGACAGGTGGGTCTACAGGGAGCCTTCCAACAAGCGTTTCAAGCTTTGCTTGATGTGTTGGACCGCCCGTTCTGCCTGGCCGTTAGATGCGAGCTTGAACGGGGCAGATGTGACGTGCTTGATCTCATTGCAGGTCATGAATTCCTTGAACTCAGCGCTGGTGAAGAATGGCCCATTGTCGCTGACAAGGACATCACACAGGCCATGCGTGGCAAACATGGCTCATAGGCTTTCGATAGTGGCAGTGGACGTGCTTACAGACATTATAACACACTCAATCCATTTTGAATCAGCATCCACAACAATCAAAAACATTTTACCTAGAAACGGGCCTGCAAGGTCAACGTGGATCCTAGACCACGGTTTGGAGGGCCATGACCACAAATTTAGCGGTGCCTCCCTGGGTGCATTGCTCAGTTGAGAACACATGCTGCATTGGCGCATATAAGATTCCAAATCTGAGTCGATGCCGGGCCACCACACATGGGATCTGGCAACAGCTTTCATCATTATGATGCCTGGGTGGATACTGTGTAGGTCGCATATGAATGTTTCCCTGCCTTTCTTAGGCAAAACCACGCGATTACCTCACAAAAGACAGTCCGCTTGTATGGACATTTCGTCTTTGCGCTGCTGGGACGGCTTGATCTCTTCATGCATCTCCGCTGGGATGCTAGACCAGCTCCCATGAAGGACACATATTTTTACAAGGGACAGTAAAGGATCCTGGCTGGTCCAGATCCTGATCCGGCGGGCCCTAATGGGTGACTTTTTGTTTTCAAATGCATCCATCACCAAGAGCAAATCTGCAGGCTGTGCCATTTCCATCCCGGTGGTGGGCAATGGTAGCCGACTGAGAGCATCAGTGCAGTTCTCTGTGCCTGGCCTATGGCGAATTACATAGTTATATGCAGTCAGCGTGACCACCCATCTTTGGATGCGAGCAGAGGCATTGGAATTGACACCTTAGTTCTCTGAGAATAGCAATATGAGTGACTTATGGTCAGTTTCTAACTCGAACTTAAGCCCAAACAGACACCGGTGCATTTATTTTACTCCATAAACGCATGCCAGAGCTTCTTTTTTAATCAGGCTGTCGACCCTTTCAGCCTTGGACAAACTCCTGGACACATAGGCGACCGGTTGCAATGTTCCCGATTCGTTTGCTTGTTGTAACACACACCCGACCCCATACGAAGACGCATCGCAAGCTAGCACTAAACGTTTACATGGGTCATTCAGAACAAGCAGTTTGTTGGAACATAACAGATTTCTGGCTTTCTCAAGAGCAGTCCCTTGTTATTTCCCCCGTACCCAGTCATCTCCCTTGTGTAGCAACACATGTAGAGGTTCTAGCAAGGTGCTTAACCCGGGTAGGAAATTACCAAAATAATTGAGGAGTCCCAGGACCGACCGCAGCTCCATCACGTTCTGTGGTCTTGGCGCGTTCTGATGGCCTCCGTCTTGGCGTCGGTGGGTCAGATGCCGACTGCCGCGATTCTTCTCCCTAAGAACTTGACCTCTGGTGCCAGGAAAACACACTTCGAGCGTTTCAACCTGACTCCCACATGATCCAGGTGACTTAGAACCTCTTCAAGATTCTGCAAGTGTTCGATGGTGTCCCGACCTGTGATCAATATGTCATCCTAGAAAACCACGGTGTGTGGAACCGACTTTAGCAGACTCTCGATGTTCCTTTGAAAAATTGCCGTGACCGATCGAATCCCAAATGGACATCTATTGTAGATGAACAGACCTTTGTGCGAGTTAATGCAGGTAAGGCCTTTGGAAGATTCCGCCAGCTTCTGTGTCATGTAGGTCGAGGTCAGGTCCAACTTGGTGAATGTCTTCCTTCCTGCCAACGTCGCAAATAGGTCATCTACCTTGGGTAGTGGGTACTGGTCCTGCAGCGAAAAATGGTTAATCGTTACTTTATTGTCCCCACAAAATCTGACCATGCCATCGCCCTTGAGAACCAGAATAATTGGACTGGCTCACTCGTTGAACTCAACCGGCGCGATGATGCTCTCTCATTGCAGCCTGTCCAGCTCAATCTCCACTTTCTCTCGCATCATGTATGGCACTGCTCATGCCTTGTGGTGGATGGGTCGCGTACCAGGAACCAAGTGGATCTGCACTTTCGCCCCAGAAAAACTTCCGATGCCTGGCTCAAATAACGATGGGAACTTGCTCAAAACCTGGGCACATGAGGAGTCATCGACGGACGAAAACGCTCGGATGTCGTCCCAGTCCCAGCCAGCTTCTGCCGAACAGTGTGGGGCATCTCCTGGTACAACCCATAGTGGTAGTTTGTGCACTGCTCCATCATAGGAAACTTTTACTGCTGCACTGCCAATTACAGGAATCAGCTCTTTGGTGTAAGTTCTCAGCTTGGTATGAATAGGGCTCAGATTTGGCTCTCGAATGCCTTTTTGCTCATGATAGACTGACTCGCAACCGTGTCCAATTCCATGGATACTGGAATTCCATTCAGTTCAACTTTTAACATGATTGGTGGACATTTCGTGGTGAAGGTGTGTACCATGTACACTTCGGCCTCCTCGGTTCGAGTCTCTAGTTCAGTTTGATCCATCATGCATCGGTCTTCCTCTGCAACGTGGTGGTTTGCAGGGTTTGCAGCTCATCTGCACATTCACTGGAGGTGTCCCATTGTTCCACAGCCTTTGCACGTATAGTGTTTGAAGTGACATTGATGGGCTCGATGATCACCTCTGCAGCGCCAACAAGGAGTTAAGTGCCTTGCATTCACACTTAATGACGGACTCTGAGTCATCTGAAGTCATGCAGCTGCAGGCGTGTACGTTCTGCCATATCCATTCCTGCCTGAAAACAACGTTACTTTGTGTATAGTCCTTGCCGATGCATCTTTATGCTGTGAAATTCGTTTGGTGTTATCGTTGATGGACATAAATGCCTGGGCTATCGTTATGGCTTTGCTCAGGTTCGGTGTTTCAACAGTCAATAGTTTGCGAAGGATAACCTCATGGCCAATGCCAAGCACAAAAAAGTCTCTTGGCATTTGCTCCAGGAATCCACCAAATTTGCAATGTCCTGCAAGGCGCCTTAGTTCAGACCGTTGACATGTGTAAAATCGATACCTTGCCATCAGAACACTTTCCTTCGGCTTTAGATGCTCCTGGACCAGCGTACACAGTTCTTCATAAGATTTGATTGTTGGATTCATTGGAGCAAGAAGATTCTTCATGAGACCATAGGTTGTTTCCCCTTGTTTGGCAGTGTTCTCATTCCCTTCCAGCTCGTTGGCCACAACGTATTGGTTGAGTCGCTCCACGAAGGCTTCCCAATCATCCACTTCTGAGAATTTCTCCAGGATACCAACAGTTCTCTGCATTTTCGCGTGATGGTACGTTACATATTACTCATCGCCAGTTGTTATGTCTCAAATAAAACAATGTGTCTGAGTACTCTAGACTTGTGTAAGTATGACCTTAGTCTCTTTATTCTGACTCTAGAGTGCCAGTACAGCATGGGAGGCCTACTTTTATGTAATGCTCACAAGGATGTTGGGATTCCTTGGGACTCCAACAGATGCGCCCTCTGGTGGTGGTAGAATGCTGGTTACAAGGTGTTGCATACATAACAAAGCCAAAGTCCCTTACCCCAGCACAAGTGCTGATGCCCCCAGCCAAAGCCCTTCCTTATCCCAGAGCAAGTGCATCCCCCTTACCCTAGTGCAAGTGCATCCCTCCCCCAGCTGAAGTCCCTTACTCAAGGGCAAGTGCATGATCTTACCCACCCTCCTCCCCCACACCCTCGTTTCCCCCCCCCCTCCTCCGCCCCACCATTGGTGGGTCATTGTGAGTGGATTGTTAACAGGTTTATTGGGTATGAAGTGTCAGTGTCGTAACTTCTGGTTTTCATCCACTCCAACGATGACGGGTGTGGGTGTAAAGGGGGCTGCAAGAAGGTGATTTGTATTCCCTAAGCTCCCTATCCCGTCCCCACCCCCCACCCCACACTGTCTCTCTCTCGCCCTCCCCAAACAGACTCTCTCTCCCGGCCCCTGCCTCAAAACAGGCTCTCTCTCTCCTCACCGCACCAACAGGCTCCCTCACTCCCCCCCACAACCAGGCTCTCTCTCCCATCTCCCCCCAAATAGGCTCTCTCTCCCCCCCCACCACCCAAACCAGATTTCCTCTCCCATCTCTCCCCAAACAAGCTCTCTCTCCCCCCACCCAAATCAGGCTCTCTCCCAACCCTCCACCAAATCAGGCACTCTTTCCCTCCTCCCCAAAAAACAGACTCTCTTTCCCCTCCCCCAAACAGGCTATATCTCGCTCTCTCTCTCTCTCCCCCCACCCCACCCCACCCCAAACCAGGCTCTCTCCCCCGCCCCAAACCAGGCTCTCTCTCTCCCCCGTCAGTCACCTGCCAGCTCTCTTTGCCCGCTGCTCTCCCCCCAGCTCAGGGCTTGGCGGCCGGTGGCTCAACGGGGAGCTCGGGACTCAGTGGTCGGTGACCCAGTAGGCAACGTGATGCTCGGGGCCAGTTCCAACGCATGTGCAGAAAAGGGTTAGTGTAAATTGCACGGGGGGGGGGGGCGGCGGCGGCGGAGGGGGTGACAGAATAGAAGACTATTTGTCCTAACTCACTTCTGCACATGCGTCAGGAGAATTTTGGTAGATCACAACCGATGCATCCACTATGTTAGTAATCTTGATGAGGGGTCGTTGCTTCCACCTCTCTTGGCCATCCTAGTGAGGTTGTAGATTATTTTCGCCCCAGGACTGCAGTCACATCCTCCGAGCAGTTCTGATGGCATTGGCTGCCTCTGCCGCCCTCGACGGAGATCTTCATCCATTTTGATCCTGTAGTTATAATGTGGGAATAAAACGTCCCTCCTGTGCTTCATTTCCTGCAGCAAGATTTCAACAGCGTCCTAATCAAAGCAGGGGTCCTGTTTCTTCCTCCAGTTCTTCCAAACATTCCTCCCCAAGGAAAATAAATGAATAGCTAAGACAGGCAGCCTGAAGAGGAACAAATCATTTGCCAAGCCAGGCAGCCAAAAAACCTAAAACAAAAAACAACAGTATATCTAAGATCTGATGGTCAAAGTAGCTAGCACAACATCACCATGCCTTTAAGGTGTGTAAAAGTACAGAAATTCTCTGCAGCGAATGTCTATGCTTCCATCCTTGGAAATTAGGCTGCTATATCTGGGAAGTCGGCATCTTTCATGGTCAGTAATGTATAGAATACTTTTATCTCATTAGCCATATGATATATTGGTCCCAGATTTATTCAACGTTCTGCTGAACTTACGCCATAACTTTGGGAGTTACCCACCAGCTTTGACAAAGTCCGCCAACCCCTTTCAAGACAAATGATGCCAAGGGGTGGGGGCATATGCTGGCAGCTCCCGCTTAACCTGCTCAGAAAGACCCAGCGGAATACTGGGGGCCACTATGCCAATGCCTTCAGTAGGATGCAATTGGGCCCCACTATGGGCAGGGGGATAGTGGGCATTGGTCAAGGCTACGAAAGCAGCCTGGACCATCTAAGAAATGTTCAAGTTTATTTTTGAAAATAGCAATTGGATCATCCTCAATACACAGGGAGCCAAGCGGCAGTGGGATGGGGTTAAGGCGATGGGGCCTGAACAATTGCCCGATGGCGGGCAATCATCAAATCTTCCGGCCACATGGGACAGATGGGCTCCATGGCGAAGTGGCACAGAGGCCATTTTGCCCCATGCAAATGACCCCACAGATTCCAGTCAGGGTCAATCCTGGAAGGCACTAGTGTGAGATACCAGCCTAACCCCCAGGACCACCGCTTGTTGTTTCTCAGGGTTATTGTCACAGTAAATATTCTCAATGACTGCAATACAAATGCCATCACCATGTTTAGCCTTCAGCACAATTGTGCTAACTATCAAAAGTCATTCTACAGGTCCTGAACTACCCATGAACAATGAAGGAACAATGAATTGTAATTTAAAAACATGGCATTTAACATCATCAGCAGGAGAGAGATCTGTTCTGTGAGTGTTATTAGAGAATAGATTTCTGACCCATGAGAAATGTTAGTTATTTCATAGTTCATAAATATCAGATAAAATAGCAGTTAGGTTAATGGATCTATGTAATGTTCCTTCATTAAATGTTTGAGGATGATGCAAAAATGCCACAATTGGCTTCTTGGGACTAAACAGAGATGACTAATGGAGTTTAATAATGGAGTTTAATATCCAGAGGTTAAAAATGAACATTGCCAAGTTATGAAAGCCCCACAACAAACAAACAATAACAATTTGGCGTATGCTTTTTTCTTCAAAATTCACACAATTGTCAAATATTTGTGATAGGGCTGGAAGCTTCAAGAACCTGCAAAATAAAAACTCCACCCAAATAGTATGAAATAAATGTGCATAATTCAAGTAAACTCTGATTCCAATCTGGCTCCTACAAAAGTGTATGACATGGGAGTGTATATTACTGGTCTGGACAGTTGTAAGAAGGGGCAAGAAATTCATCTCAGGTGGTGGCGTTCACCGGCCGTTTTCCGATCGGTCGTCCTTACACGCAGCACATGAGATTTAGTTCCATTGGCTGCGGCTGTATAATGGGCAGCTGATCTGAGACCGCCCATTTTGTGCCACTGCCTGAGATAAATTTCTACCCCTAGGAATCTGGAACAGGCTGCTGAGTCACCAAGCAGCTCTGCAGTACTGAATATTGCAAACACAATGAAAACAAAACATGATATTATTAATAATATTAAAAGCATTAGTTATCAATCTCAAGGCTATGGGGCTCCAATGATGCTGGACAGGAACATTTATTTCCTCCTACCGTTAACCCCAAAAGTTGTAATTCTCCCCAAGCTCTGCGGATTTAACATTGCGCTGCTACTGAATAACTCCAAAAGGGTAATTTGTGGATTTTCTTTCTCCACAATTTACAACGATTCCGATAATCAATTCAATAGTGCTTAATTATGATATGTAGTGCTTGAGGACAAGTAATAAATGAAAGAAAATGATATAATTTCTAATTTTGTACTCCAGCAACTCTCATCTCTTGGGTATCAAAAAAATGCTTGCTTGTGCCCGATTGCATTGTAAATGTTCTTGATCCCTCACACATGGCATATTAAGTATATTTTGAGTCCATATTAACTCCCATTTTGCAACTCCACAAAGTCGGGGCTATGCATGACTGGCATGTTGGCGAAACATGCTGAATTTTAGAATCCAAAGCCTGCTTTTTCACTTGCGCAGGCTCCCTGCGTGAGGAATATGTAAGCAGGGCATCCAGTCGATGACCTTTTAAAAGGGATGATGCTCACCCTTAAAGAGGAGTTACATTGAGGGAGAAATTTAATTCACGGCTTCCCATTCTGCACCTGAAAAACGGGTGGCCAGCAGTTGGAAATTGGGCTGGGGGACACCATAGCCGAATGCCCGCTTTGATGTCCAAGGCCCGATTGATGCGATAATCGGGCAGGCGTTCAAATGGGTGAGCAGCCTGGCCGGAAACATGCACAAGGCTGTTTAAGGATGCAAATTGGGGTCCTACACCAGATGCAGTGTCCCGATTATAATTCAGGTACAAAGTTGTACTAGGCACTGAGCAGCCTAACTAGTGGTCATAAGAACATAAGAACATAAGAATTAGGAACAGGAGTAGGCCATCTAGCCCCTCGAGCCTGCTCTGCCATTCAACAAGATCATGGCTGATCTGGCCGCGGACTCAGCTCCACTTACCAGCCCGCTCCCCATAACCCTTAACTCCCTTATTAGTTAAAACTCTATCTATCTGTGACTTGAATACATTCAATGAGCTAGCCTCAACTGCTTCCTTGGGCAGAGAATTCCACAGATTCACAACCCTCTTGGAGAAGAAATTCCTTCTCAACTCGGTTTTAAATTGGCTCCCCTGTATTTTGAGGCTGTGCCCCCTAGTTCTAGTCTCCTCGACCAGTGGAAACAATCTCTCTGCCTCTATCTTGTCTATCCCTTTCATTATTTTAAATGTTTCTATAAGATCACCCCTCATCCTTCTGAACTCCAACGAGTAAAGACCCAGTCTACTCAATCTATCATCATAAGGTAACCCCCTCATCTCCGGAATCAACCCAATGAATCGTCTCTGTACCCTCTCCAAAGCCAGTGTATCCTTCCTTAAGTAAGGTGACCAAAACTGCACGCAGTACTCCAGGTGCGGCCTCACCAATACCCTCTACAGTTGCAGAAGGACCTCCCTGCTTTTGTACTCCATCCCTCTCGCAATGAAGGCCAACATTCCATTCGCCTTCCTGATTACTTGCTGCACCTGCAAACTAACTTTTTGGGATTCATGCACAAGGACCCCCCGGTCCCTCTGCACCGCAGCATGTTGTAATTTCTCCCAATTCAAATAGTATTCCCTTTTTTTGTTTTTTTTCCCAAGGTGGATGACTTAATACTTTCCGACATTGTATTCCGTCTGCCAAAACTTAGCACATTCACTTAACCTATCTAAATCTCTTTGCAGCCTCTCTGTGTCCTCTACACAACCCGCTTTCCCACTAATCTTTGTGTCATCTGCAAATTTTGTTACACTACACTCTGTCCCCTCTTCCAGGTCATCTATATATATTATAAACAGTTGTGGTCCCAGCACCGATCCCTGTGGCACACCACTAACCACCGATTTCCGACCCGAAAAGGACCCATTTATCCCGACTCTCTGCTTTCTGTTAGCCAGCCAATTCTCTATCCATGCTAATACATTGCCACTGACCCCGCATACCTTTATCTTCTGCAGTAACCTTTTGTGTGGCACCTTATCGAATGCCTTTTGAAAATCTAAATACACCACATCCATCGGTACACCTCTATTTACCATGCTCGTTATATCCTCAAAAAATTCCGGTAAATTAGTTAAACATGATTTCCCCTTCATGAATCCATGCTGCGTCTGCTTGATTGCACTATTCCTATCTAGATGTCCTGCTATTTCTTTCTTAATGATAGTTTCAAGCATTTTCCCCACTACAGATGTTAAACTAACTGGCCTATAGTTACCTGCCTTTTGTCTGCCCCCTTTTTTAAACAGAGGCGTTACATTAACTGCATTAAAGGGACAGTTGGAGGCAGCCCAAAAAAAGGCCAAAGCGTTTTAATTTTGCAAAGGGCAATCCTTCTGCTGTAAGACCCAACATCAGTGACTAAGGCCACGATTTTGCTGACCTCGGCAGTGTGATGCCTTGAGATACATTAAATGCACACAGCTGAATAACATGGCTTCCAAGTCATCATCATCATAGGCAGTCCCTCGGGATCGAGGAAGACTTGCTTCCACTCCTGAAGTGGGTTCTTTGGTGGCTGTACAGTCCAATATGAGAGCCACACGGTGGGACAGATAGTCATTGAGGGGAGGGGTGGGTGGGACTTGTTTGCCGCAAGCTCTTTCCGCTGCCTGCATTGATTTCTGCATGCACTCGGCGTTGAGACTCGAAGTACTCAGCGCCCTCTCGGATGCACTTCCTCCACTTAGGGTGGTCTTGAGCCAGGGACTCCCAGATGTCAGTGGGGATGTCGCACTTTATCAGGGAGGCTTTGAGGGTGTCCTTGCAGAATTTCTACTGCCCACCTTTGGCTTATTTGCCATGAAGGAACTCCGAGTAGAGCACTTGCTTTGGGAGTCTCGTGTGTGGCATGCAGACTATGTGGCCTGTCCAGCGAAGCTGATCGAGTGTGGTCAGTGCCTCAATGCTGGGTATGTTAGCCTGAATGAGGACACTTATGTTGGTGCGCCTGTCCTCCCAGGGAATTTGTAGGATCTTGCGGAGACATCATTGGTGATATTTCTCCAGCAACTTGAGATATCTACTGTACATGGTCCATGTCTCTGAGCCATATAGGAGGGCAGGTATTACTACAGCCCGTAGACCATGAACTTGGTAGCAGTTTTGAGGGCCTGGTCTTCAAACACTCTTTTCCTCAGGCGGCAGGTCTTACTGCAATTTTACAGGGCCTTGGTGAGGCCTCACCTGGAATATTGTGTTCAGTTTTGGTCTCCTAATCTGAGGAAGGACGTTCTTGCTATAGAAGGAGTGCAGCGAAGGTTCACCAGACTGATTCCAGGGATGGCTGAACTGACATACGAGGAGAGACTGGATCAACTGGGCCTTTATACACTGGAATTGAGAAGGATGAGAGAGAATCTCATAGAAATGTGTAAAGTTCTGATGGGACGGGACAGGTTAGATGCGGGAAGAATGTTCCCGATGTTGGGGAAGTCCAGAACCAAGGGACACAGTCTTAGGATAAGTGGTAGGCCATTTAGGACTGAGATGAGGAGAAACTTCTTCACACAGAGAGTTGTTAACCTGTGGAATTCCCTGCAGCAGAGAGTTGTTAATGTCAGTTCATTGGATATATTCAAGACGGAGTTAGATCTGGTCCTTACGGCTGAAGGGATCAAGGGGTATGGAGAGAAAGCAGGAAAGGGATACTGAGGTGAATGATCAGCCATGATCTTATTGAATGGTGGTGCAGGCTCGAAGGGCCGAATGGCCTACTCCTGCACCTATTTTCTATGTTTCTAAACCCTTTGTCCTCCTCTGCTGAATTCTAAATTTCTCCCAGTCTTCAGGTTTGCTGCTTTTTCTGGCCAATTTACATGCCTCTTCCTTGGATTTAACACTATCCTTAATTTCCCTTGTTAGCCATAGTTGAACCACCTAGTTTCTGAATTAACTGTGCCACTCTCCATCTTAATAAAGAATTCTACCATAGTACGGTCACTCTTCCCCAAGGGGCTTCGCACAACAAGTTTTCTAATTAGTCCCTTCTCATTACACATCACCCAGTCTAGGATGGCCAGCTCTCTAGTTGGCTCCTCGACATTTTGGTCAAGAAAACCATCCCTAATACACTCCAGGAAATCCTCCTCCACCACATTGCTACCAGTTTGGTTAGCTCAATCTATATGTAAATTAAAGTTGCCCATGATAACTGCTGTACCTTTATTGCACACATCCCTTATTTCTTATTTGATGCTGTCCCCAACCTCACTACTACTATTTGGTTGTCTGTACACAACTCCCACCAGCATTTTCTGCCCTTTGGTATTCCGTAGCTCCACCCATACCGATTCCACTTCACCCAAGCCAATGTCCTTCCTTACGATTGCATTAATTTCCTCTTTAACCAGCAACGCCACCCCGCCTCCTTTTCCTTTCTGTCTATCCTTCCTAAATGTTGAATACCCCTGGATGTTGAGTTCCCAGCCTTGGTCACCCTGGAGCCATGTCTCTGTGATGCCAATTACATCATATCCATTAACTGGAGTTAAGCCTCCGTATGTGCGCAGACGCAGGCGTCGTCCGCGTACTGTAGCTCGACGACAGAGGTTGGGGTACTCTTGGATCTAGCCTGTAGATGGCGTAAGAAGTGCAGAGCACATTACTTTATTGTTATTACATCAGTAGTCCAATAGGTGGCTCTACAACACTTCTCCCGCCTTATTGAAGAAGTTAATCATAACAAATAATGATTGTACATGATTTGCATGGTAAACATTTCTCAATTGATTTCTCAATGATTTCTCAAATCATTTTATGATTTCAAATTCTACTATGGAATCTGTAACACAAATAAAAGATATGAACTTGTTTCCCGTATTCACAGATTAAACTTAACCACTGGTTTTCTGTTTCATAGAGGATACCTTCTTTCTTGAACAGAACTTTGTCTGCCTGACTCGGACTCAGACTTAAATTCTGACTTTCTCTTAGACTTGTTTCTGGTACATCTGATTTCGGATTTACTACTGATACTTTACTTGTAACAAAACTATATGACTCATCAGAATAAATTGAATCATCTCAACTTTCAACACCGTCCACATCTGTAGGTAATATATGATCTGTTATGTTCATAATAAAGCAATATAACTGAGTACTGAAGACGTGAGTAAGTGTGACCGTAGCTCCTTTATCCAGAGTGTTAGTACAGCATGGGAGGCCTGCTTATATACAGTGCTCCCAAGGGATGCTGGGATCCCTTGGGATTCCAACAGATATGTCCTCTGCGAGGGAATGATGTTATGTATACAACCCTATGCAACCTGTATCATACCGCCACCAAAGTCAATAGTACACTTATTTACAGGGTGAGACAATCTGGGGCTTTTGGCTCCCTTGTCGATCATCTCGGTACAAATGCAGGTGTGGGTGAGTTGGTTGGTTCTTCGCTGGGCTGCTGGGCAGCTGACCTTGCTGGGCTGCTGGGGATGGTGAGTTCAGCTTCGTGGTCAACTGTGATGTCGGTTGCCACTTGTGTGTGTGTTGGAGGGTCGAAGTTGGTGGTGTTCTCTTCCGGTTGCTCGTGGCAGTATGTGAATTGCAGTTTGGTTTGGTCCAAATGCTTTCTGCAAGTTAGTCCATTCGCAAGTTTGACCTGAAATGCCCTACTCCCTTCTTTGGCTATGACAGTGCCAGCAAGCCATTTTGGACCATGTCTATAGTTGAGTATAAATACAGGATCATTGACTTCATTATCACATGACAAGTTTGCACGATCATGGTACATGCTTTATTGATGCCTCCTGTCCTTGACGTGATCATGGAGATCAGGATGGACAAGAGAAAACCTTGATTTGAGCGCCCTTTTCATGAGCAGCTCGCCTGGGGGAACCACAGTGAGCGATTGGGGTCTGGTGCGGTAGCTGAACAGGACTCGGGACAGGCGGGTCTGCAGGGAGCCTTCCGACATACGTTTGAAGCTTTGCTTGATGGTTTGGACTACTCGTTCTGCCTGGCCGTTGGATGCGAGCTTAAACGAGGCAGATGTGACATGCTTGATCCCATTGCAGGTCATGAATTCCTTGAATTCAGCACTGGTGAAGCATGGTCGATTGATGCTGACAAGGACATCAGGCAGGCCGTGCATGGTGAACATGGCTCATAGGCTTTCAATGGTGGCAGTGAACGTGCTTACAGACATTATTACACACTCAATCCATTTTCAATAAGCACCCACAACACCCAAGGACATTTTTCCTAGAAACGGGCCCTCAAAGTCAACATGGTTCCTAGACCACGGTTTGGAGGGCCATGACCATAAAGTTAGCCGTGCCTCCCTGGGTGCATTGCTCAGTTGAGAACACATGTTGCATTGGCGCACACATGACTCCAAATCTGAGTCAATGCCGGGCCACCACACATGGCATCTGGCTATAGCTTTCATCATTACTGTGCCTGGGTGGGTACTGTGTAGGTCGCATATGAACATTTCCCTGCCTTTCTTAGGAAAAACCACATGATTGCCCCACAAAAGGCAGTCCTCCTATATGGACATTTCGTCTTTGCGCCACTGGAACGGCTTGATCTCTTCATGCATCTCTGCTGGGACGCTGGACCAGCTCCCATGGAGGATACAGTTTTTTACAAAGTTGTGCCTTTTCCACCCCGCTGTTGGGCAATGGTAGCCGACGGAGAGCATCAGCGCAGTTCTCTGTGCCTGGTCTGTGGCAGATTACATGCAGATAGCGTAAGCGCGCATCTTTGGATACGGGAGGAGGCATTGGTATTAATCCATTTGCTCTCTGAGAATAGTGATATGAGCAGCTTATGGTCAGTTTCTAACTCAAACTTGAACCGAACAGATACTGGTGCGTTTTTTTCACCCCGTAAACGCATACCAGAGCTTCTTTTTTAATCATGCTGTAGGACCTTCCGGCCTTGGACAAACTCCTGGATGCATGGCGACCGATTGCAATGTTCCCGATTCATTTGTTAGCTGTAACACACACCTGACCCCGTACGAAGACGCATCGCAAGCTAGCACTAAACGTTTACATGGGTTATACAGAACAAGCAATTTGTTGGAATATAACAGATTTCTGGCTTTCTCAAAAGCAGCCTCTTGTGATTTTCCCCATACCCAGTCATCTCCCTTGCGTAGCAGCACATGTAGGGCTTTTAGCAAGGTGCTTAACCCGGATAGGAAATTACGAAAATAATTGAGGAGTCCCAGGAACGACCGCAGTTCTGTCATGTTCTGTGGTCTCGGTGTGTTCTTGATAGCCTCCGTCTTGGCGTCGGTGGGTCTGATGCCGTCTGCCGCGATTCTTCTCCCTAAAAACTCGACCTCTGGCGCCAGGAAAACACACTTCGAGCATTTCAACCTGGGTCCCTCGAGTTCTAGAACCTCTTCCAGGTTCTGCAAGTGTTCAATGGAATCCCAACCTGTGGTCAGTATGTCATCCTGGAAAATCACGGTGCGCGGAACTGACCTTAGCAGATTCTCGATGTTCCGTTGAAAAATTGCCGCGGCCAATCGAATCACAAACTGGCATCTATTGTAGTTGAACAGTTGATGCAGGTGAGGCCTTTCGAAAATTCCGCCAGCTCCTGCGTCATGTAGGCCGAGGTCAGGTCCAACTTGGTGAACATCTTTCCTCCAGCCAGGGTCACAAATAGGTCGTCTGTCTTGGGTAGCGGGTATTGTCCTGTAGCGAAAAACGGTTAATCGTTACTTTATAGTCCCCACAAATTCTGACCGTGCCATCACCTTTGAGGATCGGAACAATTGGACTGGCCCACTCGTTGAACTCCGCTGGCATGATGATGCCTTCTCGCTGCAGCCTGTCCACCTCAATTTCCACTTTCTCTCGCATCATATATGGCACCGCCTGTGCCTTGTGTGAATGGGTCGTGTACCGGGAACCAAGTGGATCTGCACCTTTGTCCCCGAGAAACTTCCGATGCCCGGCTCAAACAACGACGGGAACTTGCTCAGAACCTGGGCACATAAGGCATTGTCAACAGACGATTGCACTCGGATGTCGTCCCAGTTCCAGCAGATTTTTCCCAGCCAGCTTCTGCCAAACAGTGTGGGGCCTTCTCCTTGTACAATCCATCGTGGAAGTTTGTGCACTGCTCGATCATAGGAGACTTTTACTGCTGCGCTGCCAATTACAGGGATCAGCTCTTTAATGTAGTTTCTTAGCTTGATATGAATGGGGCTAAGCTTGGGCCTGTATGCCTTGTTGCACCACAGCCTCTCAAAGGCCTTTTTGCTCATGATAGACTGACTCGCACCTGTGTCCAATTCCATGGATACTGGAATTCTGTTCAGTATGACTTTTAGCATGATCGGTGGACATTGGTGAAGGTGTGTACCCTTACACTCCTGCCTCCTTGGTTCGAGTCTCTAGATGAGCCTGATCCACCATGTGTCGATCCTTCTTTGCAACGTGGTGGTTTGCAGGGTTTGCAGCTCGTCTGCACATTCACTGGAGGTGTCCTATTGTTCCACAGCCTTTGCACACACAGTGTTTGAAGCGGCATTGATGGGCTCGATGATCACCTCCGCAGCGCCATCAAGGTGTTAACTGCCTCGCATTAACGTTTGATGATGGACTCTGGGTCACCTGAGGTCATGCAGCTGCGGGCGTGTATGTTCTGCCATATGCACTCCTGCCTGAAAACGACGTTACTTTGTGTACAGTACTTGCCGAAACCTTTTTATGCTGCAAAATTTGATTGGTGTTATCAAAGGTGGACATAAATGCCTGGGCTATCATTATGGCTTTGCTCAGGTTCAGTGTTTCAACAGTCAATAGTTTGTGAAGGATAACCTCATGCCAATGCCAAGCACAAAGAAGTCTCTTAGCATTTGCTCAAGGAATCCACCGAATTTGCAATGTCCTGCAAGGCGCCTTAGTTCGGTGATGTAGCTCGCCAATTCTCAGCCTTCAGACCGCTGGCACGTGTAAAATCGATACCTTGCCATCAGAACGCTTTCCTTCAGATTTAGGTGTTTCCGGTCCAGTTTACCCAATTCTTCATACGATTTGGTCATTGGTTTCACCGGAGTTAGAAGATTCTTCATGAGGCCATAAGTTGTTGCCCACAGACGGTGATGAGGATCGCCCTTCGTTTGGCAGTGTTCTCATCTCCTTCCAGTTCGTTGGCCATGAAGTATTGGTCGAGTCGCTCCACAAAGGCCTCCAATCATCCCCTTCAGAGAATTTCTCCAGGATACCAACAGTTCTCTGCATTTTCGCGTGCTTGTTCGTTATCTCATCGCCAGTTGTTATGTTCATAATAAAGCAATGTAACTGAGTACTGTAGATGTGAGTAAGTGTGACCTTAGCTCCTTTATTCAAACTCCAGAGTGTTGGTACAGCTTGGGAGGCCTGCTTATATACAGTGCTCCCAAGGGATGCTGGGATCCCTTGGGACTCCAACAGGTATGCCCTCTGGTGGTGGTACAATACAGGTTGCATAGGGTTGCATACAAAACATGATCAATGTGAACAAACCTAACCTTTGCATGATCAAACATCTTGACCCCAAAAATCAACGCCAAAGCTTCCCTTTCGATCTGCTCATAATTCTGCTCACTGGCACGGAGAGTGCGTGAAGCAAAAGCATTTGGTCTCTCCTCCCAAATATCCCTGCCCCAACTCCGTATGAAGAGGAGTCACATGCTAGCTTGAACCTTTCAGATACATCAGATACACTCTTTGAATGCTGTGTCATATTCTTTTGACCACTTCCAAGGGATCTGTTTTTTCAACAGCTCAGTCAGTGGATGTAAAACTGTGACCAAATTTGGGAGGAACTTTTCGTAATAATTCAAAAGACGCAAAAGTGATCGAAGTTCAGAGATATTCTTGCGAGTGGATGCATTTCTGATTGCATCTAGCTTTCCCTTGGCTGGATGTAAACCATCTTTGTCTGTTCTGTGCATCAAGTACTCCACTGAGTTTTGAAACATCTCACACTTGTGAGCAGTCACTTGTACTCTGTGCTACTCTAGCCATTTGAGCACTTAATTCAATACCTCATCATGGATGTGCAGGTTTGCTGAAATGAGTATGTCATCTAAATAACACACTACCCCTTCAATCACTTGCAAAAGTTGGTTCATCACCCCCTGGAATATGGGCAGAAGGCACTCCAAATGGTAGCCTATTGAACTGATATAGACCTAGGTGAGTATTTATAGACAAGTATGACTTGGATTCCTCATCTAGTTCAAGTTGTAAGTAGGCATTTGTCACATCTAACTTTGAGAAGATCTGGCCACCTGTTAGCTATGTGAACAAACCTTCCACATTTGGCACCATATTGGGTAGATTACACTCGAGAACCTGGTTTACTGTTACCTTATAATCACACCACAACCTTACCATCTGACTTAGGTTCAACAACAATGTGTGTAGCCCAATTACTCAGATCTACCTGAGAGATAATGTTTTCAATTTCTAGTCTTTTGTGTTCTTGCTTAACTTTCTCCTTGAGTGCGTATGGTACGGGACGTGGCTTGCAGTAAACTGGTTTTGCGTCCTTCTGCACCCTGACACTCACCTTGAAGTCTTGGATCAGACTGCCTGTTCCGTGGAATGCCGTAAGATACTGCTTGGTGACATCATCTTCCGATGCAAATTTCATTACAACGCGAAAAATCTAATTCCAATCCAGCTTCAGTGATCCCAACCAATTTATACCTATCAAGGAAGGCTTGTCTCCTGCCACTAGTATGAGAGGCAAGCTCTGATACTGATCCTTGTATTTCAATGGTATCTGTGACACTTCCTACTGCAGGGATTTACTCTTGTGAGTAGCCTCGCAACTCTATCTTCGATTTCTCTAGTTGATAATCACGCAGCTTGTCGTGATGTAGCGATTCCGGTACGATGCTTACAGATGCACTAGTATTGATTTCCATGGGCATCCTCGTTCTTGCGATGTCTACTTGGATGACGATATTTCGCGAATTGCTGTTAGATACCTTTGTGCTCCTGATGATATGAATCTCCAGAAACTCCTCATCCTGCTGCTTCTCTTCAATGCTATGTAGTCTCTGGTGATTTCTACTTCTAGCATTGCCAGTCAGTTTACTCTTCTGTCGGCACGCCTTCGCAAGATGCCCAGTTTTCTTGCAGTAGAAACACTCTGCCCTCACATATGGACAGCTTTGAGTGATGTGTTGCCAAGGCACCGATAGCATTACTGCAATGCACTGTTACTTTGGTCAGTTGCTGAGGTCTTGGGGCCCATTGCCTTTTAATTTTAGCCTGCAGTCAATCCACTTCGGTTGTCTGGCGACTGGAAATGGCACGAAATTTGCAGGAGTATTGGTCAACCATATCCATCGACATGCTCCACCTCATGGTCAACAAGCTCCCCGCTGGAGTGGAACTAAACTACAGAACCAGTGGGAACCTGTTCAACCTGCACCGTCTCCAGGCCAGATCCAAAACCACCCCAACCTTTATCGTCGAGCTACAGTATGCAGATGATGCTTGCGTCTGCGCACATATGGAGGCTGAACTCCAGGACATAATCGGCGAATTTATTGAGGCGTATGAAAGCATGGGCCTTACGCTAAACATCTGTAAGATAAAGGTCCTCCACCAACCTGTCCTCACTGCACAGCACTGTCCCCCAGTCATCAAAATCCATGGCGGGCCCTGGACACCGTGGACCACTTCCCATATTTCAGGGGCCTCCTATCAACAAGAGCAGGCATCGACCACGAGATCCAACACCGCCTCCAATGCGCCAGTGCAGCCTTCGGCCGCCTGAGGACAACAGTGTTTGAAGACCAGGCCCTCAAAACTGCCACCAAGCTCATGGTTTACAGGTCTGTAGTAATACCTGCCCTCCTGTATGGCTCAGAGACATGGACCATGTACAGTAGATATCTCAAGTCGTTGGAGATATATCACCAACGATGTCTCCGCAAGATCCTACAAATCCCCTGGGAGGACAGGCGCACCAACATCAGCGTCCTCATTCAGGCTAACATCCCCAGCATTGAAGCAATGACCACACTCGATGTCCTCCGCTGGGTAGGCCACATAGTCCGCATGCCAGACACGCGACTCCCAAAGCAAGCGCTCTACTCGGAGCTCCTTCACGGCAAACGAGCCAAAGGTGGGCAGCGGAAACGCTATAAGGACACCCTCAAAGCCTCCCTGATAAAGTGCGACATCCCCACTGACACTTGGGAGTCCCTGGCCCAAGACCGCCCTAAGTGGAGGAAGCGCATCCAAGAGGGCGCTGAGCACCTCGAGTCTCAATGCCAGGAGCATGCAGAAATCAAGTGCAGGCAGCGGAAAGAGCGTGCGGCAAACCAGTCCCACCCACCCCTCCCCTCAATGACTATCTGTCCCACCTGTGACAGAGTCTGTGGCTCTCGTATTGGACTGTTCAGCCACCAAATAACTCACTTCAGGAGTGGAAGCAAGTCTTCCGCGATCTCGAGGGACTGCCTATGATGATGATGATGATGATGATGCCATTGACATAGCTGTCTGACAAGCTAATACAAAAGTCAAGTTAGGGGTTGTCAACAATTTATGACCACGATCGATCAGCTCCGTTGGGCAGGCCACATCGTCTGCATGCCCGATACGAGACTCCCAAAGCAAGCGCTCTACTTGGAGCTTCATCACGGCAAGCGAGCCCCAGGTGGGCAGAGGAAACACTTTAAGAACACCCACAAAGCCTCTTTGATAAAGTGCAACATCCCCACTGGCACCTGGCAATCCCTGGCCCAAGACCGCCCAAAGTGGAGGAAGAGCACCCGGAAGGGCGCTGAGCACCTCGAGTTTCATCGCCGAGAGCATGCAGAAAACAAGCGCCAACAGCGGAAGAAACGTGCGTCAACCTCAGCTTCCCACCCACTCTTTCCTTCAAACACTGTCTGCCGCACCTGTGACAGAGGCTGCAGGTCCTGCATTGGACTCTTCAGCCACCTGAGAACTCACTTTTAGAGTGGAAGCAAGTCATCCTCGACTCCACGAAACTACCTTTGATGATGATGACTTCTGATACGTTCATTTTTGAAACCGCAAAGAAAATGTTCACACAATGCTCGGTACTGAAAGTTTCCGAAATGAAAGTGAATAGATAGCTTTTTTTTAAAGTATAATGTACTCGCTGATACTCTCATCATTTAATTGATCCCTTGTTCCCAAACGATAACTTTCAGTAATTCCCAGGGGCTCAGGACTGTAGTGCCAGAATCTCCTTCAGTGGTGTGTCCTTCGGCTTGGCTGGAACAAGAACATTTTTCAGGGTTTCATTCACCTCGGAGCCTGCTTCAGTCAAGAAAATAACCCGTTTCCTTTCTAAAACCGCCCGGTTACAGTTTACATCATCGGGGACTTCACCAATGCTATTCGCGGTGAAAAGCATTTCTAGCCACTCCACATACGTTCCAAAAGTCTCTCGGTCACGATAGAACTCACCTAAGTGCCCTATTATTCGCATAGGCACAGCCATCTGGACTCTGGCAACATTGACAATTCAGCCACATGTGCTTGAAATTAACCTGTTCTGCAAAACGAAGAACCGACAAAAGTTTCAGCTCGGGAATCTGTTATCGCATCCGTATCATCAATCTGTGATATCTTGAGACACAGTATATACTCACAGCTGCACAACATGGCTTCCAAGTAAGAACTGTGCAGAGCACATGGCTTTATTGTTATTACATCAGTAGTCCACTAGGTTGCTCTACAACAGGCGGGTCCGTGGCAGGCGATGTCGCTGGCGGGGTCCGACCCTGCTGCTGGCTCCAGCCCACTGTCCAAAATGAATTTCCCTTGATGGTGTTTCCCTTGCCAATTAGAGGAAGCGGGTCTGATGATGTCATTTGATGATGCATCAGCAGCTGGTTTCCTTAAAGGGTCTACATCCAAATTTAGTTTGACATTTGTGCTGACAGTGTTCTACAGCACTGAGGTGCTGCAAGCACTGACAATGACTGCACAAAGGTACAGGGTTGAACCCATGCTCTCCCATGAGTCATAGCACACAGGGAGGTTCTCTTCTCCTCCCATGGGCAGAATAGACCTCCCAAGAGATCAACATAACCCGCTTGCACAATGCAGAGGAGGGCACAAGCAGGGATTTGGTCAGGAGGACCTGGGTGCTGTGCCACAAACACTTTTCCATCCGACCCGCCTTCGATCCCACCCACTGTTCCCCTGGATAATCTCATTTTAAGCTTCAAAAGAGTCAGATAAAGAGGCTTCCTCCCAAGGTGGCCACATATTTTATACAGACATTAATGTTTTATAAATACATTAAGAGCAAGAGGATAATTAGAGAAAGAGTGGGGCCTATTAGAGACCATAAAAGAAATCTGTGTGTGGAGGCGGAAAACGTGGGTAGGATTTTAATGAATACTTTGCATCTGTTTTCACAAAAGAGAGGGCGATGCAAACTTCGCCATGAGAGAGGAGGAGTGCGAAATATTAGACAAAATAAACATAGTGAGAGAAGAGGTATGAAGGAGCTTAGAAGCTTTGAAAGTGGATAAATCATAGAATCATAGAAGTTTACAGCATGGAAGGAGGCCCTTTCAACCCATTGTTTCTGTGCTGGCCAACAAGAGGCTATCCAACCTAATCCCACTTTCCAGCTCTAGGTCCGTAACCCTGCAGGTTATGGCACTTCAGGTGCACAAGTGTACTTTTTAAATATGGTAAGAATTTCTGCCTCTACCACCCATTCAGGCAGTGAGTTCCAGACCTGCACAACCTTCTGCGTGAAGAAATTTCCCCTCAAATTCCCTCTAAACTTTCTACCAATTACTTTAAATTTATGCCTCCTGGTTGTTGACCCCTTTGCTAAGGGAAATAGGCCCTTTCTATCCACTATATCTAGGCCCCTCATAATTTTATATACCTCAATGAGGTCTTCCCTCAGCCTCCTCTGTTCCAAGAAAAACAAAGCCAGACTATCTAATCTGTCCTCATAGCAAAGATTCTCCACTCACAGCAACATCCTCGTAAATCTTCTCTGTAACCTCTCCAGTGCAATCACGTCCTTCCTGTAATGCAGTGACCAGAACTGCACGCAGTACTCCAGCTGTGGCCTAACCAGTATTTTATACAGTTCAAGCATAACCCACCTGCTCTTATATTTCTATGCCTCGGCTAATAAAGGCAAGCATTCCGTATGCCTTCTTAACCACCTTATCCACCTGGCCTGCGACCTTCATGGATCTGTGGTCATGCAATCCCAGGTACCTTTGTTCCTCTACACTTCTCAATGTCCTACCATTTAATGTGTATTCCCTTTCCTTGTTAGCCCTCCCCAAATGCATTACCTCACACTTCTCTGGATTAAATTCCATTTGCCACTGTTCTGCCCACCTGACCAGATATCTTCCTGCAGTCTGCAGCTTTCTTCTTCATTATCAATCACACAGCCTATTTTTGTATCATCTGCAAACTTCTTAATCATACCCACTATATTTAAGTCTCATCATCATCATAGGCAGTCCCTCGAAACGAGGATGACTTGCTTCCACGCCAAAAAAGGATGAATTCACAGGTGTTTCAATGAAGGACCTAATATTCCAAGTCCTGAACTACATCCTGAAGGGTGGAAGATGCCTGTGTGTGGATTTTTTTAACGTGCACAGCAGCCACCACACGGGCTTGACAGAGCTAGGTCTTGGTCCAGTGGCAGCTGGAGACCTGCTCTGCTGCACGGACTTAGTGCGCACACATATCACAGAGTGGACTGGCCCGTGCTGCTCCTGGGCCCTCGTCTCTTCTGGCCCCGAACTCACGCCTCTCCTGGGCCCCGATCATGTCCCGCTACAATCTCTCGCCGCTCCTGCTGTATCTGCCCACGCTCCAATCACCAACCTAGACCATGATGATGTCCCTCTTCGCTGCCGTCATCCTCCTGCACCTGCTATTGCTGTACCTTGAAGTGGTACGCCGCCACGCTACCCATGGCTGTCGCTCGCCGCTCCCTCCACGGCACCGACCCACCGCTGATGGTCTCTCGCAGGTCGACAGGTTGTGAACTCGCTGGTACCTCAGTAGATCATTGATGTATACCACAAAAAGCAAAGGACCTAGCACTGAGCCCTGCGGAACCCCACTGGAAACAGCCTTCCAGTCACAAAAACACCCATCAACCATTACCCTTTGCTTCCTGCCTCTGAGCCAACTTTGGATCCAACTTGCCACTTGGACCTGGATCCTATGGGCTTTTACTTTCGTGACCAGTCTGCCATGTGGGACTTCATCAAAATCTTTGCTAAAATCCATATACACGACATCATTCGCACTGTCCTCATCGAACCTCCTTGTTACCTCATAGAAACATAGAAACATAGAAAATAGGTGCAGGAGTAGGCCATTCGGCCTTCCAGCCTGCACCGCCATTCAATGAGTTCATGGCTGAACATGCAACTTCAGTACCCCATTCCTGCTTTCTCGCCATACCCCTTGATCCCCCGAGTAGTAAGGACTTCATCGAACTCCTTTTTGAATATATTTCGTGAATTGGCCTCAACAACTTTCTGTGGTAGAGAATTCCACAGGTTCACCACTCTCTGGGTGAAGAAGTTCATCAAAAATTCAATCAAGATAGTCAGACACGACCATCCCTTAACAAATCCATGCTGACAGTCCTTGATTAATCCGTGTCTTTCCAAAAGAAGACTTATCATCTCCCTCAGAATTTTTTCCAATAATTCTCCCAACACCAAGGTTAGGCTGACTGGCCTGTAATTACTCAGTCTATCCCTTTCTCCCTTTTTAAACAACAGATATTACAGACCAAGAGCTGGAAAGTGGGATTAGTTTGGATAGCTCTTGGTCAGCTGACGCAGAAATGATGGGCTGAACTGGCCTCCTTCCATGCTGTGACTTTCTATGATTCTATGATTTCTATAACCTGTCTCTCCAGCCACACCACTGCAAGGTTGGACTAAGTGTTTGCAAGTGGGCAGGCACTGTTGCCACACATGTCTCTAGCTGTTGCAGACAACTGGGAGCCCCTGCAACCGGTGCTACCAAAAATGTGGTGCCCAGAATTGAAAACAATAAGAACATAAGAAATAGGAGCAGAAGGAGGTCACCTGGCCCCTCAAACCTGCTCTACCATTTAATAAAATCATGGCTGATCTGATCGTGGACTCAGCAACACTTCCCTGCCTACTCCCCATAACCTTTTATTCCCTTATCGCGCAAAAATTTGTCTATGTCTGCATTGAATATATTCAATGACCCAGCCTCCACAGCTCTCTGGGGCAGAGAATTCTATAGATTTACAACCCTCTGAGGGAAGAAATTCCTCCTCATCTCAGTTTTAAATGGGCGGCCCCTTATTCTGAGACTATGTCCCTTAGTTTTAGTTTCCCCTATGAGTTTTAGTTTTAGTTTCCCCCTCGTCGAGCCCCCTCATTATCTTATATGTTTAGAAAAGATCACCTCTCATTCTTCTGAACTCCAATGCGTATAGGCCCAACCACTCAACCTATCTTCATAAGTCAACCCCCTTATCTCCGGAATCAACCTAGTTAACCTTCTCTGAACAGCCTCCAATGCAAGTATATCCTTACTTAAATACGGAGACTAAAACAGTATGCATTACTCTAGGTGTGGCCTCACCAATACCCTGTACAGTTGTAGCAGGACTTCTCTGCTTTTATATTCTATCCCCCTTGCAATAAAGGCCAACATTCTATTCACCTTCCTGATTACTTGCTGTACCTGCATACTAACATTTTGTGTTTCATGCACAAGGACTCCCAGGTCCCTCTGTACTGCAGTACTTTGCAATTTTTCTCCATTTAAATTATAACTTGCTTTTCTATTTTTTTCTGCCAAAGTGGATAACCTCCCATTTTCCCACATTATACTTCATCTGCCAAATTTTTGCCCACTCACTTAGACTGTCTATATCCCTTTGCAGATTTTTTTGTCCATCTTACAATTTGCTTTCCTGCCCATCTTTGTATCTTCAGCAAACTTGGCTACATTACACTCGGTCCCTTCATTCAAGTCGTTAATATAGATTGTAAATAGTTGAGGACCCAGCACCGATCCTTGCGGCACCCCACTAGTTACTGTTTGGCAACCAGAAAATGACCCATTTATCCCAATTCTCTGTTTTCTGTTAGTTAGCCAATTCTCTATCCATGCTAATATATTACCCCCAACCCCGTGAACTTTTATCTTGTGCAGCAAACTTTTATTTGGCACCTTATCTAATGCCTTCTGAAAATCCAAATAACCACATCCACCCTACTCGTTACATTCTCAAAGAACTCCAGCAAATTTGTCAAACATGATTTCCCTTTCATAAAACCATGCTGACTCTGCTTAATTGAATTATGCTTTTCCAAATGTCCTGCTATTTAATAATGCACTGCAACATTTTCTCAACGACAGATGTTAGGCTCACTGGTGTATAGTTTCCTGCTTTTTGTCTGCCTTTTTTTAATAGGGGCGTTACATTTGTGGTTTCCAATCCACTGGGACCCTCCCAGAATCCAGTGAATTTTGGTAGATTACGACCAATGCATCCATTATCTCTGCAGCCAATTCTTCTAAGACCCTAAGATGTAAGCCATCAGGACCAAGGGACTTGTCCGCCTTTAGTCCCATTCTTTAACCGAGTACTATTTCGTTAGTGATAGTGATTGTATTAAGTTCCTCGCTCCCTATAGCCCTTTGATTATTCACTATTGGGATGTTTTTAGTGTCTTCTACTGTGACGATCGATACAAAATATTTGTTCGACGTCTCTACCATTTCCCTGTTCTCCATTATTAATTCCCCAGTCTCACTCTCTCGGGAACCAACATTTACTTTAGCCACTCTTTTCCTTTTTATGTATTTGTAGAAATTCTTACTATCAGTTTTTATATTTCATGCTAGTTTACTTTCATAATCTATCTTCCCTCTTGTTATCATTTTTTTAGTTGTTCTTTGCTGGCTTTTAAATGTTTCCCAATCTTCTGGCCTCCCTCTAGTCTTGGCCACATTGTATGCTCTTATTTTCAATTTGATACCATCCCTTATTCCCTTAGTTAGCCACGGATGGTTATCCCTTCCCTTACAGTCTTTCCTTCTCATTAGGATATATTTTTGTTGCGAGTTATGAAATATCTCCTTAAATGTCTGCCACTGCTCATCAACCGTCCCATACTTTAATCTATTTTCCCAGTCCACTTTAGCCAATTCTGCTCTCATACTTTGGTAGACTCCTTTATTTAAGCTTAGGACACTGGTTTGAGATCCAACTTTCTCATCCGCCAAATGAATTTGAAATTCAACCATGTTATGGTCACTCATTCCTAGAGGATCATTTACTACGAGATCATTTATTAATCCTGTCTCATTAAACAGTACCAGATCTAAGATAGCCTGCTGCCTGTTTGGTTCCGCAACGTACTGTTCAAGGAAACTATCCCGGATACACTCTATGAACTCTTCTTCAAGGCTACCCTGGCTAATTTGCTTTGTACATGACTGTGAACATTCCAGGAAACCCATAGCATCACTCCGCAGATAATCCTCCTATTCAGATTAAGCTGTAAATCAAGCACATCTTACACAGTCACCAAGATGAAACACTGGTGTAAGAAATACAGCACTTGAATGTGAACTATGCACATAAATATGTTGAGACATGATTTGCTATTTCATTTGATGATTCTATATTGGGTGTATTTTGGGGAAGAAATGGAATAAGTGACAGCTACCTTTGGGAACCAGACAGGTCAGCATGCATAAATAGTATGTACATTTTATGGGGCACTTTGGGAGATATGACAGGTTGATGAAGGATAGTAAGCAGGAGTAAGCATCATTCGGATTTTGGAACCCTCGCCTTGCATGACCTTCCTGGCTTTCCCTCTTCCCCCTCTTCTTCCTGTCAGTATTTGAGCCCGCAGCCCGATTGTCCTTCTCATCAGCCAGTTACAATCTTAATGCTGTTTGATTGGCATAGAGCAGGAACCCACCCAAATGTTTCAAGCAAAGGATTCACTGCTGTAGAATCCCAATGATGGACTCTACAGTAACTTGGATTAGAGGCACAGACCTCAATGTATCTGTGTTTTGCTTTTGTATGTTTTTTTTAAATTGGGGTCAGGATGCATGGGTACAAAGAGTAGCCTCAGTTCCTTCAAACAATGCAAGCAACAAGGCCAGCTGAAGAATAGCAGCAACATGGGCACACCTTAGTTAGTGGGCATCAATGTACAAAATGGTATTTTTGTGGTCATAAATATAAGATAGTCACTAATAAATCCAATTGGGAATTCAGGAGAAACTTCTTTACCCAAAGGGCCTGATATCAGTGAAACCCAAGGCCCACCCAAGTGCCGCCCAAAGGACCATCGATGGCCGCTGAGAGACTGGGCGGCACTTTGCCAGGAAGATTCCACCAAAAGTGCTGGCAATATCGCCCGGCGGCAAAATAATGGCTTACGCCGTCCATCGGGCGGCAGCAGGCGGGAGCTTTCAATCTCGGCAGCAAACGCTCTTGCTGCCCAAGTGCTGCCGAGGTTGGAGTAGGGCCCAGGGAGGGTTTAAGACCTGAAAATAAAAATCATTACTAAGAGAAAAAAACACCAGAACACCTTCAGGGCACCCCATCCAGGTAAGTCACTGTAAAACATTTTTTTTAAAGATGTTCACTAACCATTTATTGCAGGTCTTCGTACTTACCATCGGGGTTAGACCAGCCTCCATGCAGTGGACCTTTCCCCTGCTGGTGCCGACTCCTGCCGCCTCCCGGCCACTCCAATCTGACAGCTCGGCAGGTGGGTAGTCACTTATGCTACTTGGCCGTCAGTGGGCGGTTCCCAGCGGTACTCCCCTCCCCTCCCGCCCACTCTAGCCCAAGTGGAAACTGGCACAGAGGGGAGACCGGAGGCAAAACTCGGCGGCAGTGGGCGTTAAGGCCACCAATATCGGGGCCAAAGTGTGGTAAGAATGTGGATCTTGCTACCATAAGGAGTAGTTGAGGCAAATAGCATAGATGCATTTAAGGCAAAGCAAGCTAAACACATGAGGGAGAAATAGATAGAAGGATATGCTGATAGGGTTAGATAAAGGAGGCTCGTGTGGAGCATAAACACCGGCATAGACTAGTTGGGCTGAATGCCAATTTCTGTGCTGTACAATCGATATAACTCAATGTTAAACACCTGCATGTTTTCTGTTGATGTATCCATCGGAATTGTCTTGATGGCCACATGGATTTACATCAATTTTGCCCTCGGCAAAGATTTCAATTTATTCTGAGGTACAATATTGGTTATGGACCATTATTGAATCTGTGACACTGCACTCACTTGGTTCTGTGTTTGGCAAGGTAAGGAGGGAATTAAATATCATATAAAAATAAACATATCATGAATCTTAGTAAGAATAAGTAGACTCATGGGTTTCGGCAAAATATTTTGAATGTTAAACATTTTTTTGCTGGCAAAAATATGTGCTGCTGGACCATTAGCAGCCAAAGTTCTTTTAATCAGATGGCCTGTAGATGTCTATGTGAAAATCAAAACAAGTTTTCATGTTGTTAGACCAATAGTAAAGGCCATAGTTTTAATAGGCATTTTCTTAAAGGGGAAATTTATAAGCCTATGATTTAGTCTATCATTACAATGAAATTGCTTTGCTTGGTGGGTTAACACCTCAGTTAAAATAGAGGACAAAGGAGCTTCTTACAAATTCATTTGTTAACAACAGCTACTTGCATTCATATATAGCCTTTAATGTAGTAAAACACCCCATGCCTCTTCACAGGAGCGTTATCAAACAAAATTTCACTGCAGGGTTTTTTCCTGTTTCAATTGACTTGAATTCAGACTTCGAACACAATGCACCTCGTTTGCATGTGTGTGCCTGGTGAAGGAGCAAGTAAAGGAATTGACCCCTCCTACCTGGGCAGCAGATTTCAATCCAAAAAGTCCATCTCTCAAATACTTGCTTTGTTGAAATTCTGCTCCTAATTCACAAAGACCACGTGAACTTCCAGCCTCAATTGCTTTATCAAGATCTGTTATATTTTCGCAGTCTTCACCGAATAATGAGTCTGCTGATTGAGTGTCAATGACTGAAGATTTGATCAAACAGAAGCTACTTCTATTTTGTGCGAGATCAATGTCAGCGTCACTGATTCCCAATGCCCAGATTGAACTTACCGAACGTGGGAAAGATTTGGGACTAAAAAAAATAATTTTAAAATAAATCTTTGCAAGAATAGATTTTACGCGATTAAACGAGTAGAACAGAGTCTCAAGAATTAGTTAATTTTGTAATATTTGCAGAGAGCTTTCATGAGAGACATTTTGTTTATTGTACAATAAATCATTTCTGTGCTATTTGCGAGAGAATTGCCATTTATCATAATTCCTATGTGGTTTGTATCGATCAGTAATGTTAATAACAATTTTTTAAAACAGTGGAGGAACTCTCCAACTCTCTGAGGTGAGCTGCAATCGACTCTTTGCATGCTTGGGACTCTCATAAGATAGCTTTATGTAAACATTGGAGATCTCCCTGGGGAGAATTTATTCCTGTCACAATAAATCTCCTGTAGCCCCCATACAAACTTAAGTCAATTGTTGGCAGTTTTTATATGCAACGTTCATGACTTCATTTAAAACGGCTTCCTCCGTTCTCAAAAAAATAAGGGCTGACAGTATTTTGTGCAACGCTGTGTACAACTTGCCAAAGTTCATCATATCATTTTATGTGGGATTGTGTATGAAAAGCAGCAGATGCTACATATTGTTAATTTATTTGTGGAACACATGAGTCATCTAGGTCATTCCATTGACTGCATTGCTAAACATGGCAATAATCTATTTCGGCAGGAGAACCATTTGCAGATCTTTTCCCAATTTGGTGAAATTCCGCTGGGCCAGGATTGGGGGCGGTAACCTGCTCAGGGCAAGACTTCCTGAATCCAGCTCGGAGGTCCCACCTCGGCTGCTGAATTGGATTTACCACCCCTCAAAGTGCAATCTCGCACGCTTCATTTCCTTTAGGGGCGGGACCAGCGGCGCTAACCGGCCATAATCGGAAGTGCTATGCGAAAGTTACACTGACACGCTTTAACGCCCCTCCTTTTCGTTTAAAAGGCAATAGCCCCTGTGGGGCAGAAGGGGTCGGCGCTCGGCACTGAGGGGTCGCTGCGCATGGCGAGGATGTCACACCCAGTTGCACGGCTGCCTGGGGCGTTACCCATGGGGCATGGCATTCTGCCTCCACAAACTCCCGGGAAATTTCTCGGGAGCTGGTAGCACCCCCTCCCCCCCACCCCCAGAGATACTAACAGGACTATGAAAAATGGGTAATTTTGCCCCTTAGTGCTGGCATTTGTCAGGCTGCATCAGGGAACAGAGTGTGAACAAGGTGCCGATTGCATAGGTGCAATCAGATAGTTGCCTCTGTAATCGAGGTGACTCCCCCTCCTTGGATAGTCAAAACTGTTGTATAA
Source organism: Pristiophorus japonicus (assembly GCF_044704955.1). Classification (NCBI taxonomy): domain Eukaryota; kingdom Metazoa; phylum Chordata; class Chondrichthyes; family Pristiophoridae; genus Pristiophorus; species Pristiophorus japonicus. The sequence continues at coordinate 279,155,049 of NC_091980.1, read as the reverse complement.
TCAAACATAATTCATCCCTTTGCAGTAGATGTTGCCAATCCCAATTCTCACTGCTCGCCCTACCTATCCAGTGTGGACTAAGTGTAGTAAAAAGCCCAGAAATAATTGAAACTGTAATGAACAATTCTGCTGTTAATTGCTTAATATACAGTGCAACTTCTTCTCATATTGACCACCCCTATGATTTTATAAAAGTCCTCTTCTCAAATCCATTATTTTGATATAAATGATGTCCCACTTGTCCCACTAAGGGGAAGTTAGATAAGAATATGAGGGAGCAAGGAGTAGAAGGATATGTTGATAGGGTGAGGGGAAGCAAGGCAGGAGGAGGCTCGTGTGGAGCATAAACAGCGGCAGAGCTCTGTTGGGCCCAATGGCCTGTTTCTGTGCTGTAAAATTCTATGTAACACTCAACCATCTGACTATTCAGACTATCACCACATTTTGTGGTTCCAAACCAACAAATCTAAGGGGGAGAAATTAGACTGCTTTGTGCCTCTTGTTAGCACCTGCGGGGGGGGCGGTAACGGGGCGTTGAGGGGGTTACAGACCTGGCGTGGCAAATTCATCGACACCCGCAAACTTCCTTGGTGGTTTTGCGTTGGCTCTAGCACTTACCGCCTTGCTCTCATGCGGTCCATAGACCGTGAGGTCATTAGATGTGCAGTGCCCCATTTCCGCCCCGGATGTGATATTTGGCGCCAACACCTGCTGCATCGTCGGGCGTCAACAACGGTAGCTATAGGAGACTGGCCGCTTGGGGTGTGATATTTAAAGGCAATGATGGTCAGGTAAGGCAAACGTTATTCCTTGCACCAGTCTGGTGCCTTCTGATTGCTTTTCACCACTGATTTCTGCACAATTCCACAGCCCTCCACTCTCTTAGAGTGCTTGGGTCTGTAATGTAAGTCGTGCAGGTCCCGTGGCCCCCCAGAGAGAGCAGTAAGAATGTTTCAACCCATCATTGGCCCTTCCCTTTAAGCGAGGAAAGAAGCCTCTAATGCCGGCAGCACTGTACCGCCCCTCTCACACACTTTAGTGTTCTAAGGGAAGGGGTAGCGCTGTAAAGCTGAAGCCCTTGGGAGCAGCAAATCATTTTTGCCTGCCGATATGTTTGCGATAATTCAAAAGTTATCCCCACAAATTTTAAGGCCTATTTATTTTTTTATCCATGAACCAAACAACAAACACTTCTTTTGCTGTCCATGTGGATATCTCTTACAAACATCATTCTAAATTCTTTCAGTGATGACGTGCACCATTCCCCTCTTTTGTACCTCAGTCCCCTACCTTTCAATGGCTCAATCACTGACCCACTTTGAGCAACTCCACAAGAGATCCAATAATGTTAAACTATGAGTACTTCAGGGTGTGAGGGGCGACTGCTCTTATCTACACAGCCTCTTTTCATCCTGCCCTTTCCTCAGTTCTTTAGATATTTTTTCTCTCGACTCATTATGTTTTTCAGTGCTCACCTTCTACCATGGGAAGGTTAATCATTAATAAATCACACAATAGACACACAAAGCTACAGATAATGTTTTCTTTGAAGATATCCTGCAAAGTAAGCAAGTTAGGTTGTGCAATGTGCAATGACCTTTAAAATGATGAAATCAATATATTCTTTTTCATTTTTCATTTTTCAATATACCTGGAAAATTAATATATTATCCCATTCCTCCCCATTGAAACATATTTGAAATAATATTTATTCTGGGAATAACGTGGAATGACGTGTTCTCATAAGCACAGCAGTTACTTGAGACACACAGTGCAGCACTGATTCTTGTCTCACATCTAAATTGTCCCTGAAAGAGGTCTGAATAGTTTCCAGGGAATAGAAGCTTAATGCAACATTGACCTTAACTGAGTACAGTTGGCCGACAGATTTCTTGTATATGGGTTGCTGATGGATCAGCAAATTTATTCAATGAGTAGCTGTCCTACACAGTTCAGGAAAGCACCAAGTTTCATCCGCAGTCAATCTTGAGTTAACTGATATCAAGCACTGATAAGTCCCCTACAATTAGTTTCAGTACTCATGTGTTAGGGCAGGAAAATTCAACCAGGGTTCCTGCTCTAGATCATTATCTAGTGACTTGCTGGCTGCGTGCCTGTGTGGACATCTGGTGTGTATAGGTTCGTATGTTTGCCTGTGATGCCCGTCTCATCAAACAACCCGCAGACACTCGCTGTCGAGGCTCACACAAAAAGAATGGGTGCTTAGATGTGGCACTGTATCATAGCAAGGGGTCAACTCCTTTAGGAAAGGTACTGTGATCTGAAGAAGCAATCGCTAAAGAACTCAGGAAAAGCAGGGGATTCCACAGTCTGTGTTCACTGCACGAAAGGTAAAGCTGATTTTGATTGTTAAAGAGGATTTTAGCAATATTTCTTCATCACTCTGATAACGTGGCAGCAAATGATGGCAGATATTATTAAATTTGCCTCAAAGGCCATTTAGTTGTTTGTAACATTGTGTGATCACGAATATGCACATGCTAATCTGCAATCTTGGTAGTCTGTCGTATCCTACAAAGACGCTGATGTGCTAATCATGAATGGCAAATGTTGGATGAAGCACCTGTGCATAGATGCTTTTAAAGTGGGAAGGCCGGTGCACAAGGGCGGTCCCACTCTCTCCTCCGCAGAAGCCGGGTTTCAGTGGCCCAAAATTTGGTACAACTGAAGACTTCGTTGGCTGCAGTGGATGGCCATGGCGTCTTTCGTGCTCTGCCATGCCCTATACACTCCACAGTGCGTTGCTGTTCCACCTTCATGGCTGTTGGATCAAACGTGATTTCCTCTGCCCAATCCACCGCAACAGACTTCACATGCTGGGGTGAGCAGGTCCCGAAAATCACCGAGGATAATTCCCATCGGCTACCCTCATCTGGTTTAGCCTGCTTGTCGAAGCAGTTTACCGAGGTGTGGCCGCTAGTGCATGCTACAGCTACTTGGAGCCACAGCTGAAAGTTGGATGCCAGGTGGGAACCAAGGCAGAGGAACTACTCTGAAGAGCACGACAAGTCCACTGTCAGAGGTGCTACCCCTCCCAGACACCCCTACACCCCAGTAAGTGCATCCAAAATTATACAGTATGGAAGGAGGCAATTCGGCCTGTCGAGCCCGTGCCATCTCTCTGCAAGAGCACCTCAGCTAGTCCCACTCCTCCGCCCTTGCCCCATCGCCCTACAAATCTTTTTCTTTCAGGAACTTATCCAATTCCCTTTTGAAAGCCGTGATTGAGTCTGCCTCCACCATCCTTTCAGGAACTGCATTCCAGATCCTAATCACTTGCTGTGTAAAAACGGTTCTGCTTTTGTCGCCTTTGGTTGTTTTTCCAGTCACCTTAAATCTGTGTCCTCTGGTTCTCGACCTTTCTGCGAATGGGAAAAGTTTCTCTCTATCTACTCTGTCCAGATCCCTCATGATTTTGAACACCTCTAAGAAGAACAACCAATGCTTCTCCAGTCTATCACGTAAATGATGTCCCTCATCCCTGGAAACATTCTCGCAAATCTTTTCTGCACTCTCTCTAAGGCCTTTACATCCTTCCTAAAGTGTGGTGCCCAGAATTGGACACATTACTCCGGTTGAGGCCAAACCAGTGTTTTATATAGATTCATCATAATTTCCACGCTTTTGTACTCTATATCTCTATCAATGAAGTCCAAAATCCCATAAGCTTTTTCAATTGCTTTCTCGACCTGCCTTGCCACCTGCAATGATTTGTGCACATATATCCCTGGTCCTTCTGTTCATAACTTTTAGTTTATATTTCCTCTCCTCATTCTTTCTACCATAAATATATCACTTCACACTTTACTGCATTAAGTCTGCCACGTGTCTGCCCATTCCACCAGCCTGTCTATTATTGTAGTCTATCCCTATCCTCCTCACTGTTCACAATGCTTCAAAGTTTTGTATCATCTGCAAATTTTGAAATTGTGACCTGTACACCCACATCTAAGTCATGAATATCTATCAAGACAAGCAGTCCTAGTACCGACCCCTGGGGAACACCACTGTATACTTTCATCCGGTCCGAAAAACAACCATTCACCACTACTCTCTGTTTCTTGTCATGGAGCCAATTTCGTATCCATGCTGCCACTGTCATTTTATTGAATGGCCTTCAACTTTGCTGGCAAACCTATTATATGGCACTTTGCCAAATGCCTTTTCAAAATCCATGTACACTATGTCAACTGCATTGCCCTCATCAACCCTTTCTGTTACCTCATCAACAAACTCGATCAAGTTAGTTAAACACGATTTGCCGTTAACTAATCCATGCTGGCTTTCCTTAATTAATTCACACTTGTCCAACTCACTGTTCATTTTGTCCCCGATTATTGTTTCTAAAAGCTTTCTCACTACCAAAGTTAACCTAACCAGCCTATGGTTGATAGGTTTATCTTTACACATTTTTTTGAACAAAAATTTAAATGCTATTCTGTAAATACGCTGGAAGAGAGAAATATTACTCAAAATGCCAGGGGTAGAAGGGTAGATTTTCTGTTCGGGTACAGCTGATTATTTTTTTTTTCGTTCTGGGATGTGGGCGTCGCTGGCAAGGCCGGCATTTATTGCCCATCCCTAATTGCCCTTGAGAAGGTGGTGGTGAGTCACCTTCTTGAACCGTTGCAAACGGTATGGTGAAGGTACTCCCACAGTGCTGTTAGGGAGGGAGTTCCAGGATTTTGATCCAGTGACTATGAAGGAATGGCGATATATTTCCAAGTCAGGATGATGTGTAACTTGAAGGGGAACTTGCAGGTGATGGTGTTCCCTTGTCCTACTAGGTGGCAGAGATCGCGGGTTTGGGAGGTGCTGCCGAAAAAGCCATGGTGAGTTGCTGCAGTGTATCTTTTAGATGGTACACACTGCAGCCACGGTGCTCTCGTGATGCAGAGAGTGAATGTTGAAGGTGGTGGATGAATCCATGAATAAATGTAAAGTCAGCATAACTAAATGAAGTAAGGAGCAAATCCATAAAAAGCAAAGCTCTGTCCTTTTTGTGTAAAATGCAAGTTCTCGATCACATTTTTGTAGGGTGCGGAATTGTTCGCTAGTTCACCAATGGTACTATTTATATATGAGCTAAATGAATTCTGCACACAATTTCCCCGCATCTCCAAGAACGAGACTGATTTGTGTACCTGCCTATATAAAATGGATATCCAAAAAATGGTGAGCATGATTATCATAAAAATCATCTGGTTCACTAATGTCTTTTTGGGAAGGAAACCTGCCGTTCTTACCCGGTCTGGCCTGTATATAATTCCAGACCCACAGTAATGTGGTTGATTCATAACTGCACTCTGAAATGGCTGAGCAAGCCATTGGCAATTAAGGATGAGTAATAAATGCTGGACTTGCCAGCGACGCCCACATCCCGTGAACGAATAAAAAAAAACATTGCAAGATTAATGTTTCAGAAAGAAGATTGCAGAGCCCATGGAGATTATTGGGAGCATCTGAAGGCTTTTTCTGCAGCTTTTTTCTTGAGTATTTCTTTCTGTTTTTCCTGCTTTTTTTCATTTAGATGATTCGGTAGGCTTTGAGGAAATTCTTTAGGCACTAGCATATTTCACCTATGACTTCACACCAACACATTGGAATCCCCTTGGAATTGTGTTTTTTGGAGAAAGAAGAGAAGAAACAACAGAGGCAGAGGCAGAAGAACAGCGAGGCAGGTCAGAATGCACCACAGATACATGGCACCCACTCACAGCTACTTTTATATCCACATGTATGGAGCAGTGGTTTTGAGAGCCTGTGGTGGTTGTGATAGACTTGGACCTGCACAGCCAGTAGCTGTCAGGGTCAGAACTGCCCTTAACTTTTAAACTTTGGCGTTATTCCAAGCTGCCACTGGGGATGTCAGGGATGTCAATCAGCTGTCCATAGATGAGGAAAACAAGTCACCAGTGCCTTTTTGCTCGACCAGACAATTTTATCTCCTTAGCCTAGTTCAATCACCAGCAACAAGAGGGCATTACATTTTTCAACCAAGGTTCAGGGGTTTAAGATTGCAACCATGTGGCCTTATATACTCCCTCATACAATGTCACTCCCTACATGAATCAGGAAGGATCCCACGGTGTCAATGGACAATTCACATGTGACAACAGCACTTTCCCAGGAAGCTGTCGAGATATTTCCATTTTAAGGCAATGCAGCATGCCACCAATATTTTGAGCCACAAAAGAAAATGTCAAGGTGGCTCCTGGAGATGCCCTCTGCAGCCCTGGCTCATGGCACCTTTGCAGCCCTGGCTCATGGCATCTTGGAGATACCCTCTGCAGCCCTGGCTCATGGCACCTTGGCCACAACTGAGGACACTTGCTGAAACAAATATAACGAGGCCCATTTTCCAGGAGAAGAATCATAGAAGCAGTGCTTCAGGTGCTTGGACGGTTCTGGGGGTGTCCTGAAATACAGTCTGACTGGAGTTCAAAGGTCATGGCAATCTGGTGTGTACTGTACAACATAGCCCTGCAAAGAGGCATCATAGTGGAGGCCCTGGAGGAGTTAGACAGCCAAGGTCTGAAATTCAGCCTCCCGACAAGACCCATTAACCCCGGAAAACGTTGGCCGTGTGGTGGTCGTATGGCCGCCGATTTGTAGTCGAATAGCCGCCACTTGCCAAATTTTCCTTGGGTGTTTTTACAGCTGTGTGGAGATCTGCTCCGCTCCCCCCACTTCCGCCCTGCAGATGCGTTGTTAAAGACGTCATCAGAGCGCGCACCACAGTCTCCCTGCCCCGGAAGCTAAATTCAGTTGTCAAAGTCAACCGGCCGCCTGTCAGTGCCCCCGACAGTTTTTTGTGTCAGTGCACTGTGCCGGCTCAACACTGCCAAAGGACTTTAAAGGCGTGTTGCATGCATCTCCATTTTTTTGTTCCATAATTTTTCGGTATTCTCAAAACTTTGTCACTTGCCCTTTTCATAGCGGCATTGAATGCTCGTGGGCTGGGGGCCTCAATTTGTACTCCAGAGGCTTCATAGTGAAGGTTGAGCTTGCAGAAGCAATAGGCTCAATGCTAGCAGTGGAATGCCTTGTGCACATTGTGCGCAGCAGGGAGGCACGCAGGAGAAGTCGGCGCCAACAGCAACGGGCACGGGACACAGCTGCCATGGATGCCCAACACAGAGACGGGCCTGGAAACGGAGACAGAGTTCAACGCAGAGAGGTGGCCCAGGAAGGACCTGCCATGAGGAGGAGGGTCAGGTACGCTGACCCCCCGCACCAGATAGTGAGCGAGATAAAAAGAGGGCAGGATGCACAGGAGGCGGATGCTGGCCAGCAGCAGGCTGCAGAGGCTGAGGAGCATGAAGAGCATGAGGGAGAAGGCAATGAGCCTGCTGCGATAGGAGGATCTGACCATAGAGTTGGGGGAAGAAGGTCCTATTGTGTCAGGATCTACAGGCAGCACTTTTCCTTCATGGACCTTACGGATGACCAATGTCTCTGCAGGCTTAGATTCAGGAAGGACATCATCAGGGAGCTGTGCAATCTCCTGCGACAGATCTGCAGCCTCAGACACGGCTGAGGACACCTCTGAGCGTCGCAACCAAAGTGACCGTAGCACTAAATTTCTATGCCACTGGCTCTTTCCAATCCGCCACCGCAGACATTTTGAACATTTCTAAGTTCTCCGCCCATTGCTCCATCCATCAAATGACAGATGCTCACCATAAGAGAAGGGGCAAATGCTTTTCTTTCCTGTTCAGCACGGAAAAACAGATAAAGCGGCATTGCGGGCTTCCCCAGGGTTCAGGGCGTCATAGACTGCACGCATGTCGCATTGAGGGCACTACAAACCAATGCAGAGATATTCATCAACCAAAAGGGATTCCACTCCCTCAACGTGCAGCTGGTGTGCGACCACCACCACAAGATCATGGCAGTGGATGCCCGGTAACCTGGCAGCAGCCACGATGCCTTCATGCGGCGCCAGCTTGGCGTGTTTTCTGGGCCAAACCAAAATTGCGGGTGGCTGCTTGGTGACTGTGATATCTTCAAAGAACACAGCACACACAGCTTCCTAACATGCAGGCTGCTCTCTCGGAACTCTCTGGAAAGCCTGTTCTGTTTAATGATTAACTATACAGTTGCAGTACACAATACGTCCACATCCACAGTGTGGCGCTACAAGCATTACAAGCTTACAGACATTACACTTCTCCCTCCTTAATGAAAAAGCCATCATAACAAACATCATAAATAACTTTCATTTTTATAAATATTTACAAATTTAACTTTACCACTTGTTTTCTGTTTTGAAGAGGATACCTTCGCTCTCGAATAGAACCTTCCAAACATGGTGTTGATTTCACACTTATTTGAGGCTCATCCTGAGGAACATTTTCCTCCACGGAATTTCCTTGATTTTCATTTGAACTCACTCTAATTTCAGGCTCTTTGTTTCCCTGACTCGGACTCAGACTTTCATTCTGATTCTCTCCTGGATTTGTTTCCAGTACATTGGATTTAGGATTTGCTACTGGTGTATCAAAACTATCTGAAAAGTCAGAAATAATTGAATCTTTCCCACCTTCAACTCCTTCCATGTCTGTCGGTAACATATGATCAATATGAACAAACCTAACCTGTCCAGTATCAAACATCTTTACCAAATATGTACGAGGACCACATATCTTCACCACTCTTCTGGGTAACTACTTCAACCATTTGTGGTGATGGTTTTTCACTCTCACCTTCTGGTTTAATTTCACTCTTCTCTCTTTCACTCTCCCTTTATCGTGATTCTCTTTTTGTCTTAATTATGTCTCTTCTACAGACTGTGCCAAATTTCACTTTAACAATGAGAATCTGGTTCGTGGCTGTCGTTTGAGAAACAACTCTTCTGGTGTTCTACCAGTAGTTGTATGAGGAGTATTTTGATATGTAATCAAAAAATTAGCCAATTTGTGATCCAATGACAACTGACGTTTTCTTGGATTTGGATCCAACATTTGTTTGATGAGGGCACGTTTGACAATTTGTAGAGTGCGCTCTGCTGCACCATTCAAAGCAGGGTGGTATGGTAGAACCTTGGTATGTTTCACACCATTTTTGCTCGTGAATTGTGCAAATTCTTCTGAACGAAATTGTGGTCCATTATCCGAAACAATTTCTTCAGGGATGCCAAATGCAGAAAATAATTTTTATAAAATGTCCAATGTTTTACTTGTTGTTATTTTCCACATTGGAAACACCTCAACCCACTTTGAATGGCCATCAATTACAATGAACAATTGTTGTCCATCTAACTCAGCAAAATCAATATGTAGCCTTTGTCACACCCTGGGAGGCCATTTCCATAGCTGTAATGGTACTGATGGTGGTTGTTTGCTTACCGATTGACATGTCGTACACTAACTCACGATGTACTCTATATCTTTATCAAGACCTGGCCACCATAAATAACTGCGTGCAAAACTCTTGGTCAAGCACATTCCCAGGTGCTAGTCATGGAGGTCTCCTAATAATTTGGACCTGAATTTATTTGGTACAACCACTCTTGCACCCAACATGATACAAACTTTATCGACTGATAATTCATTCCTACAAATGAAGAATGAATGTGTATCTTTGTCTGTTACCTGGTTTGGCCATCCATTTGCAATATACTCATACACCTTTGACATCACTGGGTCACGTTTGGTTGCTCTACCAATCTCTTCAGCTGTGACTGGCAGTTCATCAATGTATGAAAAATAAAACACTTCTTCCCTATCGTGTGTAACCTGTGATGGGGAAGGCAATCTAGACATTGCATCAGCATTACTGTGATCAGCTGATCGTCTGTATTCAATATCATATGTATATGCTGACAAAATCAAAGCCCATTTCTGCATTCGGGCTGCAGCTAATGTTGGAACTGGGGACTTTGGATGGAGGATTGCTGTTAGGGGCTTAAGGTCCGTAACTATGGTAAATTTACGACCATACAAGTATGTGAAACTTCTTGACCCCAAAAATTAATGTCAAAGCTTCCCTTTCAATTTGAACATAATTTCTCTCACTGGCACTGAGAGTGTGTGAAGCAAAAGCAATTGGTCTCTCCTCCCCACTACTTAATACATGAGAGATTACTGCTCCAACTCTATACGGAGAGGCATCACATGCTAGCTTAATCTCCTTAGATATGTCGTAGTGAACTAATATGGTGCTCTCTACCAATTTGCTTTTACACTCCTTGAATGCTGTTTCGCATTCTTTTGACCACTTCCACTGGACCTGTTTTTTCAAAAGTTCATTCAGTGGATGTAATGCTGTTGCCAAATTTGGTAGGAACTTCCCATAATAGTTCAAAAGACCCAAGAATGAATGAAGTTCAGTGACATTCCTGGGAGTGGGTGCATTTCTGATAGCACCCAGTTTTGCCTTGGTTGGATGTAAACCACCGTTGTCGACTCTGTAACTTAATACTCCACTGAATTTTTAAATAACTCACACTTACAAGCAGACACTCATACTCTGTGCTTCTCTAGCTGTTTGAGGACTTCATTCAAAATGTTATTATGAATTTGCCTGTTTGGTGCTGAAATTAGTATGTCATCCAAATAACATACTACCCCTTCAATACCTTGCAAAATCTGGTTCATCACCCCTTGGAATATGGCAGGGGCAGAAGACACTCCAAATGGTAGCCTATTAAACTGATATAGGCCTAGATGAGTAGTTATAGTCAAACATGACTTGGACTCCTTATCTAGTTCAAACTGTAAGTAGGCATTCGTAAGATCCAGTTTTGAGAAGATCTGACCACCGGTCAGTGTTGTGAACAAATCTTCTACATTTGGCAATGTATTGGGGACAATACCCTCTCGAACATGGTTTACGGTTATCTTATAATCACCACACAATCTTACTTTACCATCAAACTTAGGTACAACAACAATGGGTGTAGCCCAATTACATCGATCTATCTTACAAATAATGTTCTCAGTCTCTAGTCTTTTGAGTTCTTGCTCATCTTTCTCCTTGAGTGCATATGGTACGGGACGTGGCTTGTAGTAAACCGATCTAGCGTCCATCTGTACCCTGACAATCGCCTTGAAGCCTTGGATCGGACTGCCCATTTCGCAGAACACCTTCAGATACTGCTTGATAACCTCATCCGTTGATGAAAATCTCGCTTCCACACAGAAAATCTTACTCCAATCCAGCTTCAGTGAGCATAACCAATTTCTTCCTAGTAAAGCAGACTTGTCTCCCTTCACTACTATTAGAGGCAAGTTCTGAAATTGATCTTTATACTTCACCGGTACGGTGATACGGCCTACTACAGTAATTTTGTCTCCCGAGTAGCCTCGCAGCTCTATCTTGCATTTCTCCAGTTGAAAATCACGCAATTTGTCGCGGTACAGTGACTCCTGTACTACATTCATGGAGGCACCTGTGTCAATTTCCATTGGTATCTTGAATCCCGCAGCATCTATGTGGATTTTGATGCTTTCCGAATTGCTGTCCATTAACCTAGTGCTCCTGATGACGTGTAACTCTAACATCTCCTCGTCCTGTTGTTGTTCTTCCATGCTATGAAATCTCTTTGGATTTCGACTCATAGCTTTGAACGCTGGACTCATAGCTTTAAAAACTGGTTTACTCTTCAGTCGGCATGCCTTCGCAAGATGCCCAGTCTTTCTGCAGCAGAAACACTCTGCCTTCACGTATGGACAACTTTGAGCAATGTGTTGTCCCAAGCACCTACAGCACGACCTCGACGCTCTGGTAGAATTTCCAGTTTCTGAGACTTTCAGCCATGGCCGTCTTTTACTTTGAATCCACAGGTGATTTACCTCGGTTGACTGATGACCATAATCATTATTTAATTCTCGGGAATATTGTTCAGCCATGCTCATCGAGCTTGCTGTCTGACAAGCACTCAAAAGTTAAGTCATCTGTCGTCAATAACTTCCTTCTGATCGCATCATTTTTCACCCCACTAACAAAACAATCCCATAATGCTCGGTTTTGAAAGTTTCCAAAATTAAAGTGCATCGATAGCTTTTTTAATACTATGATGTAATCAGTGATACTTTCATCTGCTCTTTGATTCCGAATCCCGAAACGATAGCTTTCAGCAATTTCTAACGGTTTGGGGTTATAGTGCTGCTCCAGCTTCATTAAAATCTCTTGAAGCATTGTGTCCTTTGGCTCGTCAGGTTTTGTATAATGCCGGACCTGCCACTGATAAGAAGATCGCTTTCTTACGTTCCAACACAGCCCGATTCTGGACTGCATTGTCCGGAACTTCGATTATGTTATTTTCAGTGAAATACATTTCTAGCCAATCCACATACGCTTTAAGACGTTCCTGGTCATGTCTATAGTCACCCAAATATCCGATTACACCTGCCATTTTTAATCTCTAGCTGTTCACACCGTGTGCTGTTTTTTTACCTTGGATTTTGTAGCTTTTTTTTCCAAAGACAGAAACTTCCAAAGTTTTCTGTCGGCTGGCTGAATCCTTCACCAACAAAATTTAAGCTTTAAACATTCGAAAAATCTCATCCTCGGTCGCCAAATGTGATATCTTCACAGAGCACAGCACACACAGTTTCCAAACATGCAGGCTGCTCTCTCGGAATTCTCCAGAAAAGCCTATTCTGTTTAATGATTAACTATACAGTTGCAGTACACAATACGTCCACATCCACAGTATGACGCTACAAGCATTACAAGCTTACAGACATTACAGTGACATGGGCTACCCATTGTGTACTTGGCTGTTGACTCCCCTTTGCAACCCCAGGACTGCTGTGCAGCAAGCCTACAGTGACTGTCATTCAACCACCGGGTGCCTAATTTTGAGCAGTGCATCGGGATCCTTAAGCAGAGGTTCCGTTGCCTGGAGTGTTGCAGTACTCGCCTGAGCAGGTTGCCCTGTTTGTGGTCGTCTGCTGCATGTTTCACAACCTGGCGATCATGAGGGTCCAGCCATTGGAGGACGAGGCAGCAACAGCACCTGAGGAGGCGGTGCAGGAGGTGGAGGCGCAGGAGCATGATGTGCAGGAGGAGGCGGAGGACCAGGATGAGGGTTGCCTGTCATGCAGGAGGCATCGTCGCCATCCAAACCCTGCAAGGGAAGTGCAAAACAGTCTGATTGCTGCTTGTTTCCAATGAGTTAATGGCCACTTCACCCTTCATCTTTGCATTTCCATGGTCATTCCAATGAGCCTTTTCACACATCATTGCCCACAGTAAAATGATACACCTGCACAGATATGGGAACACAAAATAAAGATTTATTACACAATAAAGAAAGGTGCAAAAAACATACACAATCATTTCTCACCTTTGTGCATTTCCTTATAACCCTCTTAAGCAAACCGATTCTGGAACCACGCCACAGTGTCTCCTCTGTGGCTGCCTCATGGGTCTGGGAAGGCTGCTGTGTTTCAAGTGTAGAAGCTACAGATGTCCTTCTGGGACACCCTCGACCAGCTCTTGCCCTGGAAGGGTCGGCTGCACACTGGGCAGCACCCTCCTCGGTGCAGTCGGTATTTTAAAATTTTTTTTATCCAATTTCGTTCCAGATCAACTCTAACGCCAAAGATCACTTTGCGCCAATGTGTTTGATCTTAGGCCAAAAGGGCGAGAGGCGAAGTTGCTCCGTTCCTGGAAATATTGCAATACCAGGTCGGTGCATGGAGTGGACGGGGCATGCCTGTCCAGCTCCCTGTCCAAAAATCAATTCAATATCATGCCCCCATAGGGGATATTAAACTGATAAGAACAGATACTACACTTGATCTTAGCCAAAAGGCAGTCGGTATTGGCTCGGGTGAGTATATGGTTCTGGGAAATGGCGGAGTGACAGGTCTGGGGTCAGGAATGCTGTGATCCTGAGAGAGCACATCATCATCATCCTGGCCCAAGGAATTTGCGCCACTCCCCAGGGGCAGCACACCCCCATCACCACCAATCTGAGGGAGATCAGGTCGATGGTGTGGTGAGACACCGGAAGGACCCCCGTGGACCTTGGTGGACACAGCCATAATGGCAACAGTCAGATCTCGCAAGGCATCCGGATGAGACTGCATGAGAGCAGACACAGTCTCGATGTCACCAGAGATGACAGCAGTAAGACACTCCGTGGCCTGTTGCCTCGAGTGCAGAAGAGCATTCTGGGTTTCCAGGACCGCGACCATCCTCTCCAAAGCAGCATTCAGTTTGTTCACTTGCACCTGTGCTGTAATGGCAGCTGCCACATCTGCAACGAGACGTGCCATCACAGCTGGATCCGCAGTCACCCTGGGAGTTCACCATCGTCTGCACATTGGCATTGATGGGCTTCATGGTGTGCGCAGAGCTTTCCACAATGCAGGAGACGGACTCCTCCATGCTCATCACTTGGGACACCCTTGCCACTGCCCCAAAATCAGCAAATGTATGGCCTCCACCCTTCTTTCATAAGCCCCAACATCGATGGGCTTGTCAGAGTCCTCTTCAGCAGAACTCATGTACGCATTCGCCCCCATCCAGAGAGATGGCACCGAGGTTCTCTTTGCCCCTTGCCATGCTGCAGCCCGCTAGGCTCTGGTGCAACACCCAATGCAGACCCCTCTGCTATCTCGAACTGATCCGACCGCGTACTCCCAGTATCTGAGCTGGCGCGGGTGAGTGTAGGAGAAGCAGTGATGCAGTGCTGCCAGCAGTGCCCCCTCTTTCTCCGCCTCATCGGACATTGCGCCAACAAATGCACTGGCCTCCAGGGTGTCATCCAGGTTTGCGCTCCCAATGGCCTCGAGGGTGTTGGCATGGCCATGGCTGCCAGTGCCCTCACCGCTGTCGTCCAAGCTTCGCCTCCCCATATCATCATCAGCCTCCTCATGGCCATGGCTGCCAGTGCCCGCCACGTTGTTGTCCTGGCTTGCTGTGCTACTCACATCAGCGCTCTGCCCCTGACATTGGCTCATACGCGGACTCTCATCTGCAAGCACAAGGGTTGCAGTGAGGGGAAGGAAGGACATTGAAAAATGCAGGCTGCAACTTGCACACTATCATAAGCAAACGCGCAATAGGTGCTGGCGCTTTCAGGGAGAGACGGCAGTAAAGGAAGGCCTTCATTTGCCCATGCTGTCCGCAGCGGGATCAGCATGACCGGCGACCACAGAGAAGGCAACATGTGGGCCTACTCGGTTCGGGACCCGTTCTTCCATGGGAGTGAGCTGCTGTATATCTGCCTCGCCACCACCAGTCCTTTGTTATTCCATACGGTTGTGCGCAACCTTGGCCTGCAAAACAAAGAAGGCTTGCTGAGTAGCAGTGTCATGAGGCCTCGGCAATGAGTGCAAGTGTGTATCCCTGACACATGCAGCTGTAACTCTGACATGAAAGGGAGCCTCCATTGTGAGAATGCACACACACATACATACACATACACACACACATACACACACACACACACACACACACACATACATATTATATACAGGCCTCAACAATCAAATGCAGGAGTTGGGGGAACATGTACTCACTTTCATCAGGCGAATGATGTCGTTCAGCCTTTTGCATCATTGGGTCGCGGTCTGGTCATGAATGGAAGCCTCCCCCGAGACCACCTCAGCAATCTCTCTCCAGGCATTCATGAACACACCGCGAGTCTGTCTGCCTGTATCCGGGTACAGAACCCGCCTCCTTACCCCACAGCCTCCATGAGGGTCTCAAGTTCAGCGTCGGAAAATCTGCTGACCCTCCTTGCTACTGCTGCATTGGCCTCCACCCAAACGGCTGCCCTGCTCAGGACCGAGCTACAAACCCTGCCTTTTAAGAAGGCCAGGGAGCAGCTGGCTCATTAGCAGCAAATCAGCAATAGATGAATTTCGTGGTCCAATTGCCACTCCACACCCACACCGCTACAAACTGCAGCTTCCAGCCACCAATACCGCTCCGCTCCATTTTTTCAGCAAAAATGCTGAATTTCACTCCAATGGCCGCCGCAACCATTGCGGGGTAATGACCGGCAAAAAGCAATAGATGTGCCCTCGTTTCGGGCGGAGGTGAATTTCTAACCCCCAAAATGCTTCAAGCAGAGTGGCAGGAAAAACACTCAGTGCATGACGATGACATCCTCTTGCTGATTGTGCGTATCAGTATCCGTCTTGTCTTAATCTGCCTCATATTGAAAATAATCAAGTATCTGGAATGCCTCTGCCAATACTGGAAAGGAATGCAGCATCTCAGACATATTTTAGCTCCTTTATGGCATGTGATTCAACTCCATAATCTTCCAGACGTTCTTTTGCTTGTTAAAACACCTGCTTGTTCTAATTTTGCTGGGAGAAGCACATTTTGAAGGATAGACTCCAGAGACCCGCAGAGTGGCTGCATCTACATTCCCAGTACTTAACATATTTCCTCTCATTTTAAAATACTTCACAGTTGTTACAGTAACACAAAGCAGCTTAACAGTTACAATAAAATACAGGATCAGTACTGAATCAAAAACAGATCAAGTACATTAATGTAAACTGTTCTAAAAAGGACATGGGTTACAGGAGGCTGACTATTCTGTCCTCAGAATTTCATCCATTTTGACTTTTTAAAAAGCGTTCTGGTAGGATCACGGTGAATTACTTTCATTTATGCCACTATGTCGTTTTTGTCAGTCATAAATAGCAAAGATTTCAAAACTAAGTACATGTGCTCGGCACTGTTTAACAATCTTAGTTCTGCATTGCAGCTGTCAGTCATACAAAATAACTTCCAGGTCAAAGTGAACACTCAAAAAAAAAAGTCCAGTAAAATAAAAAGGGAAAATTGCAAATGCTAGAAATCTGAAATAGAAAGAGAAATGCTGGAAACACAAAGCAGGTCTCTTAGCAATTGTAAAGAAAGAAAGGTTTGGGGTGTGTAACTCTGCATCAGTTCTGACAAAATTATTAATTATTAATATCAAGGCTCCGATTTTAAAAGGGGGCACTTTTGTTCATTTGATTTCGAGTGATGCCACCTGTGTCACCCTAATTGGTGTTTTATAGAGTTAGTTGCTCCTTCATTCATCCCTCTCTATACCATATGCCTGATTTTGGCCTATTCAGAAAGATTTAATCCTGGGCTTCACACTGCTCCTGCAAGGTTTTGTAAAGATGTTGACAGAGAATGTTCTGCCTGCAGGTCCTTTTGTGCTTTTTTCTTCGGTGATACAAGATTGGGGAGCCTGTTGTCATAGTGACTCCATGACAAGGAAATAGCTTGCTGAGATGATCGTATAGTGGCATCCCCATTGAAATGTTAATTGACTTTAAGAATGGAACCATTTTGTGATACAGCCCCTCCCATCAATTTGCAACCGGATAATTTTTTCTGCTACAGTCACCTTAATCCTTTCATTTGCCAGAACTTTTGAATATTTTGTTCAATGTTTCCAGGACACCACTGATAATTAACTTTTATCAAACATCTACAATGATGCTTGTGGGGACTTAAATGCAGAATTGGAATGGCACCTTAAAAACTGACTGGAAGTAATGTACTCACAAACGTTGGTCTTCCCTGAATGAGATCAGTTCCCATCTGTTATAAATTTACTGAGAGTCGAGAGTGGACAGCTATCAGCGAATAACGAACACCTCGAGCTAGAGATTCCATTGCACCCTGTTTGGGGCAATAACTTGATATCTCGGCAAAGTATCGCCAGGCGATAATCATTTTCTGCTCTCGGGAAATGCAGCTTTAGTGCTCCAAGAGGGAAGTGGAGTGCTAAATCAAGTGCTAACCACTTCTCTTTGGGCGCTAAAGTCAAGAGTGGGGCTGTAACAGCAGAGCGCTGATCAATGTACAATGATACCGACATCAGAGGCTGCTTCTCTCGCTTAACGGGAAGGGCCAATGATGCAGCACAACATACTACTGCTCAGTTCTATGTTGCCAGATGACATGCGCGACTGCCGTTACAGCCTGAAACACTCTCAGAGAGAGGAGGGCTTGGACATCTCACAGCAATAAAGCATCGAAAACTTTCAGCGGGCACCAGACTGGTGCGAAGAATAAAGTTTGGCCGACCTGAAAACCACTGCCTTTAATTAGCGCTCCCTAAGCAGCCAGCCGAGGTGACAATGCCTCCTCTTCCTGCCGTCGTTCACGCCCGGCGATACAGCAGGGAGTGGGAGGCAATTTCACATCCGGGGCGGTAATGGAGTGCTGCGCACTTTATGACGTCGCGATCTGAGAGGCACTGAGGCCCAGGCGGTAAGTGTTAGTGCTAGCACTAAACCGGCACTGAAGTTCATGGGCATCACTGAATTCGCCGCATCCGTTCGCTAACCCCTTAGCACCCCATTAGCGCCCCACCCCTAGGCGCTAACGGGAGGCGCAAAGCAACCAAATTTCTCCCTACATTCTTGTGCGTACCATAATCCGCACTCACTTATACTCCAAGTAATGCACATCCCATTTTTGAGAACAATTGACAGGATCTGAGCTTTACATCAGCAAAATCAGCACAGCTTTTTTTATTCATTGTATTTTAACATAGCCACGATCTTATGTGCTTACCTGAACACATTCTAACTGTTGTGTACGCGTAAATAACAGACAAACTGAGCCAGGAGAAATATAACTTAAACCGTGTGATTTATACAACAACCCAAAATGCTGTCCCCAAACCGGCTTGAACCAGAATGAATACAGCAAACCGGCATGAACCAGAATGAATACAGCAGCTAAGAATAGCTCCCACAGGGTCCGAATGCTCATCCAGGGAGCTTAACAAAAATAGAGTATGAACACAACATATTTCCCCCCTTTTTAAAACTGATATGTCCTTGCTATACAGTATAAATGCACACGAGGTCCATACTTGAGAGAAGGTCACTCTGTGACCAGTTACCTTTATTACTAAGAACTCAAGAGACAGACGGTGGGTGGAGCTTCCCCTTTCATACTGGAAAGTCTCCCACAAGTTCGCCCCCTGTGGTCAGTGTTCTCAAGGTGTACAACTTAGGTCAGCTGAGACATGGGTTGCAATGACAGTTAAATACATGACAACACCTCCCCCCCGAAAGTCTTATTGGGATCACAGGTTAAGTCTCTCTGGTGGTTTACGCTCCCTTGTAGAGTGCCTGAGTTGGGGCTCCGGTTGTTGGGCACTGGCCTGAGTGTCTGCTGTTTGCGGTGCCTCAGGCCTGTCCGGATTGCCCACAGTGACTGGGCTCTCCTCCACTTGGTTCCGGTGTTCGGTCACCTGTGGTGGAGTAAACTCTACGTCGTGTTCTTCCTTTGCTTCTTCTATGGGGTTGCTGAACCTCCTTTTAGTTTGATCCACATGCTTGCGGCAGATTTGTCCATTGGTAAGTTTAACTACCAAAACTCTATTCCCCTCTTTGGCAATCACAGTGCCTGCGAGCCATTTGGGCCCTGCAGCGTAATTAAGGATAAAAACAGGGTCATTGACATCAATACATCGCGCACTCGCATTCCTGTCACGGTAGTCACATTGTGACTGACGCCTGCTCTCAACAATTTTTTTCATAGTAGGGTGTATAAGGGATAACCTGGTTTTGAGCATCTTTTTTATTAGCAGCTCTGCGGGTGGAACCCCTGTGAGCAAGTGTGGTCGGGATCTATTGGTCAACAGGAGGCATGATAAGCGGCTTTGTAGGGAACCCCCTCGGATTCTGAGCATTCCCTGTTTGATTATCTGCACTGCTCATTCCACCTGGCCGTTTGAGGCTGGCTTGACCTGTGCCGTTCTGACATGGTTGATTCCATTGCCTGCCAAGAAGTCCTGGAATTCAGTGCTTGTGAAGCACGGGCCATTGTCGCTGACCAAGACGTCTGGTCGACCATGGGCGGCGAACATTGCCCATAGACTTTCTACCGTGACAGAAGGTGTGCTTGAATTTAAATTGGCACACTCAATCCATTTGGAGTAGGCGTCTACTACAACCAAAAACATTTTTCCCATGAAAGGACCTGCGTAGTCCACATGGATGCGTGACCATGGCTTGGCGGGCCAGGACCAGGGGCTAAGGGGGGCTTCCCTGGGTGCGTTGCCCAGCTGAGCACACGTGTTGCACCTGCGAACACAAAGTTTCAGGTCTTCATCTATCCCTGGCCACCAAACGTGTGACCTGCCAATTGCCTTCATCATGACAATGCCCGGGTGCTCATTGTGAAGTTCTCTGATAAACACCTCTCTGCCCTTCTGGGGCATGACTACTCGGTTTCCCCACAGTAGACAATCGGCCTGAATCAAGAGTTCATCCTTGCGCCTATGAAATGGTTTAAACTCCTCAGGGCATGCCCCGTACGTGGCTGCCCAGTCCCCATTCAGGACACATTTCTTAACTAAAGACAGTAGCGGGTCTTTATTTGTCCAGACTTTAATCTGACGGGCTGTCACAGGTGAGCCTTCGCTTTCGAAAGCTTCAACAGCCATGACCATCTCAGCACCATGCTCAGCTGCCGCCTCAGTGGTGGCTAGTGGTAGCCTGCTGAGTGCAGCAGCACAGTTTTCAGTGCCCGGTCTGTGCCGAATTGTGTAGTCATTGGCGGCTAACGTAAGTGCCCACCTCCGTATGCGGGCCGATGCATTCGCATTTATGGCCTTGTTGTCGGCCAAAAGGACGTTAGGGGTTTGTGATCCGTCTCCAGCTCAAATTTCCTGCCAAACAGGCAATGGTGCATTTTTTTTACTGCATATACACATGCTAGTGCCTCCTTTTCTACCACCTCGCATCCCCTTTCTGCCTGGGACAGACTTCTGGAGGCATAAGCTATCGACTGTAACTGACCATTGGCATTCACATGCTGCAACACACACACGACCTCATTAGGATGAGGCATCACACGTTAAAACTAGTTTCTTACATGGGTCATATAACGTTAACAGTTTGTTGGAGCATAACAAATTGCATGCTCTATCAACAGCCCTTTCCTGGCTGTTCCCCCAGATCCAATCGTGACCTTTGCGGAGGAGCACGTGTAGCAACTCTAACAACGTACTCAATTTGGGAAGAAAGTTGCCAAAATAGTTCAGGAGCCCCAGGAACAAACGCAGCTCCGTTGTGTTACAGGGTCTGGGTGCTCTCTGGATCACTTCTGTTTTGGATGCAGTAGGTCTGATCCCGTCTGCTGCTACCCTCCTCCCCAGGAATTCTACCTCTGGAGCTAAGAAGACGCACTTCGCCTTTTTCAGTCGCAGCCCTACCCGGTCCAGTCTGCGTAGCACCTCCTCCAGGTTGTGGAGGTGTTCTTTAGTATCACAACCCATGATGAGGATGTAATCTTGAAAAACCACCGTCCTTGGAATCGACTTGAGGAGGCTTTCCATATTTTGTTGAAAGATCGCGGCGGCCGAATGAATCCCGAACGGACATCTGTTATACTCAAACAACCACTTGTGTGTCGTGATGGTGATCAGCTTCTTTGACTCACTTGCCAGCTCCTGGGTCATGTAAGCTGAGGTCAGGTCCAATTTTGAAAAAGGTTTGCCACCGGATAGCGTCGCAAAGAGGTCCTCCGCTCTCGGTAGCGGGTACTGGTCTTGGAGTGTCACCCGATTGATGGTGGCCTTGTAATCACCACATATCCTGACCGACCCATCCGCTTTGAGCACCGGCACAATCGGGCTCGCCCAGTCACTGAATTCGACTGGCGAGATGATGCCTTCCCTCAGCAGGAGGTCCAATTCGTAATCTATCTTTTCCCGCATCACGTACGGCACCGCTCTGGCCTTGTGGTATACTGGCTTGACATCCGGGTTTCTGTGAATCACTACCTTGGTCCCCATTAAAGTGCCAATGCCGGGTTGAAATAATGAGTCAAATTTGTCCAGGACCTGTGAGCATGATACTCGCTCCACAGAAGAAATTGCATTGACATCGCCCCATTTCCAGTTCATGACAGCAAGCCAACTCCTCCCCAGTAGTGCGGGACAGTCCCCCGGGACAATCCAGAGTGGCAACCTGTTCTCCGAATCTTTGTGGGTCACGACTACCATGGCGCTGCCTAGCACCGGAATGATCTCCTTTGTATATGTCCATAGCAGTGCGCCAATCGGCAATAATTTTGGCCTCCTGGCCTTGGACACCCACAACCTTTTGAACTGTTTGACACTCATCAGGGACTGGCTGGCCCCCATGTCTAGCTCCATGAATACTGGGATGCCATTGAGGAGCTCTTTCATCATTATCGGTGGCATCCTGGTATATGAACTGTATATGTGCTCCACATGAACTCGCTGAACTTCAGCTTCCAGTGATTTCCCCCAGTATTCATTTGGCCTTGTAGGGCTTACATTGTCCCCGTCCTCCTCGTACATCAACCTGGCTGTAGGCTTCCTACACATACGTGCCAAGTGACCGCTGACATTGCAGTTTCTACAGGTATATTGCTGATACCTGCAAGCTCTGGCTGGGTGTTTGCTTCCACACCTCCAGCATGAGCTGAAGGCCCCATTATTGGAAACAAAAGGTCCATTACCAGTCGATCGTCTCTGACTGTCTCTGTCTCTGTAACTGTCTTAAGCGCACCATTAACAGGTGTTGATGGCCCATTACTGGCCGCATTGTCCATTGCGAAGGCATGAATCACCGATCAGCTAGCCATTGTCTTTGTTGAATTCCCCCTTTGGGTTCGAATACATGCTGGGGCATGTCCGATTGCCCTTGTCTGCCTAGAGAACTGTGTGCCGCATTAACAATGTTGACTCCCTGGTCGTTTGCCGCATTTGAGCCAAGATTTTTGCCATAAATCATTCTGGTCTCTTCCTCCCCTGAGATAATTGTCTGGGCTATCAGAGCCGCTGCTTCCAAGGTCAAGTCTTTGGTCTTAATCAGTTTCCTGAAAATTCCAGCGTGCCGATGCCCTCAATAAAAAAGTCTCACAGCATCTCTGCTCTCCATGCATCTGGGAACTTACAAAGGCTCGCCAGTCACCAGAAATCTGCCACGAAGTCTGGAACGCTTTGCCCTTCTCGCCGCCGGTGCGTGTAAAACCGGTGTCTCGCCATGTGCATGCTGCTCGCCGGTTTAAAGTGTTCCCTGACCAACTTACTGAGCTCTTCGAACGTCTTGTCCGCTGGCTTCCCTGGCGCTAGAAGGTCCTTCATCAGGGAATACGTTCTGGATCCACAAACCATCAGGAGATGAGCCCTGCGTTTGTCGGCCGAATCCTGTCCCAACCTTTCCTTAGTGACAAAACTTTGCTGTAGTCTCTTAATAAAGTCGTCCCAATCATCACCAACACAGTACCTCTCTTCTGTGCTGCTAGTGGGTATGCTCGCGTGGTTTAAATCCCAGTTTCTCGTCGCCAATGATATGTCCTTACTATACAGTATAAATGCACACGAGGCCTATACTTGAGAGAAGATCACTCTGTGACCAGTTACCTTTATTACCCAGAACTCAAGAGACAGACAGTGGGTGGAGCTTCCCCTTTTGTACCGGAAAGTCCAGGTTAGGAGTGTCTCCCACAAGTTCTCCCCCTGTGGTCAGTGTTCTCAAGGTGTACAACTTAGGTCAGCTTATACATGGGTTACAATGACAGTTGAATACATGACAAAAACCATAGTCTATGTACAGACAAAGTCCTTGAGATAGCCAGGTTTTGTTCTGATATGCTGAGACCAGCATGGAGCTTGCGGTGTTTGATCGAGGTTATCCGTTGGGAAACAGAACGGTGCCTCTGTTCCATCCTGCTGGTCTCTTCACGCTAGGTTTGGCTGGTGGTTTGAGAATGTCCAGTAGCCAGCGAAGATTCCGCACAATCATGAGCTCAGTGGGTGTCTTCACTGTTAGCAAGTGCTTTGTCGAATGGTATGTGCAGAGAATGGTCTGAACCGCTTCGTCAAATGTTTGCCTGCTGCGAGGTTGGCTTTCAAACCTTCTTTGATGACACGGTTAAAACGCTCAACATCTCCGTTGCTTTGAGGATTGTACCGAGCAATAAGGCGATGCTCGATAGCATGACGAATGAGGAAATCCACAAACTGGTCAGACACGACTGTGGTTCATTGTCAGTGATTATGACCTCTGTGAGGCCCCACTTGGTGAAGATATGCTGCAGAATTGTGATGATTGTTGATTAGGTCACTGAACTTGTTGTAGCGATTTCTGGCCATTTGGAATGCAGATCATGTACTACAGCAAGGAAACTCTGGTGCTGTGGAGCTGCTTCAGCTGGACCGAAGATATCCAACTGAAGTTGTTGCCATAGTCTTTGTGGCTATGGAATGGGCTTCATTGGCTCTGGTCGGATGTTTGTGGCCTTTTTGCTCAGACTGCATGCTTCACATTGTGAGACGAACTCCTTGATGCGACTGTCAATCCCAGGCCACGTATAAAGGCAGTATCTCACTCAGTCTGCTTTGGATGTGTTTTGAACAACACTTTTGAAACATCAATAAAAGGTAAGATGCTTGAGGGAATCATTAGGGATTCAATATATGAATGATTGGATAGAAAGGGACATATCAGGGACACCCAACATCACTTTATAAAAGGTGGTCATATCTTGCAAATATAATTGTAGTTTTTGAGGAAGTTACAAAGTTGGTGGGATGTGGGAAGTCCAGTAGCCATTGTCTACTTAGACTTCCAAATAGTTTTTGATAAGTTACTACACAAGAGGCTTCTCTGCAACTTTGAAGCCTCTGATATTAGTGGTAATATATTGAGCTGGATTGAGAACTGGCTGGCAGGATGTAGGCAAAAAGTACCTATAGATGGATTTGGATCTGTTTGGAGACAGATCACCAGTAATGTCCTGTAGGGATCAGTGTTGGGACCATTGCTCTTTACTATTTAATTTTATTAAAGATCTGGATGTAGATGTTGGGGGCAAAATCTGCAAATTTGCAGATGATACCAAGATCTGTGCGAGCATTAGTACTGTGAAAGAGGCTCGTCTGCTTCAGGCAGATCTTAACATGTTGGGAGATTGGGCTCATGACTGGAAAATGATATATAACTTAGATAAGTGCAGTGCTATGCATGTGGGCAGGGTGAATGCTCAACATTCATACACCTTTCAGGGAAAGGCATTAAAGAAGGTTGAGAGAGAAAGAGATTTGGGCATTCTCATGCATACATCCTTAAAGGTACAATAGCTAGAGAAAATAGAGTATTGGAGTACATCCATAGGACAATAGAATACAAGATGAGGCATACTGTTTGGTCCTTGTACAAGACCTTGGTCAGGCTGCACTTGGAATACTATGTCCAGTTTTGGTCTCCTCACTTGGTCGGTGATAATGAGGCTTTGCAGAGGGTGTAGAGGAAGGCCACTAGATTAATTCCCAGTCAAAAGCATTTTAATTATCAAGATGGGCTAAAAGAGTTGGGACTCTACACTTTAGAGAAGCATAGACTTAGAGGTGAAGTGATTGAGGTGTATAAGATAATGAAGGGAATAGGTTGTGTTCCAGTTGACAGTTTTGTTCCAATTAAATAGGTTAGGGAGGATCAGGGTTCACAACTTTAACTTTAAAATCTAGTTTAGATGTCAGGAGGTGGTTCTTTCCCCAGAGAATAGTGGACCTCTGGAACAGGCTGCCGTCTCATGCAGTGGATGCTGATTCGCTGAATTCCTTCAAACGAGAGCTGGACCTGTTTCTGGCTGTGGCGGAGATCACCTCTTCCAGAAGGTAGGTACTGCAGGGAATTTAAGGCCAGAGTGATCTCCTGGACTAGTTTCAATCGCTTAGATGGGTCGAAGAGGATTTTCCCAGATTTTTTTCCCCAAATTGGCCTGGATATTCTATGTTTTTTTGTCTCTCTCAGGAGGTCACATGGTTTTGGATGAGTTGAAGTGTACATGTTGTGATATATAAGGTACCGCAATTGTGTAGGACAGGCTCGGTGGATTGGATGGTCTTTACCTGTCTGTCATTGTTCATAAATTTCCATTTTATTATCAGGTCTCAAGTATTGTCACTTTTTTCTGAAGTTATAACGCTTTTTAGAGATCTTATATTGTTTTTTTGTGACCTCTTTCTAATTGCCCCATTTTGCAACTATCTTTTACAAATTAAAGAATCAGGTAAAATGAAAAAAAACTCAACTGACCCAAGCATAATAAAAAATAATGTAACATCAGTTTAGGATCACAGGCTAATTTAGAATTAGATCTCAAAATATCAGTTTATGAATCAAATTCTATGGCTATGGGACCTAAAATAAATCTGGTAAATGTTAAAATCATTCAGAGTAATTAAAATCAAGGAAAAGCAAAGAGCAAAATATTTTTCCAATGGTATTAGATTACTGGTGAAATAAATCTTGCTCTCATATTACAATTCATGAGAAACCAACTTGTGGAAAATTCTGCTACTGCAGCCAATATTTATCATCAATAATTAGTAACTCAATGATTTTACCTTTAGTACATTCAGTTACACGTTGGCACAGGTTGGAAGGGTTAAGTAAAGTGCTTTCACTGTCTACATCACACAGTACATCTTCTTCACCAAAAGATTTGAAAAACTAAGCAGCATTTGATTTAAAATAGCTTTCTGATCTTTACCTGTTTTATCGATGTTTACACAGACCAGAATGAATGACATGTAAATCCTTCAATAAAATTCATTATAAAAATCATTTGAGATGGGGGGTGGGTGCAGAAAGCTACCTCGCTGTCCCTTGATGACAACAGATATGCACATCTGCTATTTGCACTTTAGTACTTCAGGGTGTATGCAAGGTTTTTTTTTACATTTGAATGAAAGGCATGTGGCAGATGGAAACAATTGATTTTTCATTTTCCCTTGATATGGTGCTTGTTATATAATGGAACAATCTGAGTAAAATCCAGTCTAAGTAGGCACTCCTCAAGATCTGAATGCTCAATTTGAATACCGCTGAACTAGTTGCAGCCTGGAACCCTACAGCAATCTTTTTTTTTCAAGCTCCTTTTTAAATAATGTGATGAAATTTAATGCAGCTTGTCTCATCTGCCCATTGCATCAAACGGGTTTTATCACTGCAAGCAGCATAGCGCGCAGAACTACCAGCTAATGATTAGGTCTTACAGAGATGATTTTCTTTTTTGTTTTCACGGCAGTAGCCAGACAAGACTAACAGTGGGTAATCATTCCTGAAAAGATTTGCTTTTAATTATTTAGTATTCATTTGTTTGAAGAAATCTAGTCCACGGTGCATCCTAAAGCACCAACATTTTGACTTTGACTTTCACCTGACAGCTTATTATCTTGGAGGAATCCAAAGTTCCAATGTCAGTCAAAGTTGTGATTGAAATTTAGGTCTCGCGACCTCATTACCTCACGATTGTCATTCGTTGGTGTTGTATTGCATGAGCATTAACACAAGTTACTGGCATTTTGCATTGGTGTAAATGTTTACATAGCAGCAGCTTACATTATAGGCTGACATAGCAGGTTAATTCTTTCAAATTTCTGCAAGTAATATTGGTGTCTTAGTGCAGGCAATACTGAAATGATACTATCAAGAATTACAAGCAGGAAATATAACTTTAAAAAGGGTCTTGTTTTTTCTAGTCTTGTGCTTGATAGCTTCAAAATATATAGATGAGAAGTTTTTATAGATAAGTGAAGATGATGACAATGATTTACAGAAGGTGTCTGTCTAAATCAATAAAAGACACAGGTTCAGCTCATCTGCTGACCTTGTTTCCAAATTCCTCCATGGCTTGTCTCTCCCTATCTCTGTCACATCCTCCAGCCCTACAACCCTCCAAGATATCTGCGCTCCTCGGGACCAAAATTCAGCCTCCCGATAAGGCCAGTTACCGCGGCGGCCACATAGCAATGTCGAATGGCCGCCGTTTTTTTTGTCGAATGGCTGTCGCTCGCGAAATTCTACTCGGTGCTTTTTTCAGCGGATCCCACTTCCACCCCACTGCTGCTGAACCCTCCTAAGTGCATCATCAAAGCACGCGCTGCCAATCTCCCACCATTACAGGGGAGGGTGCACTGCCGTGGTCGCCATCTTATTTTTTTGTCGGCCGACTGTCAGCTCGGCCCGGCAATTATGCTCCTTAGTTCGGCCAAGCCACCAACAGGCAGCCTGGCACCCCCTCTTGGATGCCAGGCTGCTGGCCAGCCCAAAACCCTGCCTAGTGGCCCAGTGGACCAAACTAAAATAATTGCAGAGCTCACAGCGGCTCTCCCCTTTAAGTGAAGGGGAAAGACATGGTGACCCTTCAGCATGATGACATTAGCAGCGCTACGTGATGACTGACAGCGGCGGACACTCCACCCGCCCACAATTCCACCCCTCTTATGACCGATCTTCTGCTCTCCGCCCCACTTTCGCCCCCATTATGACCGACCTCCGATCCGCTCCAAAAAAAATAGACAAAGAGCTGAATTTTGTGCAAGAGGCCACCTCATCCACTGCGGCAGTGAAAACACAGGAAAAACGGTAGGGACAAATTTCTACCCCCTCCAATTCTGGCCTTTAGTGCATCCCCGATTTTCATTGCTCCACCATTGGCGGCCATGCCTTTAGCTGTCTAGGCCCCAAGCTCTGTAATTTCCTCCCTAAACCTCTCCGCTTCTCTACCTCTTTAAGACTCTCCTTAAAATCTACCTCTTTGTCCAAGCTTTTGGTCATCTGTCCTCATATTGCCTTATGTGGCTCGGTGTCAAATCGTATTTGATCATGTTCCTTTGAAGCACCATGGGCTGTTTTACTATTTTAAATGTACTATATAAATACAAGTTGTTGTTATTGTTTCTGCGATTGTGGCCATTACATTAAAATTTATATCGATAAAAGTTAACCTGATAGATACAGTTTCTGGCAAAACTATTTTCTCTGATCCTGTTGCCAATGATATGGTGTAGTAAAATTCTTGAAAACGAAGAATCTGCAATTATGCTGTTACACTGATATTTTCCAATTATAAAAGTGCATGCCTGGCGAGTTTATATAGATTAAGTTTCTCAGATGTGCCTTTTGTGGTGAATCATCTCTTTTCAAATGATTGACAACAATGGATTTATTTGTGAGTAGTAGATTTTCCATGACATTGGTCATGGTAAGTCAAAGGATACGTTGTTTTATTAGGACCATATATATGCTGCTGTCTAAAACGGTAATCTGTATACTGATGTGAGCTTGGCTCAGCTGGTTGCACTGTTCGCTCTGAGCCAGAAGATGTGGGTTAAAGCTTCACTTTGCGAATTGAACCAGCGTAGGTTATTTTTCATGTTACCTGGAGCATTAAGAAATAGATAGAATTTTACTGAAAACTGTATTGTGCTCAGTCTGTATTTTGGATAAAATATACTGAGCCCACAAACAACTGAAAATTTGTGGGGCTTTTTTTTGAGTGACCTCCAGTGATCACTTTATTTATTTTTTGCCAATGAATCTTTCCAGGCAGCCTCCCTTTAGCCCATTAATCAGGTAGCCTCTCATATCACGATATAAAGGTCACCGATGCTCCAATTAGGCATTGAGAATTTCATCACTACCTCAATGGAACTTACAAAACAAAGAGAGCAAACAGTTCAATTCTATAAACTGGTATAAGGAGCAATTGATAGAACACATGTGTCACACAGAGCCCCATATGACAAACCCCCTCAATGTTATCAATAGGAAAGTGTGAGTGGTTATGTTACTGGACGAGTAATCCAGAGGCTTGAGTTCAAATCACAGCACGGCAGTTTGTGAATTTGAATTCAGTTTAAAATAAAACAGACCAGTCGATCCTGAAAAGTCCTCCTCACTAGCATCTGGGAACTTTTGCCCAAGTTGGGAGAGCTATCCCACAGACTAGTTAAGCAACAGCCTGACATTGTCATAATCACAATAGTACCTATCAGCCAGACTCCTCCATCACCATCCGTAGGTATGTCCTGTCCCACCGGCCCACCAGAGATGGCAGCCTGAGTGGTATACAGTTGGGAGGGAGTGGCCCTGGGAATCCTCAACATTGACTCCGGACCCCATGAAGTCTCCTGGCATCAATGAAACATGGGCAAGGAAACCTCTTGCCTTGCATTGGTGGATGAATCAGTACTCCTCCATGGTGAACACCACTTGGAAGCAGCACTTCAAGGTATCAAAGACACAGAATGTACTCTGGCTGGGAGAATTCAATGTCCTTCAACAAGAGAGACCCAGTAGCACCACTACTGACCAAGCTGGTCAAGTCCTGAAGAATATAGCTGACAGACTGGGATTGGAGCAGGTGGTGAGAGAACCAACATGAGGGGTTAACCTACTTGACCTCATCCTCACCAATCTACTTTTTGCAGATGCATCTGTCCATGAGAGCACTGGTAGGAGTGACCACCACACAACCCTTGTGAAGATGAAATCTCGTCTTCACACCGAGGACACCCTTCATTATGTTGTGTGGATTACCACCTTGCTAAATGGGATAGATTAAGAACAGTTCCAGCAGCTGAAAACTAGGCATTCGTGAGGCTCTGTAGGCCATCAACAGCAGCAGAATTGTATTTCACCACAATTTAAACCGGAAAATGAGGTGCCTGTGATCTATTCTTTACGACATCACAAACACACACATACAAGATGGCTGTACAAGAACTTATCAGGTGATCTAGTCACATGATGTGTTTATTGTATTTGCATTAGCCACTTTGCCCTGGAACCCAGCAGGGTCGATGAGGACAAAACATATGATGTAGTGTATATGGATTTTAACAAAGCTTTTGATAAAGTCCCACATGGCAGATTGGTCACAAAAGTAAAAGCGCATGGGATCCAGGGCAAAGTGGCAAATTGGATCCAAAATTGGCTCAGAGGCAGGAAGCAAAGGGTAATGGTTGATGGGTGTTTTTGTGACTGGAAGGCTGTTTCCAGTGGGGTTCCACAGGACTCAGTGCTGGGTCCCTTGTTTTTTGTGGTATATATCAATAATTTGAATGTTGGAGTATTATTAAGAAGTTTGCAGATGACACTAAAATATGCTTTGCGGTTGATAATGAAGAATAAAGCTGCAGATTGCAAGATATCAATGTAATGGTCAGGTGGGCGAAACAGTGGCAAATGGAACTCAATCCGGGTAAGTGTGAGGTAAGGCATTTGGTGAGGTCTAACAAGGCAAGGGAATACACATTAAACGGTATGATACTGAAAAGCGTAGAGGAACAAAGGGACCTTGGAGTGCAGGTCCACACATCTCTAAAGATAGCAGGTCAGGCAGATAAAATGGTTAAGAAGGCATATGGAATACTTGCCTTTATTAGTTGAGGCATGGAATACAAGAACAACGGCCTTTTGGCTAAGATCATGCGTAACTGACCTGACAGGGGAGTAACCATGACCCCAAAGTGGTTCTCCCTGGATCAGGAAGGTGGTTCTCCTATGCTTTTTGGAAATAGGAGGTGGGTGGGGTGGATTGACCCATCCACCTCCACGGAGGTGTGTGGGGGGCCTGACCCATCCACCTCCATGGCACGAACCTGGTATTGCAGTACTTCCAGAGTGTGGTGGGGGTCTGGAACTCACTGCCTGAAAGGGTGGTAGGGGCAGAAACCCTCTCCATATTTAAAAATACTTGGATGTGCATTAAAGTGCCGTAACCTACAGGGCTACGACCAAGAACTGAAAAGTGGGATTAGGCTGGATAGCTCTTGGTTGGCCGACGTGTACACGATGGGCCGAAATGGCCTTCTACCGTACAGGAGCGGGAGCAGGAGGTCGAGGCCCATAAAAAGGCCAGCAGCAGTCGGGAGGAGCCAGCTGGTGCAGGGACAAAAAGTAAAAAAAAAAATCAAAATCGAAGTGTGACGTCACAGCCAAGCGGATAAGTGATTGGCTGGTATTTTTCTTTTCTTTTCTTTTTTTTTCCTTTTTCTTTTTCTTTTTCTGTTTCTTTTCAGTAGGAAACCTTTGGCACTGTTGTAAGTAGGATCTGCCAGTAAATATATGTGATCTTTTTTATCTAAGGAGAGCCAGTTAATTAAATCGGCTGTTGGTGAGTAGCGGCTGGGTGTGTTGTGCTAAGGTTTAGAGTTTAGTTCTACTCGATAGTTGTGAGTGTAACTAGAGGGATGGCAGAGAAGTTCAGTCCCATGGATTGCACATCCTGTGACATGTGGGAAGTCCCGGGTGCTTCGCACAGCCGGGGCGACCACGTGTGCGGGAGGTGTCTCCAGCTCCGTGTTTTGGAGCTTGAGAGGCAGCTGGGGTCACTGTGGTGCATCCGTGAGACTGAGAGCAATGTGGATAACAGATTTCTAGACGCGGTCACCCCACAGCTTAAGAGTGTGCAGGCAGATGAGGATTGGTAACCGCTGGACAGAAGAGAAGGACTAGGCAGGTAGGCCAGGAGTACCCTGAGTCCATCTTGCTCTCCAACTGGTACTCTGTTCTGAGTACCGTTGGGGGCGATGATGACTCTGGGGATACACGGCACCACGGGTGGCTCAGCTGCACAGGGAGAAGGAAGAAGAATGGAAGAGCTTATATGGTAGGGGATTCAATAGTCAGGGGAGCAGACAGGCATTTATGTGACTGCAGAGGTGACTCCAGGATGGTATGTTGCCTCCCTGGTGCCAGGGTCAAGGATGTCACTGAGCAGCTGCAGGGCATTCTGAGGGGAGAGGGTGAACAGCCAGAGGTCGTGATCCACATCGGTACCATTGACATAGGTAGGAAGAGGGATGAGGTTCTGCAGGCAGAGTTTAGGGAGCTAGGAGAGAGATTAAAAAGCAGGACCTCAAAAGTAGTAATCTCCGGATTACTCCTGGTGCCACGAGCTAGTGAACACAGAATTAGGAGGATAGAGCAGATGAATACGTGGCTGGAGAGATAGTGCAGGCGGGAGGGCTTTAGTTTCCTGAGGCATTGGGACTGCTTCTGGGGGAGGTGGGACCTGTACAAGCCGGACGGGTTGCACCTCAACAAGGCTGGGACCAATATCCTCGCGGGGGGGTTTGCTAGTGCTGTTGGGGAGGGTTTAAATTAGCTTGGCAGGGGGATGGGAACCTGAAAATAGATTCAGTAGGGAGGGGAGTAAAGCTGGAATTAGCAAGCAAAAATAAAGAAAGTGAGTTTGAAGGAGAGTGGAAGCAAGCAGGAAAAAAAGGTAAAAAAACAAACATAAAGGCACTTTGTCTAAATGCACGTAGCATTTGTAACAAAATAGATGAGTTGACAGCACAAATTGAGACAAATGGGTATGATCTGATAGCCATTACAGAGATGTGGTTGCAAGGTGACCAGGACTGGGAATTAAATATTCAGGGGTACTTGACAATCCGGAAGGACAGAAAGAAAGGAAAAGGAGGTGGGGTAGCTCTATTGATAAAGGATGGAATCACTGTAATAGTAAGAAACAATATTGGTTCAAATGATAAGGGTGTTGAAAGAGTTTGGGTGGAAGTTAAGAAACAATAAGGGGAAACATAGAAACATAGAAACATAAAAAATAGGTGCAGGAGTAGGCCATTCGGCCCTTCGAGCCTGCATCACCATTCAATAAGATCATGGCTGATCATTCCCACAGTACCCCTTTCCTGCTTTCTCTCCATACCCCTTGATCCCTTTAGCCGTAAGGGCCATATCTAACTCCCTCTTGAATATATCCAATGAACTCTCTGCAGTAGGGAATTCCACAGGTTAACAACTCTCTGAGTGAAGAAGTTTCTCCTCATCTCAGTTCTAAATGGCCTACCCCTTATCCTAAGACTATGTCCCCTGGTTCTGAACTTCCCCAACATCGGGAACATTCTTCCCACATCTAACCTGTCCAGTCCCATCAGAATCTATGCGATCCCCTCTCATCCTTCTAAACTCCAGTGTATAAAGGCCCAGTTGATCCAATCTCTCCTTATATGTCAGTCCAGCCATCCCTGGAATCAGTCTGGTGAACGTTTGCTGCACTCCCTCAATAGCAAGAACATCCTTCCTCAGATTAGGAGACCAAAACTGAACACAATATTCCAGGTGAGGCCTCACCAAGGCCTTGTACAGCTGCAGTAGACCTTCCTGCTCCTATATTCAAATCCCCTAGCTATGAAGGCCAACATACCATTTGCCTTCTTCACCGCCTGTTGTACCTACATGCCAACTTTTAATGATTGATGAACCATGACACCCAGGTCTCGTTGCACCTCCCCTTTTCCTAATCTTCAGATAATATTCTGCTTTTGTGTTTTTGCTCCCAAAATGGATAATCTCACATTTATCCACATTATACTGCACCTGCCATGCATTTGCCCACTCACCTAACCTGTCCAAGTCACCCTGCAGCCTCTTAGCATCCTCTTCACAGCTCACACTGCCATCCAGTTTAGTGTCATCTGCAAACTTGGAGATATTACACTCAATTCCTTCATCTAAATCATTAATGTATATTGTAAAGAGCTGGGGTCCCAGCACTGAGCCCTGCGGCACTTCACTAGTCACTCGTGGCCCCCTAACAGTATCAACTCTGTTGGTCGGAGCATAAACCAGGAAATAGTGAGGGCTTGTAAAAAGGATACAGCAATAATCATAGCTAACTAAAGAAATAAAGGACGGCATCCAATTGAAAACAAGGGCACACAAAGTGGCCAAAACTAGTGGGAGGACAGAAGACTGGGAAGCTTTTAAAAGCCAGCAAAAAACGACTAAAAAAATGATTGAGAAAGGGAAGATAGACTATGAAAGTAAACTCGCACAAAATATAAAAACAGATAGCAAGAGTTTCTATAGGTATATAAAAAGGAAAAGAGTGGCTAAAGTAAATGTTAGTCCCTTAGAGGACGAGACCGGGGAATTAGTAATGGGGAACATGGAGATGGCAGAAACTCTGAACAAATATTTTGTATCAGTCTTTACGGTAGAGGACACTAATAATATTCCATCAGTGGATATTCAAGGGGTTATAGGGGGGAGGAACTTAACACAATCACAATCACTAAGGAGGTGGTACTCAGTGAGATCATGGGACTAAAAGCAGATAAATCCCCTGGACCTGATGGTTTGCATTCCAAGGTCTTAAAAGAAGTAGCAGCAGGGATTGTGGATGCATTGGTTGTAATTTAGCAAAATTTTCTGGATTCTGGGGAGGTCCCAGCGGATTGAAAAACTGCAAATGTAACGCCCCTATTTAAAAAAGGAGGCAGACAAAAAGCAGGAAACTGTAGACCAATTAGCCTAACATTTGTGGTTGGGAAAATGTTGGAGCCCATTATTAAAGAAGCAGTAGTAGGACATTTGGATAAGCAAAATTCGGTCAGGCAGAGTCAGTATGGATTAATGAAGGGGAAGTCATGTTTGACAAATTTGCTGGAGATCTTTGAGGATGTAATGAACAGGGTGGATAAAGGGGAACCAGTGGATGTCATGTATTTGGACTTCCAGAAGGCATTTGATACGGTGCCACATAAAAGGTTACTGCACAAGATAAAAGTTCATGAGGTTGGGCGGTTATATATTAGCATGGATAGAGGATTGGCTAACTAAAAGAAAACAGAGAGTTGGGATAAATTGTTCATTCTCTGGTTGGCAACCAGTAACTAGTGGGGTGCTGCAGGGATCAGTGCTGGGACCCCAACTATTTACAATTTATTTTAACGACTTGGTAGAAGGGACTGACTGTAACATAGCCAAGTTTGCTGATGATACAAAGATGGGAGGAAAAGCAATGTGTGAGGAGGACACAAAAAATCTGCAAAAGGACATAGACAGGCTAAGTGAGTGGGCAAAAATTTGGCAGATGGTGTATACTTTTAGAAAATGTGAGGTCATGCACATTAGCAGACAAAATTGAAGAGCAAGTTATTATTTAAATGGAAAAAGATTTCAAAGTGCCACAGTACAGTGGGACCTGGAAGTACTTGTGCATGAAACACAAAAGGATAGTATGCAGGTACAGCAAGTGATCAGGAAGGTCAATGGTATTTTGGCCTTTATTGAAGTATGAAAGCAGGGAAGTCTTGCTACAGCTATATAAGGTATTAGTGAGGCCACACCTGGAATACTGCATACAGTATTGGTTTCCATATTTACGAAAGGATATACTTGCTTTGGAGGCAGTTCAGAGAAGGTTCACTAGGTTGATTCCGGGGATGAGGGGGTTGACTTATGAGGAAAGGTTGAGTAGGTTGGGCTTCTACTCATTGAAGTTCAGAAGAATGAGAGGTGGTCTTATTGAAACGTATAAGATTATGAGGAGGCTTGACAAGGTGGATGCAGGGAGGATGTTTCCACTGATGGGGGTGACTAGAACTAGAGGGCATGATCTTAGAATAAGGGGCTGCCCATTTAAATCAGAGATGAGGAGGAATTTCTTCTCTCAGAGGGTTGTAAAATCTGTGGAATTTGCTGCCTCGGAGAGCTGTGGAAGCTGGGACATTGAATAAATTTAAATCAGAAATAGATAGTTTCTTAAACGATAAGGAGATAAGAGGTTACGGGGAGCGGGCGGGGAAATGAAGCTGAGTCCATGATCAGATCAGCCATGATCTTATTGAACGGTGGAGCAGGCTTGAGGGGCCGTACGGCCTACTCCTATTCCTATTTCTTATGTTCTTATGTTCTTATGTGCTGTAAATTTCTATGATTCTATGATTCTATGAGTAGTCCACTAGTCGGTGCTATATTACACTTCTCTCCTTAATGAAGAAGTAACAATAATATAATAAGCATCATAAATAATTTGCATGGTTATATACAATAAAAGATATTGGGCTAAATTTTCCATTATTTTTGCATGCATAATGCCCACTTAACGTCCATGTTACTGCTGAAATGACGTATAATGCCCAGATATCGCTCATTTAGCCACAAAATGGAAACTGACGCCCATTTATTGGCCACTTATCGCCGAGCATTACTTTCCCCATGTACGTAATGCCGGAAAAAAATAACGCCCGCCCACTTTTTTTGGGCGCAATCATCAGAATGGGCGCAACCAACGCCCATTATATCGCCCAGTGTTACTTTCCGCACGTAATTAATGGCGAGATTCAATAATACTGAATGCCCACTTTATTTTGTCGTAAAGTCCAAATTTGCCGAAACTAATGCCCAGGAGACCGGCCAGCATCACTTTCACCACCTCGCACATATCTCACCCACAATATCGCTCGCCCAAAACACCGCTCAGAAAAAGTGGAAGTGTTCTGAACAAATCACAGCAATGTGGGCGCCATTTTTAAATCGCAGGTCGCTTCATTCAAAAGGCTGCTTCAACTTTGGTGGAGTTTGGATTGACTCTGGAGTTCTTCTCAGGTGAAGTGACCATCTCAACAGACATCGTTTCAGATTCTGGATGATTGGGGTTTACTGTAGATGTATTTTAGTGTGGAAATTATTGCTTCTGATCAATCGCTATTATACTTACATTGGAATGAGGCCAGCCATTTCTCAGCCTGCATCGATTAATATGCAGATGCTGCAGAGTGAAAATGGCTTAATGTCTAATCCACATCATTATCTGCCCAATCTAAGATGTGCCAGAATGAGGAGGAGGTCCAGACTATACACATCCCGCACTGACGGGAGAAGAGGTCTTACCTCGATGTGTCCGAGCACACCTGCCTTCGGAGACTGCGCTTCCAAAAGGTGGTGATGAATGAAATATGTGAGCTCATCAGGCCAGATATGCAGCCTGCCATCAGGACATTCGTGTCAGTCAAGGTCAAGGTCACCGTGGCACTGTCTTTCTACACGTCCGGTTCCTTTCGGGCCTCTGCAGTCAAGATTTCCCCTCTGTCTCACCATGCCACACATCGCTGCATTAGACAGGTCAAGGAGGTCCTGTACATGTGTAAGATGGACTTTATCAGCTTCCCCATGACCACGGAGGCTCAGACTGACAGGGCTGGAGCATTCTACCACATTGCTAAGTTCCCCAGAGTGCAGGGAGCAATATAGTGCACTCACATCGCCATGCGGGCACCTTCTCAGGACCCAGAGCTTTTTCATATCAGAAAAGAATTTCACTCCCTGAAGGTCCAACTAGTTGTCGATCACAACCAGATAATAATGGCAGTGAATGCCAAATGTCCGGGCAGCTTCAATGAGGCTCACATCCTGTGTGAGAGCACTGTCTCTGACATGTTTAAGAGTCAGCCACAAGGACAATGCTAGATGCTTGGTGACAACTGATATAGCCTCGCCACCTGGCTGATGACCTCCCTGCGTGACACCCATACCGAGGCCGAGAAGCGATACAACTAGAGCCACAGAGACACACGCAATGTGGTCCAGAAAAAAATTACTGTGCTTAAGCAGCGCTTTAGATTCCTGGAGCACTCAGGAGGGGAGCTACAATACAACCCTGAGCAAGTAGTTAAATTCGTGGTGCTGTGCTCCATGCTGCACAACCTGCCTATCAGGAGGGAACAAGAATTGCCAGAATGACTGATGGTCCACCTCAGGAGAGAGAGGAAGAGGAGGATGAGGGGCTGGATACTGAGCTAGGACCAGACAATCAGACTGACTATGCAACCATGCCCACGCCCCCCTCCAGACCACAGGAAAGGGCCCGTGGTGGTTACATAGGTGCAAGACACTTACGTCAGGAGCTCATAACTTAACTATTTGCCTGAAAGAACATTGCTGTGATTGACAACGCTGACACACTGCTGTATGTGTGCAGCTGAGACATCAATGATGGGCATCACCTTGGTGCCAGCTAAAGTTTAAGTTGATTCAAGTTAAGTTTTATTTAACGCTTTCATGTTAAGGAATCACCAGCGTGTAACAGTCCAGCTGTCTGAGACAATGTAGAACAAGGTTATGTTGAATAAAAAACATTTTATTTGACCATTGGTCTGAAATCATAAGCATCACGGGCAAAAACACTCCACCCCCACCCCACTTTTTCGACCATTGACATCAATCAAATGGTCAACATGTCCAGCAACACAGAGTACAAATGCAAAGCAGGAGGATGGACCCCTCCTGCTTTCCATTACAACAAATTGCATACACCCGTATGGAGATATAGCATAGCCATCAGCTGTGGACATACACCTCACTTTCCTTCCCCTCTCCCCTTCTTCTCCCCACCTCTACCCCTTCCCCTCCTCGCTCCATGCTGCCTGGCCGAAGAGCCCCTCAGGCAGTGCCTCATTAGGGGGGATGAAGGCAGAGGCAGTGGTTGCATGGGTACAGGAGCGGGAGTTGCCGAGGTGGGAACATTCTCAGATCCTGAAGCAGGATCTTGCTCCTGCTTCTCATCTGTCATCTCTCATCGTTGGCAGTGGTGGTGCGGAACCTAAGGGTGGAGTGCTGAGCTATGGGATCACTGGGAGGCCTGTGCCATCTGTGTTCCTGGCTATTGCCTCCAGAGTCTCTGCTATCCGCGGAACATACTCAGCCATGGTGACCAGCTGTCGGGATATGCCCTCCAATGCATCGAGGATCTGGTCACCAATGTCTACAGTCCTCCTGGACAACTGTACCATCTCTCCGCTCTCATGTGGCGCTCATGGACCAGAGCTGCTGCATCCATGAAACCTCCGCGGGGTCGGCACCGTCCTGGGGACAAATGGGGTGCCCTGTGGCGAGGTGCTTGGGCCCGGTACCTCCAGAGTGGAGGGGGGAATGGCCGGAGGAACACTAGATAGCTTGGGGTGGAATGGATTCTGGAGCATGGCAATGCAGGCTCCTCGAAGTCTGCGCTCTCATCCATAGAGAACAGACACAGCAGATTGGCAGGCGAGAATCGGAGCTCCTCAGCACCAGATGTTGGATCATCCCGTGAGTCGGGCTCCGTGCCCCCACCTTCTGGCCTCTCTGGTCTTGCCTGGGGCCGCGCTGCTGGCTGAGCTGCAAAACACAAATGAGGTTATTAGAGGAGAAGGGGGTGCTAGGGTGACAAGGTGAGTCCAGCACTACACACAGTATATGCACAACAAAAGCACCACCGCTATCAAGGTCATCACAGACATCACATTTCACCACCATCAGCACATTGTGAATTGCAATGATTTTCATTAGGCCAGCATTATTTCTATGACACTTTTGGAAATCATCTATCATATATGATTGTTCGGATATGAGTTGGCGTGGCATCTATTGACGTTATATCATGCTCCTCCATCTCTTTGATGTCGTTGGGAACTGGTGGCCCCCCCCACTCATTTGCCTCTGCACGGACCTCATCGTTGCTAGCTTCTTTTGTAAAAGGTGACAGGATGACATGGCATGAGATCATTGCGCGATATCATTGCTAGGTACTGTCACAGAGACTGATACAACACATAACCGACAGATGTAATCATGATTATTATGATAATTATCATTCTTTACCCAAAGACATACACCGTGACCGCAGGCTTTGAGTACAACATTCCCGGTAAAAGTGAAAGACCTCACATCTGATGATAGTCACTCATGACTCTTACAAATCAAATTGTATAAATACATAAGTACATGTAAGTAAATGTAATACTTACTCTTGTCTATCCGACAAAGTCGTTCTATCGTTTGCGGCATTGGTTGCCCTCATGCACCTCGTTGGTTGCCGACGAGACCACCTCAGCTATCTCGGCCCATATCTTCTGGTAGCCCTTTGGGGTGGGCTTCCCACGTCCTCCCTGGGTCAAATCACCCGAGCGTAACTCGACCTCCTGCAAGAGGGATGCATTTGCCTCGTCCGAGAATGTACTCACTCTTTTTCACCCTCCAATGTGCTCCTCTCCCAGTTCACTGCTCTCGCCAGCATCAGTCTCCACAGCGTGCTGTGTTGCCGCTTCCTCTCCCTCCATTACAGGCACCAAATTCGGCCAAATATCTGGCTGGTAACAGCTACTTTTTTTTTCCCAATTTGCTTAAAGCTTGCAACTCTCCCTCCTTCCTCCGAAAGCAACCACTCCACACCCACACATGCCTTCACTCCCTCAGCTCCCTCTCTATCTGTCTCCTCTTATGAGCATGTCAAGATGACCCGTGACCTCCTGAATCGTGGGAATTGAGCATTGCCATGCCGTTGCTAATGATGACGACACATTACGGCAGAGGGTCAGAGAGATTTAATGCTACTGCCCATTTCATATCACTAACAGTAATGCCCAATTTCAAAAATGGAGATTACGGGCTTTGAGAATGGACGACAAGCCGGCGATCTGAAAACCCATTTTTACCGCCCACACCGGAAATAACGCCCATTTTTGGGCGATCTGTACAAAAGTGTAAAATCTAGCCCATGGACTTAATTTGCCATATTTACAAATCAAACTTAACCATTGGTTTTCTGTTTCAAAAAGGATACATTTGCTCTTGAACAAAACTTTCCAAACATGGTGTCAAACTTAAATTCATTCTAGGCTGAGCCTGAGGAGAGTTTTTCTCCAAGGGCAACACTTGATGTGGATAAATGTGAGGTTATCCACTTTGGGGGCAGAAACACGAAGGCAGAATATTATCTGAATGGTGGCAGATTAGGAAAACGGGAGGTGCAATGAGACCTGGGTGTCATGGTTCATCAGTCATTGAAAGTTGGCATGCAAGTACATCAGGCGGTGAAGAAGGCAAATGGTATGTTGGCCTTCATAGCTAGGGGTTTTGAATATAAGAGCAAGGAGGTCTTACTGCAATTGTACAGGGCCTTGGTGAGACCTCACCTGGAATATTGTGTTCAGTTTTGGTCCACTAAGCTGAGGAAGGATGTTCTTGCTATTGAGGGAGTGCAGCGAAGGTTCACTAGACTGATTCCATGGATGGCTGTATTGACATATGACGAGAGACTGGATCAACTGAGCCTTTATACACTGGAGTTGAGAAGGATGAAAGGGAATCTCATAGAAAAGTATAAGATCCTGACGAGACTAGACAGGTTAGATGTGGGAAGAATGATCCCGATGTTGGGAAAGTCCAGAACCAGGATACACAGTCTTAGGATAAGGGATAGGCCATTTAGGACTGAGATGAGGAGAAAGTTCTTCACTCAGAGCGTTGTTAACCTGTGGAATTCCCTGCCGCAGAGAGTTGTTGATGCCAGTTCATTGGATATATTCAAGAGGGAGTTAGATATGGCCACTAACGGCTAAAGGGATCAAGGTGTATGGAGAGAAAGCAGGAAAGGGGTACTGAGAGAATGATCAACCATGATCTTATTGAATGGTGGTGCAGGCACGAAGGGCCGAATCGTCTACTCCTGTACCTATTTTCTATGTTTTTATGTTTCTATGTTGATGTACATTTGAACTCTCTACAGCTTCAGACTGTTGGTCTGCCTGTCTCGGACTCAGACGTAAATTCTGACTTTCTCTTGAACTTGTTTCTGGTACATCTGATGTAGGAATTGCTACTGGTACTCTATTTGTAGCAAGACTATCTGACTCATCAGAAATAATCAAATCATTCCAACTTTCAACTCCTTCTAAATCTGTGGGTAAAATATAATCTATGTGAACCAACCTAATGTTTCCATGAACAAATATGTGTGAGGACCACATATCTTCACTACTCGTCCTGTTAATCACTTTATCTATGTATCTTGATGTTTCTTCACTTTCACCTTCTGATTCAATTGCACAATTCTTTCTTTTACTCTACCTCCATCATGATTCTTTTTCTGTCTGAATTATTTCTCTTCGACTGACTGTGCCAGATTTGGCTTTAACAACGAGAACCTGGTTCATTCCTGTCACTTGAGAAACAACTCTGTTGGTGTTCTATTA
Organism: Pristiophorus japonicus; assembly: GCF_044704955.1. Lineage (NCBI taxonomy): Eukaryota > Metazoa > Chordata > Chondrichthyes > Pristiophoridae > Pristiophorus > Pristiophorus japonicus. The sequence continues at coordinate 279,112,496 of NC_091980.1, read as the reverse complement.
GTAGTTGCATGAGGAATATTACAATAAGTAATCAGAAAATATGACAATTTGTGATCCAACAACAACGGCCTTTTTTGGGATTTGGATCAACATTTGCTTGATGAGGGTACGTTTTACAATGTGTACTGTGTGCTCTGCTGCACCATTTGAAGCAGGGCGGTAGTGGAACTTTGGTATGTTTTACACCATTTCTGCTCTTGAACTGTGCAAATTCTTCTGAACAAAATTGCAGCCCATTATCAGACACAATTTCTTCTGGGAGACCATATATAGAAAACAGTCTTCGCAAATTGTCTAGTGTTTTACTTGTTGTTATTTTCCACATCGGAAACACCTCTACTCACTTCGAATGGCTATCAATCACAATGAACAATTGCTGTCCTTCTAATCCAGTAAAATCTATATGTAATCTTTGCCACACTCTGGGAGGCCATTTCCATGGTAATGGTACTGATGGTGGTTTCTTGCTTACTGATTGACATGTTGTATACTGACTAGCGATGTACTCTATATCTTTATCTAGACCTGGTCACCATAAGTAACTGCGTGCAAAACTCTTGGTCAAGCACATTCTCAGGTGCTGGTCATGAAGATCTCCTTACAATTTGGACCTGAACTTAATTGGGATAACTATTCTTGTATCCTACATGATACAATCTTTATCCACTGATAATTCATTCCTACAAACAAAGTATGGATGAATATTTTTCTCTGATACCTGGTTTGGTCAGCCATTAGCTTTGTACTCACACATCTTTGACATAACTGGGTCACATTTGGTTGCTCTACCAATCACTTCAGCTGTGACTGACAGCTCAACAATGTATGAAAAATAGAACACTTCTTCCCTATTGGGTGTAACTTGTGAAGGGCGTGGCAACCTGGACATAGTATCAGCATTATCATCTGACTTAGGTGCAATAACAATGGGTGTAACCCAAATACTTAGATCTATCTTAGAGATAATGTTCTCAGTTTCTAGTCTTTTGAATTCTTGCTCAGCTTTCTCCTTAAGGGTGTATGGTATGGGACGTGGCTTGCAGCAAACTGGTCTAGCATCCTCTGTACCCTGACAGTCACCTTGAAGAATTGGATCCGGACTGCCTGTTTCGTGGAACACCTTCAAATGTTGCTTGATGATATCTTCCTTTGATGCAAATCTAATTTCAACATGAAAAATCTCATTCCAATCCAGCCTCTGAGATCCCAACCAATTTCTACCTATTAAGGCAGGCTTGTCATCTGACACTAGTAAGAGAGGCAATCTCTGAAACTGATCCTTGTATTTCACTGATATGATGATACGTCCTACCACAGGGATTTGCTCTCCTGAGTAGCCTTGCAGCTCTATCTTCGACTTCTCTAATGGAAAATCACTCAACTTGTCGAGATATAGCAATTCCAGTACGAAGCTCACAGATGCACCAGTGTCGATTTCCATGGGTATCCTGGTTCCTGCAACACCTACTTGGATGACGATACTTCGCAAATCATTGGTAAGTACTCTCGTGCTCCTGATGACGTGTATTTCGAGAACCTCCTCATCCTGTTGCTTCTCTTTAATGTGATATAGTGTCTGGTGATTGCTACTTGTAACATTGAACATCGGTGTACTCTTCAGTCGGCATGCCTTCGCAAGATGCCCTGTTCTCTTGCAGAAGAAACATTCTGCCTTCACATATGGACAGTTTTGAACAATGTGTTGTCCCAGACACCAATGGCATGACTTCAATGTGCTGTTACCTTGGCCAGTTGCTGAGGCCTTGGGGCCCAACTGCTTTTTACCTTTAAACTGCAGGTAATTCACCTCGGTTGTCTGATGAATGGAAATGGTGCGAAACATCTCGGGAGCATTGGTTGGCCATATCCATTGACATAGCAGTCTGTCATGCTAAATCAAAAGTCAAGTTCGCTATTGTCAACAACTTTCTTCTGATAACTTCATTTTTCATCCCTTATGCAAAGTGGTCATGCAATGCTCGGTCCTGAAAGTTTCCAAAATGACAGTGAATGGATAGCTTTATTAACACTACAATGTGCTCACTGATACTCTCGTCGGTTACTTGGGGCTTGAACCTCCATTTTTGTGCTTATCACCCAAAAAGTGGGCAGTAAAAAAGTGTTTTCAGATCGCCGGCTTTTCGGCCATTCTCAAAACACCAGTTCACATTTTTGAAAATGGGCGTTACCGTGAGCGATATCAAATGGGCAGTAGTGTTAAATTTTTTTGACCTTCTGCTGTAAAGTGTGGCCGTCCTTAGCAACGGCATGGTAACGCTCGATTCCCGTGATTCTGGAGGTCAAGGGTCACCATGACATGTGCCGAAGAGGAGACAGAGAGAGAGGGAGCTCAGAGGGACTGAAGGTGTGGCTGGGTGTGGTGTGGCTGCTTTGGGAGGAAGGAGGGAGATTTTAGAGCTTCACAGCAAGTAGGCAAAAAAAAGTAGCTGTTACCAGCCACATATTTGACCGAATTTGGCCTATAATGGAGAGAGAGGAGGAGGAATCACAGCACGCTGTGGAGACTGACGCTGGAGAGAGCAGTGAGGTGGGAGAGGAGCACATTGGACCCACAAAAGAGCCAGAAGGTTCTCGGACGAGGCAAATGTCTCCCTCCTGCATGAGGTCGAGTCACGCTTTGGTGATTTGACACAGGGAGGGCGTGGGAAGCCCACCCCAATGGCCTGCCAGTGGATATGGACTCAGATAGCAGAGGCGGTCTCATCGGCGACCAATGAGGTGCATGAGGGAAACCAATGCCGCAAACGATGGAACGACCTTGTCGGATCCACAAGAGTAAGTATTACATTTACTTACATGTACTTATTGTCATGTATGTAGACCATGTATACTAACTGTATAGTCACATAAGTTGTGCCACCAGAGGGCACTGGGGTGGGAGACCTGAGGGTCACCTGCATAGGTGTGCAGGGTCCAGTATAAAAGGCTGCCACATGCTTGTGCCTCACTCTGGAGTTACAATAAATGGGACTAAGGTCACAACAGCTCAAGTACAATACTAGACCTCGTGGAGTCATTCATAAGAGTATTAAAGACGTAACAACTGGCGACGAGATTATGAACTTTCAAACATAAATGACTAACGTTGGTGCATTAGAAAAGTTCTCAGAGGGTGAAGATTGGGAAGCCTTTACAGAGTGGCTCGACCAATATTTCGTAGCAAACGACCTTGTAGGCGATGATCCGGCCACGCTGGCAGACAAGCGCAGAACTATCCTGTTGACCAGTTGTGGGTCTACGGCCTCGTCAGGGACTTGCTTGCACCAGAGAAAACAACGACCAAGTCATACGAGGAGCTGAAAGTACTAATTCAGGACCAACTCAAACCAAAGGAGAGCTTCCTCATGGCCAAGCATCGAATTTATACACACCGCCGCCCCGAGGGCCAGGAAATCGTGAAGTACGCTGCCGACCTCAGGAGGCTGGCAGGACCGTGTGAATTCGGCGCATCCCTCGTCGCTGCGTGCCGGACGTCTTCGTAATTGGCATCGGCCATGAGGCCCTACTTCACAGGCTACTGTCTGCCGAAATCACCGTCATTCTGCAGAAGGCCAGCAGCATCAACCAGGCGTTCATGACCTCAAGCTGCAGCTCCAAGTAGATGATGACTCACTCTCAGGACTCAAACCCGGCCAGTACTGTAAATAGGATGGTACCTTTCACAGGCAGAACAGAAAGCAGAATGGTAAGAGGGAAAGAAAGATGTGATTTGAGAGAGATAAGAAACAAAGAAAATGTTAAAAAAACTGTTTAAATTTATAAAAAAAAATTAAAATCTGAAGAATTGATTAGAGATAGATTTTCAGTGCCAGAGAAGTTGTTTGGTAGTGAGACTTATCACGTGGTTAAAAATTCACATACATTTGAATGGACAAGTTGTAACCTTTTCTGGCATGTTTTGTGGGGGAAGTACTGCAGCTTCACGCCCTTTGTGTTTGAATGCTGAATTCATTGGCGAAATCGGCGCAGTCCTGGCCTGAAAGACCATCAGCAGGCCGGGGCCATTGGAGGGAGCAGCGTGCGGCGGCATACCACTGCAGGGAGCAGCGCGTGCTGCTGCAGGAGGGCGACGGCTAAGAAGACAGGTCACTGATTGCAGTGCAGGCAGACACAGCAGGAGGGGCGAAGGAGCGGCAAGAGTCCATAGAGGGAAGTGACCGGGGGCCAGGAGAAGCGTGAATCTGGGGCCCAGAAGAGGTGAGTTCCCAGGGGCAGCACGGGCCAGCTCACACTGCAATATGTGTGCATGCTCGGTTCGTGCAGCAGAGCTGGTCTCCAGTTAGTCTTGGGTAATCCTTGCCACAGGACCAAAACCTAGCTCTGTTAAGCCTATGTGGTGGCTGGTGTGCAACGGCATCACACGTTAAAAAAATCCAAGCACAGGCATCTTCCACCCTTCGGGATCTGGAATATTCGGTCCTTCATTGAAACACCTGTGAACTCATCCCTTTTTGGCATGGAAGCAAGTCATCCTCGCTTCGAGGGACTGCCTATGATGATGATGGTGTTGAACGTGAATCTGCCCAGGGCAGATTGTGCAGGCCCCCGAGTCCTTTAACTCAGAGTCCGCCGAGGGGTGCAAACGTAAGTCGAGTAGCACCATGCTGGCGATTAGGAGGTAATCACAGGGCTCATCAGTGTCGGTTCAGAGACTATGGGCCCAAGTTTCCACATGATTTGCGCCTGATTTTTAGGAGCAACTGGTGGAGAACGGACTATCTTAGAAATCGCAATTCTCCACATTTTTTTTTCTGCAGTTCTAGTCAGGTAGAACAGTTCCACCTTGGAACAGAATTTTTTCTTCAAAAGGGGGCGTGTCCGGCCACTGACGCCTGATTTAAAAGTTTCCACAGTGAAAACGTACTCCAAACTAACTTAGAATGGAGCAAGTGAAGATTTTTGTAGAACTGATAAAACCTGTTCTGCATATTAAAAAATCAGGCGCAGGTTACAAATTCGGCATCCAGAATGAGGTGGGGAGGGAAGGGGAGGGAAGGGAAATCATTAAATTCTATAATAAATCCTTATTTATACTTATACAAATATTATACAAATAAATCCAACCTGAATAAACATTTATAAGCAAAGAAAAGATTAAATAAACCATCTTCCTACCTGTGTGAAAGTGCTTCAGGCAGGCCTTTCGGGACCGAAGGCTGAATGGGCCAGCCCGAGACTTCGGGCAGGGCCCGTCCCCAGCATCAGATTTACAGGTAGGTGGCGTTGGGTCGGGTCGGGGAGGTTCGGTTCGGGTCAGGGGAAGGGAGGGAGAGAGAGGGGGGTGGAGGGAGGCAGAGAGAGAGGGGGGGGGAGGGAGGGAGAGAGAGAGAGGGGGGGAGGGAGAGAGAGAGAGGGAGAGGGAGGTCAGGTCGGATCCAGTCCGGGGGCGGGGGGTGGGGGAGCGGGAGTCGAGTCGGGTCGGGTCGGGTCCAGTCGGGAGGGGGGGAGCAGGAGCGCGGGTCGGGTCGGGTCCAGTCGGGGGGCGGGAGTCGGGTCGGGTCGGGTCCGTGGCGGGAGGCGGGGGAGAAGCGGGAATCGGGTCGGGTCCAGTCGGGGGGGGCGGGAGCGGGAATCGGGTCGGGTCCGGGGAGGGGGATGGGGAGCGGGTGTCGGGTCCGGTCCGGGGGGGGGGGAGAAGCGGGAATCAGGTCGGGTCCAGTCGCGGGGGGCGGGAGCGGGAATCGGGTCGGGTCCGGGGAGGGGGATGGGGAGCGGGTGTCGGGTCCGGTCCGGGGGGGGGGGGAGAAGCGGGAATCGGGTCGGGTCCAGTCGGGGGGGGCGGGAGCGGGAATCGGGTCGGGTCCGGGGAGTGGGGTGGGGAGCGGGTGTCGGGTCCGGGGAGTGGGGTGGGGAGCGGGTGTCGGGTCTGGTCCGGGGGTGGCGGGGGGGGTTGGGAAGCGGGAGTCGAGTCGGATTGGGAGGAAGCAGGAGCTGGGCGTGGGAGGAGCCTTATTCACACAGCCCCAGTGAGGCCATTCAGCCAGGGCTAGGGGCTGCGTGCTTCGGGCCCCTCCCACACAGTTCGGCGCCTGGAGCTACTGCACTTGCGTGCCCACTGTAGCGCGCATGTGCAGAGGTCCCGGCACTGTTTTCAGCGCAGGGCCCTGGCTCCGCCCCCTACAGCTCGTGCTGCACTGCACCGAGGGCCAGAGGACCTGCAGGGAGGTGGAGAATACCGAGGATTTTTTTAGGCGCACTTTGTGGCGCGAAAAATGGGCGTCCAGGTCGAGACTGCGCCGTTCTAGGCGCGTGTGGAAACTTGGGCCCTATGTGTGCCAAGGCTGCAGCACAAACGGCCACCTCCAGTGAATGTGCAAACGAGCTGTGATTCATCATGTGGAAGAGGAGTCAGCAGATGGCTGTGAATCCAGCGCGGATTACGAGGAGATGGCTAGAGAGGCAACTCAGTCCCAGGTCAAAGTGTATGGAGTATATACCTGCACCACAGATTGTCCTCCAGTGATAATGGAAGTCGAGATAAATGGCGTTCCAGTCTTCATGGAAGTGGACACAGGGGCGAGTCAGTCAGTAATGAGCCAGGAAGCCTATGAGAGGCTGTGGAACGATCAAGCTGAATGAGCCAAGCTGGTCCCGGTTCAGGCAAAGCTGTGCACCTACACCAAGGAACTGATATCAGTTGTTGGTAGCGTGGATGTAAGTGTATCCCATGTTGGCACGGTGCACAATTTACCATTGTGGATTGTTTCAGGTGATGGACCAAAGCTACTTGGAAGAAGATGGATGGGGAAGATTCATTGGAACTGGGAAGACTTCATCCCTCCAGCGATCGACATCCCCCGTGCTCAGATGCAGAGCAAGTCCCCACCTTCGGTTTGAACAGACACCGCAGAGCAGATCCGCGCAGCCCCGGAGGCACAGACCGCTGATCATGACTGTGTGGCGATGATCCAGCCGAGACGACCCGAACGCATCTTCCCGGTTTCAGTGGCAGGACTCCTGGGGAGGAAGATTGGATCCGAGGGCGCCTTCCCAGCTTCAGTGGCAGAATCCCTGGGAAAGAAGATTGCGGCAGTCGACATCATGGACAAGGAAAAGATGGTGTCCAAGCGATGAGGTACAGCACTAATGGAGCAACAACACGTGGTTCCACGCAAGGAAGATGATTGGGATAAAAGTAGTAGAGCCATTTTAAAGGAGGCCAGCAACCCGCCATTTTGAATGAAATGCTTGAAATTGGTAACCAAAGTAAAAGTCCAACTGTAATGAGCAAAATGTTGTTGAGAGATGTCGGTTGCAAATTGCAATCAGTCAATGTAGCGGGCAAACATCTAACGGTCGTATACAGGTCCAGCGGGCTACCCAATGCTGTAGCCTGCATCCCCAGGACCAGAACGATGTACCCTAAAGTGTCTCCACAGCTGACAGAAGTAGACAAGCCACAGAGTAAACAATCCCCGGAGAGCAGAGGCACCGGTAACGATACCATGCCTCAGATCAGTTTAACATTGCAGGTACCCGATGGCATGAACTGCAACGGGCCAGATTCAGTAAACTGCGCCTATGCTACTGTCGCCCACCACCCGGGTGGAAAAGGTGCAGCCCACAAACCCACTCGCCACCATGGCAATGTCCAAGAGCGAAGGGTAACCCACAACGGCTCCTCCGAACGGGACCTGGGCCAGCCAGGATCCCAAACTAGAGATGCCCCCAAGCAAAATGAGTCAGCAGTCCCCTGCGAACTGCCAGACAAGATGAGGCAGCCCCACCATCACTTAGACAAAACGCTCACCCGCTCAGACCACTTCTCAGGGAGCAGCAGCAACACTGTGCAAACGAAAAGGACAAGGAGGTCACAGATACATCAGCTGTCTTTGGGCCTGCCCGACACTAGGAGTAACAGCAAGAACCCTGAGCTCCAGCAACTCGAGCAAAATGAGTTCACCTCGCCCACAGACCCACTAGCATAGGGCGCTGCGCCGCCATCAGACGACCCGGATCTCATCCGGCCATGCTGGAACTAAACTGTCCTTGTGTACCTGCACTGATATACCTGTACTGATCATGTAAATGTACCACACAAAAAGAAACGCAACTGTAATCCACCCAACAAATGTACCAAGATGTAAATGTAAAACCCATGTGATGAACTTGAATGCAACTTGATTGTAACGGGCCATTAGCATGATCTCTGTGTGGGGGGGGGGAGAATGGAGTCGTCATGGACTCACAACCAGAAACCACTGGGACCTCCACTGGCAACAAATCTCACTACCAAGCCACCCAAGCTAGACGCGACCCTCCAATGGTCAACCAGGAAGAGCAAAGCCCAGGTCACCGTCAATGTATGAATCAATTTGCATTAAAGAGTTGGGGGAAGTGATGTCATGTATGTAGACCATGTATACTAACTGTATAGTCACATAAAGTGTGCCACCAGAGGGCACTGTGGTGGGAGACCTGAGGGTCACCTGCATAGATGTGCAGGGCCCAGTATGAAAGGCTGCCCATCATGCTTGTGCCTCACTCTGGAGTTACAATAAATGGGACTAAGGTCACAACAGCTCAAGTACAATATTAGACCTCGTGGAATCATTCATAAGAGTATTAAAGACGTAACACTTATGTATTTATATAATTTGATTTGTAACAGTCATGAATGACTATCAGCAGATGTGAGGACTTGCACTTTTATTGGGAATGTTTTACTCAACGCCTGCGGTCACGGTGTACGTCTTTAGGTAAAGAATGATAATAATTAAATTAATCATGATTACATCTGTCGGTTATGTGTTGTATCAGTCTCTGTGACAGTACCTAGCAATGATATCACACAATGATCTCATGCTATATGGTCCTGTCACCTTTTACAGAAGAAGCTCTCGACGATGAGGTCCATGCGGAGGTGAACCGTGGGGATCCACCAGTCCCCAGCGACAACACAGAGATGGAGGAGCGAGTGCTTAGCACTCATGGGGAAGCACCCCTGGACAACCACAGACGCATCTGCAGACCCTGAAGTGATGTCACGTGAGTAAAGCTTACACCATTGCATGATGTAAAGTCAATAGATGCCACACCAACTCATATCCGAACAATCATATATGATAGATGATTTCTAAAAGTGTCACAGAAATAATGCTGGCCTAATGAAAATCATTGCAATGCACAATGTGTTGATGCTCATGAAATGTGATATCTGCAATGATTGAGAGTGGTGGTGCTTTTGTCGTGCATATGCTATGTGTAGCGCTGGACACACCTTGTCACCCTAGCACCCACTTCTCTAATATCCTCCTTTGTGTTTTGCAGTCCAGCCAGCAGCGCGGCCCCAGGTAAGGCCACAGAGGCCAGAAGGTGGGGGCGCGGGGCAGGAGTCGGCGGACGATCCTACTACATCTGATACTGAGGAGCTCCGATTGTCACCCGTCAATCCACTGGGTCTGTTCTCGACGGATGAGAGCGCGGACCTCGAAGAACCTGCATCGCCACGCTCCAGAACCCATTCCACCCCAAGGCCATCTAGTGGTCCTCTGGTCATTCCCGCCTCCACTCTGAAAATGCCGACCCCAAGCACCTCTCCACAGGGCACTCCATTTGTCCCCAGGATGGCGCCGACCCTGCGGAGGCCTCGTGGATGCGGCAGTCCTGTTCTATGAGCGCAACATGACAGCGGAGAGATGGTACAATTGTCCAGGAGGACAGTAGACATTGGTGACCAGTTCATTGAAGCATTGGAGGGCATATCCCGACACCTAGCCATCATGACCGAGTACATTCCGTGCATGGCAGAGTCCCTGGATGCAATAGCCAGGAACACTGCTGCCACAGGCCTCCCAGTGGTCCCCGAGCATGGCACTCCACCCCTAGGTTCCACACCACCATTGCGAACGACAGATGAGAGCAAGGACCAAGATCCTGCTTCTGCATCAGAGAATGTTGCCCCCGCTCCCGTACCCATCCAACCAACGCATCTGCCTTCATCCCCCCCAATGAGGCACTGCCTGAGGAGCTCCTCAGCCAGACGTCGTGGAACGAGGATGGGAAGGGCTAGAGGTGGGGAGAAGGAGAGGGGGGAAGGAAAGTGAGCTGCATGTGCACAGGTGATGGCTGTGTTATATCTCCATCTGGGTATATGCAATTTGTTGCAATGTATGGGGGCAGGTTATCACGCTCCTGCTTTGCTTTTGTATTCTGTGTTGCTGGACATGTTGAACATGTGATTTATGTCAATGGTGGAAATAGGGGGTGTGGGAGAGGTTGGGTGTTATTGGCTGTGATACTTATGATTTCAGACCAATGTTGGTATTAAACTTTTGTTATTGAACATAACCTTGTTGCGCATTGTCTCCGATAGCTGCACTGTTACACACTGGTGATTCCTTACCATGAAAGGATTAAATACAACTTAACATCAATCAACATAAACTTTAACTGACACCAAGCTGATGGGCATCATTGATGTCTGAGGTGCACACACACAGCAGTGTGTCAGCATTGTCACTCACATCAGCGCTCTTTCAGTTAAATCTTTCTGATATCAGCTCCTCATGTAAGAGTGGGATGTAACAAATGCCAGCCACACCGCTGGCGTTTGTTCCGGTTAGATCCACTTATTGTGGGCGGTTTTTTGAGCGAGTGATATTGTGGGCGATATGTGTGCGAGGTGGTGAAATTGAAGATGGGTGATCTCCATGGCTGCTAGTTTGGGTAAATATGCTCTTTACGACAAAAAACAGTGGGCGGGCGTTAATATTGAATCTCAGCATTAATTCCACATGGAAAGTAACTGATATGTCGTTACTATACCATACAAATGCACACGAGGCTCATGCTTGAGAGAAGGTCGCTCTGTGACCATTCCTTTATTTAGCCAGCACTGAAGTAATGAAGATGGGTGGAGCTTCCCCTTTTATACCTGAAAGACCAGGTTAGGAGTGTCTCCCACAAGTTCATCTCTAGTGGTCAATGTTCTCACAGTGTACAACTTGGTCAGTTGATACATGGGTTCAATGACAGTTAAATACATGACATCACCTACCCCCCAAAGTCTTATTGGGATCACAGGTTAAGTCTCTCTGGTGGTTTACGCTCCCTTGTAGAGCGCCTGAGTTGGGGCTCCGGTTGTTGGGCACTGGCCTGCTGTCTGCTGTTTGCGGTGCCTCAGGCCTGTCCGGACTGCCCACAGTGAGTGGGCTCTCCTCCACTTGGTTCCGGTGTTCGGTCACCTGTGGAGGAGTGAACTCTACATCGTGTTCTTCCTCTGCTTCTTCTATGGGGTTGCTGAACCTCCTTTTTGTTTGATCCACATGTTTGCGGCAGATTTGTCCACTGGTAAGTTTAACTACCAGAATCCTATTCCCCTCCTTGGCAATCACAGTGCCTGCAAGCCACTTAGGCCCTACAGCGTAGCTGAGAACAAAGACAGGGTCATTGACATCAATACAACACACCCTCGCATTCCCGTCGTGATAGTCACATTGTGACTGGCGCCTGCTCTGAACAATTTCTTTCATGGTGGGGTGTATAAGGGATAACCTGGTTTTGAGCGTCCTTTTCATTAGCAGCTCTGTTGGTGGGACCCTGTGAGCGAGTGTGGTCGGGATCTATTGGACAACAGGAGGCGTGATAAGCGGCTTTGTAGAGAACCCCCTTGGATTCTGTTTGATGATCTGCACTACTCATTCCGCCTGGCCATTTGAGGCCAGCTTGAACGGTGCCGTTCTGACATGGTTGATACCATCTCCTGCCATGAAGTCCTGGAATTCAATGCTTGTAAAGCACGGGCCATTGTCACTGACCAAGACGTCAGGTCGACCATGGGCGGCGAACATTGCCCGTAGACTTTCTACCGTGGCAGAGGATGTGTTGAATTGAGAATGTCACACTCGATCCATTTGGAGTCGGCGTCTACTACAACCAAAAACATTTTTCCCATGAAAGGACCTGCGTAGTCCACATGGATGCGTGACCATGGTTTGACGGGCCAGGACCAACCAGGGGCTAAGGGGAGCTTCCCTGGGTGCATTGCCCAGCTGGGCGCACGTGTGTACCTGCGAACACAAAGTTCCAGGTCTGCATCTATCCCTGGCCACCAAACGTGTGACCTGGCAATTGCTTTCATCATGACAATGCCCGGGTGCTCATTGTGAAGTTCTCTGATGAACATCTCTCTGTCTATCTGGGGCATGACTACTCGGTTTCCCCATAGTAGGCAATCGGCCTGAATCGAGAGTTAATTCTTGCACCTGTGAAATGGTTTGAATTCCTCAGGGCATGCCCCGTATGTGGTTGCCCAGTCCCCATTAAGGACACATTTCTTGACTAAAGACAGTGGCGGCTGTCAATTTGTCCAGACTTTTATCTGACGGGCTGTCATGGATGAGCCTTCGCTTTCGAAAGCTTCCACAGCCATGACCATCTCAGCACATGCTCGGTTGCCCTCTCGGTGGTGGCTAGTGGGAGCCTGCTGAGTGCATCGGCGCAGTTTCCAGTGCCCAGTCTGTGCCGAATTGTATAGTCATAGGCGGCTAACTTGAGTGCCCACCTCTGTATGCTGGCCGATGCATTTGCATTTATGGCCTTGTTGTCGGCCAAAAGGGACATTAGGGGTTTGTGATCTGTCTCCAGCTCAAATTTCTTGCCGAACAGGTCCTAGTGCATTTTTTTTACTGCATATACACACGCAAGCGCTTCCTTTTCTACCATTCCGTAGCCCCGTTCTGCCTGGGACAGACTTCTGGAGGCATAAGCTACCGGCTATAACTGACCCTTGGCAGTAACATGCTGCAACACACATCCGACCCCATAGGACGACACGTCGCACGTCAAAACAAGTTTCTTACATGGGTCATATAGCGCTAACAGATTGTTAGAGCACGGAATTTGTTATGCTCCATCAAAAGTCCTTTCGTGGCTGTCCCCCACAGAACCATTAGTGACCTTTGCGTAGGAACACGTGTAGCGGCTCTAACAGCATGCTCAATTTGGGAAGAAAGTTACCAAAACATTCAGGAGCCCGAGGAACGAACGCAGCTCCGTCGTGTTACAGGGTCTGGGTGCTCTCTGGATCACTTCTGTTTTGGACACAGTAGGTCTGATCCCGTCTGCTGCTATCCTCATCCCCAAGAATTCTACCTCTGGAGCTAGAAAGACGCACTTCGCCTTTTTCAGTCGCAGCCCTACCCAGTCCAGTCTGAGTAGCACCTCCTCCAGGTTGCGGAGGTGTTCTTCAGTATCACAACCTGTGATGAGGATGTCGTATTGAAAAACCACTGTCCTTGGAATCGACTTGAGGTGGCTTTCCATATTGCGATGAAAGATCGCGGCGGCCGAGCGAATCCCAAACTGACATCTATTGTACTCAAACAACCCCTTGTGTGTCATGATGGTGGTCAGCTTCTTCGACTCACTTGCCAGCTCCTGGGTCATGTAAGCTGAGGTCAGGTCCAATTTTGAAAAAAGTTTGCCATCGGATAGCGTCGCAAAGAGGTCCTCCGCTCTTGGTAGCGGGTACTGGTCTTGGAGTGACACCCGATTGATGGTGGCCTTGTAATCACCACATATCCTGACCGACCCATCCGCCTTGAGCACCGGCATGATCGGACTCGCCCAGTATCTGAATTCGACTGGCGAGATGATGCCTTCCCTCAGCAGGCGGTCCAATTCGCCTTCTATCTTTTCCCGCATCACGTACGGTACCGCTCTGGCCTTGTGGTGTACTGGCCTGTCGTCCGGGTTTATGTGAATCACTACTTTGGTCCCCATGAAAGTGCCAATGCCGGGTTGAAATAATGAGTCAAATTTGTCCAGGACCTGAGCGCATGATACTCGCTCCACAGAAGAAATTGCATTGACATCACCCCATTTCCAGTTCATGACAGCAAGCCAACTCCTCCCCAGCAGTGTGGGACCGTCCCCCGGAACAATCCAGAGTGACAACCTGTTCTCCGAATATTTGTGGGTCACGACTATCGTGGCGCTGCCTAGCACCGGAATTATCTCCTTTGTGTATGTCCGTAGCTGTGCATCAATTGGCAATAATTTTGGCCTCCTGGCCTTGGACACCCACAACTTGTCGAACTGTTTGATACTCATCAGGGACTGGCTGGCCCCTGTGTCTAGCTCCATTGATATTGGGATGCCATTGAGAAGCACTTTCATCATTATCGGTGGCATCCTGGTGTATGAACTGTATATGTGCTCCACAAGAACTTGCTGAACTTCAGCTTCCAGCGATTTCCCCCAGTGTCCATTTGGCCCCGTAGGGCTTACATTGTCCCCGTCCTCCTCGTACATCAAGCTGGCTGCAGGCTTCCTACACATACGTGCCAAGTGACCACTGACTTTTCAGTTTCTGCAGATATATTGCTGATACCTGCAAGCTCTGGCTGTGTGTTTGCCTTCACACCTCCAACGTGAGCCGTTGTTGGAAACAAAAGGCCCATTACTAGTCGATCGTCTCTGACTGTCTCTTTAACTGTCCTTAAGCGCACCATTAACAGGTGTTGATGGCCCCATTACTGACCGCATTGTCCATTGCGATTGGTGTGAATCACCGTTCAGCTAGCCATTGTCTCTGTTGAATTCCCCCTTTGGATTCGATTAAATGCTCAGGCATGTCCCATTGCCACTGCCTGCCTGGGGAACTGTGTGCCACGTTAACAATGTTGACTCCCTGTCCATTTGCTGCATTTGAACCAAGATTTTTGTCAAACATCATTCTGGTTTCTTCCTCCCCTGAGATAAATGTCTGGGCCATCAATGCTGCTGTTTCCAGGGTCAAGTCTTTGGTCTCAATCAGTTTCCTGAAAACCCCAGCGTGCCCGATGCCCTCAATAAAAATGTCTCGCAGCATCTCCGCTCTGCATGCATCTGGGAACTTACATAGGCTCGCCAGTCGCCGGAGGTCTGCCAAGAAGTCTGGAACACTTTGCCCTTCTCGCCGCCGGTGCATATAAAACTGGTGTCTCGCCATGTGCATGCTGCTTGCCGGTTTAAAGTGTTCCCCGATCAACTTACCGAGCTCTTCAAAAGTCTTGTCTGCTGGCTTCTCTGGTGCTAGAAGGTCCTTCATCGGAGAGTACGTCCTGGACCCACAAACAGCCAGGAGATGAGCCCTGCGTTTGTCGGCCGAATCCTGTCCCAGCCATTCCTTAGCTTTGCTGTAGTCTCTCAATAAAGTTGTCCCAATCATCACCAACACAGTACCTCTCATCTGTGCTGCTAGTGGCCATGCTCGTGTGGTTTAAATCCCAGTTTCTCGTCGCCAATGATATGTCCTGACTATACAGTACAAATGCACATGAGGCCCATGCTTGAGAGAAGGTCACTCTGTGACCAGTCCTTTATTTATCCAGCACTGAAGTGATGAAGGTGGGTGGAGCTTCCCCTTTTATACCTGAAAGACCAGGTTAGAAGTGTCTCCCAAAAGTTCACCACCTAGTGGTCAAAGTTCTCACAGTGTACAACTTAGTCAGTTTATACATGGGTTCAATGACAGTTAAATACATGACAGTAACAATGGGCGATATTATGGGCGTTTATTTCGCTCATTCTGCTGATTCCGCTCAAAAACAGGTGGTGATATTTTTTCTCGCCGTTATGCCCTTTGGGAAAATAACGCTTGCCGATAAGTCTCCTAAAAAAAAAAGTCAGTTTCCATGTTGTGCCAGAATGGGCGATATATGGGCGTTATATGTCATTTCAGCAGTAAAATGGGCGTAAAGCATACAAAAAAAGTGGAGGTTCTAGCCCTTGATTTCTTATTCCAAAATTAAAACTTTCATCAATTTCCAGGGGCTCAGAACTGTCGTGCTGTTCTAACTTGGTTAGCAACTCTGTCAGTGGCATGTCCTTTGGCTTGCTGGGAATAAGCACATTTTTCAAGGTTTCATACACCTCAGGGCCTGCTTCAGTCAAGAAAATAGCCTGTTTTCTTTCTAACACCACACAGTTACGGTTTTCATCATCGGGGACTTCAACGATACTATTTGTGGTGATAAATATTTGTAATCGCTCCACATACACTTCGAAAATCTCTTGGTGATCTGGACTCTGGCAATGTCAACAGTGTGCTTGAAATTTATTTTGGATTTTTAGCTGTTCTGCAAAATAAAGAACCTGTCCAAGTCTCTATTGTTTGGCAGGAATCATCCACCAACACAAATTTCAGCTAGGGAATTCAGAAATCCTATCCTCATCGCCAATGTGATATATTCTTTACGACATCACAAACACACACATACAAGATGACTCTATAGGACCTTGTCAGGTCACATGATGCTTTTATTGTATTTCCATCAGCAGTTGTATTACCACAGTAGTCCACTAGGTGGAGCTATATTACGGTGCCAACCTGGGGAAGCTACAACACAGGACTACATGCATGCTAAACAGTTGAAGGGGCATGCTATACACAGAGCTAAGCGATCTCGCTACCAATGATCTGATCAAAACTATGCAGACCTGCCACATCCAGTCACGAATGGTGGTGGACGGTTAAACAACTAACCAGAGGAGGAGGCTCCTTGAATATCCACATCCTCAATGATGGTGGAGCTAGCACACGGGTGCAAGGGCCAAGGCTGAAGCGTTCGCAACCATCGTCAGCTAGAAGTGCGAGTAGATGATCCATCTCGGCTTCCTTCTGAGATCACCACCAGCACAGATGCCAGACTTTAGCCAATTCGATTCACTCAGTGTGATCTCAAGAAACAGCTGAGTGCACTGGATATAGCAAGGGCTATGGGCGCAGACAACATCCCGGCTGCTGTGCTGAAGACTTGTTCTCCAGAACTAGCCGTGTCTCTAACCAAGCTGTTCCAATACAGCTACAACACTGATATCTCTGCGACAATGTGGATAACTGCCCAGGAATGTCCTGTCCACAAAAGGCAGGACAAATCCCATCCACCTAATTAACACCACATCAGTCTATGCTCAAACATCAGTATAGTGATGGAAAGTGTTGTTGACAGTGCTATCAAACTGTACTTGCTCACCAATAACCTGCTCACCAATGCTCTGTTTGGTTTCTATCAGGATCACTCGGCTGCAGACAGTCTAAACATGGAGAAAAGAGCTGAATTCCAAAGGTGAAAGGCAGCATTTTACTAAATCTAGCACCAAGGAGCCTTAGTGAGTAAAATGAAATTTACTGGGGAGCAGGGAGAAAACTCTCCACGGGCTGGACCCATACTTAGCACAAAGGAAGATGGTTGCAGTTGTTGGAGGCCAATCATCTGAGCCCGAGGACATTGCTGCAGGAGTTCCTCAGGGCAGTGTCCTTGGCCCAACTATCTTCAGATGTTTCAGCAATGACCTTCCCTCTATCATAGGGTCAGAATTGGGCATGTTTGCTCATGATTGCACAGTGTTCAGTTCCATTCACAATTCCTCAGATAACAATGCAGTCCATTCCCACATGCAACAAGACCTGGACAACATCTAGGTTTGGGATGATATGTGGCAAGTAACGTTCGTGCCATGTGTGATGTATGTAGCACTCAAATCACTGACTACACACAGTCTGGTGTTGTAGTAACTGCTGTGACCTTGGTCCTTTATTGTGTAACTCCAGAGTGCCCCTCAGGTGTGGTGGGCAGCCTTTTGTACTCTGTCTCGCAGGTACTTTCAGGTCTCCCACCACAGTGCCCCTTGTGGCGCACCATTGTGACTATACATTTAATGTACATGGACAATACATAACATTTCACTCCCCCCCCAGTTTCAAAAGCAAATTGCCGGTAACCTCGGCCTTGTTCGTCCTGGTTGATTTGTGAGTGTGAGTCCATGATCATCCACTTCCCTCTTCCCCCCCCCATGTAGAGATTATGCTTGCGATCCGGTGCAAGCATGTGTTATTTGCAGTCCTTACATGGGTGATATAAGTACACAAACATAATCTCCAGTAGAGAGCAGGTACACATGGACAGTACATTTGTATGCGTTGAAGAGTTATATCAAAAGGTTGCAGGTACACTGAACAGTTATTAAATCTCAACTCCACTGGGTGAGGTGTGGTGGCGGCATACAGCCCCTTTTGCCCGAGGTAATGGGCTGCGCTGAGACAGGGTATGGCAACTGGTGCGTTGCCTCTGTTCTTGTCTGTAGCCGCTGAACAATTGCATAAATCACATAAAATTAGAAATCGCATTAATCCATTAGTCATGCCAGTCACGGATCCATTAACCCTTTTAACTGTGCATTGTGATATTAACTCTTTTCACTAATCATATTTTAATCACAGTAATCATTTTAGCATCAAAGTATCAACTCTTGTCATAAACCACGTCATCGTACAAATCAGAGTAATCATTTTGACTCACTCTTGCCCTTACAAAAGTCTCTTTGTGGGGACCGCCAACGGTGTAAGGCCCCTTTAAGATTCCCGGGTACATTTCCCTTTTACGACGCCATTTTGTTTTTCCCACGCGGTTTCTACTGGGCGCCGCCATTTTAAGTGCTCTGCTGGTGCCTGCCTGCCTCTCTCTGCAGAACTCTGCTGCCACGAGGCTTGCCTCCATCTTGCACCCGCTGTGCTGCTGCCTGCTCTCCCTCTCTCTCTCTAGAGAGAGAGAGAGAGAGAGAGAGAGAGATGCCACACTCTGAATGCACCCGGGAGCCGCAACGCACCGGCCCCCGCACCGCCGCATACTCAGGAGCACCCCACACAGCTGACCTTTTTGCCCGGGAGTTGCCACACACACACACACACACACACACACACACACGTCCTCCGGAGCCGACCTCCTCACTGCTGCAGCCGCTCCTCCTGCTGCAAGCCCCGCGAATAGCCGCCTCTGCCTGCAGGCCGACGGTGCCTGCTGGAACAGCCTGTCGAAGCCCTTCTCTCTTCTCCAGCTCGGTCGGCGCTGCTGCTGGTTCCAGCGCCTCTTTCTCACTTTCAGACTTTGCAGGGGAGAGTCGACGGCCGCCGCTGCTCTGCCCAACCCCACACACAATTCCTTCGCTGCCATCCGATCCAAAGGTGGAGGCCTGCTCTGCCTGTGAGCACGGGGGACGGCGGTCTGTGGAAGAATGAAGTCTTCCCAGCTCCCGCGGACCTTCCCCATCCATCTCCTGCCGAGTAGCGTCGGCCCATCGTCTACAATGATCCACAAAGGTAAACCGTGCGTCTCGCCCCCGTGAGGTACCTGCACATCCGCTCTGCCGAGAACAGGTATCAGTTCCTTGGTGTAGGTGCGCAGCTTAGCCATGACCGGGATCAGCTTGGGTCGTGCAGCTGAATTGAACCACAGTTTATCAAAAGTTTCCTGACTCATCAGCGACTGACCCGACCCCGTGTCCACTTCCATACTCACTGGGACTCCGTTAATCTTGACTTCCATAATCACTGGGGCCGAATCGTCGGTACACGTATACAGTCCAAACGCATCATCTTCTTCTACCTGGGGCTGGGATGCCCGTCGAGCCAAACTGCAATGCTCCTCGCTGGATAGCAGATCATCTACCATCTCCTCAGCCACACGGTGAGTCATGTTTCTTTTGCCCATACACTGAAGGTGGCCTTTCATGTGGCAGGTATTGCACGTATACTCCACAAGCCTGCACCGGTGAGCCCCATGGCTTCCTCCGCAGCGCCAGCATGGTGCTACTCGATTAGCCCCCCTCGGTAGACTCTGAGTTCCAGGACCCTGAGGTCCGTGCTCTCTGCCCGGGGCAGAGCCACGTTCTGCAGTTATGTCCGTGGTGAGTGCTGTCCTGTGAATAGTACATGCCGGGTTCGAGACCGTGTGGATCATCTGCTTGGTGCTGCAAGTCGAGGTCATAAATGCCTGGCTGATGTTGATGGCTTGCTGCAGGCTGACTGTAGGTTCAGTAGATAGCAGCTTGTGAAGGAGACCCTCATGGCCAATCATAGAAACATAGAAAATAGGTGCAGGAGTAGGCCATTCGGCCCTTCGAGCCTGCACCGCCATTCAATGAGTTCATGGCTGAACATGCAACTTCAGTACCCCATTCCTGCTTTCTCGCCATACCACTTGATCCCCCTAGTAGTAAAGATGATATCTAACTCCTTTTTGAATATATTTAGTGAATTGGCCTCAACAACTTTCTGTGGTAGAGAATTCCACAGGTTCACCACTCTCTGGGTGAAGAAGTTTCTCCTCATCTCAGTCCTAAATGGCTTACCCCTTATCCTTAGACTGTGACCCCTGGTTCTGGACTTCTCCAACATTGCGAACATTTTTCCTGCATCTAACCTGTCTAAACCCGTCAGAATTTTAAACGTTTCTATGAGATCCCCTCTCATTCTTCTGAACTCCAGTGAATACAAGCCCAGTTGATCCAGTCTTTCTTGATATGTCAGTCCTGCCATCCCGGGAATCAGTCTGGTGAACCTTCGCTGCACTCCCTCAATAGCAAAAATGTCTTTCCTCAAGTTAGGAGAACAAAACTGTACACAATACTCCAGGTGTGGCCTCACCAAGGCCCTGTACAACTATAGTAACACCTCCCTGCCCCTGTACTCAAATCCTCTCGCTATGAAGGCCAACATGCCACTTGCTTTCTTAACCGCCTGCTGTACCTGCATGCCAACCTTCAATGACTGATATACCATGACACCCAGGTCTCGTTGCACCTCCCCTTTTCCTAATCTGTCACCATTCAGATAATAGTCTGTCTCTCACTTTTATCCACATTATACTTCATCTGCCATGCATTTGCCCACTCACCTAACCTATCCAAGTCACTGTGCAGCCTCATAGCATCCTCCTCACAGCTCACACTGCCATCCATCTTAGTGTCATCCGCAAATTTGGAGATGCTACATTTAATCCCCCGTCTAAATCATTAATGTAAAATGTGAACAGCTGGGGCCCCAGCACAGAACCTTGCGGTACCCCACTAGTCACTGCCTGCCATTCTGAAAAGTACCCATTTACTCCTATCTTTGCTTCCTGTCTGCTAACCAGTTCTCAATCTATGTCAGCACACTACCCCCAATCCCATGTGCTTTAACTTTGCACATTAATCTCTTGTGTGGGACCTTGTCGAAAGCCTTCTGAAAGTCCAAATACACCTCATCAACTGGTTCTCCTTTGTCCACTCTACTGGAAACATCCTCAAAAAATTCCAGAAGATTTGTCAAGCATGATTTCCCTTTCACAAATCCATGCTGACTTGGACCTATCATATCACCTCTTTCCAAATGCGCTGCTATGACATCCTTAATAATTGATTCCATCATTTTACCCACTACCGATGTCAGGCTGACCGGTCTATAATTCCCTGTTTTCTCTCTCCCTCCTTTTTTAAAAAGTGGGGTTACATTGGCTACCCTCCACTCCATAGGAACTGATCCAGAGTCTATGGAATGTTGGAAAATGACTGTCAATGCATCCGCTATTTCCAAGGCAACCTCCTTAAGAACTCTGGGATGCAGACCATCAAGCCCTGGGGATTTATTGGCCTTCAATCCCATCAATTTTCCCAACACAATTTCCCGACTAATAAGGATTTCCCTCAGTTCCTCCTCCTTACTAGACCCTCTGACCCCTTTTATATCCGGAAGGTTGTTTGTGTCCTCCTTAGTGAATACCGAACCAAAGTACTTGTTCAATTGGTCCGCCATTTCTTTGTTCCCCGTTATGACTTCCCCTGATTCTGACTGCAGGGGACCTACGTTTGTCTTTACTAACCTTTTTCTCTTTACATATCCCCATGACAAAGACGTCTCGCAATGCCTCGTCAAGATGTGTGCCAAAATCGCACGGCGCCGCAAGTCTCCTGATGTCCACATCATATTTTGTGACATCCTGGCCCTCAGGTCTGCAGTGGTAATAGAATTTGTGCCTGGCCATGAGGATGCTCTCCTTTGGTTTCCGTTGGTTACGAATGAGTTCAATCAGCTCCTCATGTGACTTGTCCTTGGCACTCGCAAGTGCCAGCAAATTCCTGATGAGACGGTAAACCTCATCGCCACAACTGGACAGCAATATCGCCTTACGCTTCTCTATCAGTGTGTTCGTGTCCCATCAGGTCGTTTGCTATAAAATAGTACTTGAGCCTTTCCGTAAAGGCATCCCAGTCATTACCCTCTGTGAAATCCTTTAGCTTGCTCAAAGTAGCCATGGTTGCGTGAAGAGCTCGTCTGTATCCTCGTCGCCAATTTGTGATGTATGTAGCACTCAAATCACTGACTCCACACAGACTGGTGTTGTAGTAACTGCTGTGACCTTGGTCCTTTATTGTTTAATTCCAGAGTGCGCCTCAGGTGTGGTGGACAGCCTTTTATACTCTGTCTCACAGGTACTTTCGGGTCTCCCACCACAGTGCCCCTTGTGGCGCACCATTGTGACTATACATTTAATGTACATGGACAATACATAACATTTCACTCCCCCCTGCCCCCCCCCCCAGTTCCAAAAGCAAATTGCCGGTAACCTTGGCCTTGTTCGTCCTGGTTGATTTGTGAGTGTGAGTCCATGATCATCCACTTCCCTCTTTCCCCCCAGAGATTATGCTTGCGATCCGCTGCAAGCATGTGGTATTTGCAGTCCTTACATGGGTGATATAAGTACACAAGCATAATCTCCAGTAGAAAGCAAGTACACATAAACAGTACATTTGTATGCGTTGAAGAGTTATATCAAAAGGTTGCAGGTACACTGAACAGTTATTAAATCTCAACTCCACTGGGTGAGGTATGGTGGCGGCATACAGACCCTTTTTTTTGCCTGAGGCAATGGGCAGCTCTGAGACAGGGTATGGCAACTAGTGCGTTGCCTCTGTTCTCAGAAAATAGTTGCCTTTGCGGCTTGTCTGCAGCCGCTGAACAATTGCATAAATCACATAAAAATAGAAATAAAATTGTGGAGCACCATTGTGACTATACATTTAATGTACATGGACAATACATAACACCATGCACATGGCAGTCAATTATCATCTCCAAAAACAAAAGTGAGCCTCACCACCTCCCCATGACTTTCAATGGTGTTATCGTTGGATCTCCCACCATCAACATCCTGGGGGGGGTCTCCTTTGCCCAGAAACTTAACCGCACCAGCACATAATGAATAAATTTTTTAAAAGGCTTTCAATCTATCAACATCCCAGTAGTGTGTGATGTCAAACACCTTTCATTTAATATTCACTCGGGATCTGGGCATCGCTGTCAAAGCCAACATTTATTGCCGAGTTGCCCTGAGAAGAAGCCGCCTTCTTCAATTGCTGTAGTCGTATATAACAGTTTAAAACAACTGAGTAGATTTGTAGGACATGTCAGAGCACAGTTAAGAGTCAACTGCATTGGTGTCCGATGTCAGTGAGTCAGTTGGGTTTATATGACAATATGTCAGGTTAACTTTTACCGATACCAGCATTTTATTTCCTGATTTTTCAAACTGAATTCAAATACTCACACTACTATGGTGGGATTTGAACTCAAAGGGGTTGAAATTCGGTATTGCCCTGTTTGGGGGCAGTAACTGAGGTGGCACGGTCCCGCCCTGGCCGCGCAATTGGGGTTACTGCCCCCCAAGAGGAAGTGGAGCACCATGTCGGGTGTCCTCTCAGGGGCGGGGCCAGGGCGGTAATCGCGCAAATTACCCAGTGCTGTACGGCCACTCCGCTTACCGCTGGCGCGAGCGCAGGTCCCTGCCCTCCCGTTAAAAGGGCTACCACGACACCACCAGAGATGCGGGGTGCCGTGGTCGCAGCCCGGCACAGAAGCAGAGTGCCGGGCTGCACCATCGCGGCACAGACCACACGAAATGGACAACAAAAGGTCGGACCGGTAAGTCAGCCTTGTAAAAGAAATTGGCGCCACGCCACCCCCTCCCCCCCCCCATTACTTTTTGCACCGTGAGCGGAGTGCAGCCCGGTTCACGACCCGCGAAGCTGGCGTTAACATCACCCACGGCGGCCTCACAGGGCACTACCCAATTTCCGCTGCAGGGCGAAAACGGGTTGCTCTGCATGGTGATGAGGCCATCATCGCTGGCGCAGCAACTTGGGGTGCTAGTGGTGGAAGGGGGGCGCTCCGCTAACTCCCTCACAATTCAACAGGAGGTGGTAGCGCTACCCCCCCCCTCCCCTCCAACTGGGCGAGAAATCGTCCGCGCCCCATTAGCACCCCCCGGGAACGCTAACGGGAGGCGCAAACGCCAAATTCTCTTAATTAGCAGTCCTGGCCTGCGAATTACTCATTTTTAATGTTCTTAATAACACGGTCAATACACGACTGTATCTCTAGTCTGTGTATTGATGCCTGATACACAGGTTGCTGGCATGATTCTTTGATCTTGAAACAATGACTCAAAATTGTGCATCAGGATGCTTGATTGGTGATCAGAATGTTCCCTGTAGTCATGGCTAATAACTCCACTACAGACGGAAGGGGAGAATAAATACAATGAAGTCCGGGGTACTACAAGATGTGTGATAAAGCAGACTATTGGTATTCTGAAGTCTTGTTTAGGTGCCTGGACAAATCTGGTGGAGCCCCGCAATACAGCCCAGCAAGGGTGTCGGAATTATTGGAGCTTGCTATATGCTGTTCCATATTGATATGAAGACCATAGCTGCTCGTTTTCGCTGACTTGTTCGGCACATTCACCTTCAGGTGTGCAAGGCCATGGCCAAACCAATGATCACTTCCACACCTCATTCTCAGCACTGTAATAAGACAAAAAGGTGAAAAAAACAACATCAGCATTAAACATTACCCTTGTGCAATTCCTTATAATCCCTCTTAAGCCTACCTATTCTACAACTACACCACAGTGTCTCCCCTCTGGCTGTAGCATGGCTGTGGGAAAGCTGCTCTGATTGACCTGTAGATGCTACGGATGACATTGTAGGATGCCCTCGACCAGCTCTGGCCCTGCAAAGCCTCAGCGCCATCAGTCTGGATTGGCTGGGTGGAAGCCATGGCTGGTTGTAATGATGGAGTGGCAGGGCTGCGATCGGGAATGCTGGGATCCTGTGAGAGCACAGCAGGTTCCTGATCCAATGACCAGGTGCCACTCCCCCGGGGCAGCACCTCAGCATCCCCACCAATCTGTTCCAGCACAGTTAGGTGGGCTTCTGCGATACGGTGAGATCCCTGGTGAACTGCGGTGGACACAGCAGCGATGGCAGCAGTCAGAGCTCGTGTGGTATTCAGCTGAGACGGCATGAGAGCAGACACAGACTCGATGCTACCAGACACTGACTCCACGGCAACAGTAAGACGCTCAGTGGCCTGTTGCTGAGATGCATGAGTGCATTCTGAGCTTCCACGCCAGCAGCCACCCTCTCCAATACAGCACTGAGATGTTGGTTCGCTTCCGCCTGTACTGTAATGGCAGCTGCCACATCGCCCACGATACGCGTCATGAGAGCTGGATCCGCACGGCCTCTCAGGGGGTCCAACATCGTCTGCACACTGGTAAGGACGGGCTCCATAGTGTGCGCAGAGCTGTCTGCAAAGCAGGAGGCAGATTCCTCCACACTCCTGACCACTTGCAAGAGGCTCTCCGGCACCCTTGACATTGCCCCCAACATATCCGGATGCATGGCCAGCACCCTTTGCTCAAAAGCCACAACATCGAGGTGCTCATCTGAGTCCTCTCCAGCAGAACTCACATGCAAACTCGTCCTCTGGGGTGCATCACCCCGTGCAGACCCCTCTCCTCAGTTAATCTCCAATGACCCGAGTATCTGCGCTGGTGCGTGGGAGTGTAATAGGCTGTGACGCTGTGCTTGGAGCAGTCTCTCCCCCTGCACCCACCTCGTCGGACATCTCACTGTCGCCGCTTGGCTCATGGCTCTCAGCTTGGGATGGCTCACATTAAACGTGCCATCTGCAAGAATAAACGGTACAAAGGCTCTGTGAGGGTGAGGTAACGTGCTGCACCATGCAGCAACCAAGTTGCACACATTCCTCACTAATTGACAGATTGGCATTTGTGCAGTGATGGACAGATGGCATCAAGGGAAGTAATTCATTTACTGACGCTGCCCTCAGTGGGACCGACGTTGCCTCTGGCCACTGGGCTGGCAATGTGTGGGCCCATTAGTTGCTGGAAGTCTGCCTCCCCACCACCAGTACGCTGCTGCTCCCTACAGTTATGTGCCATCTTCGACTGCAAAGCAAAGAAGGGTTGGTGCTTAGCAGTATAATGACATATTCTCAATTAATGCATGTCGTGCTTCATTAAATGCAAATGCAACACTTAAATGAAAAGGCAACTCAAATGTGACTATCCAAGCATTACCTATCGATGACTCACCACTGAAATGGTCCTTCACTAACTAAAATGTCATGGCGGGAAAAAGAGTTGGTGAGGGAAACACTCAGAGATGGAAGGTCACAATTAGGGGCTCATGTACTCACTTTCACCACTCAAATGGTGTCATTAAACCTCTTCCTGCATTGTATGACCATCCGGTCATGCACTGTTTGGGTTTTCCAGAGTCCAGGAATAGGAGCCACCTCCTTCCCTTCACAGCTTGTACCAGCGTGTCGATCTCTACATCAGAGAAGCGAGTTACCCTCCTCAAATCTGTTTGACCAGCCATGTCTCACAACCACCAAACGTATCAAGAGTTCTGAGCCCAATGCACTAGATCGACCTGCAAGACCTCCCCTTTAAGAACATAAGAATGTAAGAACATAAGAAATAAGAACATAAGAAATAAGAACATCTGTCGGCCATACGGCCCCTCGAGCCTGCTCCGCCATTCAATAAAATCATGGCTGATCTGATCATGGACTCAGCTCTACTTCCCCGCCCGCTCCCCATAATCCCTTATCCCCTTATCGTTTAAGAAGCTATCTATTTCTGTCTTAAATTTATTCCATGTCCCAGCATCCACAGCTCTCTAAGACAGCAAATTCCATAGATTTACAACCCTCTGAGAAAAGAAATTTCTCCTCGTCTATGTTTTAAATGGGCGGCCCCTTATTCTAAGATCATGCCCTCTAGTACTAGTCTCCCCGATCAGTGGAAACATCCTCTCTGCAACCACCTCAAGCCCCCTCATAATCTTACACGTTTCGATAAGATCACCTCTCATTCTTCTGAATTCCAAATGAGTAGAGGCCCAACCTACTCAACCTTTCCTCATAAGTCAACCCCCTCATCCCCAGAATCAACCGAGTGAACCTTCTCTGAACTGCCTCCAAAGCAAGTATATCCTTTCGTAAATATGGAAACCAAAACTGCACGCAGTATTCCAGGTTTGGCCTCACCAATACCCTGTATAGCTGTAGCCAGAAGGGCAGAGAGTAGCTGCCTTATTTTGAATCAATTGGAAGCAGATGAATATCGGCAGTCAATCCTGCGGCCACCACCACAATGCAACACAGAGCCGATTCCCAACAGAAACAACGACCATTCATTTTTTTTTAAAGTACTGAATTTCGACCTAATCACCGACACATTGGGGCGGTGAAACTTAAAAAAAAACGGTATGTGGGACCCTTTCCAATCGGGCGGCAATTTCGATGCCTTAGTTTCATGCAATGTCATTGTGCTTGCAATTATAGGATGTATTTGTTGTGGCTGGGAATACTGTGCCTGACATTACAATTGAATACATATGAAGCAATAAAATGAAGTTCCAATGACAATCAGCTAATATTCAAAGACAATCCAGAGACGACAGTCTGCAGAAAGATACTGGTTTCCATTTACATCAAGGTTGACCTTCAGGCACTCCTGTTGAAATGCAGCAAAGGAAAGAAAGACTTGGTAGTGCCCATGAGAGAAAACCTCAGGAAAGTATTCTGCATTCTACGTGGAAGGAGATGGAAGTAGAATTGAATATAATCTCTCTCAGCCCCAGAAATGAAAAACAGTGACGGGAAAAGATCAGTGACCTCATGGGGGCAGAAAAATAACACATTGTGCTTGTTCCTCCTTGGGTACCATGAGCACTGACACAATGTTCGTTCTCTAATATTAATAGTTGTGCAAGTAATCCGTTGCACTGCACTGTGGTTAAGGGGGTGACAAACTCCCTAGTTGCAATATACCTAAAGGATGTCACACTGCCATTCAGTTGCATCATCACAGGTATCTTGGATTCAATTTCCAGGGCCATGGCTACCAGTTATGTTGGCCTTCATTATGAGAGGGATGGAGTACAAAAGCAGGGAGGTCCTGCTGCAACTTTATAGGGTATTGGTGAGGCCGCACCTGGAGTACTGCGTGCAGTTTTGGTCACCTTTCTTAAGGAAGGCTATACTAGCTTTGGAGGGGTACAGAGACGATTCACTAGGCTGATTCCGGAGATGAGGGGGTTACCTTATGACGATAGATTGAGTAGACTGGGTCTTTACTCGTTGGAGTTCAGAAGGATGAGGGGTGATCTTATAGAAACATTTAAAATAATGAAAGGGATAGACAAGATAGAGGCAGAGAGGTTGTTTCCACTGGTCGAGGAGACTAGAACTAGGGGGCACAGCCTCAAAATACGGGGGAGCCAATTTAAAACCGAGTTGAGAAGGAATTTCTTCTCCCAGAGGGTTGTGAATCTGTGGAATTCTCTGCCCAAGGAAGCAGTTGAGGCTAGCTCATTGAATGTATTCAAGTCACAGAGAGATAGATTTTTAACCAATAAGGGAATTAAGGGTTGCGGGGAGCGGGCGGGTAAGTGGAGCTGGGTCCACGGCCAGATCAGCCATGGCGGAGCAGGCTCGAGGGGCTAGATGGCCTACTCCTGTTCCTAATTCTTATGTTCTTATGTTATGTTTATGCAGATGATAGACACCTTGGGCATGAAAATGTGAAACTATGAACAAAATGGGGCTGGATTTTTGTCATTTTTTTCCATAATTTACCACCCATTTACCACCACAGATTACCACCAATCGTTGATTTCTTAACTTAGCATCAAAATACCACCAGTCGTAAATTCATCAGTGATTTACCACCGGTTGTAAAAAATACCACCGATCATATTTTTTTGCTATTTTTACGTCATTAAGTGTGCAATCCCGAAGTACCACCGAAAATTACCACCAGAGGTAAATTCATCAATGCCACTATTTCTACCACTGAGAAAAGTGCAGTCTTATCTGATCTTATCTGATTGAATCCATGCTACGGACGCCATTTTAAAAATCAGAGCTGCAGTCCATTCCACATGAGAGAAGGCTGAGTTTTACACAGACATCTTTATGTGAGTTCAGAGTTAGATTTTAAGGTTATTTGAAGCTTTTAGTGGATTATTTGAGAAAATTGGAGGCGATTTTAAGGATATTTAAGAAAATTGGAGGACATTTGAGGATATTGTGAGAACCTTTTGAGCACATTTGATGATATTGGAGGACATCAGCAATTCATAAATCAACGCTTTGCTTGAACAGTGAGAGTTCCCTTTCACCTTTACGGCCCACTCTATCGTTGAGTGTAACCCTTCATTTTCTAAAAGTTAGACACAGTATAGTACAAGAATGGTTAGGTTTAACAAAATGTTATAAAATGTTGTAAACTTTGAAAAATGTAAAAGTCAATAAATAAATAATTTTTTAACTTTAAACGATTTAAAACATTTTGCAACAACAGCAATATAACAACAATAACACAACAAGAACAATTGCAATAACTACAACATCAACAGCAAGAACAAAAACAGCAATAAAACATCAGCCCCCACCCTGCTCTCCTTTTACCTGCAGCCAAGTCTCCAACATCGAAATACCACCGAAAATTACCACCAGAGGTAAATTCTTCAATAAGACCATTTTTGCCACCTGCAAAAGTACCACCCATTTTACTTTGTGTGTTGCATGATCAAATATAAGAGCAAATATAGTTAACCCTACCACCGGTCATATTTAATGAAAATAGCAGCCTTGAGTGAAAGTGATATTTCGGTGGTTAAAAAAAATGCGATATTTAAATAGCACTGAAATACCACTGGAAAACCAGTGGTAGGGCTAAATGATGAAAATCCAGACGTATGTTTTGTGTCACTGCAATCACCAAGTTTTTCTGTTCTTATATTCTTCTCGTGTCAATGACTGTGCACTTGTCAAGAAATTGTTTGCCTGTCTTAATTGGACTGATTGCCATTTTCTTCCCTCTTTAGGTCTATTCATGTCACATGTCATTCCTCAGTCAGTGGCACAATCTGAGAAATCTGCTATTGCTGTTGCAAGGGTGTCTTCGAGGTGATGCACAAGAGTAATCTAGTGACCTTCAGGTGGAGAAGTACCTGCTTCTCTCTATCAGAAAACTTAAGGTATGAAGAACTGCTGAGGCATCTCATGTCTAGCATTCTTGGCCACCATCCCTTTTCTTTGTTTTCAATATAAAGTCAGCACAGGCTATTCACTTAAAAAAAATGGTTATCTGCAGTCCATATTTGCCAAATCTATATTCGTCCTTCATTTTTATTAGTTCCCATGGGGCTAGACTTTCAGCAACATTCCGCCCATTTACCACCCATATTCCATTTTTTTAAGCCAGTACCACCCATTATTCACTTTAAGTCGAAAATAGCGCCCACTTACCGTCCACATACCACTGGCGGTAATATTGGCTGCCCATATACCACCGGCGGTAAATGGAAATACCTGCCAATCAGCTGCAGGTGATTTTCCATGCACTTCAATGTGCACCGCCCATATTACCGCCGGGCGCCAAATTCGGCATTTTGCCGAAATACCGCCTAAATTACTGCCGGCATAATGTACCACCCTGAAAAAGCTGCACTTACCTGACCTTAACCCAATGGTATGGACGCCATGTTTTAAAATGGATGTACTTGAAGAAAAGACTAAATCTGCTTTTAGGTAGCATTAAAATCATTCTTGAGTGTATTTTAAGGGTGTTTGTAATCAATGCTTATGATCTGAGGATAAAGTAGAGTATCTGGATTAATTTCTTGGTTGTTTAAGGAAAATTGAATAATTTTTGACAGTTTAGAGGACTTTTAAAGGAATGGGACCTGAAATTTCTCAGCTAATGTTGCTAACCAATTACATGCTGCAAAGTACAGCTGGAAGAAGGTTTATTGAAGAGCATTATGTACCCAATCAAAGAGGTGGCAGACTGCTGAGGAGGAGGAGACCTCACACCCAACACATTTACAGGGCTAAGCGATCATACCCCGGACCTGTCCAAAAAAGCGTGTTAGAAGGCTGCGATTCCGAAAGGAGTTCATCAATGAGATATGCCAGCTAATTAAGGGAGATCTGCAGCCTACCAGCACCATCAGGACCACACTGCCCATTGAGGTTAAGGTGACTGTGGCACTTTCCTTCTATGTATTGGACTCTTTTCAAGCATCAGCTGGTGACATTTGCTTGTGTCATTCTCAGCACGCCACATATTGCTGCATTCGGCAGCTGACAGAAGTGCTTTACGCATGAAGGTTTAACGATATAAACTTCCCAATGACCAGGGAAGCACAGAGTGAGAGGGCTTTGGGTTTCTCGAAAATAGCAAACTTCCCTAAGGTCCAGGGTGCAATAGAATGTATGCACATCGCCCTGCGAGCACCTTGAGAGGATGCAGAGGTGTTTCGGGGGAACCGAAAGGGATTCTACTCCCTGAACATGCAGCTTGTTGTCGACCACAAGCAAATAATCATGGCAGTAAATGGCAATTTTCCAGGGAACATTCATGATGCACACATCTTGCATAACAGCACTGTCTCCAACCTCTTGAAGAGTCAGCCACAAGGTCAATGTTGAATACTTGGTGACAAAGGATTCGACCTCGCTACCTGGCTCTTGAACCCCCTCCATAAGCCTCAGACAGATGCCCAGCATCGATACAATAACAGCCACAAAGCCACACACAATATCGTCAAAACGACAATCGGAGTGCTGAAGCAGTGCTTCTGATGCCTGGACCACTCTGGAGCCAGTCTACAATACCAACTTGAGCAGGTCGTGAAGTTCATTGTGCTGTGTTGCATGTTGCACAACTTGGCAATCAGAAGGGGACAGGAAATGCCACATGGCACTGCAGGGCCACCTCAGGACAGAGGGGATGAGGCAGAGGAAGAAGCGGAAGAGAAAGGGGAGGAAGAGGAGCTCGAGGAGGAGTCTGGCGATGAACCCATGACACCACCCACCCCGACACAGCAGGAGAAGCCCTGTGGTAGTTACGCTGCAGCAAAACTGTTACGTCAGCAGCTCATAAATTAACACTTTCCTTGAACTGTTAAGAGTTGAGTTTAAACCTTAAAATGGCCATTGTTTGCAACCCTTCATTTTCTAAAAGTGAGTGAGACACTGCACAATAATTGTTAAGTTCAATAATATTTTATAAATTATGAAAAATGGTTTTTGTCAAATAAATTAAGAAATAATAAATAAATCTTTTTAAAGTACATTTGAAACAAATTTGAAACAAAGCGACAAGATTGAAAAAATTTAAACATTAAACTTTAAACATTAAACCCACAACACCCCAAATAGTAAACAATTTTTCATTAAAAAATACCCATAAAACCCCCACAAACAGTAAACAAACAGTAAACAATTTTTCATTAAGAGTTAACATTTTTTGAATAAACAACCCTTCCGCCCGCCCCCCCACCAACCTGCCAACAAATCTACCTGCGACCACCACCTCTCCCCCCACCTCCACCTCACGCCCAATTATTTTTTGGCACCACCCCTGCCCGAGTTGGGACCAGTGTGTTGTGCAGCAGGGCGCCCCGAGCACTGCTGCTGTAGGGGGGTGACGGTGGCAGTGCCATGTGTGGGGAATCTGGAGAAGAGGGAGGGTCTCACGACCCGTCTTCGGAGTCATAGAAATTTAGAAAATAGGTGCAGGAGTAGGCCATTCGGCCCTTCGAGCCTGCAATGCCATTCAATGAGTTCATGGCTGAACATGCAACTTCAGTACCCCATTCCTGCTTTCTCACCATACCCCTTGATACCCCTAGTAGTAAGGACTACATCTAACTCCTTTTTGAATATATTTAGTGAATTGGCCTCAACAACTTTCTGTGGTAGAGAATTCCACAGGTTCACCACTCTCTGGGTGAAGAAGTTACTCCTCATCTCGGTCCTAAATGGCTTATCCCTTATCCTTAGACTGTGACCCCTGGTTCTGGACTTCTCCAACATTGGGAACATTCTTCCTGCATCTAACCTGTCTAAACCCGTCAGAATTTTAAACGTTTCTATGAGATCCCCTCTCATTCTTCTGAACTCCAGTGAATACAAGCCCAGTTGATCCAGTCTTTCTTGATATGTCAGTCCCGCCATCCCGAGACTCAGTCTGGTGAACATTCACTGCACTCCCTCAATAGCAAGAATGTCTTTCCTCAAGTTAGGAGACCGGAACTGTACACAATACTCCAGGTGTGGCCACACCAAGGCCCTGTACAACTGTATTAAAACCTCCCTGCCCCTGTACTCAAATCCTCTCGCTATGAAGGCCAACATGCCACTTGCTTTCTTAACCGCCTGCTGTACCTGCATGCCAACCTTCAATGACTGATGTACCATGACACCCAGGTCTCGTTGCACCTCCCCTTTTCCTAATCTGTCACCATTCAGATAACAGTCTGTCTCTCTGTTTTTACCACCAAAGTGGATAACCTCACATTTATCCACATTATACTTCATCTGCCATGCATTTGCCCACTCACCTAACCTATCCAAGTCACTCTGCAGCCTCATAGCATCCTCCTCGCAGCTCACACTGCCACCCAACTTAGTGTCATCCACAAATTTGAAGATACTACATTTAATCCCCTCTTCTAAATCATTAATGTACAATGTAAACAGCTGGGGCTCCAGCACAGAACCTTGCGGTACCTCACTAGTCACTGCCTGCCATTCTGAAAAATACCCATGTACTCCTACTCTTTGCTTTCTGTCTGCCAATCAGTTCTCAATCCACGTCAGCACACTACCCCCAATCCCATGTGCTTTAACTTTGCACATTAATCTCTTGTGCGGGACCTTGTCGAAAACCTTCTGAAAGTCCAAATATACCACATGAACTGGTTCTCCCTCGTCCACTCTACTGGAAACATCCTCAAAAAATTCCAGAAGATTTGTCAAGCATGATTTCCCTTTCACAAATCCATGCTGACTTGGACCTATCATGTCACCTCTTTCCAAATGCGCTGCTATGACACCCTTAATAATTGATTCCATCATTTTACCCACTACCGATGTCAGGCTGACCGGTCTATAATTCCCTGTTTTCTCTCTCCCTCTTTTAAAAAGTGGGGTTATATTGGCTACCCTCCACTCCATAGGAACTGATCCAGAGTCTATGGAATGTTGGAAAATGACTGTCAATGCACCCGCTATTTCCAAGGCCTCCTCCTTAAGTACTCTGGGATGCAGTCCATCAGGCCCTGGGGATTTATCGGCCTTCAATCCCATCAATTTCCCCAACACAATTTCCCGACTAATAAGGATTTCCCCCAGTTCCTTCTTCTTACTAGACCCTCTGACCCCCTTTATATCCGGAAGGTTGTTTGTGTCCTCCTTAGTGAATACCGAACCAAAGTACTTGTTCAATTGGTCTGCCATTTCTTTGTTCCCTGTTATGACTTCCCCTGATTCTGACTGCAGGGGACCTACGTTTATCTTTACTAACCTTTTTCTCTTTACATATCTATAGAAGCTTTTGCAGTCCGTCTTAATGTTCCCTGTAAGCTTCCTCTCGTACTCTATTTTCCCTGCCCTAATCAAACCCTTTGTCCTCCGCTGCTGAGTTCTAAATTTCTCCCAGTCCCCGGGTTCGCTGCTATTTCTGGCCAATTTGTATGTCACTTCCTTGGCTTTAATACTATCCTTGATTTCCCTTGATAGCCACGGTTGAGCCACCTTCCCTTTTTTATTTTTACACCAGACAGGGATGTATAATTGTTGTAGTTCATCCATGCGGTCTCTAAATGTCTGCCATTGCCCATCCACTGGCAACCCTTTAATATCATTCGCCAGTCTATCCTAGCCAATTCACGCCTCATACCTTCAAAGTTACTCTTCTTTAAGTTCTGGACCATAGTCTCTGAATTAACTGTTTCATTCTCCATCCTAATGTAGAATTCCACCATATTATGGTCACTCTTCCCCAAGGGGCCTCGCACAATGAGATTGCTCATTAATCCTCTCTCATTACACAACATCCATCTAAGGTGGCCTCCCCCCTAGTTGGTTCCTCGACATATTGGTCTAGAAAACCATCCGTTATGCACTCCAGGAAATCCTCCTCCAACGTATTGCTTCCAGTTTGGTTAGCGCAATCTATATGCATATGAAATATTGCCAGGCTCCTGACTCCTATGTACTGTCGGCAGTGGTTGTACAACACCTTGGGGTTCAATGTCGTACACCGATTCCAGCATCTGCCGCATGGCTTCAACGGAATCGGCAGTTCACTGCGTCACTGCAATCAGCGCCGTCGTGTCCTCCGATTGGAGTGCTCATTGTGCTGCAATGTTTCTGGCTAGTCCACCAATTACCTGGAGGAGCTCTCGATCTATGTCGACGCTCATCCTCGACAGCACCACCATGTCCAGTTCGACATCTGCCTATCTTTAGCACGCCTCTCTTGCCGAATCAGCCTCCGCGGATTTGCCACGGGAACTGTGCCACCCGGTGTACCCTGCTGCATGCCGCTTGGTCCCGTGACTTCCTTGGAGCTGAATCCATGAAATGTGGATTCTGCTGTGGAAGAGGTGGTCGCAGGAATGAACGACCCTTCAGTTGTTGCCCCTCCCACTTCTTCTACTTCCAATGGTACATCCTGGGGGTGGGGTCGGAAAGCCGGATGGTTTCTTTATCATCATCCTCCTCCTCCTCTTCGGTGTCGTCTCTGGTCAGAAGTATGACAATTGGCACTGCATGCTCCTGGTCAGCTAGAAAACATAACAGAAGAGATAAGCAGAAGGGAAAGGGAGGGAGGGTCAGTGTGACATTTTAACACTTACATTGCGCAGAAATATGAAGAGGAGCAACATTACTGCAGTAAATATCACCGAAAGACACTATATGCAGTAACATGAACAGAATTTATAGAGACTGCATGGTATTACAATAAGATTTCATGATGGGCCCAGCATTACATTACATCTCTTGGCATCATTTATATGTTATGTTCATATGACTATGCTTGACTTACGTGGCGGCACCACTGGATCTGCACGCCATGGATGACCGAGCGATCGTGTGCCCCTGTGAGGGCTGCGGCCTGCTCCTCTAGGTCTGTCAGCTCTTCCAGCTCTGCAGGACCTCCTACGATACGCCGATGCTCGCCTCTGTTGTAAGCGATTTTTTCTGAAAAGATGACAATAGCATGGTATAGGATATAAGATACCATGCTCCATTGGGCCGTCCACATTGTCCGCATGCCCGAGACAAGACTCCCAAAGCAAGCGCTCTACACGGCAAGCGAGCTCCAGGTGGGCAGAGAAAACATTTCAAGGACACCTTCAAAGCCTCCTTGATAAAGTGCAACATCCCCACTGACATCTGGGAATCCCTGGCCAAAAACTGCCCTAAGTGAAGGAAGAGCATCTGGGAGTGCACCGAGCACCTCGAGTCTCGTCGCTGAGAGCATGCAGAAAACAAGTGCAGGCAACGGAAGGAGCATGCGGCAAACCAGACTCCCCACCCACCCTTTCCTCCAACAACTGTCTGTCCCACCTGTGACAGAGACTGTAATTCCCGTATTGGACTTTTAGAGAGGAAACAAGTCTTCCTCAATTTCAAGGGACTGCCTATGATGATGATAAGATAATTGCTCAGATATTAGTATCCACCCCCAATGCCTTTCAACACTGTCCCATTAATGCAACGTTAGCATGCAAGTGATGAATGATGAACACATCTTATTAATTACAGGAAAACAATATAATAACATTGTTGATAGTAATAATGTGTAACACCAAGTTTACCAAGCATTACAAAAATAACAATATGGCAGTTTTACATTTTAAGTCATAATGCAGTGTATTATTAAAGTTATTAAAGTTATTACTTATTCTCGCAGCAGAAACAAGGTTGTTCCAGCACTTGCGGCACTAGACTGGCCCCCGGCGGACCTGGGCAACTGAGGACATCACCTCGGCAATCTCTGCCCATATTTGCTGATAAATGGGGGGGCTGGGTTTACCACCCCGGGTAAATTGGTCCCAATGCTCCTCCACTTCGTAGACCAAAACAGCTTGGGTGGCCATGGTAAACCTCTTTTTCTCTTCCTCCCTCCTACCTTTGCCTCGACCTCGACCTCGACCATCAACTGATCTTCGATTATAATTTTTTTTAATAGTAATATTATTATTTAGTTATGATAATATAAGGGTATGTTTTGAATATTATAGTATGCAATATAATATTTAGCACACAAGAACTATAGTATGCAATTTAATATTTAGCACACAAGAACTATAATATGCAATAGAATATTTAGCACACAAAAAGTTAGCAAAAGATTTCAAAACAGGCTGTTTGCTAAGCAATTTTTCCTCTTCCTTTCTCTCTCTACTCCTCCCTTCCTCAACTGCACATGCATGGGCTGACCCCTGACCCCGCGAATCACAGGGAAAAAAAACGTGCATGCGCAGTAAGGCTGTTGCAACGGAAGCCGGCCTTACACGAGGGAAGTATACCACTCAGTACCGCCCATCACTGCTACCGCTGGGGGTAAAAAGCCAAAACTAGCGGCTTTTGATCTTGGCGGTATTCGGGCAGTTTGAAAACTCGATAAGTTCATACCAACCGATTACCGCCGAGATACAGGCAGTAACGGTAGAAAATGGAAAGTCTAGCCCCATAAATATAGCATGTTCCTTGTTTTGTAATCCTCTTGTACCTGCCGACATGAGTCCCACATGGTGTGATGCCTCCCTGGTGTCAGGGTAAAGGTGAGGGTGCAGAAAATTTTACTGTGGAAAGCAGAACAGCCAAAAGGCATGATCCATGTGTGAACCAATGACACAAAAAGTAAAAGCATTGCGGTCTTGCAGTCAGAGTTTCAGAAGTTAGGGAGGAAGTTAAAAAGCAGGACCTCTCGTGCCAGTGCCACGCATTAGTGAGTATAGGAATAGTAGGATGACAGATTAACGCGGGGCTAGAGAAATGGTGCAGGAGGGAGGGGTTTAGATTCTTGGGGCACTTGGATCAGTTCTAGGGCAGGAGGGACCTGTTTAAGATGGACATGTTGCACCTCAACAGAGCTGAGACCAATGTCCTCGTGTGGAGGTGCTGTGGGGAGATTTTGAACTAATTTGTCAGGGGGATGAGCACCAGGTTAAAACATTTGAGAGGAAGAACAAGGTGCACAGAGGGCTGGGAGAGACTAGATTAAAGAATAGTTCAGAAATAGGGATGGATCAGACAGGGAAAATGTGATGCAGACCATGATGGGTTTGGAGTGCATGAGCCAAATGCGCAGTGTAGTAAATAAGGTTAGTGAGCTGCAGGCACAAGTTGCCACACAGGACTCTGATACTGTAGCAATAACAGAGACTTGGCTCAATGAAGAAGAGGATTTAGGAACTTAATATTCCTGGCTGCAAGATTTTGAGGAAAGATATGGAAAGAAAAAAGGGGTGGCAGTATTGATCAAGTAAACTATTATAGCATTAGAAAGGAACAATATAGTTGAGGGGCAAAGACAGAATCTATGTGGTTAGAATTAAGAAACAACAGGAGAGCTATTACTCTACTAGGCCACCATATAGTGGGAAGGAGATAGAGGAGCAAATTTGCAGGTAAATTGCAGAAAGATGTAAAAATTATATAGTGATAATGGGGGATTTCAATTATCCTAATATGGACTGGGATAATAACAGTGTAAATAGCAATGAGGGGGATGAATTCCTGAAATGTGTTCAAGAAAACTTCCTTAATCTGTGTGTTTCCAGCCCAAATGAGGATGGAAGCAGTGTTAGACCTAATTCTGGGGGAAAAAATAGGGCAAATGGAGCATGTTTCAGTATGGAGCATTTGGGCAACGTTGATTATAATATCATCTGATTTAGAATAGTTATAGAAAAGGATAAAGAACAATTGTGCATAAAAATACTTAACTGGAGGAGGGCTAACTTCAGTGAGTTGAAAAGGGATCTGGCCCAAGTGGACTGCAATCAAAAATTATTTGGCAAAAGAGTAAGTGAACAATAGGAGGCCTTCAAAGAGGAGATAGTTTGGGTACAGAGGGGGGGAAGGAAAGGCATCCAAAGCTAGAGCTCCCTGGGTGACAGAAAAAGGAGGCTTATGATAAATGTAAGGTTCACAATAGAGAACCAAGTTGAATACAGAAATACAGAGGAGATTTTAAAAGGAGAATAAGGGACAAAGAGAGATTATTAGAATAGACTAGCAGCTAACAGAAAAGGAAACCCCCAAATCCTTTATAAACATAACAATAGTGAAAGGGTAGTCAAGGGAAGGATGGGGCCAATTTACGACCAACAAGGAGATCTTCCTGTGGAGGCAGCTATCATGGCTGAGGTAGTAAAAGAGTATTTTGCATCTGTCTTCACTAGAGAAGAGGATGCTGCCAATGTAGCAGTAAAAAAGGAGATAGTAGCTATATTGGATAAGACAAAAATAGATAAAGAGGAGGTACTTAAAAGGTTGGGAGCAATCAAAGTCACCCGGTCTGGATGGGATACATCCTAAGTTACTGAAGGAAGTAAGGGTGGAAATTGCAGAGGCTCTAGCCAGAATCTTCCAATTCTCCCTAGATATGGGGGTCTTGCCAGAGGACTGGAGGATTGCAAATGTTGCAGCCCTGTTTAAAAAAGGGGAGAGGGATAAACCCGACAACAACAAGCCAGTTAGCCAGTTGGTGGTAGGGAAACTTTTAAAGACAATAATCCGGGACAAAATTAATTGGCCTTTGGCAAATCAATGAAAGTCAACACAGATTTGCTAAATGCAAATTGTATTTCACTAACTTGATTGGGTCTTTGATGAAGTAACAGAAAGGGTTGATGAGGATGAGTTCGGTTGTTACTGTGTAAATGGACTATCAAACGACGTTTGATAAAGTACAACATAATTGACTTGTAAGCAAAATTAAACCCCATGGGATTAAAGTGACAGTGGCAGCATGGATATGAATTGACTAAGGGACAGAAAGCAGAGGATAGTGGTTAGCATGAGGTAAGTGCCTTTACAGTACTGCTTGTGAGCCACGAGGAGAAGGTGTGTTTCCCCCTGGCCTAACATGCTAACCTGTAAATACCCCCTACCTCCATGATCCGTCTGCTCCCTCCCCACTATTGTAACCAGACCTAAGCCCCCCCAACCCCCCTCCCCCGACCACCATCTGCTCCATCCCCACCTCCCACATCGGACCTCTCCCCCCACAATCGGTCAACCACCCCCCACCCACCCCGTGATTGGACATCCTCCAAGTGATTTGGACCCCTCCCTCCCTCCCCCCCCACTAGATATACCTGCTCTCCTCGGCTGCGGCCTTGTGTTGCAGGCTTCCCTGTTCGACAGACCTCTGTTCTGTCAATCAGGCTGCCTGTGGGTGGGAAACCAACAGAAATTATTTTTTAAGGGGTTCTGTAAACCTGGAAGAATGGGTTTCCTGACTTCAAAACAGTCCTTCCACCCCAACCCCCTCCACTCACCCGTGCCCCCCCCCCCCCAACCCCCAACACCCTGCCTCACCCCATACAGAACATGCCTCCGGGATAAAATCCTGGCACAAAAGTAAGGAAGTTTTGCTAAACCTTTATAAAACACAGGTTAGACCTCAGCTGGAGTATTGTGTCCAATTCTGGGTACCACCCTTTAGGAAGGATGTCAAGGTCTAATAGAGGGTGCAGAAAAGATTTACTAGAATGGTGCCAGGGATGAGGGCCGTCAGTTATGTGCAGAACCGAGAGAAGGTGGGGTTGTTTTCCATAGAGTAGAGAAGGTTAAAGAGAAGATTTGATAGAGGTGTTCAAGATCATGTACCGTTTTGCTACATTAAATGAGGAAAAACTGTTTCCGGTGGCAGAAGGGTCAGTAACCAGAGGACACAGATTGGAGGTGACTGGCAAAAGAATCAGATACGACATGAGGAAACATTTTTGTACGCAGCGAGTTGTTATGATCTCAAATGCCCTGCCTGAAAGACTGGTTGAAGCAGATTCAATAGTAACTTTCAAAAGGGAATTGGATAAAGACTCCAAAATAATTACAGGGCTACAGGGTAAGAGCAGAGGATTGGGACCAATTGGATAGCTCTTTCAAAGAGCCGGCACAGGCATGTGGGCTGAATGGCCTCCTTCTGTGCCGTATTATTCTATGATTTCTGAGATATTACAGTGGTCTCTTTTTTATGTTTTTCCTCTTAGTTTCTTATGCTTCTACACCTTGATAGTCTTCAGCAGATTCCAAACCCTTTACCCTTCCATTCTTTTAAGTCAGAAAAAAAATCCCAATGTGAGATAGTAATACATTTTGAAGTGCAGTTGATTGCTCTGCGATTTTTGTATATTGCAACAAATGGACTTCACAAGCAATTACAAAAAGTCTTGTTTACGGAGAACAAGGTGCTTACTACCTGTGAAAGATTCATTTTAATGAATTAAACATTTGTAAAAAACACAAGTGAAGATCGCATCAATAAATACTTCAAACTACAAAATCGAGTCACTACCTAAAAATTTAAAGGGGAACCGCATTACATAGAATTGCTACAATATCAAAAATGTGATAAAAAAATGGATTTTCACCCTGATCTAGCCTATTGCTTTCCACTTGATACAGTGTTTTATTCTTCAAAACTGCGACAGAAAGCAGACTAAGAGGGGATATTTTGTGGAGAACTTGTTATCTCACTCCAATGCATACAAGTGGTGAGAATACCCACAAGAACATAAATTCTGTATGTAATGTCTGCAATCACTTCATGCAGCAACAGGACTCAGGTAAGAGCATCTTTTAGGAGCATGCACAATTCTAAGTTTTGTGCTACAGCTCTGACTAGAATGATCAATAAAATGGACTTCGAATAGCCTATTTGCTATGAGGCAATTTTTCTTTTAAAGAAAATTAATTAATTACATTTTTTTCCTTCCAAAAATCAATTATTTTCTGTTGCTGGGAGAAAGCTGTTATAAACTATAAAGAAAAATAATGAATTCCCAAGTGGCAAATAAAACATAGTTTTCAATAAAATTACATCAAATTTTACAGCACAGAAACAGACCAATCAGCCCAACTGTCTATGCTTCAGCAAATGCCACTTTTTAGATTTAAACAAACAAAATTAAATGCCCATGTTCACTGTAAATTCAAAAATACTGTAAAATGCCAAATAAAGTGTCAAAATTAACATTTCGGGATGGAAGGTATGTCACCAGACCACCGAGAAAGTATATTTTCCTTTAGGTTTTCAAATGCTTATGCTTCTTCTCCATCCAATATGAGTGAAAGCATGTTGAGCGTATCCCACATTACAACAGTGACTACACTCCAAAAGTACTTCATTGGCTTTGAGATGTCTGGTGGTCATGAAAGTCACTATATAAGTGCAAGTCTTTCTTTCTTTTTATCTACAACTTAAGATACATACCTGGGATCTAATTGTTTTTACTTACTATAGGCTTAAAATCAGGCCTGTACTTCAGATGTCAGCTTTTTGGGGTTGTCTCATTTTTTTAAAAACTGGCAGTCACCTTTAGTTCATTTTCCAGCTTCAATTATGTCTTTCTAAACAACAACAACAACAACAACAACAACTTGTATTTATATAGTGCCTTTTAACATAGTGAAGCATCCCAAGGTGCTTCACAGGAGTATTATGAGGTAAAAAATTTGAGACCGAGGCGCATAATTAG
The DNA here is from genome assembly GCF_044704955.1 of Pristiophorus japonicus. NCBI lineage: Eukaryota > Metazoa > Chordata > Chondrichthyes > Pristiophoridae > Pristiophorus > Pristiophorus japonicus. The sequence goes on along the minus strand of NC_091980.1, from coordinate 279,069,773 downwards.
AACTTAGCACAGGTGACCAAAAGCTTGGTCAAAGAGGTAGATTTTAAGGAGCGACATGAAGGAGGAAAGAGAGGTAGAGAGGTGGAGAGGTATAGGGAGTTCCAGAGCTTAGGGCCTAGACAACAGAAGGCACGACCAACAATAGTTGAGCGATTATAATCAGATTGCTCAAGAGGGCAGAATTAGAGGAGCGTAGACATCTTGCGGGGGTGGGGGTGGTGGTTCTAGGGTTGGAGGAGACAACAGAGATAGGGAGGGGCGAGGCCATGGAGCGATTCGAAAATAAGGATGAGAAGTTTGAAACTGAGGCATTGCTTAACTGGAAGCCAATGTACGTCAGCGAGCGCAGGGGTGATGGGTGAGCGGGACTTATGTGAATTAGGACACTGGCAGCCGAGTTTTGGATCACCTCTAGTTTATGTGGGGTAGAATCATGTAGAATGATTGCTCATGTATCTCTTTCAATGCCCCACTATGTAACTTTATGTGATTAATCTGAGGTAAAGGGGGAGAATTTCCACACAGTGAGGTGCACCATAGTTATGTCACGGAGAAAAGATTGGCGCTTACTGGTGGCCAGATGAGGTATTTACACAAGGGTTTCCTGAGTCAGCCCATTTCGAAACCCATTTTTTAAATTAATTCCAGGGGATGTAGGCATCAGTGGCAAGTCCAGCATTTATTGCCCAACCCTAATTGCCCTTAAGAAGTTGGTGTTCGGGAGGGAATTCCAGGGTTTTCAGCCAACAACTATGAAGAAACAGCAAACTATTTTCCAAGTCAGGATGGTGTGTTACTTGGGCGGAAACCTGGAGGTGATGGTGTTCCAAGGGACAAAGTGTGTTAAAAAGACAAGCTTGAAGGCTCTGTGCCTCAATGCGAGAAGTATTCATAATAAGGTGGACGAATTAACTGCGCAGGCAGCTATTAACGAATATGATATAATTGGGATTACGGAGACATGGCTCCAGGTTGACCAAGGCTGGGAACTCAACATCCAGGGGTATTCAATATTCAGGAAGGATAGACAGAAAGGAAAAGGAGATGTTGTAGTGTTGCTGGTTAAAGAGGAAATTAACGCAATAGTAAGGAAGGGCTTTAGCTTGGATGATGTGGAATCTGTATGGGCTTAGCTGCGGAATACCAAAGGGCAGAAAACGGGAGTTGTGTACAGACCACCAAACAGTAGTAGTGAGGTTGGGGACAGCATCAAGTAAGAAATTAGGGATGCGTGCAATAAAGGTACAGCAGTTATCATGGGCAACTTTAATCTACATATAGATTGGGCTAACCAAACTGGTAGCAATATGGTGGAGGAGGACTTTCTGGAGTGTTTTCGGGATGGTTTTCTAGACCAATATGTCGAGGAACCAACTAGAGGGCTGGCCATCCTAGACTGGATGATGTGTAATGAGAAAGGACTAATTAGTAATCTTGTTGGGCAAGGCCCCTTGGGGACGAGTGACCATAATATGGTAGAATTCTTTACTAAGATGGAGAGTGACACAGTTAATTCAGAGACTAGGGCCCTGAACTTAAGGAAAGATAACTTCGATGGTATGAGATGTGAATTGGCTAGAATAGACTGGCGAATGATACTTAAAGGGTTGATGGTGGATAGGCAATGGCAAACATTTAAAGATCACATGGATGAACTTCAACAATTGTACATCATTGTCTGGAGTAAAAATAAAATGGGGAAGGTGGCTCAACCGTGGCTAACAAGGGAAATTAGGGATAGTGTTAAATCCAAGGAAGAGGCATATAAATTGTCCGGAAAAAGCAGCAAACCTGAGGACTGGGAGAAATTTAGAATTCAGCTGAGGAGGACAAAGTGTCTAATTAGGAGGGGGAAAATAGAGTACGAGAGGAAACTTGCTGGAAACATAAAAACTGACTGCAAAAGCTTCTATAAATATGTGAAGAGAAAAATATTAATGAAGACAAATGTAGGTCACTTGCAATCAGCATCAGGTGAATTTATAATGGGGAACAAAGAAATGGAGGACCAATTGAACAAATACTCTGGATCTGTCTTCACGAAGGAAGATACAAATAACCTTCTAGAAATACTATGGGACTGAGAGTCTAGCGAGAAGGAGGAACTGAAGGAAATCCTTATTAGTCAGGAAATTGTACTCGGGAAATTGATGGGATTGAAGGCCGATAAATCCTCAGTGATCATTTTCCAACAGTCTATCGACTCTGGATCAGTTCCTATTGACTGGAGGGTAGCTCATGTAACACAACTTTTTAAAAAAGGAGGGAGAGAGAAAACGTGGAATGATAGACCAGTTAGCCTGACATCAGTAGTGGGGAAAATGTTGGAATCAATTATTAAAGATGAAATAGCAGCACATTTGGAAAGCAGTGACAGGATCGGTCCAAGTCAGCATGGATGTTTGAAAGGGAAATCATGCTTGACAAATCTTCTAGAATTTTTTGAGGATGCAACTAATAGAGTGAACAAGGGCAAACCAGTGGATGTGGTGTATTTGGACTTTCAAAAGGCTTTTGACAAGGTCCCACACAAGAGATTGGTGTGCAAAATTAAAGCACATGGTATTGGGGAAAATGTATTGAGTGGATAGAGAACTGGTTGGCAGACAGGAAGCAGAGAGTCGGGATAAACGGGTCCTTTTCAGAATGGCAGGCATACAATATATATCAATGATTTAGATGAAGGAATTGAGTGTAATATCTCCAAGTTTGCAGATGACACGAAGCTGGGTGGCGGTGTGAGCTGTGAGGAGGAGGCTAAGAGGCTGCAGGGTGACTTGGACAGGTTAGGTGAGTGGGCAAATGCATGGCAAATGAAGTGTAATATGGATAAATGTGAGATTATCCACTTTGGTGGCAAAAGCATGAAGGCAGAATATTATCTGAATGGCGGCAGATTAGGAAAAGGGGAGGTGCAGCGAGACCTGGGTGTCATGGTACATCAGTCATTGAAAGTTGGCAAGCAGGTACAGTAGGCGGTGAAGAAGGCAAATGGCATGTTGGCCTTCATAGCTAGGGGATTTGAGTATAGGAGCAGGGAAGTCTTACTGCAGCTGTACAGGACCTTAGTGAGGCCTCATCTGGAATATTGTGTTCAGTTTTGGTCTCCTAATCTGAGGAAGGACATTCTTGCTATTGAGGGAGTGCAGCGAATGTTCACCAGACTGATTCCCGGGATGGCTGGACTGACATATGAGGAGAGACTGGATCAACTGGGCCTGTATTCACTGGAGTTTAGAAGAATGAGAGTGGATCTCATGGAAACATATAAAATTCTGACAGGACTGGACAGGTTGGATGCAGGAAGAATGTTCCTGATGTTGGCGAAGTCCAGAACCAGGGGTCACAGTCTAAGGATAAGGGGTAAGCCATTTAGGACCGTGTTGAGGAGAAACATCTTCACTCAGAGAGTTGTTAACATGTGGAATTCTCTTCCACAGAGAGTTGTTGATGCCAGTTCGTTAGATATATTCAAGAGGGAGTAGATATAACCCTTATGGCTAAAGGCATCAAGGGGTATGGAGACAAAGCAGGAAAGGGATACTGAGGTGAATGATCAGCCATGATCTTATTGAATGGTGGTGCAGGCGCGTAGGGCTGAATAGCCTACTCCTGCACCTATTTTCTATATTTCTATGTTTCCCATGCTCCTGCTGCCCTTTTCCTTCTAGGTGGTAGAGGTCGCGGGTTTGTTGGTTACTGTCAAAGAAGCCTTGGTGAGTTGCTGCAGTGCATCTTGTAGATAGTACACACTTTAGCCACGGTACGCCGGTGGTAGAGGGAGTGAATGTTTAAGGTGGTGGATGGGGTGTCAATCAAGTGAGTTGCTTTGTCCTGGATGGTTTTGAGCTTCTTGAATGTTGTTGGAACTGCATTCATCCAGGCATGTGGAGAGTATTCCATCACACTCCTGACTTGTGTGTTGTAGATGGTGGAAAGACTTTGGGGAGTGAAGAGGTGAGACACTTGCTGCAGAATACCAAACCTCTGACCTGCTCTTGTTGCCACAGCATTTATGTGGCTGGTTCAGTTAAGTTTCTGGTCAGTGGTGACCCCCAGGATATTGATTGTGAGAGGTTCAGCGATGGTAATGCCATTGAATATCAAGGGGCGGTGGTTTGACTCACTTTGTTGGAGGTAGTCATTGCCTGCCGCTTGTGTAGCACTAAATTGTCCAGGTCTTATTGCATACGGACATGGATGGTTTCATTATCTGAGGAATGATTGGCATAAATCCTGTCTAAAACGTGTGTAAACTGTTGGAGTGTATGGAAATTGGAATCTAGCCTTTAAAAAGATACATCAGCATCTGTCTGTGGGGACAACCAGGTCAGAAAGGAGAAGTGCTTGGCTCAGTCGCTTGACTCTCAGATAATTTCACTGCATATCTCATCAATCTTTTTATCATTCCTGGCATATTAAGCTCCATTCCAAGACCATTAATCAGTAATGTCGACCCTGACACGATAAATCAGGAACTAATGGTCATATTTGGGTTTATAGATTATACGAGGAAGAGAAAACTGGCATCCTAAGAAAGAAAGATATCTTTTCCTAAATAAACAGTAATAATATGATCAGTCATTTTGTACTCCAGTTCAGTTATATGCAATTTTTTTGTCAATCCCTTTTTTCCCCATTTTCTGCCAGTTGTTTTTCTCATGTACACTCCTCCTCTCATTCATATTCAATGGGTGCTGTTTGTAGACAGCAGCTAGGTGCGAGTTTGAAAAGTGAATTTGGCCGACTATTCAACCACATGAGGCATCGCAATTGAGCCTGATTTTGTCTTGTCCCGCCTCATGTCCACACATGCAGTTGCCAGTCAAAGGTCTGAAGTGGGAACCCAAATAACTCCCCCCACCCTAAAGTAAAGGGGAACAAGGCCAATTGCAGTGCCCTTGCCGATGACTTGGCTGGGGGCAGCTAACTCAGCATAGACTGGGATCTATCCATTGCAGAAGACAAAAGGAAATGGCAAAGAAGTTTACAGTTTATTTTGGATGTGTATTCTGGTTTACCTTTCAGAAATATTTCCAACACTTACTTCAGGTGACAGATGCCAACCAGTGGTGCTCTGTTAGCTTCCTCCTCCTCCTCCTCCTCCTCTTCTCACTCATTGCCACTATTGCTCCCGCAGTACAGTTGGTGCAATATTGTGCCATGCACATCAAACTTTTTCAATTTTACCAACTTTGACAGAGATATATGAATGATCCAAGAATTCTGCTTGAATACCTTGACTGCACTTGGTTTTGGTGTGGATATCATTATGGGGTCAAGTTTCGGCCTGAGTTGCTCCTATTTTTTTTAAGCAACTAGTTTAGAATGGACTATCTTAGAAATTGCAATTCTCGGCATTTAGTTTGCTCCACTTCTAGTGAGTTAGAACAGTTTCATTGTAGAACAGATTTTTTTTCAAAAGGGGGCGTGTCCGACCACTTACGCCTGTTTTGTAAGTTTAGGCAGCAAAAACTTACTCCAAACTAACTTAGAATGGAGTAAATGTAGATTTTTGTACGCTCAGAAAAACTTTGCCTACACTTAAAAAATCAGGCGTAACGAAGAGAGATGGGGGGGGGGGGTGGCGGAAAGGGAAGTTTACAAATATGAAACACATCACTTTTACAAATAAAGAGCCATCATCAATAATAAATGATAAATAAATCAATAAATCAACCAATAAATCAATCCAAAAAAAAAAAATAATTAAAAATCAATAAATAAAAAATTAAGTTTCTACTCACCGACTACAGCACCGGGAGCCCTCCAACAGTGTGCTGGGACGGGGTCCCCCCAGTGTGTTTCTCTCTCTGTCTCTGTCAGTGTCTCTCTCTCTCTGTCAATGTCTCTCTCTCTCTCTCTGTCTGTCTGTCAGTGTCTCTCTCTCTGTCTGTCAGTGTCTCTTTCTCTCTCTGTCAGTGTCTCTGTGTTTCTGACAGCGAGGGGTGGGGGGAGAGGAGGGGAGAGAGGGGGGAGAGGGAGGGGGGAAAGAGGAGGGAGAGAGGGGGGGAGAAAGGGACGGAGGGAGAGAGGGGGGAGAAAGGGAGGGAGAGAGAGAGAAGGGGGGAGAGGGGAGGGAGGGAGAGGGGAGGGTGGAGGGAGGGAGGGGGAGAGGGGAGGAGAGGTGCGAGAGCGGGGGAGGGAGGGGGGAGAAAGGGAGGGAGGGAGAGAGGGAGGCAGTGGGAGGGAGGGAGAGGGAGGAGGGGTGGGCAGGAGGGAGCGGGAGCTGAACGGGGAGGTGGGGGGGCGGGGGAGCCGGAGCAGGAGCTGAAGAGGAGGGAGGTCCTGTTCTATTTTTGCCGCCCCAGTGAGCCCATTTGGCCAGGATTAGAGGCGGCGTGCTTCAGGCCCCTCCCACACAGCCTCGGAGCGACTGCACATGCGCGCACACGGTAGCGCGCATGTGCAGAGGTCCCGGCACTGTTTTCAGTGTCGGGACCTGGCTCCGCCCCCCCACAGCTTGTGCTGCGCTGCGCCGAGGGCCTGAATCAACCTGAGGGAGGGGAGAATATCGAGGTAAGTTTTCGGCGCGGTTTTGAGCGCGGAAATCAGGCATGGCTCGCGGGGCTGCGCCGTTCTAGGCGCGGCCTGAAACTTGACCCCTATATATCTTGGCCGCTTGTGTTCACTCTAGGGGTCAGGAGATGAGAACAAAAGTATTTGAAATGTTTCTGGAAGGTAAGTAAAAATGCAAAGCCCCAGAATACACATCGAAAGGAAATTGTTAGCCAACTTCTTTTTTGTCAGAAACACCATCCCTTATCTCCCAGGTGGCAGCCTTTTCTGTGATCTTCCCCTTCATACAATTGACTAAAACTGAAGAAATCACATGTACTCCTTGAATAGGGGTATGATAGCATAGTGGTTATGGTACTGGACTAGATAACCAGTGGCTTAGATTAATAATCTGGAGTTGTGAGTTCAAATCCCACTACGACAGCTGGGGAATTTAAATTCTGGAATTAAAAAACTATTACCAGTCATGATGAAACTACTGGATTGTTGTCTAAACCCATTTGATTCACTAATATCCTTTCGGGAAAGAAATCTGCTGTCCTTACCTGGTTTGGCCTATATGTGACTCCAGACCCACAGTAATGTGGTTGACTCTTAACTGTCCTCTGAAATGGCCTTGCAAGCCAGTCAGTTGTACCAAACCACTATGACAAAGTCAGCACTGTGGGTGTACCTTCACCACATGGACTGCAGTGGTTCAAGAAGGTGGCTCACCACCACCACCTTCTCAAATATAGTTAGGGATGGGCAATAAATGTTGGCCTTGCCAGCAATGCCCACATCCTGTGAATGAATAAAAAAATAGTATTCATTAACATGCATAATTTTCAGCTACTGCACGCAAACCATTGGCTTACCAAGAAAGTGGACACCTTTTCTATTCATACATGGCGCGGGATTATGAGGTGCATGATAACATAACACTAAACAGGAGTGGGAATTTCTGGTTATTTTTCTCCCTCCCTGCCCTTGGCAGCTGAGACCAATGATTAGCCTTCAATGTCCATTTTAATGGGTGGACTTACTACTGGCTGGGAACTCCGGGAGAAACAAATATCAAAGGCTGCATCAAAACGTTCCTGCACAACACCAGTGGATAACTAGTATGTGCTTTTTGCATAATGTGTATTACATTCAGCTACTAGACTATGGAAATGAACTCAGAAAATCCAATATCATGTGAGTAGTGTTGCCATCAGTGATAGCGCGAATCTCAAGAACTTTAAAGTGGATGTTATACTTGCTCCTGCTTTCCATATTTTGAGTGATAACTGTAAAACTGATTTTTCAAAAATGATGCCCAAGATATTACAATTTTAATTAGTTGGAGAATGGAGACCTTTCCGATGTTTAAAAAAAAATGAGGAAAACTTTTTGCTTTTGCTGCCTGAGCATTAAGCATCATTTGTGAGGAAAGTTGGATGGGGAGAATTGCACTCCAGTTATGGAGTCTGCCTGATTCTTCCCTCCTTTAACTTAAATGAGAGGAAGATTGTTTACGGCTGTTTTCCTGGGCTGTGACCATCCCTGCCAGATGTTCCTTTGAAATGCTTAACGCCCAGGCAGAAAAAATGAAAATCTACCCTGTACCATCTAATTTTGTACCGGCTTTGCGTTCCTGAGCTGAATTATCAATATCAGCGACTCGAACTTTAATCATTGATGAACAGCATCAAATCTTGGCACGAAAGAAATTAATCTCATTTAAAATTGTAAAAGTATTCAAATAATAGTACATGATGTGATGTTGAGAAAGTCATTCAAATCTGATTCTGTCTATCATCCAGGCAACTGTTAATATAATTATAGACTTAAAACTTATCTGGAGGATGTTATAAATAAGTATAGAAAAGGAAATTTAAAAAAACTAGTAGATAAAGATTTTTGCATAGGAGGTTTGTGTAAAAAGCATTGCTAATAATAACATGATTACTCAACATTTAGTTAACACGAGGTCAAATTAATTATTGATCCATAATTTAGGCAATCATTGACATTTCTTGTGAAAATTGACATAGGAGAAATTGATTTGGATTCACATTCACGTCTAGTGGTTATTCATACGATGCTTCTTTTGGTTCTTGGTTTGTCTTACATAAGCTGATGCAATTAAAAAGATCCAGTCACATCTTGGGTATCAGCATGACTGAAGTAAAGCAATTGGTTGAAGGCTCATGACAGAGATATAAAGGACTAGACAGGAGATAGTTTGATGTATGTTAAACCTTATTCAACCATGTCTATTAGACCGCCGTTGGTGTCATCATTCGTTGTCAATGATTTCAGTATTTTAAGAGAGTAATCCCAGACAGCGGGAACAGAGAAGCTGGAAAATAATGACTTCCAAGAGTTGACAGCTTTAGGCCTGCTTAATCAGTTTTTGAGTTAACACACAAAATACAGGAACAAGTAAAAATCCACTTGAAATTTCTTAACATCTGCGTTTATGCCAGTGTTATCAATAATCATATAATACTAGATTTGCTGGATTTATTATTGTAGCACATTAAGTGGAATATGCAAGAACTGAACTATGGACAGGTTGACCTTATTTTGTCTGAAATTACATTTGGTTTTTGGTTGCCCAAGGAAATAAATCTGTCAGTTTTGACTGGGTCATTTGAAGGAAAGATGACTATGGAAAGAATCTTGAATCTGTTGCTCTTCCAAATCTTTATTTGTGATCATGGCAAATTGTAGCTTCCATGGGTGAAGCTCAATTCGTTATGAGTTGTAGATTAGAATTTAAAACATACAATGAGTAGGAATAGTGTATCTCAAGGCTAACAATATAACCTTGTGCCTTCAGGTTAAGCACCAGAGGATGTACGAATGCAGCAGATCATACACTTCTGCTATCTTTTATAGTTGGAAAAACACCATACGGTCACAGCATATAGCGCTGGGTAAAACTGCAAATCAAATTTAATGCAAGAAAGTAATTCACACAGAGACAAAATGATACAATAACACAATGTTCAACGTACACTTTCCCAAATGAACATAATGTGTTCCAGAGTTTGAGTGTTGTCTTCCAAAATCTTTAAAGAGAGTCCTTTGATGATGTTTTACCTCGAATGCACCTTTCTGCCCCATAGAATTCTGTCTCGCTGGCATGAAAGAGAAAAACAGCTAAATGGACTGACTGAACATCTTAGGACTGTTGTTTCCTTTGAAGTGGAAGCCAGCTTTTTTGAAGGGCATGATCAGGTTCTTTCTTAACAGGTCAGTAATTATAATATTAATTATTTCCATAACTGAATCGCAGTCCCATCTCTGACGGGTGTGATATCTACTGGATTAGGTTTAATTTAAAGCCTTTTGCAATTTCTGTCTAGCCTACCCTGTTAACAATTCTGGCAATCACAGACAGCAAACTCTGTATCTTCTCTCATGTCAAATCTGTCTATCTTTCCATTTTGTTTCCAAGCTATAACATGAAAAGCGACAAGTTTCTAACTGTCCCCTGCCTCCTCAAGTTAACAACTATTCTTCTGTCAGTATTGTACATTGCATTACCAGCAAGTCCTGCGACAAAGGAGATCCTTTAAGAATGTAGTTCAAAGAGTTGCACTTAATATTGCAATAGCTAAAATAAATGGGTTGAATTTGCCCATATATATAAGTCATGAAAGGGTTAATATGGTCATAAGTTATTTTATCTGCATTTTTAATGAAGGCCTTTTATCACTTTTGTTAAAATAGAAAATAAGGAGATTTCATATGAATGTTTATTATTAACATCATGGAGCCCAATTTCAACCTAGAAGTCACAAAAAGTCACCAGATATTTATTTGTTATTGAAGAAATGTAAGAAATTTTAAAACAGATGCTTTATTTTTTAATCTTCTGGCAATTACTGTAACCAATGTAATACAACAAGCCTGTCACATTTAGTGCCATAATATTCCCTCTTCAACAGTTAGGTCGAGCTTAACCTGGAGAGGGCTTTGGAGAAATGCTCAAGACTGCAATGGCCTAGAGGCTACAAGGAGAAAGTGTAGGGATCAAAACCAGAGAAAAACTGCAGCACATCAGCAAAGTGTAGCATTACAAGATCAAAGACTTCGGCAGAGGAGTACGTCTAGTGGCTGCTTGTAGTCTCGGTCTGCATCTAGATGCGTAGAGGTTGCTGTTATTCCTTTGTTTGCAATAAAATCACTGTAGAAGAATCCGTTATCTCATATTTGAATTGCCCCTGCAGGAAACTGCAATCATTAGAACACTGCAGTAGTACCTCTGCAGCAAATTAATATATAATTAGATTGCATTTCTTGTTTTTTCCCCTACAAATACTATCAATTGATAAATGTTTTGCAGTTCTGTATATTTCTTTAATAATAATGGGCTAGAATTTCCACTTCATTTTCGGTGGTTTTCTCGGCGGTACTGCTTGTTTTCGGCGGAAAACCAGCCCGCAAAAATTTCCACTTTATTTTTTAAAGAGTTCCACCGGCATTTTCAAAATATCGCTGGGAAGTGGACCGCCCGCATACACCATCGAAAAAAACGGTATCGCCCAAGTTTTGGCTCAGCGGTGACTCGTAGTTAAGATAAAAAAAAACGGCCACAAAAAGCAGCCGGAGCTGGGCGGTAGGCTAGTATCTCTGCAAAGAAAGGTAAGTTGAAGGGGTTTCTTTATAATTCTTTTAAAATTATTTTACAGCAATTAAGTTAAAAAGGGTCTTGAGAATGTTTTCTGATTTTTTATTTTTTGTTTCTTGGAAAAAATATTTTGTGTTTTCCCCCCTCCCACGGCCCAACCACAGCCTCGGTCTAAATTTGAGTAATTATGGCCCATTTTGGTTAAGAACCACCCAATTTGCCCAGGATCGCGTTTAACCGCCGAGAATTTACGTGTAAGATCCATTTTCTCGCCGGGCGGTATTTTTTCCCTTTTTTATGCAATTTTTCACCGGCATTATTTGAAGATGCTTAGCGATCTTTTTGAGCGGCAATCCGGCGATGGGGGGTTTTAGGGAAATTCAGCCCAATGACTTTTTGAATAATATTCAGCATTTGAAAGGTACAATATAAACATGTTTGTATGTGTATATAAAAGAAATAGGTGCTTGTCTTTTAATAATGTACTTCAATGCTAATCCAGGAGCACAAGGGTCAAGGATGTCTCGGAGCGGGTGCAGGACATTCTGAAATGGGAGGGAGAACAGCCAGTTGTCGTGGTGCACATTGGTACCAACGACATAGGCAAAAAAAGGGATGAGGTCCTACGAAACGAATTTAAGGAGCTAGGAGCTAAATTAAAAAGTAGGACCTCAAAAGTAGTAATCTCGGGATTGCTACCAGTGCCACGTGATAGTCAGAGTAGGAATCGCAGGATAGCGCAGATGAATACGTGGCTTGAGCAGTGGTGCAGCAGGGAGGGATTCAAATTCCTGGGGCATTGGGACCGGTTCTGGGGGAGGTGGGACCAGTACAAACCGGACGGTCTGCACCTGGGCAGGACTGGAACCAATGTCCTCGGGGGAGTGTTTGCTAGTGCTGTTGGGGAGGATTTAAACTAATATGGCAGGGGGATGGGAACCAATGCAGGGAGACAGAGGGAAACAAAAAGGAGCCAAAAGCAAAAGACAGAAAGGAGATGAGGAAAAGTGTAGGGCAGAGAAACCCAAGGCAAAGAACAAAAAGGGCCACTGTACAGCAAAATTCTAAAAGGACAAAGGGTGTTAATAAAACAAGCCTGAAGGCTTTGTGTCTTAATGCAAGGAGTATCCGCAATAAGGTGGATGAATTAATTGTGCAAATAGATGTTAACAAATATGATGTGATTGGGATTACGGAGACGTGGCTCCAGGATGATCAGGGCTGGGAACTCAACATTCAGGGGTATTCAACATTCAGGAAGGATAGAATAAAAGGAAAAGGAGGTGGGGTAGCATTGCTGGTTAAAGAGGAGATTAATGCAATAGTTAGGAAAGACATTAGCTTGGATGATGTGGAATCTATATGGGTAGAGCTGCAGAACACCAAAGGGCAAAAAACGTTAGTAGGAGTTGTGTACAGACCTCCAAACAGTAATAGGGATGTTGGGGAGGGCATCAAACAGGAAATTAGGGGTGCATGCAATAAAGGTGTAGCAGTTATAATGGGTGACTTTAATATGCACATAGATTGGGCTAGCCAAACTGGAAGCAATACGGTGGAGGAGGATTTCCTGGAGTGCATAAGGGATGGTTTTCTAGACCAATATGTTGAGGAACCAACTAGGGGGGAGGCCATCTTAGACTGGGTGTTGTGTAATGAGAGAGGATTAATTAGCAATCTCATTGTGCGAGGCCCCTTGGGGAAGAGTGACCATAATATGGTGGAATTCTGCATTAGGATGGAGAATGAAACAGTAAATTCAGAGACCATGGTCCAGAACTTAAAGAAGGGTAACTTTGAAGGTATGAGGCGAGAATTGGCTAGGATAGATTGGCGAATGATACTTAGGGGGTTGACTGTGGATGGGCAATGGCAGACATTTAGAGACCGCATGGATGAAGTACAACAATTGTACATTCCTGTCTGGCGTAAAAATAAAAAGGGGAAGGTGGCTCAACCGTGGCTATCTAGGGAAATCAGGGATAGTATTAAAGCCAAGGAAGTGGCATACAAATTGGCCAGAAATAGCAGCGAACCTGGGGACTGGGAGAAATTTAGAACTCAGCAGAGGAGGACAAAGGGTTTGATTAGGACAGGGAAAATGGAGTACGAGAAGAAGCTTGCAGGGAACATTAAGGCGGATTGCAAAAGTTTCTATAGGTATGTAAAGAGAAAAAGGTTGGTGAAGACAAACATAGGTCCCCTGCAGTCAGAATCAGGGGAAGTCATAACGGGGAACAAAGAAATGGCGGATCAATTGAACAAGTACTTTGGTTCGGTATTCACTAAGGAGGATACAAACAACCTTCCGGATATAAAAGGGGTCAGAGGGTCTAGTAAGGAAGAGGAACTGAGGGAAATCTTTATTAGTCGGGAAATTGTGTTGGGGAAATTGATGGGATTGAAGGCAGATAAATCCCCAGGGCCTGATGGCCTGCATCCTAGAGTACTTAAGGAGGTGGCCTTGGAAATAGCGGATGCATTGACAGTCATTTTCCAACATTCCATTGACTCTGGATCAGTTCCTATGGAGTGGAGGGTAGCCAATGTAACCCCACTTTTTAAAAAAGGAGGGAGAGAGAAAACAGGGAATTATAGACCGGTCAGCCTGACCTCAGTAGTGGGTAAAATGATGGAATCAATTATTAAGGATGTCATAGCAGTGCATCTGGAAAATGGTGACATGATAGGTCCAAGTCAGCATGGATTTGTGAAAGGGAAATCATGCTTGACAAATCTTCTGGAATTTTTTGAGGATGTTTCCAGTAAAGTGGACAAAGGAGAACCAGTTGATGTGGTATATTTGGACTTTCAGAAGGCTTTCGACAAGGTCCCACACAAGAGATTAATGTGCAAAGTTAAAGCACATGGGATTGGGGGTAGTGTGCTGACGTGGATTGAGAACTGGTTGTCAGACAGGAAGCAAAGAGTAGGAGTAAACGGGTACTTTTCAGAATGGCAGGCAGTGACTAGTGGAGTGCCGCAAGGTTCTGTGCTGGGGCCCCAGCTGTTTACATTGTACATTAATGATTTAGACGAGGGGATTAAATGCAGTATCTCCAAATTTGCGGATGATACTAAGTTGGGTGGCAGTGTGAGCTGCGAGGAGGATGCTATTAGGCTGCAGAGTGACTTGGATAGGTTAGGTGAGTGGGCAAATGCATGGCAGATGAAGTATAATGTGGATAAATGTGAGGTTATCCACTTTGGTGGTAAAAACAGAGAGACAGACTATTATCTGAATGGTGACAGATTAGGAAAAGGGAAGGTGCAACGAGACCTGGGTGTCATGGTACATCAGTCATTGAAGGTTGGCATGCAGGTACAGCAGGCGGTTAAGAAAGCAAATGGCATGTTGGCCTTCATAGCGAGGGGATTTGAATACAGGGGCAGGGAGGTGTTGCTACAGTTGTACAGGGCCTTGGTGAGGCCACACCTGGAGTATTGTGTACAGTTTTGGTCTCCTAACTTGAGGAAGGACATTCTTGCTATTGAGGGAGTGCAGCGAAGGTTCACCAGACTGATTCCCGGGATGGCGGGACTGACCTATCAAGAAAGATTGGATCAATTGGGCTTGTATTCACTGGAGTTCAGAAGAATGAGAGGGGACCTCATAGAAACGTTTAAAATTCTGACGGGTTTAGACAGGTTAGATGCAGAAAGAATGTTCCCAATGTTGGGGAAGTCCAGAACCAGGGGTCACAGTCTGAGGATAAGGGGTAAGCCATTTAGGACCGAGATGAGGAGAAACTTCTTCACCCAGAGAGTGGTGAACCTGTGGAATTCTCTACCACAGAAAGTAGTTGAGGCCAATTCACTAAATATATTCAAAAGGGAGTTAGATGAAGTCCTTACTACTCGGGGGATCAAGGGTTATGGCGAGAAAGCAGGAAGGGGGTACTGAAGTTTCATGTTCAGCCATGAACTCATTGAATGGCGGTGCAGGCTAGAAGGGCTGAATGGCCTGCTCCTGCACCTATTTTCTATGTTTCTATGTCTATGTTTCACATACTTTTGGATGCATTTTAAGTACTTTCCAACAACTTCATGAGGAGATCCTAAACTGAATAAATGTGATGGCAGATGTAGATGTTATATTAAACTTTTCTGATTAAAAAAGATAATGTAACTGGCTTGCATGATAGTGTAGTGCTATGGAACTGAACTTCTGGATTGTAGTAAAAAACCCAATTAGTTTGCTGTTGTTCTTCAGGGAAGGGAATGTGCCACCCCTATCTGGTCTGGCCTACAGATGACTCTGGTCTATGAGGTTGACTTTTAATCCACTATGATGCAGTCCATCAAGCCACATAATTTGGCAAGCAATTACCACCATCTTCACATAGGGATGGACAATAAATGTGGCCTTGCCAGAGTTGCCCACTTCCCAATAACAAATACAAAACAAGACTGGGAGAAGAAAAATCTGCTAATCCTGGTGACAATTTAGTGACCACTTCTCCCGCTCTCTTCCCCATCCCCACCTCATGGAAAGTATGCTTGCGTGTGAATTCTGGGTGAGGATAGTATAAAGCTTAGCTATGATGAACTTCCAGTCAAATATCCTGCCAACAGTCTATTGTCGAGGGTCACATATAAAGAATGGCAGCTTGTATGAAATACCAGAGGGTTGAAATGCTCATTGAATGGCATCTCAGCAGGAGTTGTCACTCCAAAAAGTAGAACAGAAAAGGAAGAAACTTATTTTTTAAAAGCTAAGAATGTGGAAGACAACTAAAAGAGGTGAGATTATGTCAGGTTTTAATTAATCGGAATAAAATGATGGGGATTTCCAGGTAAACTTCAAAATAAGAAGATAATTTTTAGGAAGAAGGCCATTAGGCACATCAAATTTTTGATTGGGAAAATTCACTAACTCGCCATTTCACTATATTCCTTAATCTTATCCTCCTCAGAAATACATCTGACTTTCTCTTGAACCAAATTATACTGCCTTGGTCAATAAATTAAGTATCTGATTGAGTAGACTGGGTCTTTACTCGTTGGAGTTCAGAAGGATGAGGGGTGATCTTATAGAAACATTTAGAATCATGAAAGGAATAGACAAGATAGAGGCAGAGAGGTTGTTTCCACTGGTCGGGGAGACTAGAACTAGGGAACACAGCCTCAAAATACGGGGGAGCCAATTTAAAACCGAGTTGAGAAGGAATTTCTTCTCCCAGAGGGTTGTGAATCTGTGGAATTCTCTGCCCAAGGAAGCAGTTAAGGCTAGCTCATTGAATGTATTCAAGTCACAGATAGATAGATTTTTAACCAATAAGGGAATTAAGGGTTACGTGGAGAGGGCGGGTAAGTGGAGCTGAATCCACGGCCAGATCAGCCATGATCTTATTGAATGGCGGAGCAGGCTCAAGGGGCTAGATGGCCTACTCCTGTTACTAATTTTTATATCTTATGTTCTTATGATACCCAGAAGTATCTTTGATGCTGACCTTTGTGGCTTCTCAGGTTAATGTGCTATGAATAAAAATGCAATAATTAAAATCTGTAATAATAGTCTTTGGCTATTTTGTGGTAATTGAGACAATGTCTATGGATCTCACACTTTACTGCCTCGACTACTTGTAACCTTCCTACCTATATCATGTCTGTTTCTCTTCTCTGATTCTATGTCTTGTATTTACCCATTGCTACTCTCAACGTTGGCCTCTATCCGACTTGTTCTGTTCCCAATCACATCTGTCTTTTCCTGCTGCCCTGTCTCTCTCATTCTTCCGCTCCTGACTCTACCTCCTGGCCTTATCCTGCCACTTTCAATCTTTACTCACCCGTCTATTTCTCCCTGTTCCACAGCTTTGGTTGCAATTTTCTGTTTTCTTAATTATAACCAGTTCTTGAACATTTCTACTCCCTTTGATGTGTATCACTATGGCAGCCGAACACAGAATAAGGCACCAACACTGGCTACTGAAGCCTGTCAAATAATTCCCACAAGAATTACATCGGGGGCTTTTCAAATTCTGCGGAAGCAGTCTGCATGAAATAAGCAAACTGTCATGACCAATGTACAAATAATGAATCACATCCAACAAAAAAATGTAAACTACATCCAGTATAAATAGAATACATATTGAGACCATATAGAACTATGAAAAAGAGGAAATAGCAGAGGCTTTGACGATCATTTTCCAATCCTCTTTGGCTTCAGGTGTGGTGCCAGAAAGCTGGAGGACTGCTAATGTGGCACTCTTGTTTAAGAAGGGACAAAGGGATAGACCAAGTAATTACAGGTCAGTTAGCCTAAACACAGTGGTGGGAAAATTATTGGAAAAATCTTGAAGGACAGGATAAATCTTCAATTAGAAAGACACGAATTAATCAGGGACAGTCATCACGGATTTGTTAAGGGAAGGTTGTGTCTGACTAACTTGATTGAATTTTCGAAGAGGTAACCAGGAGGGTCGATGAAGGAAAAGTCTATGATGTAGCGTATATGGATTTTAGCAAAGCTTTTGATAAGGTCCCACATGGCAGACTAGTCACAAAAGTAAAAGCCCATGGGATCCAGGGCAAAGTGGCAAGTTGGATCCAAAAGTGGCTCAGAGACAGGAAGCAAAGGGTAATGGTTGATGGGTGTTTTTGCGACTGGAAGGATGTTTCCAGTGGGGTTCCGCAGAGCTCAGTACTAGGTCCCTTGCTTTTTGTGATATACATCAATGATCTCGACATGAATATAGCGGGTATGATTAAGAAGTTTACAGATGATACCAAAATTGGCCGTGTGGTTGATAATGAAGAAGAAAGCTGCGGACTGCAGGAAGATATCAATCAACTGGTCAGGTGGGCAGAACAGTGGCAAATGGAATTTAATCCGGAAAATGTGAGGTAATGCATTTCGGGAAGGCTAACAAGGAAAGGGAATACACATTAAATGGTAGGATACTGAGAAGTGTAGAGGAACAAAGGGACCTTGGAGTGTCTACAGATCCCTGAAAGTAGCAGGCTAGGTAAATAAAGTGGTTAAGAAGGCATACAGAATACTTGCCTTTATTAGACAAGGCATAGAATACAAGAGATGGCGGGGGGTGGTTATGCTTGAACTGTATAAAACACTGGTTAGGCCACAGCTGGAGTACTGCGTGCAGTTCTGGTCACCGCATTACAGGAAGGACATGATTGCACTGGAGAGGGTACAGAGGAGATTCACGAGGATGTTGCTGGGAGTGGAGAATCTTTGCTATGAGGACAGATTAGATAGTCTGGGTTTGTTTTCCTTGGAACAGAGGAGGCTGAGGGGAGACCTCTTTGAGGTGTATAAAATTATGAGGGGCCTAGATATAGTGGATAGAAAGGATCTTTTTCCCTTAGCAGAGGGGTCAACAACCGGGTACATAAATTTAAAATAATTGGTAGAGGTTTAGAGGAAATATGAGGAGAAATTTCTTCACGCAGAGGGTCTGGAACTCACTGCCTGAAAGAGTGGTAGAGGCAGAAACCTTCACCACATTTAAAAAGTACTTGGATGTGCATCTGAAGTGCTATAACCTGCAGGGTTACGGACCTAGAACTGGAAAGTGGGATTCAGCTGGATAGCCTCTTGTTGGCCGGCATGGACACGACGACGCCAAAATGGCCACCTTCCGTGCTGTAAACTTCTATGATTCTATGATTCTATGAAGTAATGTTTTGTGAAATGATGCCCGTCAGTTCATAAATTAAAAGGCAATAGGTTAGTTCCCATCATCTATTATTTCATGGCTACCTAGTTTATTTCCATAGAATAAATAAAAAGAAGCAATTGCTGTTGACTATTTACTGTTTGATGAAGTGATAATTCATGTACTGTAAAATCCATAATATAAACAGGAATGCTCGGAATATGCAGCAGATCATTCAGTAGCTGAAAGAGAAAGATAGATAATGTGACCCTTAAACAAATCTCATTTGGGTAAGGTCTCAAATTGGACTCTTCATCATAAGAGGTCACTTGTTTCAACCAACTCCACATCAACTTTATCCAGTTTTGATGCCAACATTAAACAGGTCAATTTTAAGGCCCAGGTCTCATTTGCGCAGATTGGCAGAGCAGGCTCAAGGGGTGGATGGCCTACTCCTGTTCCTCATATTCCTATGATGGAGCAGGTCGGAGATCTGCCGGCTCCGATGTGGAGCCAGCTGACAATCTGGGCCTGGGTGGGAGAGGTGATCCTATAGGGGGCCAAACACAGGATGGCAGCAGACCAGAGTATTTCCGTGGGGCCACGAGAACTATTCCTGCTCATCCTGGCCCTAAAAAAAAAAGTTGAAAATGGCTCAGGGCCATTGTTTTTAGCGACTTCCAGTGGTCCCTTTCAGCCCCGCTGCTGAGGCCACTCAATGCTGACACAAAAAGCACACTCTCTTAAAATAGCATCTAAAATGCCCTCCTGCCTGAAACAGGTGGATGCTTCAGCTGCCCCTCTAAAGGACCCAGCAAAGATGGTGACCACTAGAGCGCCCACGAAAGCAGAGACCAGACACCATTTTCAGGCCGCCAACACCCCACTTATGCCAAGTAACCACAGTTAAAATTGGCTCCACGCCGTGGGAGAAGCTGTTAGAAATAAAGGATGCCTTAAAATGTATACAACTGATACGAATGCTGTGTTTTAAATCGTTGTTTATAACTGGAGACAAAAGGCTCAATTTTCGCCAGTGATTTGCACCGTTTTTTTGGCCTAAATTAAAATATCCAAGTTTCCCCAAAAATTGTGCGCCACCGTAACTCCGTTAGTTACGATTTTTTTAGGTTAGTTTTTTTTTGCATCATAGGGAGGTGTAACCTGACGTTTGCGCCAGTTTTTCACATTTATGCATGTTTGGCCAACTTACATTTCTCCTAGGATGGCGTATGTGACCATTCCAGAAAAACCTTCTGGGCACTTAAGAAAAACCAGCGCACGTTAAAAAATCGGCGCACAAAAGACACCATTGTTTTCAAGGCGAAGTTTTGGAGGGAGTCAAGAACATAATAAATAGGCATCACGAAGCTTAATTGTTTCAAATTTAAAATGCAGAAAATGGAAGTCTAATGCAATTCTTCAATTTTGAATTTTTTTCAAAGTGGCATGTCACCACCGAATATCTCCAAACTGGTCTTGAGGGTCGGAGCGTCGGACGGCAGAATCAGACCCTCGGCCAGACACAGGGGCTCAGGGCTCAGCTTCAATAGAAGTCCGGGTGGGGGGGTTTGGAAGCCAAACTGAAGGGATGAGAACCCTTACACTATACAGCATCATCAAAAGAAGTCCATAGGGGGGACGGGGGAGGTGGTAGGTTGGAAGCCAAACTGAAGGGATGAGAACCCTTACACTATGGAGCAGCATCTAAAGAAGCCCGGGAGCTGTTTGCCGAGCCCCTGTGTCGGGGCGAGGGAGCGATTCTGCCGGCCGACCCTCGAGCCCGGTGAGGAAACGTTTGGTTGGTGGTGGAGTGGTACGTTGCAAGAAATATAAAATTAAAGAATTGCATTAGACTTCGTTGCCTCAAATGTCCGCATTTGAATGTCTAGCTTCTCGTTCTAAGCAAGCCTATTGCGCATGCGCAGACCTGGGTGTGGTCCATACTAGGGCATCGACCTTAGCGGGGAGAGAGAACAAAGAAGCTTTAACTCCTTGTCCTGCTGTTTTGAGCTTCTTGCAAAGGTACAATTTAATCATGGCAGCAATACTGACAATGCCATAACTCATACAAGCCTTCTGCATGATGGTGCTGCAGAGGAGATGATTGATTTGACGGCATCGCATGAGGAACCTCAGAGCACGTAGGATGATGGGCAGGAGGCCTTACCTGCTGTGTATCTGTAAAGTATGCACTCCCATGTTCCGCCACCAGAGAGCTCATCCACTGAAGTCCCAAGGGATCCCTTGGGAGCACTGTAAATAAGCCGACCCCTAAGGCCTGTTCCTCACTTTGTAGTGTCTTATTAAAGACTGAGGTCACTGTTATTTTAACCTCCCTGTGTGCAGCCTCATCTGTGTTAGGAACACAATATTACCCACGTCGGGTATATCGAGACAGGCTGTGTTTCTGCAAAGAAGTTGTACCCGAGATCTGTGAGTTAGTAAAAGCAGACCTGCAACCTAGAAGCATCAGGAGGACTGCTTTGTCAGTTGAAGTGAAGGATACAGTTGCACTTTCATTCTATGCATCTGGATCATTCCAGGCCACAACTGGGGTTGTGTGCACCATTTCACAACATGCAACACATATCTGCAATCAGCAGATGACTGCTGCATTATATGCTTGGAGAAATGACTACATAATGTTTCCCATGGCCGCCCAGGCAATGCGTGACAGGGCTGTGGGCTGCTCCAGAATTGCTGGCTTCCCCATGGTACAGGGTTGCATTGATTGTACCCTCATCATCATAGGCAGTCCCTCGGAATCGAGGAAGACTTGCTTCCACTCTAAAAATTAGTCCTTAGGTGGCTGAACAGTCCAATAAGAGAACCACAGTCCCTGCCACAGATGGGACAGATAGTCGTTGAGGGAAAGGGTGGGAGGGACAGGTTGGCCGCACGCTCTTTCCGTTGTCTGCACTTGATTTCTGCATGCTCTCGCCGATGAGACTCGAGGTGCTCAATGCCCTCCCGGATGCACTTCCTCCACTTAGGGCGGTCTTTGGCCAGGGACTCCCAGGTGTCAGTGGAGATGTTGCACTTTATCAGCAAGGCTTTGAGGGTGTCCTTGTAATGTTTCCTCTGCCCACCTTTGGCTCATTTGCAGTGAAGAAGTTCCAAGTAGAGCGCTTGCTTTGGGAGTCTCATGTCCGGCATGTGAACAATGTGGCCTGCCCAGCTGAGCTGATCAATGTGGTCAGTGCTTCAATGCTGGGGATATTGGACTGGTCGAGGCACTAACGTTGGTGCATCAGTCTTCCCAGGGGATTTGTAGGATCTTGCGGAGACATCGTTGGTGAAATTCTCCAGCGACTGTGCACTCCAGTGATTGTACCCACATTGCCTTGAGAGCATCTTTGGAGGATTCCGAGATGTATAGGAACAGAAAAGGCTTCCACTCCATTAATGTGCATCTCGTGTGTGACGACATGCATCACATCATGTCAGTTGATGCGAGATACCCTGGGATCACCCATGATGTGTTCATCCTACGCCATATTTCAGCAGCAGCCAGAAGGGCAGAGCTGGCTGCTGAGAGACAAAGGGTATGACACCCCTATGCATAATCCGGACAGAAGCTGACCGGGAATACAACATGTTGCACATTGCGACGCGCAGCAAAATAGAGAGGACCATTGGCATCTTGAAACAACGTTTCCGATGCCTGGACCATTCTGGAGGCTACTTGCTGTACTCATCTGAGATTGTTGGTCAGTTTACTGCATGCTGTACAACTTAGCCATCATGAGGCAGCAGCAGCTAGTAATAGAAGACCTACCTGAGGTGAGAGTGGCTGATGATGAGGAGGAAGATGCAGATGACAAGGAGGAGGAGGATGAAGACGAGGAAGGCATGCAACTACCTGAACCCAGAGCACAATGGCGGAGGAGGGCAGGCTGCCATGCCCCTTTAACGATTGCTCGAGCCTTGTGCCAACAGTTCATCTGTGAACGCTTTGCTGCCTGAAGGCTCAGCGGCAATGGATCATGTTTACTGTTTGGATCTGTTCTGTAAAGTTGTGTTGTGTTAATGGAACAAACAATGGAAATGATTCTTCTTTACTGCAAAAAGTTGTATTAATAATGGAGTAAATAATGGAAATGAATCAGTTATAATTTAAAATATATTTTATTCAAAAGTTTAACAAACACATGTTTGTACTTAACTTAACTTTAATAAAAATATTCTTGTACCAAACTTTAAAGTTTTCAGTTAAGATCACTTACAAACTTTAAGATCAGTTGCAAACTGTCGGATCACTTAAAAACTTTAAGATCACTTACAAATTTTTAAACTTGTAAATTTACATTACTTACAAAAAACTTTTAATTTGAGAACAGTTAGAGCAGTAAAAAAATAATAATAATAACAACAACACCACCTTCTTCTAAGACTGCCCATTGCGCTTAGTCTTGTTGACTCCACCCCTGACTTCCGAAAATCTCTTGATGGGGCGAGGAGAGCAGCCGATAATGTGGAAGGCGCGGCTTGGGCCTCTTCAGAGGTTGGTCTGGGGATTGGAGTGGGAGTGGCAGTTGATTCTGTCAATGGGCACAGGGTCTGGGCGTGTTCCCTTATTGCAGCAGCTAACTCCGACATTCCCTCCCTCAGGTTCATCAACAGTATGTCAACTACCTGCAACATTCACTCACTCATTTAAAAAAGGAGGCAGACAAAAAGCAGGAAACTATAGACCAGTTAGCCTAACATATGTGGTTGGGAAAATGTTGGAGTCCATTATTAAAGAAGCACTTGCAGGACATTTGGAAAAGCAAAATTCGGTCAGGCAGAATCAGCATGGATTTATGAAGGGGAATTCACATTTGACAAATTTGCTGGAGTTCTTCGAGGATGTAACGAACAGAGTGGATCAAGGGGAACCAGTGGATGTGGTGTATTTGGACTTCCAGAAGGCATTTGACAAGGTGCCACATAAAAGGTTACTGCGCAAGATAAAAGTTCACGGGGTTGGGGGTAATATATTAGCATGGATAGAGGATTGGCTAACTAACAGAGAACAGAGAGTCAGGATAAATGGTTCATTCTCTGGTTGGCAACCAGTAACTAGTAGAGTGCCGCAGGGATCAGTGCTAGGACCCCAACTATTTACAATTTATATTAACGACTTGGAAGAAGGGACTGAGTGCAACGTAGCTAAGTTTGCTGACGATATAAAGATGGGAGGAAGGGCAATGTATGAGGAGGACACAAAAAATCTGCAAAAGGACATAGACAGGCTAAGTGAGTGGGCAAAAATTTGGCAGATGGAGTATAATGTTGGAAAGTGTGAGGTCATACACTTTGGCAGACAAAAATTAAAGAGCATGTTATTATTTAAATGGAGAAAGATTGCAAAGTGCCGCAGTACAGCGGGACCTGGGGTTTCTTGTCCATGAAACGCAAAAGGATAGTATGCAGGTACAGCAAGTGATCAGGAAGGCCAATGGTACCTTGGCCTTTATTGCAAAGGGGATGGAGTATAAAAGCATGGAAGTCTTACTACAGCTATATAAGGTATTGGTGAGGCCACATCTGGAATACTGCGTGAAGTTTTGGTTTCCATATTTACGAAAGGATATACTTGCTTTGGAGGCAGTTCAGAGAAGGTTCACCAGGTTGATTCCGGGAATGAGGTGGTTGACTTATGAGGAAAGGTTGAATAGGTTGGGCTTCTACTCATTGGAATTCAGAAGAATGAGAGGTGATCTTATCGAAACATATAAGATTATGTGGGGGCTTGACAAAATGGATGCAGAGGGAATGTTTCCACTGATGGGGGAGACTAGAACTAGAGGGCATGATCTAAGAATAAGGGGCCGCCCATTTCAAACAGAGATGAGGAGAAATTTCTTCTCTCAGAGGGTTGTAAATCTATGCAATTCGCTGCCTCAGAGAGCTGTTGAAGCTGGGAAATGGAATAAATTTATGACAAAAAAAGACAGTTTCTTAAATGATAAGGGGATAGAAGGTTATGGGGAACGGGCGGGGAAGTGGAGCTGATTCCATGATCAGATCAGCCATGACCTTATTGAATGGCGGAGCAGGCTCGAGGGGTTGTATGGCCTACTCCTGTTCCTATTTCTTATGTTCTTATGTTCACCGACAGTGTATTAGGAGTGTTGGGACATTTAATGGATTCTCACAGTCCGAGGCTGGGGATTCCACTGGGGTGCAGCGAGGTACATCCAGGGCCCCACCGTCCAAGTCTGCGGGTCCCAGTGGGATGCAGCGAGGCACACCCATGGCCCCATTGTTGCAGGTAGTTGAAACACTCTCGGTGAACATGAGGGAGTGAATGTCACAGGTACCTAATACACTGTTGGTGAACATAAGAACATAAGAAATAGGAACAGGAGTAGGCCATACAACCCCTCGAGCCTGCTCCGCCATTCAATAAGGTCATGGCTGATCTGATCATGGAATCAGCTCCACTTCTCTGCCCTTTCCCCATAACCCTCTATCCCCTTATCATTTAAGAAACTGTCTATTTTTGTCTTAAATTTATTCCATGTCCCAGCTTCGACAGCTCTCTGAGGCAGCGAATTGCATAAATTTACAACCCTCTGAGAGAAGAAATTTCTCTGTTTGAAATGGGCGGCCCCTTATTCTTAGATCATGCCCTCGAGTTCTAGTCTCAGGAAATTGCTTGGCACCTCAATGGGCGGCACTTGCACCTCCTCCAGAGTGAGTACAACAGTGTGGGCTTCATCCATCACCTTCCCCTCACCTCCATGCTCTTGGTCTGGAAGGTGGGATTAAAGGATGTTCTCCTCTGCAGGCTTGTCCATGTCTGAATCTTCTTCTGCATCGGCTGCAGTCTCGTCAGGGTTGGCCTCAAGTTCTGCAAAATATAACAGAACAGAGAAATGGTTAGCAGCAGAGGAGGGGGCAGGGTGGCATGAGTAGGCACACATGGAGCAGGCAGCAGGCTCATTTGAAGGACCACGATGAATGATAGCACATTGCATCAACCGAAGTGTAGCTGACAGAGACATCCCCATGAACCGAAGCATGGCTAGCCCGCGCAGTACTTAACATTTAGCAAAGCCAGACTGTGGAATTTGCAGGACTTACCCTCTCCCTCGAGTGTGGGCCCAGCTTGTGCAGTGGTGGTTGCTTTTCTCCAGGCAGGACCCATCAAAGCAGCGACCCCCTCTTCCAAGGGTGTCAGTGGGTGCAGATTTGCCAGGCCTCCTCCTGTTCGAGTTCTTTCCCTTTTGTTCTGTGCCACCTTCCACTACAAAGATGAAAATATAACTTTTTAGAGACGGTGTCTTTCTGCTGGGTGGGACATATAGATGGTCACATTTACAATTGTAATTCCACTGAATAAATAAAAATATTACTTGCATTAACTACTTGACCAAGGTCCTGCCTTTTCTTTTTCTCTTGTCTCCAGACCGCGGGGTGGTCACCATTGCACAGTAATCTTCTGCAAGTTGGTTCCAGCGTTTCTTCATTTCTTTTGGTGAAACTTTTATGGAAGCTCTACTGGTGGCCAGCTCATGCCATCTGGATTCAATTACAGTAACTAGTACCTCCACTTCATCCTGTAAGAAATTCTTGGTCCTTGAACCACGTTGCATATTGTATTGCAGCTCCGATATTTCCAATGAGAATTATAGTTCTGACACACAGCTGGCTCTTTTAAAAATGTCCGAATGCAGACCGGGAGCTGTACTGGGCATGTGCGCCAATAGCAGTCACATTTTTAAAATTTCCTTTTTTTTTCGCACATGCACAGAAGTGGGGGGGGGGCATCGTTTTTTCTGCGCAGACATTAGGCTCCACCCCACAAAGCTAAAGGAGAGCTGCGCAGCGCCAATTTTAAAAAATGGAATGCGAAAACTTGCTAGTTATTTTTTTGGGCCTTGCAGTACACCAAAAAACTGCATTGGGGAAAATTGAGCCCAAAGTGTCTTCTCAGAATGCTTAGAAATGCTAATATTTTGGCATACTGCTGAAATATTATAGCATTCTGCACTATGACAAACATTATCTGTGGTTTTCATGTTAAAACTTCAGCTTTGTTTATGTATCTTTAAGACAATTTGTTACAGAAAGAGTTAGAATGGATGAAAGTTGTGAGCATTAAAGCAAACATGTTGCTACATCATAAAGGAGATAACGACACTGAGCAGGCAGTTTTCTGGTTTTGGCTTCATAGTTCAAAGGGTAGAGGGCTACGTTCCAACCCCAACCTTGTCGTTAAACCTGCTGACAAGGATGACGCTGTTGTTGTTTGGCGAACCGACATCTACCTTGCAGAGGCTGATCGCCAATTCTCTGAGACCTCCTCCTACCTGCCCCTGGACCATGACCCCACTACTGAACATCAAGCTATCATTTCCCAGACCATCACTGACCTCATCTCCTCTGGAGATCTTCCCTCCACAGCCGCCAACCTCATATTTCCCCAAACCCACATAGCCCGCTTCTACCTCCTTCCCAAGATCCACAGGACTACCTCGATAGACCCTTCGGTTCAGCCTGACCTTGCCCCACAGAACTTATTTTTTCCGAGCTCGACTCTATTTTTTCGCCCCTTGTCCTATCTCTTCCGTGACTCCTACGTGACTCCTCCGACGCTCTCCATCACTTTAACAGTTTCCAGTTTTCTGGTCCCAACCGTCTCCTTTTCACCATGGACGTCCAATCCCTCTATACTTCCAACCCCACCAGGATGGCCTGAGAGCACTCCTCTTCTTCCTCGAGCAGAGGCCCAACCAATCCCCATCCACCACCATCCTCCTCCACCTGGCTGAACTGTTCTCACATTGAACAACTTCTCCTTTAACTCCACTCGTTTTCTCCAAATTAAAGGAGTTGCTATGGGAATCCACATGGGTCCTAGCTATGCCTGCCTTTTCGTGGGATATGCAGAACATTCTTTGTGCCAGTCCTTCTCAGATCCCCTTCCTCACCTCTCTTTCCAGTACATTGATGACTGTATCGGTGCCGTTTCTTGCTCTCGCCCTGAACTAGAAAATTTCATTCACTTTGCATCCAATTTCCACCCTTTCCTCCTTCACATGGTCCATCTCCGACTCTTCCCTTCCCGTCCTCGAATTCTCTGTCACCATTTCTGGGGATAGGCTTTCGACCAGTATCCACCATAAGCCCACTGATTCCCACAGCTACTTGGATTACACCACCTCCCACCTCGCATCCTGTAAGGACTCCATTGTATTCTCCCAGTTTCTCCATCCCCGTCGCATCTGCTCTGACGACACCACCTTTCACACTAGTGCCTCTGACATGTTTTCCTTTTTCCTCAACCGAGGATTCCCCTCCGCCGTGGTTAACAGCGCCCTCGACCGTGTCCATTCTATATCCCGCACCTCTACTCTCACCCATTCCCCTCCCTCTCAGAATCACGACAGGGTTCCCCTTGTCCTCACCTTTCACCCCACCAGCTTCCACGTTCAACGGATCATCTTCTGCCATTTCCGCCACCTCCAGCATGATCCCACCACCAATCACATCTTCCCCTCCCTTCTCAGCATTCTGAAGGGACCGCTTCTTCCGCGACACCCTGGTCCATTCCACAGTAACCCCCAGCACCCCCTTTCCGTGCAAGTACAGGAGATGCAAGACCTGCCCTTTTACCTCCTCCCTTCCCACTATCGAGGGCCCCAAATACTCCTTCCAGTTGAAACAGCGATTTACTTGTACTTCTTTCAATTTACTATACTATATCCGCTGCTCACGATGTGGTCTCCTCTATACTGGGGAGATAAAGCGCAGATTGGGTGAGCACTTTGCAGAACACCTCTGTTCGGTCCGTAAGTGTGACCCTGAGCATCCGGTCGCCTGTCACTTTAATTCTCCACTCCACTCCCACTCTGATATCTCTGTGCTCGGACTCCTGCACTTTTCCAATGAAGCTCGAGGAACAGCACCTCATCTTTGATTTTAGCATTTTACAGCCTTCGGGACACAACATCGAGTGCAGCAATTTCAGAGCATAAGCACTGCCCATCTTTGGCTCCCTTTCCCTCCCCCCGCCTTGCCTGTCCGCCCCCACCCCCCCCCACTCCCTCACCCACCCCTCGCATCAAGCTTATGTTTTTTTTTCTCTTTGTCTCCAATGGCAGCTGGTCATTATTCTGCCATTAACACTCCATCAAGACTAACCTTCTTCTAACTCCAGCCATTACCATTTCAATTCGACCCATCATCCCTTTTGTCTTTCTAATCTCTTCTGCCTTCCACCCTATCACAGACTTTCCCTTTTGTTCCTTCTTCCTCTCGCCCTTTTGGTGCTTCTTAAGAATCTGTTCTTTTTGAAAATTCAGCAGTTGTGATGAAGGGTCATCGACCCAAAACGTTAACTCTGTTTTTCTCTACACAGATGCTGCCTGAACCATTGAGATTTCCAGCATTTTCTGTTTTTATTTCAGATTCCAGCATCTGCAGTATTTTACTTTTGTCTTGTTGTTGAGAACTAAGGCTTTTTATTGATTGTTACCAAGAGAATAGGTACACAGAGATTAAAGGAATTCCACAGAAAGGCATCTTCATGAAAGTATAAACAAAGACACGTGGGTAAGAAAATCAGGAGACATCTTTTGGGTGGGCTTTTTTTTGATAACTGAGACAAAGAACTAAAAGCCTTATTGGATATTAAGTTTTCAGGGAAATCTCTACAGGTCAAAAGGTCTTGTCAATATCCCAGGTCAGGCCCACCCCTAAAAAGAGAATAAAAGTAGCCTGTTCAAGATTGATGCACACAGACAGTGTGAGGGGAGAGTGAAACAGAAGTTGAGCTGGTTGAATACTCTTTGAGTGATCCCATGCTTTACCGCAGGAAACTCTAGACAAACCAAAAGAGACTGCAAGCCAGAGAGCTGCTCACTCACGTGTGCCAGCCGTTTGTCCGATTGGGATCTGTACGGTTGTATGTTTTCGCTGTATAACTAATGTGTTATATTCCGTCTTAAACTTTGATTAAACACAATATATCTACCAGGTTGGTTTACAGTTGATTTTGATTGTTAAAGTGATCAGAGATAGCCTTAAACTTAAAGGACTAAAGACGGATAAATCCCCTGGACCTGATGGCCTGCATCCTAGTTTCAGAAAAGAAGTGGCTGCAGAGCTAGAAGATGGATTGATTGTAATCTACCAAAATTCCCTGGATTCTGGGGAGGTCCCAACAGATTGGAAAAGTGCAAATGTAATGACCCTATTTAAAAAAGGAGGCAGACAGAAATCAGGAAACTATAGACCAATTAGCCTAATATCTGTCGTTGGGAAAATGCTGGAGTCCATTATTAAGCAAGCAGGAGCAGGACATTTGGAAAAGCATGATTTAGCATGGTTTTATGAAAGGGAAATCATAAGAACATACGAAATAGGAGCAGGAGTCGGCCATAAGGCCCCTCGAACCTGCTCCGCCATTCAATAAGATCATGGCTGATCTGATCATGGACTCAGCTCCACTTCCCTGCCCGCTCCCCATAACCCCTTATACCCCTATCGTTTAAGAAACTGTCTATTTCTGTCAAATTTATTCATTGTCCCAGCTTCCACAGCTCTCTCAGGCAGTGAATTCCACAGATTCACAACCCTCTGAGAGAAGAAATTTCTCCTCATCTCAGTTCTAAATGGGCGGCCTCTTATTCTAAGATCATGCCCTCTAGTTCTAGTCAGTGGAAACATCCTCTCTGCCTCCACCTTGTCAAGCCCCCTCATAATCTTATACATTTCGATAAGATCACCTCTCATTCTTCTGAATTCCAATGAGTAGAGGTCCAACCTACTCAACCTTTCCTCATAAGTCAACCCCCTCATCTCCGGGATCAACCTAGTGAACCTTCTCTGAACTGCTTCCACAGCAAGTATATCCTTTCGTAAATATGGAAAGCAAAACTGCATGCAGTATTCCAGATGTGGCCTCACCAATACCTTGTACAGCTGTAGCAAGACTTCCCTGCTTTTATACTCCATCCCCTTTGCAATAAAGGCCAAGATTCCATTGGCCTTCCTGATCACTTGCTGTACCTGCATACTATCCTTTTGTGTTTCATGCACAAGTACCCTCAGGTCCCGCTGTACAGCAGCACTTTGCAATCTTTCTCCATTTAAATAATAACTTGTTCTTTGATTTTTTTTCTGCCAAAGTGCATGACCTCACACTATCCAACATTATACTCCATCTGACAAATTCCTGCCCACTCACTTAGCCTGTCTATGTCCTCCTGCAGCCTCTTAATGTCCTCCTCACACATTGCCCTTCCTCCCATTTTTGTATCGTCAGCAAACTTGGCTACATTACACTCAGTCCCCTCTTCCAAGTCGTTAATATAGATTGTAAAGAGTGGGGTCCCAGCACTGATGGCTGCGGCACCCCACTAGTTACTGATTGCCAACCAGAGAATGAACCATTTATCTCTGTTTTCTGTTTGTCAGCCAATCTTCTATCCATGCTATTATATTACCCCCAACCCCGTGACCTTTTATCTTTTGCAGTAACCTTTTATGTGGCACCTTCTGGAAGCCCAAATACACCACATCCACTGGTTCCGATTTATCTACCCTGTTCATTACCTCCTCAAAGAATTCCAGCAAATTTGTCAAACATGACTTCCCCTTCATAAATCCATGCTGACTTTGCCTGACCAAATTTTGCTGCTCCAAATGTCCTGTTACTGCTTCTTTAATAATGGACTCCAACATTTTCCAAACCACAGATGTTAGGCTAACTGGTCTATAGTTTCCTGCTTTTTGTCTGCCCCCTTTTTTGAATAGGGGCGTTACATTTGCGGTTTTCCAATCCGCTGGGACCTCCCCAGAATCCAGGGAATTTTGCTAAATTACAACCAATGCATCCACAATCCCTGCCGTTACTTCTCTTAAGACCCTAAGATGCAAGCCATCAGGTCCAGGGGATTTATCTGCCTTTACTCCCATTATCTTACTGAGCACTGCCTCCTTAGTGATTGTGATTGTGTTAAGTTCCTCCCCCTACAGCCCCTTGACTATCCACTGTTGGAATATTGTTAGTGTCCTCTACCATAAAAACTAATACAAAATACTTGTTTAGAGTTTCTGCCATCTCCATGTTCCCCATTACTAATTCCCCGGTCCCTCTTTGAGGGACCAACATTTACTTTATCCTCTCTTTTCCTTTTTATATACCTATAGAAACTCTTACTATCTGTTTTTATATTTTGTGCTAGTTTACTTTCATAGTCTATCTTCCCTTTCTTAATTATTTTTTCAGTCATTCTTTGCTGGCTTTTAAAAGCTTCCCAATCTTCTGTCCTCCCACTAGTTTTGGCCACTTTGTATGCCCTTGTTTTTAAATCGGATACCGTCCTTTATTTATTTAGTTAGCCACGGATGGCTTTCTTTTCTCTTGCACCCTTTCTTCCTTACTGGAATATATTTTTCTTCAGAGTGGTGAAATATCTCTTTAAATGTACACCACTGTTCATCAACCGTCCCACACTTCAATCTGTTTTCCCAGTCCACTTTAGCCAAATCTGCCCTCATACATAGTCTCCTTTATTTAAGCTTAGTATGCTGGTTAGCGATCTAACTTTCTCACCCTCCATCTGAATTTGAAACTCAATTATGCTATGGTCACTCATTCCAAGGGGATCCTTTACTAGGAGATTGTTTATTAATCCTGTCTCATAAGACAGGACCAGATCTAGGATAGCCTGCCCCCTGGTTGGTTCCGTTACATACTGCTCAAGGAACCCATCCCTTATGTACTCTATGAACTCTTTCTCAAGGCTACCCTGACCAGTTTGATTTGTCCAATCAATATGGAGGTTAAAATGACCCATGATTATTGCTGTTCCCGTTTTACAAGCCCCCACCATTTCCTGGCTTATGCTCCGACCAACAGAGTTGCTACTGTTAGGGGGCCGATAGATTATGCCCACCAGTGATTATTTTCCCTTATTGTTTCTTATCTCCACCCAAACTCTTTCAACACCCTTATCATTTGAGCCGATATCATTTCTTACTATTGCAGTGATTCCATCCTTTATCAATAGAGCTATCCCACCTCATTTTCTTGTCTGTCTGTCCTTCCGGATTGTCAAATACCCCTGAATATTTAATTCCCAGTCCTGGTCACCTTGCAACCACGTCTCTGTAATGCCTATCAGATCATCCCATTTGTATCTATTTGTGTCATCAACTGATCTATTTTGTTACAAATGCTACATGCATTTCGACAAAGTGCCTTTAAGATTGTTTTTTTTTTACTCTTTTTCCTGCTTGTTTCCTCTCTCCTTCAAACTCACTTTCTTTATTTTAGCTTTCTAATTTCCGCTTTTGTCCCCTCCCCTCCCTACTGAATCATGTTTGACAAATTTGCTGGAGTTCTAAGAACATAAGAACATAAGAATTAGGAACAGGAGTAGGCCATCTAGCCCCTCGAGCCTGCTCCGCCATTCAACAAGATCATGGCTGATCTGGCCGTGGACTCAGCTCCACTTACCCGCCCGCTCCCCATAACCCTTAATTCCCTTATTGGTTAAAAATCTATCTATCTGTGATTTGAATACATTCAATGAGCTAGCCTCAACCGCTTCCTTGGGCAGAGAATTCCACAGATTCACAACCCTCTGGGAGAAGAAATTCCTTCTCAACTCGGTTTTAAATTGGCTCCCCCGTATTTTGAGGCTGTGCCCTCTAGTTCTAGTCTCCCCGACCAGTGGAAACAACCTCTCTGCCTCTATCTTGTCTATCCCTTTCATTATTTTAAATGTTTCTATAAGATCACCCCTCATCCTTCTGTACTCCAACGAGTAAAGACCCAGTCTACTCAATCTATCATCATAAGAGAGCAGTATCAGAGCGGCCTATAAAAGGCCCAGCGGGAGCTCGAGAGTCAGCAGCAGTTGGCGAGAGGTGAGAACAGCGTCGGAGCGGCCTATAAAGGCCCAGCGGGAGCTCGAGAGTCAGCGGCCGTTGGCGAGAGGTGGGAGCAGCGTCGGAGCGGCCTATAAAGGCCCAGCAGGAGCTCAAGAGCCAGCGGCAGTTGGCGAGAGGTGGGAGCAGCGTCGGAGCGGCCTATAAAGGCAGCTACAGCGGGAGAGAAAGCAAAAAAGAAGTAGAAAGGAATCAAAAGGTGACGTCACAGCCAATGGGGTAAGTGATTGGCTGGTGATTGGTGAGTAACTTTTCTTTTTCTTTTTATATCAGTAAGTAAACTGTAACATTGTTATTACCAATTTAAGGGTATCTAAGGGTTAAAGCATGGCAGGAGAGCTCGGTCACGTGATATGCTCCTCCTGTGCCATGTGGGAACTCAGGGACGCTTCCGGTGTCCCTGACGACTACGTGTGTAAGAAGTGTATCCGCCTCCATCTCCTGATGGACCGCGTTGCGGAATTGGAGCTGAGGGTGGATTCACTCTGGAGCATCCACGATGCTGAGAATGACATAAGTGGCACATGTAGTGAGTTGGTCTTCCCGCATGAGCCAGCTAGGGAATGGAAGACCAGCAGGAAGAGTAGTACAAAGAAGGTAGTGCAGGGGTCCCATCTGGTCATCCCCCTGCAAAACAGATACACTGTTTTGAGTGCTGTTGAGGGAGATGACTCATTAGGGGAGAGCAACAGCAGCCAAGTTCATGGCACCGTGGCTGGCTCTGTTGTACAGGAGGGCATAAAAAAGAGTGGGAGAGCGATAGTGATAGGGGATTCAATCATAAGGGGAATAGATAGGCGTTTCTGCGGCCGCAATCGAGACTCCAGGATGGTATGTTGCCTCCCTGGTGCAAGGGTCAAGGATGTCTCCGAGCGAGTGCAGGACATTCTGAAAAGGGAGGGAGAACAGCCAGTTGTCGTGGTGCACATTGGTACCAACGACATAGGTAAAAAAAGGGATAAGGTCCTACGAGACGAATTTAAGGAGCTAGGAGTTAAATTAAAAAGTTAAAAAGTAGGACCTCAAAAGTAGTAATCTCGGGATTGCTACCAGTGCCACGTGCTAGTCAGAGTAGGAATCGCAGGATAGCACAAATGAATACGTGGCTTGAGCAGTGGTGCAGCAGGGAGGGATTCAAATTTGTGGGGCATTGGAACAGGTTCTGGGGGAGGTGGGACCAGTACAAACCGGACGGTCTGCACTTGGGCAGGAACGGAACCAATGTCCTAGGGGGAGTGTTTGCTAGTGCTGTTGGTGAGGAGTTAAACTAATATGGCAGGGGGATGGGAAACAATACAGGGAGACAGAGGGAAACAAAAAGGAGACAAAAACAAAAGACAGAAAAGAGATGAGTAAAAGTGGAGGGCAGAGAAACCAAAGGCAAGAAACAAAAAGGGCCACTGAATATAAAAGGGCTGCAGGAGGGGTAAAAACTAAAAATCATGGTTTAAAAACTAGGATGAAAACACTCTACCTAAATGCACGCAGCATTAGAAATAAAGTAAATGAGTTGACGGGACAAATCATTACAAATGGGTATGATTTGGTGGCCATTACAGAAACATGGTTGCAAGGTGGCCAAGACAGGGAATTAAACATACAGGGGTATCTGATGATTCAGAAAGATAGGCAAGAAGGGAAAGGAGGTGGGGTAGCTCTGTTAATAAAGGATGATATCAGGGCAGTTGTGAGGGATGATATTGGCTCCAATGAACAAAATGTTGAATCATTGTGGGTGGAGATTAGAGATAGTAAGGGGAAAAAGTCACTGGTCTGCGTAGTTTATAGGCCCCCAAATAATAACTACATGGTGGGGCGGGCAATAATCAAGCGAATAATGGAGGAATGTGAAAAAGGAACGGCAGTAGTTATGGGGGATTTTAACCTACATATCGATTGGTCAAATCAAATCGCAGGGGGTAGCCTGGAGGAGGAATTCATAGAATGCATATGGGATTGTTTCTTAGAACAGTATGTAACAGAGCCTACAAGGGAGCAAGCCATTTTAGATCTGGTCCTGTGTAACGAGACAGGAAAAATAAACGATCTCCTCGTAAAAGATCCTCTCGGAATGAGTGATCACAATATGGTTGAATTTGTAATACAGATTTAGGATGAGGAAGTTGTGTCAGAAATGAGCGTACTATGCTTAAACAAAGGGGACTACAGTGGGATGAGGGCAGAGTTGGCTAAAGTAGACTGGAAACAAGGACTAAACGGTGGCACAATTGAGGAACAGTGGAGGACTTTTAAGGAGCTCTTTCATAATGCGCAACAAAAATATATTCCAGTGAAAAAGGGCGGCAAGAGAAGAGATAACCAGCCATGGATAACCAAGGAAATAAAGGAAAGTATCAAATCAAAGACCAATGCGTATAAGGTGGCCAAGGTTAGTGGGAAAGTAGAGGATTGGGTAAATTTTAAGCAACAGCAAAGAATGACTAAAAAAGCAATAAAGAAAGGGAAGATAGATTACGAAGGTAAACTTGCGCAAAACATAAAAACAGATAGTAAAAGCTTTTACAGATATATAAAACGGAAAAGAGTGACGAAAGTAAATGTTGGTCCCTTAGAAGATGAAAAGGGGGATTTAATAATGGGAAATGTGGAAATGGCTGAGACCTTAAACAATAATTTTGCTTCCGTCTTCACAGTGGAAGACACAAAAACTATGCCAAAAATTGCTGGTCATAGGAACGTGGGAAGGGAGGACCTTGAGATGATCACTATCACCAGGGAGGTAGTGCTGGACAGACTAATGGGACTGAAGGTAGACAAGTCCCCTGGTCCAGATGAAATGCATCCCAGGGTATTAAAAGAGATGGCGGAAGTTATAGCAGATGCATTTGTTATAATCTACCAAAATTCTCTGGACTCTGGGGAGGTACCAGCAGATTGGAGAGCAGCTAATGTAACGCCTCTGTTTAAAAAAGGGGGCAGGCAAAAGGCAGGTAACTATAGGCCGGTTAGTTTAACATCTGTAGTGGGGAAAATGCTTGAAACTATCATTAAGGAAGAAATAGCGGGACATCTGGATAGGAATAGTGCAATCAAGCAGACGCAGCATGGATTCATGAAAGGGAAATCATGTTTGACTAATTTACTGGAATTCTTTGAGGATATAACGAGCATGGTGGATAGAGGTATACCGAGGAATGTGGTGTATTTAGATTTCCAAAAGGCATTCGATAAGGTGCCACACAAAAGGTTACTGCAGAAGATAAAGGTACGCGGAGTCAGAGGAAATGTATTAGCATGGATAGAGAATTGGCTGGCGAACAGAAAGCAGAGAGTCGGGATAAATGGGTTCTTTTCCGGTTGGAAATCAGTGGTTAGTGGTGTGCCACAGGGATCGGTACTGGGACCACAACTGTTTACAATATACATAGATGACCTGGAAGAGGGGACAGAATGTAGTGCAACAAAATTTGCAGATGAAACTAAGATTAGTGGGAAAGCAGGTTGTGTAGAGGATTCAGAGAGGTTGCAAGGAGATTTGGATAGGTTAAGCGAATGGGCTAAGGTTTGGCAGATGGAATATAATGTCGGAAAGTGTGAGGTCATCCACCTTGGGAAAAAAAACAGTAAAAGGGAATATTATTTGAATGGGGAGAAATTACAACATGCTGTGGTGCAGAGGGACCTGGGTGTCCTTGTGCATGAAACTCTTTTAGAGTCTACCTGCGAAAACATAAACATTAAACTGTGCCACCCGACCTGGGTGACACTCCAGACATTTACAAGGCCCATTTTTTTTTTCCCCCCTTTTTTATGTTTTTTTTTTTGTTTTTTCTTTTTTTTTTTTTTGTTTTTTTTTTGGGCACTAAAATCACAATTTTTCCCCAGTGCCCCCTATAAAAGGGAAGGGGACACTAAAAGCACCGGCAATTAAAACAAATTAACTTTAAAACGTAAAATCAAATTAAAATTTGGTTGCCGGGCGTGATGATGCACTCCAGTCCCTCCGGTGCCCACCTCTCGCGGAAGGCCGCGAGCGTACCGGTGGACACCGCGTGCTCCATCTCCAAGGACACCCTGGACCGGATGTAAGAGCGGAAGAGAGGCAGGCAGTCAGGTTGAACGACCCCCTCGACCGCCCGCTGCCTGGACCGGCTGATGGCACCCTTGGCCGTGCCCAGGAGCAGTCCTACGAGGAGGCCTTCGGACCTACCCGCTCCCCTCCGCACAGGGTGCCCAAAGATCAGGAGAGTGGGACTGAAGTGCAGCCAGAATTTCAGGAGCAGCCCCTTCAAATAATGGAACAGGGGCTGCAACCTTGTGCA
Source organism: Pristiophorus japonicus (assembly GCF_044704955.1). Classification (NCBI taxonomy): domain Eukaryota; kingdom Metazoa; phylum Chordata; class Chondrichthyes; family Pristiophoridae; genus Pristiophorus; species Pristiophorus japonicus. The sequence continues at coordinate 279,031,848 of NC_091980.1, read as the reverse complement.
CTCAATAAAAACATGGAACACGGACTCCTCCAGACCGCAGAAATTGCAGGCGGCCTGGGAGTCCGTGAACCGGCTTAAAAATTTGTTGCACGGCACTGCTCCGTGCACCACCCTCCAGGCCAAGTCCCCGATGAATAGTGGGAGGACCCCTGCGTAGAGTGCCCTCCATCGGGGACCCCCGCCTCCTCCGGACGGCAAGATGGTGCGCCATGGCGTGTCCGGACGGCCGGCGAGGATGGCAAAGTTGAGGGTGTGCAGGAGCAGCCCGTACAGGAAACCCCTCCGCGCGGAACTGAAAGGCACGGAGGGGATTTCCCCGAGGCGGCTCAAGTTGTGAGGCGCCGGCCCCCGAGGGAGGTTCCGGGGTTTGGCGCCGATGAGGAATTCCGTCCGGACGGGGGTCAGTTCGGACGGGATCTCCCCACGTGCTTGAGCCTCCTCGATACACCTAACGGAGTCAGGGCCCAGAGCTGTTTTTAGCGACTCGATGGCATCGGCCGCGCGGCGGACGTTGGCAGAATTTAGGCGCCGCGCCAGCGTGACTGGCGCCATCCAGCCCGCTCCTCCGCCATCGAGCAGGTCCCTGACCCTGGTCACCTCACCAGCCACAGCCCTCTCTTCCGACCGCCACATGAAGCCTCGGCCGTGGAGGTACGGATTCCCGAGCAGCGGCTCCTGCAGGACGGCCGCCACTCCAGCCGGCGGAGAGCTGCGCTTGGTGGAGACTTTGTTCCAGACCCTGATGAGTTCCCTGTAAAAGACAGGCAGCTCCCGGAGGGCGGTCCTGGCACCCCCCAAGTTCACAAACAGGAGCTGCGTGTCATAATTGAGGTCGAGCTGCTGGCGGAAGAAATACCTCGCCAGAGCACACCACCTAGGAGGGGGCTCGACGTAAAGGTATCTCTGCAGGGTCTGAAGACGGAAAGTCGCGAGCTGGGCGCTGACGCACACCAACGACTGACCGCCCTCCTCAAGCGGGAGACTCAAGACCGCGACAGAGACCCAGTGCTTCCTGTTGTTCCAGAAGAAGTCCACCAGCTTCTTCTGTATCTTGGCGACAAACGCAGGGGGAGGGGTCAAAGTGACCAGCCGGTACCACAGCATTGCGGCCACCAGCTGGTTTATGACTAGCGCTCGACCCCTGTAGGACAGCACTCGGAGCAGTCCTGTCCAGCGCCCTAGGCGAGCGGCGACCTTGGCCTCCAGCTCCTGCCAGTTCGCCGGCCAGGCTTCCTCGTCGGGGCTAAGGTAGACTCCCAGATAGAGGAGATGGGTCGTGCTCCAGGCAAAAGGCCTGAGCTCCTCCGGCAGGGAGTCCACCCGCCACTGACCCACCAGGAGTCCGGAACATTTCTCCCAGTTGATCCTGGCGGAGGACGCGGCCGAGTAAATCTCCTGGCACTCACGCATCCTCCGCAGGTCAGCGGGATCCTCTACCGCGAGGAGCACGTCATCGGCGTAAGCCGAGAGGACGACCTCCACGCCCGGCCCTTGCAGAGCCAGTCCCGTCAACCTCGTCCGCAAGAGGCGCAGGAAAGGCTCCACGCAAACGGCGTATAACTGGCCGGACATGGGGCATCCCTGGCGCACCCCTCTCCTAAAGCGAAGGGGCGCCGTCAAGGACCCGTTAACCTTAATCAGACACTCCGCGGCGGCGTACAAAAGTCGGATCCGGGCGACGAAATGCGTCCCGAACCCGAAAGCGCGCAGGGTTCCGAGCAGATAGTCGTGATCCACCCTGTCGAACGCCTTCTCTTGGTCGAGGGATAGGAAGGCGACCGACAGACCAGCCTCCTGGGAGCAATGGATGAGGTCCCGGACCAGATGGATGTTGTCGTGGATTGTCCGGCCCGGGACCGTGTATGACTGGTCGGGGTGGATCATGTGGTCCAGCACGGCACCAAGGCGAGCAGACATCGCCCTGGCGAAGATTTTGTAGTCCGTGCTGAGGAGGGAGACCGGGCGCCAGTTCTTAAGGAGGCGGAGATCGCCCTTCTTAGGCAGCAGGACGATGACTGCCCTGCGCCAAGAGAGGGGCATCTCCCCGGTCGCCAGACTTTCCCCCAGGACCCGCGCGTAGTCGCCCCCCAGGACGTCCCAGAACGCCCTGTGGAACTCCACGGTCAGCCCGTCCAGCCCCGGGGATTTTCCCCTCGAGAGCCGGGCGAGGGCACCGGTCAGCTCCGCCAGGCTTAGCGGAGCTTCCAGATTTTCGGCGCCCTCCGGGCCGACCTTCGGCAGGTCCTCCCACAAAACTCTACGCGCTTCCTCGCTGGACGGATCCGGAGAGAACAGAGCCCCGTAATATTCACGGACCCTGTTGTTGACGCCCTCCGGATCCGAGACGAGAGAGCCGTCGTCGGCCAGCAGCGTCAAGAGCTGCTTACGGACACTCTGCCTTTTTTCCAGCGAGTAGAAGAAGGGGGAGCCGCGGTCCAGATCCCGCAGGAACCGGATCCGCGACCTCACGAACGCGCCTCGGGACCCGACGAGCTGCAGGTCCTTCAGCGCGGCCTTCTTCGCTTCGTACACCGTCCGCAGGGCCGGGTCCTGGACGACTTGACCGAGACGGGCTTCCAGGTCGAGCACCTCTTTTTCTAGGCGCCCGACTCTGGCCGCCCGCCTCTTGGTCGACCCCCTCGCGTACTCTTGACAGAAGACGCGGACGTGAGCCTTGCCCACGTCCCACCATAGCCTCAAGGAGGGGAAGCCCCCCTGCTTCCTTCTCCAGTCGGACCAGAATCGACGGAACGAGTCCTGGAACCGCACGTCCTCCAGCAGCCGGTTGTTAAAGTGCCAGTACGCGGACCCCGTCCTCGCGCGGAGCGAAGCGAGCTCCGCCCACACCAGGTGGTGGTCCGAGCACGGCACCGGCCGCATGGAGGCCGCCGGGACGCAGGAAACGTACGCCCGAGACACGTAAAGGCGGTCGACTCTAGACCATCCAACTCCAGGCCTCACCCAAGTAAAGGCGCTGGAGTCGGGGTGGAGATTTCGCCAGACGTCCACCAAGTCGAAGGACCCGACCAGGTCCCTCAACTTCTCCATCGCCGTCATGCACTGCGGGGCACCGGAGCGGTCCCTCGCCTCGAGGGTGCAGTTAAAATCCCCCCCGAGGACAATGCAGTCGCCGACGTCGACGGAGCCAAGAAGAGCGGACACCTCTTCAAAGAAGCGCGTCTGCTGCGGGCCGGGATGAGGGGCGTACACGTTCACGAGATGGAGCGGCACGTCCCCCAGGCGAACCGTTACGTGCAGCAAGCGGCCTGGCACGGGCTCCTCGACCCCCAAGATCTCCGGCTGAAAATGCGGGCCCAGCAAGATTGCCACCCCACTTGAAATGGCGGTGAGGTGGCTCATGCGGACCTCTCCTTGCCATTCCAGGAGCCACGTGGCTTCGTCTCCCGGAACGGTGTGGGTTTCTTGCAGGAAGCACACCGCATATTTCCCCTCCCGCAGGAGCGAAAAATTGTCAAATCTACGGCGTGCCCCTCTGCCGCCGTTGATGTTGAGGCTGGCTATGGTTATCTTCATGGCAAAAGCATAGTGCAACCTCTACCTTAACCTATTGTGGGGGAGGGAGCGAAGTCTTTTGTTGAACTCCGCTCCCTCCGCAGCCCAGCGAGGAGTCCCTCGAGCTCGCGCAGCTCAAGGTGCTGCTCCTTTGTCAAGGGCCCGCCCGCGGCCAAGGTTTTAACGGCGGCGCGGACGGACCCCTTGATCAGCTCCGGCTCGGACCATTTTTCCAGGGCCAGTCGGGCTTGGTCGCGGCGACCCCGGCTCTGGGCCAAAAAGTCCCGGAGTTCCTTTGCAGGAACGAGGAGGGCCTCAGCGGCGGCCGCGAGCAGATCCACCGCCTCCCTGGCGGTGGTCTCTAGGTCTTCACCCGCGTCCCCCACCGAGTCCCCGTCCTCCTCCGGGAGGTGGCCGCCAGCAGCCGGCCCATCGACCGCACAAGGTACGGCAAATGAACCGGCCGCTCCAACCGGCCCTGGCACTGCCCCGATCCCACCCCCAGGATCGTCGGCAGAGGAGTCCCCACTGGGCTCTTTTAAAAATGGTGCCGGGTCGGGAAATGACAGCGGAAGGGGTTCCCCCTCCGCCCCAGGAACCGGAGAACAAGGAGAGACCCGGCCATAGGAAATCCCCAGGCCCTCCAAGTGCTCCAGCTCCAAAGTAAGGGGCGAGGGTGGGTGTTCCTCCCCCTCCCCGCTGCCACCCCCCGGCCCAGCATCTACAGTATCATTAAAATCAATTGTTTCATTCTCTGCCGGGTCGAGCAAATCCCGGGGTAAGTTGTGTATTGGCTGGGCGGGCTCAGGTTCGGCCTTTTCGGCCCCGCCCGCCTCGGTCCCCGGGACGCTCGACCCGGCGGCTATGCATTCTTCCACTGGCCCCACGCCCCCCACGACAGGCAGATCTTCCACGCCCTCCCCAGGAGGCAGCGGCTGGGCAGCCTCGACTGCCTCACCCTCCCCGGGGAAAGACTCCTCGCGCCTGCAGCGCAATTTGGGGGCGCTGGTGGGGGACGCGGGACACGCGGCGGGCACCGCCTCCTCCGCGGAGGGATGTTGTTCCCCCTCCGCCTCATTGGGGCGGTGCCTCTTTTTGTTCCTGGGGGCGCGCGGAGTCAGGGAGACCTCCATGTCTGCCGAGGCCTCCCGCTCCGCCCCCCCCTTTTCCTTTTCTTGCCCGCGCCTGGGCCCCTCTGTGGTGGTATTCAAGGGCCCGGGCACGGGCTCGGGGCACCCCGCGCTCGCCGGTGACTGGGTTGGGCTGAGCGCGGTGGTCAGACTTTCCGGCGCACCGAGGGGACCCGCCTCGAGATGTTTCGCCTTCTTCCGCGCCTTCTTTCCGGTCGAACGCTCTCCCTCCCCCCCGCCGGAGGCCCTGAAAACAAAGGCCTCCGACGATGCCCGCGCACCCATGGCTCCCGGCACGCGGACGCAACTAGGGGGAGGGGTGGCGGCGGCGCCAGCTATGGCCGCCTTCGGTGGTTTGGCGGCCTTGGAGGCGGGGCAGTTCTTGCGAACGTGCCCCACCTCCCTGCAGGCATGGCACCGCACGCCGTCCGACGTCCAGAAGACGCGGTAGGCAGTCCCCTCGTGCACCACATTAAAGTGCCCTTCTGTCAGGTCCTCCCGCGCCAGCCGGACAAAGAGCTGGCGGCGGAAGGAGAACACGTGGCGCAGGCTGTTCTCCCTGAGGCCGAGCGGTATGGGGTTGATCCCCGACCTTACCTCCCCCAGTTGGTGTAGGTGAGGGAGGAGGAGCTCAGCGGAAACAAAGGGCGGGACGTTTGACACGATGACCCTCTGCGCGGTGGCCTCGAGAGGGTCCACCGGCAGGAACGTCCCGCCCACCGTGAGCCCCTTTTCAAGGGCCAGGGACACCGCCCGCTCCGACCCCAGGAAGAACACGGCCTTCCCAGACATCTTGGAGGCTGCGACAATGGCCGAGGGGCCGACTACCCCAGCCATCGCCCGCACGCACTCCTCGATGGTCATTGTGGGGTGAGTGTAGCTCTTGACCCCGTGTTTTTTCGTAATTAACCTAAATGGTGGCAGGGCAGCGGGTGGCGCAGGAGGGGCCGTGGAAGCGGTTGCCACCTGCGCATACGTCCTTGCTGGCCCTGCCACCGGCGTGGATGGGGTCGCCATCACGGGGTCCCTTTAAGGGCTACACCCACCCCAAAGTCACAGGCCTTAATGGTCTTAATTGGCCTCTTGTATAATGACTGAGCAGAGGAGCCCTTAATGAGGCACACCTCTCCCCTAGTTGGCAATTGGGGAGGGGCCTTGCTCCCTCTGCTCAGTTGTCTTAAATTGTTTGTTTTTTAAATTAAATTTGGAAGGAAGGGCTCTCAGAGAGAGAGGGGAGAAACAGAGTAACAGAGAAAAGAGAGAGGGGGGTGGGAAGGGGGGGGGGCTGCGAGGGCAGGTCTCTCGTCGCAGCTGTGGGTGGGTGCACTCCCCAGATGGCAAAACACACAAGTCTTTGAGGTGGTCTTCAGGTGGGGGGAGAAGATGTCTTCACCTGGGGTAGCTGGAGCCACCAGGCACTCCTAACGATCTTTAATTGGGTGATTAATGAAAATCTTCAGCCTGGTAGCTCCAGCTATCCCAGGCTAGGCAATTGGGGGTGGGGGGGGTTTCAATTGTGGGGGGGGCCTAGTTGTAAGCACGGCCCCCACGCACACTACCACACACACACACACACACCCCCCGCGATGTTCCGGCCCTCAGTGGTCTTCTTTCCTCCCCCCACCGATACAACAAAGTCTGTTTGGGGAAATGCACCCACACCCACCTGTAGAATGTTGGGTCTCCCTCCTTCCACACTGGATGTTGTTGGTTTTTCCCCCTCTCTCCAACTCTTTGCAGAATGGTAAAAGATGTTAAAAGAGTTTTCTGCTTTTTCCTCCTCTCCCTCTGGATAAAGTTGTAGGTGAAGCCCCTTCCTTCCTTCTCTTCCTGGCTGGTCTCAGGGCTCTCCAGGCAGGAGCTCAAGTTGCTAGCTGCTTCCCTCACTGCTCACAGCTCCAACTGAGCAGGACACGCCTCCACTGCTTCACGATTGGTCCTTGTGCATGAAACTCTTTTAGGAGTCTACCTGCAAAACATAAACAACATTAAACTGTGCCACCCGACCTGGGTGACACAGCAGACATTTTCAAGCCCCTTTTTTTTTTTGGTTTTTGGTTTTTTTTTTGGGGCGCTAAAATCAAATTTTTCCAGTGCCCCCTATAAAAGGAGAGGGGGACACTAAAAACACCGGCAATTAAAACAAATTAAACTTTAAAACGTAAAATCAAATTAAAATTTGGTTGCCGGGCGTGATGATGCACTCCAGTCCCTCCGGTGCCCACCTCTCGCGGAAGGCCGCGAGCGTACCGGTGGACACCGCGTGCTCCATCTCCAAGGACACCCTGGATCGGATGTAAGAGCGGAAGAGAGGCAGGCAGTCAGGTTGAACGACCCCCTCGACCGCCCGCTGCCTGGACCGGCTGATGGCACCCTTGGCCGTGCCCAGGAGCAGTCCTACGAGGAGGCCCTCGGACCTACCCGCTCCCCTCCGCACAGGGTGCCCAAAGATCAGGAGAGTGGGACTGAAGTGCAGCCAGAATTTCAGGAGCAGCCCCTTCAAATAGTGGAACAGGGGCTGCAACCTTGTGCATTCAATAAAAACATGGAACACGGACTCCTCCAGACCGCAGAAATTGCAGGCGGCCTGGGAGTCCGTGAACCGGCTTAAAAATTTGTTGCACGGCACTGCTCCGTGCACCACCCTCCAGGCCAAGTCCCCGATGAATAGTGGGAGGACCCCTGCGTAGAGTGCCCTCCATCGGGGACCCCCGCCTCCTCCGGACGGCAAGATGGTACGCCATGGCGTGTCCGGATGGCCGGCGAGGATGGCAAAGTTGAGGGTGTGCAGGAGCAGCCCGTACAGGAAACCCCTCCGCGCGGAACTGAAAGGCACGGAGGGGATTTCCCCGAGGCGGCTCAAGTTGTGAGGCGCCGGCCCCCGAGGGAGGTTCCGGGGTTTGGCGCCGATGAGGAATTCCGTCCGGACGGGGGTCAGTTCGGACGGGATCTCCCCACGTGCTTGAGCCTCCTCGATACACCTAACGGAGTCAGGGCCCAGAGCTGTTTTTAGCGACTCGATGGCATCGGCCGCGCGGCGGACGTTGGCAGAATTTAGGCGCCGCGCCAGCGTGACTGGCGCCATCCAGCCCGCTCCTCCGCCATCGAGCAGGTCCCTGACCCTGGTCACCTCACCAGCCACAGCCCTCTCTTCCGACCGCCACATGAAGCCTCGGCCGTGGAGGTACGGATTCCCGAGCAGCGGTTCCTGCAGGACGGCCGCCACTCCAGCCGGCGGAGAGCTGCGCTTGGTGGAGACTTTGTTCCAGACCCTGATGAGTTCCCTGTAAAAGACAGGCAGCTCCCGGAGGGCGGTCCTGGCACCCCCCAAGTTCACAAACAGGAGCTGCGTGTCATAATTGAGGTCGAGCTGCTGGCGGAAGAAATACCTCGCCAGAGCACACCACCTAGGAGGGGGCTCGACGTAAAGGTATCTCTGCAGGGTCTGAAGACGGAAAGTCGCGAGCTGGGCGCTGACGCACACCAACGACTGACCGCCCTCCTCAAGCGGGAGACTCAAGACCGCAACAGAGACCCAGTGCTTCCTGTTGTTCCAGAAGAAGTCCACCAGCTTCTTCTGTATCTTGGCGACAAACGCAGGGGGAGGGGTCAAAGTGACCAGCCGGTACCACAGCATTGCGGCCACCAGCTGGTTTATGACTAGCGCTCGACCCCTGTAGGACAGCACTCGGAGCAGTCCTGTCCAGCGCCCTAGGCGAGCGGCGACCTTGGCCTCCAGCTCCTGCCAGTTCGCCGGCCAGGCTTCCTCGTCGGGGCTAAGGTAGACTCCCAGATAGAGGAGATGGGTCGTGCTCCAGGCAAAAGGCCTGAGCTCCTCCGGCAGGGAGTCCACCCGCCACTGACCCACCAGGAGTCCGGAACATTTCTCCCAGTTGATCCTGGCGGAGGACGCGGCCGAGTAAATCTCCTGGCACTCACGCATCCTCCGCAGGTCAGCGGGATCCTCTACCGCGAGGAGCACGTCATCGGCGTAAGCCGAGAGGACGACCTCCACGCCCGGCCCTTGCAGAGCCAGTCCCGTCAACCTCGTCCGCAAGAGGCGCAGGAAAGGCTCCACGCAAACGGCGTATAACTGGCCGGACATGGGGCATCCCTGGCGCACCCCTCTCCTAAAGCGAAGGGGCGCCGTCAAGGACCCGTTAACCTTAATCAGACACTCCGCGGCGGCGTACAAAAGTCGGATCCGGGCGACGAAATGCGTCCCGAACCCGAAAGCGCGCAGAGTTCCGAGCAGATAGTCGTGATCCACCCTGTCGAACGCCTTCTCTTGGTCGAGGGATAGGAAGGCGACCGACAGACCAGCCTCCTGGGAACAATGGATGAGGTCCCGGACCAGATGGATGTTGTCGTGGATTGTCCGGCCCGGGACCGTGTATGACTGGTCGGGGTGGATCATGTGGTCCAGCACGGCACCAAGGCGAGCAGACATCGCCCTGGCGAAGATTTTGTAGTCCGTGCTGAGGAGGGAGACCGGGCGCCAGTTCTTAAGGAGGCGGAGATCGCCCTTCTTAGGCAGCAGGACGATGACTGCCCTGCGCCAAGAGAGGGGCATCTCCCCGGTCGCCAGACTTTCCCCCAGGACCCGCGCGTAGTCGCTCCCCAGGACGTCCCAGAACGCCCTGTGGAACTCCACGGTCAGCCCGTCCAGCCCCGGGGATTTTCCCCTCGAGAGCCGGGCGAGGGCACCGGTCAGCTCCGCCAGGCTTAGCGGAGCTTCCAGATTTTCGGCGCCCTCCGGGCCGACCTTCGGCAGGTCCTCCCACAAAACTCTACGCGCTTCCTCGCTGGACGGATCCGGAGAGAACAGAGCCCCGTAATATTCACGGACCCTGTTGTTGACGCCCTCCGGATCCGAGACGAGAGAGCCGTCGTCGGCCAGCAGCGTCAAGAGCTGCTTACGGACACTCTGCCTTTTTTCCAGCGAGTAGAAGAAGGGGGAGCCGCGGTCCAGATCCCGCAGGAACCGGATCCGCGACCTCACGAACGCGCCTCGGGACCCGACGAGCTGCAGGTCCTTCAGCGCGGCCTTCTTCGCTTCGTACACCGTCCGCAGGGCCGGGTCCTGGACGACTTGACCGAGACGGGCTTCCAGGTCGAGCACCTCTTTTTCTAGGCGCCCGACTCTGGCCGCCCGCCTCTTGGTCGACCCCCTCGCGTACTCTTGACAGAAGACGCGGACGTGAGCCTTGCCCACGTCCCACCATAGCCTCAAGGAGGGGAAGCCCCCCTGCTTCCTTCTCCAGTCGGACCAGAATCGACGGAACGAGTCCTGGAACCGCACGTCCTCCAGCAGCCGGTTGTTAAAGTGCCAGTACGCGGACCCCGTCCTCGCGCGGAGCGAAGCGAGCTCCGCCCACACCAGGTGGTGGTCCGAACACGGCACCGGCCGCATGGAGGCCGCCGGGACGCAGGAAACGTACGCCCGAGACACGTAAAGGCGGTCGACTCTAGACCATCCAACTCCAGGCCTCACCCAAGTAAAGGCGCTGGAGTCGGGGTGGAGATTTCGCCAGACGTCCACCAAGTCGAAGGACCCGACCAGGTCCCTCAACTTCTCCATCGCCGTCATGCACTGCGGGGCACCGGAGCGGTCCCTCGCCTCGAGGGTGCAGTTAAAATCCCCCCCGAGGACAATGCAGTCGCCGACGTCGACGGAGCCAAGAAGAGCGGACACCTCTTCAAAGAAGCGCGTTTGCTGCGGGCCGGGATGAGGGGCGTACACGTTCACGAGATGGAGCGGCACGTCCCCCAGGCGAACCGTTACGTGCAGCAAGCGGCCTGGCACGGGCTCCTCGACCCCCAAGATCTCCGGCTGAAAATGCGGGCCCAGCAAGATGGCCACCCCACTAGAAATGGCGGTGAGGTGGCTCATGCGGACCTCTCCTTGCCATTCCAGGAGCCACGTGGCTTCGTCTCCCGGAACGGTGTGGGTTTCTTGCAGGAAGCACACCGCATATTTCCCCTCCCGCAGGAGCGAAAAATTGTCAAATCTACGGCGTGCCCCTCTGCCGCCGTTGATGTTGAGGCTGGCTATGGTTATCTTCATGGCAAAAGCATAGTGCAACCTCTACCTTAACCTATTGTGGGGGAGGGAGCGGAGTCTTTTGTTGAACTCCGCTCCCCCCGCAGCCCAGCGAGGAGTCCCTCGAGCTCGCGCAGCTCAAGGTGCTGCTCCTTTGTCAAGGGCCCGCCCGCGGCCAAGGTTTTAACGGCGGCGCGGACGGACCCCTTGATCAGCTCCGGCTCGGACCATTTTTCCAGGGCCAGTCGGGCTTGGTCGCGGCGACCCCGGCTCTGGGCCAAAAAGTCCCGGAGTTCCTTTGCAGGAACGAGGAGGGCCTCAGCGGCGGCCGCGAGCAGATCCACCGCCTCACTGGCGGTGGTCACTAGGTCTTCACCCGCGTCCCCCACCGAGTCCCCGTCCTCCTCCGGGAGGTGGCCGCCAGCAGCCGGCCCATCGACCGCACAAGGTACGGCAAATGAACCGGCCGCTCCAACCGGCCCTGGCACTGCCTCGATCCCACCCCCAGGATCGTCGGCAGAGGAGTCCCCACTGGGCTCTTTTAAAAATGGTGCTGGGTCGGGAAATGACAGCGGAAGGGGTTCCCCCTCCGCCCCAGGAACCGGAGAACAAGGAGAGACCCGGCCATAGGAAATCCCCAGGCCCTCCAAGTGCTCCAGCTCCAAAGTAAGGGGCGAGGGTGGGTGTTCCTCCCCCTCCCCGCTGCCACCCCCCGGCCCAGCATCTACAGTGTCATAATTATTTGTTTCATTCTCTGCCGGGTCGAGCAAATCCCGGGGGAAGTTGGGTAATAGCTGGGCGGGCTCAGGTTCGGCCTTTTCGGCCTCGCCCGCCTCAGTCCCCGGGACGCCCGGCCCGGCGGCTACGCATTCCTCCGCGGTCCCCACACCCCCCACGACAGGCAGATCTTCCACTCCATCCCCGGGAGGCAGAGGCTGGGCAGCCTCAACTGTCTCACCCTCCCCGGGGAAAGACTCCTCGCGCCTGCAGCGCAATTTGGGGGCGCTGGTGGGGGACGCGGGACACGCGGCGGGCACCGCCTCCTCCGCGGAGGGATGTTGTTCCCCCTCCGCCTCATTGGGGCGGTGCCTCTTTTTGTTCCTGGGGGCGCGCGGAGTCAGGGAGACCTCCATGTCTGCCGAGGCCTCCCGCTCCGCCCCCCCCTTTTCCTTTTCTTGCCCGCGCCTGGGCCCCTCTGTGGTGGTATTCAAGGGCCCGGGCACGGGCTCGGGGCACCCCGCGCTCGCCGGTGACTGGGTTGGGCTGAGCGCGGTGGTCAGACTTTCCGGCGCACCGAGGGGACCCGCCTCGAGATGTTTCGCCTTCTTCCGCGCCTTCTTTCCGGTCGAACGCTCTCCCTCCCCCCCGCCGGAGGCCCTGAAAACAAAGGCCTCCGACGATGCCCGCGCACCCATGGCTCCCGGCACGCGGACGCAACTAGGGGGAGGGGTGGCGGCGGTGCCAGCCTTGGCCGCCTTCGGTGGTTTGGCGGCCTTGGAGGCGGGGCAGTTCTTACGAACATGCCCCACCTCCCTACAGGCATGGCACCGCACGCCGTCCGACGTCCAGAAGACGCGGTAGGCAGTCCCCTCGTGCACCACATTAAAGTGCCCTTCTGTCACGTCCTCCCGCGCCAGCCGGACAAAGAGCTGGCGGCGGAAGGAGAACACGTGGCGCAGGCTGTTCTCCCTGAGGCCGAGCGGTATGGGGTTGATCCCTGACCTTACCTCCCCCAGTTGTTGTAGGTGAGGGAGGAGGAGCTCAGCGGGAACAAAGGGCGGGACGTTCGACACGATGACCCTCTGCGCGGTGGCCTCGAGAGGATCCACCGGCAGGAACGTCCCGCCCACCGTGAGCCCCTTTTCGAGGGCCAGGGACACCGCCCGCTCCGACCCCAGGAAGAAAACAGCCTTCCCAGACATCTTGGAGGCTGCGACAATGGCCGAGGGGCCGACTACCCCAGCCATCGCCCGCACGCACTCCTCAATGCTCATTGTGGGGTGAGTGTAGCTCTTGACCCCGTGTTTTCTAGTAATTAATCTAAATGGTGGCAGGGCAGCGGGTGGCGCAGGAGGTGCTGTGGAAGCGGTTGCCACCTGCGCATACGTCCTTGCTGGCCCTGCCACCGGCGTGGATGGGGTCGCCATCACGGGGTCCCTTTAAGGGCTACACCCACCCCAAAGTCACAGGCCTTAATGGTCTTTAATGGCCTCTTATGTTCACTGAGCAGAGGAGCCCTTAACGAGGCACCTCTCCCCTCGTTGACAATTGGGGAGAGGCCTTGCTCCCTCTGCTCAGTTGTCTTAATTGTTTTTTTTTTTAAATTTGGAAGGAAGGGCTCTCAGAGAGAGAGGGGAGAAACAGAGTAACAGAGAAAAGAGAGAGGGGGGTGGGAAGGGGGGGGGGCTGCGAGGGCAGGTCTCTCGTCGCAGCTGTGGGTGGGTGCACTCCCCAGATGGCAAAACACACAAGTCTTTGAGGTGGTCTTCAGGTGGGGGGAGAAGATGTCTTCACCTGGGGTAGCTGGAGCCACCAGGCACTCCTAACGATCTTTAATTGGGTGATTAATGAAAATCTTCAGCCTGGTAGCTCCAGCTATCCCAGGCTAGGCAATTGGGGGTGGGGGGGGTTTCAATTGTGGGGGGGGCCTAGTTGTAAGCACGGCCCCCACGCACACTACCACACACACACACACACACCCCCCGCGATGTTCCGGCCCTCAGTGGTCTTCTTTCCTCCCCCCACCGATACAACAAAGTCTGTTTGGGGAAATGCACCCACACCCACCTGTAGAATGTTGGGTCTCCCTCCTTCCACACTGGATGTTGTTGGTTTTTCCCCCTCTCTCCAACTCTTTGCAGAATGGTAAAAGATGTTAAAAGAGTTTTCTGCTTTTTCCTCCTCTCCCTCTGGATAAAGTTGTAGGTGAAGCCCCTTCCTTCCTTCTCTTCCTGGCTGGTCTCAGGGCTCTCCAGGCAGGAGCTCAAGTTGCTAGCTGCTTCCCTCACTGCTCACAGCTCCAACTGAGCAGGACACGCCTCCACTGCTTCACGATTGGTCCTTGTGCATGAAACTCTTTTAGAGTCTACCTGCGAAAACATAAACATTAAACTGTGCCACCCGACCTGGGTGACACTCCAGACATTTACAAGGCCCATTTTTTTTTCCCCCCTTTTTTGTGTTTTTTTTTGTTTTTTCTTTTTTTTTTGTTTTTTTTTGGGCACTAAAATCACAATTTTTCCCCAGTGCCCCCTATAAAAGGGAAGGGGACACTAAAAGCACCGGCAATTAAAACAAATTAACTTTAAAACGTGAAATCAAATTAAAATTTGGTTGCCGGGCGTGATGATGCACTCCAGTCCCTCCGGTGCCCACCTCTCGCGGAAGGCCGCGAGCGTACCGGTGGACACCGCGTGCTCCATCTCCAAGGACACCCTGGACCGGATGTAAGAGCGGAAGAGAGGCAGGCAGTCAGGTTGAACGACCCCCTCGACCGCCCGCTGCCTGGACCGGCTGATGGCACCCTTGGCCGTGCCCAGGAGCAGTCCTACGAGGAGGCCTTCGGACCTACCCGCTCCCCTCCGCACAGGGTGCCCAAAGATCAGGAGAGTGGGACTGAAGTGCAGCCAGAATTTCAGGAGCAGCCCCTTCAAATAATGGAACAGGGGCTGCAACCTTGTGCACTCCATAAAAACATGGAACACGGACTCCTCCAGACCGCAGAAATTGCAGGCGGCCTGGGAGTCCGTGAACCGGCTTAAAAATTTGTTGCACGGCACTGCTCCGTGCACCACCCTCCAGGCCAAGTCCCCGATGAATAGTGGGAGGACCCCCGCGTAGAGTGCCCTCCATCGGGGACCCCCGCCTCCTCCGGACGGCAAGATGGTGCGCCATGGCGTGTCCGGACGGCCGGCGAGGATGGCAAAGTTGAGGGTGTGCAGGAGCAGCCCGTACAGGAAACCCCTCCGCGCGGAACTGAAAGGCACGGAGGGGATTTCCCCGAGGCGGCTCAAGTTGTGAGGCGCCGGCCCCCGAGGGAGGTTCCGGGGTTTGGCGCCGATGAGGAATTCCGTCCGGACGGGGGTCAGTTCGGACGGGATCTCCCCACGTGCTTGAGCCTCCTCGATACACCTAACGGAGTCAGGGCCCAGAGCTGTTTTTAGCGACTCGATGGCATCGGCCGCGCGGCGGACGTTGGCAGAATTTAGGCGCCGCGCCAGCGTGACTGGCGCCATCCAGCCCGCTCCTCCGCCATCGAGCAGGTCCCTGACCCTGGTCACCTCACCAGCCACAGCCCTCTCTTCCGACCGCCACATGAAGCCTCGGCCGTGGAGGTACGGATTCCCGAGCAGCGGCTCCTGCAGGACGGCCGCCACTCCAGCCGGCGGAGAGCTGCGCTTGGTGGAGACTTTGTTCCAGACCCTGATGAGTTCCCTGTAAAAGACAGGCAGCTCCCGGAGGGCGGTCCTGGCACCCCCCAAGTTCACAAACAGGAGCTGCGTGTCATAATTGAGGTCGAGCTGCTGGCGGAAGAAATACCTCGCCAGAGCACACCACCTAGGAGGGGGCTCGACGTAAAGGTATCTCTGCAGGGTCTGAAGACGGAAAGTCGCGAGCTGGGCGCTGACGCACACCAACGACTGACCGCCCTCCTCAAGCGGGAGACTCAAGACCGCGACAGAGACCCAGTGCTTCCTGTTGTTCCAGAAGAAGTCCACCAGCTTCTTCTGTATCTTGGCGACAAACGCAGGGGGAGGGGTCAAAGTGACCAGCCGGTACCACAGCATTGCGGCCACCAGCTGGTTTATGACTAGCGCTCGACCCCTGTAGGACAGCACTCGGAGCAGTCCTGTCCAGCGCCCTAGGCGAGCGGCGACCTTGGCCTCCAGCTCCTGCCAGTTCGCCGGCCAGGCTTCCTCGTCGGGGCTAAGGTAGACTCCCAGATAGAGGAGATGGGTCGTGCTCCAGGCAAAAGGCCTGAGCTCCTCCGGCAGGGAGTCCACCCGCCACTGACCCACCAGGAGTCCGGAACATTTCTCCCAGTTGATCCTGGCGGAGGACGCGGCCGAGTAAATCTCCTGGCACTCACGCATCCTCCGCAGGTCAGCGGGATCCTCTACCGCGAGGAGCACGTCATCGGCGTAAGCCGAGAGGACGACCTCCACGCCCGGCCCTTGCAGAGCCAGTCCCGTCAACCTCGTCCGCAAGAGGCGCAGGAAAGGCTCCACGCAAACGGCGTATAACTGGCCGGACATGGGGCATCCCTGGCGCACCCCTCTCCTAAAGCGAAGGGGCGCCGTCAAGGACCCGTTAACCTTAATCAGACACTCCGCGGCGGCGTACAAAAGTCGGATCCGGGCGACGAAATGCGTCCCGAACCCGAAAGCGCGCAGAGTTCCGAGCAGATAGTCGTGATCCACCCTGTCGAACGCCTTCTCTTGGTCGAGGGATAGGAAGGCGACCGACAGACCAGCCTCCTGGGAACAATGGATGAGGTCCCGGACCAGATGGATGTTGTCGTGGATTGTCCGGCCCGGGACCGTGTATGACTGGTCGGGGTGAATCATGTGGTCCAGCACGGCACCAAGGCGAGCAGACATCGCCCTGGCGAAGATTTTGTAGTCCGTGCTGAGGAGGGAGACCGGGCGCCAGTTCTTAAGGAGGCGGAGATCGCCCTTCTTAGGCAGCAGGACGATGACTGCCCTGCGCCAAGAGAGGGGCATCTCCCCGGTCGCCAGACTTTCCCCCAGGACCCGCGCGTAGTCGCTCCCCAGGACGTCCCAGAACGCCCTGTGGAACTCCACGGTCAGCCCGTCCAGCCCCGGGGATTTTCCCCTCGAGAGCCGGGCGAGGGCACCGGTCAGCTCCGCCAGGCTTAGCGGAGCTTCCAGATTTTCGGCGCCCTCCGGGCTGACCTTCGGCAGGTCCTCCCACAAAACTCTACGCGCTTCCTCGCTGGACGGATCCGGAGAGAACAGAGCCCCGTAATATTCACGGACCCTGTTGTTGACGCCCTCCGGATCCGAGACGAGAGAGCCGTCGTCGGCCAGCAGCGTCAAGAGCTGCTTACGGACACTCTGCCTTTTTTCCAGCGAGTAGAAGAAGGGGGAGCCGCGGTCCAGATCCCGCAGGAACCGGATCCGCGACCTCACGAACGCGCCTCGGGACCCGACGAGCTGCAGGTCCTTCAGCGCGGCCTTCTTCGCTTCGTACACCGTCCGCAGGGCCGGGTCCTGGACGACTTGACCGAGACGGGCTTCCAGGTCGAGCACCTCTTTTTCTAGGCGCCCGACTCTGGCCGCCCGCCTCTTGGTCGACCCCCTCGCGTACTCTTGACAGAAGACGCGGACGTGAGCCTTGCCCACGTCCCACCATAGCCTCAAGGAGGGGAAGCCCCCCTGCTTCCTTCTCCAGTCGGACCAGAATCGACGGAACGAGTCCTGGAACCGCACGTCCTCCAGCAGCCGGTTGTTAAAGTGCCAGTACGCGGACCCCGTCCTCGCGCGGAGCGAAGCGAGCTCCGCCCACACCAGGTGGTGGTCCGAACACGGCACCGGCCGCATGGAGGCCGCCGGGACGCAGGAAACGTACGCCCGAGACACGTAAAGGCGGTCGACTCTAGACCATCCAACTCCAGGCCTCACCCAAGTAAAGGCGCTGGAGTCGGGGTGGAGATTTCGCCAGACGTCCACCAAGTCGAAGGACCCGACCAGGTCCCTCAACTTCTCCATCGCCGTCATGCACTGCGGGGCACCGGAGCGGTCCCTCGCCTCGAGGGTGCAGTTAAAATCCCCCCCGAGGACAATGCAGTCGCCGACGTCGACGGAGCCAAGAAGAGCGGACACCTCTTCAAAGAAGCGCGTTTGCTGCGGGCCGGGATGAGGGGCGTACACGTTCACGAGATGGAGCGGCACGTCCCCCAGGCGAACCGTTACGTGCAGCAAGCGGCCTGGCACGGGCTCCTCGACCCCCAAGATCTCCGGCTGAAAATGCGGGCCCAGCAAGATGGCCACCCCACTAGAAATGGCGGTGAGGTGGCTCATGCGGACCTCTCCTTGCCATTCCAGGAGCCACGTGGCTTCGTCTCCCGGAACGGTGTGGGTTTCTTGCAGGAAGCACACCGCATATTTCCCCTCCCGCAGGAGCGAAAAATTGTCAAATCTACGGCGTGCCCCTCTGCCGCCGTTGATGTTGAGGCTGGCTATGGTTATCTTCATGACAAAAGCATAGTGCAACCTCTACCTTAACCTATTGTGGGGGAGGGAGCGGAGTCTTTTGTTGAACTCCGCTCCCTCCGCAGCCCAGCGAGGAGTCCCTCGAGCTCGCGCAGCTCAAGGTGCTGCTCCTTTGTCAAGGGCCCGCCCGCGGCCAAGGTTTTAACGGCGGCGCGGACGGACCCCTTGATCAGCTCCGGCTCGGACCATTTTTCCAGGGCCAGTCGGGCTTGGTCGCGGCGACCCCGGCTCTGGGCCAAAAAGTCCCGGAGTTCCTTTGCAGGAACGAGGAGGGCCTCAGCGGCGGCCGCGAGCAGATCCACCGCCTCCCTGGCGGTGGTCTCTAGGTCTTCACCCGCGTCCCCCACCGAGTCCCCGTCCTCCTCCGGGAGGTGGCCGCCAGCAGCCGGCCCATCGACCGCACAAGGTACGGCAAATGAACCGGCCGCTCCAACCGGCCCTGGCACTGCCCCGATCCCACCCCCAGGATCGTCGGCAGAGGAGTCCCCACTGGGCTCTTTTAAAAATGGTGCTGGGTCGGGAAATGACAGCGGAAGGGGTTCCCCCTCCGCCCCAGGAACCGGGGAACAAGGAGAGACCCGGCCATAGGAAATCCCCAGGCCCTCCAAGTGCTCCAGCTCCAAAGTAAGGGGCGAGGGTGGGTGTTCCTCCCCCTCCCCGCTGCCACCCCCCGGCCCAGCATCTACAGTGTCATAGTTATTTGTTTGTTTTTCTGCCGGGTCGAGCGACTCCCGGGGGAAGTTGGATAATAGCCGGGCGGGCTCAGGTTCGGCCTTTTCGGCCCCGCCCGCCTCGGTCCCCGGGACGCTCGACCCGGCGGCTACGCATTCTTCCACTGGCCCCACGCCCCCCACGACAGGCAGATCTTCCACGCCCTCCCCAGGAGGCAGCGGCTGGGCAGCCTCGACTGCCTCACCCTCCCCGGGGAAAGACTCCTCGCGCCTGCAGCGCAATTTGGGGGCGCTGGTGGGGGACGCGGGACACGCGGCGGGCACCGCCTCCTCCGCGGAGGGATGTTGTTCCCCCTCCGCCTCATTGGGGCGGTGCCTCTTTTTGTTCCTGGGGGCGCGCGGAGTCAGGGAGACCTCCATGTCTGCCGAGGCCTCCCGCTCCGCCCCCCCCTTTTCCTTTTCTTGCCCGCGCCTGGGCCCCTCTGTGGTATTATTCAAGGGCCCGGGCACGGGCTCGGGGCACCCCGCGCTCGCCGGTGACTGGGTTGGGCTGAGCGCGGTGGTCAAACTTTCCGGCGCACCGAGGGGACCCGCCTCTAGATGTTTCTCCTTCTTCCGCGCCTTCTTTCCGCTCGGACGCTCTCCCTCCCCCCCGCCGGAGGCCCTGAAAACAAAGGCCTCCGACGATGCCCGCGCACCCATGGCTCCCGGCACGCGGACGCAACTAGGGGGAGGGGTGGCGGCAGCGCCAGCCTTGGCCGCCTTCGGTGGTTTGGCGGCCTTGGAGGCGGGGCAGTTCTTACGAACATGCCCCACCTCCCTGCAGGCATGGCACCGCACGCCGTCCGACGTCCAGAAGACGCGGTAGGCAGTCCCCTCGTGCACCACATTAAAGTGCCCTTCTGTCACGTCCTCCCGCGCCAGCCGGACAAAGAGCTGGCGGCGGAAGGAGAACACGTGGCGCAGGCTGTTCTCCCTGAGGCCGAGCGGTATGGGGTTGATCCCTGACCTTACCTCCCCCAGTTGTTGTAGGTGAGGGAGGAGGAGCTCAGCGGGAACAAAGGGCGGGACGTTCGACACGATGACCCTCTGCGCGATGGCCTCGAGAGGATCCACCGGCAGGAACGTCCCGCCCACCGTGAGCCCCTTTTCAAGGGCCAGGGACACCGCCCGCTCCGACCCCAGGAAGAACACGGCCTTCCCAGACATCTTGGAGGCTGCGACAATGGCCGAGGGGCCGACTACCCCAGCCATCGCCCGCACGCACTCCTCAATGCTCATTGTGGGGTGAGTGTAGCTCTTGACCCCGTGTTTCCTGGTTATAAGTCTGAATGGTGGCAGGGCAGCGGGTGGCGCAGGAGGTGCCGTGGATGTGGACACCGCCTGCGCATACGTCCTTGCTGGCCCTGCCACCGGCGTGGATGGGGTCGCCATCACGGGGTCCCTTTAAGGGCTACACCCACCCCAAAGTCACAGGCCTTAATGGTCTTTAATGGCCTCTTATGTTAACTGAGCAGAGGAGCCCTTAACGAGGCACCTCTCCCCTCGTTGACAATTGGGGAGAGGCCTTGCTCCCTCTGCTCAGTTGTCTTAATTAGGTTTTTTTTTATTAATTTGGAAGGAAAGGGTTCTCAGAGAGAGAGGGGAGAAACAGAGGGTAACGGAGAAAGAGAGAGGGGGGTGGGAAGGGGGGGGGGCTGCGAGGGCAGGTCTCCCCTCGCAGCTGTGGGTGGGTGCACTCCCCAGATGGCAAAACACAAAAGTCTTTGGGGTGGTCTTCAGGTGGGGGGAGAAGATGTCTTCACCTGGGGTAGCTGGAGCCACCAGGCACTCCTAACGATCTTTAATTGGGTGATTGATGACAATCTTCAGCCTGGTAGCTCCAGCTATCCCAGGCTAGGCAAATGTGGGGGGTGGGGGGGGTTCCAATTGTGGGGGGGGGCCCAGTTGTAAGCACGGCCCCCACGCACACTACCACACACACACACACACACCCCCCGCGATGTTCCGGCCCTCAGTGGTCTTCTTTCCTCCCCCCACCGAAACAACAAAGTCTGTTTGGGAAATGCACCCACACCCACCTGTAGAATGTTGAGTCTCCCTCCTTCCACACTGGATGGTTGTTGTGGTTTTTCCCCCTCTCTCCAACTCCTTGCAGAAATGGTAAAGATGTTTAAAGTTTTCTTTTTTCCTCCTCTCCCTCTGGATAAAAGTTGTAGTGAAGCCCCTTCCTTCCTTCTCTTCCTGGGCTGGTCTCAGGGCTCTCCAGGCAGGAGCTCAAGTTGCTAGCTGCTTCCCTCACTGCTCACAGCTCCAACTGAGCAGGACACGCCTCCACTGCTTCACGATTGGTCCTTGTGCATGAAACTCTTTTAGAGTCTACCTGTGAAAACATAAAACAATAACGGTGCCACCCAACCTGGGTGACACTCCAGACATTTACAAGGCCCTTTTTTCCCCCCCCTTTTTTTTTTTTTTTTTTTTTTTTTTTTTTTTTTTTTTTGGTTTTTTTTTGGCACTAAAATCACAATTTTTCCCCAGTGCCCCCTATAAAAGGGAAGGGGGACACTAAAATCACCGGCAATTAAAACAAATTAACTTTAAAACGTAAAATCAAATTAAAATTTGGTTGCCGGGCGTGATGATGCACTCCAGTCCCTCCGGTGCCCACCTCTCGCGGAAGGCCGCGAGCGTACCGGTGGACACCGCGTGCTCCATCTCCAAGGACACCCTGGACCGGATGTAAGAGCGGAAGAGAGGCAGGCAGTCAGGTTGAACGACCCCCTCGACCGCCCGCTGCCTGGACCGGCTGATGGCACCCTTGGCCGTGCCCAGGAGCAGTCCTACGAGGAGGCCTTCGGACCTACCCGCTCCCCTCCGCACAGGGTGCCCAAAGATCAGGAGAGTGGGACTGAAGTGCAGCCAGAATTTCAGGAGCAGCCCCTTCAAATAGTGGAACAGGGGCTGCAACCTCGTGCATTCAATAAAAACATGGAACACGGACTCCTCCAGACCGCAGAAATTGCAGGCGGCCTGGGAGTCCGTGAACCGGCTTAAAAATTTGTTGCACGGCACTGCTCCGTGCACCACCCTCCAGGCCAAGTCCCCGATGAATAGTGGGAGGACCCCTGCGTAGAGTGCCCTCCATCGGGGACCCCCGCCTCCTCCGGACGGCAAGATGGTACGCCATGGCGTGTCCGGACGGCCGGCGAGGATGGCAAAGTTGAGGGTGTGCAGGAGCAGCCCGTACAGGAAACCCCTCCGCGCGGAACTGAAAGGCACGGAGGGGATTTCCCCGAGGCGGCTCAAGTTGTGAGGCGCCGGCCCCCGAGGGAGGTTCCGGGGTTTGGCGCCGATGAGGAATTCCGTCCGGACGGGGGTCAGTTCGGACGGGATCTCCCCACGTGCTTGAGCCTCCTCGATACACCTAACGGAGTCAGGGCCCAGAGCTGTTTTTAGCGACTCGATGGCATCGGCCGCGCGGCGGACGTTGGCAGAATTTAGGCGCCGCGCCAGCGTGACTGGCGCCATCCAGCCCGCTCCTCCGCCATCGAGCAGGTCCCTGACCCTGGTCACCTCACCAGCCACAGCCCTCTCTTCCGACCGCCACATAAAACCTCGGCCGTGGAGGTACGGATTCCCGAGCAGCGGCTCCTGCAGGACGGCCGCCACTCCAGCCGGTGGAGAGCTGCGCTTGGTGGAGACTTTGTTCCAGACCCTGATGAGTTCCCTGTAAAAGACAGGCAGCTCCCGGAGGGCGGTCCTGGCACCCCCCAAGTTCACAAACAGGAGCTGCGTGTCATAATTGAGGTCGAGCTGCTGGCGGAAGAAATACCTCGCCAGAGCACACCACCTAGGAGGGGGCTCGACGTAAAGGTATCTCTGCAGGGTCTGAAGACGGAAAGTCGCGAGCTGGGCGCTGACGCACACCAACGACTGACCGCCCTCCTCAAGCGGGAGACTCAAGACCGCGGCAGAGACCCAGTGCTTCCTGTTGTTCCAGAAGAAGTCCACCAGCTTCTTCTGTATCTTGGCGACAAACGCAGGGGGAGGGGTCAAAGTGACCAGCCGGTACCACAGCATTGCGGCCACCAGCTGGTTTATGACTAGCGCTCGACCCCTGTAGGACAGCACTCGGAGCAGTCCTGTCCAGCGCCCTAGGCGAGCGGCGACCTTGGCCTCCAGCTCCTGCCAGTTCGCCGGCCAGGCTTCCTCGTCGGGGCTAAGGTAGACTCCCAGATAGAGGAGATGGGTCGTGCTCCAGGCAAAAGGCCTGAGCTCCTCCGGCAGGGAGTCCACCCGCCACTGACCCACCAGGAGTCCGGAACATTTCTCCCAGTTGATCCTGGCGGAGGACGCGGCCGAGTAAATCTCCTGGCACTCACGCATCCTCCGCAGGTCAGCGGGATCCTCTACCGCGAGGAGCACGTCATCGGCGTAAGCCGAGAGGACGACCTCCACGCCCGGCCCTTGCAGAGCCAGTCCCGTCAACCTCGTCCGCAAGAGGCGCAGGAAAGGCTCCACGCAAACGGCGTATAACTGGCCGGACATGGGGCATCCCTGGCGCACCCCTCTCCTAAAGCGAAGGGGCGCCGTCAAGGACCCGTTAACCTTAATCAGACACTCCGCGGCGGCGTACAAAAGTCGGATCCGGGCGACGAAATGCGTCCCGAACCCGAAAGCGCGCAGAGTTCCGAGCAGATAGTCGTGATCCACCCTGTCGAACGCCTTCTCTTGGTCGAGGGATAGGAAGGCGACCGACAGACCAGCCTCCTGGGAACAATGGATGAGGTCCCGGACCAGATGGATGTTGTCGTGGATTGTCCGGCCCGGGACCGTGTATGACTGGTCGGGGTGAATCATGTGGTCCAGCACGGCACCAAGGCGAGCAGACATCGCCCTGGCGAAGATTTTGTAGTCCGTGCTGAGGAGGGAGACCGGGCGCCAGTTCTTAAGGAGGCGGAGATCGCCCTTCTTAGGCAGCAGGACGATGACTGCCCTGCGCCAAGAGAGGGGCATCTCCCCGGTCGCCAGACTTTCCCCCAGGACCCGCGCGTAGTCGCTCCCCAGGACGTCCCAGAACGCCCTGTGGAACTCCACGGTCAGCCCGTCCAGCCCCGGGGATTTTCCCCTCGAGAGCCGGGCGAGGGCACCGGTCAGCTCCGCCAGGCTTAGCGGAGCTTCCAGATTTTCGGCGCCCTCCGGGCTGACCTTCGGCAGGTCCTCCCACAAAACTCTACGCGCTTCCTCGCTGGACGGATCCGGAGAGAACAGAGCCCCGTAATATTCACGGACCCTGTTGTTGACGCCCTCCGGATCCGAGACGAGAGAGCCGTCGTCGGCCAGCAGCGTCAAGAGCTGCTTACGGACACTCTGCCTTTTTTCCAGCGAGTAGAAGAAGGGGGAGCCGCGGTCCAGATCCCGCAGGAACCGGATCCGCGACCTCACGAACGCGCCTCGGGACCCGACGAGCTGCAGGTCCTTCAGCGCGGCCTTCTTCGCTTCGTACACCGTCCGCAGGGCCGGGTCCTGGACGACTTGACCGAGACGGGCTTCCAGGTCGAGCACCTCTTTTTCTAGGCGCCCGACTCTGGCCGCCCGCCTCTTGGTCGACCCCCTCGCGTACTCTTGACAGAAGACGCGGACGTGAGCCTTGCCCACGTCCCACCATAGCCTCAAGGAGGGGAAGCCCCCCTGCTTCCTTCTCCAGTCGGACCAGAATCGACGGAACGAGTCCTGGAACCGCACGTCCTCCAGCAGCCGGTTGTTAAAGTGCCAGTACGCGGACCCCGTCCTCGCGCGGAGCGAAGCGAGCTCCGCCCACACCAGGTGGTGGTCCGAACACGGCACCGGCCGCATGGAGGCCGCCGGGACGCAGGAAACGTACGCCCGAGACACGTAAAGGCGGTCGACTCTAGACCATCCAACTCCAGGCCTCACCCAAGTAAAGGCGCTGGAGTCGGGGTGGAGATTTCGCCAGACGTCCACCAAGTCGAAGGACCCGACCAGGTCCCTCAACTTCTCCATCGCCGTCATGCACTGCGGGGCACCGGAGCGGTCCCTCGCCTCGAGGGTGCAGTTAAAATCCCCCCCGAGGACAATGCAGTCGCCGACGTCGACGGAGCCAAGAAGAGCGGACACCTCTTCAAAGAAGCGCGTTTGCTGCGGGCCGGGATGAGGGGCGTACACGTTCACGAGATGGAGCGGCACGTCCCCCAGGCGAACCGTTACGTGCAGCAAGCGGCCTGGCACGGGCTCCTCGACCCCCAAGATCTCCGGCTGAAAATGCGGGCCCAGCAAGATGGCCACCCCACTAGAAATGGCGGTGAGGTGGCTCATGCGGACCTCTCCTTGCCATTCCAGGAGCCACGTGGCTTCGTCTCCCGGAACGGTGTGGGTTTCTTGCAGGAAGCACACCGCATATTTCCCCTCCCGCAGGAGCGAAAAATTGTCAAATCTACGGCGTGCCCCTCTGCCGCCGTTGATGTTGAGGCTGGCTATGGTTATCTTCATGACAAAAGCATAGTGCAACCTCTACCTTAACCTATTGTGGGGGAGGGAGCGGAGTCTTTTGTTGAACTCCGCTCCCTCCGCAGCCCAGCGAGGAGTCCCTCGAGCTCGCGCAGCTCAAGGTGCTGCTCCTTTGTCAAGGGCCCGCCCGCGGCCAAGGTTTTAACGGCGGCGCGGACGGACCCCTTGATCAGCTCCGGCTCGGACCATTTTTCCAGGGCCAGTCGGGCTTGGTCGCGGCGACCCCGGCTCTGGGCCAAAAAGTCCCGGAGTTCCTTTGCAGGAACGAGGAGGGCCTCAGCGGCGGCCGCGAGCAGATCCACCGCCTCCCTGGCGGTGGTCTCTAGGTCTTCACCCGCGTCCCCCACCGAGTCCCCGTCCTCCTCCGGGAGGTGGCCGCCAGCAGCCGGCCCATCGACCGCACAAGGTACGGCAAATGAACCGGCCGCTCCAACCGGCCCTGGCACTGCCCCGATCCCACCCCCAGGATCGTCGGCAGAGGAGTCCCCACTGGGCTCTTTTAAAAATGGTGCTGGGTCGGGAAATGACAGCGGAAGGGGTTCCCCCTCCGCCCCAGGAACCGGGGAACAAGGAGAGACCCGGCCATAGGAAATCCCCAGGCCCTCCAAGTGCTCCAGCTCCAAAGTAAGGGGCGAGGGTGGGTGTTCCTCCCCCTCCCCGCTGCCACCCCCCGGCCCAGCATCTACAGTGTCATAGTTATTTGTTTGTTTTTCTGCCGGGTCGAGCGACTCCCGGGGGAAGTTGGATAATAGCCGGGCGGGCTCAGGTTCGGCCTTTTCGGCCCCGCCCGCCTCGGTCCCCGGGACGCTCGACCCGGCGGCTACGCATTCTTCCACTGGCCCCACGCCCCCCACGACAGGCAGATCTTCCACGCCCTCCCCAGGAGGCAGCGGCTGGGCAGCCTCGACTGCCTCACCCTCCCCGGGGAAAGACTCCTCGCGCCTGCAGCGCAATTTGGGGGCGCTGGTGGGGGACGCGGGACACGCGGC
Organism: Pristiophorus japonicus; assembly: GCF_044704955.1. Classification (NCBI taxonomy): domain Eukaryota; kingdom Metazoa; phylum Chordata; class Chondrichthyes; family Pristiophoridae; genus Pristiophorus; species Pristiophorus japonicus. The sequence goes on along the minus strand of NC_091980.1, from coordinate 279,005,736 downwards.
GGGCACCGCCTCCTCCGCGGAGGGATGTTGTTCCCCCTCCGCCTCATTGGGGCGGTGCCTCTTTTTGTTCCTGGGGGCGCGCGGAGTCAGGGAGACCTCCATGTCTGCCGAGGCCTCCCGCTCCGCCCCCCCCTTTTCCTTTTCTTGCCCGCGCCTGGGCCCCTCTGTGGTATTATTCAAGGGCCCGGGCACGGGCTCGGGGCACCCCGCGCTCGCCGGTGACTGGGTTGGGCTGAGCGCGGTGGTCAAACTTTCCGGCGCACCGAGGGGACCCGCCTCTAGATGTTTCTCCTTCTTCCGCGCCTTCTTTCCGCTCGGACGCTCTCCCTCCCCCCCGCCGGAGGCCCTGAAAACAAAGGCCTCCGACGATGCCCGCGCACCCATGGCTCCCGGCACGCGGACGCAACTAGGGGGAGGGGTGGCGGCAGCGCCAGCCTTGGCCGCCTTCGGTGGTTTGGCGGCCTTGGAGGCGGGGCAGTTCTTACGAACATGCCCCACCTCCCTGCAGGCATGGCACCGCACGCCGTCCGACGTCCAGAAGACGCGGTAGGCAGTCCCCTCGTGCACCACATTAAAGTGCCCTTCTGTCACGTCCTCCCGCGCCAGCCGGACAAAGAGCTGGCGGCGGAAGGAGAACACGTGGCGCAGGCTGTTCTCCCTGAGGCCGAGCGGTATGGGGTTGATCCCTGACCTTACCTCCCCCAGTTGTTGTAGGTGAGGGAGGAGGAGCTCAGCGGGAACAAAGGGCGGGACGTTCGACACGATGACCCTCTGCGCGATGGCCTCGAGAGGATCCACCGGCAGGAACGTCCCGCCCACCGTGAGCCCCTTTTCAAGGGCCAGGGACACCGCCCGCTCCGACCCCAGGAAGAACACGGCCTTCCCAGACATCTTGGAGGCTGCGACAATGGCCGAGGGGCCGACTACCCCAGCCATCGCCCGCACGCACTCCTCAATGCTCATTGTGGGGTGAGTGTAGCTCTTGACCCCGTGTTTCCTGGTTATAAGTCTGAATGGTGGCAGGGCAGCGGGTGGCGCAGGAGGTGCCGTGGATGTGGACACCGCCTGCGCATACGTCCTTGCTGGCCCTGCCACCGGCGTGGATGGGGTCGCCATCACGGGGTCCCTTTAAGGGCTACACCCACCCCAAAGTCACAGGCCTTAATGGTCTTTAATGGCCTCTTATGTTAACTGAGCAGAGGAGCCCTTAACGAGGCACCTCTCCCCTCGTTGACAATTGGGGAGAGGCCTTGCTCCCTCTGCTCAGTTGTCTTAATTAGGTTTTTTTTTATTAATTTGGAAGGAAAGGGTTCTCAGAGAGAGAGGGGAGAAACAGAGGGTAACGGAGAAAGAGAGAGGGGGGTGGGAAGGGGGGGGGGCTGCGAGGGCAGGTCTCCCCTCGCAGCTGTGGGTGGGTGCACTCCCCAGATGGCAAAACACAAAAGTCTTTGGGGTGGTCTTCAGGTGGGGGGAGAAGATGTCTTCACCTGGGGTAGCTGGAGCCACCAGGCACTCCTAACGATCTTTAATTGGGTGATTGATGACAATCTTCAGCCTGGTAGCTCCAGCTATCCCAGGCTAGGCAAATGTGGGGGGTGGGGGGGGTTCCAATTGTGGGGGGGGGCCCAGTTGTAAGCACGGCCCCCACGCACACTACCACACACACACACACACACCCCCCGCGATGTTCCGGCCCTCAGTGGTCTTCTTTCCTCCCCCCACCGAAACAACAAAGTCTGTTTGGGAAATGCACCCACACCCACCTGTAGAATGTTGAGTCTCCCTCCTTCCACACTGGATGGTTGTTGTGGTTTTTCCCCCTCTCTCCAACTCCTTGCAGAAATGGTAAAGATGTTTAAAGTTTTCTTTTTTCCTCCTCTCCCTCTGGATAAAAGTTGTAGTGAAGCCCCTTCCTTCCTTCTCTTCCTGGGCTGGTCTCAGGGCTCTCCAGGCAGGAGCTCAAGTTGCTAGCTGCTTCCCTCACTGCTCACAGCTCCAACTGAGCAGGACACGCCTCCACTGCTTCACGATTGGTCCTTGTGCATGAAACTCTTTTAGAGTCTACCTGTGAAAACATAAAACAATAACGGTGCCACCCAACCTGGGTGACACTCCAGACATTTACAAGGCCCTTTTTTCCCCCCCCTTTTTTTTTTTTTTTTTTTTTTTTTTTTTTTTTTTTTTTGGTTTTTTTTTGGCACTAAAATCACAATTTTTCCCCAGTGCCCCCTATAAAAGGGAAGGGGGACACTAAAATCACCGGCAATTAAAACAAATTAACTTTAAAACGTAAAATCAAATTAAAATTTGGTTGCCGGGCGTGATGATGCACTCCAGTCCCTCCGGTGCCCACCTCTCGCGGAAGGCCGCGAGCGTACCGGTGGACACCGCGTGCTCCATCTCCAAGGACACCCTGGACCGGATGTAAGAGCGGAAGAGAGGCAGGCAGTCAGGTTGAACGACCCCCTCGACCGCCCGCTGCCTGGACCGGCTGATGGCACCCTTGGCCGTGCCCAGGAGCAGTCCTACGAGGAGGCCTTCGGACCTACCCGCTCCCCTCCGCACAGGGTGCCCAAAGATCAGGAGAGTGGGACTGAAGTGCAGCCAGAATTTCAGGAGCAGCCCCTTCAAATAGTGGAACAGGGGCTGCAACCTCGTGCATTCAATAAAAACATGGAACACGGACTCCTCCAGACCGCAGAAATTGCAGGCGGCCTGGGAGTCCGTGAACCGGCTTAAAAATTTGTTGCACGGCACTGCTCCGTGCACCACCCTCCAGGCCAAGTCCCCGATGAATAGTGGGAGGACCCCTGCGTAGAGTGCCCTCCATCGGGGACCCCCGCCTCCTCCGGACGGCAAGATGGTACGCCATGGCGTGTCCGGACGGCCGGCGAGGATGGCAAAGTTGAGGGTGTGCAGGAGCAGCCCGTACAGGAAACCCCTCCGCGCGGAACTGAAAGGCACGGAGGGGATTTCCCCGAGGCGGCTCAAGTTGTGAGGCGCCGGCCCCCGAGGGAGGTTCCGGGGTTTGGCGCCGATGAGGAATTCCGTCCGGACGGGGGTCAGTTCGGACGGGATCTCCCCACGTGCTTGAGCCTCCTCGATACACCTAACGGAGTCAGGGCCCAGAGCTGTTTTTAGCGACTCGATGGCATCGGCCGCGCGGCGGACGTTGGCAGAATTTAGGCGCCGCGCCAGCGTGACTGGCGCCATCCAGCCCGCTCCTCCGCCATCGAGCAGGTCCCTGACCCTGGTCACCTCACCAGCCACAGCCCTCTCTTCCGACCGCCACATAAAACCTCGGCCGTGGAGGTACGGATTCCCGAGCAGCGGCTCCTGCAGGACGGCCGCCACTCCAGCCGGTGGAGAGCTGCGCTTGGTGGAGACTTTGTTCCAGACCCTGATGAGTTCCCTGTAAAAGACAGGCAGCTCCCGGAGGGCGGTCCTGGCACCCCCCAAGTTCACAAACAGGAGCTGCGTGTCATAATTGAGGTCGAGCTGCTGGCGGAAGAAATACCTCGCCAGAGCACACCACCTAGGAGGGGGCTCGACGTAAAGGTATCTCTGCAGGGTCTGAAGACGGAAAGTCGCGAGCTGGGCGCTGACGCACACCAACGACTGACCGCCCTCCTCAAGCGGGAGACTCAAGACCGCGGCAGAGACCCAGTGCTTCCTGTTGTTCCAGAAGAAGTCCACCAGCTTCTTCTGTATCTTGGCGACAAACGCAGGGGGAGGGGTCAAAGTGACCAGCCGGTACCACAGCATTGCGGCCACCAGCTGGTTTATGACTAGCGCTCGACCCCTGTAGGACAGCACTCGGAGCAGTCCTGTCCAGCGCCCTAGGCGAGCGGCGACCTTGGCCTCCAGCTCCTGCCAGTTCGCCGGCCAGGCTTCCTCGTCGGGGCTAAGGTAGACTCCCAGATAGAGGAGATGGGTCGTGCTCCAGGCAAAAGGCCTGAGCTCCTCCGGCAGGGAGTCCACCCGCCACTGACCCACCAGGAGTCCGGAACATTTCTCCCAGTTGATCCTGGCGGAGGACGCGGCCGAGTAAATCTCCTGGCACTCACGCATCCTCCGCAGGTCAGCGGGATCCTCTACCGCGAGGAGCACGTCATCGGCGTAAGCCGAGAGGACGACCTCCACGCCCGGCCCTTGCAGAGCCAGTCCCGTCAACCTCGTCCGCAAGAGGCGCAGGAAAGGCTCCACGCAAACGGCGTATAACTGGCCGGACATGGGGCATCCCTGGCGCACCCCTCTCCTAAAGCGAAGGGGCGCCGTCAAGGACCCGTTAACCTTAATCAGACACTCCGCGGCGGCGTACAAAAGTCGGATCCGGGCGACGAAATGCGTCCCGAACCCGAAAGCGCGCAGAGTTCCGAGCAGATAGTCGTGATCCACCCTGTCGAACGCCTTCTCTTGGTCGAGGGATAGGAAGGCGACCGACAGACCAGCCTCCTGGGAACAATGGATGAGGTCCCGGACCAGATGGATGTTGTCGTGGATTGTCCGGCCCGGGACCGTGTATGACTGGTCGGGGTGAATCATGTGGTCCAGCACGGCACCAAGGCGAGCAGACATCGCCCTGGCGAAGATTTTGTAGTCCGTGCTGAGGAGGGAGACCGGGCGCCAGTTCTTAAGGAGGCGGAGATCGCCCTTCTTAGGCAGCAGGACGATGACTGCCCTGCGCCAAGAGAGGGGCATCTCCCCGGTCGCCAGACTTTCCCCCAGGACCCGCGCGTAGTCGCTCCCCAGGACGTCCCAGAACGCCCTGTGGAACTCCACGGTCAGCCCGTCCAGCCCCGGGGATTTTCCCCTCGAGAGCCGGGCGAGGGCACCGGTCAGCTCCGCCAGGCTTAGCGGAGCTTCCAGATTTTCGGCGCCCTCCGGGCTGACCTTCGGCAGGTCCTCCCACAAAACTCTACGCGCTTCCTCGCTGGACGGATCCGGAGAGAACAGAGCCCCGTAATATTCACGGACCCTGTTGTTGACGCCCTCCGGATCCGAGACGAGAGAGCCGTCGTCGGCCAGCAGCGTCAAGAGCTGCTTACGGACACTCTGCCTTTTTTCCAGCGAGTAGAAGAAGGGGGAGCCGCGGTCCAGATCCCGCAGGAACCGGATCCGCGACCTCACGAACGCGCCTCGGGACCCGACGAGCTGCAGGTCCTTCAGCGCGGCCTTCTTCGCTTCGTACACCGTCCGCAGGGCCGGGTCCTGGACGACTTGACCGAGACGGGCTTCCAGGTCGAGCACCTCTTTTTCTAGGCGCCCGACTCTGGCCGCCCGCCTCTTGGTCGACCCCCTCGCGTACTCTTGACAGAAGACGCGGACGTGAGCCTTGCCCACGTCCCACCATAGCCTCAAGGAGGGGAAGCCCCCCTGCTTCCTTCTCCAGTCGGACCAGAATCGACGGAACGAGTCCTGGAACCGCACGTCCTCCAGCAGCCGGTTGTTAAAGTGCCAGTACGCGGACCCCGTCCTCGCGCGGAGCGAAGCGAGCTCCGCCCACACCAGGTGGTGGTCCGAACACGGCACCGGCCGCATGGAGGCCGCCGGGACGCAGGAAACGTACGCCCGAGACACGTAAAGGCGGTCGACTCTAGACCATCCAACTCCAGGCCTCACCCAAGTAAAGGCGCTGGAGTCGGGGTGGAGATTTCGCCAGACGTCCACCAAGTCGAAGGACCCGACCAGGTCCCTCAACTTCTCCATCGCCGTCATGCACTGCGGGGCACCGGAGCGGTCCCTCGCCTCGAGGGTGCAGTTAAAATCCCCCCCGAGGACAATGCAGTCGCCGACGTCGACGGAGCCAAGAAGAGCGGACACCTCTTCAAAGAAGCGCGTTTGCTGCGGGCCGGGATGAGGGGCGTACACGTTCACGAGATGGAGCGGCACGTCCCCCAGGCGAACCGTTACGTGCAGCAAGCGGCCTGGCACGGGCTCCTCGACCCCCAAGATCTCCGGCTGAAAATGCGGGCCCAGCAAGATGGCCACCCCACTAGAAATGGCGGTGAGGTGGCTCATGCGGACCTCTCCTTGCCATTCCAGGAGCCACGTGGCTTCGTCTCCCGGAACGGTGTGGGTTTCTTGCAGGAAGCACACCGCATATTTCCCCTCCCGCAGGAGCGAAAAATTGTCAAATCTACGGCGTGCCCCTCTGCCGCCGTTGATGTTGAGGCTGGCTATGGTTATCTTCATGACAAAAGCATAGTGCAACCTCTACCTTAACCTATTGTGGGGGAGGGAGCGGAGTCTTTTGTTGAACTCCGCTCCCTCCGCAGCCCAGCGAGGAGTCCCTCGAGCTCGCGCAGCTCAAGGTGCTGCTCCTTTGTCAAGGGCCCGCCCGCGGCCAAGGTTTTAACGGCGGCGCGGACGGACCCCTTGATCAGCTCCGGCTCGGACCATTTTTCCAGGGCCAGTCGGGCTTGGTCGCGGCGACCCCGGCTCTGGGCCAAAAAGTCCCGGAGTTCCTTTGCAGGAACGAGGAGGGCCTCAGCGGCGGCCGCGAGCAGATCCACCGCCTCCCTGGCGGTGGTCTCTAGGTCTTCACCCGCGTCCCCCACCGAGTCCCCGTCCTCCTCCGGGAGGTGGCCGCCAGCAGCCGGCCCATCGACCGCACAAGGTACGGCAAATGAACCGGCCGCTCCAACCGGCCCTGGCACTGCCCCGATCCCACCCCCAGGATCGTCGGCAGAGGAGTCCCCACTGGGCTCTTTTAAAAATGGTGCTGGGTCGGGAAATGACAGCGGAAGGGGTTCCCCCTCCGCCCCAGGAACCGGGGAACAAGGAGAGACCCGGCCATAGGAAATCCCCAGGCCCTCCAAGTGCTCCAGCTCCAAAGTAAGGGGCGAGGGTGGGTGTTCCTCCCCCTCCCCGCTGCCACCCCCCGGCCCAGCATCTACAGTGTCATAGTTATTTGTTTGTTTTTCTGCCGGGTCGAGCGACTCCCGGGGGAAGTTGGATAATAGCCGGGCGGGCTCAGGTTCGGCCTTTTCGGCCCCGCCCGCCTCGGTCCCCGGGACGCTCGACCCGGCGGCTACGCATTCTTCCACTGGCCCCACGCCCCCCACGACAGGCAGATCTTCCACGCCCTCCCCAGGAGGCAGCGGCTGGGCAGCCTCGACTGCCTCACCCTCCCCGGGGAAAGACTCCTCGCGCCTGCAGCGCAATTTGGGGGCGCTGGTGGGGGACGCGGGACACGCGGCGGGCACCGCCTCCTCCGCGGAGGGATGTTGTTCCCCCTCCGCCTCATTGGGGCGGTGCCTCTTTTTGTTCCTGGGGGCGCGCGGAGTCAGGGAGACCTCCATGTCTGCCGAGGCCTCCCGCTCCGCCCCCCCCTTTTCCTTTTCTTGCCCGCGCCTGGGCCCCTCTGTGGTATTATTCAAGGGCCCGGGCACGGGCTCGGGGCACCCCGCGCTCGCCGGTGACTGGGTTGGGCTGAGCGCGGTGGTCAAACTTTCCGGCGCACCGAGGGGACCCGCCTCTAGATGTTTCTCCTTCTTCCGCGCCTTCTTTCCGCTCGGACGCTCTCCCTCCCCCCCGCCGGAGGCCCTGAAAACAAAGGCCTCCGACGATGCCCGCGCACCCATGGCTCCCGGCACGCGGACGCAACTAGGGGGAGGGGTGGCGGCAGCGCCAGCCTTGGCCGCCTTCGGTGGTTTGGCGGCCTTGGAGGCGGGGCAGTTCTTACGAACATGCCCCACCTCCCTGCAGGCATGGCACCGCACGCCGTCCGACGTCCAGAAGACGCGGTAGGCAGTCCCCTCGTGCACCACATTAAAGTGCCCTTCTGTCACGTCCTCCCGCGCCAGCCGGACAAAGAGCTGGCGGCGGAAGGAGAACACGTGGCGCAGGCTGTTCTCCCTGAGGCCGAGCGGTATGGGGTTGATCCCTGACCTTACCTCCCCCAGTTGTTGTAGGTGAGGGAGGAGGAGCTCAGCGGGAACAAAGGGCGGGACGTTCGACACGATGACCCTCTGCGCGATGGCCTCGAGAGGATCCACCGGCAGGAACGTCCCGCCCACCGTGAGCCCCTTTTCAAGGGCCAGGGACACCGCCCGCTCCGACCCCAGGAAGAACACGGCCTTCCCAGACATCTTGGAGGCTGCGACAATGGCCGAGGGGCCGACTACCCCAGCCATCGCCCGCACGCACTCCTCAATGCTCATTGTGGGGTGAGTGTAGCTCTTGACCCCGTGTTTCCTGGTTATAAGTCTGAATGGTGGCAGGGCAGCGGGTGGCGCAGGAGGTGCCGTGGATGTGGACACCGCCTGCGCATACGTCCTTGCTGGCCCTGCCACCGGCGTGGATGGGGTCGCCATCACGGGGTCCCTTTAAGGGCTACACCCACCCCAAAGTCACAGGCCTTAATGGTCTTTAATGGCCTCTTATGTTAACTGAGCAGAGGAGCCCTTAACGAGGCACCTCTCCCCTCGTTGACAATTGGGGAGAGGCCTTGCTCCCTCTGCTCAGTTGTCTTAATTAGGTTTTTTTTTATTAATTTGGAAGGAAAGGGTTCTCAGAGAGAGAGGGGAGAAACAGAGGGTAACGGAGAAAGAGAGAGGGGGGTGGGAAGGGGGGGGGGCTGCGAGGGCAGGTCTCCCCTCGCAGCTGTGGGTGGGTGCACTCCCCAGATGGCAAAACACAAAAGTCTTTGGGGTGGTCTTCAGGTGGGGGGAGAAGATGTCTTCACCTGGGGTAGCTGGAGCCACCAGGCACTCCTAACGATCTTTAATTGGGTGATTGATGACAATCTTCAGCCTGGTAGCTCCAGCTATCCCAGGCTAGGCAAATGTGGGGGGTGGGGGGGGTTCCAATTGTGGGGGGGGGCCCAGTTGTAAGCACGGCCCCCACGCACACTACCACACACACACACACACACCCCCCGCGATGTTCCGGCCCTCAGTGGTCTTCTTTCCTCCCCCCACCGAAACAACAAAGTCTGTTTGGGAAATGCACCCACACCCACCTGTAGAATGTTGAGTCTCCCTCCTTCCACACTGGATGGTTGTTGTGGTTTTTCCCCCTCTCTCCAACTCCTTGCAGAAATGGTAAAGATGTTTAAAGTTTTCTTTTTTCCTCCTCTCCCTCTGGATAAAAGTTGTAGTGAAGCCCCTTCCTTCCTTCTCTTCCTGGGCTGGTCTCAGGGCTCTCCAGGCAGGAGCTCAAGTTGCTAGCTGCTTCCCTCACTGCTCACAGCTCCAACTGAGCAGGACACGCCTCCACTGCTTCACGATTGGTCCTTGTGCATGAAACTCTTTTGAGTTTATCTGTGAAAACATAAAACATTAAACGGTGCCACCCGACCTGGGTGACACTCCAGACATTTACAAGGCCCATTTTTTTCCCCCCTTTTTTGTGTTTTTTTTTGTTTTTTCTTTTTTTTTTTGTTTTTTTTTTTTTTGGGCACTAAAATCACAATTTTTCCCCAGTGCCCCCTATAAAAGGGAAGGGGACACTAAAAGCACCGGCAATTAAAACAAATTAACTTTAAAACGTAAAATCAAATTAAAATTTGGTTGCCGGGCGTGATGATGCACTCCAGTCCCTCCGGTGCCCACCTCTCGCGGAAGGCCGCGAGCGTACCGGTGGACACCGCGTGCTCCATCTCCAAGGACACCCTGGACCGGATGTAAGAGCGGAAGAGAGGCAGGCAGTCAGGTTGAACGACCCCCTCGACCGCCCGCTGCCTGGACCGGCTGATGGCACCCTTGGCCGTGCCCAGGAGCAGTCCTACGAGGAGGCCTTCGGACCTACCCGCTCCCCTCCGCACAGGGTGCCCAAAGATCAGGAGAGTGGGACTGAAGTGCAGCCAGAATTTCAGGAGCAGCCCCTTCAAATAATGGAACAGGGGCTGCAACCTTGTGCACTCAATAAAAACATGGAACACGGACTCCTCCAGACCGCAGAAATTGCAGGCGGCCTGGGAGTCCGTGAACCGGCTTAAAAATTTGTTGCACGGCACTGCTCCGTGCACCACCCTCCAGGCCAAGTCCCCGATGAATAGTGGGAGGACCCCTGCGTAGAGTGCCCTCCATCGGGGACCCCCGCCTCCTCCGGACGGCAAGATGGTGCGCCATGGCGTGTCCGGACGGCCGGCGAGGATGGCAAAGTTGAGGGTGTGCAGGAGCAGCCCGTACAGGAAACCCCTCCGCGCGGAACTGAAAGGCACGGAGGGGATTTCCCCGAGGCGGCTCAAGTTGTGAGGCGCCGGCCCCCGAGGGAGGTTCCGGGGTTTGGCGCCGATGAGGAATTCCGTCCGGACGGGGGTCAGTTCGGACGGGATCTCCCCACGTGCTTGAGCCTCCTCGATACACCTAACGGAGTCAGGGCCCAGAGCTGTTTTTAGCGACTCGATGGCATCGGCCGCGCGGCGGACGTTGGCAGAATTTAGGCGCCGCGCCAGCGTGACTGGCGCCATCCAGCCCGCTCCTCCGCCATCGAGCAGGTCCCTGACCCTGGTCACCTCACCAGCCACAGCCCTCTCTTCCGACCGCCACATGAAGCCTCGGCCGTGGAGGTACGGATTCCCGAGCAGCGGCTCCTGCAGGACGGCCGCCACTCCAGCCGGCGGAGAGCTGCGCTTGGTGGAGACTTTGTTCCAGACCCTGATGAGTTCCCTGTAAAAGACAGGCAGCTCCCGGAGGGCGGTCCTGGCACCCCCCAAGTTCACAAACAGGAGCTGCGTGTCATAATTGAGGTCGAGCTGCTGGCGGAAGAAATACCTCGCCAGAGCACACCACCTAGGAGGGGGCTCGACGTAAAGGTATCTCTGCAGGGTCTGAAGACGGAAAGTCGCGAGCTGGGCGCTGACGCACACCAACGACTGACCGCCCTCCTCAAGCGGGAGACTCAAGACCGCGACAGAGACCCAGTGCTTCCTGTTGTTCCAGAAGAAGTCCACCAGCTTCTTCTGTATCTTGGCGACAAACGCAGGGGGAGGGGTCAAAGTGACCAGCCGGTACCACAGCATTGCGGCCACCAGCTGGTTTATGACTAGCGCTCGACCCCTGTAGGACAGCACTCGGAGCAGTCCTGTCCAGCGCCCTAGGCGAGCGGCGACCTTGGCCTCCAGCTCCTGCCAGTTCGCCGGCCAGGCTTCCTCGTCGGGGCTAAGGTAGACTCCCAGATAGAGGAGATGGGTCGTGCTCCAGGCAAAAGGCCTGAGCTCCTCCGGCAGGGAGTCCACCCGCCACTGACCCACCAGGAGTCCGGAACATTTCTCCCAGTTGATCCTGGCGGAGGACGCGGCCGAGTAAATCTCCTGGCACTCACGCATCCTCCGCAGGTCAGCGGGATCCTCTACCGCGAGGAGCACGTCATCGGCGTAAGCCGAGAGGACGACCTCCACGCCCGGCCCTTGCAGAGCCAGTCCCGTCAACCTCGTCCGCAAGAGGCGCAGGAAAGGCTCCACGCAAACGGCGTATAACTGGCCGGACATGGGGCATCCCTGGCGCACCCCTCTCCTAAAGCGAAGGGGCGCCGTCAAGGACCCGTTAACCTTAATCAGACACTCCGCGGCGGCGTACAAAAGTCGGATCCGGGCGACGAAATGCGTCCCGAACCCGAAAGCGCGCAGAGTTCCGAGCAGATAGTCGTGATCCACCCTGTCGAACGCCTTCTCTTGGTCGAGGGATAGGAAGGCGACCGACAGACCAGCCTCCTGGGAGCAATGGATGAGGTCCCGGACCAGATGGATGTTGTCGTGGATCGTCCGGCCCGGGACCGTGTATGACTGGTCGGGGTGGATCATGTGGTCCAGCACGGCACCAAGGCGAGCAGACATCGCCCTGGCGAAGATTTTGTAGTCCGTGCTGAGGAGGGAGACCGGGCGCCAGTTCTTAAGGAAGCGGAGATCGCCCTTCTTAGGCAGCAGGACGATGACTGCCCTGCGCCAAGAGAGGGGCATCTCCCCGGTCGCCAGACTTTCCCCCAGGACCCGCGCGTAGTCGCCCCCCAGGACGTCCCAGAACGCCCTGTGGAACTCCACGGTCAGCCCGTCCAGCCCCGGGGATTTTCCCCTCGAGAGCCGGGCGAGGGCACCGGTCAGCTCCGCCAGGCTTAGCGGAGCTTCCAGATTTTCGGCGCCCTCCGGGCCGACCTTCGGCAGGTCCTCCCACAAAACTCTACGCGCTTCCTCGCTGGACGGATCCGGAGAGAACAGAGCCCCGTAATATTCACGGACCCTGTTGTTGACGCCCTCCGGATCCGAGACGAGAGAGCCGTCGTCGGCCAGCAGCGTCAAGAGCTGCTTACGGACACTCTGCCTTTTTTCCAGCGAGTAGAAGAAGGGGGAGCCGCGGTCCAGATCCCGCAGGAACCGGATCCGCGACCTCACGAACGCGCCTCGGGACCCGACGAGCTGCAGGTCCTTCAGCGCGGCCTTCTTCGCTTCGTACACCGTCCGCAGGGCCGGGTCCTGGACGACTTGACCGAGACGGGCTTCCAGGTCGAGCACCTCTTTTTCTAGGCGCCCGACTCTGGCCGCCCGCCTCTTGGTCGACCCCCTCGCGTACTCTTGACAGAAGACGCGGACGTGAGCCTTGCCCACGTCCCACCATAGCCTCAAGGAGGGGAAGCCCCCCTGCTTCCTTCTCCAGTCGGACCAGAATCGACGGAACGAGTCCTGGAACCGCACGTCCTCCAGCAGCCGGTTGTTAAAGTGCCAGTACGCGGACCCCGTCCTCGCGCGGAGCGAAGCGAGCTCCGCCCACACCAGGTGGTGGTCCGAGCACGGCACCGGCAGCATGGAGGCCACCGGGACGCAGGAAACGTACGCCCGAGACACGTAAAGGCGGTCGACTCTAGACCATCCAACTCCAGGCCTCACCCAAGTAAAGGCGCTGGAGTCGGGGTGGAGATTTCGCCAGACGTCCACCAAGTCGAAGGACCCGACCAGGTCCCTCAACTTCTCCATCGCCGTCATGCACTGCGGGGCACCGGAGCGGTCCCTCGCCTCGAGGGTGCAGTTAAAATCCCCCCCGAGGACAATGCAGTCGCCGACGTCGACGGAGCCAAGAAGAGCGGACACCTCTTCAAAGAAGCGCGTCTGCTGCGGGCCGGGATGAGGGGCGTACACGTTCACGAGATGGAGCGGCACGTCCCCCAGGCGAACCGTTACGTGCAGCAAGCGGCCTGGCACGGGCTCCTCGACCCCCAAGATCTCCGGCTGAAAATGCGGGCCCAGCAAGATGGCCACCCCACTTGAAATGGCGGTGAGGTGGCTCATGCGGACCTCTCCTTGCCATTCCAGGAGCCACGTGGCTTCGTCTCCCGGAACGGTGTGGGTTTCTTGCAGGAAGCACACCGCATATTTCCCCTCCCGCAGGAGCGAAAAATTGTCAAATCTACGACGTGCCCCTCTGCCGCCGTTGATGTTGAGGCTGGCTATGGTTATCTTCATGGCAAAAGCATAGTGCAACCTCTACCTTAACCTATTGTGGGGGAGGGAGCGAAGTCTTTTGTTGAACTCCGCTCCCTCCGCAGCCCAGCGAGGAGTCCCTCGAGCTCGCGCAGCTCAAGGTGCTGCTCCTTTGTCAAGGGCCCGCCCGCGGCCAAGGTTTTAACGGCGGCGCGGACGGACCCCTTGATCAGCTCCGGCTCGGACCATTTTTCCAGGGCCAGTCGGGCTTGGTCGCGGCGACCCCGGCTCTGGGCCAAAAAGTCCCGGAGTTCCTTTGCAGGAACGAGGAGGGCCTCAGCGGCGGCCGCGAGCAGATCCACCGCCTCCCTGGCGGTGGTCTCTAGGTCTTCACCCGCGTCCCCCACCGAGTCCCCGTCCTCCTCCGGGAGGTGGCCGCCAGCAGCCGGCCCATCGACCGCACAAGGTACGGCAAATGAACCGGCCGCTCCAACCGGCCCTGGCACTGCCCCGATCCCACCCCCAGGATCGTCGGCAGAGGAGTCCCCACTGGGCTCTTTTAAAAATGGTGCCGGGTCGGGAAATGACAGCGGAAGGGGTTCCCCCTCCGCCCCAGGAACCGGAGAACAAGGAGAGACCCGGCCATAGGAAATCCCCAGGCCCTCCAAGTGCTCCAGCTCCAAAGTAAGGGGCGAGGGTGGGTGTTCCTCCCCCTCCCCGCTGCCACCCCCCGGCCCAGCATCTACAGTGTCATAATTATTTGTTTCATTCTCTGCCGGGTCGAGCAAATCCCGGGGGAAGTTGGGTAATAGCTGGGCGGGCTCAGGTTCGGCCTTTTCGGCCTCGCCCGCCTCAGTCCCCGGGACGCCCGGCCCGGCGGCTACGCATTCCTCCGCGGTCCCCACGCCCCCCACGACAGGCAGATCTTCCACTCCATCCCCGGGAGGCAGAGGCTGGGCAGCCTCAACTGTCTCACCCTCCCCGGGGAAAGACTCCTCGCGCCTGCAGCGCAATTTGGGGGCGCTGGTGGGGGACGCGGGACACGCGGCGGGCACCGCCTCCTCCGCGGAGGGATGTTGTTCCCCCTCCGCCTCATTGGGGCGGTGCCTCTTTTTGTTCCTGGGGGCGCGCGGAGTCAGGGAGACCTCCATGTCTGCCGAGGCCTCCCGCTCCGCCCCCCCCTTTTCCTTTTCTTGCCCGCGCCTGGGCCCCTCTGTGGTGGTATTCAAGGGCCCGGGCACGGGCTCGGGGCACCCCGCGCTCGCCGGTGACTGGGTTGGGCTGAGCGCGGTGGTCAGACTTTCCGGCGCACCGAGGGGACCCGCCTCGAGATGTTTCGCCTTCTTCCGCGCCTTCTTTCCGGTCGAACGCTCTCCCTCCCCCCCGCCGGAGGCCCTGAAAACAAAGGCCTCCGACGATGCCCGCGCACCCATGGCTCCCGGCACGCGGACGCAACTAGGGGGAGGGGTGGCGGCGGTGCCAGCCTTGGCCGCCTTCGGTGGTTTGGCGGCCTTGGAGGCGGGGCAGTTCTTACGAACATGCCCCACCTCCCTACAGGCATGGCACCGCACGCCGTCCGACGTCCAGAAGACGCGGTAGGCAGTCCCCTCGTGCACCACATTAAAGTTCCCCTCCGTCGTCTCCTCCCGCGCCAGCCGGACAAAGAGCTGGCGGCGGAAGGAGAACACATGGCGCAGGCTGTTCTCCCTGAGGCCGAGCGGTATGGGGTTGATCCCCGACCTTACCTCCCCCAGTTGGTGTAGGTGAGGGAGGAGGAGCTCAGCGGGAACAAAGGGCGGGACGTTTGAAATGATGACCCTCTGCGCGGTGGCCTCGAGAGGGTCCACCGGCAGGAACGTCCCGCCCACCGTGAGCCCCTTTTCAAGGGCCAGGGACACCGCCCGCTCCGACCCCAGGAAGAACACGGCCTTCCCAGACATCTTGGAGGCTGCGACAATGGCCGAGGGGCCGACTACCCCAGCCATCGCCCGCACGCACTCCTCGATGCTCATTGTGGGGTGAGTGTAGCTCTTGACCCCGTGTTTTTTTGTTATTAGTCTGAAAGGTGGCAGGGCAGCGGCTGGCGCAGGAGGTGCCGTGGATGTGGACACCGCCTGCGCATACGACCTTGCTGGCCCTGCCACCGGCGTGGATGGGGTCGCCATCACGGGGTCCCTTTAAGGGCTACACCCACCCCAAAGTCACAGGCCTTAATGGTCTTTATTAGGCCTGTTGTAGATTGACTGAGCAGAGGAGCCCTTAATGAGGTACCTCTCCCCTAGTTGGCAATTGGGGAGGGGCCTTGCTCCCTCTGCTCAGTTGTCTTAAATGTTTTTTTTTAAATTAAATTTGGAAGAAAGAGGCTCTCAGAGAGAGAGGGGAGAAACAGAGTAACAGAGAAAGAGAGAGGGGGGGTGGGAAGGGGGGGACTGCGAGGGCAGGTCTCCCCTCGCAGCTGTGGGTGGGTGCACTCCCCAGATGGCAAAACACAAAAGTCTTTGGGGTGGTCTTCAGGTGGGGGGAGAAGATGTCTTCACCTGGGGTAGCTGGAGCCACCAGGCACTCCTAACGATCTTTAATTGGGTGATTGATGACAATCTTCAGCCTGGTAGCTCCAGCTATCCCAGGCTAGGCAAATGTGGGGGGTGGGGGGGGTTCCAATTGTGGGGGGGGCCCAGTTGTAAGCACGGCCCCCACGCACACTACCACACACACACACACACACACACACACACACACACACCCCCCGCGATGTTCCGGCCCTCAGTGGTCTTCTTTCCTCCCCCCACCGAAACAACAAAGTCTGTTTGGGAAATGCACCCACACCCACCTGTAGAATGTTGAGTCTCCCTCCTTCCACACTGGATGGTTGTTGTGGTTTTTCCCCCTCTCTCCAACTCCTTGCAGAAATGGTAAAGATGTTTAAAGTTTTCTTTTTTCCTCCTCTCCCTCTGGATAAAAGTTGTAGTGAAGCCCCTTCCTTCCTTCTCTTCCTGGGCTGGTCTCAGGGCTCTCCAGGCAGGAGCTCAAGTTGCTAGCTGCTTCCCTCACTGCTCACAGCTCCAACTGAGCAGGACACGCCTCCACTGCTTCACGATTGGTCCTTGTGCATGAAACTCTTTTGAGTTTATCTGTGAAAACATAAAAACATTAAACGGTGCCACCCGACCTGGGTGACACTCCAGACATTTACAAGGCCCATTTTTTTTTTTCCCCCTTTTTTGTGTGTTTTTTTTTTGTGTTTTTTCTTTTTTTTTTGTTTTTTTTTGGGCACTAAAATCACAATTTTTCCCCAGTGCCCCCTATAAAAGGGAAGGGGACACTAAAAGCACCGGCAATTAAAACAAATTAACTTTAAAACGTAAAATCAAATTAAAATTTGGTTGCCGGGCGTGATGATGCACTCCAGTCCCTCCGGTGCCCACCTCTCGCGGAAGGCCGCGAGCGTACCGGTGGACACCGCGTGCTCCATCTCCAAGGACACCCTGGACCGGATGTAAGAGCGGAAGAGAGGCAGGCAGTCAGGTTGAACGACCCCCTCGACCGCCCGCTGCCTGGACCGGCTGATGGCACCCTTGGCCGTGCCCAGGAGCAGTCCTACGAGGAGGCCTTCGGACCTACCCGCTCCCCTCCGCGCAGGGTGCCCAAAGATCAGGAGAGTGGGACTGAAGTGCAGCCAGAATTTCAGGAGCAGCCCCTTCAAATAATGGAACAGGGGCTGCAACCTCGTGCATTCCATAAAAACATGGAACACGGACTCCTCCAGACCGCAGAAATTGCAGGCGGCCTGGGAGTCCGTGAACCGGCTTAAAAATTTGTTGCACGGCACTGCTCCGTGCACCACCCTCCAGGCCAAGTCCCCGATGAATAGTGGGAGGACCCCTGCGTAGAGTGCCCTCCATCGGGGACCCCCGCCTCCTCCGGACGGCAAGATGGTACGCCATGGCGTGTCCGGACGGCCGGCGAGGATGGCAAAGTTGAGGGTGTGCAGGAGCAGCCCGTACAGGAAACCCCTCCGCGCGGAACTGAAAGGCACGGAGGGGATTTCCCCGAGGCGGCTCAAGTTGTGAGGCGCCGGCCCCCGAGGGAGGTTCCGGGGTTTGGCGCCGATGAGGAATTCCGTCCGGACGGGGGTCAGTTCGGACGGGATCTCCCCACGTGCTTGAGCCTCCTCGATACACCTAACGGAGTCAGGGCCCAGAGCTGTTTTTAGCGACTCGATGGCATCGGCCGCGCGGCGGACGTTGGCAGAATTTAGGCGCCGCGCCAGCGTGACTGGCGCCATCCAGCCCGCTCCTCCGCCATCGAGCAGGTCCCTGACCCTGGTCACCTCACCAGCCACAGCCCTCTCTTCCGACCGCCACATGAAGCCTCGGCCGTGGAGGTACGGATTCCCGAGCAGCGGCTCCTGCAGGACGGCCGCCACTCCAGCCGGCGGAGAGCTGCGCTTGGTGGAGACTTTGTTCCAGACCCTGATGAGTTCCCTGTAAAAGACAGGCAGCTCCCGGAGGGCGGTCCTGGCACCCCCCAAGTTCACAAACAGGAGCTGCGTGTCATAATTGAGGTCGAGCTGCTGGCGGAAGAAATACCTCGCCAGAGCACACCACCTAGGAGGGGGCTCGACGTAAAGGTATCTCTGCAGGGTCTGAAGACGGAAAGTCGCGAGCTGGGCGCTGACGCACACCAACGACTGACCGCCCTCCTCAAGCGGGAGACTCAAGACCGCGACAGAGACCCAGTGCTTCCTGTTGTTCCAGAAGAAGTCCACCAGCTTCTTCTGTATCTTGGCGACAAACGCAGGGGGAGGGGTCAAAGTGACCAGCCGGTACCACAGCATTGCGGCCACCAGCTGGTTTATGACTAGCGCTCGACCCCTGTAGGACAGCACTCGGAGCAGTCCTGTCCAGCGCCCTAGGCGAGCGGCGACCTTGGCCTCCAGCTCCTGCCAGTTCGCCGGCCAGGCTTCCCCGTCGGGGCTAAGGTAGACTCCCAGATAGAGGAGATGGGTCGTGCTCCAGGCAAAAGGCCTGAGCTCCTCCGGCAGGGAGTCCACCCGCCACTGACCCACCAGGAGTCCGGAACATTTCTCCCAGTTGATCCTGGCGGAGGACGCGGCCGAGTAAATCTCCTGGCACTCACGCATCCTCCGCAGGTCAGCGGGATCCTCTACCGCGAGGAGCACGTCATCGGCGTAAGCCGAGAGGACGACCTCCACGCCCGGCCCTTGCAGAGCCAGTCCCGTCAACCTCGTCCGCAAGAGGCGCAGGAAAGGCTCCACGCAAACGGCGTATAACTGGCCGGACATGGGGCATCCCTGGCGCACCCCTCTCCTAAAGCGAAGGGGCGCCGTCAAGGACCCGTTAACCTTAATCAGACACTCCGCGGCGGCGTACAAAAGTCGGATCCGGGCGACGAAATGCGTCCCGAACCCGAAAGCGCGCAGAGTTCCGAGCAGATAGTCGTGATCCACCCTGTCGAACGCCTTCTCTTGGTCGAGGGATAGGAAGGCGACCGACAGACCAGCCTCCTGGGAACAATGGATGAGGTCCCGGACCAGATGGATGTTATCGTGGATTGTCCGGCCCGGGACCGTGTATGACTGGTCGGGGTGGATCATGTGGTCCAGCACGGCACCAAGGCGAGCAGACATCGCCCTGGCGAAGATTTTGTAGTCCGTGCTGAGGAGGGAGACCGGGCGCCAGTTCTTAAGGAGGCGGAGATCGCCCTTCTTAGGCAGCAGGACGATGACTGCCCTGCGCCAAGAGAGGGGCATCTCCCCGGTCGCCAGACTTTCCCCCAGGACCCGCGCGTAGTCGCTCCCCAGGACGTCCCAGAACGCCCTGTGGAACTCCACGGTCAGCCCGTCCAGCCCCGGGGATTTTCCCCTCGAGAGCCGGGCGAGGGCACCGGTCAGCTCCGCCAGGCTTAGCGGAGCTTCCAGATTTTCGGCGCCCTCCGGGCTGACCATCGGCAGGTCCTCCCACAAAACTCTACGCGCTTCCTCGCTGGACGGATCCGGAGAGAACAGAGCCCCGTAATATTCACGGACCCTGTTGTTGACGCCCTCCGGATCCGAGACGAGAGAGCCGTCGTCGGCCAGCAGCGTCAAGAGCTGCTTACGGACACTCTGCCTTTTTTCCAGCGAGTAGAAGAAGGGGGAGCCGCGGTCCAGATCCCGCAGGAACCGGATCCGCGACCTCACGAACGCGCCTCGGGACCCGACGAGCTGCAGGTCCTTCAGCGCGGCCTTCTTCGCTTCGTACACCGTCCGCAGGGCCGGGTCCTGGACGACTTGACCGAGACGGGCTTCCAGGTCGAGCACCTCTTTTTCTAGGCGCCCGACTCTGGCCGCCCGCCTCTTGGTCGACCCCCTCGCGTACTCTTGACAGAAGACGCGGACGTGAGCCTTGCCCACGTCCCACCATAGCCTCAAGGAGGGGAAGCCCCCCTGCTTCCTTCTCCAGTCGGACCAGAATCGACGGAACGAGTCCTGGAACCGCACGTCCTCCAGCAGCCGGTTGTTAAAGTGCCAGTACGCGGACCCCGTCCTCGCGCGGAGCGAAGCGAGCTCCGCCCACACCAGGTGGTGGTCCGAACACGGCACCGGCCGCATGGAGGCCGCCGGGACGCAGGAAACGTACGCCCGAGACACGTAAAGGCGGTCGACTCTAGACCATCCAACTCCAGGCCTCACCCAAGTAAAGGCGCTGGAGTCGGGGTGGAGATTTCGCCAGACGTCCACCAAGTCGAAGGACCCGACCAGGTCCCTCAACTTCTCCATCGCCGTCATGCACTGCGGGGCACCGGAGCGGTCCCTCGCCTCGAGGGTGCAGTTAAAATCCCCCCCGAGGACAATGCAGTCGCCGACGTCGACGGAGCCAAGAAGAGCGGACACCTCTTCAAAGAAGCGCGTTTGCTGCGGGCCGGGATGAGGGGCGTACACGTTCACGAGATGGAGCGGCACGTCCCCCAGGCGAACCGTTACGTGCAGCAAGCGGCCTGGCACGGGCTCCTCGACCCCCAAGATCTCCGGCTGAAAATGCGGGCCCAGCAAGATGGCCACCCCACTAGAAATGGCGGTGAGGTGGCTCATGCGGACCTCTCCTTGCCATTCCAGGAGCCACGTGGCTTCGTCTCCCGGAACGGTGTGGGTTTCTTGCAGGAAGCACACCGCATATTTCCCCTCCCGCAGGAGCGAAAAATTGTCAAATCTACGGCGTGCCCCTCTGCCGCCGTTGATGTTGAGGCTGGCTATGGTTATCTTCATGGCAAAAGCATAGTGCAACCTCTACCTTAACCTATTGTGGGGGAGGGAGCGGAGTCTTTTGTTGAACTCCGCTCCCTCCGCAGCCCAGCGAGGAGTCCCTCGAGCTCGCGCAGCTCAAGGTGCTGCTCCTTTGTCAAGGGCCCGCCCGCGGCCAAGGTTTTAACGGCGGCGCGGACGGACCCCTTGATCAGCTCCGGCTCGGACCATTTTTCCAGGGCCAGTCGGGCTTGGTCGCGGCGACCCCGGCTCTGGGCCAAAAAGTCCCGGAGTTCCTTTGCAGGAACGAGGAGGGCCTCAGCGGCGGCCGCGAGCAGATCCACCGCCTCCCTGGCGGTGGTCTCTAGGTCTTCACCCGCGTCCCCCACCGAGTCCCCGTCCTCCTCCGGGAGGTGGCCGCCAGCAGCCGGCCCATCGACCGCACAAGGTACGGCAAATGAACCGGCCGCTCCAACCGGCCCTGGCACTGCCCCGATCCCACCCCCAGGATCGTCGGCAGAGGAGTCCCCACTGGGCTCTTTTAAAAATGGTGCTGGGTCGGGAAATGACAGCGGAAGGGGTTCCCCCTCCGCCCCAGGAACCGGAGAACAAGGAGAGACCCGGCCATAGGAAATCCCCAGGCCCTCCAAGTGCTCCAGCTCCAAAGTAAGGGGCGAGGGTGGGTGTTCCTCCCCCTCCCCGCTGCCACCCCCCGGCCCAGCATCTACAGTGTCATGATTATTTGTTTCATTCTCTGCCGGGTCGAGCAACTCCCGGGGGAAGTTGGGTAATAGCTGGGCGGGCTCAGGTTCGGCCTTTTCGGCCTCGCCCGCCTCAGTCCCCGGGACGCCCGGCCCGGCGGCTACGCATTCCTCCGCGGTTCCCACGCCCCCCACGACAGGCAGATCTTCCACTCCATCCCCGGGAGGCAGAGGCTGGGCAGCCTCAACTGTCTCACCCTCCCCGGGGAAAGACTCCTCGCGCCTGCAGCGCAATTTGGGGGCGCTGGTGGGGGACGCGGGACACGCGGCGGGCACCGACTCCTCCGCGGAGGGATGTTGTTCCCCCTCCGCGTCATTGGGGCGGTGCCTCTTTTTGTTCCTGGGGGCGCGCGGAGTCAGGGAGACCTCCATGTCTGCCGAGGCCTCCCGCTCCGCCCCCCCCTTTTCCTTTTCTTGCCCGCGCCCGGGCCCCTCTGTGGTGTTGTTCAAGGGCTCGGGCACGGGCTCGGGGCACCCCGCGCTCGCCGGTGACGGGGTTGGGCTGAGCGCGGTGGTCAAATTATCCGGCGCACTGAGGGGACCCGCCTCTTGATGTTTTGTCTTCTTCCGCGCCTTCTTTCCGGTCGGACGCTCTCCCTCCCCCCCGCCGGAGGCCCTGAAAACAAAGGCCTCCGACGATGCCCGCGCACCCATGGCTCCCGGCACGCGGACGCAACTAGGGGGAGGGGTGGCGGCAGTGCCAGCCTTGGCCGCCTTCGGTGGTTTGGCGGCCTTGGAGGCGGGGCAGTTCTTACGAACATGCCCCACCTCCCTGCAGGCATGGCACCGCACGCCGTCCGACGTCCAGAAGACGCGGTAGGCAGTCCCCTCGTGCACCACATTAAAGTGCCCTTCTGTCACGTCCTCCCGCGCCAGCCGGACAAAGAGCTGGCGGCGGAAGGAGAACACGTGGCGCAGGCTGTTCTCCCTGAGGCCGAGCGGTATGGGGTTGATCCCTGACCTTACCTCCCCCAGTTGTTGTAGGTGAGGGAGGAGGAGCTCAGCGGGAACAAAGGGCGGGACGTTCGACACGATGACCCTCTGCGCGATGGCCTCGAGAGGATCCACCGGCAGGAACGTCCCGCCCACCGTGAGCCCCTTTTCAAGGGCCAGGGACACCGCCCGCTCCGACCCCAGGAAGAACACGGCCTTCCCAGACATCTTGGAGGCTGCGACAATGGCCGAGGGGCCGACTACCCCAGCCATCGCCCGCACGCACTCCTCAATGCTCATTGTGGGGTGAGTGTAGCTCTTGACCCCGTGTTTCCTGGTTATAAGTCTGAATGGTGGCAGGGCAGCGGGTGGCGCAGGAGGTGCCGTGGATGTGGACACCGCCTGCGCATACGTCCTTGCTGGCCCTGCCACCGGCGTGGATGGGGTCGCCATCACGGGGTCCCTTTAAGGGCTACACCCACCCCAAAGTCACAGGCCTTAATGGTCTTTAATGGCCTCTTATGTTAACTGAGCAGAGGAGCCCTTAATGAGGCACCTCTCCCCTCGTTGACAATTGGGGAGAGGCCTTGCTCCCTCTGCTCAGTTGTCTTAAATGTTTTTTTTTAAATTAAATTTGGAAGGAAAGGCTCTCAGAGAGAGAGGGGAGAAACAGAGTAACAGAGAAAGAGAGAGGGGGGGTGGGAAGGGGGGGGACTGCGAGGGCAGGTCTCCCCTCGCAGCTGTGGGTGGGTGCACTCCCCAGATGGCAAAACACAAAAGTCTTTGGGGTGGTCTTCAGGTGGGGGGAGAAGATGTCTTCACCTGGGGTAGCTGGAGCCACCAGGCACTCCTAACGATCTTTAATTGGGTGATTGATGACAATCTTCAGCCTGGTAGCTCCAGCTATCCCAGGCTAGGCAAATGTGGGGGGTGGGGGGGGTTCCAATTGTGGGGGGGGGCCCAGTTGTAAGCACGGCCCCCACGCACACTACCACACACACACACACACACCCCCCGCGATGTTCCGGCCCTCAGTGGTCTTCTTTCCTCCCCCCACCGAAACAACAAAGTCTGTTTGGGAAATGCACCCACACCCACCTGTAGAATGTTGAGTCTCCCTCCTTCCACACTGGATGGTTGTTGTGGTTTTTCCCCCTCTCTCCAACTCCTTGCAGAAATGGTAAAGATGTTTAAAGTTTTCTTTTTTCCTCCTCTCCCTCTGGATAAAAGTTGTAGTGAAGCCCCTTCCTTCCTTCTCTTCCTGGGCTGGTCTCAGGGCTCTCCAGGCAGGAGCTCAAGTTGCTAGCTGCTTCCCTCACTGCTCACAGCTCCAACTGAGCAGGACACGCCTCCACTGCTTCACGATTGGTCCTTGTGCATGAAACTCTTTTAGAGTCTACCTGTGAAAACATAAAACAATAACGGTGCCACCCAACCTGGGTGACACTCCAGACATTTACAAGGCCCTTTTTTTCCCCCCCTTTTTTTGTTTTTTTTTTGTGTTTTTCTTTTTTTGGTTTTTTTTTTTGGGCACTAAAATCACAATTTTTCCCCAGTGCCCCCTATAAAAGGGAAGGGGACACTAAAAGCACCGGCAATTAAAACAAATTAACTTTAAAACGTAAAATCAAATTAAAATTTGGTTGCCGGGCGTGATGATGCACTCCAGTCCCTCCGGTGCCCACCTCTCGCGGAAGGCCGCGAGCGTACCGGTGGACACCGCGTGCTCCATCTCCAAGGACACCCTGGACCGGATGTAAGAGCGGAAGAGAGGCAGGCAGTCAGGTTGAACGACCCCCTCGACCGCCCGCTGCCTGGACCGGCTGATGGCACCCTTGGCCGTGCCCAGGAGCAGTCCTACGAGGAGGCCTTCGGACCTACCCGCTCCCCTCCGCACAGGGTGCCCAAAGATCAGGAGAGTGGGACTGAAGTGCAGCCAGAATTTCAGGAGCAGCCCCTTCAAATAATGGAACAGGGGCTGCAACCTTGTGCACTCAATAAAAACATGGAACACGGACTCCTCCAGACCGCAGAAATTGCAGGCGGCCTGGGAGTCCGTGAACCGGCTTAAAAATTTGTTGCACGGCACTGCTCCGTGCACCACCCTCCAGGCCAAGTCCCCGATGAATAGTGGGAGGACCCCTGCGTAGAGTGCCCTCCATCGGGGACCCCCGCCTCCTCCGGACGGCAAGATGGTGCGCCATGGCGTGTCCGGACGGCCGGCGAGGATGGCAAAGTTGAGGGTGTGCAGGAGCAGCCCGTACAGGAAACCCCTCCGCGCGGAACTGAAAGGCACGGAGGGGATTTCCCCGAGGCGGCTCAAGTTGTGAGGCGCCGGCCCCCGAGGGAGGTTCCGGGGTTTGGCGCCGATGAGGAATTCCGTCCGGACGGGGGTCAGTTCGGACGGGATCTCCCCACGTGCTTGAGCCTCCTCGATACACCTAACGGAGTCAGGGCCCAGAGCTGTTTTTAGCGACTCGATGGCATCGGCCGCGCGGCGGACGTTGGCAGAATTTAGGCGCCGCGCCAGCGTGACTGGCGCCATCCAGCCCGCTCCTCCGCCATCGAGCAGGTCCCTGACCCTGGTCACCTCACCAGCCACAGCCCTCTCTTCCGACCGCCACATGAAGCCTCGGCCGTGGAGGTACGGATTCCCGAGCAGCGGCTCCTGCAGGACGGCCGCCACTCCAGCCGGCGGAGAGCTGCGCTTGGTGGAGACTTTGTTCCAGACCCTGATGAGTTCCCTGTAAAAGACAGGCAGCTCCCGGAGGGCGGTCCTGGCACCCCCCAAGTTCACAAACAGGAGCTGCGTGTCATAATTGAGGTCGAGCTGCTGGCGGAAGAAATACCTCGCCAGAGCACACCACCTAGGAGGGGGCTCGACGTAAAGGTATCTCTGCAGGGTCTGAAGACGGAAAGTCGCGAGCTGGGCGCTGACGCACACCAACGACTGACCGCCCTCCTCAAGCGGGAGACTCAAGACCGCGACAGAGACCCAGTGCTTCCTGTTGTTCCAGAAGAAGTCCACCAGCTTCTTCTGTATCTTGGCGACAAACGCAGGGGGAGGGGTCAAAGTGACCAGCCGGTACCACAGCATTGCGGCCACCAGCTGGTTTATGACTAGCGCTCGACCCCTGTAGGACAGCACTCGGAGCAGTCCTGTCCAGCGCCCTAGGCGAGCGGCGACCTTGGCCTCCAGCTCCTGCCAGTTCGCCGGCCAGGCTTCCTCGTCGGGGCTAAGGTAGACTCCCAGATAGAGGAGATGGGTCGTGCTCCAGGCAAAAGGCCTGAGCTCCTCCGGCAGGGAGTCCACCCGCCACTGACCCACCAGGAGTCCGGAACATTTCTCCCAGTTGATCCTGGCGGAGGACGCGGCCGAGTAAATCTCCTGGCACTCACGCATCCTCCGCAGGTCAGCGGGATCCTCTACCGCGAGGAGCACGTCATCGGCGTAAGCCGAGAGGACGACCTCCACGCCCGGCCCTTGCAGAGCCAGTCCCGTCAACCTCGTCCGCAAGAGGCGCAGGAAAGGCTCCACGCAAACGGCGTATAACTGGCCGGACATGGGGCATCCCTGGCGCACCCCTCTCCTAAAGCGAAGGGGCGCCGTCAAGGACCCGTTAACCTTAATCAGACACTCCGCGGCGGCGTACAAAAGTCGGATCCGGGCGACGAAATGCGTCCCGAACCCGAAAGCGCGCAGAGTTCCGAGCAGATAGTCGTGATCCACCCTGTCGAACGCCTTCTCTTGGTCGAGGGATAGGAAGGCGACCGACAGACCAGCCTCCTGGGAGCAATGGATGAGGTCCCGGACCAGATGGATGTTGTCGTGGATCGTCCGGCCCGGGACCGTGTATGACTGGTCGGGGTGGATCATGTGGTCCAGCACGGCACCAAGGCGAGCAGACATCGCCCTGGCGAAGATTTTGTAGTCCGTGCTGAGGAGGGAGACCGGGCGCCAGTTCTTAAGGAGGCGGAGATCGCCCTTCTTAGGCAGCAGGACGATGACTGCCCTGCGCCAAGAGAGGGGCATCTCCCCGGTCGCCAGACTTTCCCCCAGGACCCGCGCGTAGTCGCTCCCCAGGACGTCCCAGAACGCCCTGTGGAACTCCACGGTCAGCCCGTCCAGCCCCGGGGATTTTCCCCTCGAGAGCCGGGCGAGGGCACCGGTCAGCTCCGCCAGGCTTAGCGGAGCTTCCAGATTTTCGGCGCCCTCCGGGCTGACCTTCGGCAGGTCCTCCCACAAAACTCTACGCGCTTCCTCGCTGGACGGATCCGGAGAGAACAGAGCCCCGTAATATTCACGGACCCTGTTGTTGACGCCCTCCGGATCCGAGACGAGAGAGCCGTCGTCGGCCAGCAGCGTCAAGAGCTGCTTACGGACACTCTGCCTTTTTTCCAGCGAGTAGAAGAAGGGGGAGCCGCGGTCCAGATCCCGCAGGAACCGGATCCGCGACCTCACGAACGCGCCTCGGGACCCGACGAGCTGCAGGTCCTTCAGCGCGGCCTTCTTCGCTTCGTACACCGTCCGCAGGGCCGGGTCCTGGACGACTTGACCGAGACGGGCTTCCAGGTCGAGCACCTCTTTTTCTAGGCGCCCGACTCTGGCCGCCCGCCTCTTGGTCGACCCCCTCGCGTACTCTTGACAGAAGACGCGGACGTGAGCCTTGCCCACGTCCCACCATAGCCTCAAGGAGGGGAAGCCCCCCTGCTTCCTTCTCCAGTCGGACCAGAATCGACGGAACGAGTCCTGGAACCGCACGTCCTCCAGCAGCCGGTTGTTAAAGTGCCAGTACGCGGACCCCGTCCTCGCGCGGAGCGAAGCGAGCTCCGCCCACACCAGGTGGTGGTCCGAACACGGCACCGGCCGCATGGAGGCCGCCGGGACGCAGGAAACGTACGCCCGAGACACGTAAAGGCGGTCGACTCTAGACCATCCAACTCCAGGCCTCACCCAAGTAAAGGCGCTGGAGTCGGGGTGGAGATTTCGCCAGACGTCCACCAAGTCGAAGGACCCGACCAGGTCCCTCAACTTCTCCATCGCCGTCATGCACTGCGGGGCACCGGAGCGGTCCCTCGCCTCGAGGGTGCAGTTAAAATCCCCCCCGAGGACAATGCAGTCGCCGACGTCGACGGAGCCAAGAAGAGCGGACACCTCTTCAAAGAAGCGCGTTTGCTGCGGGCCGGGATGAGGGGCGTACACGTTCACGAGATGGAGCGGCACGTCCCCCAGGCGAACCGTTACGTGCAGCAAGCGGCCTGGCACGGGCTCCTCGACCCCCAAGATCTCCGGCTGAAAATGCGGGCCCAGCAAGATGGCCACCCCACTAGAAATGGCGGTGAGGTGGCTCATGCGGACCTCTCCTTGCCATTCCAGGAGCCACGTGGCTTCGTCTCCCGGAACGGTGTGGGTTTCTTGCAGGAAGCACACCGCATATTTCCCCTCCCGCAGGAGCGAAAAATTGTCAAATCTACGGCGTGCCCCTCTGCCGCCGTTGATGTTGAGGCTGGCTATGGTTATCTTCATGGCAAAAGCATAGTGCAACCTCTACCTTAACCTATTGTGGGGGAGGGAGCGGAGTCTTTTGTTGAACTCCGCTCCCTCCGCAGCCCAGCGAGGAGTCCCTCGAGCTCGCGCAGCTCAAGGTGCTGCTCCTTTGTCAAGGGCCCGCCCGCGGCCAAGGTTTTAACGGCGGCGCGGACGGACCCCTTGATCAGCTCCGGCTCGGACCATTTTTCCAGGGCCAGTCGGGCTTGGTCGCGGCGACCCCGGCTCTGGGCCAAAAAGTCCCGGAGTTCCTTTGCAGGAACGAGGAGGGCCTCAGCGGCGGCCGCGAGCAGATCCACCGCCTCACTGGCGGTGGTCTCTAGGTCTTCACCCGCGTCCCCCACCGAGTCCCCGTCCTCCTCCGGGAGGTGGCCGCCAGCAGCCGGCCCATCGACCGCACAAGGTACGGCAAATGAACCGGCCGCTCCAACCGGCCCTGGCACTGCCCCGATCCCACCCCCAGGATCGTCGGCAGAGGAGTCCCCACTGGGCTCTTTTAAAAATGGTGCTGGGTCGGGAAATGACAGCGGAAGGGGTTCCCCCTCCGCCCCAGGAACCGGAGAACAAGGAGAGACCCGGCCATAGGAAATCCCCAGGCCCTCCAAGTGCTCCAGCTCCAAAGTAAGGGGCGAGGGTGGGTGTTCCTCCCCCTCCCCGCTGCCACCCCCCGGCCCAGCATCTACAGTGTCATAATTATTTGTTTCATTCTCTGCCGGGTCGAGCAAATCCCGGGGGAAGTTGGGTAATAGCTGGGCGGGCTCAGGTTC
Organism: Pristiophorus japonicus; assembly: GCF_044704955.1. Lineage (NCBI taxonomy): Eukaryota > Metazoa > Chordata > Chondrichthyes > Pristiophoridae > Pristiophorus > Pristiophorus japonicus. The sequence goes on along the minus strand of NC_091980.1, from coordinate 278,977,127 downwards.
GGCCTTTTCGGCCTCGCCCGCCTCAGTCCCCGGGACGCCCGGCCCGGCGGCTACGCATTCCTCCGCGGTCCCCACGCCCCCCACGACAGGCAGATCTTCCACTCCATCCCCGGGAGGCAGAGGCTGGGCAGCCTCAACTGTCTCACCCTCCCCGGGGAAAGACTCCTCGCGCCTGCAGCGCAATTTGGGGGCGCTGGTGGGGGACGCGGGACACGCGGCGGGCACCGCCTCCTCCGCGGAGGGATGTTGTTCCCCCTCCGCCTCATTGGGGCGGTGCCTCTTTTTGTTCCTGGGGGCGCGCGGAGTCAGGGAGACCTCCATGTCTGCCGAGGCCTCCCGCTCCGCCCCCCCCTTTTCCTTTTCTTGCCCGCGCCTGGGCCCCTCTGTGGTGGTATTCAAGGGCCCGGGCACGGGCTCGGGGCACCCCGCGCTCGCCGGTGACGGGGTTGGGCTGAGCGCGGTGGTCAAATTATCCGGCGCACTGAGGGGACCCGCCTCTTGATGTTTTGTCTTCTTCCGCGCCTTCTTTCCGCTCGGACGCTCTCCCTCCCCCCCGCCGGAGGCCCTGAAAACAAAGGCCTCCGACGATGCCCGCGCACCCATGGCTCCCGGCACGCGGACGCAACTAGGGGGAGGGGTGGCGGCGGCGCCAGCCTTGGCCGCCTTCGGTGGTTTGGCGGCCTTGGAGGCGGGGCAGTTCTTGCGAACGTGCCCCACCTCCCTGCAGGCATGGCACCGCACGCCGTCCGACGTCCAGAAGACGCGGTAGGCAGTCCCCTCGTGCACCACATTAAAATGACCTTCCGTCGTCTCCTCCCGCGCCAGCCGGACAAAGAGCTGGCGGCGGAAGGAGAACACGTGGCGCAGGCTGCTCTCCCTGAGGCCGAGCGGTATGGGGTTGATCCCTGACCTTACCTCCCCCAGTTGTTGTAGGTGAGGGAGGAGGAGCTCAGCGGAAACAAAGGGCGGGACGTTTGAAACGATGACCCTCTGCGCGGTGGCCTCGAGAGGGTCCACCGGCAGGAACGTCCCGCCCACCGTGAGCCCCTTTTCAAGGGCCAGGGACACCGCCCGCTCCGACCCCAGGAAGAACACGGCCTTCCCAGACATCTTGGAGGCTGCGACAATGGCCGAGGGGCCGACTACCCCAGCCATCGCCCGCACGCACTCCTCAATGCTCATTGTGGGGTGAGTGTAGCTCTTGACCCCGTGTTTCCTGGTTATAAGTCTGAATGGTGGCAGGGCAGCGGGTGGCGCAGGAGGTGCCGTGGATGTGGACACCGCCTGCGCATACGTCCTTGCTGGCCCTGCCACCGGCGTGGATGGGGTCGCCATCACGGGGTCCCTTTAAGGGCTACACCCACCCCAAAGTCACAGGCCTTAATGGTCTTAATTAGGCCTCTTATCTAAAAGACTGAAGCAGAGGAGCTCTTAACGAGGTACCTCTCCCCTCGTTGACAATTGGGGAGAGGCCTTGCTCCCTCTGCTCAGTTGTCTTAATTGGTTTTGTTTTTTTTTGTTTTTTTTTTGTAAATTTGGAAGGAAGAGGCCTCAGAGAGAGAGGGGAGAAACAGAGTAGCAGAGAAAGAGAGAGGGGGGTGGGAAGGGGGGGGGGACTGCGAGGGCAGGTCTCCCCTCGCAGCTGTGGGTGGGTGCACTCCCCAGATGGCAAAACACAAAAGTCTTTGGGGTGGTCTTCAGGTGGGGGGAGAAAATGTCTTCACCTGGGGTAGCTGGAGCCACCAGGCACTCCTAACGATCTTTAATTGGGTGTTTAAGAAAAACAACAATCTTCAGCCTGGTAGCTCCAGCTATCCCAGGCTAGGCAAATGGGGGGGGGTGGGGGGGGTTCCAATTGTGGGGGGGGCCTAGTTGTAAGCAAGGCCCCCACACACACTACCACACACACACACACCCCCCGCGATGTTCCGGCCCTCAGTGGTCTTCTTTCCTCCCCCCACCGATACAACAAAGTCTTTTTTGGGAAATGCACCCACACCCACCTGTAGAATGTTGAGTCTCCCTCCTTCCACACTGGTTTGTTGTTGTGGTTTTTCCCCCTCTCTCCAACTCCTTGCAGAAATGATGAAGTTGTTGCAAAGTTTTCTGCTTTTCTCCTCCTCTCCCTCTGGGTAAAGTTGGTGGTGAAACCCCTTCCTTCCTTCTCTTCCTGGGCTGGTCTCAGGGCTCTACAGACAGGAGCTCAAGTTGCTAGCTGCTTCCCTCACTGCTCACAGCTCCAACTGAGCAGGACACGCCTCCACTGCTTCACGATTGGTCCTTGTGCATGAATTCCAAAAGGTTAGTTTGCAGGTGCAGCAGGTAATCAGGAAGGCAAATGGAATGTTGGCCTTCATTGCGAAAGGGATGGAGTACAAAAGCAGGGATGTGTTGCTGCAACTGTATAAGGTATTGGTAAGGCCGCACCTGGAGTACTGCGTGCAGTTTTGGTCACCTTACTTAAGGAAGGATATACTAGCTTTGGAAGGGGTACAGAGACGATTCACTAGGCTGATTTGAGAAATGAGGGGGTTACCTTATGATGATAGATTGAGTTCAGAAGGATGAGGGGTGATCTTATAGAAACATTTAAAATCATGAAAGGGATAGACAAGATAGAGGCAGTGAGTTTGTTTCCATTGGTGGGGGAGACTAGAACTAGGGGGCACAGCCTCAAAATACGGAGGAGCCAATTTAAAACCGAGTTGAGAAAGAATTTCTTCTCCCAGAGGGTTGTGAATCTGTGGAATTCTCTGCCCAAGGAAGCAGTTGAGGCTGGCTCATTGAATGTTTTCAAGTCAAAGATACATAGATTTTTAAGCAATAAGGCAATTAAGGGTTACGGGGAGAGGGCGGGTAAGTGGAGCTGAGTCCGTGACCAGATCAGCCATGATCTTATTGAATGGCGGAGCAGGCTCGAGGGGCTAGATGGCCTACTCCTGTTCCTAATTCTTATGTTCTTATGTTGTTATGTTCTTAATCCCCTCATCTCCGGAATCAGCCGAGTGAATCGTCTCTATACCCCCTCCAAAGCTAGTATATCCTTCCTTAAGTAAGGTGACCAAAACTGCATGCAGTACTCCAGGTGCGGCCTCACCAATAACCTGTACTTTTGCAGCAGGACCTCCCTGCTTTTGTACTCCATCCCTCTCGCAATGAAGGCCAACATTCCATTCGCCTTCCTGATTACCTGCTGCACCTGCAAACTAACTTTTTGGGATTCATGCACAAGGACCCCCAGGTCCCTCTGCACTGCAGCATGTTGTAATTTCTCCCCATTCAAATAATATTCCCTTTTACTGTTTTTTTTTCCCAAGGTGGATGACCTTACATTTTCCGACATTGTATTCCATCTGCCAAACCTTAGCCCATTCGCTTAACCTATCTAAATCTCTTTGCAGTCTCTCTGTGTCATTTACACAACCCACTTTCCCACTAATCTTTGTGTCATCTGCAAATTTTGTTACACTACACTCTGTCTCCTCTTCCAGGTCATCTATGTATATTGTAAACAGTTGTGGTCCCAGCACCGATCCCTGTGGCACCCCACGAACCACTGATTTCCAACCCGAAAAGGACCCATTTATCCTGACTCTCTGCTTTCTGTTAGCCAGCCAATTTTCGATCCATGCTAATAAATTTGCTCTGACTCCGCGTATCTTTATCTTCTGCAGTAACCTTTTGTGTGGCACCTTTATGAGGATGTAATGAGCAGGGTGGATAAGGGGTAAGAATGCACGTGGTGTATTTGGATTTCCAGAAGACATTCGATAAGGTGCCACATAAAAGGTTACTGCACAAGATAAAATTTAATGGGGTTAGGGGTAATATATTAGCAAAGATAGAGGACTAGCTAACTAACAGAAAACAGAGACTCAGGTTAAATGGGTCACTTTCCGGTTGGCAAACAGGAACCAATGGGGTGCCGCAGGGATCAGTGCTGGGGCCTCAACTATTTACAATCTATATTAATGACTTGGATGATGGGACCGAATGTAATGTAGCCAAAGTTTGCTGATGATACAAAGATGGGTGGGGGTGCAAATTGTGAGGAGGATACAAAAAATCTGCAAAGGGATATACACAGACTAAGTGAGTAGGCAAAGCTTTAGCAGATGGAGTATAATGTGGGAAATTGTGAGGTTATTCACCTTGGCAGAAAATAGAATAGCAAATTATAATTTAAATGGAGAAAAATTGCAAAGTGCTACAGTACAGAGGGACCTGGGGGTCCTTGTGTATGAAACACAAAAAGTTAGTACGGCAAGTGATCAGGAAGGCAAATGGAATGTTGGCATTAATTGCAAGGGGGATAGAGTATAAAAGCAGAGAAGTCCTGCTACAAATGTACAGGGTATTGGTGAGGTCACACCTAGAGTACTGTGTACAGTATTGGTCTCCGTATTTAAGGAAGGATATACAGGTTGAGGGGTCAAAATCCAGAGTTCCGAAATCCGTAATGTTCTGGAATCTGGACTCCGGACTGATTAGTGGCAGGGTCAACCCGGAATCCATAAAATGTTCAGGAATCCGGACCCACCGACCCTGGCAATCTCGGGGCCTCGCCGCTGCCCGACCTCGGGCCTCATCTTGCCGCTGCTGACCTTACCCCGCCGCCGCCCAACTCGCCTTACTCATCACCGCTGCCCTTACCTTGGGGCCTCGTTACCGGCCCGCCTCAACACCTCCTCTGCAACAGGGCCCACCGACCCGAACATTTCCTTGGCGGCGGGGCCTGCCTGAACAGCTCCATCTTGGTGGGACCTGCCCAAACACCTCCTTGGCGGTGTAAGAGGGAAAATTTGGCATTAGGGGAATATAAATGTTTTAAGTTAGTTGTCCAGAAAAGCGATATGGCTGAAATCCCATTTCCAGTACTCAATAAACCTCACTGTGTTTCAAAGGTTTATGGGCACATTGGAATATTATCTTATCTCTCTTCCTTGACCAGATAGAGTTTTCCATTGTCACTATTGACCCCTTGCCCTGTTTACCTGCCCCTCTGGGTTTCTTGTGATGGGACCTCCTGTAATTAACCACTCAGATATGTAATTCCCTTTATACAACCTTATAAAATGGACCACTACAAAGGCCGAGGTTAGCTCGTTTAAATTCCGAGGTGAGGTCCAGTCTTAACCATGTAATTATAACAAAGCTCGATAGCCCCAATAACCAGAAGGCCACCAGGCCAGCACATTCTAGCAAGATGAGGTCACCCTAGGAAGGTCTGCAGCTAGTCTGTCAATCCAAGGTATTACTGATAAGGTAACCAATCAGGAGTCATGGGAGGTTGTATTGGGGAAGCAAATGGTCTTTTGAACAGTGTACAAAAGATGGCTGATTTTGCTGTTCGGAGAGCATTTCCACTCACAGGAGGCTGTATTGAAAAATTGCTCCTGGATGGTTCGTGATTAAAAGATCGTTGAACCTTGCCTTCCGTCTCCGTTTATTGACTTTGAGGGTTGCTACACGGATGGGGACGAGTGTCGACCCCTTATATCAGGGGGCCTACTTGTGTAAAGAGATGCCTTTCCACTATCCCCCTACAGCGGCGGGGCCCACCCGAACAGCTCCACCTCGGCGGGGCCGTCCTGAACACCTTCTTGGCGGGGGGGCCCATCCGAACACTTCCACGGCTGCGGGGCCCTACCCGAAGACCTCCTAGATGGGGCCGGCGACCCGAACAGCTCCTCGGAGAGCAATCCCCCCCCTCCCCCGCCCTTTCTGACGTGTTCTGAAATCTGGAAATACCCGAACCTGGGCTTGGGTGTTTCCGGATTCGTGACGTCAGAAAGACATTCCAAAATCCACAAAAACTGGCTCAGCCTCGGTCCCGAGGTTGCTGGATTTGGAACACTCAACTTATACTTGCATTAGAGGCTGTTCAGAGAAGGTTCACTAGGTTGATTCCGGAGATGAGGGGATTGACTTATGAAGATAGGTTGAGTAGTTTGGGCCTATACTCTTTGAGTTCAGAAGAATGAGAGGTGATCTTATCGAAACATATAAGATAATGAGGGGAATGACAAGGTGGATGCAGGGAATATATTTCCACTCATAGCAGAAACTAAAGCTAGGGGGCATAGTCTCAGAATAAGGGGCCGCACATTTAAAACTGCGATGCGGAGGAATTTCTTCTCTCAGAGGGTTGTAAATCTGTGGAATTCTCCGCCCCAGAGAGTTGTGGAGGCTGGGTCAGTGAATATATTTAAGGCGGATTTTTGAGCGATAAGGGAATAAAGGGTTATAGGGAGTGGGCAGGGAAGTGGAACTGAGTGCAAGATCAGATCAGCCATGATCTTATTAAATGGTAGATCAGTCTTTAGGGGCCAAATAGCCTACTCCTGCTCCTATTTCTTATGTTCTTATGTTCTTATGTAAACTTGGCTACTTCTAACAAAGCTCCAAAGAAATTTACCTGCAAACATCTTTACACTGTGAACAAAATGAAAATCTGTATGTTGCAACCACTCTGATAACTCCCCCTATCAAATTAACTATTGCATCTGAGATGAAGTTATTCATAGCATAATGCGATAAACCTGAAGAAAACACACATTACAAAGGCTGTAAATAAATTTGATGGAATTTTTAATGCTGTTTAGATAATGTAATTTAATTCCCACCCCAGATCAGCTATAGAAAAATAACCACTGAACTGATTGTCCAATGTATATATTAGAAAGCACTTATCAACTCTTTAGTAGCCTGTCTTAACCATTGTACAAGTCAGTGGTTCATTTACAGTCGATTTCAATAGAATGAATAAACATGGTTGGTAATTATATGATTATGTTGATTTGATATGTCTTATTTCAATGACTAATTCTTAAAGACATCTGTCATATAACTATAAAAATGACAGTGTGGGCAATGTACTAAATTTAAGTTAATTATTTGTAGTTTTAAAGCAAGTAATAATGTCTTGAGCATCACCACAACTATTTGTTATTCAAAAAATACAGCTGATGAAGAAATATGCTGTGGTTTCATGTTCATAAACTTCAGAATATTGTTTTTAATTATTAATGAAAAGTGTATTTTTAAAGCTGCTAAAGGTTTTTATCAAAAATGTCTGTCAATAAACGACTTAAATCAGTTGTATTTCCTTGCAGAGAATGCAGACAAAAATTTCCAGATGTGTATTTAAAAGCCTACTAAACATGTGCCAGTCCTCGTTCCATTATTTTCCATATGTGTATATTTGTTTAACAATGCAGAATGTCCTCCTGTGTTACCAACTTAGTAACAATTAAGACAGAATTGGGATAGCAATCATACATGCCCTTATTATTCAAGAGTGCTACACTAGTTTGTTTCTATTTTTACACAGGGCTGGCCTGCTCTAACCCTCCTCGACTATGTGGCAACTTCCCTTCGTATATTGTGCCATTAGCGAGGAGACCTTTTTTTTTAAAAAGGACAATATGACTTGATTGGTACATAGCGAGACAAAGTGGCTGTTTTCTACCTTCATGTAAAAGCTTAGCCCGCAGCCCTCAGGGAACCGATGAAATTCATTAAGTGTGTGGCTGACAGCTTGAACTATTCGGCAGCACAAGTCAGAGCCTCTAACTACAATGGATGTGAAGAAAACTACAATGCCCAGGTCAGTCGCAAGGACAAAGTTCTCATTCCTTGTTAAGATTGTAAGTTTGGCTACTTTACATTCTGAATTTATTTTCTTCTTAATTAATTCCTCACTAGCAAACCCCCACAATTTACTCTCCACCTACCAGATTATTGAGCTCCTTACTCTTAAAGTGGGCATGACCCTTGCATATACTAAGAGAGGACGGCAGAATGTTTTATTTTTCAAGTTAAAGATTAAAAATGTCTTCACATTTAATATCATATTACAGCAACAACTTGCATGTATAGAACATTTAACTCGGTAAAACGTCCCACGACGCTTCACATAAATGATTATCAAACAACCACAAATATAAGAATTATTTAGCCATAGGGGATCTCACAGAAGCCCCGCTGTGATACAACGTTTAAACAAATGAGCCGAGCACACAACAACAGATGAATTAATTTAAGATTTTGATAATTTTGAAAGAAGAGTTAAAGAGATGGCGAACCGATCTATTGATGCATCTCATGGAAGAGGAATATGGCAACTATACGCTGTGACTGGCAATTATGCATCATGGATTTCAACATGACTAATGAAATAAAGAATGTTATTGTTTTTGTTATTTTTGATGATTATTAAAGTATAATTGAGTTTATTTCAGAACTTCATCGATGGGGAAGAAAATGTGATTAAAGTTATTTTTTTTGGACGATCATCGTGAAAATGTTGAAGGTGTACTCATAACTGCAACAACATGGCAGCTGGTCACATGGTTACACCTTGTAACTAGTGCTGGTCAGAATATGGAACGTGACTTTGTGAATGGAATCCCCCCGCCTCCATCAACATTCAGGGCCGGATTAAGGGTCTGATGGGCCTGAGGGAAACTGATCCAAATGGGCCGATAGTTGTGTTTTTTCATGTTCATTACATTATGTATATGATTCTGATTCTGAGTATGAAAACATCGGCCAGTATATTCAATAATGAAATCATATATTCTGCTTCTGGTAACATTGCAATACTAGATTCATATACGTATTCATATTCATATTCTCTTACTGTCTATTCTATTCAGCCTATTTGAAAGGCCTTATATTTTTTTTCCTACATTTATTTGGTGGACCTATGTTCTTTGGTGGGCATGGGGCTGCAGCCCCATCCACTCTTGTCAGCATTACATTAACCATTGTGACAAACATTGGCTCGGATTTTGCCATCAGTGGCGAATGAATGGTACTCGCCGTTCATTACACTTACACTTGCCCAGTGCTGCATCCAGGAGGTAAGTGCCTCAAGGGTTCCTGCCTAGCCCCGACCTATGAGGCCTCTGATCGCTTTCCCGGACCTCCCCCCCGCCTCCCCATTGATGATCCTGAGGCCAGCCACGATCCTCCAGTGCCCGGCCCTGATCTTCTCTTCCCTCCCCCACCTCCCTGATCATCCTGATGCCAGCCCCAATCTTCCTCCTCCCAACCCCAGATCCACCGGAGGCCCCAATCTTCCTCCTCCCCACCCCCGATCCACCGGAGGCCCCAATTTTCCTTCTCCCCACCCCCTCCAATCCTCTGGAGGCCAGCACCAGCCCCCACCCGATCCCTCCCTCCCTCCTCTATATTGTCTAGTATTTGACAAATTTGCTGAAGTTCTTTGAGGATGTAATGAGCAGGGTGGATTAGGGGGGGGACCAGTGGATGTGGTGTATTTGGATTTCCAGAAGGCATTCAATAAGGTGCCACATAAGAGGTTACTGCACAATATAAAAGTTCACGGGGTTGGGGTAATATGTTAGCATGGATAGAGGATTGGCTAACAAAACAGAGAGTCGAGATAAATGGGTCATTTTCTGGTTGGCAAATGGTGACTAGTGGGGTGCCGCAGGAATTGGTGCTGGGTCCTCAACTATTTACAATCTATATTAATGAATTGGATGAAGGGACCGAGTGTAATGTAGCCAAGTTTGCTGATGATGCAAAGATGGGTGGAAAAGCAAATTGTGAGGAGGACACAACAAATCTGCAAAGGGATGTAAACAGGCTAAGTGAATGGGCAAACATTTGGCAGATGGAGTGTAATGTGGAAAAGTATGAGGTTATGCCTTTTGGCAGGAAAAATAAGAAAGCAAATTATTATTTAAATGGAGAGAGATTACAAAATGCTGTAGTACAGAAGGACCTGGGGGGGTCCTTGTGCATGAAACACAAAAAGTTAGTATGCAGGTACAGCAAGTAATCAGGAAGGTAAATGGAATGTTGACCTTTATTGCAAGGGGGATGGAGTATAAAAGCAGGGAAGTCCTGCTACAACTGTACAGGATATTGGTGAGGCCACACCTGGAGTACTGCGTGCAGTTTTGGTCTCCGTATTTAAGGAAGGATATACTTGCATTGGAGGCTGTTTAGAGAAGGTTCACAAGATTGATTCCAATGATGAGGGGGTTGACATGAGGATAGGTTGAGTAGATTGGGCCTATACACATTGGAGTTCAGAAGAATGAGAGGTGATCTTATTGAAAAGTATATGATAATGAGGGGGCTCAACAAGGTGGATGCAGAATAGATATTTCCACTCATAGGGGCAACAAAAACTAGCGGACATAGTCTTAGAATAAGGGGCCACCCATTTAAAATTGAGATGAGGAGAAATTTCTTCTCTCAGAAGGTTGCAAATCTATGGTATTTTCTGCCCCAGAGAGCTGTGGAGGCTGGGTCATTGAATATATTTAAGGCAGAGATAGACAGATTTTTGAGCAATAAAGGAGTAAAGAAATATGGGGAGCGGACAGGGAAGTGGACATGAGTCCATGCTCAGATCAGCCATGATCTACTGAATGGCAGAGCAGGCTCAAGGGGCCAAATGGCCTATTCCTGCTCCTATTTCTTGTGTTCTTATGTTCATCTACAACTGCATCAATTCGGCCTGTTGCTGATGAGAGCCAACTCTCAAAATGGACTGGGTGTTCCGCTGGGACTACTGAGCAGCCAGCTGGCATGTTCCACTGATCAGCACTCCGACATTTGCTCTGGGAGAAAATCCGCCCCATGGTTTCTTCATTTCACCTGCAAGTTCAACCGAAGGCTCCCACCTCCTACCAGTGATGCTTCTATCCTTTGACATTCTTCATCTCTCAATATTCTTGATCCCACTACCTCCTATGGAATGATCAAATGGGATGCCGACGCCGCTTCCATTGTACATCATGAATTCTTGAAATGTGTGCATCGCTGACAAGGACAGTATTTAATGCCTATCTCTAGTTGCTCTTGAGAAGGTGGTGCTCGGTTTACTTCTTGAACCTTTGCAGTCTGTGTGGTGAAGGTGCTCCCAAAATACCATTTGGTAGGGAAATTCCAAGAATTTGACCCAGCGATGATAATAAACTGTGATATAAGTCACATGGCTGGAAATTTGGTATCGCTCGCTTTGAGGCAGTGATGCTGCTGGGGCGCCTCAAAGTGGGATATTCAGTTGTATCACTCCCAAGAGGAGAGTGGAGCACTAAGAGAAACATTCAACATTCCTCTTCGGGTGCTAACGGAGCGATAGTGCAGGAGGCCTACTCAATTTGTGGGGCTAGGATGCCGGCACCCTAGCGCCTAATGATGAAAAAAAAAATCTTGCTGAAAAATTCAATAAACCACACCCACACTTCCCCACCACTGCAACAAATAAATAAACATTGAAAAAGTGACATTTCAGCACTTAACTTGCACTCCGGACGATATCGCCCCAGGATTGTCGCTGGACCGACTGGTCTCAGCGGCAGGCGTTATAGCAGGTGAACGATTGAATTTTGCAAACGCGGTGCTGCGGGGGTGTTGCACACTCGGTAACATCACTAGCGAGCGCAGCACAAACTGTCAGAACCACCGCTAAACCTTCACTGGAGTTCGCGGCAGGTACCAACAGCGCAGCGCTCAGGTGGGAGGTGCTTATCATCCCAGTAGCGCCCCTCTAATCAACCGAATTTCTAGCCCATAATGCCTTTGAGGGAAACATGGAGTTAACACTTTCTCTGCTGTTACTGTTCTCGTTCAGATACACATAAATACAAAATTCAGCCACTCAGAACATATTACAAACTAAACAAGAGGTGCTGAATTTTAGATGCAAAGTTTCACTTGTCACATGTGCTTGCTCAATTGTCCCTAAGCAGAGTGCAAGCCAGCAGTGTGATTTCAGTCTGCTGAATCACATCACTTCACATAATCCCCCTGTAAGACTTATAACTGCATTATAACAACACCTCAGGTAGGCATTAAAAATTCAAAGTGAATACTGACGCCACTATGTCAGTCAATAAGTTGGAGACAGGGCGGGTCTTACGGCAGGACTTATGGCAAAAAGAGTCTATTTACTCAGCAAACAGAGTCTATTTAAAACAGACTCTGTAAAACTGCAGCAAACAGAACTCATGATGGAAGCTACAGCCTAGTCTCCCGATAAAAGCAGGATTATTTCTCCAGCAAAATGGCGTGAGTGGAAAATAGTTACATAACACAAATTATTTGCGTAAAATCATTCCCAATCACTTATAGTAGTGCAGTGTCCAGATGGGGGGGATTTATCCATTTATCGCCATTCTGGCTGGGACTGCTGGTCTCACGATATGCAGCCTTAAAAATGATTGGCCGTCTAAATACGTGCCCCAAAACACCTTAGATCTTGAGCATTGTTATATTTAAATGGATTCGCTGTATTTCTAAGTTCAGGGTTCATTCTATTCTGTAGAGCAACAAGCAGATATCTTGCAGCTGTACCAATGCAAATACACAGAATTGTCAGCTAATTTACCAAATTATTTTTCTCGACAAGAAGTCCTTAATGTAGCTGCAGTGTTATGTCAGCAGATTCCTAATCCAAGTCACTGCTTGAGAAGCAATTTATTTTAATTACATTTCACCTGTGTGCAACTTTTCAAGGAAACCACTAACAACAACAACAACAACTTGTATTTATATAGCACCTTTAACATAGTAAAACGTCCCAAGGTGCTAAGACAAAAAATTTGACACCGAGCCACATAAGGAGAAATTACGGATAGGTTTTAAGGAGCATCTTAAAGGAGGAAAGAGAGGTAGAGAGGTGGAGAGGATTAGGCAGGGAATTCTAGAGCTTAGGGCCTAGGCAACAGAAGGTTCCTTTGAAAAGTTGCACACAGGTGAAATGTAATTAAAATAAATTGTCTCTCAAGCAGTGACTTAGATTAGGAATCTGCTGACATAACACTGCAGCTATATTAAGGACTAGAGGGCAGAATTAGAGGAGCGCAGATATCTCAGGGGGTTGTAGGGCTGAAAGAGATTACAGAGATAGGGAGGGGTGAGGTCATTAAATACTGAAATTTCACTCTATAGATTCCAGAGTAATTGAGTGAAACAAAGATTGGGGTGAATTTCTTCTGTGTCCAATATTTAGCACATTGTTTAACAAGCTTTCACAAATTCTTGCTTCTGCTAATTTAATGCAGTTTAAATAATGAAAATTAAACAGCAGAGGCTGGGATTTATGTGATCATGTTAACCAGACCTATTGCATTGAGGAAATTGAAACTTTATTGAGGCACAGAAACAGACTATTTGTCTGTACAGGCCATGTGCGATGCCAGAATCACATTTGCAAAACAAGTAAAGAGGCCCGGTTCTGTTTTGCATTTCAAATAATAAAGTGAATAATGCCATTAATTTCATCTATCATGATCTACTGAAATAATAGCAGGTATAACTATGAATATGTTGAGTTGACAGTTACAGAGTACATGCTACAGTATACATTTCACAATACTTACAGGTAAATGCGATGTAAGCCATACAGCGTGTAGGTCTCTACTAGACTATTCTATAGGATGCTTAGTATTGGGGCTGGAATCATGCCTGGTCAGGTAGTTTATAAGGATTTGCAGTGGGTGCGGAGGGGGTAAGGTGCTGCATTAGGTTGAGGCAGCAGTGTTTCCAACATACTGATCCTTTTAAGAAACAAAGAACATGTCATCTTTTTAATACCTTGTCTTCCATAGTTCAATTTCCCTGCTGTTTTGCGGTAGTGTGAGTGAATATTATAATTTTAATTAAGCTATGTCAAGTAATGAAAAGCAATCAGAGATTATGCATTATAATCAATGTAGTACCGTAAGCCTGTACTTTTTACATAATTAACAACCTGAGTGACATATATGCTATTATACAGCAATGTATTATAGAACATAATTTAACCTTTTAGGCAGCCTAAATAATTAATTACTTTGAACACATTTTTAATATTCTCTTTAAATCTTTGGAGAAACAGTTATAATGACCAATAATGTAGTGTCAGCCGTGGCTCAGTGGGTAGCAATCTCACCTCTTCTCAGAAGGTTGTGGGTTCAAGTCCCACACCAGGGTCCTGAGCACAAAAATTCTTGGCTGACACTGAGGGAGTGCTGCACTGTCGCAGGTGCAGTCTTTCGGATGAGACGTTAAACCGAGGCCCTGTCTGCTCTCTCAAGTGGATATAAAAGATCCCATGGCACTATTTTGAAGACGAGCAGGGGGGTTATCCCAGGTGTCCTGGCCAATATTTATCCCTCAATCAACATAACAAAAAAATAGATTATCTGGTCATTATCACATTGCTGTTTGTGGGAGCTTGCTTGTGCGCAAATTGGCTGCTGCATTTCCCACGTTACAACGTCTCATCCAAAAGACTGCATCTGCGACAGTGCAGCACTCCCTCAGTGTCAGCCTAGAATTTTTGTGCTCAGGACCCTGGTGACTACACTCCAAAAATACTTTGTTGGTTGTAAAGCGCTTTGAGACGTCCGGTGGTCGTGAAAGGCGCTATATAAACCCAAGTCTTTCTTTTCTTGCAATGTGTATTCACTAAAAAGTAAAAGGAGTGCTTGAAAAGAGTGTTTCAGCCCTTAGTACTGAGGCCTGAGTATTTTGATATTTCTGTGGTAGGTCCTACCCACTGGCCATATTCCTAAGAGCCTACCATTGGACGGTCAAAGTGCCCTCGTGAGTTAGGAAATAGGCCCTATTAATAAGCTAATAGGAGTCCTATGAATGTCATTTTAAGGCTTAACTGGGCAGAGGATGCACTGTACACACAGCCCACTGAAGGTAAGTTTTTATTTATCTTTGTGCGGTGCCTTGGTAGGTTCTATGACATAAAATGTTTTCTATGCATGCAATTTGTTGTTGCAAAAGATGTGATGGAGATAATTAGTTCCATATTTCTACGAAGGAATCAAAGTACCAGATGGTGCACTCAGTCTTCAAATAGAACTGACAAAACCATTCACAAAAAAGGATGGCACACACGGACTGTTCAAAGGCCCTGAATTTCCGCAGAGGCTTTCTCGATCTCCCACCAGATCTTCAGCAGAAGATCCCTGAAACCCCCAGAGAAATGGTGTAAGTAGTCGTTTTTTGTAGTCGTTTTTGCCATTTCCCTGGGAGTTCTGCCGTTTTCCCACCAAAGAACCACTGTGAAAAATTCCAGTTGATAGTATTATTCTGTGGATGCAGAACACATTTTTGGGTGCCCTGGTGTCAACATTTCATCATAGCAGACAGCAGATTGTCAATGACAACAACTTGCATTTATATAGCACCTACAACATAATAAAATGTCCCAAGACATTTCACAGAAGCGTTATCAAACAAAATTTGACACCGAGTCACATAAGGCGGTATTAGGACAGGTGAAGCTTGGTGAAGAGGTAGGTTTTAAGGAGCATCTTAAAGGAGGAGCGAGAGGTTGAGAGGACGCTCAGCATATGTAAAAAAAAATGTTTAATATTAAGGGTGGGGTGCAGTCAACCTAGTATCTTTTAATCCGGTAGGAGTGCTGACATCAAGGTCAGCAATTGTTACCTTATATCTGTATTCACCTGAAGTCTACTAATGAGTCATCAGTCTCCTGCAGCAGCACTCGCCGCTCCCTGCAGTGATATGCTGACACACGGTGCTCCCTCCCTCCGACGGCTGACTGTGGTGCGGGCAGCTACAGCAGGAGTGGCGAGGTTGGGGCGAAGGATCAGCAAGAGTTCGTAGAGGGATGTGATCTGGGCCCAGAAGAGGCGAGGGCCCAGGGGCAGCACGGGCCAGCCCACACTGCGATATGTGTGCGCACTAGGTCTGTGCAGCAGAGCTGGTCTCCAGTCGTCTTGGTTAATCCTTACCACTGGACCAAGACCTAGCTCTGTCAAGCCCGTGTGGTGGCTGGGGTGCAACGGCCACCACACGTTAAAAAAAAATCCACGCACAGGCATCTTCCACCCTTCAAGATGTAGTTTGGGATCCGGAATAATAGGTCCTTCATTGAAACACCTGTGAACTCATCCCTTTTCGGCATGGAAGCAAGTCATCCTCATTTCGAGGGACTGCCTATGATGATGATGATGATGATGATGACTAATGAGTGTGCCTCAAATTCTATACCTAACACAAGAGAATGAGTCGATGCTCCCTGAAAGTCTAGTGTTAAATGTGAATGTGTACAGGTTAATATTTCTTACTAGTCTAAGGCACTTTAAGGCATCAATCTTTTGACTTAACAAGTGGTTGTATTTTCAGCTGGCAATCATCTACAAGAGAAAGAATACTCATTCTAAGGATTAGTTCCTTCAGTCTCAGCTGTTAGTAGTGATATCGGGAATTTTTCAATTAGTCGGAAAATCATGCGCAGTGCATATCCCTACTTCTAATATACGATATTCGGGGCGTGGCTCTCTATCAGCACCACCGAGTCAGAGAATTACCTCTTATTAAGTATTTAGCAATACTTTTTAGTTCCTAAATACTAATTGAATGCACTTTTACAAGACCTTGCGATTTACTCAACGTATTCTGCAGGTAAAGTTAATTTTGTGGCAGATAATAAGGAAGGGAAGAGATGGACTTCTCAGTAAAAACACAAAAGCTAGCTATTTAAACCACCTAACAAGAAAACCATGTCACAAGACTTTCAACATGCTCCTGGAGTCTCCATCCTGTGGATACATGCCGCTGGTTTACAGAGAAGGGAAACCTCGAGGGAAACTTTCAGTACAAAACGTAATGTATGATTAAAAAGCAAAACTCCTGTTTGTGTGCGACGACATAAGGCCTCTTCACCTCCTGCCATTTCAGAACTCCACTCAGAGCTGGAGCTGCTCGAGTCAAACAGGTCATGTGGGCAGACTCCGTGGCATTTACTTTATCAATACATATCAATTACAAAGAGAAGTAATCTTATGTTTACATTTTTACATATACAAGCTATAGTGTTTAAACTTCAACTTCAATTTTGGATCAGCATTTTATAACAGTATTAAAGAAGGTTTGACCCTTCGAATGCAGAAGTTAAACACTGGAACCTCCAGTGTTTCTGGGCCGGCCAGTTATGTTTGTTTTCTTCTAATACTCCGTGACGCTGAAAAGAGTAGCAATATTACAGAAATAAAGCTACTCGGAAATTATGAATATCCTTTTTACCATTGTAAGGTTAATCTTAAACTACTTCAATATATAAAAAATGCAATTTTACATATTTTTTTTTAAAATGGTACAGTTTACTGACTTTGGCAGCTGTGCACTAATGTAAATGAGCAGAAGACTTTAGGAAATGTCCCCGTTGGCACATTTCAGAAGATGTGTTCCCGAAGATACTGGTGGCACAGTGCCAAACATCAGTGGCTGCCACCTGTGGAACTGGATATTGCATTGCTTGTGGCAGTGGTTTTCACTTTGTTGGCCTATCTGCTCTTCATCCAACATCAAGTAAGAGTCACGGCCAGGAAATGAAAAAAATGATTGTGTTGTTGGTAACGATGATTTGAAAGAAGGTGAATAAGTGGTGATGGAGGGACAGAGGTGAGGCTGAGGGGGGTGGGGGGGAAAGTTGGGGAGTCATTGCGGTTCAGACCACCAGAAGCCGAGACGAAAAACTTCCATAAAATATAAACTTGCCAAAATTTAATTAAAGGGGGTCTCTGTTTGGCAACAATTTATTCCACCCATCAAGCAAACTTCCTGTTGCTAGCTACTCAATTTAAAGAAGCAACGTTACATTCAAAGAGCAATGATCGTGTTCCACAATTATATGATAAACAAATAGGGAATGTTCTGGATCCAACCTGTGCACATCAATCAAAATTTTGACAAAACATCTTGGATACAAAAATATTAACTTGCAGGTTGATGGAAAATAAAAAGTTGTTGGCAGTAATAACCAACCTCAGTGGATTTAAGTAAATATGGCAGAATTCCATTCCATCTGGCATCTTTAAAGGGCCAAAAATATGTGACTTGGGAAATAGCAGACATTCTTCCATATTTTAAGAGCAAGCATTCTTCAGGGAATGCCTTGTTAATGCATGTTAAGATACAATTACTTTTAACAGAGGCAAAAAAGAGCCTCGTAATTCATCAGGGCTGTACAGCATATATTATAGTTTATTTACTGGGAAATGCAATGTAAGGACTTATGATAGAACCTGCATTTATATAGCATCTTTCACATTCTTAGGGAATTGCAAGGCAATTCACAGCTAAGGCATTACATTTGAGGTAATTCACACACAGCAGGATCCTACAAACAGCAATGCGATGAATGACCAGTAATCTGTTTTTGGGTTGTTGATTGTGGGGTAAATGTTAGCTAGGACAACAGAAGAACTCCCCTGCTTGTCTTCAAATAATGCCATGAAACCTTTTATGTGCACCTGAACAAGCAGCTGAGGCCTTGATTTAACATGTCCTTCAACAATGCAACTTTCACTCAGTACTGCACTCATGTCCACCTAGATTGTGTGTTAGGCAGGGAATTCTAGGATTTTAATCCAGCGACAATGAAGGAATGGCGGTATATATCCAAGTCAGAATGGTGCGTGACTTGGAAGGGTTCTCAATAACATTACTGCTCAGTGGTAAAGGTTGCAGAGGAGAGAGGTGCTATTGAAGTAACCTTGGTAAGTTGCTGCAGTGCGTCCTGCATATCATACATACTGCAACCACAGTAAGCTTGAGGTTGAGAGTGCTGATATTGAATCTAGTGACAGATACACTGATCAAATGGACTCCCTGTCGCTTCTTGGGTGTTGTTGTGGCTGCAGCAATCCAGGTGAGTGGGGAATATTCCACCACACTGACTTCAGCCTTGTAGATTGTGGACAGGCTTTGAGTGGTCAGGAGTGAGCATCTTGACACAGAGTTCCCAGCCTCTGCCCTGCTCTTATAGTGATGGTGTTGATATGGTTTGGTCAGTTCAGCCTTGGTTCAATGGTGATTCCCAACATGTTAATGATGGGGAGTTGGTGATGATGAAGATTATGGGCAGGTCACCAGGAGCTCTCTTGTTTAGGATGGTCATTACCTGACACATATGTAGTGTGAATGTTACTGGTTACTAATCAGTCCAAGCCTAGATAGTATTCAGATCCTACTGTAGGACAACATGGGCTGTTTCATTAAAAAAAGAGCTGTGAATTGATCTGAACAGTGGAATCATCACTGAACAATCATTCTTGACCTATGATGGAGGAAAGATGATTGCTAAAGTAACTGAAGATAGTTAGGGCAATGTCACTTCCATGAGGAACTCCTGCAATAATGTGCTGGGACTGTGATTTCTGTCTTCCAACAACTACAGATTTCTTCTGTTGTGTTATGTGTGCCTCCTGGTCATTTGAGTTGTTCCTCATTGACCCCCATTGACTTCAGGTTTGCCAGGGTTCCTTGATGCTGTACTCAATCAAATGCTGATTTGATGTCAAGAGCAGGTACTCTTATCTCTCCTTTAGCATTCAGGTCTTGCGTCCGTATCTGGATCAAGGCTGTGATGAGGTTCGGAGCCGAAACCCAAACTGAACATCGGTGAGCAGATTACTGGTGAGTAGGTGGTGTTTGATGATTGTAATGACACTGATAGAGTGATTAGATTTGCCCTGTTTTCTATAGACAGGACATACCTGGACAATCTTCTACATTATTGAATAGATGCTATTGTCATAATTGTATTCGAACAGCTTGGCTAAGGGGGCAGCTAGCTTTGGTGCACAGGTCTTCAGCACTATAGCTGGGATGTTATCAAGCTGACAGTCTTTGCCATGTTCAATGCACTCAGTCACTTCTTAATTTCACAAGGAGTGAATGAAATTGGCTGAACGATGGCATCTATGATAATGCGAACCTTGGAAGGAGGCTGAGTAGCTGAGTTGTGATTTCAACACACTAAAGGGTGTAGGCCGGAGGAAGTGTGTGTAAAGAAAGAAAGAAAGATTTGCATTAATATAGCACCTTTCATGACCACTGGACATCTCAAAGCGCTTTACAGCCAATTAAGTACTTTTGGAGTGTGGTCACTGTTATAATGTGTCACATATGCTTCCTAGTCGTTGGAGATGTTTCTCATTGAACCCCATTGACTTCAGTCGGACAAGATAGGAGGAATGAGTAAGGAAAATTCAAAGGAACAATAATAATAGTAGTATTGGTAAAATAGATAAAGCGAAGAATGATCATGAAGTCAAGGAATAAGTTGAAGGTTAGCAGTTGAGTAAAGCCTATAAGACAAGACACATTTTCTTGTATTCTGTCCCAGAGTGTAAATGAGGTGGTAGAAGAACCTTCCATTACTGGGAGTTAGGTTCAGATCAGCCATGATCGCATTGAATGGCGGAACAGGCTCGAGAAGTTAAATGGCCTTTGGGTAACAACAATCTATCAATCTCAGATTTGAAATTCACAATTGATCGAGCATCAATTGCTATTTATGGAAGAGAGTGTGCAGAAGTGTTTCCTAATTTCACTCCTGAAAGATCTGGCTCTAATTTTTAGTCTATGACCCCTAGTCCTAGGCTCCTCAACCAGCGGAAATAGTTTCTCTCTATCTACCCTATCTGCTCCCCTTAATATCTTGTGTTGGAGCGGATTTTTGGACATATACTTGACTAGTATACGGGACCAAACATTTGTTTTTATTTTCCCCTTTAATGAATTTTGTAAGGGACAATACTGATGCATTATGCTTTATATATAAAAAAACACAGTTAGACTTCAAGGTATGCTGGCCTTGAGTTATGGAGATAGGAAAGTGAGATAATGAACGACTGGAGAGATAAGTACTGGGTATGTTTGTTTATACTGGTGCAAAAAAAAAAAGCCTGCACTTGTTTATAATGCCCTGTCACAATGCAGGCTAGTTTATATCAAGAACTCAGCCTTGGATAGTAAAAGCTTTGTCAACCTTGTAATGCGATGATTAGACTTAAAGACTAGTGATAAAGCATGTGATGTAAAGTGACGTAATTTGTAAGATAAAAGAACCTCACTGGAGATACCAATTTGAGAAGTGGTTCAGAGACAGGGGTCTCTAACACTTCTCCCAAAGCTTTGTCTCTGATTTAATAAACCTCTCTTTATATATTATACAGTCTCGGAAATATTTTTCCACAACAAAATGGCGTCACGACAGGATACTGTCCGATCAGACGTGATCACTTAAGACAGTATCTGGAATCTGGTGTTAGAGACTGAAAAGAGAGGTGTACGGGCACGACGGGATAGTGTATAAGATACGAGTAAGTAGATAGTGGGAGGAGGCTGACTAAACAGTTTGATTTTTCCCTTTAGTAAATAAGGTCGATGCGGAAGGGAACTGATCAATCCAGCCTAGAGCTGAAAAGCTCCGGTGGTAAGGAAACACGCTAGCTTTGTTGCGAAGACAAAGCGTCCCCAAGAGTAGTCATGGCCGTGAGTATTACAGGAACAAAGGGAAACGTCCGAGACTGGCAAAGATGGAAGGTAAGAAGGGAATGTAAAACGCGGGCCGCCCGGGTCGTTAATTAATTCCTATATGACCGATCGACAGGTCTTAATCAAGAAAATGCAAAAGGATGTTTGGGATGTATCCCAGATGTTAGAATAACAGCGAAGTTGGATAGTTAAACAAAAGAAAGATAAAACTAAAAAAGCTGGAGTATTATTGGTGCATCAGTTAGCTGGACTAATTGAACAGGTTAAGGAGGTTAAAGAGAAAATGAATGAAAAAAGTAAACAATTAAACCAGGCACAAAGGAAAAATATAGAGTGGGAAAAGAAATGCCTGCCGCTGGAACAACAGATCCAGGATCGATCTCAATGAGGGGGAATCGCTGCCCCCTTACGAGAATTATCAATGCGAAGCAACCGCCCCGGGTCAGGAAGATTTCGAAACCCTCCCGGTGGTGCCGGTAACAAGAGGGGGGACGGCCGCAAATCCCACTGCAACCTATAAGCCCTTTACCCCCGGCGAAAGACAGCAGATAATGGCATCCCTGGGTAAATTACAGCCCCGATGTGCGAATATTAAATTTTGGGCAGAGCTGGATACAATTTGGGTGGGCCACCAACTACACCTCAGAGATATCCACCAACTAGTCCGAGCGTCTTGCCCGGCAGATCGGTGGAGAGTA
The DNA here is from genome assembly GCF_044704955.1 of Pristiophorus japonicus. NCBI lineage: Eukaryota > Metazoa > Chordata > Chondrichthyes > Pristiophoridae > Pristiophorus > Pristiophorus japonicus. The sequence continues at coordinate 278,955,129 of NC_091980.1, read as the reverse complement.
GTGGCCGGAGGAGCCGCAGTAGCAGCCAATGTTGACTTTTCAGGGGAACGTTGGACACAAGCGGTACCTTTAACCACCAAAGTAGATGGTCAACAGGCGGCCTTTGGCCCTTTTAAAACTGAGATCCAACGGGTTTTAGGCAATGCCCCTACTAATTGGGGTAAAATTACTACAACCAAACAGCAAAAAGGGGAAGGAGCCTCAGAGAATGGGGAACGATTGTTCCAGATATATCAAGAATGCTCTGGACAGGGAAACCCAGGCCGCGGTGACCGAGCATTTATCCAGGCATTCAAGGACGGACTATCCGCTGCACACCAGACCATTATAAAAATGGGAGTAATTGTAACCCAAGATTATGATGAACTGGTCGAGTGGGCTAGTGGCGTCCAGGGAGGGGGCGATGAAAAATCTCAGACAAAGATAAAGCAGGAAAAGGTCTCTGCCACGGGAACAGGAGGAGGGCAGAAAAGGGGGACTTGCCATAATTGTGGAAAACCGGGCCATTTTGCCAGGGAATGCAAAGGGAAAGACAGTGAAAAGCAATGTACGTATTGTGGTAAGAAAGGGCACCTGGAAGCGACATGCTATGGTAAAAATGGCTATCCTAATAAGGCAAGGACCCTGTCAGAACAGGAATACCAGCAGTGGCAGGCGTACAAAGCCACCCGGTGATGTCCAGCGGCCCCTGTACAAAGTAAAAAGGAGGGAAGGATATATGTGTTTGCACTAGTAGGGGGCCGACAGTGTGAGATGCTAGTGGACACGGGAGCCTCAATATCCATTACCAATATGCCCCTTCCCGTCACCGACAAGAAGGCTCTGATAAACGGAATAGATGGACGGCCCACACTGGCCTACCTGAGCACCACCCAATTGGTTGAAATTGATAACTTATATATACCCATGAGATTTTACGTATGCAAGAATCGTGAGGGAACAATATTGGGGAATGATGTAATGAGGGAATTTAAGGCCCTGATTGATTGCGGCAAGGGGAAACCGACATGGCCAAAGGCGGATGGCAGTAAGGGAGATTTAGGACAGATAGCCCACCATGTGGAAAGTATGGGTATAGCTACAGCCACAAAAACTGACTGGCTTATCGGGACTGGAGGGTATGGAGGCATGTGTGCCTCTGTGCCCGGGGTCTGGGCACAGACAAAATACTGGAAAGGCGAAGATGGATCCTATTAAAGTCCCTGGACCACCTCATAAACCACACCGACAATACCCTATAAGACCTGAAGCTAGAACAGCGGTTGTAGAAATAGTAAAAGGGCTAGTGGAAAAGGGTATCTTAAAAGAAACAGTTAGCACCACTAACTCCCCAACATGGCTGGTAGGGAAACCAGATGGGAGTTATAGACTCACTATCGACTACACTGCTCTTAACAAGGTCACCCCCAAATTACACCCGATAGTGGCCAGCCCCTCCACAATCCATAATGGATTATCCTCTGAACATAAGATCTTTACATTCCTAGACATAGCCAATGGTTTTTGGGCCCTTCCCCTCGACCCAGAATCACAAGAAAAATTTGCGTTCACGGTGGAGGATAAACAATATACTTGGACCCGATTACCACAAGGATTCCATAATAGTCCTGCCATATTCCATTGAGTCATGAGGGATATACTAAAACAAATAGAGGTACCGGCAGGATATAATATTTTACAATATGTCGACAACATATTAATAGCCTCAGAAACCAAGGAAGGACATCAGGCAACCCTATACTTAGTATTAAGGGCTCTGGAAACGGCGGGCCTTAAGGTTAACCCCAAAAAGGCCCAGGTAGGGAAATCTCATGTCCTGTACCTAGGGTACTGCCTCTCAAAGGGGCTGAAAGAAATGCCCTCAGATAGGAAAAAGGCTGTCAAGGACATGCCTAGACCAGTAACGGTAAGGGGGGTGAGGAAGGTACTGGGCCTCTTTAATTACAGCCGGAACTTTATCCCTGATTTTGCAAAAATTGCTGAGCCAATACAAAGATTAGTGAAAGGGGGGAAACCGGCCCTAGACCTCATAGAGTGGGGCCCTGAACAAGAACAGGCGTATAGTAAACTCAAGTCAGAATTAGTCTCCGCACCTGGATTGGGACTGCCTGACATGGGTAAGGATTTCCACATCCACTGTAACAATGAAGGTGGGTTCTATATGGCCGTGGTCATCCAAGATCACGGGGATAAAAGGAAACCTATAGCCTATTACTCTACCACCGAAAGCTCGGTGGTGACTGGGTTATCCAGATGTATAGCCGCGCTAGATTGCGCAGCTTGGGCAGTAAAAATAAGCGAGCTTGTGGTGATGACTGGAAACATCATTCTCCACACTAAACACACATTGGTAGAAATGTTAAACACAGGAAAACTGAGAACCGTATCTAATATGAGACGGGCAAAGTGGGAAGCAGTCCTCTTAACACCCAACAAAGCGGTAACCATAATTAGGGATGTAGGAAACAACCCCGCAGAAGGTATGATGGGTGAGGGGGAACACCACTTTTGCGAAGAGGTATGTGAGGATATGGAAGAGGATAGAATAAAAGACGCCCCCCTTCAAACCGCAGAACAAACCTTGTTTGTGGACGGCTCACGGAAATACGTAGAGGGACTATCTCGTACCGGATGGGCCGTAGTTAACCAGGATCTAGAGACAGTTGAATCAGAGCGAATTAATGGGGGGTCATCAGCTCAAGTGGCAGAACTGGTAGCCCTCACCCGGGCACTGGAATTATTGGAAAATAAGATTGTTAATATCTATACGGACAGTAGATATGCATTCGGGGTAGTACACGATTATATGACAGCATGGGGGAGAAGGGGTTTTTATCACAACTCGCGGACATCCATAAAGCATCAGCTGAGAATAGAAGCTCTTTTAGCAGCCAGTAATAAACCAAAACAGGTAGCGGTTATTAAAATTAAAGCCCACAGGAGGGAGCCGGCCCGAACCAGTCCAGATTGGCTGAGTCACCAGGGAAATAAAGCTGCAGACGTAGCTGCACAGAAGGCATTAGAACAGGAAGAGTGTGAGGAAGCCTCAGTCAGTGCCGCTGGGGCCCGAGACCAACAGATCAGTATTGAGAAACTACACCAGGACATTTCTGAGGAGGAAATAGGTATGTGGATAAAGCAGGGCGCAACGCAAGGGAGGGATAACATTTGGAGATGAAACGACAAGGTAATGGCGCCTGAATGCATACAGAATACCTTATTGGAGTTGCATCATGGCCTGTCTCGTTCGGGATGAGAGGCCATGACCGGGAGTCTTGGAAGAGATTGGTGGTGGAAGGGGATGGGGAGAGATATTGCCAAACATTGCCATCGATGCGTTACGTGCGCACAATATAATCCAGGCAGGCCCATTAAAATTAAAATGGGACACCAGCCCCGTCCACGGGGGCCATGGGAACACGTACAAATTGATTTCACAGGTCCTTTGCCCCCATCCCGTGGAAAAAGATTACCAGAGAACATCATAACAGGGGGGGCCGATGTAGGCCCATTAAAAGACAAAATAAAACGGTATGTTTTGGAACTAAGTACTCAATTAAAAGGGATGCGTAAATTAGTTAGGGACAATCAGGAAGAAAGAGATGCGGAAGCAGAGCTTACAAAGCTCCCTGAAGTCCCGTTGGCAGGAAGTTGTGTTATGGTAAGGGTCCTCCCGGGAAAACCGGGGTTTGCCCCAAAATGGATAGGACCATATGAGGTTATAATCAGCGGGGACACTTGTGCCTGCATCGATGTTAAAGGAAGCAGACAATGGAAGCATTGGACCCAGCTTAAGGTTTTTGAACCAGCCGTTTAGACACGTATTAATTGTTGTTGTTTGCCTATTTACAGATTGACAGCGAGAGATGCTTCAAGCAAGCCATTGGCCATTTTGCCTTTGACTATTTGTTAAATATAGAATAATAAGATGATGAAACTATATATTGCGATCGGTGCGATTATCATAGTTCGTGTTAGATCTGGCCTGCTAGCTAGACCGAAACGAGAGTTACATGTAAATACCTTTTTGTACATGTCTTATGTTCATGCGCAAAATGAGAACTTTTCTAGTTGCTGGGTATGTTCGCACATCCCCATACATAGCAAAGGAGGCATCCCTTTGAGGTCAATCTCCCTTAACATTTCGGAAGTAGCAGAGTGGGTAATGCGACAAAACGGTACAGGGGAAGTAAATTATACTTGGAACCAGAGTGGGGATAAAGAAACGTGGAGATCGGGGGGTTACCTTTTGGATTCATTTGACGGATGGTACCAGCCGGAATAAAATAGGTCGGTACGACCCCCGTCCCTGGTTTTGACCAACACCTCAGGAGTTGGAAGGCCCACCGCTGACATTTGTTTCACTAGAAACCTGACTGGTGAGGAAACAGGTTTTGTAGCAGGATATAGCAATTGTACGCAATACTTTAACCTCACCAGGTGGAACATAATAGCCAGCGAAACAACATACCAGGGGTTCTTTGAAATAGAGGGCTTGACGAATCAGACAAGTAGCCAGGACTGGGACCCTAAGATTAGGTGGCGACGGGGGCTGAGAGAGAGATTGGGATCGAATCTAACAGCATACAATGGCACTTATTTTGTGTGCAGGCATAAGGCCTACCCCTGGTTGCCTCAGAACTGGAGGGGGTCCTGTTATTTGGGATATGTGGTCCCTTTTGTCAGACGGGTACATACTTTAGCAGAAGTACAGACACCAGGTCGACTAAGACGAGATCTTACCCCGGTAGAGAGGCTATTTGGGGTCATGATGCTCCCATTCGGGATAGGACGCACCATGGATGAATTACGTAACCTAGAGAGGGTACTGGAACAGATAGTTAACGACACTGCTGAAGCAATAGAGGGCATAACGGCTGAAATGGTAGCCATACGCACAATGGTACTCCAGAACCGAATGGCCCTAGATTATATACTAGCACAAAGTGGAGGCACATGTGCCTTAATTGGAGCTGAATATTGCATTTACATTCCCGATAATTCAGAAAACATAACCAACCTCGCTGATCACATAGGAAGGGAGGTAAAGAAGTTATCCACAACAGCAAGAGGATCTGGCTGGTTTGACTGGCTGTTAGGGGGATCCTGGGGGTCCTATCTTATGCATGGAGTAATTATTTTGGTTGTAATAATAATTACTTGCTGTCTGATTATCGGATGTTTTAATATCTGCTGTAAAGTTATGATGGCTCGACTGATGCCAGTAGCCAGTGTAATCGCCAAAGAAGAAGCACACCTGATGGAAATACCTGAAGACACCAAGGATGAAGAAACAGACGATGTTGACACCGACCACTATCTTTGAAGGGTAGCCTAGAGCTACAGGCAAGGTGGACATACGGAACATCAGGGAAGTAACATACCCCAAAGGACGAATATATGACACCATGCTACTATCATTGTGGTCATCTGGATTTCGTGAACATCCTCCAGGACCAAAAGGGGGAATATTGTTGGAGCGGATTTTTGGACATATACTTGACTAGTATACGGGACCAAACATTTGTTTTTATTTTCCCCTTTAATGAATTTTGTAAGGGACAATACTGATGCATTATGCTTTATATATAAAAAAAACACAGTTAGACTTCAAGGTATGCTGGCCTTGAGTTATGGAGATAGGAAAGTGAGATAATGAACGACTGGAGAGATAAGTACTGGGTATGTTTGTTTATACTGGTGCAAAAAAAAAGCCTGCACTTGTTTATAATGCCCTGTCACAATGCAGGCTGGTTTATATCAGGAACTCAGCCTTGGATAGTAAAAGCTTTGTCAACCTTGTAATGCGATGATTAGACTTAAGGACTAGTGATAAAGCATGTGATGTAAAGTGACGTAATTTGTAAGATAAAAGAACCTCACTGGAGATACCAATTTGAGAAGTGGTTCAGAGACAGGGGTCTCTAACACTTCTCCCAAAGCTTTGTCTCCGATTTAATAAACCTCTCTTTATATATTATATAGTCTCGGAAATATTTTTCCACAACACTTGAAAACTTTGATCAGGTCATCTCTTAACCTTCTAAATTCCAGGGAATTCATCCCTAATTTTTGTAATTGTTTAAATGTTAATAAAATGAAACCATTAGCAGTGAAAATATGAAGGGCATTTATCCCAAAGCATGTCCATTAGTTGTTTTATATTAAGATGTCATCACTTTACATAAATAGTTTAAATTATTGCAATATCTTAATGGCTGTCCTGCCTGATAATTATTGATTAGGTAAGTACAGGTAATTATATTTCATCAAGTGTCTCAAAAGTGCATGGCTAAAGCTAATTAAAAACAGTTAACTTGTACTAAAGCAAAATCGTGACACGGGCAATGTTCAGCAGATTAAATACTGCCAATAGTGATTAAATACAGACATTTTGAAAACTACTGGTGAACTGTTGGCCACTGTCCTTGAGAAGGGAAAGGGAGGGGCAAAAAGGTCTCTTTTTGGTCAAATTGGCTCCAAAGTGTCACAAAGTGAATGGGAATTTGAACCTGAATTAATCAATCAATAGACTTTCACTGATACCTAAGCCACGCTGATCTCCAATATTTCAGGACACTATTGATAAATGATCAGCCAGCCTGGCTCATTAAGTGGCTTGGAGGAATTGATATATCTCTAGAGCTAGGATCCTACCTATTCAAATCCAGATAACTCTGCAAACATGTGTCCCAATGGGTAAGATGGTCCTAGCTGGATATGTACTAATAAGCTTAACAGTGCTCTGGTGGATTTAGTCAGTTGAACTCCAGCATCACAAACTAATCACATTTGTGTATCCCTTGGCTCTTGTCAACTTGCAGAGACAGGTAACAGTAAAAGTGACCATGAAGCTGTCATATTTCATAAAAAAAGAACCCAACTTGTTTCACTAATGTCCTTTAGGGAAGGAAAGCTGTCATCCTTATCCAGGCTAGCCTATATGCGACTCCAGTCCCACACCAATATGGTAGAATTTTAACTGCACTCTGAAGTAACCTAGCATGCCATTCAGTTGCATCAAACCGCTATAAATAGAAACTCTATGTGTGGATTTCTCAGTAGTTTGGTTTGGCGGTTATTAAGCAAAAAATGGATTTCTTCTAGTGTCCGACACCTAGCTGACCAAAAGAAAGAAAGGAATGAATGATAAGAATGACACAACACAAAGTAAACTGGTGATAGGAGTCATTAGCTGTTTAGTGATTGTGTCCGATGCTTGAACATCTTAATTGGTTCAGGCCAGTTTAGCCAAATGATATTAATAAGATACATGAAAGAAGCCATGGAACTAGTATTGATAGGCAGAATGTGTGTGGTCTTCTCTGTGAAAGTGTTCACATGCTATTTTAATTTCCTTGCTACATGCCTACATCTGTATTGTGTCAGGAAAGGTCTATGATTTGCTGATCTAATGATTCTCTGCAAACCCTAAGGAGAATTGCAGACAAGATACTTGAGTATTGTACAATTTATTCATTCGCCCAGTCCGTTAAAGGAAAGTAATAGTGACAGCCTGTACTCTACCACCAAATGCTGGCAATTATAGCAATGCAGTATTGTGTTACCTTCTTTTTAAAATTTAATTCTATGGAACAATGGATACTTATGAGGCAGTTATAACAACATATCACAACTCAAGGACAAGCTCAAGCAGTTTGTTAACATTATTTGAACCCCAAGATTGTTCTGAACCCTGAACTCCCTCCTGGGCATCTTTTATATTAATACTGGATGCACAACATATTTATATTTAATTTTCCATTTTTAATATGCAGCCCTACCAAGGTGATTGTGGTCAGACAATGACATGATATAAACCCAAATAGGTTGTAATAAGCTATTGTTCATTTCTGCAACAGTAACATGGATGGCCAGGCCATGAAATGCTATATGTAATGTGGATGCAAGCAGACTATTTGACAGACTATGAGCACATGAGCACAGAACTAAAATGCACTGAGCAAGATATGTTTTCTCTGCAGCCTACCTAAAAGGGGTACATCACTGGGTGGATTTAGAATACTTAGTAGACTTAATTTTAACCCAGAGAAGGAGTCGGATGGGCACAGGCTGAGTGGAGTGTCAAAACTTCGCAACATGACGCCCGGATGATTTTGAACTCCTGGGCCTCATCTGCAGGCTCCCCTCAGTCAGTTGGCCACAAGAAACTGCAGCAGGCCAGAGAGCAGAAGTGGAATGAGAGGCGACAAGAGATCACTGGAAGTGATCGAAGACACTATCCCCAATGCTTGAGGAAGTTGCGAGGAGAGGGTTTCGGGGAGGTCTTGTAATTGGGAAGGGGCAGGGGAGGCCACAAGTTTCCTTGCGGGGTCCGAAGGAGCATTCTTACTCCTTCTGGACCCACAACAGCTTTCCCGCTCGGGCACCGGTTAAAATTTCAGTCAGGACCCAATGGTAATATCTGAGCCCAATCTCCATACTTAAGGGAGAACCCCACTGGCTGCAGGAATGGAGTGGGATGTTGGTGGGTGAGTCTCCCAGACAATTTTAACTGCCTGTCTGCCCTTACTGAGTCAGTGAAAATTATGTTTGAGCTGTACTCAGGATTCTTGGCCTTCTCTTAGCTTTTCAATAATCTTCATACTTGTTGTCCCTGTCATTAGTTTTGAACAATGGCCTGGATTTTAGCCCAGAGGTCAGTTCCATCAAGGGGGCTGATGTGAGGTCGGGAACCCCAGAAAAATGGGTTTCCTGAATATCCTGCAGTTTTTAACTGCAGGACTCCTTTAAAAGTTTTTCTGTCAGGTTCCCGCCCACATGCAGCTTGATTGACAGACTGGAAGCCTGCTTCACAACTTTTTGTAGAAAACAAAATGAACAATTAAATGAAGTGCCCCCTGATCTGGGGGACACTCCAAACACTTTTCAAGTGCCCTTTTTTTTGGGGTGGGGGGGGGTTGTGTTTTTTTTTGTGTTTTTAAAAAAAAATTTTGGCCACTAAAATCATAAATTTTACAAGTGCCCCCTATAAAAGGGGAGGGGGACACTAAAACCCGGCTATAAAACAAATTAAACTTTAAAACATATAAAATCAAATTAAAATTTGGTTGCTGCGGTGATGATGCACTCCAGTCCCTCCGGCACCCATCTCTCGAGGAAGGCCACGAGCGTACCTGTGGACACCACGTGCTCCATCTCCAGGGACACCCTGGCCCTGATGTAGGCGCGGAAGAGAGGCAGGCAGTCGGGCTGAACGACCCCCTCGACCGCCCGCTGCCTGGACCGGCTGATGGCACACTTGGCCGTGCCCAGGAGCAGTCCGACGAGGAGGCCTTCGGACCTACCCGCTCCCCTCCGCACAGGGTGCCCAAAGATCAGGAGTGTGGGACTGAAGTGCAACCAGAATTTGAGGAACAGCCCCTTTAAATAATGGAATAGGGGCTGCAACCTCACACACTCCATAAAAACATGGAACACGGACTCCTCCAGACCGCAGAAATTGCAGGCGGCCTGGGAGCCCGTGAACCGGCTTAAAAATTTATTGCGCGGGACTGCTCCGTGCACCACCCTCCAGGCCAAGTCCCCGATAAATAGTGGGAGGACTCCCGCGTGGAGTGCACTCCATCGGGGACCCCGCCTCCTCCGGATGGCAAGATGGTACGCCATGGCATGTCCGGACGGCAGACGAGGATGGCAAGGTTGAGAGTGTGCAAGAGCAGCCCGTACAGGAAACCCCTCCACGCAGAACTGAAAGGCACGGATGGGATTTCCCCGAGGCGGCTCAAGTTGTGAGGCGCCGGCTCCCGAGGGAGGTTTCGGGGCTTGGCACCGATGAGGAATTCCGTCCGGACGGGGGTCAGTTTGGACGGGATCTCCCCACGTGCTTGAGCCTCCTCGATGCACCTAATGGCGTCAGGGCCCAGAGCTGTTTTTAGCGACTCGATGGCATCGGCCGCGCGGTGGGCATCGGCCCAGTTTAGGCGCCATGCCAGCACGTCTGGCACCATCCAGCCCGCTCCTCCGCCATCGAGCAGGTCCCTGACCCTGGTCACTTCGACAGCCATAGCCCTCTCGTCCGCCTGCCATCTAAAACTGCGGTCGTGGAGGTACGGATTCCTGAACAGCGGCTCCTGCAGGACAGCTGCCACTCCAGACGGTGGAGAGCTGCGCTTGGTGCAGACTTTGTTCCAGACCCTGATGAGTTCCTGGTAAAAGACAGGCAGCCCCCACATGGCGGTCCTGATGCCCCCCAGGCTCACAAACAGGAGCTGCGTGTCGTAATTGAGGCTGTACTGCTGGCGGAAGAAATACGTCCCCAGCACACACCACCTAGGAGGGGGCTCGACATAAAGGTATCGCTGCAGGGTCTGAAGATGGAAAGTCGCTAGCTGGGTGCTGACGCACACCAACGACTGACCGCTCTCCCTAAGCGGGAGAGTCAAGACTGCGGCAGAGACCCAGTGCTTCCTGTTGTTCCAGAAGAAGTCCACCAGCTTCTTCTGTATCTTGGCGACAAACGCAGGGGGAGGGGTCAAAGTTACCAGCCGGTACCACAGCATAGCGGCCACCAGCTGGTTTATGACAAGCGCTCGACCCCTGTAGGACAGCACTCGGAGCAGTCCTGTCCAGCGCCCTAGGCGAGCGGCGACCTTGGCCTCCAGCTCTTGCCAGTTCGCCGGCCAGGCTCCCTCGTCGGGGCTAAGGTAGACTCCCAGATAGAAACCTGCTTCACAAAGCCGCAGCCCACGACAGCAGGTGGATGTAATGGGGGAATGAGAGAGATTGCGGTGAGGGTGGGTAGCGAATGGCGGGGGGGGGGGGGGGGGGCGGTGGTGTGGTCCCGATTACTTAACATGGATTCAGCCCTCCTTGCCTCTTTTTAGCTGCCAGGTTTTTTGTGGTCCGAAAAACCTGGCCAAAATGAGTTAAAAATACTGGCAACTCTCGATTATCCAGATCACTCAGAGATTGGGCTAGGCCGATTTCTCCGTTAGAGCGAGTTGACATTATAAAGTTAAAACTTCAATGAATGAATACCGTGCAATCAGGTACAAACAGTAACAAGGTATTTAAGTATGCCTCGAGGAGGAGATTGTCTAGCTCCGGGGTTCTGGAGCGTGCTGCCTTCCCGGGCAGAATGGACTCCGACGTCAGCGCAGCGGCGAGAGACAGCGGCTGCAACAGCGCGCACACACACATACGTGTGCAGATAATTGAGAGTTGCCTGTAGAATGACTGTTAATATGAAGGCAAGCAGACATATAATATTTAAATGACCAACCTATATCCCATGCGCAAATTGGTTGCCCGGCCCTCATCCGTTAAAAGGAAGAGGCATATAAATTGGCCAGAAAAACCAACAAACCTGAGGACTAGGAGAAATTTAGAATTCAGCAGAGGAGGTCAAAGGGTTTAATTAGGAGGGGTAAAATAGAGTATGAGAGGAAGCTTGCCAGGAACATAAAAACTGACTGAAAAAGCTGCTATAGATATGTGAAGAGAAAAAGATTAGTGAAGACAAACGTAGGTCCCTTGCAGTCAGATTCAGGTGAACTTATAATGGGAAACAAAGAAATGGCAGACCAGTTGAACAAATACTTTGGTTCTGTCTTCACGAAGGAAGTCACAAATAACCTTCCGGAAATACAAGAGATCCGAGGGTCTAGTGAGAAGGAGCAACTAAAGGATATCCTTATTCGGCGGGAAATTGTGTTTGGGAAATTGATGGGATTGAAGACCGATAAATCCCCGAGGCCTGATAGTCTTCATTCCACAGAGTACTTAAGGAAGTGGCCCTAGAAATAGTGGATGCATTGGTGATCATTTTCCAATAGTCTATCGACTCCGGATCAGCTCCTATGGAATGGAGGGTAGCTAATATAACAACACTTTTTAAAAAAGGAGGGAGAGAGAAAACGGGTAATCATAGACCAGTTACTCTGACATCAGTAGTGGGGAAAATGTTGGAATCAATTATTAAAGATGAAATAACAGCGCATTTGGAAAGCAGTGACAAGATCGGTCCAAGTCAACATGGATTTATGAAAGGGAAATCATGCTTGACAAATCTTCTGGAATTCTTTGAGGATGTAACTAATAGAGTGGACAAGGGAGAACCAGCGGATGTGGTGTATTTGGACTTTCAAAAGGCTTTTGACAAGGTCCCACACAAGACATTGGTGTGCAAAATTAAAGCACACGGTACTGGGGGTAATGTACTGACATGGATAGAGAACTGGTTGGCAGACAGGAAGCAGAGAGTCGGGATAAATGGGTCCTTTTCAGAATGGCAGGCAGTGACTAGTGTGGTGCCGCAGGGCTCAGTGCTGGGACCCCAGCTATTTACAATATACATTAATGATTTGGATGAAGGAATTGAGTGTAATATCTTCAGGTTTGCAGATGACCCTAAACTGGGTGGCGGTGTGAGCTGTGAGGAGGATGCTAAGAGGCTGCAGGATGAGTTGGACAGGTTAGGTGAGTGGGCAAATGCATGCCAGATGCAGTATAATGTGGATAAATGTGAGGTTATCCACTTTGGGGGCAAAAACATGAAGGAAGAATATTATCTGAATGGCAGCAGATTAGGAAAAGTGGAGATGCAACGAGACCTGGGTGTCATGGTACATCAGTCATTGAAAGTTGGCATACAGGTACAGCAGGCGGTGAAGGCGGCAAATGGTATGTTGGCCTTCGTAGCTAGGGGTTTTGAGTATAGGAGCAGGGAAGTCTTAGTGCAGCTGTACAGGGCCTTGGTGAGGCCTCACCTGGAGTATTGTGTTCAGTTTTGGTCTCCTAATCTGTGGAAGGACATTCTTGCTATTGAGGGAGTGCAGCGAAGGTTCACCAAACTGATTCCCGGGATGGCTGTACTGACATATGACGAGAGACTGAATAGACTGGGCCTTTATTCACTGGAGTTTAGAAGGATGAGAGGGGATCCCATGAAAACATATAAAATTCTGACGGGACGGGACAGGTTAGATGCAGGAAGAATGTTCCCAATGTTGGGGAAGTCCAGAACCAGTGGACACAGTCTAACGATAAGAGATAAGCCATTTAGGACTGAGATGAGGAAAAACTTTTTCACTCAGAGAGTTGTTAACCTGTGGAATTCCCTAATGCAGAGAGTTGTTGATGCCAGTTCATTGGATATATTCAAGAGGGAGTTAGATATGGCCCTGAAGGCAAAAGGGATCAAGCGGTATGGAGAGAAAGCAGGAAAGAGGTACTGAGGTGAATGATCAGCCATGATCTTATTAAATGGTGGTGCAGGCTCGAAGGGCTCAATGACCTACTCTTGCACCTATTTTCTATGTTTCTATGTAAGTGGGTGGGCTCCCTTTCAGAATTCTTGCATTTTAACCTCTGACCCGACCCCAACCCACCTGTGTTTGGGAGTTAAGATTCAGCCCTATGTGCCTGTAACGAAGGAGCGAATGCAATCCTTACAGATTAGAGGTGGGTGGAAAGCATCACAGTCAATTTTTCTTGACAGGCTCATTGAATTGGTCTTCTGAGCACTAAATATAGCATATGATTTTTCCGCCTGATGTCCAATTATGTCTGTATCTCTTCACTCCTTCTTTTTCAGATGAGGAGAGAATTGCTCTCTGGGGAGTGAGATCACCAACGAGAACAAAGCCAATTTTGATGTTTACGTCATTGCTGGAGATGAGAAACAGACTAATACCATGTGTGTTTCTGTGAGGTTTCCTTGTGTAGATGTTACGTAAACTGACAAATGTCGGTTCATCGTGGCCTGGCGTTAATCTTTGCTGAGAACGTTAATAGTTCACCAGATTGGAATCTATGCTGTCTTTATCTGTTTTCTAAGCTTTTCTCATATCTAATATGGTGTCACATATCTTGTGCTTACTCAAACAAGTCCCATAAAAATGTAATGTAACTAGTATAACTCATGCACAAGTATGCTGTCATCACTGGCATATTACATGACTAAAGCTAAAGTACATATCCTGTCCATTCATTTGTGCACAAATGCCCTTGGAATCACCAAATCGCTCAAAGTAGGGCAAATTATTACATAATTATCTGTTTGCATGTAGGTATACAGTCTCAGTACACTAACATTAAAAATAATTTCAAGTTAATTACTAAGTAGTTAAAAATTAGAAATCTGATATGAGCTTGGCTGATTTTAATGAATGATATTAATCTTTAGCCTGCAACCTAATCTACAAATCATAAAGATACTAGGATGAGATACTGGAAAACCTCCTCAATTTTTTTTTATCAGTTAAACGAAGACTATTTTAGATACATCAAATTATTCCAAAAGGCTGATGCATCAATATGAACTGATTTTGGCTTCTTTTGTCACTTTATATAAATATTAATACTGTAGTAATTTCTTCTGACTCAATAGTTGACAGCTTTGGAAATTTGGAATGATATTAATTTCATTTTGTACAGTTATATGAAATCAACCATTATTGCATGACTACAGACCCGTACCGTGAAAGCTATGCTTCAAGTGAATGTAAGTTAAGTTATATTGAATGGTGAAAAGTCAATAGCTCTATTATATTTGCATAAATGCCCATTTGCACAATGAGATGCCACATTATGTGGAAACTGTAACAGAAGAAAGAAAGACGTACATTTATATAGTGGCTTTCACGACCACCGGACATCCCGAAGCCAAGAAAGTAATTTTTGAAGTATAGTCACTGTTGTCGTGTAAGAAACACGGCAGCCAATTTGCACATAGCAAGCTCTCAGAAACAGCAATGTGATAATGACCAGATAATCTGTTTTTGTTAATTTGATTGAGGGACAGATATTGGCCAGGACACCGGGGATAACTCCTCTGCTCTTCTTCAAAATATTGCCATGGGATTTTTTATGTCCACCTATGAGAAGAGTCAGGACCTTGATTTGTCATCTCAGACGAAAGATTCAGTACTGCACTGAAGTGTCAACCTAGATTTTTGGATTCAATTCTCTGAAGTGGGACCTGAAATCACTATCCTCTGACTCAGAGGCGAGGATGCTACCAACTGACACAAAACCAGTGAAGCAACTCACTGGCCTCAAGTTTACCCAATATCGTTTTTTGGCTTATTGCAAGAGTTACACTGGTTTTTTTTTGGTCCAGACTACTCCAAAAAAATAATTAGCAAGCTTCCCCATTCTATTTTTTGAAATTGGCAGCCTGTCCTTTAGCTTCAGGGGGTGGAGCCTAATGTCTGCGCCAAAAAAAACATGCCCCTGCCTTCTGCGCATGCACGGAACGCGGTAAAAAAGGTACGTTTTTGATGTGACTACTATGCGCGCGCAGGCCCAGTACAGCTCCCGGTCTGCATTCGGCCAATTTTAAAGAGCCAGTTTTGTGTCAGAACTTTAATTCTCATTGGAAAGATCAGAGCTGCAATACAAGATACAAAGCGGCTCAAGGACCAAGAATTTCTCACAGGATGAAGAGGAGGCACTAGTTACTGTAATTGAGGCCAGATGGCACGAGCTGGACACCAGCAGAGGTCACATAAAAGTTTCACCAAAAGAAATGAAGAAATGTTGGAACCAACTTGCAGAAGATTACTGTGCAATGATGACCACCCTGAGATCTGGAGGCCAATGCAAAAAGTGGCAGGACCTTGGTCAAGTAGTTAGTGTTAGTAAGATTTTCATTTATTCAATGGAATTGCAATTGTAAATGTGACCAGCTGTATATGTCCCACCCAGCAGAAAGGCACCCTCTCTAAAAACTTATATTTTCATCTATGCAGAAAAAGGTGGCCCACAACAAAAGGGAAAGAACTCGAACAGGAGGAGGCCTGGCAAATCTGCACCCACTGACACCCTTGAAAGAGAGGGTCGCTGCTTTGATGGGTCCTGCCTGGAGAAAAGCAACCACCACTGCACAAGCTGGGCCCACACTCAAGGAAGAGGGTAAGTCCTACAAATTCCACAGTCTGGCTTTGCTAAATGTTAAGTACTACTTCGGTTCAGGGGAGGTCTTGATCAGCTGCGCTTTGGTTGATGCAATGTGCTATCATTCATTGTGGTCCTTCAAATTAGCCTGCTGCCTGCGCTCTGTGAGTGTACTCATGCCACCCTGCCCCTCCTCTGCTGCTAACCATTTATCTGTTGTTATACTCAGGAAATTTGAGGCCAAACCCGACGTGGCTGAAGCCGATGCAGAAGAAGATTCAGACTTGGATGAGCCTAAAAAGAAGAACATCTTCCAATCCAACCTTCTAGACCAAGAGCATGGGGGTGAGGGGAAGGGGAAGGTGATGAATGAAGCCCACACTGTTGCACTCATTCTGGAGGAGGTGCAGGTGCCACCCATTGAGGGGCCAGTCCCTTTCCTGAGTGGTACGAGTGTTGGGACATTCTATGGTTTATCACAGTCCGAGGCTGGGGGTTCCAGTGGAGTGCAGTGAGGCACACCCAGGGCCCTACAGTCCGAGGCTGCGGGTCCCAGTGGGAGGCAGCAAGGCACACCCAGGGTGAGGAGGGGAAGGAGAGCTCAACAGCGCTCTCCTAAGGTGCAGGATCTAACAGTGGAGGAGGGGTTCCTGGAGTATATAGGGATGGATTTCTAGATCAATATGTCGAAGAACCAACCAATGAGCAGGCCATCCTAGACTGGGTCTTGTGTAATGAGAGAGGATTAATTAGCAATCTGGTCATGCGGGACCACTTGGGGAAGAGTGACCATAATATGGTCGAATTCTTCATTCAGGTGGAGAGCGACACAGTTAATTCAGAGACTAGGGTCCTGAACTTAAAGAAAGGAAACTTCGATGGTATGAGACGTGATTCAGCTAGGATAGACTGGCGAATGATAGTTAAAGCGTTGATGGTGGATAAGCACTGGCAGACATTTAATGATCACATGGATGAATTACAACAATTGCACATCCCTATCTGGCGTAAAAATAAAACAGGAAAGATGGGTCAACCATGGCTAACAAGAGAAATTAGGGATAGTGTTAAATCCAAGGAAAAGGCATATAACTTGGCCAGAAAAAACAGCAAACCGGAGAACTGGGAGAAATTTAGAATTCAGCAGAGGAGGACTAAGGGTTTCATTAGGAGGGGGAAAATAGAGTATGAGAGTAAGCTTGCAGGGAACATAAAAACTGACTGCAAAAGCTTCTATAGATATGTGAAGAGAAAAAGATTAGTGAAGACTAATATAGGTCCCTTGCAATCAGGTGAATTCATAATGGGGAACAAGGAAATGGCAGACCAATTGAACAAATAACTTGGTTCTGTCTTCACTAAGGAAGACACGAATAACCTCCCGAAAATACTAGGGGACCGGGGGTCTAGCTGGAAGGAGAAATTGAGGGAAATCCTTATTAGTCAGGAAATGGTTTTAGGGAAACTGATGGGACTGAAGGCCGATAAATCCCCTAGGCCTGATAGTCTGCATCCCAGAATACTTAAGGAAGTGGCCCTAGAAATAGTAGATGCATTGGTGGTCAATTTCCAAAATTCCATGGACTCTGGATTAGTACCTATGGATTGGAGGGTAGCTAATGTAACCCCACTTTTTAAAAAAGGAGGGAGAGAGAAAGCAGGGAATTATAGACCGGTTAGCCTGACATCAGTGGTGGGGAAAAAGCTGGAATCAATTATTAAAGATGTAATAGCAGCGCATTTGGAAAGTAGTGACAGGATCCGTCCAAGTCAGCATGGATTTATGAAAGGGAAATCATGCTTGACAAATCTTCTAGAATTTTTTGAGGATGTAACTAGTAGTGGACAAGGGCGAACCAGTGGATATAGTGTATTTGGACTTTCAAAAAGCTTTTGACAAGGTCCCACACAAGAGATTGGTGTGCAAAATTAAAGCACATGGTATTGGGGGTAATGTATTGACGTGGATAGAGAACTAGTTGGCAGACAGGAAGCAGAGTGTCGGGATAAAGGGGCCTTTTCAGAATGGCAGGCAGTGACTAGTGGGGTGCTGCAGGGCTCAGTGCTGGGGCTCCAGCTATTTGCAATATACATTAATGATTTGGATGAAGGAATTGAGTGTAATATCGGCAAGTTTGCAGATGACACTAAACTGGGTGGCGGTGTGAGCTGTGAGGAGGACGCTAAGAGGCTGCAGGATGACTTGGACAGGCTAGATGAGTGGGCAAATGCATGGCAGATGCAGTATAATGTGGATAAATGTGAGGTTATCCACTTTGGGAGCAAAAACATGAAGGCAGAATATTATCTGAATGGCGGCAGATTAGGAAAAGGGGAGGTGCAACGAGACCTGGGTGTCATGGTACATCAGTCATTGAAAGTTGGCATGCAGGTACAGCAGGCAGTGAAGAAGGCAAATGGTGTGTTGGCCTTCATAGCTAGGGGTTTTGAGAATAGGAGCAGGGAGGTCTTACTGCAGTTGTCAGGGCCTTGGTGAGGCCTCACCTGGAATATTGTGTTCAATTTTGGTCTCCTAATCTGTGGAAGGACATTCTTGCTATTGAGGGAGTGCAGCGAAGGTTCACCAGACTGATTCCCGGGATGGCTGGACTGACACATGATGAGAGAGTGGATCGACAGGGCCTTTATTCACGAGTTTAGAAGGATGAGAGGGGATCTCATAGAAACATTTACATTCTGACGGGACTGGACAGGTTAGATGCAGGAAAAATGTTCCCGATGTTGTCCAGAACCAGGAGGCACAGCCTAAGGATAAGGGGTAAGCCATTTAGGACTGAGATGAGGAGAAACTTTTTCACTCAAAGAGTGGTGAACCTGTGGAATTCTCTACCACAGAAAGTTGTTGAGTCCAGTTCGTTGAATATATTCAAGAGGGAGTTCAATGTGGCCCTTACGGCTAAGGGGATCAGGGGGTATGGAGAGTAGGTGGGAGTGGGGTATTGAAGTGCATGATCAGCCATGATCATATTGAATGGCGGTGCAGGCTCGAAGGGCTGAATGGCCTACTCCTGCACCTATTTTCTATGTTTCTATGTGGTTCAGATGATGGCAATGTGTGCGGGAGAGCATTGACCTTACACAATCCCTCCTGGACACCATCAGTGGGGTGGGTGATGAGGTATCGGGATTGTTGTGAGAAGTAACAACACTCTCGTGAGAAATGGGAACACTGTCCGGGCACATGAGGGGGGAAATGTCATAGGCAGCTGATACAATGTCGGCGAACATGAGAGAGGGAATGTTGCAGGTAGTTCAAACATTGTCAGGGCATATGAGGGAGAGAATGTTGGAGTTAGCTGCTGCAATAAGGGAACATGCCCTTACCCTGCGGCATTGACAGACTCAACTGCCAGTCCCACACTAATCCCCAGACCAGTATCTGAGGAGGCCCAAGCCGGGCCTTCCACATTACCGACTGCCCGCACCGCCCGCACCACCCCCCCATCAAGTTGTATCAGTCTTTATGGTAGAGGACACTAACAATATTCCAGGGATTGTAGATGCATTGGTTCTAATTTACCAAAATTCCCTGGATTCTGGGGAGGTCCCAGCAGATTGGACAACTGCAAATGTAACGACCCTATTTAAAAAAGGAAGCAGACAAAAAGCAGGAAACTATAGACCAGTTAGCCTAACATCTGTGGTTGGGAAAATGTTGAAGTCCAGTATTAAAGCAGCAGTAGCAGGACATTTGGAAAAGCAAAATTTGGTCAGGCAGAGTCAGCATGGATTTATGAAAGGGAAGTCATGTTCGACAAATTTGCTGGAATTCTTTGAGGATGTAATCAACAGGGTGGATAAAGCGGAATCAGTGGATGTGGTGTATTTGGACTTCCAGAAGGCATTTGATAAGGTGCCACATAAAAGGAGGTTCCTGCACAAGATAAAAGTTCACGGGGTTGGGGGTAATATATTAGCATGGATAGAGGATTGGCTAACTAACAGAGAGTCAGGATAAATTGTTCATTCTCTGGATGGCAACTAGTAACTAGTGGTATTCCACAGGGATCAGTGCTGGGACCAGGGGCTACCCTCTATACCAATCAGTGTGTATACTGGGACTACCTTCTCTACCAGTTAGTGAGCACACTGGGGCTACGATCTACACAAGTCAGTGTGAATACTGGGACTATCCTCTATACCAGTCAGTGTGTATACTGGGACTACCCTCTATACCAGTCAGTGTGTACACTGGGGATACCCTCTATACCAGTCAGTGTGTATACTGGGCTACCCTCTCTACCAGTCAACGTGTATACTGGGACTACCCTCTATACCAGTCAGTGTGTATACTGGGCTACCCTCTCTACCAGTCAGTGTATATACTGGGGCTACCCTCTGTACCAGTCATTGTGTACACTGGGGATACCCTCTATACCAGTCAGTGTGTATACTGGGACTAGCCTCTATACCAGTCAGTGAGTAGACTGGGACTACCCTCTATACCAGTCAGTGTGAATACTGAGGCTGCCCTCTATACCAGTCAACGTGTATACTGGGACTACCCTCTATACCAGTCAGTGTGTATACTGGGACTACCCTCTATACCAGTCAGTGTGTATCCTGGGACTACCCTCTATACCCGTCAGTGTGTATACTGGGACTACCCTCTATACCAGTCAGTGTGTATACTGGGACTACCCTCTATACCAGTCAGTGTGTATCCTGGGACTACCCTCTATACCAGTCAGTGTGTATACTGGGACTACCCTCTATACCAGTCAGTGAGTAGACTGGGACTACCCTCTATACCAGTCAGTGTGTATACTGGGCTACCCTCTCTACCAGTCAGTGTATATACTGGGGCTACCCTCTGTACCAATCAGCGTGTATACTGAGGCTGCCCTCTATACCAGTCAGTGTGTATACTGAGGCTGCCCTCTATACCAGTCAATGTGTATACTGGGACTACCCTCTATACCAGTCAGTGTGTATACTGGGACTACCCTCTATACAAGTCAGTGTGTATACTGGGACTACCCTCTATACCAGTCAGTGTGTATACTGGGGCTACCCTCTATACCAGTCAGTGTGTACACTGGGGCTACCCTCTGTACCAGTCAGTGTTTGTACTGGGGCTACCCTCTATACCAGTCAATGAAGGGAAGGAGAGGTTGCGGTGAACATGACTGCATTATATATCGTGCAATATCAACCAACACCCGTATGGGCTATTCCCTCCTTAGTCTTCTGGTGATGATTGCCCTCTAAAGGCTTGCGGACTCCATCCTCAGTGGCACTTGGGCGGCAAGAGCCTTTGCCGCTGAGATTGAGAGCTCCCGCCCGCTGCCACCCAGATTGACGGCATAAGCCGTTGTTTGGCCGCCGGGCGGTACTGCCACCTCTTTTAGAGGAATTTTCCAGGCAAAGTACCGCCTGGTCTCTCGACGGCCATCGGCAGTCCTTTGGGCGGCATTTGGGCAGGCATTGACCTTCACTAATTTCAGCCCCATAGAGTTTTATAGCAAAATGGAGGCCAATGGGCCCATCGCAACTGTGCCAGAATGAGCTGATGAAAGGGACTCGCCTGATTTGCTTCATGGCGAGCTCTTCCTTGGTGATACTGGTGAACCCTCCATCACATTGTTTGGTATAAGTCTAACATTATGCTATTTTAAAGCGACAAGAGCATTGCAACATGTAATGCACAATGTATTGTTCAGCTACTAACGCTCAGCTGTGTTTGAGTTGATCTGTCCCTTTCAGGCCACGAAGTCTAATTGCCGTTAATAAACACAGCATGTGCTCAGTCAGCATTTACGTGTTGTTTGATGAGGGAGAAACAAAAGCATGAGATTAGTTTCTTTGTGGTGTTTAATATATTCTTCTAAAGTGTGAGTATGCTTTCAAAACATTTATACATCTAAATTGCTATTGCACTTGTGTCTACTGACTACGTGAGCTGAAAAGGGGAGGTAAAATTAGATTATTTAAAATCAATTGGAACTAATTCATCTTTGGCAGCTCCTTTGTTTGTTAATTGCTTGACTTGATTCTATAGAAAATACTCAGATTGTCCTAATATGGCTCCAAGCAAGAAATGGCCTAGGCTGATTGTTTAATGCAAGGAGGTTCTTTTGTTTTTGGTGCTGTCAGACGGTGTAAAATCATGGCCTATATTATCCCAGGGCTATTTGCAGCAGGCTTTGCTTGCAGAATTTCAACAGAAACAAAGTGCTCCCACATGACTGCTGCTAGGTGCATAATATTAATGTTGAAGTCATTTAAAATGATAGCTGCATGGGTACTTTCTTTTTCTAAAAGGGTTTTGCCTGAAGTGGCATAGTCTCTTCAGCTTCGGCACTTCGAAAGGGCAGACTTTCTTGAGATTGGGTGCATTTGATCATCTGTGCCCCGAGGAAAATATGGCGAGAAGGCTTGCGTGTCAATAACGGTCCCACCTTACTTTCCACGCGTTGGTTTAAATGGATGGAAAATCGGATGGGATCCACAAAGGCTGTGTGATCCTCGCCACACCTCAACAGTTTAATGCCTCATCCAAAAGATGGCACTCCTGACATTGATGCAACCCATTAGTACTGCACTGAAATTTCAGTTCAATTCTTGGCGAGGAGCTTAAACCCGCAACCATTTCATTCCGAGGCGAGAATGCTGCTAATGAACCAAGCTGGTACTTATTTGCGCAGTGTGGAGGTGATGCAGCAATTTAGCAGCAGGATACTTAGCACGCCTTGACCTGCGTGAGAACACCAGCGGCAGGTCGGGGCCATAAAAGGAGCAGAGGTGCGGCGGCCTCGAGGAGCAGCATGGAGGTATAATACGCCAGAGAGCAGCGCGAGCTGGTGCAGGAGGGCGATGGCAGTGAAGAGTGACGTCATCAAAGTCCAGGTCGGTGATTGGAGCATGGGCCGATACAGCAGGAGTGGTGAGAGACTGTGGAGGGATGTGATCGGGGCCCAGGGGAGGCGTGAGTTCGGGGCCAGGGGCAGCACGGACCAGGCCACACCGCGATATGTGTGCGCACTAGGTCCATGCAGCAGAGCTGGTCTCCAGTCGTCTTGGGTAATCCTTGCCACTGGACCAAGAGCTAGCTCTGTCAAGCCTGTGTGGTAGCTGGTGTGCAATGGCCACCACACATTTAAAAAATCCACGCACAGGCATCTTCCACCCTTGAGGATGTAGTTCGGGTCCTTCATTGAAACACCTGTGAACTCATCCTTTTTTGGCGTGGAAGCAAGTCATCCTCGTTTCGAGAGACCGCCTATGATGATGATGATGTGATCCTTGCCACCCCTACAATTCTCCTCTGTGCACTGCTCCTGCCTGATCCAACACTTCCTAGTCCAATAACAAGAAAATCAGCATCAAGTAATGGTTTTACAAAATCAGATAGGATGATCGCTTTGCCGAACACCTCTGTTCAACAACAACAATTTTCATTTATGCGGCGTCTTTAATGCAGCAAAATGCAGTCAGTCCATGAATGTGAGTCCACCCCATTCCCACTCTGACCTCTCCTTCCTCAGCCTCCAATGACGCTCAATGGAAGCTCGAGGAACAGCACCCCATCTTTTGATTAGTCACTTTACAACCTTCCGAACTCAACATTGAGTTCAACATCTTCAGATCATAATCACTGCTCCCATTTTTCCAGATAGCAACTGTTGGTAATGGTTCTGCTGTTGCCATTTACAGCTCCTCAGACTCATCCTTTGTTTCTTTACTTGTCCTATTACCACCCCCTTTTGCCTTGCACCATCATCACTTTTGACATTTAATAAGTCCCTTTGTCCACCCTATCACAGACCACCTTTCCTCCCCACCTCCCCAATCTGACGCAAACAAAGTGACACAGATCCACTTATACACGGATTCCTGAACATTCTCATATTTTTTGGTGTAAAAATGTTGTATTCAGAGAGCGCAGGATGCAACAAAGCACAGTGTAGTTCCCAGCCTCCAATGTGGATGCCACAGATGGCAGAGACACTCGCCCAAGATCTGCAAATGCCCTGAACCAATAAAGTGGTGTCAGGAAGCATGGCTAGTGGCAAGTAGGAAGGAAGGAAGGAGCTTTTTTATTTTATAAATCATTTGCAAAAGAAAGAAAGGAAGAAAGGGAAAGAAAGAAAGATTTACATTTATATAGTGCTTTTCACAACCTCAGGACGTGCCGATGCGTTTTACAGCCAATGAATTACATTTGCAGTGTAATCACTGTTGTCGTGTCGGAAACACAGCAGCCAATTTGTGCACAGCAAATTCCAACAAACAGCAATATGATAATGAACAGATAATCTATTTTATTGTGGTGTTGATTGAGGGATAAATATTGGCCTGGACACCGGGGATAACTTCCCTGCTCTTGGAAATAGTGCTATGGGATCTCTTAAGTCCACATGAGCAAGCTCAGTTTAACATCTCAGCTGATAGATGGCACCTCCGACAGTGCAGCACTCACTCAGTTCTGCACTGAAGTGTCAGCCTAGATTTATGTGCTCAAGTCTCTGGACTGGTATTGAACTCAAAACGTTCTGACTGCAACTATGGCTCTTGACACTTATAGATTGTCATTTATGTAACCATCATGCAACGGTAATCTTCATGTAACTGTAACCTTCATGCAACTCCTGTACAGTGTACTTATACCCTAGAAATGCACACCCTGACCACAGAAGGTGAACTTGTGGGAGACACTCCTCACCTGGGTCTCCAGGTATAAAAGGGGAGGTCCCACCCAGGGTCAGCATTCCTTGGTGCTGGGAATAAAGGTTAAGGTCACGTAGTGACTGTGTCTGCAGTACATGCTTCGTGTGAGTTTGTAGTACGGTGCAGGGACACCACATAGATGACTTGTGCATGTAACATAAATTATAAGAACATAAGAAATAGGAGCATGAGTAGGCCATTTGGCCCTTTGAGCCTGCTTAGCCATTTAATAAGATGATGGCTGATTTCCTCAACTCCATTTTCCCGCCCTACCTTCATATCCCCTGATTCCCTTAGAGCCCAAAAATCTATCGATCTTTCTCTTGAAGATACTCGAAGACTGAGCATTCACAGCCCTCTCGGGTAGAGAATTCCAAAGATTCACAACCCTCTAAGTGAAGAAATGTCTTCCCATTTCAGTCCTAAATGGCCGTCCCCTTATCTTGAGACTATGCCCCCAAGTTCTAGACTCTCCAGCCAGGGGAAACGGCCTCTCAGCATCTAGACTATCAATCCCCCTCAGGATCTTATGTTTCGATGAGATCACCTCGTATTCTTCTAAACTCCAATGAATATAGGCCCATTCTACTCAATTGATATAATATGAATTCCTGCATATAGCATATCTGTAGTCATCGCAACTCTTAAAAGCATTTGCCCCACCTTTTCTCAACAGCCAAGTTGACAGTATGGCCATGATTTTACAAATCTCGGCAGGTCTATGGCAGGCGATGTCGGTGGCGGGTCCCAACCCCGCTGCTGTCTCCATCCCTGAAATGAATTCACCGCGATAGGGCTTGTTAAGCCTGCCTCACGTGTTTCTTGGCCGATTAGAGGAAGTGGGTCTGGTGGCATCATTTGCTGATGCGTCATCAGCTGGTTTCCCTAAAGAGGCCATGGCCAACTTTCATTTGCTCTCCCAAGACTCCCTAAATCAGGAAATTAGAGGCACATGTAACAAGGGTAATACAGTAATCACAGGGGACTTTAATCTGCACATAGACTGGGCAAACCAACTTTGTAGAAATAATGTGGAGGATGAATTCATGGAATGTATACAATATAGTTTTCTAAATCAGTATGTTGAGGAATCAATTAGGGAGCAGGCTAATTTAGATCCAGTATTGGGCAATGAGAAAGGGTTCATTAATAACCTTGTAGTAAAGGGGCCCTTAGAGAAGAGTGACCATAATATCATAGATTTTTATATTACGTTTGAAAGTGTTTGTGTTAAATCCGAAACTCTGGTCTTAAACCTGAATAAAGCAAACTACGTAGATATGAAGAGTGAGTTGGAAAAGGTAGATTGGGAAACTATATTAAAAGGTTTGATGGTAGATGACCAATGGATAGCATTTAAAAAATTAATCCTTAATTTTCAACAAATATACATTCCTTTAAGGCACAAAAACCCCACATAAAGGCTGTGATTTCTCCACATGCGGCAGGATCGAAGTGGCCGGGTTTGATGGCTTTGTGGAAAGCCCGCTCTCGGCTCGAGCCCACTCTCTCTCCCGATGATTGGGTGTGTTAAGCCCACCCTGCAGGCTTCCCAGCCAATTAAGAGGACGCTGGACTGATGATGTCATTTGATGACGCATCATCAGTCGGTTTTCTTAAAGAGACCATGCCCACAATGGATTTGACAGTTCTTCTGTCACTGTTCTGCAGCATTGAGGAGCTGCAAACACTGACAAGCACTGTACAGAAGTGCACCAAGGCGGCACCCAGGCTCTCCCAAGAATCCCTCCAGATGTTTATGGAGGGAGTCACAGTATGCAGGTAGGTTCTCTTCCCTTCCCATGGGCGAAAGGGTCCTCTCCAGGGCACCAATGCAGCCTGGTTGCACATTGCTTAGGAGGGCACAAGCAGGGATGTCATCAGGAGGACCAGGCTGCAGTGGCACAAACATTTCAATGATCTCAGTAGATCACGAAACGTTACTGCAAAGCCAAACTCAACCTCATCCTACTGTGCCACTCCTCACATACCATCATTCTGTCTTCCCTACTCTATTCTTGTGCATCCTTTCTCACAACAACTTCACCTCCACCCATCCCTCTCTGTCCCTCTGTATACATTATCAGTTCCTCATTTCACGAGATACCCCTCACACTGATCCTTATCCTTGTCCAATTATAACAACACACAAGGGTAGGCACTTGGGTCCTTTAGACAATATTCATGTATAGTTAATGTTGATGCGTTGTCAAACATTGAAATCTTTATTTTCAGCACATTGTGTTCTTTGACAGATTTGTGTGTCCTCATGCCTCACCATTCACTACAACTTAGTGAGTTGTAGTGAATGGTGAGGCATAAGGGTACCCCCCCATAATGGTGATGAGTGTGAAAGGAATGGATTGGACATTACAGGGATGCTTTATGGAGCTGGTGTTGGGTGGTGCC
Organism: Pristiophorus japonicus; assembly: GCF_044704955.1. NCBI lineage: Eukaryota > Metazoa > Chordata > Chondrichthyes > Pristiophoridae > Pristiophorus > Pristiophorus japonicus. The sequence continues at coordinate 278,928,168 of NC_091980.1, read as the reverse complement.
AACCTGGCGCATCATGTGGCAGTCAGGGTGCACAGTGTGAAATGAAGCTAATGTGGCCATGGTGAGGCCATCACTGGCCTCCTGGGCAGCAACGTGGTTGGGTGCTGATGCCCTATGTCCTGTGCAACATCAGGTGACTGCGGAGAAGGCTGTTGTTGCTATTGGTGATGCTGGTTGGTTAGTGATGTTGGTGTTGGTGCTGATCGTGGTGGGATTCTAAGGACCAAGGTGAGATTTTTTTTCAAGGGCACCAATCCTGCTGGAATAGATGGCAGGTGAGGTTGAGATAACAGGAGTGATCTGTCAATGATGAGAGAGGTTGCTCTAAGGAAGTGACAGTGCAAACACTTCCAACTTGCATACAGCTGAAAAGTCTCTATCAAATCCTGAAGGCTTGAGTTTCTGACATTGGAAAGTGAACAGCTGTGAACAGGTATCTTTTAGAGCACTTCTGCAGCTGTCAACTAGCCAAAGTGATGGAGAGTCGCTGAGAACCCGATTCCACTTACCTGGCTTGAAACCTGAGGCACGGAAAACCTGCCAAAAGGTTGGTAAAATTGTGAGTGCCTGCTTTTAACCATCTTAACTACCATTTTAATTGTGCAAATTACCTGTCCCGCCACTTGCTGTCAGGTCTGCAATCCGAATGCAGATATGATAGTTCAGAAACTCACATGGAGGTGGATTTAGGGGGAGATCCCAGCCCGCTGCCAATCAGGGCCATTTTGACAGCGGGCCGGCCTCCAAACCCGCAGTCGCAGGGATGTGAAGATTCTGGCCGAAAAGTGGTCCAACCTTGGGTAACAAGAGAAGTTAAAAATAACAGAAGATCAAAGGAAGAAACTGATAATGTTACCAAAAAGAGCAGTAAGCCTGAGAATTGCACACATTTTAGAATTCAGCGAAGGAGGACCAAGAAATTGATAAAGAAGGGAAAATAGAATATGAGAGTAAACTAGCGAGAGACATAACTACAGACTGTAAAAGCATCTATAGGTATGTAAAAAAGAAAAGATTAGGGAAAGTAAATGCGAGTCCCTTGCATGCTGAGACAGGAGAAATTATAATGGGAAATAAGGAAATGGTAGAGAAATTAAACAAATACTTTGTGTCTGTCTTCACAGAAGAAGATGCAAAAAATCTCCCGGAAATAGTGGAGAACCAAGGGATTTAAATCTAAATAGAATGAGGAACTGAAAGAATTTAGTATTAGTAAAAAAATAGTACTGAAGAAATTAATGGGACTGAAAGCTGGTAAATCCCCTGGACCTGATGGCCTACATCCTAGGGTTTTGAAAGAGATGGTTATAGAGATAGTGGATGCATTGGTATCACCTTCAAATATTCCATAGATTCTAGAAAGGTTCCCGCAGATTGGATGGTAGCAAATGTAACCCCTCTATTTAAGAAAGGAGGGAGAGAGAAAACAGCAAACTAAAGACCAGTTAGCCTGACATCAGTAGTAAGGAAAATGCTAGAATCTATTAGTAAGGACATGGTAATAGGGCACTTAGAAAGTAATAATATGATTGGGCAGAGTCAACACGGATTTATAAAAGGAAAAGCATGTTTGACAAATATTTTTGAGGTAATAACTAGCAGAATAGATAAGGGGGAACCAGTGTATGTGAGGTATTTGGATTTTCAGAAGACATTCGATAAAGTGCCACACAAGAGGTTATTATATTAAACAAAATTAGGGCTCATGGGATTGTGGGTAATATACTAGCATGGATTGAGGATTGGTTAACAGACAGAAAACAGAGGGTAGGAATAAACAGGTCATTTTCAGGTTGGCAGACTATAATTAGTGGGGTGTTTGTACCTCAGCTATTCACAATCTATATCAATAATTTGGATGAGGGGACCAAATGTAATATATCCAAGTTTGTTGATGATACAAAGCTACGTGGGAATGTAAGTTGTAATGTAAGGATGCAAAGAGACTTCAAGGCGATATAGACACGCTAAGTGAGTGGGCAAGAACATTGGAAATGGAAATGTGAAGTTATCCACTGTGGTGGTAAAACTAGAAAAGCAGAGTATTTTTTAAACGGTGAGAGATTGGGAAATGTTGGTGTTCCGAGTGACCTGGGTGTCCTTATATACGAATCACTGAAAGTTAACATGCAGATACAGCAAGCAATTAAGAAATCAAATGGTATGTTGGCCTTTATTAAAAGAGTAAAGGGGGCCGAATTTGCCCGGTGCTTGGTGTGGGGCGGTCATTTCACTGATGGAGACAATTTTGCATTGATACGGGATGCGCTGGCCCTGCCGCAAATTTGGGCTCTTTGATCCCAAAAAAATATTGTCTGCGCTAACCCAGCGTTCTCCCGGCGTTTGCGCAGCGCTTGTGGGGCGCAATGCTCAGCACCACGATCAGCGTACCAGCACCGCACTGATGATGTCAGCACGCGCATCCTGGTGCCGCGTTGCAATGTCCCTCCTCTTAAAGGGGAAGGATGCTGCTATCTGAGCAGCACATTCAGTACCGCCCACTGGTCCATGAGGGAGGGTGTCAGCCGGGCTAGCGGTCTGGCACCCAAGATAGGGTGCCGGCCTGCCTGTTGGTGGCCCCACCGAACAAGTGGCCACCATTGTCAAGTTGACTGAAAAGTCGGCCAACACAGAAAAGATGGCAACCGCGGCAGTGGCATCTCCCCTTTAAAGATGGCCGGGGCACCACAGTTTCTAACATCGATGGCATCGCCCCGTGCAAACCTCGCTCCCACAGGGAAATTTCCCCCACGTGGTGCAAAGGGGTCGGTGCGCTTGGGCACTAAGGTATTAGTACTCCAGTAGCACCGGCCGACAGTGCTAACTGGCACTTTCAAGGGACAATTTCAAAGGGACAATTTCATCCCCAAGATGTTTTACTGCAATTATATAGGGCCCTGATGAGACCACTCCTGGAGCATTGTGTACAGTTTTGGTCTCAATACCTGAGGAAGGATATACTTACCATAGGATATCGGGATAATGCAGGAAAGTAGAGTTGGTGCAGAAGATCAGCCATGATCTTATTGAATGGCGGAGCAGGCTCGAGGGGCCGAATGGCCTACTCCTGCTCCTAATTCTTATGTTCTTATGGTTGCACATTGCAGAGGAGGGCACACGAAGCAATGTGGTTAAGAATGTCGCAAACGTTTTAGTGATTAATGTGACACGAGAAGATTGATATGTTTATGCCTGGCAGCATTTTACTCTCTGTTGCAAAACAGGAATAGAATCAGTCGCCTTTGAAGTGCTGCCCTGACATTAATTAATTTCTTTAGGCACTAGAGAGTTTGGAAATATATTTTAAAGATTTGCATTGTCCCACTTAATTTCTGAAATAAAAACAGAAACTGCTGGAAATACTCATCAGGCCAGGCAGCATCCGTGGAGAGAGAAACAGCGTTAATGTTTCAGGTCTGAGACCCATCGTCATAGCTAAATCAAGGCTGCAGAATCTCCTGATTCTTTTTTTCTAGCTTTTTTTCTTGCTTGCTTTCTTTCTCACTGTCTTTCTTTCTTTCTCTCTTTCTTTCCACTGTCTCAAGGCAACGACAGATAGGCAATAAATGCTAATCTTGCCAGTGAAGTTCATATCCCGCAAATTAATTTATAATGTCAATATGGAGAGGTCACTTCCAGCAACTATTGACTAAAGATGTGGATAGAAATAATTTCACAAGGAAAATGGAATAACATTTTGCTATCTTTAATTTTTTTTTTACCCTTTTGCTAATTAATCGCACAAATTGAATTCTGCCAGCAATAGGCTGGCAGGTCGGCCTTTGAAAATGATAATTTTTGCCCACTAAAGTAATGAAAAGCCTTACATTAAGAATTGAAACTTTTGTATGCGCACAATTTAGGATTGCAATCTAATTATAATTTCCTGTATTAAAGTACCGTGACAGAAAGTAGTTTTTAAAAAGAGCCCCATTCCTGCGACAGTTTGAAATAAACATGTTTGTTCACTTTAATTAAAATCTGAGGCGTCGTCCTCATGGACAAAAGTCTAATATCTCAGCGGGGTGTTAATTCTGAGTACTGGTTGCAGCAATAAAAGTGCTGTAATCTCAGTCTTCTGTGATTAACAATCATCCACAGAGCAGTTAGAACTGTAGACCTTCTCAGGAAAATATTTTTTTTCTCTCATCAGTCACTCCATGGGAGCAATTAATGCACATTGCTGTATATATTCATTTTCTGTAATAAGTTTGTTGGATTTGCTGGGCCATAAATTGTTTAAATTACAACTCTCATTGTACAGTTGCACCATGTCCCATAAGGTTATGGCTTTATATCAGTCAGACATTAAATATGTTTTCAAGATTATTACATTGCTACTTGGGAATGAGATATTGCGATGAATCTGTCAGCAATGAAATAAACTAGACCACTACCGGCCAATAGTGAGGCTTGATCCATCAGCTCCTTTATTTTTCTTTCCTTGAATTAGCAAAATCCATTTTATTTATTTCTCCCCCAGCCTTTCTCTGTCTGTATGCCTTTGTCTGCCTTTTGAAGTGTCAGCAGTGGGTAGCACTCTTGCCTCTGAGTCAAATAGTTGTGGGTTCAAGTCCCACTCCAGAGACTTCAGCAAATAATCTAGGCTCACACTCCTGTGCAGTACTGAAGGAGTGCTGCAATGTCAGAGGTGCCATCTTTCAGATGAAATATTAAACCGAGGCCCCGTCTGGCTCTCTTAAAATAGAGAAGAGAGAAATGTGCTAATTTAATAAAAGTTTCATTTCTAGTCTTATTAAAAAGATAATTCACCCATGTACTAAAATGTAACACAACATAAAAAGAGAATCATTGGGCCAGAAATTCAACATTGCTCTGCCCACATTACAGGTGTAAAATGGGCACAACAATGAGAAATTCAGAAGGCCCACATCCGATTTGGGCTCCTGCTTCTCATGACCCTCAAGTAAACAAAATATTGGCCAAGACAATGTATTTATACAGCAACTTTAACATAACAAAATGTCCCAAAGTGCTTCACAGGAGAGTTTGGATGTTACCAATCTTTTTAACAAAGAAGTCCATGAGTTCCTCACATGTATTGATGGCAATGAGGGAGGAGGAGGCAGGGGAGTGTGCTTTGAGAACTTAAATTAAATGAAGTTTGAGGAGAATTCTCTTGCTGTTCTTCGAATAGTGCTGCGGGATCTTTTACGTTCATCTGAGAGGGCAGATGGGCCCTCAGTTTAATGTCTCATCTGAAAGACGGCAACTGCAACAATGCAGCACCCCCTCAGAACTGTCCTAAAGTTGCAGCTTAGATTTTGTGCTCAAGTCTCTTGAGTCGGACTTGAGCTTTCTGACTCAGAGACAAAAGAGCTACCAACTGAGCCATAGCTGACACTGTAAGTTCTATGTAATTCTATGTAACATCTTTACAGTAATCCACTGTTCAGCTGCAGTGTGGAATGAAATGAAGTATTACATTTCAAACCAGAACAATACTTCCTACAATAAGGACATTATCAACCACTGTAAAAGGTAGTTAAATTAGATAATCCTAAAAATTTGATTTGATTTGATTTTAAAGCTATATTTTTAAGCTCTGCCATCTACCACATGGCTGGACAAGGGGCATATTAATTTACAGTAAATAATTGTACATGATTTACAGATAAAGTTTAAATTGGACATTTGTTTCAGGTGGCTGGTTTTAATCCTCCCACTAAATATGAGCAAAGACCAAAACCACCTTTACAATTAACTCCTTTAATGCTGTGAACAAATGCCATCAAACAGGATCATTTTAATGTTGCCTGCATTGGCTGATTATTCATATCTAAAAAATGTACACTTTTTGCATCTATTCGGTCAATTAGAAACAAAGGCTACATTTAAAATCAAACAATTCCAACCAACAAGCTATCAAAATTGACAATGAGACCCAACCGACAACTCATCTATTTTTTAGTCGAAGGGGTGAAATTGCCCCTCGCCCCGATTGGGGGCGGTAACCATCGGGGCCAGGACTTTTATTGCATGGCCCGGAAGTCCTTCCCCTGACGTGGAATTGGGCCGTGCGTCCCTCGAAGGAAGCGGAGCACTGTATCCGGCGCTGTCTCCAGCTCTCCGCTTCCTTCGAGGGCCACTCCCGAGTCCAGCGGCGTGCTCAGGTAGCTAGCACTATGAGGCGCATTTGCATAGCGCCAACGCGCTATAACGCTCCTCCCATTCAATTAAAGGGGAGGGCCCCTGCGAACTCTGCAGGCCCTTTAGTGGCCAGCCACTGGGCCACCAGGGACATGATCGATTGGGCCAGCGGGCCAGAAACCAAAACGAAGTGCCGGGCTGCGTGATAGCGGATCGGTCGATGCAAGGGATGCCATTGTCGGGCCGTCGCAAACGTTGGCCGACAAAATAAAATGCCGACCCAGGGGCGCTAAAGGCCTTCCCTTTAAGTGGTGGAAGTCTGCCAGCTTTACGCCCCACGATGAGGGGCGGTGAGGGATCGTCATGCATGGCGATGACATCATTGCTGGGTGTGCACCGGCCCGAGGTGCTAATTGCGTGGTGCTATAGGCACCGCGCCCCCCCCCCAAACCTCCGGGGCAGTTTCCCCTGAGGCGGCGATCCCGTCTGGGACGAAAATGCCATTGCACCCCATTAGCGCCCCTCCCAGAGGTGCTAACGGGGCTGTAAAAAAAGGCAATTTCAGCCTCTAAAATTCTTGTGATTTTTCAGAGCACTACTGCTATTTATTTTTTAGGGAGGTGAAGTGCGCTGAATTTTATGTTGTGTTACTCTTTACACCAGCAATATTTCCTGATGGTCAAACAGATTGGTTAAAATTACTCCTATTGATGTTCTAATGATACGTGGATGAATTGATTCTGTGCAATACATCTTATGCTATCTAAATAAAAGCAAGGAAAAAAACTATAATCTGAAAAGATAATGCTAATCGTGTTCTTTTTGAATTCTGAAGTGGAAAGAATCATTGAAAAAAATACTGAGAACAAGACAATCTCCTGCAGAGAGAAAAAAATACTTCAAGGTAAATAACACCGATCTTCTAGTCTAAAGACTAAAAAAGCACAGCACAAGAACAGATGTAGAAAAGATTGCTGCACGAGGTCATGACCCCAGTGAGTGGACAACCTTCGCTGAGAGGAGAACTGTCACATCGTTCACCTCCCAGACATTGTTTTGAGCAATAGACAAAATATTGTAGCTGGGACTGAATTGGATGGTAATGAGTTGTGCCTGTTCTCTGTATGCTGACATGCTCATTGCAGAGGCCTGTTGTCCATTTGATACCAAATGCCGTGCCCCCTTTCTGACCTCCATTTGGCTCCCAGTCCACCAACCTCTCCAATTTACAATTCTCATCCTCGTATTTAAATATTTTCATGCCTCAGCCCTCCCTATCTCTGTATTCTTCTCTTGGCCTACATCCCTCCCAGAATTGTCCTTTCATCCGACTCTGGCCTCTTTTGCAGCCTTACCATTGGTGACCGTGCCTTCAGCCACCAAGGCCCCCGTTCTCAAATTCCATCCTAAGACCCCTCAGCCTCTCTACCTCTGTCTCCTCCTTCAACACTCCCAAAACCCACTTGCTTGACCAAGGTTTTGGCATTCTTAATATCTTTAGAAGGGCTTTAAACTAAATAATGTAGGGTAGCGGTAGGGGTAATGATAACCAAAGTGTGACAGGAAGGGACGGAACGTATAAATGTAAGAGTGCATTAGAAAGTGGGGTCAGAGTAGGGAAAATTGGTAAAAGACAAAATTAAAAGCTTTTTATCTAAATGCATGCAGCATTTGTAACAAGATAGATGAGTTGACGGCACAAATAGAAATAAATGGTTATGATCTCTTAGCCATTACAGAGATGTGGTTTCAAGGTGACCAAAGCTGGGAACTGAATATTCAGGGGTATTTTACATTTTGGATGGATAAGCAGGAAGGAAAAGGTGGTGGGGTAGCCCTGTTAATAAAGGATGAGATCAGTGCAGTGGTGAGACATGATATTGGCACAGAAAATCAAGATGTAGAATCAGTTTGGATGGAGATAAGAAATAATAAGGGAAAGAAGTCACTGATGGGAGTAGTTTATAGGCCCCCAAAGAGTAGGCACACTGTAGAACAGAGTATAAATCAAGAAATAACAGAGGCTTGTAAGAAAAGTATGGCAATAATCATGGGTGATTTTAATCTTCATATTGATTGGGAAAATCACATTGGCAAGGGTAGCCTTGATAAAGAGTTCACAAAGTGTATTTGGGATGGTTTCTTAGAACAATACGTTGTGGAACCAACCAGGGAGCAGTCTATTTTACAACTGGTAATGTGTAATAAGATCGGATTAATTAATGATCTCATAGTAAAGGATCCTCTTGGGAAGAGTGATCATAGCATCGTAGAATTTCAAAATCAGTTTGAGGGTGAGAAAGCTAGGTCTCAAACTAGTGTCCTGAATGTAAATAAAGGCAATTACAAAGGTATGAAGGCAGAGTTGGCTAAAGTGGACTGGGAAATAGATTAAGCGTAAGATGGTCGATGGGCAGTGGCAAACATTTAAGGAGATATTTCATAACTCTCAGCAAAGATATATTCCAGTGAGAAAGAAAAACTCTAAGGGAAGGATGAACCATCCGTGGCTAACTAAGGAAGTAAAGGATGGTATCAAATTGAAAACAAAGGCATACGATGATGCACAGAATAGTGGAAGGCCAGAGGATTGGAAATTTTTTAGAAACCAGCAAAGGACAACTAAAAAAAGAATAAAGCGAGAGAAGTTAATTTATGTATAAATTAGCAAGAAATATAAAAACAGACAGTAAGAGCTTCTATAGATATATAAAAAGGAAGTGAGCAGCTAAAGTAAACGTTGGTCCCTTGGAGGATGAGACTGGGGAATTAATAGGCAGAGACTTTGAACAAATATTTTGTATCCATCTTCATGGTCTTCATGGTAGAAGACACTAAAAGCATCCCAATAATTGATACTTAAGGGGCTATTATGAAGGGGGAAACTTAAAACAATCACTATCACTGGAGAAAAAGTACTAGGCAAACTAATGGGACTAGAAACATAGAAACATAGAAAATCAGAGCAATAGTAGGCCATTTGGTCCTTCGAGTCTGCACCGCCATTCAATATGATCGTGGCTGATTCTCTATCTCAACACCATATTCCCGCTTTTCCCTCATACCCCTTGATGCCTTTTATTTCTAGAAATCTATCTCCCTCTGAAATATATTCAGTGATTTGGCCTCCATATCCTTCTGTGGTAGAGAATTCCACAGGTTCACCACCCTCTGAGTGAAAAAATTTCTCCTCATCTCAGTCCTAAATTCCCTACCCTGTATCCTGAGACTGTGACCCCCTTGTTCTAGACTTCCCAGCCAGGACTAAAGGTAGATAAGTCCACTGGACCTGATAGCCTGCATCCTAGTTTCTTAAAAGATGTGGCTGCAGTGCTAGTGGATGCACTGGTTGCAATCCTCTAAAATTCCCTGGATTCTGGAGAGTCCAGCAGATTGAAATGTCCCTATTTAAGAAAGGAGGGAGACAAAAAGCAGGAAACTATAGATCAATTAGCCTAACATCTGTCATTGGGAAAATGCTAGAGTCCATGATTAAGGAAGTAGTAGCAGGACATTTATAAAAACTTAACAGTCAATCAGAGTCACCATGGTTTTATGAAAGGGAAATCATGTTTGACAAATTTGCTGGAGATCTTTAAGGATGTAATGAGCAGGGTGGATGAAAGAGAGCAAATAGGTGTCATGTACTTGGATTCCAGAAGGCATTCGATAAGATGCCACATAAAAGGTTACTGCACAAGATAAGAACATATGGGGTTGGGGGTTAATATATTGGCATGGATAGAGGATTGGCTAACTAACAGAAAACAGAGAGTCGGGATAAATGGGTCATTCTCTGGTTGGCAACCAGTAACTAGTGACTTGGATGAAGGGACTGAGTGTAATGAAGCCAAGTTTTCTGATGATACAAAGATAGGTGGGAAATAAAGTTGTGTGGGGGACGCAAAGAATCTGCAAAGGGATATAGATAGGCTAAGTGAATGGGCAAAACTTTTGGCAGATGGAGTATAATGTGGAAATGTGAGGTTATCAACTTTGGTAGGAAAAATAAAAAAGCAAATTATTATTTAAATGGAGAGAGACTACATAATGCTGCGGTACAGAGGGATCTGGGGGTCCATGTACATGAAACACAAAATGTTAGAATGCGGGTACAGCAAGTAATTAGGAAGGCAAATGAAATGTTGGGTTTTATTGCAAGGGGGATGAGTATAAAAGTAGGGAAGTCCTGCTACAACTGTACAGGACATTGGTAAGACCACACCTGGAGTATATAAGAACATAAGAAATAGGAGCAGGAGTAGGCCATATGGTCCCTCGAGCCTGCTCCGCCATTTAATACGATCATGGCTGATTTGATCATGGACTCTGGTCCACTTCCCTGCCTGCTCCCCATAACCCCTTATTCCCTTATTGGTTAAGAAACTGTCTATCTCTGTCTTAAATTTATTCAAATACCGAGCTTCCACAGTTCTCTGAGGCAGCGAATTCCACAGATTTACAACCCTCTGAGAGAATAAATTCCTCCTCATCTAAGTTTTAAATAGACGGCCCCTTATTCTAAAGAGGGATAGTTTATCTTTGTCACAGTCACAAAGGATGTCATTTGTGATTTTGATGAGAGCCGTTTCAGTACTGTGGCCAGATTGAAGGGATTCAAACATTGAATTCAGGGAAAGATGGTCACGGATTTGGGAAGCAACAACACATTCAAGCAATTTGGACAAGAAAGGGATGGTTGGAGATCGGGTGATAACTAGCAAGCAAAGTGGGCTTAAAGGTTGTTTTTTTGTGGAGCGGGGTGATGACAGCAGATTTGAAGGAGAGGGGAACAGTACCTGAGGACAGCTAACATGGGAACCAAAAAAGGAAGTTGGGTGGTCAGCAGTTTAGTGGGAATAGGGTCAAGGGAGCAGGAAGTGAGTCTCATGGACAAGATGAGCTTGGAGAGATCAAGAGGGGAGATCAATGAGAAACTGGGGAAAGATGTGAGATTAGGGCTCGGGTAGGTGGGAGCTTCAGATGAAGTTTGGCCCTGTGGGCTAGGTGAAGGAAGCGAACTCGCGGAGGCAGCTGATCGGATGGTCTCTATCTTGGGTCAAAGAAGTCCATGAGCTCCTCACACTTGTTGTTGGAGGTGAGTGTGGTGGAAGCAGGGGAGCGGGCTTTAAGGAGACGATTAGTAGTAGAAAATAGTAGCCATGGGTTATTTTTGCATTCCAGAATGATCCTGGAATAGTGAGCAGTTTTTTTTAGACAAGAATAAGACCCGATAATGTTTTATGTGTTCGAGCTAGATCTGGCGGTGAATGGCTAAACCAGTTGTCCGCCATATCCATTCAAGTCTGTGCCCTTTTGACTTGAGGGAGCAAAGATGAGGGCTGTACCAGGGAGATTGGCCAGCATGGGAGAGAGCAAATCTTTTTAATAGGGACTAGGGCATCAAAGGTGGTGGTGAAGGTGTGGTTGAGCAGATCGGTGGCTGCAGAAATGTCATTGTTTGTTAAAAGAGGGCCAAAGGTTGGACAGTTTTGAGTTGATAAGCGCAGTTGTAAGAGAGTTTGGAGAGAGTTTTTTCCAGGGATGGATGCAGAAGGAAGTAGGTTTGGATTGGGGAAGGGGGATGTTGGTAGAGAGCAATACAAGGAAATGGTCAGAGATGGCCTTATCTTTAACTGACGCGGTTAGAATAGCAAGGCCACGAGAGACGGCAAAATCAATGCCGTGAATTTGGATTGAGGAATTTACATGGAGGGAGAGATTAAGGGAGGACAGGAGGATAGTGAACTCGGAGAAGAGAGAGCATGATGAATTGAGATGGAGGTTGAATTCACGGAGGATGAGAAGTCGCTCGGTGCATATGCTGAGGAAGGAAAGCAGTGAGGATATATCTGTGATAAACTTTTTATCATACTTGGGTGGGCAGTAGAGAATGAGAATTTTGAATGAGAGGTGAGAGGGATGGAATAAGAGATGTTCAAAAGATGAGAAAGTGCTGGCGGAGTACGGGGACAGACCAAGTTATGATTTGGTGATGAGTGCTATACCGCCACCACAGGAGTCTGGGCAGGGCAAGCAGTGGAAGGTATAGCCAGGAGGGGAGGCTTCGATTAATGGTAATGTGTTGTTATCCCTCAACCAAGTTTCAATTAATGCCATGAAGTCGATGCAGTCATCCATGATAAGGTTATGTATGGCAAGGGCCTTGTTTGCAAGTGAATGGGCATGCTCCAAGGGGATTTTGAGAGGATCTGTGATGACTGATCTACTGCCAGCATACACATGGTCATTGCTTGGAGGGATGAATTGGACGGGGAGGAGATTTGCAAAGTTAGCCCTCCCTGGGAGAGCTGGGCAGTAAGATCAGTGAGAAACAAGTGGAAACACTCTCTCAAATCCACTCAATCAAAATCTTTCATAATTTTAAAGATTCTAAGAGAAAAAAGACCCAACCTATTCATCCTTTCCTGATAGGTATGCTCTCGCATTTCTAGTATCATCCTTGTAAATCTTTTTTGCACCCTCTCCAGTGCCTCTATATCCTTTTTATAATATGATGAATAGAATTGTACACCTTACTCCATGTGGTCTAACGAAGGTCAATACAAGTTTAGCATAACTGCTCTACTTTTCAATTCAATGTATCTTTAAGACAATTTGGATGGAAAGACTTATAATGGAAGGAAGTTTGTAGGAATTAACAGGCAATTTGCTACGTCATAAAGAAGTTGCCGACCGGTTAAGGTGAGAAAGCTCTGGTATGGCTTAACAAGTTTAAAGGATAGAAGATTAGGCTTTGTATTGATTGTACCCGAGAGAATAGGAACAGAGCGAGATGAAAGGAATCCTACAAAGCATCTTCGAGAAGGTATAAATGATGACATGTGACCAAAATCGTAAGGCATCTTTAAGGCGGGTTCTTGAAACAAGAATCGAGACAAAGAACATGATAGGGTATTGGATAGTAAGTTTTTAGGGGAATCTTTATAGGTCAAAAGGTCTTGTCAATATTCCGTTTCAGGCCCACCCCTAAAAATAGGTTAAAAGTGACCTTCTGGAAGCTTGTTTCTGGAAGAAAGAGAGAGAGAGAAAGAGGAAGAAAGAGAGAGAGAGTGAGAGTGAAGGAAGCCTAGACGAAAGGAATAACAGAATTGCTCACGTGTGTCAAACGTCTGTCCGATGGGATCGATTCCAACTATTGTTACGGTTGTATGTTTTTACTGTATAACTAATGTGTTATATTTCGTCTTAAACTCTGATTAAACACAATTATCTACTATATTGGTTTGCATTCAAATCTGATTATTTAAAGTGACCAAAGATAGCCATAAAGAGGCAATTTCTAACACAGAGAGCAAATGGAAATTGTAAGGCTGGGTAATGGGTGATTTGAACTTTGTACATGCAGAAGACTTATGGATGAGTTGAAGTTTGCAAAGGCTGTAGTTTAGGAGGCTAGTGTATAAAGTGTGTGAAAAGTGAGGTCTAGAGGTGACAAAAGCATGAAAGAAATCTTGTGGAAATGAAGCAAGGATGCAGACAGGTGATATTTCAGAAGTGGAGTGGGACTCAAACCCACAATCGTCTGATTTTTCTCAGAAGCGAGAGTGCCATCAACTGAGCAACGACTCTCGTTTGCCCTTATGTTCTCAAGAGGTTATGGCCTGTATTGGAGCACCTAACTGATGGCGCATGCTGAAACGGGAGGCCCAAGAACTCTTCTATATTCGTCCTTGAGCATCATTGTAATAATCATTACTCGCTGCCAATGCATGTTGCGCCCGCTGGGGCAGTTTGCCCATGTGGCTAGATGGAATTTGGGCCACTCACCAGAGAAGGTTCACTAGATTGATTCTGGAGATAAGGGGGTTCAGGAGATAAGGGGGTTCACTTACCAAGAAAGGTTGAGTAGGTTGGGCCTATACAATTTGGAATATAGAAGAATGAGAGGTGATCTTATTAAAACATATAAGATACTGATGGGGCTCGACAAGGTAGATGCAGATAGGATGTATCCACTCGTGGAGGAATCCAGAACTGGGGGCATAGTTTCAGAATAAGGGGTCGCCCATTTAGAACTGAGATGAGGAGGAATTTCTTCTTGCAGAGAGTTGAAAATCTGTGGACTTCTCTGCCCCAGAGGGCTGTGGAGGCTAGGTCATTGAATATATTTAAGATGGAGTTAGACAGATTTTTGAGTGATAAGGGAGTAAAAGATTATGGGGAGTGTGGAGGGAAGTGGAGCTGAGCCCAAGATCAGATTAGCCATGATAGAAACATAGAAACATAGAAAATAGGTGCAGGTGTAGGCCATTTGGTCCTTCGAGCCTGCAGCACCATTCAATAAGATCATGGCTGATCATTCCCTCAGTACCCCTTTCCTGCTTTCTCTTCATGCCCCTTGATCCCCTTAGCCGTAAGGGCCATATCTAACTCTTTCTTGAATATATCCAATGAACTGGCATCAACAACTCTCTGCAGCAGGGAATTCCATAGGTTAACAAATCTCTGAGTGAAGAAGTTTCTCCTCATCTCAGTCCTAAATGGCCTACCCCTTTATCCTAAGACTATGTCCCCTGGTTCTGGACTTCTTCGACGTCAGGAACATTCTTCCCGCATCTAACCTGTCCAGTCCCATCAGAATCTGATACGTTTCTTTGAGATCCACTCTCATCCTTCTAAACTCCAATGAATAAAGGCCCAGTTGATCCAGTCTCTCCTCATATGGCAGTCCAGCCATCCCTGGAATCTGTCTGGTGAACCTTCGCTGCACTCCCTCAATAGCAAAAACGTCCTTCCTCAGATTAGGAGACCAAAACTGAACACAATATTCCAGGTGAGGCCTCACCAAGGCCCTGTACAACTGCAGTAAGACCTCCCTGCTCCTATACTCAAATCCCCTAGCTATGAAAGCCAACATACCATTTGCCTTCTTCACCGCCTGCTGTAGCTGCATGCCCACTTTCAGTGACTGATGAACCATGACACCTAGGTCTCATTGCACCTCCCCTTTTCCTAATCTGCCGCCATCCAGTTAATATTCTGCCTTCATGTTTTGCCCCCAAAATGGATAACCTCACGTTTATCCACATTATACTGCATCTGCCATGTATTTGCCCACTCACCTAACCTGTCCAAGTCACCCTGCAGCCTCTTAGCATCCTCCTCACAGCTCACACCGCCACTCAGTTTAGTGTCATCCGCAAACTTGGAGATATTACACTCAATTCCTTCATCTAAATCGTTAATCTATATTGTATATTGTAAAGTGCTGGGGTCCCAGCACTGAGCCCTGCAGCACTCCACTAGTCACTCAACTAGCCTGCCATTCTGAAAAGGACCCGTTTATCCCAACTCTCTGTTTCCTGTCTGCCAACCAGTTCTCTATCCACGTCAGTACATTACCCCCAATACCATGCGCTTTGATTTTGCACACCAATCTCTTGTGCGGGACCTTGTCAAAAGCCTTTTGAAAGTCCAAATACACCACATCCACTGGTTCTTCCTTGTCCACTCTGCTAGTTACATCCTCAAAAAATTCCAGAAGATTCGTCAAGCATGATTGCCCTTTCATAAATCCATGTTGACTTGGTCCGATCCTATCACTGCTTTCCAAATGCGCTGCTATTTTATCCTTAATGATTGATTCCAACATTTTCCCCACTACTGATGTCAGGCTAACTGGCCTATAATTACACATTTTCTCTCTCCCTCCTTTTTTAAAAAGTGGTGTTACATTAGCTACCCTCCAGTCCATAGGAATTGATCCAGAGTCGATAGACTGTTGGAAAATGATCACCAATGCATCCACTATTTCTAGGGCCACTTCCTTAAATACTCGGGGATGCAGACTATCAGGCCTCGTGGATTTATCGGCCTTCAATCCCATCAATTTCCCTAACACAATTTCCCGCCTAATAAGGATATCCTTTAGTTCCTCCTTCTCATTAGACCTACTGTCCCCTAGTACTTCCGGAAGGTTATTTGTGTCTTCCTTCGTTCAATTGATCTGCCATTTCTTTGTTCCCCATTATAAATTCACCTGAATCCGACTGTAAGGGACCTACGTTTGTCTTCACTAATCTTTTTCTCTTCACATAGAAGCTTTCGCAGTCAGTTTTTATGTTTCCTGCAAGCTTCCTCTCGTACCAGCAGTAGTGGTGGCCAGCAGTAGTCCTGTATAGCTGATCCACCTGGCTCCACATCAAGATAAGTATGAAAGAAATACTCATATGTTTGATGGCTGACTCCAGCGTTCCCATTAAGGATTGCCGTTTAGGCCATTTGTAAACCAGGTTTTGCTGAGCGGAGCAAACCCAGTACCTGCTCCACGACAGGCAAAGACATTTTATAGACGAGTCCTGAAACAGATGCGGGACTCTCATTTGCATATTGAAGTGAGGCCTGTGCTGATGGCCACCTTAAAACAGGCCATGGCGAACTTAGAAGTGGCCTGGGTGCATGTGCAAATCAGGCATGGGCAGAGCCAACTTGTCATCGTTGCGCCCATTTTATGCCTCTATGAAATTCTACCTTCACTTTTTATATTTTGCTACGTTTTAATACTTGGGTGAATTATTTGTTTAATAAGGTTAGAATTTGCACTTGTATTGAATCAGCAAATTTATCGTAAATTTCTCTCACTATTTTAATGGCGCTGTTAAGCTATTTAAAATAAGTCGTTTAACGTATCTGTTAAAATAGCAGAGGAACTTGATAGGACCCTATTAAGGATTCATACAAATGTACTGGAAATAATTTCTCAAATATATAAGGATTATAATGCACTTATCTATCTAAATATATAAATATATAAAATGCTGAACTTCAATCCAGTGACTGCATCGACATTGCTCCAGATTGTATTTGAGCATTTATTGTCCCTATAACCAACCTTCCACAATTCTCCGCAAAGCTTCAAGTTGACATTCTGTTTTGAACTACTGGTGGTTTGTAGTAAGTGTCACTTTTTTTTAACCAGTTGCTTTATCTTCAAGATAGTGTTCACAGTACAAATTACCTGCATTATTCAACTCCAGCAGATACTCACACAGGTACATTAACTATTGCAGATGTATGTTTTGGGCACTTTTCCAGGACCTTGAGACGGTCTTGCTGCCAGAAAAACGTTATTACAGGGATTACGCTTTTACTGTAATATAATAAAGTCTAAAAGAACTTAGGTTTCCAAACAGTTCATGGAAAATTGAATGGTTTATGATTTATCTATTAGACCATGACATAAGCTCTCCATCAAATGGTTAGCCTAACATCTGTGGGTGGGAAAATGTTGGAGTCCATTATTAAAGAAGCAGTAGCAGGACATTTGGAAAAGCATAATTCAGTCAGGCAGAGTCAGCATGGATTTATGAAGGGGAAATCATGTTTGACAAATTTGCTGGAATTCTTTGAGGATGTAATGAACAGGATGGATAAAGGGGAACCAGTGAATGTTGTGTATTTGTACTTCCAGAAGGCCTTTGACAAGGTGCAACATAAAAGGTTACTACACAAGATAAAAGTTCATGGGGCTGGGGGTAATATATTAGCATGGATAGAGGATTGGCTAACTGTTTTCTGTTAGAGTGTCGGGATAAATGGTTCATTCTCGGGTTGGCAATTAATAACTAGTGGGGTGCTGCAGGAATCAGTGCTGGGACCCCAACTATTTACAATCTATATTAAATACTTGGATGAAAGGACTGAGTGTAACGCAACAAAGTTTGCTGACGATGCAAAGATGGGAGGAAAAGCGATGTGTGAGGAGGACACAAAAAACCTGCAAAAGAACATAGACAGGCTAAGTGAGTCGGTAAAAATTTGACAGATAGAATATAATGTTGAACAGTGTGAGGTTATGCACTTTGGCAGAAAAAATCAAAGAGCAAGTTATTATTTAAATGGAGAAAAATTGCAAAGTGCTGCAGTACAGTGGGGGTCCTGGTGCATGAAACACAAAGTGATCAGGAAGGCCTACGGAATCTTGGCCTTCATTGCAAAGGGGATGGAGTATAAAAGCAGGGAAGTCTTTTTACAGTTATACAGGGTATTGGTGAGGCCACACCTGGAATACTGCATACAGTTTTGGTTTCCATATTTAAGAAAGAATATACTTGCTTTGGAGACAGTTCAGAGAAGGTTCACTAGGTTGATTCCGGAGAAGAGGGGATTGACTTATGAGGAAAACTTGAGTAGGTTGGGCCTCTAATCATTGTAATTCAGAAGAATGAGAGGTGATTTAATCGAAACGTATAAGAATATGAGGGGGTTTGACAAGGTGGATGCAGAGAGGATGTTTCCACTGACAGGTGAGACTAGAACTACTAGGGGGCATAATATTAGAATAAGGGGCCGCCCATTTAAAACTGAGATAAGGAGGAATTTCTTCTCTCAGAGGGATGTAAATCTGTGGAATTTGCTACCTCAGAGAGCTGTGGAAGCTGGGTCATTGAATAAATTTAAGACAGAGATAGACAGTTTCTTAACTGATAAGGGAATAAGGGGTTATGGGGAGCTGGCAGGGAAGTGGACCTGAGTCCATGATCGGAACAGCCATGATCGTATTAAATGGCGCAGCAGACTCGAAGGGCCGTATGGCCTACTCCTACTGCTATTTTTTACGTTCTTATAATGGCCCATCAGATGGCCTAATCAGATCTAGTGCTTAATTTTTAAAAACCAGGTAGGTTGCAACGTACATATACTGTCATTACACAAAGTACTCTTAAAAACATCACAACGTAATTGAATGTGTTTACTTTAGCTTCCAAAAAGGAATTCCAGAGTGCAGCTCCAAGGTGATAAAATCCATTCATCTTCCGAGAAAGATGTTAAAAAAAACATGATTACTTGGATTAAACTTTCGTTTAGCTACACGAAGGAGTGGAATTAGTTGTCCGTGAAAATGTCAACCAACATATGAATGTTCTGTCACAAGTCAGAGAGGATAGCACAAACGTCAGTTTCCGAAAAGCTCAGATTGCTAAAATAGGAAGGTTAGTGGCTCCTATCCGCTTATCAGGACATCTGTCGACAGTCAATGAGGCTTTCCAGTTAAGATTGTACATGAATTGGACTAGATTTCCTCTAATTGTGGACAGTGGGTAGAAAATTCAGGCTATCTTTTCTTTGGCCTGTTTCTCATTAGCACTGTTACAGGAAATTGCGAAACAGGAATTGTCAGTGAACTGTTCACCAAAATAGGAAAGAAAAATAATCCAAATTTGAAGTGTATTATGTATATCTGTCTTTTAGTGTTGAGTTAGTATTGTGGGTTGTTTCTTTGTAAAGACCAGAATGAAGATAGATAAGTCCATAAAATGCTTCAAGATAATTCAGGATGATCACAGACAGTAAAGTGAAAAGCAAACAACATGACTGGATTTTCGGTTTTGCTGTTTTCGGGGCGAAAACAGAGGTGGGGCGGGAAAGTTACCGCCCGGGGAACGTATGTGCTCTGGAGAGAAATTTTTGTCATCTGGGCACTGTGCCAGGGTGCAGCGCGAAGGGAGGCGTTGTACAACTTTCGCGGTGCAAAAATGGGAACCTCGCCAACTAAAGTGCGGGACGGGGAGCGGTCCAAGACAGGACTTTTGTGCGGGGGGGGGGGCGGGGGGGGAAGTAAAAAAACTTAAAAAATCACAAAAACATTCCCCACACCACCACAACTCAAATTGCTACAAAAAAAATAAAAGAACAAACAGTGGAACTTACCTTTTCTGCACTTTATCTACATGACCGCCGTCAGCATGGCTGGACCGCTCTGTTTTACCTGGCGGTCATCGCGGTGCACACTTCGGGGCATACAGGTCGAGTGCGAGTCAAAACTCATTCCGGTGTTGCAATGAGAGGCATTGCACACCTGATGCGGCTCTTCCCGGTGGTGCTTCGAAGCATCGGCGCAGAACCTGACCTGAAGCTCCCGACCGAACACAGAAGACCTCGCCGCCCCATTTCTCGCCGCTCTGGGGCACGACCCGGAGCACAAAGGACCCGAACGTTCAGCCCATTATCGCTTGCTCGAAAGATAATTGGACATGTTTCTATCAGTCTAAAAACATTTCTGAATAACAAAGAAAAGTTGATAGCCGGGATTTTACGCACAGCAGCTTGGTTAATGCAGGTTCTGCCACATTCTCTGACATTTATTTATGAAAAAAATCCATCATTGTCTTGTCTTGTATAAGAACAGAAGTATTAAACTTCTCTTTGTCCATATGGTACAAGGAGGAGGGAGTGAGGCTAGAATTTCCCAATCATGTTAATAGTTTTGGTCGTAGTTTTTGAATCACCGAGAAAGTTAACGAACATTCTGTAGCGTAACGTAGCCAAGTTTGCCGACAATACAAAAATGGGAGGAAAAGCAATGTGTGAGGAGGACACACAAAATCTGCAAAAGGACATAGACAGACTAACTGAGTGGGCAAAAATTTGGCAGATGGAGTATAATGTTAGAAAGTGTGAGGTCATGCACTTTGGCAGAAAAAAGTCAAAGAGCAAGTTATTATGTAAATAGAGAAAGATTGTAAAGTACAGCAGGACCTGGGGGTTCTTGTGCATGAAACACAAAATGATAGTATGCAGGTACAGCAAGTGATCAGGAAAGCCAATGGAATCTTGGCCTTTATTGGAAAGGGGGTGGAGTATAAAAACACGGAAGTCTTGCTACAGTTGTACAAGGTATTGGTGAGACCACACCTGGAATACTGCGTGCAGTTTTGGTTTCCATATTTACAAAAGGATATACTTGCTTTGGAGGCAGTTCAGAGAAGGTTCACTAGATTGATTCCGGAGATGAGGGGGTTGACTTATGAGAAAAGGTTGAGTAGGTTGGGCTTCTACTCATTGGAATTCAGAAGAATGAGAGGTGATTTTATCACAATGTATAAGGGGGCTTGACAAGGTGGATGCAGAGAGGATGTTTCCGCTGAGAGGGCATAATCTTAGAATAAGGGGCCACCCATTTAAAACTGAAATGAGGAGAAATTTCTTCTCTCAGAGGGTTGTGGATCTGTGGAATTTTCTGCCTCAGAGAGCTGTGAAAGCTGGGACATAGAATAAATTTAAGACAGAAATAGACAGTTTCTTAAACAATAAGGGAATAAGGGGTTATGGAGAGCGGGCAGGGAAGTGGACCTGAGTCCATGATCGGATCAGCCATGATCGTATTAAATGGCGGAGCAGGCTCGAGGGTCCATATGGCCTTCTCCTGCTCCTATTTCATATGTTCTTATGTTGTTATGTTAGTTAACTATCTAATCGCTGGAAAAGAATTACAAAATAAATACTTCAACTTGCCTTTTTTGCAGGTCCTCCGACTTACTACTGTCCTTGGAGCTGCAACGCAGGTTTTTCTCGGGTGCTTTTTTCGGCCAGAATACGGCCGGCCGAAGGGTTCCGAAATCCAGAAATACCCAAACCTCGATCCCGAGGTTTCCGGATTTCAGACACTCTACCTGTATATATATTCTGGCCTTTTGAACATCCTTGAATTTAATCGCTCCACCATTGGCGGTTATGCCTTCAGCTGCATAGGTCCTAAGCTCTGGAATTCCCTCCTTAAATCTCTTCATCTCTCCACTTCTCTTTCCTCCTGTAAGATGCTCTTTAAAACCTACCACTTCAACCAAGCTTTTGGTCATCTGCTCTAACATCTCTTTATATGGCTTTGTGCCTATTTTTTTTAATAACACTCCTGTGAAGCGCCTTGGGATGTTTTATTGCATTAAAATATAAATATAAGTTGTTGTTGTTGTATAAGGTCTGTTAATGGAATGAATGTGATATGCTAAATTGCTTTTTCTCATTCCATATTTACTGTACATCTTTGTTTCTTATATTCTTAGACCTGGTAAAATTGAGTGGAAAAAATAAATCCCCAGAACGCAAACTTCCAACCTTTTTCATAAATCTTTTTATTTACTCTCTTCTTCTTCTGAAGGTGTTGATTCATTGCTGGGGCACAGTTTCACAGGCATTTGATGCTCCTTCATACATAACACCATTGAGTGTTGGCTGGGTTTCATCCAGAGAGGGGAGGATAAACCACAGCTTTGTCTTGTCCTCACTCAACACCCATGCAGATTGGCAATCAGAAGCAGGAATCTGGCTGATTTTATGTTTCCTAGTGTTCCATGTTTTAACACTTGACCCTTTGCGCTCATTGTTGCTTGAACTAGTTGCTCTTAAAAAGCACCATTTCATAGTCTTCATTTGGAGTTGGCAAAGGCTGATACTTTCTAAAATATTCTCCTGCTGGCAAATGTGATGTTTAAGAGGTATTTTTTGTTAAAATAAGAAAAGCTAGTTTTCTTTGAGTGTGAAGACTCCGATTTGTAATAAGTATTTTTGAGCGTTTCTTAAAGCCTTGCTTTTGTTCCAATATTTTGACCCTTCATCATAGCTGAAATTCTTTATTATGTTCATAATACACTTTGTGAATAAAATGGTCGGGTTACTGATACATCGGGCCCAAATTTGCCCAGGAGTTGCTCCGTTTTTTTTGGAGCAACTTGATTTTTCTGAAGTATCTTAAAAATCCACATTCTGCACATTTAATTTGCGCCAGTGTAAGTGAGTTAGTTAGGATTTTTTTTTATTTTGTTTTTTTTTCAAAAGGGGGCGTTACCAGCCACCTATGCCTGTTTTGGCCATTTAAGCCAGTTTGGACAGCTAATAGCTGCTCCAAACTAGCTTAGGCCAGCTTAAGTGGCCACTTAAGAGAGGACGTTGCAAAGCAATAAACACCTTCACAGCTACATTCAAGAAGCATAAAAACCATCAATAATAAATAAAAAATAAAGAAAAAAAAAATGAAACTTAAGTCCTACCTTCATAACTCGGCCCGGGAAGTCAGCGGGCCTGCCGGTGTGGGAGGCCACTTTATTGGGGATAGGTGCGGGTGGGTGGGATGCCCGAGCGGGAGAGAGAGCACAGGGAACTGGCCACACACAGCACACAGCAGGCTGGGCTCGCAGAACACGGAGGCTGCAGGAGTCAACTCCAAGGGACTGGAGGGCTTCTTCTCCGAGGGACTAGTGGACTTCTCTATTCGAGGACTGCTGAATCTCCCCCCCCACACCCCGATGAAAACACTCTACTGCCCCCCCCCCCCCCCCGGCACAGATCAAAACACTCCCCATCCCCCCGCCCACGGATCAAAACACTCCCCCCACCCCCCCGGATCAAAACACTGCCCCCCCCCCACCCTGATCAAAACTCTTCACCCCCCGCACCCCCCCTGGATCAAAATTCTTTCTCCCCCCGCCCCCCCCCCGGATCAAAACACTCCCCCCCGCCCCCCGGATCAAAACACTTTCCCTCCGACCCCTCCGGATCAAAACACCCCCCCCACCTCGGATTAAAACTCTTCCCCCCCCGCTTCGCCCCCCCCCCCCGCCGGATCAAAACCCTCCTCCTCTCCCCCCCCGCCCAACCCCCCACCATCAAAACTCCTTACTTCTGCAAACTTGTTTTATTGAGGAGTTCTCACAGCATAATTCACATCACCTCAGCTTCATAAGCAAAGCCAGTTCAAATGTATTGGTATTTTAGTTTATATATACATATAGGTAAAAAATGAAGTGCAGGTGACAACATTTAACACATTATGAGGTCTTATGGTAATAGGTTGTGTTAAGGTTTTGTCAGAAGCTCTAGAGAATTTTGTGGGTCTCTTGGCTGGTCATTTGTTCTGGAATACAAAGGGAAGAAGTTATGCTTCAGTTGTACAGAACCTTTGTCAGATCCCATCTGCAATACTGCATACACTTCTGGGCCTCACATCTCAGGAAGGATATATTGACTTTGGAGGAGGTGCAGCAGCAGATTCACTAGAATGATACCAGGGCTAAAAGGATTAAATTATGAGGACAGGTTACATAAATGTGACTTGTATTCCCTTGAGTTTAGAAGATTGAAGGGTGATCTAATCAAGGTGTTTAAAATGATAAAAGGATTTGATAGGGTAGATAAATATAAACTAGAGCTAGGCTATTCGGGAATGGAATCAAGAAGTACTTTTTCACACAAAGGGTAGTAGAAATCTAGAACACTCGCCACAAAAGGCTGTGGATGCTGGGTCAATTGTAACTTTGAAGACTGAGATCGATATATTTTTGTTCGATAAGGATATCAAGGGATATGGAACAAAGGCAGGTAAAAGGGATTGACGTACAGATCAACCATTATCTAATTGAATGTCGGAACAAGCTCAAGGGGCAGAATGACCTATTCCCATTTCTAGGTTCCTATGTTGGAAAATTGTCCGATTGCAGTAACAATGTGACATAGATGTCAACACTTGCTTTATTACTTTAATATTGTTATGAGGGCACTAATAAAGTATTGTTGTACCAATAAACTTCAGTACCATTTCTTGCTTTTATTATTAACTTTAGCTCTCTTTCTTACATTTGTTCACTTGATTTGTTTTTATAACTGAAACTTTTTTTCTCCTGTTCTTCCATTTTTCAGTCAGGAGTTGGGCCGCACATTAGAAGATTACACAATATCTCAGTTAGAAAAATAAATGCAGTCCATCCCAATACTTTATCCAACTGCATCGAGATTTTCTTTTAGCCCTATCTTGGAGACCATTCCTAATACTGATCACTACTGCCTGAAGACGTGTTTTCATCTACTCTTTATTATCCTTTCACCATTTTTAGCCTATGGCCACTTAACTTATTTTCTTGACTTGCCGTGAATGAATGCTTCGGATCTACCTTAGCTACACTATTTAATATTTATGAACACACATAAACAATGACAGACAGGAAAATATCTTCTGGTTCACCCAGTCTGTCCCACACAATAGCGATGCCTTGTGTATCACAATATAGATAGTCCCCTCCCCACCCAAAACCATGTGATCTCCTGGGAAAGGTGAAAACCAGCTGAAAACCCAGACCAATTTGGGGGGGGGGAAAAAATCAGGAAATTTCTCTCCTGCCCCCCCTCTTCCCCCTCACCCCCACAGGTAATTGAAACTAGTCCATAAGATCACTCTGTATACATCTATCAGGCTCCAGAACATACCTTACATCTGGCCCCCGATTGGCAGAATGTATGGATGGAATGCCATGTTTACTGGCCAATCACGAGACAGAACTTTAAAATTGCATCACTGGAGCAACCATTTGAATTTTTGATATCTCTTTCAGATTAATATTCCCAATGAATTATCTCATCCCAGGGTCAGTCCCACTGCTATAAAAAATCTATCTTGTTGTCAGCAGACCAAGTGTTAAATTGAAATTACATTGAAATTTGTCACACTCATCTGAATTAGACCTCATAACAGTGACCAGGGAGTAAAAACATATTTTTGTGGGATGGCATTGAATCTAGGACCTAGGACTGGATTTTCGATTGTCTAATGTCCCTGTTAGCGGCCAGAGGGTGCGTTAATGGGAGCATAAGAGGTTACTGACAGGGAGCACAACTTTTAGCACCACGACTGAAAATTCATTAGTGGCTCACCGAAGGCGCAAACCAGTAGCGTCTGGCTGATGACAATCAGTGCGATCCTGATATCCTGGTGCAACGCTCACTCTTGCGCCCGGTTGGTAAATTAGGTGCGTGCGCCTCATTTAGCGACCACCAAGAACAATGTCTAGAAAAACAGTCGGTACAGGCTTACAGAGTCATTGGGCTCAAAATTGGCCAGGAGTTGCTCCATTTTTTTGGAGCAACTTGATTTTTCTGGAGTATCTAAAAAAAATCCCCATTTTGCACATTCAAGTGAGTTAGCTAGGATTTTTTTTAGTTTAGTTTTTTTTTCAAAACGGGGTGTTACCAGCCACCTATGCCCATTTTGGCCATTGAGGCCACTTTGGATAGCTCATAGTTGCTCCAAACTAACTTAGGCCAGCGTATGTGACCACTTGTGGCTGCACTGAAAACCCTTGCGGAGGTACATCTGAGACCATTTGGCCAGAGATAGGGGCAGGAAGGAAAGTGAAGAGGACCTTGCAAAGCACTAAACAAAGCACAACAACATTCAAGAAGCATAAAAACATTCATGAAGAAATAAATAATAAAACTAAGTCCTACCTGTTATGTATGAATAAAGAGTCTGACTAGATACTGTGAGCTCAAAGTAAAGTGTGAGCTTAATCTTTTATTGCAGGTCTCCAGAGTGCCTCTCCAGCCTGTGAGGCCTCCTTAAGTACAGGTGCTCCCAAGGAATCCGGAGGATGAGCCCTCTGGTGGCTACAGAAGGAAAATACAGGTTTATATAAAAACAACACTCCCCCCCCCAAAGTCAATCCTGTAACTATTTACAAGGTGAGTCGATCTGGGGCTTTTCTTTCCCTGGTTGATCGTCTCGGTGCAAATGCTGGTTTTGGTGAATCTTCTGTTGGGCCCTTGCTGGGCTGCTGTGCAACTGGCCTTGCTGGGCTGCCAGGTGTGGTGAGTCCTGCTGGGCTGCTGCGGGTGATAGGTTCTGCTTCGTGGTCAACGGCTGTGTCGATTGCTGTGTGTATGTTGGGGGGGTCAAAGAAGGTAGGGTCCAATGTGGGTTGCTCTGGATAGCCCATGAATCTGAGATTGGTTTGGTCCAAGTGTTTCCGATGGATGATTCCATTTGAAAGTTTGACCTGAAACACCCTACTCCCCTCTTTGGTCACAACAGTGACGGAAGCCACTTGGGAACTTGTCCATAGTTCAACACAAATACAGGATCATTGATTTCAATTTTGCGTGACACATTTGCGCTATCATATGTACTTTGTTGAAGCCACCTGCTTTCTACCTGTTCATGTAGATCAGGGTGGACTGTCCTAAGTGCCCTTTTCATGAGCAGTTCAGCGGGTGGAAACCCAGTTCGCGACTGGGGTCTCGTGCGGTAGCTAAGCAGGACTCGGGATAGGCGAGTCTCCAATGAGTCTTCAGTTACCCTCTTCAAGCTCTGCTTGATGGTTTGCAATGCTTTCTCTGCCTGACGATTGGATGCTGGTTTGAAGGGGGCAGATGTAACATGTTTGATTCCATTATGGGTTATGAATTGTTTGAACTTGGCACTGGTGAACCATGGCCCATTTTCACTCACCAGGACATCAGGCAGGCCATGCATGGCAAACATGGCCCACAGGTTTTCAGCGGTGGCAGCAGACGTGCTTGCCGACATTATCTCACATTCAATCCATTTGGAGTACGCATCTACAACCCCTAGGGACATTTTACCCAAAAACGGACCTGCATAGTCGACATGGACCTTGGACCACGGTTTGAAGGACTGAGACCATATACTTAGTGGTGCCTCCATGGGTGCATTGGTTAACTGCGAGCATGTGTTACATTTGTGCATGCAGGACTTTAAGTCCGCATCGATACCGGGACACCACATGTGGTATCTGGCTATCGCTTTCATCATTACAATGCCTGGGTGAGTACTGTGGAAATCACTAATGCAGAGCATTCTGGAGAGGGAGCGTGAACAGCCAGTTGTCGTGGTACATGTAGGTACCAATGATATAGGTAAGAAGCAGGAAGAGGTCCTACAAGCTGAATTTAGGGAGCTAGGAGTTAAATTAAAAAGTAGGACCTCAAAGGTAGTAATCTTTGAATTGCTACCAGTGCCATATGCTAATCAGAGTAGAGGGAGCAGGATAGTTAGAATAAATATGTGGCTTGAGCAGTGGTGCAAGAGGGAGGGATTCAAATTCCTGGGACATTGGTTCTGGGGGAAGTGGGACCTGTACAAAAGGAACGGTCTGCACTTGGGCAGGACTGGAACTGATGTCCTGGGGGTAACATTTGCTTACGCAGTTCGGGAGTGTTTAAACTAATATGGCAGGGGGATGGGAACCTATGCAGCGAGATAGGGTGAAGTAAGATGGAATCAGAAACAGATGGTAAAAAGGTAAAAAGCAATAGTGGAAGGCCGAGTAAACAAAGGCAAGAAACAAAAAGGGCCACATTACATCATAATTCTAAAAGGACAAAGGGTGTTAAAAAAACAAGCCTGAAGGCTTTGTGCCTTAATGCAAGGAGTATCCGTAATAAGATGGATGAATTAACTGTGCAAATAGATGTTAACAGATATGATGTGATTGGGATTACAGAGACGTGGCTCCAGGATGATCAGGGCTGGGAAATCAACATTCATGGGTATTCAACATTCAGGAAGGATAGAATAAAAGGAAAAGGAGGTGGGGTAGCATTGCTGGTTAAAGAGGAGATTAATGCAATAGTTAGGAAGGACACTAGCTTGGATGATGTGGAATCTAAATGGGTAGAGCTGCAGAACACCAAAGGGCAAAAAACATAAGTGGGAGTTGTGTACAGACCTCCAAACAGTAGTAGTGATGTTGGGGAGGGCATCAAACAGGAAATTAGGGGTGCATGCAATAAAGGTGCAGCAGTTATCATGGGTGACTTTAATATGCATAAAGATTGGGCTAACCAAACTGGAAGCAATACACTGGAGGAGGATTTCCTGGAGTGCATAAGGGATGGTTTTCTAGACCAATATGTCGAGGAACCAACTAGGGGGGAGGCCATCTTAGACTGGGTGTTGTGTAATGAGAGAGGATTAATTAGCAATCTCATTGTGCGAGGCCCTTTGGGAAAGAGTGACCATAAGATGGTGGAATTCTAAATTAGGATGGAGAATGAAACAGTTAATTCAGAGACCATGGTCCAGAACATAAAGAAGGGTAACTTTGAAGGTACGAGGCATGAATTGGCTAGGATAGATTGGCGAATGATACTTAAGGGGTTGACTGTGGATGGGCAATGGCAGACATTTAGAGACCGCATGAATGAACTACAACAATTGTACATCCTTATCTGGTGTAAAAATAAAAAAAGGAAGGTGGCTCAACCGTGGCTATCAAGGGAAATCAGGGATAGTATTAAAGCCAAGGAAGTGGCATACAAATTGGCCAGAAATAGCAGTGAACCCGGGGACTGGGATAAATTTAGAACTCAGCAGAGGAGGACAAAGGGTTTGATTAGGGCAGGGAAAATAGAGTACAAGAGGAAGCTTGCAGGGAATATTAAGACGGACTGCAAAAGTTTCTACAGATATGTAAAGAGAAAAAGGTTAGTAAAGACAAATGTATCTGCAGTCAGAATCAGGGGAAGTCATAACTGGGAACAAAGAAGTGGCAGACCAATTGAACAAGTACTTTGGTTCGGTATTCACTAAGGAGGACACAAACAACCTTCCGGATATCAAAGGGGTCAGAGGGTCTAGTAAGAAGGAGGAACTGAGGGAAATGCTTATTAGTCGGGAAATTGTGTTGGGGAAATTGATGGGATTGAAGGCTGATAAATCCCCAGGGCCTGATGGACTGCATCCCAGAGTACTTAAAGAGGTGGCCTTGGAAATAGCAGATGCAGTGATAGTCATTTTCCAACATTCCATAGAATCTGGATCAGTTCCTATGGAGTGGAGGGTAGCCAATGTAACCCCACTTTTTAAAAAAGGAGGGAGAGGGAAAACAGGGAACTATAGACTGGTCAGCCTGACATCGGTAGTGGGTAAAATGATGGTATCAATTATTAAGGATGTCATAGCAGCGCATTTGGAAAGAGGTGACATGATAGGTCCAAGTCAGCATGGATTTGTGAAAGGAAAATCATGCTTGTCAAATCTTCTGGAATTTTTTGAGGATGTTTCCAGTAGAGTAGACAAGGGAGAACCAGTTGATGTGGTGTATTTGGACTTTCAGAAGGCTTTTGACAAGGTCCCACACAAGAGATTAATGTGCAAAGTTAAAGCACATGGGATTGGGGTTAGTGTGCTGACGTGGATTGAGAACTGGTTGGCAGTCAGGAAGCAAAGAGTAGGAGTAAATGGGTACTTTTCAGAATGGCAGGCAATGACTAGTGGGGTACCGCAAGGTGCTGTGCTGGGGCCCCAGCTGTTTACAATGTACATTAATGATTTAGACAAGGGGATTAAATGTAGTATCTCCAAATTTGCGGATGACGCTAAGTTGGGTGGCAGTGTGAGCTGCGAGGAGGATGCTATGAGGCTGCAGAGTGACTTGGATAGGTTAGGTGAGTGGGCAAATGCATGGCAGATGAAATATAATGTGGATAAATGTGAGGTTATCCACTTTGGTGGTAAAAACAGAGAGTCAGACTATTATCTGAATGGTGACAGATTAGGAAAAGGGGAGGTGCAACGAGATCTGGGTGTCATGGTACAACAGTCATTGAAGGTTGGCATGCAGGTACAGCAGGCGGTTAAGAAAGCAAATGGCATGTTGGCCTTCATAGCGAGGGGATTTGAGTACAGGGGCAGGGAGGTGTTACTACAGTTGTACAGGGCCTTGGTGAGGCCACACCTGGAGTATTGAGTACGGTTTTGGTCACCTAACTTGAGGAAGGACATTCTTGCTATTGAGGGAGTGCAGCGAAGGTTCACCAGACTGATTCCCGGAATAGCGGGACTGACATATCAAGAAAGACTGGATCAACTGGGCTTGTATTCACTGGAGTTCAGAAGAATGAGAGGGGATCTCAGAAACAATTAAAATTCTGATGGGTTTAGACAGGTTAGATGCAGGAAGAATGTTCCCAATGTTGGGGAAGTCCAGAACCAGGGATCACAGTCTAAGGATAAGGGGTAAGCCATTTAGGACAGAGATGAGGAGAAACTTCTTCAGCCAGAGAGTGGTGAACCTGTGAGATTCTCTACCACAGAAAGCTGTTGAGGCCAATTCACTAAATATATTCAAAAAGGAGTTAGATGTGGTCCTTACTACTCGGGGGATCAAGGGGTATGGCGAGAAAGCAGGAATGGGGTACTGAAGTTGCATGTTCAGCCATGAACTCATTGAATGGCAGTGCTGGCTCGAAGGGCCGAATGGCCTACTCCTGCACCTATTTTCTATGTTTCTATGTTTCTATGTCCCTGCCCTTCTTGGGAACCACTACCCAATTACCCCACAGAAGGCAGTCTGCCTGTATAAACATTTCACCTTTGCGCCACTGGTATGGCTTGATCTCTTTCTGCATTTCCACTGGGACATTGGACCAGCTCCCGTGAAGCACACAATGTTTTACTCGGGACAGTAAGGGGTCCTGGCTCATCCAGGTTTTAATCTGTCGGGCTGTGAAGGGTGATTGCTCACTTTCAAATACTTCCATTACCATGGCTAAATCTGCAGGCTGCGCCATTTCCAGCCCCGTGGTGGGCAATGGCAGCCTACTGAGAGCATCGGCACAGTTTTCTGTGCCTGGTCTGTGGTGGATGGCGTAGTTGTATGCAGACAACATGAGCGCCCATCTCTGGATGTGGGCCAATGCATTCGTATTTTTCCCCTTACTTTCGGAAAAAAGGGATATCAGTGGCTTATGGTCTGATTCCAATTCAAATTTGAGCCCAAACAGATATTGATGCATTTCTTTACCCCATAAACACACGCCAACGCTTCTTTTTCAATCATGCTGCAGGCTCTTTCAGCCTTGGACAGACTTCTGGATGCAAAAGCAACCAGTTCCAATTTCCCAGATTCATTAGTTTGTTGCAATACACACCCGACCCCATACGACGATGCATCACGTGCTAGTTCCAAACACTTACATGGATCATACAACACAAGCAATTTGATTGAGCATAACAATTTTCTAGCTTTTACAAAGGCATTTTCTTGGCTTTTACCCCATACCCATTCGTCTCCTTTACGCAGTAAGGTGTGCAGTGGTTCTAACAGTGTGCTGAGACCTGGTAAGAAGTTAGCAAAGTAGTTCAGGATTCCTAGAAACGACCGCAGCTCCATCACGTTCTGTGGCCTCGGTGCGTTCTCGATTACCTCCATCTTCGAATCGGTGGGCCTGATGCCGTCCGCCACGATTCTTCTCCCCAGGAACTCCAGTTCAGGCGCCAGGAAAATGCATTACCTGAGCCTCCTCCAGGTTCTGCAGATGCGCGACTGTGTCCCGACCTGTAACCAAGATGTCGTCCTGGAAGACCACCGTGTGCGGGACCGACTTCAGTAAGCTTTCCATGTTTCTCTGGAATATCGCCACGGCTGATCGAATCCCAAACAGGTATCTGTTGTAAATGAAGAGACCTTTGTGCATGTTGATGCAGGGTAGGCCCTTCAATGATTCCTCTAGTTCCTGCGTCATGGAGGCCGAGATCAACTCCAGCTTAATGAAGGTCTTTCCTCCCGCCACCGTCGCAAAAAGGTTATCTGTCTTTGGCAGTGGGTATTGATCCTGCAGGGAGAAATGATTGATAGATACTTTGTAATCACCACAGATACTGATGGTGCCGTCTCCCTTGAGGACTGGCACAAGCGGACTGGCCCACTCGTTGAATTCAATCGGCGAAATGATGCCCTCTCATTGCAGCCAGTCTAGCTCGATCTCTACCCTTTCTCTCATCATGTACGGTACTGCTCTCGCCTTGTGATGGATGGGTCGCGCCCCCGGAATTAGGTGGATCTGCACTTTTTCTCCTTGGAACTTCCCAATGCCTGGTTCGAACAGCTAGGGGAACTTGTTTAAGACCTGGGCACACAAAGTGTCGTCAACGGACGAGAGCGCTCGGACGTCGTCCCAATTTCAGCGTATCTTTCCCAGCCAGCTCCTGCCGAGCAGCGTGGGACCATCACCCCGAATCACCCAGAGTGGTAGCTTGTGCACCGTTCCATCATAGGAGACCTTTACAGTAGCACTGCCGATTACGGGAATCAATTCCTTTGTGTAAGTTCTCAGTATATTGCGAATGGGAAAGGCCTTGCTGCACCACAATTTATCGAAAGTCTTTTTGCTCATAATGGACTGGTTCGCGCCCGTGTCCAACTCCATTGATACCAGGACTCCATTTAATTCAATCTTCAGCATTATCGGGGGAAACTTTGTGGTAAATGTGTGCACCCCATATACCTCTGCCTCCTCGGTCTGAGGCTCTGGTTCGTCGTGATCAGCCATGGATCTGTCCTCCTCTGCAACATGGTGGTTTTCAGGATTAACAGGGTTTGCAGCTCGCCTGCATATACATTAGAGGTGTTCCATTGTTCCACAGCCCTTGCAAACGTACCCTTTGAAGCGGCATGAATGGAAATGAAGATCACCCCCACAGCACCAACAAGGTGTTAATTGCCTCGCATTCATCACCCTTGATGGTGGACTCTGAGACATCTGCGGACGTGCAGCTACAGACATGTGGGGCTTACCCTGTATGTTGCAATTTGAAAACAATATCACTTTGTTCTCTGTACTTGTGGCAGCACTTGTGTGCTTAGAGATTTGCTTAGTATTGTCACTGGTGGCAATGAACACCTGGGCTATCGCTATGGCTTTACTCAAGGTTGGGATCTCTACAGTCAAAAGTTTGCGAAGTATCACTTCATGACCAATGCCAAGTACGAAGGAGTCCCTGAGCATGTCTAAATGTCCTTCAAATTCGCAATGTCCTGCAAGGCCTCTCAACTTCACAACATAGCTCGCCACTTCCTGGCCTTCAGACCTGTAGAACCGGTACCTCGTCATCAGAACGCTTTCCTTCGGGTTCAGATGCTCCCAGACCAGTGTGCACAAATCATCGTACGATTTTGACTGTGGATTTTGCTGGAGAAAGCAGATTTTTCATGAGGCCATAAGTTGGTGCCCCACAGACAGTGAGGAGAATAGCCCTTCATTTGGCTGCGTTCGCTTCTCCTTCCAGCTCGTTGGTCACGAAGAATTGGTCAAGTCGTTCCACGAAGGTTTCCTAATCATCTCCCTCCGAAAATTTCTCCAGGATGCCCACTGATCTCTGCATTTTTGGGTTCATCATCTGTATCTCGTCACCAGTTGTTATGTATGAATAAAGAGTCTGAGTAGATACTGTGAGCTCAAAGTAAAGTGTGACCTTAGTCTTTAATTGCAGGTCCCCAAAATGCCTCTACAGCCTGTGAGGCCTCCTTAAGTACAGGTGCTCCCAAGGGATTGTGGGATCCCTTGGGACTCCACGATATGAGCCCTGTGGTGGCTACACAAGGTATATACAGATTTACATTTATAACACTACCTTCCTATTAAAACTCGGCCCGGAAAGACAGCGGGCCGACCGGTGCGGGAGGCCAATTGGCCGGGGATAGGTGCGGGATGATGGGGAGAGCACAGACTGCCGACATCCAAGCAGAAAATGACTTCTAAGATAAACTGCCAACCTGCCAAAGGACACATGGAACCTCTACTTCCATTGGGTATTTCACTGCCTTTCTCTCTGACTGACTCTCTCTCTCTGACTCTCTCTCTGACTCTCTGACTGACTCACTCTCTCTCTCTCTCTCTGACTCTCTCTCTGACCCTCTCTCTGCCTCTCTCTCTGATTCTCTCTCTCTCTGACTCTCTGACTGACTCTCTCTCTAACTCTCTCTCTAATTCTCTCTCTGACTCTCTCTCTCTGACTCTCTGACTGACTCACTCTCTCTCTCTCTCTCTCTGACCCTCTCTTTGACTCTCTCTCTCTGACTCTCTGACTGACTCACTCTCTCTCTCTCTGATTCTCTCTCTATGACCCTCTCTCTGACTCTCTCTCTCTGACTCTCTGACTGACTCACTCTCTCTCTCTCTCTCTCTCTCTAACTCTCTCTCTGACTCTCTCTCTCTGACTCTCTCTCTCTGATCTCTCTCTCTCTGACTCTCTCTCTCTGACTCACTCTCTCTGACTCTGACTCTCTCTCTGAGCACAGTCTCTGTCACAGGTGGGACAGACAGTGGTTGAAAGAAAGGGGGGGCAGGGAGTCTGGTTTGCCGCACGCTCATTCCGCTGCCTGCGCTTGATTTCTGCACGCTCTCGGCGATGAGATTCAAGGTGCTCAGCGCTCTCCCGGATGCACTTTCTCCACTTAGGGCGGTCTTTGGCCAGGGACTCCGAGGCGTCAGTGGGGATGTCGCACTTTATCAGGGAGGCTTTGAGGGTGTCCTTGTAATGTTTCCGCTGCCCACCTTTGGCTCATTTGCCATGTAGGAGTTCTGAGTAGATCGCTTGGTTTGGGAGTCTCGTGTCTGGCCTGCGAACTATGTGGCCTGCCCAGTGGAGCTGATCAAGTGTGGTCAGTGCTTCAATGCTGGGGATGTTGGCCTGGTCAAGGAAGCTAACGTTGGTGCATCTGTACTCCCAGGGGATTTATAGGATCTTGCAGAGACATCGCTGGTGGTATTTCTCCAGCGATTTGAGGTGTTTACTGTACATGGTCCACGTCTCTGAGCCATACAGGAGGGCGGGTATTACTATGGCCCTGTAGACTGTGAGCTTGGTGACAATTTTGAGGGCCTGATCTTCAAACACTCTTTTCCTCAGGTGGCCGAAGGCTGCACTGGCGCACTGGAGGCGGTGTTGGATCTCGTTGTCAATGCCTGCTCTTGTTGATAGGAGGCTCCCGAGATAAGGGAAGTGGTCCACCCCTGTCAACTCTTCGAACGATTCTGATGAATTTTTGGGCGGAGGGCGCAAACTTTTTCTCGGCACTAAAATTACCGCTCCGCCTTGGTTACCACCCGAAATGAGGTGCCACTGAATTTCTCCCCCTTAAACTTTTAACGAGTGCATTGCCATTTCTTCTTCAATATGAATGGTAAACCAAGTTAAATAATCTACCTGATTCAGACAGTGATAATCGAGAAAAATTCTGTTTACATGCATTTCTCTCATTTAAATTCATAATATCCAGAACTAGAAATTTGTCAGAATAATTCATATTTAATGCATAGAATACACTGGAAAACCTGTTCTGTACACATAGAGTTAAACAATGGCAGAATGTTTGTTAATTGATGAATGAATATTAATGAGAGTGATCTTTGTTCATTCATTCAGCTTCCTCTTGTATACTAATCAATGTCATCATTTAATGGCACCATTCTTCACATTAAGTGGTTTGAAATCTGTGTTTTGCCAGGTGCAGACTATTTAATACTCAAAAAGATTGAAATCTGAATGACATGAAAAGCATTCATGTCAATTTTTTTGTATTTTATTTCTCCCAGTCTCCTCTGTAGTTATTCATGTATGAGCTTCACTTTGGATTATTTTGGATCAAGGAAGAACCATTTTTTTTTTACTGAAAGCAGCAAATAAAAAGAGATGCATGTCAAGTACTTCATAAATAATAATTTTATGCAGAATGATTGACTGATCATTGGGTTTCTTGCACCACAGAGGACCAGCTGAAAGTAATTGTAATAATATTGTACAGTAAATTACTTCTTGCGGGGAAGGGTCATGCAATTGGGCTTTTGTATTGTGTTTTGAATAAATTGAGACTAATTGTAGACTTGATGTGGTGCATAGAACTATATAATTATATGTTCTGTACTTCAGAAAATTAGTAAGTGTTTGAAAGCGATAAAGAACGATTCAGTTGCACCCCAGTTGTTGAATAACTAAATACACAGATTAAATGCAGTGTTTAAATTAGTCATCAATCAAGGTGATAAACGTCTATGAAAAGGACTATTTCCATTTTTGTTAACCCATTTAGAGGCTAACCCTTCCTTAATGCTTCATGAAAATCCATCCTTATGCCATTAATTGCAATTAGTGTGCATTTTGGGCCCAAGTTTCCCCAGGAGTTGCTTCTATTTTTTTGGAGCAACGAGTTTTTTTTGTACTATCTTAAAAATCGCAATTCTCCACATTTAGTTTGCTCCCGTTTAAATGCGTTAGTTCAGTTTCTTTTTAGTTCAGTTTTTTTCAAAAGGGTGCGTTACCAGCCACTTACGCCCGTTTTGGCCATTTAAGCCAGTTTAGCCAGCGAAAAGTTACTCCAAACTAACTTAGGCCAGCATATGTGTCCACTTTTGTATGCTCAGAAAAACCTTGCGGAGACTTAAGAAATCAGTGCAGGTAGCCAGAGATAGGTGGGGAGGAAGGGAGAGCATTTTCCAAAGCATTAAACACTTCACTTTTAACAATAAAGAAGCATAGAAACTATTATGTATGCAACCCTATGTAACCAGCATTCTACTGCCACCAGAGGGCATGTCTGTTGCAGTCCCAAGGGA
This sequence comes from Pristiophorus japonicus, assembly GCF_044704955.1. Taxonomy (NCBI): domain Eukaryota; kingdom Metazoa; phylum Chordata; class Chondrichthyes; family Pristiophoridae; genus Pristiophorus; species Pristiophorus japonicus. The sequence goes on along the minus strand of NC_091980.1, from coordinate 278,891,133 downwards.
TCCCAACATCCCTTAGGAGCACTATATATATAAGCAGGTCTTCCATGTGGTACCAACACTCTGCAGTTAGAATAAAGAGATAAAGAGACTAAGGTCACACTTACTCATGTCTACAGTACTCAATCATATTACTTTATTCTGGACATAACAACTGGCGATGAGATAACGAACCATCACGCGAAAATGCAGAGAACTGTTGGTATCCTGGAGAAATTCTCAGAAGGGGACGATTGGGAGGCCTTCGTGGAGCAACTCAACCAATACTTCGTGGCCAACGAGCTGGAAGGGAGTGTAAATTTCTGGCAAATGAAGGGCGATCCTCCTCGCCATCTGCGGGGCAACAAACAATGGCCTCATGAAGAATCTTCCTCCTCCGGTGAAACCAACAACCAAATTGTATGAAGAACTATGTACGCTGGTCCGGGAGCACCTAAATCCGAAGGAGATTGTTCTGATGGCAAGGTATCAATTTTACACATGCCAACGGTCTGAAGGTCAGGAAGTGGCGAGCTACGTCGCCGAACTAAGGCGCCTTGCAGGACATTGTGAATTTGATGGATTCCTGGAGCAAATGCTAAGAAACTTTTTTGTGCTTGGCATTGGCCATGAGTTTATTCTTCACAAACTATTGACTGTTGAAACACTGAACCTGAGCAAAGCCATAACGATAGCCCAGGCATTTATGTCCACCAGCGATAACACCAAACAAATTTTGCAGCATAAAGATGTTTCGGCAAGTACTGTACACAAAGTAACGTTGTTTTCAGGCAGGAATGCACACAGCAGAACGTCTGCAGCTGCACGACCTCAGATGACTCAGAATCTGCCATCAAGCGTTAATGCGAGGCAATTAACACCTTGATGGCACTGCGGAGATGATCATTGAGCCCATCCATGCCACTTCAAACACTATGCGTGCAAAGGCTGTGGAACAATGGGACACCTCCAGCGAATGTGCAGATGAGCTGCAAACCCTGCAAACCACCACGTTGCCGAGGAAGACCAATCCATGGCAGATCAAACTGAACTAGAGACTCAAATCAAGGAGGTAGAAGTGTACAGGGTACACATCTTCACCATGAAATGTCCACCGATCATGTTAACAGTTGAACTGAACGGAATTCCAATATCCATGGAATTGGACACGGGTACGAGTTAGTCGATCATGAGCATAAAGGCCTTCGACCGGCTGTGGTGCAACAAGGCACACAGGCCCAAACTGAGCCCCATTCACACCAAGCTGAGAACTTACACTAAAGAGCTGATCCCTGTAATTGGCAGCGCAGCAGTAAAAGTTTCCTAATGATGGAGCAGTGCACGAACTACCAACATGGATTGTACCAGGAGATGGTCCCACACTGTTCGGCAGAAGCTGGCTGGGAAAAATCCGCTGGAACTGGGACAACATCCGAGCACTTTCGTCCGTTGACGTCGCCTCATGTGCCCAGGTTCTGAGCAAGTTTCCGTCATTGTTTGAGCCAGGCATCGGAAGTTTCTCGGGGGGGTAAAGGTGCAGATCCACTTGATCCCCGGTACACGACCCATCCACCACAAGGCATGAGCGGTGCCATATATGATGCGAGAGAAAGTGGAGATCAAGCTAGACAGGCTGCAACGAGAGGGCATCATCGTGCCGGTGGATTTCAACGAGTGGGCCAGTCCGATTGTCCCGATTCTCAAGGATGATGGCACGGTCAGAATTTGCTGGGACTATAAAGTAACGATTAACCGTTTTTCGCTGCAGGACCAGTACCCGCTACCCAAGGCAAACGACCTATTTGCGACGCTGGCAGGAGGAAAGACGTTCACCAAGTTGGACCTGACCTCGGCCTACATGACGCAGGAGCTGGAGGAATCTTCGAAAGGCCTCACCTGCATCAACACGCACAAATATCTGTTCATCTACAATAGATGCCCATTTGGGATTCGATCAGCCGTGGCAATTTTCCAATGGAACATGGGGAGCCTACTAAAGTCGGTTCTGCCCACCATGGTTTTCCAGGACGACATACTGGTCACAGGTTGGGACACCATCGAACACTTGCAGAACCTGGAAGAGGTTTTAAGTTGGCTAGATCGTGTGGGACTCAGGTTGAAATGCTCGAAGTTTGTTTTCCTGGAGCCAGCGGTTGAGTTCTTAGGGAGAAGAATCACGGCAGACGGCATCAGTCCCACAGACGCAAGACGGAGGCCATCAAGAACGCGCCGAGACCACAGAATGTGACGGAGCTGCGGTCGTTCCTGGGACTCCTTAAATATTTTGGTAATATTCTACCCAGGTTAAGTACCTTGCTAGAACCTCAACACGTGCTGCTATGCAAGGGAGATGACTGGGTATGGGGGAAATCACAAGAGACAGCTTTTGGGCTTTTGAGAAAGCCCAAAATCTGTTATGTTCCGACAAACTGCTTGTCCTGTATGATCCTTGTAAATGTTTAATGCTAGCTTGCAATGCGTCTTTGTACGGGGTCGCGTATGTGTTACAACAAGCAAACGAATCGGGAACATTGCAATCGGTCGCTTATGCATCCAGGAGCTTGTCAAAGGTTGAAAGGGCCTACAGCATGATTGAAAAAGAAGCTCTAGCATGCGTTTACGGGGTAAAAAAAATGCATTAGTATCTGTTTGGGCTGAAGTTCGAATTAGAAACTGACCATAAGCCGCTCATATTGCTATTTTCAGAGAGCAAAGGTATCAATACCAATGCCTCTGCTCGCATCCAAAGATGGGCGCTCACGCTGTCTGCATAGAACTATGTAATGCACCACAGGCTCGGCACAGAGAACTGCGCTGATGCCCTCAGTCGGCTACCATTGCCCACCACCGAGGTGGAAATGGCACAGCCTGCAGACTTGCTCTTGGTGATGAATGCGTTTGAAAACGAAAAGTCACGATTACGGACCAGCCAGAATCCTTTACTGTCCCTTGTAAAAAACTGTGTCCTCTATGGGAGCTGGTCCAGCGTCCCAACGGAGATGCATGAAGAGATCAAACCGTCCCAGCAGCATAAAGACGAAATGTCCATACAGGCGGACTGTCTTTTGTTGGGTAACTGCATGGTTTTGCCCAAGAAAGGCAGGGAAATGTTCATACGCCACCTACACCGTACCCATCCAGGCATAGTAATGATGAAAGCCATGGCTAGATCCCATGTGTGGTGACCCGGCATTGACTCAGATTTGGAGTCTTGCATTCGCCAATGTAACACTTGCTCTCAACTGAGCAATGCACACAGGGAGGCACGGCTAAGTTTGTGGTCATGGCCCTCCAAACCGTGGTGTAGGATCCACGTTGACTTCGCTGGCCCATTTCTAGGCTAAATGTTCTTGGTTTGATTAGGGTTTGATTCGGGCAGCGAAAATAGAGTACGAGAGGAAGCTTGCAGGGAACATTAAAATGGAATGCAAAAGCTTCTATAGATATGTAAAGAGAAAAAGATTAGTAAAGACAAACGTAGGTCCCCTGCAGTCACAAACAGGGGAAGTCATAACTGGGAACAAAGAAATGGCAGACCAATTGAACAAGTACTTTGGTTCGGTATTCACTAAGGAGGACACAAACAATCTTCCGTATATCAAAGGGGTCAGAGGGTCTAGTAAGAAGGAGGAACTGAGGGAAATCCTTATTAGTCAGGGAATTGTGTTGATGGGATTGAAGGCCGATAAATCCCCAGGGCCTGATGGACTGCATCCCAGAGTACTTAAGGAGGTGGCCTTGGAAATAGAGGATGCATTGACAGTCATTTTCCAACATTCCATAGACTCTGGATCAGCCAATGTAACCCCACTTTTTAAAAAAGGAGGGAGAGAGAAAACAGGGAATGTCAGCCTGACATCGGTAGTGGGTAAAATGATGGAATCAATTATTAAGGATGTCATAGCAGCGCATTTGGAAAGAGGTGACATGATAGGTCCAAGTCAGCATGGATTTATGAAAGGGAAATCATGCTTGACAAATCTTCTGGAATTTTTTGAGGATGTTTCCAGTAGAGTGGACAAGGGGGAATCAGTTCATGTGGTGTAATTGGACTTTCAGAAGGCTTTTGACAAGGTCCCATACAAGAGATTAATGTGCAAAGTTAAAGCACATGGGAGTAGTGTGCTGACGTGGATTGAGAACTGGTTGGCAGACAGGAAGCAAAGAGTAGGAGTAAATGGGTACTTTTCAGAATGGCAGACAGTGACTAGTGGGGTACCACAAGGTTCTGTGCTGGGGCCCCAGCTGTTTACATTGTACATTAATGATTTAGACAAGGGGATTAAATGTAGTATCTCCACATTTGCGGATGACACTAAATTGGGTGGCAGTGTGAGCTGTGAGGAGGATGCTATGAGGCTGCAGAGTGACTTGGATAGGTTAGGTGAGTGGGCAAATGCATGGCAGATGAAATATAATATGGATAAATGTGAGGTTATCTACTTTGGTGGTAAAAACAGAGACACAGACTATTATCTGAATGGTGACAGATTAGGAAAAGGGGAGATGCAACGAGACCTGGGTGTCATGGTACCTCAGTCATTGAAGGTTGGCATGCAGATACAGCAGGCGGTGAAGAAAGCAAATGGCATGTTGGCCTTCATAGCGAGGGGATTTGAGTACAGGGGCAGGGAGGTGTTACTGCAGTTGTACAGGGCCTTGGTGAGGCCACACCTGGAGTATTGTGTACAGTTTTGGTCTCCTAACTTGAGGAAGGACATTCTTGCTATTGAGGCAATGCAGCGAAGGTTCACCAGACTGATTCTCGGGATGGCGGGACTGACATATCAAGAAAGACTGGATCAACTGGGCTTGTATTCACTGGAGTTCAGAAGAATGAGAGGGGATCTCATAGAAAAGTTTAAAATTCTGACAGGTTTAGACAGGTTAGATGCAGGAAGAATGTTCCCAATGTTGGAGAAGTCCAGAACCAGGGGTCACAGTCTAAGGATAAGGGGTAAGCCATTTAGGATCGAGATGAGGAGAAACATCTTCACCCAGAGAGTGTTGAACCTGTGGAATTCTCTACCACAGAAAGTTGTTGAGGCCAATTCACTAAATATATTCAAAAAGGAGTTAGATGTAGTCCTTACTACTAGGGGTATGGCGTGAAAGCAGGAATGGGGTACTGAAGTTGCATGTTCAGCCATGAACTCATTGAATGGCGGTGAGGGCTCGAAGGGCTGAATGGCCTACTCCTGCACCTATTTTCTATGTTTCTATGTTTCTATGTTGTTGCGGATGCTTATTCAAAGTGGATTGAGTGTGTAATAATGTCTGTAAGCACGTCCACTGCCACCATCGAAAACCTACGTACCATGTTTGCCACGCACGGCCTGTCCTTGTCAGTGACAACGGGCCGTGCTTCACCAGTGCTGAATTCAAGAAATTCATGACCCGCAATTGGATCAAGCACGTCACATCTGCCCCGTTCAAGCCCATATCCAACGGCCAGGCAGAACCGGCAGTCCAAACCATCAAGCAAAGCTTGAAACGCCTGTCGGAAGGCTCCCTGCAGACCCGCCTGAGCTGAGTCCTGCTCAGCTACCGCACCAGACCCCACTCACTCACCGGGGTTCCCCCAGCCGAGCTGCTCATGAAAAGGGCACTCAAAACAAGGTTCTCTCAGGTCTGCCCTGATCTCCATGACCACGTGGAGGACAGGCAGCATCAACGAAGCATGTACCATGATCGCGCAAATTTGTCACGCGATATTGAAGTCAATGGCCCTGTATTTGTACTTAATTATGGACATGGTCCCAAATGGCTTGCTGCCACTGTCATAGCCAAAGAAGGGAGTAGGGTGTTTCGAGTCAAACCCGCAAATGGACTAACTTGCAGAAAGCATTTGGACCAAATCAAATGGCGATTCACAGACAGCCACGAGCAACCTGAAGAGGACACCACCAACTTCGACCCTCTGACCCACACACACAAGTGGCAACCGACATCACGGTTAACCACGAAGCTGAACTCATCGTCCCCAGCAGCCCAGCATGACCAGCTGCGCAGCAGCCCAGCGAAGAACCAGCTAACTCCCCTGCACCTGCATTTGTACCGAGACGATCGACTAGGGAGCAAAAAACCCCAGATCACCCTGTAAATAAGTGTACTATTGGCTTTGGGAAGGAGTGATGTTATTTATGCAACCCTATGTAACCAGCATTCTACCGCCATCAGAGGGTGTATGTTTTGGAGTTCCAAAGGATCCCAGCATCCCTTGGGAGCACTGTATATAAGCGGCCCTCCCATGCTGTACCAACACCCTGGAGTTAGAATAAAGAAACTGTAATGTCTGGAAGCTTGTAATGTTTGTAGCTACACACTGGGGATGTGGACGTATTGTGTATTGCAACTACACAGTTAATAATAAACAAAACCCGGCAGATTTCGGAGGCTTCCGAGAGAGAGCTGCCTGCCATGTAGGAAGCTGTGTATGCTTGAGCTCTGTGAAGATATCACATTTGGCGATTGAGATGGGATTTTTCGGATGATTTAAAGCTTAAGTTTTGTTGGTGAAGTATTCAGCCAGCCAACAGAGAGACTTTGGAAGTTTCTGTCTTTGGAAAAAGCTACAAAATCCAAAGTAAAATACAGCACACGGTGTGAACAGCTAGAGATTAAAATGGCAGGTGTAATCGGACATTTGGGGGAATATAGACACGACCGGGAAAGTTTTAAAGCTTATGTGGATCGGTTAGAAATGTATTTCACTGCAAATAACATAATCAAAGTTCCAGACAATGCAGTCTGTGTTGGAACGTAAGAAAGCGATTTTCTTATCGGAGGCGGATCCAACATTATACGAAACCTTTGCAAATCTGCTTGTGCCTGGCGAGCCAAAGGACACAATGCTTAAAGAGATTTTAACAAAGCTGGAGCAGCACTATAACCCCAAACGGTTAGAAATTGCTGAAAGCTATCGTTTCGGGATTCGGAATCAAAAGACTGATGAAATTATCAATGATTACATCATAGCATTAAAAAAACTATCGATGCACTGTAATTTTGGAAACTTTCAAAACCGAGCATTATGGGATCATTTTGTTTGTGGGGTGAAAAATGATGCGATCAGAAGGATGTTAGTGATGACGATGACTTGACTTTTGAGATTGCTTGTCAGACAGCGAGGCCGATGGGCATGGCTGAACAATATTCCCGAGAATTAAATAATAATTACGGTCGTCAGTCAACTGAGGTAAATCACCTGCAGGTTCAAAGTAAAAGATGGTGGGGGTCGAAAGTCTCAGAAACTGGAAATTCTAACAGAGCGTCGAAGTCGTGCTATAGGTGCCTGGGACAACACATTGCTCAAAGTTGTCCATACGTGAAGGCAGAGTGTTTCTTCTGCAGAAAGACTGGGCATCTTGCGAAGGCATGCCGACTGAAGGGTAAACCAGTTTATAAAGCTCTGAGTCCAGCGTTCAAAGCTATGTGTAGAAATCCCAAGAGACTACATAGCATGGAAGAACAACAACAGGACGAGGAGATGTTAGAGTTACATGTCATCAGGAGCACGAGGTTAACGGACAGCAGTTTGGAAAGCATCAAAATCCACGTAGATGTTGCAGGATTCAAGATACCAATGGAAATTAACACGGGTGCATCCGTGAGTGTAGTACCGGAATCACTATATCGCGACAAATTGCATGATTTCCAACTGGAGAAATCCAAGATACAGCTGTGAGGCTACTCGGGAGAGAAAATTTCTGTGGTAGGTCGTATCACCGTACCGGTGAAATATAAAGATCAATTTCAGAACTTGCCTCTAATAGCAGTGAAAGGAGACAAGACTGCCTTCCTCGGAAGAAATTGGTTGAGCTCACTGAAGCTGGATTGGGGTAAGATTTTCTGTGTGGAAGCGAGATTTTCATCAACGGATGAGGTTATCAAGAAGTATCCTAAAGTGTTCTACAAAACGGGCAGTCCGATCCAAGGCTTCAGGGCGAGTGTCAGGGTACAGAAGGATGCTAGATCGGTTTACAACAAGCCGTGTTCCATACCATATGCACTCAAGGAGAAAGTTGAGCAAGAACTCAAAAAACTAGAGACTGAGAACATTATTTGTAAGATAGATCGATGTAATTGGGCTACACCCATTGTTGTTGTACCGAAGTCCGATGGTAAGGTAAGATTGTGTGGTAATTATAAAGTATTATAAAGGATTATAAAGTGAATGAACTTTTGAAAAAACAGGTCGATTGGAAGTAGTCAAAAGAATGCAATACAGCATTCAAGGAGTGTAAAAGCAAATTGGTAGAGAGCACCTTGTTAGTTCACTGTGACATATCTAAGGAGATTAAGCTAGCATGTGATGCCTCTCCATATGGAGTTGGGGCAGTGATCTCTCATGTATCATGTAGTGGGGAGGAGAGACCAATTGCTTTTGCTTCACACACTCTCAGTTCCAGTGAGAGTAATTATGCGCAAATTGAAAGGGAAGCTCTGGCATTCATTTTTGGGGTCAAGATTTTTCACAAATACTTGTATGGTCGTAAGTTTACCATCGTTACAGACCATAAGCCCCTAACAGCAATCCTCCATCTAAAGTCCCCAGTTTCAACATTAGCTGCAGCCCGAATGCAGAGATGGGCTTTGATTTTGTCAGTATATACATATGATATTGAATACAGATGATCAGCTGATCACAGTAATGCTGATGCAGTTTCTAGATTGCCTTCCCCATCACAAGTTACACCCGATAGGGAAGAATTGTTTTATTTTTCATACATTGATGAACTGCCAGTCACAGCTGAAGAGATTGGTAGAGCAACCAAACGTGACCCAGTGATGTCAAAGGTGAATGAGTATATTGCAAATGGATGGCCAAACCAGGTAACAGACAAAGATACACATCAATAAAGATTGTATCATGTGGGGTGCAAGAGTGTTTATACCAAATAAATTCAGGTCCAAATTATTAGGAGACCTTCATGACCAGCATCTGGGAATGTGCTTGACCAAAAGTTTTGCACGCAGTTATTTATGGTGGCCAGGTCTTGATAAAGATATAGAGTACATCGTGAGTCAGTGTACGACATGTCAATCGGTAAGCAAGCAACCACCACCAGTACCATTACAGCCATGGAAATGGCCTCCCAGGGTGTGGCAAAGACTACATATTGATTTTGCTGAGTTAGAAGGACAACAATTATTCATTGTGATTGATAGCCATTCGAAGTGGCTTGAGGTGTTTCCAATGTAGAAAATAACAACAAGTAAAACATTGGACATTTTGTGAAAATGATTTTCTTCATTTGGCCTCCCTGAAGAAATTGTTTCGGATAATGGACAGGTTAGGTTTGCTCATATTGATCATATTTTACCTACAGACATGGAAGGAGTTGAAGATGGGAATGATTCAATTGTTTCTGACTCATCAGATAGTTTTTGAGACACCAGTAGCAAATCCTACATCCAATGTACTGGAAACAAATCCAGGAGAGAATCAGAATGAAAGTCTGAGTTCAAGTCAGGAAAACAAAGAGCCTGAAGTTAGAGTGAGTTCAAATGAAAATCAAGGAAATTCCGTGGAGGAAAACATTCCTCAGGATGAGGCTCGAATGAGTTTAGATTCAACACCATGTTTGGAAGGTTCTGTTCGAGAGCGAAAGTATCTTCTTCGAAACAGAAAACAAGTGGTAAAATTAAATTTGTAAATATGGAAAAAAAATAAGTTTATAATCCTGTGTTATGTATAAACATGAAAGTTATGAATGATGTTTGTTATAATAACTTCTTCATTAAGGAGGGAGAAGTGTAATGTCTGTAAACTTGTAATGTTTGTAGCTCCACACTGTGGATGTGGACGTATTGTGTACTGCAACTGCACAGTTAATAATAAACAGAACAAGGCAGGTTCCGGAGGCTTCCGAGAGAGAGCTGCATGCCATGTAGGAAGCTGTGTGTGCTTGTGCTCTGTGAAGATATCACAGAAATTACAGTCACACTTACTCACGTCGACAGTACTCAATCACATTACTTTATTCTGGACATAACAGAAATCATCATCAATAATAAATGAAAAATAAATCAATTGATAAAAATTTAAAAAGGTCCTACCTCACTTACTGCAGCACGCAGCGCCTATCCGTTCAGGCCGTTCAGCCAGGGGCTAGGGGCAGGATCCAAAGAATGAGCACTGGGAGCCCTCCGGGGCAGCACACGCAACAGTGCCTATCCGTTCGGGCCAGGGTCTAGGGGCGGGATCCAATGGCCGATTCCTAATGTTTGTAAGCCATTGCGCATGCGTGCATGCTCCAACGTGCATGCGCAACGCTGCCGGCACTCAGAGACACGCTGGGCCCTAGCCCCGCCCCCCTGCCGGCTGTGTTGGCACAGCACGGCCATAGCTCCGTCCCCTGCTATTTCTGCTGCGCTAAGCCAGGGGCCTACATCGGTGCAACTGTGTGGAGAATACCACGGTAAGGATTAGGCATGCTTTTTGTTCCAGAAAGTCAGCGCACCGGACGGAGGGTTCTAAGGGTTGGGGGAAACTTGACTCTTTAGCCAATTTTCTAGTAATGTCAAGCTTTCTTTTGCTAAACTTGTCACAGTTCTATTCCACACACTTTGCATTTTCTTTTTTTCTCAGGTTCGTGCAGATGGGAATATTTGCTAACTGTTCAAAACAAGTCAACCATGTACAAAAAATGTCACAGAGTTGCAGCCAGGAGGTATTTTGCTCAAAGCAATTCTGAGGGTGGCAATTTGGGAAGCATATGAGCCAAAGCTAAGGAAATATTTGACTCATTTCACCTTTAATTAAAAAAAGCAAGAAAGGCAAGAAAATTATTAAAAAATGAGAAGAGGAAATGAATGGAACTAGAACTATAGAAAATATGATGTCACTCTGTCATTGCAGTCATACCCATTTAATTGCAACCTCCTAAATGCAATTCCTGCTTTAATGCTACCATTTCTAAACTCCTCTTTTCCCCCATAAATCTAACTGTGAAAAGTTTGTGTTGTTACAATCCGGTTCATTGCAATTCCCACTTATGTGCAAGTATGGTGTGCAGGAATTCCACTTGAACGAGACTTGTCACTTTTGTACCTCAATCTGATTGCATTCGGTGGTCGTGTTGCAAGATGTTATAATAATTCTTAATTATGTAAAGAAAACCCATGAGCCATGAGCATTTTTCTTTATTGTATAAGATGTTGCGCTGTATTTACCCTTGTTGTAAGATAGTGTGAGGTGGAGCATTGCAATGACGAAGGTTGGCACAATGACGCAGCACTGCTTGACCACGGTCCGGATGTGGATTGGGTCTGTGGTGGATCCATTGGTCAGGATCACATCTTCCATGTTGTGGCGGAGCAGGCAGAGGATGGCGACAAACTTTTGGGGGCAGCTGAAACGGAGGAGGATGCTCCATGGTCCCTCACGGTTAACAGTGTCAAAAGCCTTTGTGAGGACAAAGAAGGCCATGTACAAGGGTTGGTGCTGTTCCCTGCATTTCTCTTGCAGTTGTCGCGCCATAAAGATCATGTCCATTGTAGTGGACGGAAACCGCAGTGCGACTCCGGGAGGAGCTTCTCAGCCACAGTGGTCAGGCCAACATCCCCAGCATCGAAGTACTGACCATACTCGACCAGCTCCATTGGGCAGGCCACATTGTTCGCATGCCTGACACAAGACTCCCAAAGCAAGCGCTCTACTCAGAACTCCTACACTGCAAGCGAGCCCCAGGTGGGCAAAGGAAACGTTTCAAGGATACCGTCAAAACCTCCTTGGTAAAATGCAACATCTCCACCAATACCGGGGAGTCCCTGGCCAAAGACCACCCTAAGTGGAGGAAGAGCATCCGGGAGGGCGCTGAGCTCCTCGAGTCTCATCGCCGAGAGCATGCAGCAATCAAATGCAGGCATCAAAAGGAGCGTGCGGCAAACCAGACTCCCCACCCACCCTTTCCTCCAGTGACTGTCTGTCCCACCTGTGATAGAGACTGTCATTCCCGTATCGGACTGTTCAGTCACCTAAGAACTCACTTTTAGACTGGAAGCAAGTCTTCCTCGATTTCGAGGGACTGCCTATGATGATGATGTAAGATAGTGAACGGAATGTAGGCAAATAAAAGTTGTTCACCAGATCAGCTGTGATTTTTTTTTTGCTTTTATTGCTTCCCGCTTTATAGAAATTCCCGTTTTATCACAATTCGCATGGTTGTCCTGAGAGGTTACTGTTGTGTGTGCATGCCTGTTTACTGTGTGATATCTGTAACACTGTTATGCAACACTGAATGTACCCTTACACTGTACACACCTTGCCTGTACACCAGAGGGTGCTGCTGCTGGAGACCTAAGGGTTACCTGCACACTGCAGGTAACCCAGTATAAAAAGGAACGCACAGCTTGTTGTCGGCACTCAGGAGCTGCAAGTAAAGGACTACAGGTCTGCACAGTTTAAGTATCATACCCTGCCTCATGGAGTCATTACTAAAGGTGCCTACATACACCATAACTGGCGACGAGGATGGGATACGAGGTCACGAACGACACGCTCAACATGTCTAACCTCAGCAACCTTCAGCAATTTAGAGAGGGGGAAGATTGGGATGCTTTTGTGTAAAGATTGGAACACTTCTTTATAGCCAACGACCTGGATGGGGACACACCGGTTACACTACCGAACAAACGCAGGGCCATCCTGCTTAGCAGTTGTGGGCCCACCATCTACGGTCTCGTCAGGGACTTACTAGCCCCGGAGAAGACAACCACCAAGAGCTATGAGCAACTTGTAACAATCATAGAGGAACAACTAAAACCGAAAGAAAGCATCCTCACAGCCAGGTACCGGTTCTACACTTACCGGCGACCTGAGGGTCAAGAAATTGCCAAGTATGCTGCACACTTAAGAAGACTAGCTGCATCGTGTGATTTTGGCGACCACCTTAATGAAGCAATAAAGGACATATTTGTCATCGGAATCGGCCACGAAGGCCTCCTGCACAAATTGCTCTCGGCTGACATCGCGGTCACCCTGCAGAAAGCAATTCAAGTGAGCCAGGCCTACATGGTTTCGGCCAGTGACTCTAGGCGAATACTGACCGAGGACTCTAAACCGGCGAGCTCATTGCACCGCATGGATACTTCTAAAGGCAGAAATGCTGCCCCGAGTCCCGCAATCCTGAGTCCACCACATGAGGCAAACCGGATGGCCCCGTGCTGGCACTGTGGAGGAAACCACAGGGCCCACCAGTGCCGCTACAAAGACTATACCTGCAAAGGCTGCAAAGAGAAAGGGCACCTTCAGAGAATGTGCAAAAAAAGCTTTACTCACCATGTCTCTGATGAGTTGGCTGATCACCGGGGCTCCGACACAGAGGAAGGTGAAGTTGCTCAACCCCCGGAAGAAGAGTATGGAACTCATACCTGCTCCACTGAAAGTTCTCCGTGGGCGATGAAAGTAGACGTCGACGGAGTCCCAGTTTCTATGGAGAGCGACACAGGGGCGAGCCAGTCTATAATGAGCCAAGCGACTTTGAAGAGCTTTGGATGAATCCCGCCAATCGACCACAATGGCATCTTGTCCAAGTGAAGCTGCTCCCAGGCCTCCGGGCTCCGGCAATCGACCTCAAACATGGATCCATCGCTGCATCCGGAGATTCCACTGTCCAGCTCGGCTGCCCACAGCACCCCAGCAAAATCTCCGAGACCGAGGATCCAAACTCCACTTTCCGGGCCAGGGCAGCACTCTAAGAGGTGAACATTGACGAAAGAAATGGATTTCTAACATCCAGGATCGAACCTGTGGAAGAAAAGCGCATCATAGCCTACCTGCAGCAAGACCAGAAAATGGCTGCAGCACCACAAGCAGCAGTACTTGTAATCAAAATGGCTGCCGCCATGCCACTAGTGAACATGGAGGAGCATCACATGACACCAAACGGCTAATCGGATTTTAAGGCTCCCTTAAAGGAGACCAGTAACCAAAGAAATTTAAAGGGGAAGTTTCAACTATTTGAGTACACGGACTTTAAAGCCAAAGATGCGATTAAAGGGTGCAAGTATGAACATGTATGCAATATAACAATGAATTGTGATGCTGGTTTATCTAATGTGACTAATGATAGGAATGCAGGTGCCAGTATGGTTAAGAACAAGTTTATGATGCTTAACAATAATGATAGAGAATGTGAAATGCCTAATGTAACCATGTCTGTTGAAACCAGGACACCCAAAAGTGATGCAAATGCTAGAATGTATAATGCAGGCTCGACTATGTGTGATCAGAGCCAAGGTGTCATGTACACCGGTAGGACACTGCCAAAGGACATTGGGTCCTACAGGGACCATGCAGATGCCAATGGAATCCCCCTGTGGGAGACCCCCAGGTCCAACAGGCTACCTGACCATGTAACCTGGACCCTTGGAACGAATGTGATGCCCCTTGCAGGACACACACACAGGCAGTGGGAGCAGACTCACTACCGGGACAGTGGTCAATGGGCAGCCCAGCCACCACCAATGGCAACCGGCACCAGACCAGCCCTACAACCCCTGGCCACCAGGGCCAACACCAGGAGCATGATGCCAATACCCTCCAGCTTCCCTGGCAAACCCTGGGATGACCTGACCCTCATCTCAATTGGTGGACAAGGAGCCCACCCAGTCTTGTGACCCTGCCCACCACCCCACAACAACAGTGGACAAGGAGCCCACCCAGTCTTGTGGCCCTGCCCACAACTACCCACATCACAGTGTATACACACCACCCACTGCTGCCGTGGCTACCCCACCGAGGGATCCCACAACAGTAACACCCACATGGTGTGTGTGTGAGGGAGGGGAAGCGTATGAGGCCAGCCTCAAGCACAGGGGTCACACCTGGCAACCACACAACCCTCACCACAACCTCCCATAGCCCACCACTGATCACCTCCCCTGGGCAAGACAATAAGGATATGAAAAATGCTTAGGGGGGATGTGTTGTGTATGCATGCCTGTTAACTGTGTGATGTCTGAAACACTGTTATGCAACACTGAATGTACCCTTACACTGTACACACCTTGCCTATACACCAGAGGGTGCTGCTGCTGGAGACCTAAGGGTTACCTGCACACTGCAGGTAACCCAGTATAAAAAGGAACGCACAGCTTGTTGTCGGCACTCAGGAGCTGCAAATAAAGGACTACAGGTCTGCACAGTTTAAGTATCATACCCTGTCTCGTGGACTCATTACTAAAGGTGCCTACATACACCATAGTTATATTGAAGCAGGTTCCTCAGTGTCGTCTAATCTGATCACACCTGGCTTTACTTAGCTGGGTGCTTCAAAGGGCTGGCATTACATCCACCGGAAAACCTGTCCAGCTTTAGAATGAATGAGGATCAAGTGATTCACGCCCCCCTCCCTTCAATTCAATTTCCCTCCGCTCCAATAACCACGAGAGAAATCCTGACTTTTGAGTCATGTTTTTGAACACAGCACCAATTTGCAGCTCTTCTGATGGTAAAATGCACTGTGAACCAATTAGTGCCTGCTCTCATAGGGCAGATTTCTTGCTGAAGTACTCTCTGTGCTACTGGGTTGTCAACCGTAAAGCACTTTCAGTTTCTACAGGCAGCAGGAATTTCATAGCCTTGCCAAGAATGATGTGTTCAAGATTTACAGCTGCAAGTACATCAATATTTATGAATGGGAAATTTGTAACTGTAATCAATACCATTGAAATGTGAGAGATTGTCAATCTATTCTTGTGAGTGCTATCCTATTCAGAGACCTTTCTGTCCCTTTTAGAGTGATGCTACAATTCAAATACTGAGAATGCCCATAGAACAATCACAATACAACAAAATTGGCAAGTATGATTGAATAAGCAATCAATTCAGTGGAAATGTTTAGAAGCACCTCAGAGGTAACCTCAGAGGACAATTTGAATGCACAAAGCAACACATTCATATATTCAGTCTGACAAAACCAGAGTTTAATTTTAATCAGAGATAAATGATAGAAACATAGAAACATGATCTTTAAAAAAGGTGAACTTATATCCACTGGGGCATAGATTAATCATTTTAACCATTAATAGCTTTTTATTATAATGAGAAAGAAATTGCGGTCGGATGCCTCCAACATGAAAAATTTCTACGAATCTACCTGGTGGTCCGGGAGGTTTGGGGACTTGCGGTCCTGGGCTTCTACGTGAAGGCCTATGTAGAGGCCTACATATCCCAGGGACTTAGGTGCTTCGCACGTATCCCTGGGATCATGTGGGCCGGCCCAACCACTCCAAGTAGGGGTATTCCCATTCATACTTGTGATGATTCACAATGCATAAGGAAGATGAAGGCTTACTTCTGCACCCATTGGCTTCTAATGATCCATGCACATAAACTCAGTCATTTGCATCCTTCCTCACAATACACTCCTACTGCTGCTGTGCCTTTCAGAAAGCCCCCATGTTACATTCCTCTAACCTTCTAACAATTCCTCACGAAGCACATGCGACATCCAAACAGATTGAACGAAAGCCACTAGAATATTCACACAATATCACCTATTGTATTATGATAAGTGTTAAGTATCGAAAAACTCCATAAGGCTAAGTACGGTGAGTTAGTTCAGGCATGACCTTACACCAGTTTATTTATTCTCAAAGTGAGGATTCAACATGGCTGCCAACATTATATACATGGCTTGCACGTATCTGCCAGTGACCATTAGGACTCCGACAGTCATGCCCTCCGGTGGCAGATAGAATCCAGTTAACATACATAACATCATTCCTCCCAAAGTCCTTGGTACAGGTTGTATTTACAAGTTGAGATGGTCCGGGGCCTTCCGCTCCCTGGTTGATCTTCTCAGTTCGAACCCAAGCTTGGGTGAGTTAGTAGGACCATTGCTGCATTGCGGAGCAGTCGGTCTGACAGGACTGTCGGGGATGGTAGGTTCATCTTCATGAATGACACAAGGATCAATTGATGGTTGGATGTGTGTTGGTTGGTCGATGATGATGTCATCTTCAATTTGTTCTGGGTTGTCTGTGAATCGCAGTTTGGTTTGGTCGATGTGCCTCTTGCACGTTTAACAGTTTGACTATAAATACCATGTTCCCCTCCTTGGCCAAAACCATGCCAGCAACCCACTTTGGACCATGACCATAATTCAGGACAAACACAGGGTCATGGACAACAATGTCATGTGATACGGCCCCATGATCGTGATACCATTGCTGCCATTGTCTTCTGGTTTCCACATGATCATTGAGATCCAGGTGTACAAGGGAGAGCCTGGTTTTGAGGGACCGCGGTGAGCGAGCAGGGTCTCATCTGGTAACTGAGCAGAATGCGGGACAAGTAGGTCTGTAGGGAGTCCGGAGACACGCATTTTAGGCTCTGCTTAATGGTTTGGACAGCCTGCTCCGCTTGACCATTAGACGCGGGTTTGAAAGAGGCAGACCTGATATGCTTGATGCCATTACGGGTCATGAACTCGTGGAACTCCGAACTGGTGAAACACAGTCCGTTGTCGCTGACAAGGACGTCGGGCAGGCTATGGGTGGCGAACAGGGCCCGGAGGCTTTCAATAGTGGCTGTGGATGTGCTGGATGACATGATTACTGTTCAATCCATTTGGAGTAAGCATCCACTACCACTAAAAACATTTTGCTGAGAAAGGGACTGGCAAAGTCTATCTGGATCCTTGACCATGGTTTGGATGGGCATGACCACAGATTCAGCGGAGCCTCCACAGGTGCGTTACTCAATTGCATGCAAGTGTTGCACGCATGACTCCAAGTTCGAGTCAATGCTAGGCCATCAAACGTGAGACCAGGCAATGGCCTTCATCATGGGTGGGTACAGTGTAAATCTCGCACAAAAGTTTCCCTGCCTTTTTTTGGCATAACAACATGATTGATTACCCCATAACAGACAATCAGACTGAATAAACAATTCATCTTTGGGGGGGGCTATAAGGCTTAATTTCATCCTGCATTTCCCTGGGAATGGCAGACCAATTTGCATTTAGGACACACCTTTTTATGCTTGACAGTACAGGATCCTGGCTGGTCCAGGTCCTAATTTGGTGAGCTGTGATGGGTAACCCCTCGCTCTTGAAGGCATCCATGACCAGCAGCAAGTCATGCGGCATTTCCTCCCCGGTTGTGGTCAATGGTAGTCGGCTAAGCGCATCAACACAGTTTTCAGTGCCTGGTCTGTGGCGGATGACATAATCATAAGTGGATAATGTCAGTACCCATCTTTGGATGTGGGACGAGGCATTGGTGTTTATACCTTTGCACTCAGAAAACGATGAAATGAGCGGCTTGTGCTCTGTTTCGAGCTCAAACCTATCCCAAACAGGTATTGGTGCATTTTCCTAACCCCATATATACCTGCTAAAGACTCTTTCTCCATCATACTATAGGCTCTTTCAGCCTTAGACAGAGTTCTGGATGCATATGCAACTGGTTGGAGTTTGCCTGATACATTGGCTTGCTGGAGCACACAACCGACCTCATATAATGAGGCGTCGCAGGCCAGCAGTAACCGCTTACATGGGTCATAGTGTACCAGTAATTTATTGGAACATAGCAGGTTCCTGGCCTTCTCAAAGGTTCTGTCTTGAGATTTGCCCCAAACCCAGTCATTACCCTTTCTCAGCAACATGTGCAAGGGCTCTAGCAATGTGCTCAAACTAGGTAGAAAGTTACCGAAATAGTTGAGAAAACCCAGGAACGAATGCAGCTCCATCACACTTTGGGGTCTGGATGCATTCTTGATAGCCTCTGTTTTTGAGTCCATAGGCCTGATGGGCATCTGCTGCAATCTTTCTCCCCCGGAATTCGACTTCTGGTGCCATGAAAACGCATGTGGAGCATTTTAGCCTGAGCCCCACTCTGTCAGACAACGTAGAAACTCTTCCAGATTGTGCAGATGTTCGGTGGCATCGTGACCGGTGATCAGGATGTCATCTTGGAACACGACGGTTCTCGGGACAGATTTCAGCAAGCTGTCCATGTTTCTCTGAAATATGGCTGCCGCCGAACTAATTCAGAAAGAGCATCTGTGGTATATAAACAGTCCTTTGTGCGTGTTGATGCACGTCAGTTTTTTTGACGATTCAGCCAGCTCCTGTGTCATGTAAGTGGAGGTCAGGTCCAATTTGGTGAACGACTTCCCCCCCACTAGTCTTGCAAACAGGTCGTCAGCCTTGGGTAACGGATACTGATCCTGTATCGAGACTCGGTTGATTGTTACCTTGTAGTCGCCACAGATCCTGACCATGCCATCACTTTTCAACACTGGGACAATTAGACTGGCCCATTCGCTGAACTTGACTGGTGATATGATTCCTTCCCATTGAAGTCTATCCAGTTCGATCTTGACCTTCTCCCTCGTCATGTACAGAAACGCCCAAGCCTTGTGATGGACAGGTCTTACATCCGGGCCTAGATGGATCTGTACCTTGTCTCCCGTGAAGTTGCCGATGCCTGGTTCGAACAACAAGGGAAACTTGCTCAGCACTTGAGCACAAGAAGCGTCATCCACTGATGATAAGGCTTTAATATCGTTCCAGTTCCATTTAATTTTCTCAAGCCAACTCCTGCCGAACAGCGTTGGGCTATTGCCTGGAATGATCCACAATGATAAGTCATGCACAGCTCCATTGTACGATATCTTTACTGCTGCGCTGCCAATGACTGGTATGAGCTCTTTTGTGTAGGTACTGTGGAAATATATTTTTTATCTAAGCTGTATCACACTGTATTTTGTACCCTTTTTGATATAAAACAAAATGGAGTCCTGGTCCTTCCAGAAATTTCAGCAACAGACAGTCTGCTTGCATAAACAGCTAAACCGGGCTTGAAACGGCTGATAACTAATCAATAGCCACCAGACAGCTTAGAGACAAGTCCTGCTGAGACAAGTACCACCCATGGTGCTCTCCTATTGTCCATACAACACCAGTTCCACTCCACTCCCCCCACTTTTTTGTGATACTCAAACCACCAGCCAGTATCTCTTGTACAGACCTCATCCATTTCATGCAAAAAGATAACTGACCAGGAAACTGGACAATCCTGACACAATGCAATGCCGGTAATAGCTCATTACCACACTCTCATCGAGTAATGGCTGACTGGCCAACTAATAACCCTGACAAAGGAAAACATCTGGAAAACATGTCAGGACAAGGATGTAGTAATTAACTCTTTATCTGTATTCACTGACTGCAAGACAGAGCCAATATACAGGAAGAGGCCATAACTTGGGTTTTTACTGTATAAATATCTCGTAAAATTGTACCATATCGGAGGTCTCCACTTAGCCTTTGACGAGGTGAGATTTTTCCCTTGCTGCAAGTAAAATTAAAGAAACTTCTGCCGGAGCTGAAGGTGTCTGAGTCGTATATTGTGAGTCGAGATTTCGACAGTACGCAGATTTGCATTGATTGGGCTCAGTTTGGGTCTTTTTGCTTAGGGTCCCACAGCTTTTCGAAAGCCCTCTGGCTCATTATTGACTGACTCGCACCCGTGTTCAATTCCATGGATACTGGAACCCCATTTAATTTAACTTCCAACATTATCGGGGGACTTTTGGTAAAAGAATGTACCCTATACACTTCTTCGTCCTGTACCTCAGGTTGCGTAGCCTGTGTCGCTTGATCCTTGCTGAATCGATCATCCTCAACCATGTGGCGTGTCGCAGCACACTTGTTCGGTTGCGGACACACTCGCTGAAGGCGCCCCATTGTTGTACAGCCTTTGCCGACGTAGTGCATGAATCGGCATTGATGGGCCCGATGATAGCCCCCACAATGCCAACACGGCGAGATTTGATTCACCCACAATGGCAGACTTTGAGCAGTTACAGGTTGTACGAACGCGGACGAGTAGGCCCTGTCATGTGCAGCTTTGCCTGCCGACGATATTATTTTATGCACAGTACTTGCCGTTGAGTTTTGATGCTGGGAAGGTATCTGTTTTGAGCTTTCGTCCATGGACATGCATGCCTGGGTGATCGTGATGGCCCTGCTCAGGTCTCGAGATTCAGCAGCCAGCAGCTTTCGAAGGATGGCCTCGTGGCCAATTCCAAGCATGAAACAGTCCCACAGCATTTCCTCCAACTCAGCTCCGAAAGTTGCACGGCCCAGCGAGACGTCTCAGGTCAGCGACAGATTCCACCACTCCCTGGCCCTCGGAGCGATTGTGCATATAGAAACGATACCTCGCCATGATGATACTTTCCTTCGGCTTAAAGTGGTTCTGAACCAGCGTACACAATTCATCGTAAGTCTTATCCATTGGTCGAGTCAGTGAGAATAGATTCTTGATTTGGCCATAAATTTTTGACCCACAAACGATGAGGAGAACTGCCCTGCCCTGCACTTAATTGCGTTATCAATTCCTTCCAATCCATTGGCTACGAAGTACTGGTCAAAGCGATCAGTGAAATCTTCCCAGTCTTCCCCTTCCACAAATCTCTCCAAAATTCCAACAGACATGATTGCATGCAAGTTCGTATTTTTAACTCATCGGCAATTGTTAAGTATCGAATAACTCCACGAAGCTAAGTACGGTGAGCTAGTTCAGGCATGACCTTACTCCAATTTATTTATTTTCAACATGAGGATTCAAAATGGCTGCCAACATTATATACACAGCTTGCACGTGTCTGCCAGTCACCATTAGGACTCCGACAGTCGCGCCCTCCGGTGGCTGGTAAAACCCAGTTAACATACATAACAATAGGCTTATGTGCCACAACAGCAGAGAAACCCTTTCTGAACCCTTCCTATTTATCTCTTTGCAGTCGAAGCACTCCGACAAAAGGTGGGAGGAGCTGCGCATGGGCGGAGGGCTGCCCCAATTATTGCCACTGACTGATGTCGAGGAACGGGTGTCGGTCCTCATAGATGTATCAGCTTGGGCAGTTGCTGGGGGCAATGCTGAGCCATGTAAATGGATAGAGTGACAGAAGAGATTGCATTGAGACATATAATGAAGTGGCAGCGGACCTTCAAATGAATATTTGCAATACCACCTTCCTCATGTCACCCTGCCTCCTCCCCTGTTGCTAACCACACATCTGTTGTTTTCTGCTTGCAGATGACCAGCCACAAGCGCAGCATTCTTCAAGGGAGCCCTCTACATCTGACCACGGGGGAGACGATGAGGGAGGGGAAGAGAGTGTTCTCAGAGCCCACCAGTTGCCCCGTCTGGCCTCACTACATCTGGATGTGGATTTCCCGGGGTTTGAGGAGTCGGATGCTCCTAGCCCCAGTCACGTACAGCAATGGAGTGCGAGAGCAGAGTCTCGCAGGCCAGCTCTCCAGAGGATGGTTTGGCAAAGTCAGTCTGCTGAAGAACAGGCAGACATGGAACTGGACTTGGTGGAAATGTCCAGGGAAACTACAAGAATGCACCATGAACTTATGGATGCATTGGGACAGTTCCCGGAGAGCATTGACAAGCGGAGGCAGCATCACAGGTTGTCACTGTGTCTCAGTAGTGCAGCGAGGCCATCATTGCCCACACACAGTGGATAGTTGCCTCGAGCAACGACAGTGGCGTTCCAGAGTGTGTGGCGTGTGCTCTTGATCACGTCGCACACACGGGCGCATCGTAGGCACAAGCTATGCTTCAGCTTGGCCAAGTGATACAGTCAATGACTGCTACCATACTCTCTGTGTTCACCACTGTCCAACAGGGAAGAGATGGTGCCGAAGCAGACCAACAAGTTGTGGAGACACATCGTGCTCCGGATGCTGAGGCCCAGCCCCGTTGGCGAATCAGTGGCTCCCAGAAAATGGAAGGCACTGTCCTTCCTCAGGATGACAGCATTCTGGCTCCCAACACTGACTCGCCAACAATGCACCTTACACAGTTGACACCTCAGCTACCCGTGACTGCTCGCACCAATGATGAGGCACAGCAGTCCGCAGCCGGATCTTCCAGTTTTAATGGAATTTACTATTTATTTACATTTTGTGTACTGCAGGAAGAAGTTTTGTGTTTATTTAGTTTTAGTTTACCCATTCTATAGTTTTGGTCTTTTTGGGGGGAGGGGGCATTATTAATTATTCATTTCTATAAAAATATTTGTTTGACCTTCGCCCTTGGTGTCTTGTGTCTCATTGCAGAATTCAGTATAGATTACCTAGCATGGTGACATAGAGTAGCGAGTCAATGCTGCAATCCCACCTTCCCCATTCAAACAAACCAATCAATGATGAGCTGCCAATGTAAGGCTCTTGCTGCGGCCAATCTCCACGCTGCCTCCTCTGTGGTTGTAGTCTCACCACAATGGCTTCCTCACCAGGCTGCTCTTCCTCCTCGTCCTCCTCCTGTTCCTGAGGTGATTCTGCGATCCCCACTGCCAATGCCTGGCTCCTCATGATGGCTAAGTTCTGCAGCAAGCAGATAAACATGATAATGAATTCAGAGACCTGTTGAGGGGAGTATTGAAGACTGCCTCCAGAGCGGTCAAGGCTTCGGAAGCATTGCTTGAGCATGCCAAGTGTCTGTTCGATTATGTTATGGGTGGTCACATGGCTCTCATTATAGCGATGCTCGGTAAATGTGGTGGGGTTCCAGAGGGGGGTCATGAGCCAGTTGGCCAAGCCATATCCATTGTCCCCGATCGGCTGGCCCTGGCCTTGTCTTCGTTGCTGAAACATTCGTGAGACACTGCTCTCCTTGAATAGCGTACATTCATTGTGAGGATGCACTGCGTGTGGTCGCAGACCAGCTGTGCGTGGAGGGAGTAGTGTACTTTTCGGTTACTAAAGAGCTCTGCATTGTGTAATGATGCTCACAAGGCAATGTGTGAGCCTTGGGGAAGCCTGCAACTCGTCCAAACCAGAGAGCCCTCTCATTCTGGCTGTCCCTGCTCATTGGGAACTTTATGGACGCCATTCTGCGTGAGGAACTGAAGGATATCCTTATTAGGCGGGAAATTGTGTTCGGGAAATTGATGGGATTGAAGGCCGATAAATCCCCGGGGCATGATAGTCTGCATCCCAGAGTATTTAAGGAAGTGGCCCTAGAAATAGTGGATGCATTGGTGATCATTTTCCAACAGTCTATCGACTCTGGATCAGTTCCAATGGTCTGGAGGGTAGCTAATGTAACATCACTTTTTAAAAAAGGAGGGAGAGAGAAAATGGGTAATTATAAACCTGTTAACCTGACATCAGTAGTGGGGAAAATGATGGAATCAATCATTAAGGATGAAATAGCAGCGCATTTGGAAAGCAGTGACAGGATCGGTCCAAGTCAGCATGGATTTGTGAAAGGGAAATCATGCTTGACGAATCTTCTGGAGTTTTTTGAGGATGTAACTAGCAGAGTGGACAAGGGAGAACCAGTGGATGTGGTGTATGTGGACTTTCAAAAGGCTTTTGACAAGGTCCCACACAAGAGATTGATGTGCAAAATCAAAGCACATGGTATTGGGGGTAATGTACTGACATGGATAGAGAACTGGTTCAGAATGGCAGGCAGTGACTAGTGGAGTGCCAAAGGGCTCAGTGCTGGGACCCCAGCTCTTTACAATATACATTAATGATTTAGATTAAGGAATTGAGTGTAATATCTCCAAGTTTGCAGATGACACTAAACTGGGTGGCGGTGTGAGCTGTGAGGAGGACGCTAAGAGGCTGCAGGTTGACTTGGACAGATTAGGTGAGTGGCAAATGCATGGCAGATGCAGTATAATGTGGATAAATGTGAGGTTATCCACTTTGGGGGCAAAAACACAAAGGCAGATTATTATCTGAATGGTGGTAGATTAGGAAAAGGGGAGGTGCAACGAGACCTGGGTGTCATGGTTCATCAGTCATTGAAAGTAGGCATGCAGGTACAGCAGGCAGTGAAGAAGGCAAATGGTATGTTGGCCTTCATAGCTAGGGGATTTGAGTATAAGAGCATGGAGGTCTTACTGCAGTTGTACAGGGCCTTGGTGAGACCTCAACTGTAATATTGTGCACAGTTTTGCTCTCCTAATCTGAAGAAGGATGTTCTTGCTATTGAGGGAGTGCAGCGAAGGTTCACCAGACTGATTCCGGGGATGGCTGGACTGACATATGAGGAGAGACTGGATCAACTGGACCTTTATACACTGGAGTTTAGAAGGATGAGAGGGGATCTCATAGGAACGTATAAATTCTTCTGGGACTGGACAGGTTAGAGGCGGGAAGAATGTTCCTGATGTTGAAGAAGTCCAGAACCAGGGGGCACAGTCTTTTGATAAGGGGTCGACCATTTAGGACTGAGATGAGGAGAAACTTCTTCACTCAGAGAATTGTTAACCCGTGGAATTCCCTGCCGCAGAGAGTTGTTGATGCCAGTTCACTGGATATATTCAAGAGGGAGTTAGATATGGCCCTTACGGCTAAAGGGATCAAGGAGTATGGAGAGAAAGCGGGAAAGGGGTACTGAGGGAATGATCAGCCATGATCTTGTTGAATGGTGTTGCTGGCTCGAAGGGCCAAATGGCCTACTCCTGAACCTATTTTCTATGTTTCTATGTTTCTATGTGTACATTGCCCCTGTAACCTGCCAAAGGCAGAAGTGTGCAGCATGCTGAGAGATGCTGCATATGTCCCCTGCTGCTGCCTGGAAGGAGCCAGAGGCATAGAAGGCCATCGCCAGAGTCACCTTCACTGCAACGGGCAGCGCGGTCCTTTTGCCGCTGATAGGCTGTAAGTCTGCCTGTCGGAGTTGTCATATCTCTGTCAGCACTTCTTTTCAGAAGCGCAGCATTCTAACGCACTGTGCCTCAGAGATGTGGAGGTATGAACGATGTTCCCTGTAAACCCGTGATGGGTAAGGCCTCCTCCCCATACCTCTGCAACCTCTTCAAATCTGTGGCCCAACTTGGCAAAGAACCGTACTTCCAGCTTGAAGCCACCTGTCAATAGCAACCAGCATGATACGCTGGCGAACTAGCATTGCCCCCTTTGAAATCTCTCACTGACCTTGTAAGCAAGGTGTCATGGCACAGAAAAGTGCCGTTTGCAACTCGTACCTTCACGCAGCGTTCTGCGCACAGCCATAGCAGTCACTGACAACTGTGATATAAGATCCTCCAGCCTTCGTTTAAATATGCCGCCAGCAGCACCTGCTGCACCCTGGGACCACCTGGTTTTTTCAGGTGTTTCCTGGGGCGGTCGTTAAATGAGGCGTTGAGACCAAAAGTTCCATCCGGGGCACTGGTGCTGCCTTGCACGACGATTTACATCATAATCACGCTGAAAATGGAGGGAGGGGCAGTAAGTTTTAGCGCCGGTGCAAACCAATAGCCGAATCTTACGGCCGGGCACTAAATCCTCGACACCCGGCATCACGCCCAGAAAGAGCATTTAACACCCAATGGGGCACTAAATCAGGCACAAAGTAGCGAAAATTGCACTCCAAAATATTTAAAATTAATTAAAATGGAATTTAAGTAATTATTTAAAACAAAATTTTAATTTTTTGAAAAATTTATATATCTTAAAGGGTCTCAAAGTAAATTTACCTTATTTAACAGGATTTTAAATGTTTAACTTGTTGAAAAAAATGTCTTTCTCTTTCCTTTAAAAGTTTTATTCTGATAAAAACAGGCCTTATGCCTGCTTCTGTCAGTCGCAAGAATTTCAAGGGCATTCGCTGGGCAGACGTTGGGCAAATAGCTCAATTCACCACCCACGGAGGCTCTTTACTTCCACATGCATGCGATCTGTCATATGCATCTCGTACGCACCTGTATGGGCCGTGATTTCAGGGCCATCATTTACCTAAAACTCAGATGTTTATTTGAATGTCAATGCCTATTTTTGAATACATACTTGTCCTTCATTGAATAACCTGGAACCTGACCTCTGATGTTAATGGATTCTCTATTAAAAGAGTAAGATTACAAAATAAGATCTGTGTAAACATTTTAATTGATGTAGACTCCGAATAGAGGATTATAAAGGGCAACTGCTTACAATGAAGTCTAAGGGAACCAAGGCGTATGGGAGTAATGCAAGAAGGTGGAGTTGAGGTGGAAGATCAGCCATGAACATATTGAATGGTGGAACAGGCTCAAAAGGCCAAAAGGCCGACTCCTGCTCCTATTTATTATGTTCTTATGGGCAGTACCACCAATTATTTGTGGTTCTATCAGTAATTTTGACTTTAATCCTTTCCTTTTGGGGCTTTTGAACACAGGCTAATCCTCCCAAAATCAGAACTACTAATGATGCAAAACATTGTTTTT
The DNA here is from genome assembly GCF_044704955.1 of Pristiophorus japonicus. Classification (NCBI taxonomy): domain Eukaryota; kingdom Metazoa; phylum Chordata; class Chondrichthyes; family Pristiophoridae; genus Pristiophorus; species Pristiophorus japonicus. The sequence continues at coordinate 278,863,955 of NC_091980.1, read as the reverse complement.
TATTCCCCCATTTTCATGAACTGCTTTTCCTTCCGATCGATGACAGGTACACTGATCCTTGACTGCACCGAATGCTGTTCTACGTCAAGATAAAGGCCAAAAATTGCAGTACCTCTGAAGTGCACCGTTGACGTATGAAAGGAATACGTACTTACCTGATGTCGGCCGTCCTGCGAAAACCAACAGTCTGACGCTGTGAGTAGGAGGGCAGCGTAATAGCCAATGGATTCCATGGACACTGCCTGTGTGAAGCATACCTGGGATCACGTAGTCCTGGTCCACCAATCCACAGTCAGATTTAATTAGAATTTGCAGGATTGAAATGTAATTCCTAATTAGCCTAATTCCACCAACTTCATTAATTAATTTTCACAGATTTAATTTTGCTGATCATTTTCGACATCATTAAAACTCTAATATTTGCAGAAATATGAAAAACTCATTTGATACAGTTAAATTTTATGATTTTTGCAGATGAAAATGTTTAAACATGCCTGAGGCATCCCCTTATACTGACGCAAACAGGCCCTGTGCCAGTTTGCATCAACCACAACATTTCCATACGCAATTGCTGGCTAGTCAGTGGGCAAATAACCCAACTCTGTGTCAGCAATTGCTTTTTCGTGGGCCGTGTGGATGGCCTGTCAACGCATACTTTGACAGAGTGCAGGTTTGGAATTTAGCACAAGCGCATGTGGAATTTCCAAATTTGCTGTGGATTTCAAAGGAGGTCGGACAGCATACTTTGGGAGTACGCTGCCCTACCCAACACCAAATCTGGGCCAGATATTATTAGATCCAGAAAAGGGAAATGAGTTGGCCTCAAAGTTCCACTATTCAGAGAGCTCACTTACCTTGGTTCCATACCATCATCAGTGATCTGTGTGATACATCTCAGTGATGCATTTAAGAGGAAGCTAGATATGAGGGAGTAAGGAACGGAGGTATATGGTGATAGGATGAGATGAAGTAAGGTTTGTGTGGAGGATAAACACCAGCATAGACCAGTTGGCTGTGCTGTAAATTCTATGTCATCTGGCTATCAGGAAGTGATCACAAAATAAATATTAAGCAATCACGGGGGCAAATGAGAGGCCACACCCCATCAGACTCTTTTGGTATGGGTTGTATATTCTCCACCCCCCTCCCCCACACTCCAAATCCAAGAGTTGCTCCTCAAGTCCCAACATAAGAAATAGGGCGGTTCAGGAGGAGCAGCCTGCATTGCGAGACCTGAGTGGGCGCGGGACTACTAAAGGGCATCGACAGTCAGAGGAGCCGCAGTTCTGGAGGAGCTATCTGCAGCAGCAACAACAGTAAGGGACAAAAAGTAAAAAGAATCGAAATCGAAGTGTGACATCACAGCCAAGCAGGTAAGTGATTGGCTGGAGGATTGGTGAGTATTTTTCTTTTCTTTAAAAAACCTTGGGCATTGGTGTAAGTTAGGAACTGCAATTAAATAGATAAGTGATCTTTATTATCTAACGAAAACTAATTAATTAAATCAGCTGTTTGCTGAGTAGCGGCTGGGTGTGTTTTGCTAAGGTTTACAGTTTCGTTCTACTTGCAACGAGAGAGATATGGCCCTGATGGCTAAGGGGATCAAGGGGCATGGAGAGAAAGCAGGAAAGGAGTACTGAGGGAATGATCAGCCATGATCTTTTTGAATGACAGTGCAGGCTCGAAGGGCCGAATAGCCTACTCCTGCACCTATTTTCTATGTTTCTATGTTTCTATGTTTACTCTCGGTGCCACGAGCTAGTGAGTACAGAAACAGGAGGATAGAGCAGATGAATACATGACTGGAGAGATTGTGCAGGCGGGAGGGCTTTAGTTTCCTGAGGCATTGGGGCCGCTTCTGATGGAGGTTCGACCTGTACAAGCTGGATGGGTTGCACCTCAACAGAGCCGGAACCGATATCATCGCAGGGTGGCATGGCGGGAGGTGGGGGGGGGGGGGGCGGGGGCCAGGGGGGGGGTGGGCGGGGGCGGGGGGTTGCTAGTGCTGTTGGGGAGATTTTAAACTAGCTTGGAGGGGGATGGGAACCTGACAATAGATTCAGTAGGGAGGGGAGTAAAACTGGAATTCGAAAGCAAAAATAAAGAAAGTAAGTTTGAAGGAGAGAGGAAACAAGCAGGAAAAAAGGATAAAAGTACAAATTTAAAGGCTCTTTGTCTAAATGCATATAGCTTTCGTAACAAAATAGATGAGTTGATGGCACAAATAGATACAAATGGGTATGATCTGATAGCCATTCCAGCGATGTGGTTGCAAGGTGACCAGGACTGGGAACTAAGTATTCAGGGGTACTTAACAATCCGGAAGGACTGACAGAAAATAAGAGGAGGTGGGGTAGCTCTGTGGATAAAGGATGGAATCACTGCAATAGTCAGAAATGATATTGGTTCAAATGATCAGGATGTTGAAACATTTTGGGTGGAGATAAGGAATAATAAGGAATAACAAGGGAAAAAGTCACTGGGGATAGTCTAAAGGCCCCCTAACAGTAGCAACTCTGTTGGTCGGAGTATAAAACAGGAAATGGTGGGGGATTGTAAAAAGGGAACAGCAATAATCAAGGGTGATTTTAACCTCCACATTGATTGGACAAATCAAATTGGTTTGGGTAACCTTGAGGAAGAGTTCATAAAGTACATAAGGAACGGGTTCCTTGAGCAATATGTAACGGGGGTAGGCTATCTTAGATCTGGTCCTATGTAATGAGACAGGATTAATAAACAATCTCCTAATAAAGGATCCCCTTGGAATGAGTGATCATAACATGGTTGAATTTCAAATTCAGATGGAGGGTGAGAAAGTTGGATGTTAAACCTGTGTACTAAGCTTAAATAAAAGAGACTACAAAGGTATGAGGGCAGAGTTGGCAAAAGTGGACTGGGAAAATAGATTAAAGTGTAGGGCAGTTGATGAACAGTGGCGTACATTTAAGGAGATATTTCACAACTCTGAAGAAAAATATATTCCAGAGAGGAGGAAAGGGTGTAAAAGAAAACATAGCCATCCATGCCTAACTAAAGAAAGAATTGGTATCCAATTAAAAACAAGGGCATACAAAGTGGCCAAAACTAATGGGAGGACAGAAGATTGGGAAGCTTTTAAAAGCCAACAAAGAATGACGACAAAAAATGATTAAGAAAGGAAAGCTAGACTATGAAAGTAAACTAGCGTGAAATATAAAAACAGATAGCAAGAGTTGCTACAGATATTTAAAAAAGAAAAGAGTGGCTAAAATAAATGTTGGTCCCTTAGAGGACAAGACCAGGGAATTAGTAATGGAGAACATGGAGATGGCAGAAACTCTGAACAAATATTTTGTATCAGTCTTTACGGTAGAGGACACAAACAATATCCCAACAGTGGATAGTCAAGGGGCTACGGGGGGGGGGGGGGGGAGGAATTTAACACAATCACAATCACTAAGGAGGTGTACTCAGTAAGATAATGGAACTAAAGGTGGATAAATCCCTTGGACCCGATGGCTTGCATCCTCAGGTCTTAAGAGAAGTAGTGGCAGGGATAAGTGGATGCATTGGTTGTAATTTACCAAAATTCCCTGGATTCTGGGGAGGACCCAGCAGATTGGAAAACTGCAAAAGTAACACCTCTATTTAAAAAAGGAACCAAAAAGCAGGAAACTATAGACCAATTAGCCTAATATTTGTGGTTATGAAAATGTTGAAGTCCATTATTAAAGAAGCAGTAGCAGGACATTTGGAAAAACATAATTCATCTGGACTCTCTGTTTTCTGTTAGTTAGCCAATCCTCTATCCATGCTAATATATTACCCCCAACCCCGTAAACTTTTATTTTGTGCGGTAACCTTTTATGTGGCACCTTATGGAATGCCTTCTGGAAATCCAAATACACCACATCCACTGGTTCCCCCTTATCCACCCTGTTCATTACATCCTCAAAGAACTCCAGTAAATTTGTCAGACATGATTTCTCTTTCATAAAATCATGCTGACTCTGCTTGATTGAATCATGCTTTTCGAAATGTCCTGCTACTGCTTCCTTAATAATGGACTCCAGCATTTTCCCAATGACAGATTTTAGGCTAACTGGTCTATAGTTTCCTGCTTTCTGTCTGCCTCCTTTTTTAAATAGGTGTGTTACATTTGCAGATTTCCAATCTGCTGGGACCTCCCCAGAATCCAGTGAATTTTGATAGATTACAACCAATGCATCCACTATCTCTGCAGCCGCTTCTTTTAAGACCTTTCCAACACTTCCAACAAGTCCCTTCCAACACTTTAAACACGGTAATGCTTGTGCCTCTCACTGAGCATTGCATGTTGTTGCACAGTGAGACTAGAAAGTTAAGATGAAGAGTGCTATTTTATTTGTCACTAAGGCTGGAATGTTCCACTCTCCATCTGCCAATTTTTCAGCACGTCAGATGGGCAGGGTGGAAAATAGGTCAGGGATGCACTCCTAATGCAACCCCACCCATTTTTATACTTTTCCGATTTCCCACTAAACGAGACAAGCAGCAAACACAATGCCAGCTCATTAGTGGGAGGGCTACATCATGAAAATAAGTAATCTCCACCTAGGTAATGCGGAATGCAAGGAACGCCTGCTTGTCTTTGTCATCAATGTTATCATGACAGCAGTGGGAGGGGAGCTTATTTTTTAAACTTTCAGAGAGCCTCTGCAATTGATTGCTCTGACGATGGTACAGGTAGGAGCACCACATGTACACAATGCTTTTAATGAACAATTTTTTTCATCCATTGTTCATTTAAAGCATTGTAGTTATTAAGCATTCTTAGCTGTTGTCCTGATGTTGAATTCAAAGCACTGATTTGACAAACCATCATACACTGGGACCTTTGGTGAATAATGGGCATCGGCAGATAATCGAGAGTTTCCCAAATTTTGGCCTTGGACCCTTGGCAGAGGACGAAGGTTAAGCAAAAGAGCTATAAATGGACTGATATGAATAAGGTTACATAATGGGTCATTTGTTACTTGCATAGCTGTGCACTAAAATTGTGTGAATTGCTTTGTCCTGCTCAAAGTCTGGTGGATAATTGAGAAGGTGGATAATTAGAGCAGATAATGGAAGTTCTGACTGAAGGGAGTGTACATTGCTATGACAATCAATAATATAATCAAACGCAATGAGTTTGATAAAACACCACAAAAGCATTTATTAAAAATACCTCTGTTGCTTGTGTTTCTCTATTTGATAGCTAATATTAAAGTCTTAAATTTTGAATAAATTTGATATTTAATCTGTTACTGTTGATTGGCTAGAGTTACCCAATTAATAAAACCCTGCTTTTCTAAATCCTGGATTATACATGACAAAAAGTTGTTGAGCAGCTGTTGATCTAACAGCTGGGAGTTGCTACATATAAACTGCTTTGTCCAATTATAGAGTACCGAGGTCACCTTTGTTCAGAATGAAGACAGAGCCATGCAATTCACAGCATCATCCATACAGAAAAACCAAATGCTCTCGTTTCATTAATTGCCTCACAGATGAACTGAACGTAATCATGTCTCAGTCCCACTGTGAAAATCTACTGACTAGGCTCCCATCTTTTCCCTTATGTTTTGTCCACAGTAAGCTATATCAGCCCAATAATTAGTGATCCTAAGCTGCAGGATATTTCCCAAATGTCTTTACTAACACAAATTACTCTGTCCTTCCAGCCTTCCTCTCCAGCAGGAAAGGGTTAGAGATAATGAACTCATTTGCAATATGAGATAATGAGGGATTATCTACTGAATGAGAAAACAGAGGATTAAGTCTCTTTAGCAGATTTGTAAAGGTTAAACACCAGTGCTAGATACAGTCAAAGTGGTTACATTTTGCCAGACCTTCTTAATTGTATTATATATGGCTCCATTTATATGAAGTGCAGAATATTTGCCAACTGTAAAAGACTTTGGGGCCGAAATTGCCCTCCACCCGAAACGGGGTGCATATACCACTTTTCAGCATGCATTACCGCCCCAATCGATGAAGCGGATATTAGAGTGAAATTCAGCACTTAGAGCCAAAAAAACGGAGTGGAGCAGTGTCGGTGGCGGGAATGGAGCAGTGGTGTGGGGGCGGACTGACCGATTAAGCCGAGAAATTCAGCTGAGTCCCTTTGACTGATGATGAGGCAACTGCTCCCTGGCCTTCTAAAGGGAAGGTTTTGCAGCAAGGCCCTGAGCGTTGACTTTATCTTTGGTGCTTCTGATGGAAGTGCGAATGCAAGAGCTTTAAGGAGGGCCAGCTGCTTCACCGATGTTGAAATTGAAACCCTCATCCAAGCTGTGGAGGGAAGCAGGCACGTATTGTGTCCGGACGCAGGAAGACCCAGTCGTGCCGTGTTTTTCAATACGTGGAGAGAGATCGATGTCGAGGTGTCGGGGACCTCAATTCATGACCATACCGCAAAAGGTTTAACGACATCATTCAATTGGTGAAAGTGAGTACATGTTCCCCCAATTCCTCACATCTCTGAGCCTCTCCTTCACCTTCTCTTATTTCCCACCTTCACTCTATATTCACTGAAGCACCACTTGATTGATGAGGCATCTATAGCTATGTGTGCATACTCACAATGGAGGCTCCCTTTCATGTGAGAGTTACCCTGCATGTAATGGAGCAGCACTTAGACAAATTGCCGAAGCCTCATGACACTGCTACTCAGCAACCATTCTTTGCTTAGCAGGCCAAGGTCTCACACAACCATTTGGAGCAACAGAGGTGGGGGCAAGGCCGATATCCAACAGCTCACTGACATGAAGAGGGGACACTGCTGAGAGCACCACGTCACTGCTTCCTCCATTCGCAAGCGCCAGCTCAGATACTGGGAGTACGCGATCGGGTCATTTAGATTTAGCAGAGGGGTCTGCACTGGGTGATGCACCGGGGCCTAGTGGGCTGCAGCATGGTGAAGGGAACCTTGGGTAACAGCTCTCTGGGGGGTTGATGTCACACATGAGTTCTGCTGCAGAGGACTCAGACGAGCCCCTCGATGAGCCGGCTTTTGAAACAAGGGTGTAGGCCATGCATTTACAGATGTTGGGGGCAATGGCAAGGGTGCCCGAGAGCCTATCGCAAGTGGTTAGGAACATGGAGGAGTCCGCCTGCCACATTGTAGACAGCTATGCGCACATCATGGAGCCCATCATTGCCAGTGTGCAAACGATGGTGGACTCCCAGAGTGACCGTGCGGATCCAGATGTGACGAGGTGTGTCGTGGGCGATGTGGCAGCTGCCATTACAGAACAAGCAGAAGGGAACCAACGCCTGAGTGCTGTATTGGAGATGGTAGCCGCTGCCCTGGAAGCTCAGAATGCTCTCATACACTCTGAGCAACAGGCCACGGAGCGTTTTACTGCTGTCGTGTCTGGTGGCATCGAGACTGTGTCTGCTCTCATGCAGTCTCAGCTGGATACCACATGAGCTCTGACCGCTGCCATCACGGCTGGGTCCACCACAGTCCACCGGGGACATTCCGGCATCGCGCCACCCCACCGGTCTGTGCTCCAGCAGATTGGTGGGGATGGTGAGGTGCTGCACCGGCGGAGTGGCGCTGGGTCATCAGACCAGGATTCAGACGTGGTCTGTCAGGATCACAGCAGTCCTGAGCCGAGACCTCTCAGTCCACCATCGCTGCCAACCATGGCTTTGCCCCAGCCAATCCAGACTGATGGCACGGAGGAGGATCTGGCCGAGGGCATCCGAGAAGGGCATCTATAGCTTCTACACCTGAAACACAGCAGTCTTCACAGAGCCATGATGCAGCCACAGGGAAGACACTGCAGCATAGTTGTAGAATAGGTAGGCATAAGAGGGGTTATAAGGAAATGCACAATGGTGATAAATGATAATGTGGATGTTTTTTGCACTATTGTTTCTTGTGTAATAAATTTTTATTTTGGGTTTGAATATCTGTGCAGGTCTCTCATTTCACTGTGGCAAATGATGTGTGAAAGGGCTCATTGGTTTGCCATGGAGCTGCACAGATGAAAGCTACAGTGCAGATGAACTCAGTGGAAATGAGCAGCAATAAGATGGTTTAGGATTTCCCTTGCAGGGTCCGGATGGTGATGGCACCTCCTGCATGGACAACGACCCACATCCTGCTCCTCCTCCTGTGTCTCCTCTGCCTTCTCCTCCTCCTGCGCGTTGTGCTCCTGCACCTCCTTCCTCTGGTCCTCCTCAGGTAGTACTGCTGCCTCGTCCACCAATGGTTGTGCCCTCATAATTGGCAGGTTGTGAAGCATGCAGCAGACGAAGACGAATAGGGACACCCATTCAGCTGAATACTACAGCACTCCTCCTAAGATCCAGGCATCGGAACCTTTGCTTAAGGATTCCGTTGGTCTCCTCAATCATGCACCTGGTGGCTGAATGACAGTCATTGTACGATTGCTGTGCAGCAGTCCTGCAGCAAAGGGGAGTCAGCAGCCAAGTGCAGAGCGGGTAGGCCTTGTCTCTAAGGAGCCAGCCATAATCTTGGTATTGGGCAGCAACCACGCCTGGCACACCGGTCTGCCGCAGGATGAAAGTTTCATAAGGATATAACATCATAAGAAATAGGAGCAGGAGTAGGGTATTTGGCCCCTCGAGCCTGCTCCACCATTCAATAAGGTCATGGTTGATCTGATCATGGACTTAGCTCTACTTCCCTGCCGCTCCCTATTACCCTTTATTCCCTTTTTGCTCAAAAATCTGTCTATCTCCGCCTTAAATATATTCAATGATCCAGCCTCCATAGCTCTATATCCTTCCTTAAAAATGAGACCAAAACTCCAGATGTGGCCTCACCAATAGCCTGTACAGTAGCAGCAGGGCTTCTCTGCTTTTCTACTCTATCCCCCTTGCAATAAAGGCCAAAATTCCATTTGCCTTCCTGATTACTTGCTGTACCTGCATATTAACTGTTTGTGTTTCATGCACAAGGACCCCAAGGGCCCTCTGTACTGCAGCACTTCGCAATTTTTCTCCATTTAAATTATAATTTGCTTTTCTATTTTTTCTGCCAAAGTGGATAACCTCACATTTCTCCACATTATACTCCATCTGCCAAATTTTTGCCCACTCACTTGCAGATTTTTTGTGTCCTCCTCACAATTTTCTGTCCCATCCATCTTTGTTTCATCAGCAAACTTGGCTACATTGCACTTGGTCCCTTCATCCAAGTCATTAATATAGATTGTAAATAGTTGAGGCCCAAGCACCAATCCCTGGGGCACCCCACTAGTTACTGTTTGCCAACCGGAAAATGACCTATTTATCCTGACTCTCTGTTTTCTGTTTGTTAGCCAATCCTCTACCCATGCTAATATATTACCCCCAACCCCATGAACTTTTATCTTGTGCAGTAACCTTTTATGTGGCACCTTATCGAATGCCTTCTGGAAATCCAAATACACCACATCCACTGGTTCCCCTTTATCCACTATGCTCGTTACATTTTCAAAGAACTCCAGCAAATTTGTCAAACATGATTTCTGTTATGTATGTAAACATTGTAACTATGTAAGACTTGCCATCAGAGGGCGCAACTGTTGGAGGCCTAAGGGTCACCGGCACACCTCGTGCAAGGGAGTATAAAAGGTTGTCTTCCGTGCTGCTTAGGCACTCTGAAGTTGTATTAAAGAGACTAAGGTCACATCAGTTTGAGCTCACAGTACTCAGTCTTGAGGAGTTCTTCCATACTTAACAATTGGCGACGAGTAACAGATTACAAACTTTCACGCAGTCATGGCTGTCATTGGTATGTTAGAGAGATTTGTAGAGGGTGATGATTGGGAAGCCTTCGTTGAGCGTGTCGACCAGTACTTCGTGGCCAATGAGCTGGTTGGGGACGATAAAGCGATCAAGCGCAGGACGATTCTCCTCACCGTGTATGGGTCCACAATGTACGGCCTCATCAAGAATCTGCTAGCACCGGAGAAACCAGTGGAGAAGACATATACAGAGTTGTGTACGCTGGTTCGGAACCACCTCAAGCCGAAGGAAGCGTCTTAATGACCAGGTATCGCTTCTACATGCACCACCACTCCGAGGGCCAGGACAAGGTGAATTATGTCACCGACGTGAGACGCTTTGTGGGAACTTGTGAATTTGCTGGATTTTTGGGGGCAATGCTGCGGACTTTTTTGTGCTTGGCATCGGCCACGAGGTCATTTTTCGCAAGCTGCTGTCCGCCGAATCCCTAGACCTGAGCAAGGCCATCATGATAGCCCAGGCATTCATATCCACGAGCGATAATACCAGACAGATATCTTCCCAGCATCCAAAGATCACCGGCAAGTATTGTGCATAAAATAACATCGCTAACAGGCAGAACTGCATATGGCAGGGCCTACACATATGCAGCTGCAAGATCTAGGATGACTCAGAGTCCACCATCAGATGTGAATGCAAATCCATTAGCACCATGTTGGCGCTGCAGGGATAATCATCGAGCCCATCAATGCCAATTCAAGCACTACATGTGCAAAGGCTGTGAAATAAAGGGGCACCTTCAGTGAATGTGCAAGAGTGCTGCGACTCACCACGTGGCAGAGTCGGCAGAGGATGATCGATCCGGTGCGGATCATGCAGACAAACAAGAGAGGCAACTCAACCTGAGGAAGACGTGTATGGGGTACACACCTTCACCACCAAGAGCCCTCCTATCATGCTGAAAGTCAAATTGAATGATATTCCGCTATCAAATGGAGTTGGACACGGGGGCGAGTCAGTCAATTATGAGCCAGAAGGTTTTTGAGAAACTGTGGGGCAACAAGGCACAAAGGCCCAATCTGAGCCCAATTCAGACAAAGCTGCACAACTCCACCAAAGAGTTCATACCAGTCATTGGCAGTGCGGCAGTTAAGGTATCGTACGATGGAGCTGCGCATGATTTATCACTGTAGATTGTACCAGGCGATGGCCCAACGCTATTCGGCAGAAGCTGTCTGGGAAAGATTCGATGGAACTGGAATAACATCAAAGCACTATCTTCAGTGGATGATGCCTCATGCACCCAAGTGCTGAGCAAGTTTCCGTTGCTATTTGAACCAGGCATCGGCAACTTCACAGGCGCCAAGGTGCAGATCCATCTAGTGCCCGATGCAAGGCCCGTTCATCACAAGGCTCGAGCTGTTCCATATATGATGAGGTAGAAAGTCGAGATTGAACTGGACAGACTTCAATGAGAGAGAATCATATCTCATATCACCAGTTGAGTTCAACGAGTGGGACTGTCTGATTGTTCTGGTGTTGAAAAGCGATGGCACAGTCAGAATCTGCTGAGACTACAAGATAATGTTCAACCGAGTCTTGTTACAAGACCAGTACCTGCTACCCAAGGTGGATGACCTGTTGCAACATTAGCGGGGAGGAAGTCGTTCACCAAGTTAGACCTAACCTCCGCCTTCATGACACAGGAGCTGGCTGAATCTTCGAAAAGATTGACGTACATCAACACGCACAAAGAACTGTTTACATACCACAGGTGCCCTTTTGGGATTCGCTCGGCTGCTGCCGTATTCCAGAGGAACATGGAGAGTCTGCTGAAATCGGTTCCGCACACCGTTTTGTTTCAAGACGACATCCTGATCACCGGTCATGACACCACCGAACACCTGCACAACCTGGAAGATGTTCTAAGTCGACTAGACAGAGTGGGACTCAGGCTGAAATGCTCCAAGTGTGTTTTCCTGGCACCAGAGGTCGAATTTTTGGGGAGAAAGATTGTGGCAGACGGCATCAGACCACGGACTCAAAGACAGAGGCCATCAAGAATGCACCCAGACCACAGAATGTGATGGAGCTGCGTTCGTTTCTGGGACTCCTCAACTATTTTGGTAACTTTCTACCCGGGCCAAGCTCTTTACTGGAACCATTGTGCATGTTGCTACGTAAGGGGATGACTGGGTTTGGGGTAAATCTCAAGAGACAGCCTTTGAGAAGGCCAGAATCCTATTTTGTTCTAATAAGTTACTTGTACTGTATGACCCGTGCAAACGATTAGGGCTAGCTTGTAATGCATCTTCGTACGGGGTCAGCTGTGTGTTACTGCAAGCCAATGTATCGGGCAAACTTCAACCGGTTGCATACGCATCTAGAAATCTGTCTAAGGCTGAGAGAGCCTATAGTATGGTCGAGAAAGAGGCATTAGCATGTGTATATGGTGTTAAGAAAATGCACCAATACCTATTTGGACTTCAGTTTGAGCTTGAAACCGACCACAAACCGCTCATTTTACTATTTTCAGAAAGCAAAGATATAAACACCAATGCTTCGTCCCGCATCCAAAGATGGGCACGAACATTGTCCGCCTATGACTATGTTATCCGCCACAGACCAGGCACGGAGAACTGTGCTGATGCAATCAGTTGGCTACCATTTCCCACTACTGGGGTGGAAATGACGCGGCCCACAGACTTGCTTCTGGTCATGGATGCTTTTGAGAGCGAGGGGCCACCCATCACTGCTCGCCAGATCAGGACTTGGACCAGCCAGGATCCTGTGCTATCACTTGTAAAAAGTTGCATCTTCAATGGGAGCTTGTCGGCTGTTCCCGCGGAAATGCAAGACGAAATTAAGCCGTTTCACCGACGCAAAGATGAAATGTCCATCCAGTCGGATTGTCTCTTCTGGGGTAATCATGTGGTTTTGCCAAAAAAAAGCGGGAGAAAGTTTATAGGTGACCTACACGATACCTGCCCAGACATAGTCATGATGAAGGCTATAGCCAGGTCACATGTTTGGTGGGCCAGCATTGACTCGGATTAGAGTCATGCATGCACCAGTGCAACACTTGCTCACAATTGAGCAATGCACCAAGGGAAGCTCCATTGGGTCTGTGGTCATGGCCCTCCAAATAGTGGTCCACGATCCACGTAGATTTTGCTGGCCCCTTTCTCAGAAAGATGTTTTTAGTTGTAGTGGATGCTTACTCTAAATGGATTGAATGCATAATCATGTCATCAAGCACATCCACTGCCACCATTGAAAGCCTCCGGGCTATGTTCGCCACCCATGACTTGCCCAATGTCCTTGTCAGTGACGATAAACCATGTTTCACCAGCTCAGAATTCAATGAGTTTAGGACCCACAATGGCATCAAGCATGTCAGGTCTGCCCCGTTTAAGCCCGCGTCCAACCATCAAGTAGAACGGGCAGTCCAAACTATCAAGCCGAGCTTGAAACGCGTGACAGAAGGCTCCTTGCAGACCCGCTTATCTCGGGTTCTGCTCAGCTACCGACGTAACCCCGTTCGCTCACTGGTGTATTCCCTGCAGAATTGTTAATGAAGAGAGCACTCAAAACCAGGCTCTCCCTAGTCCATCCGGGTCTAAATGATCATGTGGAAACCCGGCGTCACCAGCAAAACATGCACCACAATCGCGCGGCTGTATCACATGACATTGACGTTAACGACCCTGTGTTTGTCTTTAATTACGGTCATGGTCCTAAATGGGCCGATGACACTGTCTTGGCCAAGGAGAGGAATAGAGTGTATTGTGTCTGTAAGCACTCTAATAATGGTTCCACGAGGTAAGGTATTGTACTTGAACTGTGGTGACCTTAATCCATTTATTGCAGCTCCTGAGTGAGGCTACCGCATGGTGAGCTCCCTTTTATACCTGGTTACCTGTCGTGTACAGGTGACTCCTAGGTCTCCACCAGTTGCACCCTCTGGTGGTACAAGCATAGTGTATACAGTGTGAAGGTACATCCAGTAGTCTTATGTAACTGTACATTGAGTGTACAGAGAGTATACTTATGTTATACATACACAACAGAATGTTTATAGTCAAACTATTGAATGGACAAACATGCAGAAAGCATTTGGATCAGACCAAACTGCGGTTCACCAACAACCAGGAACAACCTGAAGACGACATCACCATCATCGATCCACCAGCACACACCCAAACAGCAATCGACCTCACCATTCCCAACAGTCCTGTCAGACCAGCCACGCCGCAGTGCAGCAATGGTCCGGCCAATTCACCCATGCCACAGTTTGAACTCAGACGATCAACCAGGGAGTGTAGGGCCCGGCATCGTCTCAACTTGTAAATAATTTGTATCAAAGACTTTTGGGGGGGAGTGATGTTATGTATGTAAACATTGTAACTGTGTAAGACTTGTCACCAGAGGGCGCAACTGTTGGAGGCTCAAGGGTCACCTGCACACCTCGTGCAAGGGACTATAAAAGGTTGTCTGCCAGGCTGCTTAGGCACTCTGAAGTTGTATTAAAGAGACTAAGGTCACATCAGTTTTAGCTCACAGTACTCAGTCTTGTGGAGTTCTTCCATACTTAACAATTTCCCTTTCATAAATCCATGTTGACTCTGCTTGATTAAATTATGCTTTTCCAAATGTTCTGCTACTTCTTCCTTAATAATGGACTCCAGCATCATGGCTGCTGCCAGGATACCAGGCATCAACTGCCATGATTTTGCGGTTGTGGTCGCACACCAGCTGGACATTGAGGGAGTGGAATCCCTTGCAGTTACGCAAGATTTCGGCCTTGTTCTTTGGTGCCCTCAATGCCACGTGGGTGCAGTCTATGGTGCCCTGAACCCTAGGGAAGTCCGTTATCATCACAAATCCGGTCTGCCATTCCAATTGCTTCTCCCTGCTCATAAGAAAGCTTATGTAGTCCCTCCTCATCTGTAACCTGACGGATGGAGCTATGTGTAGCAAATTAAGTATTAGCTATGTCAGCTATTGCAGCTTGCAAGGATCCAGTCGCATAGAAACTCAGGGCATTAGTGACCTTTGATGTGACTGACAGAGCTGTTCTCAACCTTGTTTGAGGCTGCAGGTCTGGCTGCAGGAGATTGCACAGCTCCATGACGACATCTTTGCAGAATCACAGTCTCCGGAGACACTGGTCATCAGTGAGGTCCATGCAGGAGGACTGCTGTCTGTAGACCCTTTGACGATTGGGCCTTCTGCCACCACATCTGTGTAGGCATCTTCCTCTCACAACTGCCTCATTGCCTTCCCCCTCCTGCTCTTGTTGGCTCTCACCCTCTGCAGCCTGGTGCTGGAAAGCATCTGCCTCCTGTTCATGCTGCCTGCTCTCCATCTGCCTCAA
The DNA here is from genome assembly GCF_044704955.1 of Pristiophorus japonicus. Lineage (NCBI taxonomy): Eukaryota > Metazoa > Chordata > Chondrichthyes > Pristiophoridae > Pristiophorus > Pristiophorus japonicus. Next base: position 278,848,867 of record NC_091980.1, on the reverse strand, counting down.
TCTGTGGTGCTGGGGGTCTGCGTACCTGACCCTCCTCCTAACGGCAGGCCCTTCCTGAGGTCCTTCCTGGTGCACCTCTCTGGGTTGTGCTCTGTCACCATCTCCATGGCTTTCTGCATCTTCCTCAGCCATGTGTGCTGCGTCCGTTGCCCAGCAGTTCTCCAGCCATTGGGGCCGGCGCCGCCTTCTCCTGCGAGCCTCCCTGCCGCGCACAGTGAGCAGGAGGTGTTCTGCTGCCAGCACTGACACCATTTATTAAACCTCTTCAAGCACAGCCTCTTCAATCAGTGCTCTCTGTGGCTGACTGTGAAGCAGTGTCCAAATCCGGTCTCAACAACTCAACTCTGAATGTTTTAACCTTCGAAAGTAATCTGGTTGACAACAATGGTTGGAGCCGCACCGCGCCTTTAAATGCCGCTGGCGGTCTTCAGCATGCAATGTGCTCTGACCCAAAAACCTGTGGTTGGAAGCTCATTTAAGGTGCGCGCTTTGATGACCGTTACCGACGTATGCACAGGAGTGGGGCGGAAGTGGGGGGAGCGAGGCGGTGACGTACACCACCAGAAATATCACTGAGGGTAATGCCGCGACGTCGGTCAATCCGCGCCGACTGGGCGGTCAGTCTGCACCGATCCATGGCCGCCGCTTTCAGCTGGCCACGGCTCTTATTGAAAGTGGCAATTTCGGCCCCTTTTTCAAACTGAGGAAAATCAGAATGAGAAATTTGGGAATCAGAAGAGGCCAAGCACCCCTAGGTGTACAGTTATATGTTTATGGATTGGAGGAGAGGGAAAATAGCACTAAAATATAACACATAGTCTCACGTTCTTCCTTGAGTGTCAGCTTGGATTAATTGTCAGTACCTTTGCAGTAACATTGTAAATTCAAGCACCACTTCAAGATTTTAGTGCATACTCTATGCCAACACTTCGGTGGTGCACTGAGAGAGTGCTGCATTGCTGAAGGTGCTGTCCTTCAGAGGAGATGCTATGGCGGATATCATAGATTCCACGACACTATTTGAAAAAGAGCTGGGAATTCTCTTACGGGTGAATTTCCCCATTGTATTCCGCATATTAGAAGTGTATAAATGGCGCAAGCAAAGTTTTTGATGAGAAGGTTTCGGTGGAAGACCTCTCTGCCGCTTGTGCGACTTTAAGCCACCTCCCCCAAGTTTCACCGTGTTCTTTCAGTATTCCCACGATCCGCCCGCCAAGTCCTCATTTTCCTCATATGCATATGCCAAAGTGACACAGCCAGAAACATAGCAACAGTTTCAGGCAGGAGAAGACCTCCGGTCCATTTAGTCGACCTATGCACAGTCTTCCCTTGGTGCATTTCTAATAACCCTGAACAACCATTTGTTGTGACATCACAGCTGCGGGTTTCCTAAGTTTGCACGACTATTCTGGGTAATGCAGAGTGGTATAGCTGAGGCACAGTAGTTGCCCCAGGATCAGTTGATACAAGTAGGTGAGGAATTCCTAATACAGAGCAATCCGGAGATTTTGAAGACAGATTTTGGCAGCTGAGAAACACTATTTAAAGTGGGGTGGTAGCGGGTTTGCCGACACACAGCTAGAGTTGCTTCCCAATGCTTCTCACAGGGTCAAACCTATCGCAAAGACGTGCAGTGAAGTTATTATAGAGTGAAGTGATAGAGCCAAGCACTTGTCCTCTCTTAAATAGAAAATAGAAAATGCTGGAAATACTTAGCAGGTCAGGCAGCACCAGTGGAGAGAGAAACAGAGTCAACGTCAAACAGGTCGATGAACTTTAGTCAGAACAGGCAGAAGTTAGAAATGTAACAGTTTTTAAGCAAGTGCAGGGGCAGGGAAAACTGGGAGGAGAGGAAAGAACAAAAGGAAAGGTCTGAGATAGGGCGGAAGGCAGGAGAGATTAAATGACAAAAGGTATGATGGTATAAAGCAAAAGGAGATGGTAATGGGACAAGGAAAGAAACAAAAGCTAAGTCTAGAAGAGATGTATTTAGGAATGGCAGACAAATCAACAGCTGCCATCTGAAAAAATAGGGGCAGAGGTTATGATCTGAAATTGTTAAACTTCCTCTCTTATCTGTTTGTCTCTTTTATATAGTCCCAAAAGCGCCTCCGAGGGATGCTGATGGGGCGCAACGAGGTTACTGCCCGGAGGAAGGGGTAAATAGTGCCTCCGGGGAAATTGCCCTGGAGGTTTGGGGGGGGGGGCGTTAACACCTAGCCCCATGATCTGCGCCCCAGGCTGGCGCACACACGCCGATGACGTCATCGCCATGTGCATTGACCCCTCCCTCACCACTCCATGCCGATCCCTCTGCGACCCGTGGGGGAAATTGCCCCGTAGGCAGCGAGGATGGCGCCAGCCAATGTCATAACGAGCTTCGCGGATTGCAAAGCTGGTGGACATCTGTTGCCGGGGCGTCCCTTAAAGGGGAGGCCGTGCCTTTTCCTGCGCTTGCCCCAAGAAAATGGCAAAAATCAAGGCACGTGATCTGCGTGGCAAGAAGAAGGAGGAGCTACTGAAGCAGTTGGATGACCTCAAGGTGGAACTCTCTCAGCTCCGTGTTGCTAAGGTAACTGGAGGAGCTGCATCCAAGCTTTCCAAGATCCGTGTCGTGCGCAAGTCCATTGCTAGAGTCCTTACTGTCATCAATCAGATGCAGAAAGAGAACTTGAGAAAATTCTACAAAGGCAAGAAGTACAAGCCTTTGGACCTGCGACCCAAGAAGACCTGTGCCATGCGTCGCCGACTAAACAAATATGAGGAGAGTTTGAAGACCAAGAAAATGCAACGGATAGAGCGCCTGTACCCCATGCGCAAATTTGCTGTGAAAGCATAAATGTTTTCCTACAGAAGTTATTAAATTTAAGAAAAGGAAAAAAAAAAGGGGAGGCCATTTGTGCCGTGGGCCTCGGCCGGGCCTCCCTCCTGCAATCCGGCACTCTGTTTTTTAAACTGTCTTTTTAAAGGCTGCACAGCCCATTTTTTTCTTTCCTACATCAATGCTTTGCAATTGTATGCATTAAGTTTAATTTGCCACTGTTTGACCCACTCATACTTTGTTTAACTTAATTTTTATAGTTCTTGCGCTACCCCATTTTATTTCACTGCCTCTCCTAGTTTGGTATCTTTGGCAAAATTAATCTATTTGCATAGAATACAAGTCATTGATATTAACTGTAATGATCCCAACACTGTACTTTGGGGCACCCAAGTCAGTGCCTACCCACACACTCTGCTGAGTTCAATTAAACAGAGAACTTGGATAGAAGAGCTGAATTACCTAGCAAAGTGTTACTGATCTTTGGCAGATATCCATGTAACCTGGTAAGAATTACAAGGACTAATGTTAAGCTACATTTATTGCCAGAGATAACTCTTCCTCAGTTGTTGAGACTTCACAGCTAATTCCAGGATCAGGCATTCCTGGTGAGGAGCAGTGTTCACAAGGGGCACTGTTCAGGAAAATCTCAGGCAGCAGTGTCTGATTTTTCATCCATTGACTGTGATTTCCCGAGCATCCTGATTTGGGAAATCAGTCCTTTCCTCAGTATAGAAAGGTCAGTTTAAGGAAAAGTGTTTTGAAGCTGATTCAGTTAACTTTCTCAAGTACTTTAAGTTGAAGCTAGCACATCTGTCAGCAACATGGGACATCTAGACAGATAACACATTAGTTGTGAAGCTGTTGTTATGGGAGCTTGTAAAAGCAACATGACATTAATATGACCCCATCTATCTGTCAACTGAACTAATGAGGAGCGTACACCATATGCCTGTGGAGAAAATAACATGACACAAAACACATAAACCTATAAAAACGACAGAGAAAATAGATACTTTATTCCTCAAGACAACATTTTTTAACAGCTTAATAGAAGAATGAAAATGCACTGAAGTTTTCAGTCAGCTAGTATAAGAGGCAGGGAAAGCAATTGTTCCGATAGGGATGCCATACTGGAGAGCCACCTTATGACCATTATTTTGTGCTCATAGAAGATCTACAGAAATAAATTAATTTGTTGCAAGAAAATGTTGTGGAATTGGGTTAGCACACTGTTTCTTCACCACTGGAAACTGAGTTTCAATCCTACCCAAGCTAATGGGTTAAGTATTCTTCTTCTCTGTCAATGGTATAAGGTGCTACATAAAATATGCTTTCTCCCATAGCTCAGTACTAAACATTGTACTCACTCAGAGCTAATAGTGGCTGCTGGAGTGGAAATATGGGGGTGGCCTTTTGAAGCTGGAGTTAAAATATTTAGGCCTAGGTTTTCCAATCAAAATACTGATGGTCACCAATTAAAATGAATATTTATCGCAAAAGTTTTTTTTTTAAATCCTCAAAAGGTAAGCCATCTGGTTTCATGCTCTTATTCGGATTGCATATCGTCTCCACTTCCATGGTCTTAGGAGTAAAGACTCTGTTGACCAATCTGGTTTGATTCGCTTTGGCTTGTTAGGCTAGGGACTTATTTGATACATAATCCCATTCATTAAGTTGTTTTTTTTCTAATAACTACACTGCCATAAAAATTGTACTCAGGATTTTTAGCACTTCCAGTTTATAGAATGGGGATACATGAACTTCTTGTTTTTTCTTGAAAGTATTCATTAAAAACACGGGAGCGTAATTACTGCTGTTCTTGACGTATGGGTTGAATGAGGCTACATTCCTGGCACAGACACAATGGGCTGAATAGCCTCTTTCTGTGCCGTAAATGTCTGATTTTGTTGTGAGGCACGCACCATTAGCTGTATTATGCACAACACTGTGTCCTACTTCAAAACAGACAAAAAACAAAGAAATAAGCCACATATCAGTCACTGTGGAGTTGCCAATCTTTCCCTGTCTGTGGCACCCGTGACTTATGGATCTGCTACATGCTGAAAGAATCATTATGTTCCATCATCTTGATTGAATTATCCTCTATATCTCCCACTGCAAAGTGGTCTCTCTGAGGCTCAGAGCTTTCTATGCCATGCCAAAAATTCTTAATTCCTACAAAAAAATTAGAGGAAGTTGACTTGTTTGATAGAATGATCAATGATATAATCTGGCATTTGCCCAGTTGATTCCTTCTATGAATATTTCAAATAAAACAAATGAATATCCTTTGACATTGCCTGCAGTAAGTTGGAGACACTCAGATATGGATTATTTTATTCCTGTTCTGTCTATGTTGAAAATGTGTCATTTGCATTGATGTGTATGCAATGTGGTGTCTATATAGATGTCTGCTTCCGATTGATGAGCATTTCTTGCGTTGACCTTTCTCTTTCTCTGTCCTATGTTGTAACTATTTGATCTTGACCTGGTTGAATCTGAAGTGGCCACAATGTTCCGTTGAATCTGTGCCCCATTTCTATTTCTTGGGATGTCTGAAAAATACTGCACAGCCAATGAAGTACCTTTGAAGCGTAATCGTTGTTATTGTGCAGGTAAATGTAGCAGCCCATTTGTAGACATCCCACAAACAGTAATGAGGTAAATGACCAGCTATTCTAATTTTGGAGGTGTTAATTGAGGGATAAATATTGGCCAGAACACCAGAAGAACCACCCTGCTCTTCTTCAAATAATGCAATGGGATCTTTTACACCCACTTAAACAGACAGACAGAATCTCAGATTAACATCTTATCCAAAAGACGACACCTCAGACAGGCCAACACAATCTCAGCAGTGCAATTCTGTCCTATCTGTCTCATTACATTAAATTGCAGCAAAAATACAACGCTGTTGGTGTTGATCCTCCATAGTCCTAATCCCAGGCGCTATACTGTTCCTGTAATATATAGTTCCATCTAGTGAACTACTGCTCCACCTAGTGGACTACTGTGGTAATGCAGACATTGTTGTTTTTAATGAAGAAATCAGGTCACCTGACAAGTTCCTGCATTGAAGCCATCATGTGAAGTCTGTGTGTTTGTGATGTTATAAAGAATATACCGCATTGGCAATGAAGGATGGGATAATCGGATAACCTAGCTGAAATATTTGTTGGTCGATGATTCCAGCCAAATAACAGAGCGACTAGAGAGGTCATTTGTTTGCAGAACAGCTAAAAATCCAAGGTAAATTACAAACACACCTGGCTGAACTGCCAGAATCCAGCTTGCTATGCATATGGGAATAATAGGACGCTTGGGTACATTTCAATGCGACCGTGAGATTTTCAGAGCATATATGAAGCAGGTAGAAATGTTTGTCATGGCAAATTGTATCATTGTAGACCCCGATGATGAAAACCGGGAGGTTTAAGAAAGAAGACGGGATATTTTCTTAATGACGCAGGCTCCGAGGCATATGAAACCCTGAAAAATGTGTTTGTTCCTCCAAGTCAAAGGACACATCACTTATGGAGATTCTAAGCAATTTAGAACAGCACTACAGTCCTGAGCCCCTGGAAATTACTGAAAGTTATCGTTTTGGAATATGAGATCAATTAACTGACGAGATTATCAGTGAGTACATTGTAGCATTAAAAAAGCTATCTATTCACTGTCATTTCAGAGCATTGCGTGACCGCTTTGTTTGTGGGATGAAAAATGAAGCAATCAAGAGGACATTGTTGACAACTCCAAACTTGACTTTTGAGTTAGCTTGTTAGACAGCTATATCAATGGATATGGCCGACCAATATTCCTGAGAATTTTGTGCCATTTCCAGTCATCAGACAACCAAGTTTCTATAGGTATATCAAAAGAAAAAGAGTGGCTAAAGTAAATGTTGGTTCCTTAGAGGACGAGACTGGGGAATTAGTAATGGGGAACATGGAGATGGCAGAAACTCTGAACAAGTATTTTGCATCAGTTTTTATGGTAGAGGACACGAACAATATTCCAACAGTGAATAGTCAAGTGGCTATAGAGGGGGAGAAACTTAACACAATCACAATCACTAAGGAGGTGGTGCTCAGTAAGATAATGGGACTAAAGGCAGAAAAATTCCCTGGACCTGATGGCTTACATCCTCGGGTCTTAAGAGAAGTAACGGCAGGGATTGTAGATGCATTGGTTGTAATTTACCAAAATTCCTTCGATTCTGGGGAGATCCCAGCAGATTGAAAAACTGCAAATGCAATGCCCCTATTCAAAACAGGAGGCAGACAAAAAGCAGGAAACTATAGACCAGTTAGCCTAACATCTGTGGTTGGGAAAATGTTGGAGTCCATTATTAAAGATGCAGTAACAGGACATTTGCAAAGCAAAATTTGGTCAGGCAAAGTCAGTATGGATTTATGAAGGGGAAGTCATGATTGACAAATTTGCTGGAATTCTTTGAAGATGTAACAAACAGGGTGGATAAAGGGAACAGGATGGATGTGGTGTATTTGGACTTCGAGAAGGCATTTGACAAGGTGCCACACAAAAGGTTAATGCACAAGATAAAAGTTCATGGGGTTGGGGGTAATATATTAGCATGGATAGAAGATCAGCTGAAAAACAGAAAACAGAGAGTCGGGATAAATGGTTCATTCTCTGGTTGGCAATCAGTAACAAGTCAGGTGCCGCAGGGATCAGTGTTGGGACCCCAACTATTTACAATCTATATTAACGACTTGGAAGAGGGGACTGAGTGTAAAGTAGCCAAGTTTGCTGATGATACAAAGCTGGGAGGATGGGCAATGTGTGAGGTGGGCATAAAGAGGCTGCAGGAGGACATAGACAGGCTAAGTGAGTGAGCAAGAATTTGGCAGATGGAGTATAATGTTGGAAAGTGTGAGGTCATGCACTTTGGCAGCAAAAATCAAAGAGCAAGATATTATTTAAATGGAGAAAGATTGCAAAGTGCTTCATTACAGCAGGGCCTGGGGGTACTTGTGCATGAAACATAAAAGGATAGTATGCAGGTACAGCAATTGATCAGGAAGGCCAATGGAATCTTGGTCTTTATTGCAATGGCGATGTAGTATAAAAACAGGGAAGTCTTGCTACAGGTATTGGTGAGGCCACACCTGAATACTACTTGCAGTTTTGGTTTTCATATTTATGAAATGATATACTTGCTGTGGAGGCAGTTCAGAGAAGGCTCACTAGGTTGATCCCGGGAATGAGGGGGTTGACTTATGAGGAAAGGTTGAGAAGGTTGGGCTTCTACTCATTGGAATTCAGAAGAATGAGAGGTGATCTTATCGAAATGTATAAGATTATAAGGGGGCTTGACAAGATGGATGCAGAGAGGATGTTTCCACTGGTGGGGGAGACTAGAACTAGAGGGCATGATCTTAGAATAAGGGGCCGCCCATTTAGAATGAGATGAGGAGAAATTTCTTCTCTCAGAGGGTTGTGAATCTGTGGAATTCACTGCCTCAGAGAGCTGTGGAAGCCGGGACATTAAATACATTTAAGACAGAAATAGACAATTTCTTAAATGATAAGAGGATAAGGGGTTATGGGGAGCAGGTAGAAAGGTGGAGCTGAGTCCATGATCAGATCAGCCATGATCTTATTGAATGGCGGAGCAGGCTCGAGGGGCCTTATGGCCTACTCCTGCTCCTATTTCTTATGTTCTTGTGTTCTTATGTGAATTGCCTGTAGGTTAAAAGTAAAAGGCAGTTGGGCCCCAAGGCCTCAGCAATTGGCCAAAGTAACAGAGCATTAAAGTCATGATATCGGTGCCTGGGACAACACATTGCTCAAAGTTGTCCACATATGAAGGCAGAGTGTTTTTTTCTGCAGGAAAACTGGGCATCTTGCAAAGGCATGTTGACTGAAGAGTAAACCAACCTTTAAGGCTATAAGTAGAAATCCCCAGAGACAACATAGCATGGAAGAAAAGCAACAAGACGAGGAGATACACGTCATCAGGAGCACAAAGGTATCACACAACAATTCACAAAGTATCGTCATCCAAGTAGATGTTGCAGGAACCAGGATACCCATGGAAATCGACACTGGTGCATCCGTGAGTGTAGTACTGGAATTGCTATACCTCGACAAATTGCGTGATTTCCCATTGGAGAAATCCAAGGTAGAGCTGCGAGGCTACTCAGGAGAAAAAATTCCTGTGATAGGTCGTATCACCGTACCGGTGAAATGCAAGGATCAATATCAGAGCTTGCCTCTCTTATTGTGGCAGGAGACAAGTCTGTCTTATTAGGTAGAAGTTGGTTGGGATCACTGAAGCTGGATTGGAATGAGATTTTTTGTGTTGAAAAGACATTTGTATCAGAGGATGATGTCATCAAGAAGTATCTGAAGGTGTTCTGTGAAACAGGCAGTCCAATCCAAGGCTTCAAGGCGAGTGTCAGGGTACAGAAGGATGCTAAACCAGTTTACTGCAAGTCACGTCCCGTACCATATGCATTCAAGGAGGGAGCTGAAAAATAACTCAAAAGACTAGAGACTGAGAACATTATCTCTAAGGTAGCTCTATGTAATTGGCCTACACCCATTGTTGTTGTACCTAAATCAAATGGTAAGGTAAGGTTGTGTGGTGATTATAAAGTAACCATACACCAGTCCGAGATGGTCTCCCCAATACATTGCCAAATGTAGAAGATTTGTTCACAATGCTGACAGGTGGTCAGATCTTCTCAAAGTTACAAATGCCTACTTATAACTTGAACTAGATGAGGAGTCCAAGTCATTCTTGACTATAAATACTCATCTTTGCCTATATCAATTTAATAGGCTACCATTTGGAGTGTCTTCTGCCCCCACCATATTCCAAGGAGTGATGAACCAGATTTTGCAAGGCATTGAAGGGGTAGTATCTTATTTAGATGACATACTAATTTCAGCACCAAACAGGCAAATCTATAAAAACATATTGAATGAAGTGCTCGAATGGCTAGAGAAGCACAGAGTACGATTGACTGCTCAAAAGTGTGAGTTATTTCAAAACTCAGTGGAGTACTTAGGGCACAGAGTAGACAAAGATGGTTTACATTCAACCAAGTGAAAGCTGGATGCACCCACTCCCAAGAATGTCATTTTTGGCTCTTTTGAACTATTATGGGAAGTTCCTACCAAATTTGACAAAAGTATTACATGCACTGTTGAAAAAACAAGTTTTTTCAGAAGAATTTGATGCAACATTCAAGCAGAATAGAATAAAAGGATTGGAGCCATCTTGAAGTCTGTGTGTTATGGTGTCGTAAGGAACATGTGTGATCATGGACAGATTAAGTTTGTTCACATTGGCCATATTTTACCTACAGATGTGGAAGGAGTTGAAAGTTGGAATGATTCGATTATTTCTGACTCATCAGATAATCTTATTACAATTACAATGCGAGTAGCATATCCTACTTCAAATGCACTACAAACACGTCCAAGAGAAAGTCAGAATTTAAGTCTGAATCTGAGTCAGGCAGACAAACAGTCTGAAGTTGTAGAGAGTTCAAATGTAGATCAAGGGTATCCTTTGGAGCAAAACTTTCCTCAGGATCAGCCCAGAATGAGTCTAAGTTCAACACCATGTTCGGGATGTTCTGTTCGAGAGCGAAGGTATCCTCTTCAAAACAGAAAACCCATGGTTAAGTCTGATTTGTAAATAAGTCCATATCGTTTGTTATGCATACCATGCAAGTTATATATGATGATTGTGTGTTATAATAATTACTTCTTCATTAAGGAGGGAGAAGTGTGCTATATAGTTCCATCTAGTGGACTACTGCTCCACTTAGTGGACTACTGTGGTAATGTAGACATTGCTGTTTTTAATAAAGAGATCAGGTCACCTGACATGTTCCTATGTTTAAGTCATCTTATGAAGTCAGTGTGTTTGAGATGTCGTAAAGAACATACCACAGTTCCCATATCTATTTATTCCCCTTTCTCTCAACCACCTATTTAAATGTTAATACGCTTCAATCACTAACTCCGGTGGTATATTCCACAACCTCGTAATCCTGTGCGTAAAGAAAAGGTTTCTCCTGCTCCCTGATCTCAATCTCTTACATCGATATTTCTCTGTATTGTATTTGTCTGTTACTATATGTGAATTTGTATGTACCCTGAGTTCTTTGTGAAAATCTGTACTTCTCGTGTCTGGTGTAAGTTACAAAGAAGGAAGATTTATTCATTCTTGGGATGTAGGCTTCGCTGGCAAGACCAGCATTTATTGCCCATCCTGAATAATTTTAAAGAAAAAGTAGGGGGATCAGTGCTTGAAATTATTTTTAAATTATGTTTGTCTGTATGAACAGGAAAAGGGGAAGGAGGTAGCAGGGCAATGGAGAGAAGGAAAACGTAGTGGGTGGGCAGAGGGAGTGGATGGAATGGTGGGCAGAGAAAGAGGGAGTGGGATGGTGGGCAGAGCTTAAGCAGTGCAGGAGCAAGTAGGTGGGGCAGGACGAGGGCCCAAGATCATTTTGAAAGTGCAAGCAACAACAGGGATGGAAGGAACAGGAATTGGGGAGGGAGCAGGAGAGATTTCTGAAGAATAGGGTAGGGCAGGATGTATATATGGAGGAGCAGAGCAAAATACAAAGAGGAGGGAAGAAATAATATCAGAGGCATTGAAACAAAGCCAGTGATGGAGGTAACAGCAGGGGAGTCAACAGGCAGAGGGTAATGTATAATTATGTATAGGAGCAATGTACTAAAATATAGTCAGAAGTCCGTAACATGCACATAGGATCCTGGAAAATATACAGAACAATTTCCAATCAAGCAGCAAACCATGAAAATAAGACAAACAAAAATGGTATAAAACAAAGAAGTGAAAATAAATTAAACTGCACTTTACGGTTAGGATCCTGAAATACTTGGAAGATTGTGTGCGCACAAACAGAATTCAAAACAATGGCATTTCTTATAACGCACAGGGTTACTCGGATTGGAGAGTTTTGCAAAAGATTGGGAGACGCAAGACTTGGGTTGAGAATCTGGATAAAAAGCTGTAAAACGCGATGGCCAGGAGAGGCAGAAATTTTTTTTGAAGGTGCGTGACAGGAGAGCTCAATATGCAAGACTTTGGTCAGGATATGTGAAGAATGGGTGAGGCAGTAGAGAACAATCTAATGGCTGAGCCTTAAGAGTTGACCAGGCCATGAAACATAAAGAGGCAAAAAATAAGGCAGAGAGAAAGGAGGTGGGAAGCTAACAGGTGGAGAAGACTGTGAAACAAGAAATAAATAAGAAATGCAAAGCATAATTAAAAGAAATAGAAGATTTTACAAAAACCATACCTGCAAACAGTGATGGAGGTTGCAGTGAGTACAACAATTGTCTGCACTGCTCCACCCAGTGGCAGGGGCATGCAACTACATTGTGACAGGTCAGGAAAAATGTTTCCAATTTAGATAGGATTTTGCCATTTTAAATATTTACAGGATAGTTTACAATACTAAGGGGTCGAAATTCGGTACTGTCGTTTTTGAGGCAGTGTCACTGCCTGAGTGCTGAATACAATGGTAAGTTGACGCCCGCTCATCCATTTTGGATTTCGACGCTCCTTTTGCCACCCTCTATAAAGCACGCTATAAATGTTTCAGCAGCATTAACAGCCATGAGGAGCTGACAGGACTTCACAGGTTATATATGAGGATGGAGGCTGACAAATGGAAAACATCTCAGCTGGATGCCAGAACTTCAAACACCTCCTTAGCCAAGGATCTTTTTTATATTCTCATTTTTTGCCAATTAGTGGCGGAGCGGTGCGGGATGGTTTGCATTTACTGGTGGATTTCCAGGAGGCATAAAGTGTTTGTGGGTCAGTAAATCAATGTGTGAAACCTTGTGGAAAAAGCTTTTAGTTCAGAATTGAACAGCTGCATAAAACTACAAATCCCTTGGTGGATTCCCAACAAATCAAAACAACAAATTCCTAAAGAGAGTCAGATTGCCTAGAAACCTGTTGCAACATTTAAAGATCATCTCTGATAAGATCTCTTTTACCTTTATGATAGCATCATCAGAACATTACCCCCTCGCAAATCTGGATCCAACTGCTTAAGATTTTAAGGAATTATAATAAGAACATAAGAACATAAGAAATAGGAGCAGGAGCAGGCCAGACGGCCCCTCGAGCATGCTCCACCATTTAATACAATCATGGCTGATTTGATCATGGACTCGGGTCCACTTCCCCACCCGCTCCCCATAACCCCTTATTCCCTTATCGGTTAAGAAACTGTCTGTCTCTGTCTTAAATTTATTCAATGTCCCAGCTTCCACAGCTCTCTGAGGCAGCGAATTCCACAGATTTACAACCCTTTGAGAGAAGAAATTCCTCCTCACCTCAGTTTTAAATGGGCAGCCCCTTATTCTAAGATCATGCCCTCTAATTCTAGTCTCCCCTATCAGTGGAAACATCCTCTCTGCATTCACCTTGTCAAGCCCCCTCATAATCTTACACGTTTCGATAACATCACCTCTCATCCTTCTGAATTCAAATGAGTAGAGGCCCAACCTACTCAACCTTTCCTCATAAGTCAACCCCCTCATCTCTGGAATCAACCTAGTGAACCTTCTCTGAACAGCCTCCAAAGCAAGTATATCCTTTCTAAAATATGGAAACCAACACTGTACGCAGTATTCTAGGTATGGCTTCACTAACACCTTTTATAACTGTAGCAAGACTTCCCTGCTTTTATACTCCATCCACTTTGCAATAAAAGCCAAGATTCCACTGGCCTTCCCGATCAATTGCTGTTCCTGCATACTAACCTTTTGTGTTTCATGCACTAGGACCCCCATGTTCCACTGTACTGCAGCACTTTGCAATTTTTCTCCATTTAAATAATAACTTGATCTTTGATTTTTTTCTGCCATAGTGCATAACCTCACACTTTCCTACATTATACTCCATCTGCCAGATTTTTGCTGACTCACTTAGCCTGTCTATGTCCTTTTGCAGGCTTTTTGTGTCCTCCTCACACATTGCTTTTCCTCCTATCTTTATATCATCAGCAAACTTGGCTACGTTGCACTCGGTCCCTTCATCCAAGTTGTTATTATAGATTGTAAATAGTTAGGGTTCCAGCACTGATCCCTGCAGCACCCCACTAGTTACTGATTGCCAACCCGAGAATGAACCATTTATCCCGATTCTCTGTTTTCTGTTAATGAGTTAGTTAGCCAATCCTCTATCCATGCTAATATATTACCCCCGACCCCATGAACTTTTACCTTGTGCAGTAACCTTTTATGTGGCACCTTGTTAAATGCCTTCTGGAAGTCCAAAGACACCACATCCACTGATTCCCCTTTATCTACCCTGTTCATTGCATCCACAAAGAATTCCAGCAAATTTGTCAAATCCATAAATCCATGCTTACTCTGCCTGACTGAATTATGCTTTTCCAAATGTCCTGCTATTGCTTCTTTAATAATGGACTCGAACATTTTCCCAACAACAGATGTTAGGCTAACTGGTCTATAGTTTCTTGCTTTTTGTCTGCCTCCTTTTTTAAATAGGGGCGTTACATTTGCAGTTTTCCAATCTGCTGGTACCTCCCCAGAATCCAGGGAATTTTGGTAAATTACAACCAATGCATCCACTATCCCTGCTGCTACTTCTCTTAAGACCCTAGGATGCAAGCCATCAGGTCCAGGGGATTTATCCACCTTTAGTCCCATTATCTTACTGAGTGCCACCTCCTCAATGATTGTGATTGTGTTAAGTTCTTTCCCCCCTTGACTATTCACTGTTGGGATATTTTTAGTGTCCTCTACTGTTAAGACTGATACAAAATATTTGTTCAGAGTTTCTGCCATCTCCATGTTCCCCATCACTAATTCCCCAGTCTCGTCCTCTAAGGGACCAACATTTACTTTAACCACTCTTCCTTTTTATATACCTGTAGAAACTCTTGCTATCTGTTTTTATATTTCGTGCTAGTTTACTTTTATAGTCTATCTTCCCTTTCTTAATCATTTTTTTAGTCATTCTTTGCTGGCTTTTAAAAGCTTCCCAATCTTTTGTTCTCCCACTTTGGTCACTTTGTATTCCCTTGTTTTTAATTGGATACCATCCTTTATTTCTTTAGTTAGCCACAGATGGCTATCTTTTCTCTGACACCATCTCCTCCTCACTGGAATATATTTAGCTGAGAGTTATGAAATACTTCTTTAAATGTACAGCACTGTTCATCAACCGTCCTATACTTTAATCTATTTTCCCAGTCCACATTAGCCAACTCTACCCTTATATCTTTGTAGTCTCCTTTATTTAAGCTTAGTACGCTGGTTTGAGATCCAACTTAAAATTCCATAACCAATTATTTATGAAATAATTGGTTTTTGTGTCGAGTTTGCAAGACCCACTAAAAGCTGGCATGATTACTGAACATTTAAATACTTTTATGAGTAACCATTGGGGAAAGATTAGTATTACAGAGAACACAGATACATTCATATCATGAACTATTAAAAATTTAACAAACATCGGGTGACAGCTAATATTTTTGGAGCAGGTACGGCAACTTTTCTGTACATGGCCCACAGGTTCGCTCCTTTCTACCCCTTCTCGCTTCACTGCAAGCGGGAGACAGACACGACCGTCGGCCTCCTGCTGAGCTTAGCGCTGGAAAGAGCGCGTTACACCTCAAAATCAACACTGCGCTGATGTTAATTCGCAGCAATATACCGGTGGTGCCCACGCTCTCTCAGTAGGCGGCCGTTAACCTTGGTCGACGCTGTTACCGGCAGGTTTCCAGCATACTCTAATTTTTAGCCAAGATTTTTTTTGTAGAATATAGATGTAGCAGCTTTGTACATTTAGGAGCAATGAGTGTGGTGAGATTTTTTTTTAGATAATACCTGTACTTGTCAAGTCCTCTATGCTAATATTTGCTTTTGTTGATTTTCCAACAATTTAATTTTCCTCTCAGACGCTGTGATTTTTTTTGTACTTCTTTGCAGAGTTGCAAAGGATGGTGGGCAAAAAAATTATTATTTTCTATTGTTAAAAAAAGAGCTGCCTCAAAAACTCAAGGGGGTAGATTTTGACTTTATGAGATGGTGTAAAATAGGTGATAGTGAATCATGAGCCCATTTTACATCTCTCCTGACTTATATTTCCAATAGATTTGCTATCACCCGTTCAACAAAATAAAAATCTACCCCAACGAGTTTATCCAGTCAAAAGCTTAGCCCTACAGACATCACTGGTTCGACCCACGGTATGCAATGATCGGAGCCAACATGATGGTAGGACTGCTAGAGCAGGTCTCAGTGCCTCTAGACTGGGGCAAAGAAATTTAGCCAGGGTTCCCTTCCCTGTTTTCCCTCCAGTGACCCTTTCCTCAAAGTGCACCTGCGTGGGCATTGGGTGAGGACAGGATCAAGCTGAGTTGTAATATCCCCTTGCAACCTGCTGACCCTCAATGTCGAGACCTAGGCGTTAATAATGGGCACTTAGGTGAGCTCCCAGAGGGTGTCTAACAGCCGTGAATTCATACCCAAGGATGGTAGAAAATTGGCAACATAAATAAAAACACAAAGAGTGCACACTCTTTGACATTAAGATACTCCAAACAGGGTACTTGTGCTGAGTATGGTTTACAAAAGTATATTAAATGTTCATGAGTCGACAAAATAAAGGCTGGTCAGAAATGCAATTGCCAGTGACACGAATCAGAGTGTGTGACAGAACAGAATACAAATTTTGTTTGTCGATACAAATAAAAATTATTAGCAGAATGCAAATGTTGTGGTTAATAGTTTCAAATTAAGCACTTTACAGCACAATTATAATAGTGGGTTTCAAAGGCCCTGTTTGCTTTTAAAAACACATTGGAAGTTACTCATGAATTATGACATCCGATTTGGAGGAGTAATTATAATAGATAAAATAAATAAAGCATAATCTGATAAGACAATAGATCCAATGTCGCAATCTATAATATTGTCGCGCTGAGACTGTGAGATGAAAAATGGTCAATATCTCATTATAAGCCATCAAATTACAGTCTATGTACGGACTCTAACCATGTGTCATACAATATATAATCATTGTATTATCTTAATATAAAAGTCATTTAAAAAAATTTGGTTTGGTACAAACACATTTATCACTCTCACATGTTATTTGTATTTCAATCAGTTATAATACACCTCACTAACTTATGACTAAATAGCAATAATGGATTTCTGTGTACTGTCTTGGAAAATTGTGAATCGGGTAAGATTGACAAACTTTTATCTCCCTGTTATTAAATTTACCCTCAAATTGGAAATACAACACTCGTGTTATTTACTGCTTAATGCCTTTGGACATAGCGAAAATTTTTACGAGAGATTCCAGTCTGTGAATTAACACAAACTTCCTATCATGAAAATAAAAGTTATCTTAAACATTCGAACAGCCATTTATTTTTTTAAAGAGCTGATTGCTTGTTGTTCTCTGTAATTAATGGTCCATTGCTGAAACAATGCAAACCTACAGCTTTAAAGCCGATACTTCCTGCAAATGTAGTTTCATTAGTGGGTCATTCATTATGGGGAAAAATATTCTCTCACTTTCCTCATAAGAATTTCAGTCACTATATTCTTATTTCATTAGATTAAACTGACTTGGCTTTTCCATGAGAGAATTTGGGTGATTTCCTTTTAGCTTTGATAAATAGCTTATTGTCAGGAGGGCGTCTATATTTCTGAAATGTAAGAACTGTTTACCAGATGTGTTCTCTATTTCCAACACAGAATTTTAAAAGTATGAGCAAAATATTAAATTACAATCTATTAGAATGAGGATCTCACAAACTCAATCCCATCTATGATGTATGATTATAAATAGAACCACCCTCTGTTTATGCAAATCACAAAAACAAAACTCAATAATGGACTCAAAGATCTTTTGATAATGCAAAGAATGCCAATGGAGAATGTGTATCATTCTTTTTGAAAATGGAAGAGTGAGTAGAAGAAACATTTTTCTAAAATTCAATTTAAATGTATTCTTCACTAAGTTAAATTAATATCTTCCCAACCTTACAGGCCTCACCAACAATGCAAGCCTTTGGGATTACCTTATTTATGCCATTACTACTTTACACAGCCGAATGAGATCATCCGCTTAAGCTTTTCCCTAAACTGAAGAGCATAAAGTTGTCTAATCTTTGCTCATAGCTCGTCCCTTTTACATTTGGTTCACTAGGTTGATTCCGGAGATGAGGGGGTTGACTTATGAAGGTAGGTTGAATAGGTTGGAGTTCAGAAGAATGAGAGGTGATCTTCTTGAAACTTTTAAGATAATGAGGGGGCTCGACAAGGTGGATACAGAGAGGATATTTCCACTCAGGGAAGAAACTAAAACGAGGGGACATAGAGTAAAAATGGGTTTTCAGATCGCCGGCTTGTCGCCCATTCTCAAAGCCACTAGTATCCATTTTTGAAATTGGGCGTTACCGCGAGCAATATGAAATGGGGGTTAGTGTTAAATCTCTCTGACCTTCTGCCGTAAAGTGTCGCCGTCCTTAGCAACGGCATGGCAACGCATTTGACAAGGTCCCACACAAGAGATTGGTGTGCAAAATTAAAGCACATGGTATTGGGGGTAATGTACTGACGTGGATAGAGAACTGGTTGGCAGACAGGAAGCAGAGAGTCGGGATAAACGGGTCCTTATCATAATGGCAGGCAGTGACTAGTGGGGTGCTGCAGGGCTCAGTGCTGGGACCCCAGCTATTTACAATATACATTAATGATTTGGATGAAGGAATTGAGTGTAATATCTCCAAGTTTGCAGATAAGCTGGGCGGCGATGTGAGCTGTGAGGAGGACACTAAGGGGTTGCAGGGTGATTTGGACAGGTTAGGCGAGTGGGCAAACGCATGGCAGATGCAGTAAAATGTGGATAAATGTGAGGTTATCCACTTTGGTGGCAAAAACGCGAAGGCAGAATATTATTTGAATGGCGGCAGATTAGGAAAAGGGGAGGCGCAATGAGATCTGGGTGTCATGGTATATCAGTCATTGAAAGTTGGCATGCAGGTACAGCAGGCGATGAAGAAGGCAAATGGTATGTTGACCTTCATAGCTAGGGGATTTGAGTTTAGGAGCAGGGAGGTCTTACTGCAATTGTACAGGGCCTTGGTGAGGCCTCACCTGGAATATTGTGTTCAGTTTTGATCTCCTAATCTGAGGAAGGACGTTCTTGCTATTGAGGGAGTGCAGCGAAGGTTCACCAGACTGATTCCCGGGATGGCAGGACTGACATATGAGGAGAGACTGGATTGACTGGGCCTGTATTCACTGGAGTTTAGAAGGATGAGAGGGGATCACATAGAAACATATAAAATTCAGACGGGACTGGACAGATTAGATGCAGGAAGAATGTTCCCGATGTTGGGCAAGTCCAGAACCAGGGGACATAGTCTAAGGATAAGGGGTAAGCCATTTAGGACTGAGATGAGGAGAAACTTCTTCACTCAGAGAGTTGTTAACCTGTGGAATTGTTGTTGAGAATTGTTGAAGCCAGTTCATTAGATATATTTAAGAGAGAGTTAGATATCGCCTTTACGGCTAAAGGGATCAAGGGGTATGGAGAGAAAGCAGGAAAGGGGTACTGAGATGAACGATCAGCCATGAACTTATTGAATGGTGGTGCAGGCTCGAAGGGCCGAATGGCCTACTCCTGCTCCTATTTTCTATGTTTTCTATGTTTCTATTCCCGCGATTCAGGAGGTCAAGGGCCATCATGACACGCGCAGAAGAGGAGACAGAGAGAGAGGGAGCTGAGAGCGACTGAAGACGTGTGCGGATGTGGTGTGGCTGCTTTGGAGGAAAGAGGGAGAGTTTAAAGCTTTAGAGCAAACAAGGAAATAAAAATTAGCTGTTACCAGCCAGATATTTGCCCGAATTTGGCCTATAATGGAGGGAGAGGAGGAGGCATCACAGTTCGCTGTGGAGGCTGACACTGACGAGAGCAGTGAGCTGGGAGAGGAGCACATTTGAGGGCGCGAAAGAGTGAGGAGGTTCTCGGATGAGGCAAATGCCTCCATCCTGCAGGAGGTCAAGTCCACGCTGGTGGGAAGCCCACCCCAAAGGCCTACCAGACGATATGGGCTGAGATAGCAGAGGTGGTCTTGTCTGCGATCAACGAGGTGCGTGAGGGCAACCAATGCCGCAAACAATGGAATGACCTTGTGGGAACCGCAAGAGTAAGTATTACATTTATTTACATGTACTTACGTATTTATATAATTTGATTTGTAACAGTCATGAGTGAATATCAACAGATGTGAGGTTTTCACTTTTACCAGGAATGTTGTACTCAAAACCCGTGGTCACGGTGCATGTCTTTAGGTAAAGAATGATAATTATCATAATAATCATGATTACTTCTGTCGGTTATATGTTGTATCAGTCTCTGTGACAGTACCTAGCAATGATATTACGCAATGATCGCATGCCATGTCGTCCTGTCACCTTTTACAGAGAAGCTATCGACGATGAGGTCAGTGCAGAGGTGAACGGGTGGGGGGGCCACCAGTCCCCAGCGATGGAGGAGCGGGTACTTGCACTCGTGGGGAAGCATACCCGGACAGCCACGCAAGCATCTGCAGACCCTGAAGTGAAGCGACGTGAGTAAAGTTTACACCATTGAGTGATGTAAAGTCAATAGATGCCACACCCACTCATATCCGAACGATCATATATGATAGATGATTTCTAAAATTGTCCTAGAAATAATGCTGGCCTATTGATAATCATTGCAATGTACAATATGTTGATGGTCATGAAATGTGATGTGTGTGATGATCTTGATGCCTTTGTCATGTATATGCTGTGTTTGGCGCTGGAATCACCTTGTGACCCTAGAACCCCCTTCTCCTCTAATAACCTTGTCATGTATTCAACCAGCATTGTAACCCATGTATAATCTGACCTAAGTTGTACACTGTGAGAACAATGACCACTAGGTGGGAGACACTCCTAACCTGGACCTTCAGGTATAAAAGGGGAAGCTCCACCCACCTTCATCACTTGAGTGCTAAGGAATAAAGGACAGGTCACAGACTGACCTTCTCTCAAGCATGGGCCTCGTGTGCATTTATACTGGATAGTAAGGACGTATCAATGGCGACGAGAAACTGGGATTTAAACCACGTGAGCATGGTCACTAGCAGAACAGACGAGAGGTAATGTGTTAAGGAATGGTTGGGACAGAGATTCAACATTGTTGAAGCAGCACACAGTTCTACAGGCAGACAAGGGCAATCGGGCATGCCCCAACATGTAGTCGAACCCAGAGGGGGAGTTCGACAGAGATAATGGCAAGCTGAACGGCGATTCACGCCATTGCAAGGGACAATGCGGCCAGTAATGGGGCCATCAATACTTGTTAATGGTGCATTCAAGGACAGTCACAGGGGCAGTCAGGGACGATCGACTGGCAAGGGACCTTTTGTTTCAAACAATAGCTCATGTTGGAGGCGTGGAGGCATGCACTCAGCCGGAGTTTGTAAAGATGAGCAAAATACCTGCAGAAATTGCAGAAGTGAATGCCGGGGGAAATCGCTGGAAGCTGAAGTTCAGCGAGTTCATGTGGAGCACGTATACAGTTCATACACCAGGATGCCACCGATAACGATGAAAGTGCTCCTCAATGGCATCCCAGTATCAATGGAGCTAGACATGGGGGCCAGCCAGTCCCTGATGGGTATCAAACAGTTCGAAAAGTTGTGGGCGTCCAAGGCCAGGAGGCCAAAATTATCGCCGATTGACGCACAGCTACGAACTTAGACAAAGCAGATCATTCCGGTGCGAGGCAGCGCCACGGTAGTCATGACCCACAAAGATTCGGAGAACAGGTTGCCACTCTGGATTGTCCCAGGGGACGGTCCTGCACTACTGGGGAGGAGTTGGCTTGCTTTCATAAACTGGAAATGGGGCGATGTCAATGTAATTTCCTCTGTGGAGCAAGTATCATGCTCACAGATCCTAGACAAATTTGACTCATTATTTCAACCCGGCATCGACACTTTCATGGGAACCAAGGTAGTGATTCACATAAACCCGGACGCCAGGCCAGTACACCACAAGGCCAGAGCGGTGACGTACGTGATGCGGGAAAAGATAGAAGGCAAATTGGACTGCCTGCTGAGCGAAGGCATCATCTCGCCAGTCGAATTTAGTGACTGGGCAAGCCCGATTGTGCCGGTGCTCAAGGCGGATGGGTCGGTCAGGATATGTGGTGATTACAAGGCCACCATCAATCGGGTGTCACTCCAAGACCAGTACCCGTTACTGGGAGCGGAGGACCTCTTTGCGACGCTATCCAGTGGCAAACTTTTTTCAAAATTGGACCTGACCTCAGCTTACATGACCCAGGAGCTGGCGAGTGAGTCAAAGAAGCTGACCACCATCACGACACACAAGGGGTTGTTTGAGTACAACAGTTGTCCATTCGGGATTCGCTCGGCCACCGCGATCTTCCAACGAAATATGGAAAGCCTACTCAAGTCGATTCCAGGGACGGTGGTTTTTCAGGACGACATCTTCATCACGGGTTACGATACTGAAGAACACCTCCACAACCTGGAGGAGGTGCTACGCAGACTGGACCGGGTAGGGCTGCGACTGAAAAAGGCGAAGTGCATCTTCCTAGCTCCAGAGGTAGAATTCCTGGGATGAGGGTAGCAGCAGACGGGATCAGCCTTACTGCGTCCAAGACAGAAGCGATCCAGAGAGCACCCAGATCTGTAACACGACGGAGCTGCGTTCGTTCCTGGGGCTCCTGAACTATTTTGGTAACTTTCTTCCCAAATTGAGCACACTGCTAGAGCCGCTACACGTGCTCCTACACAAAGGTCTGGGGGGACAGCCAGGAAAGGGCTTTTAATAGAGCACACAATTTGTTATGTTCCAACAATCTGTTAACATTATACGATCCATGTAAGAAACTTGTGTTAACGTGTGATGCGTCGTCCTATGGTGTCGGGCGTGTGTTGCAGCATGTCAGTGTCAAGGGTCAGTTACAGCCGGTAGCTTATGCCTCCAGGAGTCTGTCCCAGGCAGAAAGGGGTTATGAGATGATAGAAAAGGCGCTCGCATGTGTATATGCTGTAAAGAAAATGCACCAGTACCTGTTTGGCAGGAAATTTGAGCTGGAGACAGATCACAAACCCCTAACGTCCCTTTTGGCCGACAACAAGGCCAGAAATGCAAACGCATCAGCCCGCATACAGAGGTGGGCACTCACGTTAGTCGCCTTTGATTATACAATTCGGCACAGACCGGGCACCGAAAACTGCGCCGATGCACTCAGCAGGCTCCCACTAGCCACCACTGAGGGGGCTACCGAGCATGCTGCTGAGATGGTCATGGCTGTTGAAGCTTTCAGAAGCGAAGGCTCACCCGTGACAGCCCATCAGATTAAAGTCTGGACAAATAGAGACCCGCTATTGTCTCTAGTCAAGAGATGTGTCCTGAATGGGGACTGGGCAGCCACGTATAGGGCATACCCTGAGGAATTTAAACCATTTCACAGGCGCCGGGATGAACTCTCGATTCAGGCCGATTGCCTACTGTGGGGAAACCGTGTAGTCATGCCCCAGATGGGCAGAGAGGTGTTCATCAGAGAACTCCACAATGAGCACCCGGGCATTGTCATGATGAAGGCAATTGCCAGGTCACACGTTTGATGGTCAGGGATAGATGCAGATCTGGAACTTTGTGTTCGCAGGTGCAACACGTGTGCCCAGCTGGGCAATGCGCCCAGGGAAGCCCCTCTTAGCCCCTGGCCATGGCCCGCCAAGCCTTGGTCACACATCCATGTGGACTACGCAGGTCCTTTCATGGGAAAAATGTTTTTGGTTGTAGTCGACGCCTAATCCAAATGGATCGAGTGTGTCATTTTAAATTCAAGCACAGCCTCTGCCACGGTAGAAAGTCTACGGGCAATGTTCGCCGCCCACGGTCTACCGGACGTCTTGGTCAGCGACAATGGCCCGTGCTTCACAAGCACTGAATTCCAGGACTTCATGGCAGGCAATGGAATTAACCATGTCAGAACGGCACCGTTCAAGCCGGCCTCAAACGGCCAGGCAGAACGAGCAGTGCAGATAATCAAACAGGGGATGCTCAGATCACGCCTCCTGTTGGCCTATAGATGCCGATCACACTCGCTCACAGGGATTCCACCCACAGAGCTGCTAATGAAAAGGACGCTCAAAACCCGGCTACCCCACCATGAAAGAAATTGTCGAGAGCAGGCGCCAGCCACAATATGACTACCATGACAGGAATGCGAGGGCACGATGTATTGATGTAAATGATCCTGTTTTTGTCCTCAACTACACTGCAGGGCCCAAATGGCTCGCAGGCACTGTGATTGCCAAAGAGGGAAATAGGATTCTGGTAGTTAAACTTACCAATGGACAAATCTGCCGCAAACACATGGATCAAACAAAAACGAGGTTCAGCAACCCCATAGAAGAAGCAGAGGAAGAACACGATGCCGAGTTCACTCCACCACAGGTGACCGAACACCGGAACCAAAGGGAGGAGAACCCAATCACTGTGGGCAGTCTGGATAGGCCTGAGACACCGCAAACAGCAGACACTCAGGTCAGCGCCCAACAACCGGAGCCCCAACTCAGGCGCTCTACAAGAGAGTGTAAACCACCAGAGAGACTTAACTTGTGATCCCAATAAGACTTTGTGGGGGGGAGGTGATGTCATGTATTCAACCAGTATTGTAACCCATGTATAATCTGACCTAAGTTGTACACTGTGAGAACAATGACCACTAGGTGGGAGACACTCCTAACCTGGACCTTCAGGTATAAAAGGGGAAGCTCTACCCACCTTCATCACTTGAATGCTAAGGAATAAAGGACAGGTCACAGACTGACTTTCTCTCAAGCATGGGCCTCGTGTGCATTTATACTGTGTAGTAAGGACATATCAAACCTCATTTGTTTTTTGCAGCTCAGCCAGCAGCGCAGCCCCAGGCAAGACCACGGAGGCCAGAAGGTGGGGGCGCGGGACCGGACTCGCCGGACGATCCTACATCTGATGAGGAGCTCCGATTCTCGCCCATCAATCCATTGGGTCTGTGCTCTATGGATGAGAGCGTGGTCTTCGAGGAACCTGCATCGCCACGCTCCCAAAGCCATTGCTCCCCAAGGCCATCTAGTGCTCCTCCGGACATTCCCTCCTCCACTCTGGAGGTATTGGCCCCAAGCACGTTGCCACAGGGCACCCTATTTGTCCCCAGGACGGCTCCAACCCCGCGGAGGTTTCGTGGATGCGGCAGGTCTGGTCCAGGAGCGCGTCATGAGAGCGGAGAGATGGTACAGTTATCCAGGAGCACTGTAGATATTGGTGACCAGCTCCTCATGTTAAGAACTCAGGTTAAGAGTGGAAGCAAGTCTTCCTCGATTCCGAGGGACTGCCTATGATAATGCTGGGCATTGGGGGGCATATCCCGACAGCTGGCGACCATGACTGAGAAAGTTCTGGTGATGGCGGAAGCTCTTGAGGCGATAGCCAGGAACACTGCTGGTACAGGCCTCCCAGTGGTCCCGGAATGTGGCGCTTCACCCCTAGGTTCCGCACCACCACTGCGAACAACAGATGAGAGGCAGGGCCAAGATCTTACTTCTGGATCAGAGAATGTTCCCCCCTCGGTACCCTCCGCTCCAGTACCCATCCAACCAATGCATCTGCCTTCATCCCCCACAATGAGGCACCGCCTGAGGAGCTCTTCGGCCAGGCGGCATGCAACGAGGAGGCGAAGGCGTAGAGCTGGGGAGAAGCAGGGAAGGAGGGGGAAGAAAGTGAGGTGCATGTCCGCAGGTGATGGCTGTGTTATCTATCCATCTGGGTGTATACATTTTATGTAACGTATCGGGGAGGGGATCACCCTCCTGCTTTGCATTTGTATTCTGTGTTGCTGGACATGTTGAACATTTGATTATGTCAATGGTGGAAAAATTGAGGTGTGGGTGGGGTTTGGGTGTTATTGCCTGTGATACTTATGATTTCAGACCAATGTTGGTATACATTTTTTTTATTGAACATAACTTTGTTGCGCATTATCTCAGATAGCTGGACCGTTACACACTGGTGATTCCTTAACATGAAAGGGTTAAGTAAAACTTAACTTCAATCAACCTAAACTTTAACTGGCACCAAGCTGATGGGCACCATTAATGCCTGAGCTGCACACCCGCAGCAGTGTGTCAGCGTTGTCACTCACAGCAACGTTCTTTCAGACAAATCATTCAGATATCAGCTCCTGACGTAAGAGTCTTGCAGCTATGTAGCCACCACGGGCTCTTTCCTGCGGTCTGGAGGGGGCGTGGGCTTGGTTGCATAGACAGCCTGATAGTCTGGTCCTAGTTCAGCGTCCAGCCCCTCGTACTCTTCTTCCTCTCTCTCCTGAGGTGGAGTATCAGTCTCTTTACGACAATTCTTGGCCCCTCCTGATAGCCAAGTTGTGCAGCATGGAGCACACGACCACAAATTTAGCTACTTGCTCAGGGTTGTATTGTAGCTCCCCTCCTGAATGGTCCAGGCATCTGAAACGCTGCTTAAGCACAGTTATTTTTTTCTGCACCACATTGCGTGTGTCTCTGTGGCTCTGTTTGTATTGCTTCTCGGCCTCAGTGTGGGTGTCATGCAGGGGGTTAATCAGCCAGGTGGCTAGGCCATTTCGGTTATCACCAAGCATCCATCCTTGTGGCTGACTCTTAAACATGTCAGAGATAGTGCTCTCACGCAGGATATGAGCCTCATCGAAGCTGCCCTGACATTTGGCATTGACTGCCATTATGATCTGGTTATGGTCGATAACTAGTTGGACCTTCAGGGAGTGAAATCCTTTTCTGTTACGAAAAAGCTCTGGGTCCTGAGAAGGTGGCTGCATGGCGATGTGAGTGCACTGTTTTGCTCTCTGTTCCCTGGGGCACTTAGCAATGTGGTAGAATGCTCCAGCCCTGTCAGTCTGAGCCTCCGTAGTCATGGGGAAGCTGATAAAGTCCATCTTTCGCGCATAAAGGTTCTCAGTGACCTGTCTAATACAACGATGGGTGGCATGGTGAGACAGAGGGCAAATCTTGACCTTGGAGGCATGAAAGGAACTGGACTTGTAGAAAGACAGTGCAGCGGTGACCTTGACCTCGACCGACACTGATGTCCTGATGGCAGGCTGCATAAGTGGCCTGATGAGCTCGCATATTTCATTGATCACCACCTTGAGGAAGCGCAGTCTCCGAAGGCAGGTGTGCTCGGACACGTCGAGGTAAGACCTCTTCTCGCTGTAAGTGCGGGATGTGTATGGTCTGGACCTCCTCCTCATTCTTGCACATCTTAAATTGGGCACATAATAATGTGCATCAGACATTGACCCATTTGCACTCTGCAGCATCTGTGTATTAATCGATGCACACTGAGAAATGGCTGGCCCCATTGCAATGAAAGTATAATAGCGATTGATCAAAAGCAATAATTTCCTCAATAAAATACAGTAAACCCCCAATAGTCCAGAGACTGAAAATATGTCTGTTGAGATGGTCACTTCAACTGAGAAGAACTCCAAAGTCAATCCAAACTCCCCCGAAGTTGAAGCAGCCTTTTGAATGAAGCGACCTGTGATTCGTTCAGAACAGTTCCACTTTTTCTGAGCGGTGTTTTGGGTGAGCGATATTGTGGGCGAGATGTGTGCGAGGTGGTGAAAGTGACACCTGGGCGATCTCCTGGGCGTTAGTTTCGGAAAATGTGATCTTTACGACAAAAAAAAGTGGGCGGGCGGTATTATTGAATCTCGCCGTTAATTATGTGCGGAAACTAACGCTGGGCGATATTATGGGCGTTGATTTCACCCATTCTGATCATTCTGCCCAAAAAAAGTGGGCGGCCGTATTATTTTTTCCCGGCGTTATACACATGGGGAAAGTAACGCTCGGCGATAAGTGTCCTAAAAACGGGCGGCAGTTATACGTCATTTCAAAGGTAAAATGGACGTCAAGTGGGCGTTATACATGCAAAAAAAGTTGAAAATCTAGCCCAAAGTCTTAGAATAAGGAGCCGCCCATTTAAAACTGAGATGAGGAGAAATTTCTTCTCTCAGAGGTTTGTAAATCTGTGGAATTCTCTGCCCCAGAGAGTTGTGGAGGCTGTGTCATTAAATACATTTAAGGCGGAGATAGACAGATTTTTGAGCAATAAGGGAGTAAAGGGTTATGGGGAGCGGACAGGGAAGTGCAGCTGAGTCCATGATCAGATCAGCTATGATCTTATTGAATGGCAGAGCAGGCTCGAGTGGTGAAATGGCCTACTCCTGCTCCTATTTCTTTTGTTCTTATGTTCTTATTCGTGTTATTCTTCTCTGCTACCTTCCAATGCTTGCATGTCCCATGGAAGAGGGGAAGGCTTGCTGTGCAGGGGAAGGCAATGCTCCAGATGATACGCAAACACTAAGCTATCATAAGTGTCATGTATGTAACCACAATGTAACACAACTGTATTACTGTATACACTGAACCTAGATGCACACTTTGACCACAAAAGGTGAACTTGTGGGAGACACTCCTTACCTGATCACACAGGTATATAAGGGAGGTCCCACGCAGGGTCATCGTCTTTGGAGTCCTGTGAATAAAGAGTTAAGGTCACAGAGTGACCTTGTCCCCAGAATGTGCCTCGTGTGGTTTCATACTGTAGAGTAAAGACTTTACATTGGCGACGAGAAATGGGAACTCATGGCCCACGAGAATGGCCACCGGTAGCACGGAGGAACGGTACTGTGTTGGGGAAGACTGGGACAATTGTGTCGAGAGGCTTCAGCAAAGCTTCATTACGAAAGAGTGGCTGGGGGATGCAGCGGCCGACAAACGAAGGGCTCATCTTTTGACCAGCTGCGGATCAAAGACTTAGGCGCTCATGAAGGACTTACTAGCACCCGAGAAACCGGCGGACAAAACCTTTGAAGAACTTAGCAAATTGATCGGGGAGCACCTCAAACCGGCGAGTAGCATACACATGGCCCGACACAGATTCTACACCCACCGACGTCATGAAGGACAGACAGAGCATACCGGACTTCGTAGCGGACCTCCTGCGTTTGGCCAGCCTCTGTAAGTTCACAGACGCCTGCAGGGGGGAGATGCTAAGGGACTTATTTATCGAGGGCATTGGTCATGCGGGAATTTTCTGCAAATTAATTGAGACCAAGGATTTGACCTTGGAAGCGGCGGTGTTGATGGCTCAAACTTTCATGGCGGGGGAGGAAGAGACAAAAATAATATATGCGCGCAATTCTGCCTTTAGCGCGGCGATGGATCAGGGAGTCAACATCATCAATGCAACTCAGAGCCCCGCAGGCAGGCAGGGGCAGTCCGACACTCCCCAGGCAGCAATAGACCCCAGAGTAGGACTTCAACAGAGACAATGGCAGGCTGAACGGACATTCACGCCATCACAGTGGACAATGCGGCCTGGGATGGGGCCATTGACACCCACTAATAGGGTATTTAAGAGCAGTCGAAGGGACAGTCAGCGCGGAATGCCTGGCCATAGTTCCTTTGTTCCCAACAATGGAAACTTTAACTCATGCTGGAGGTGTGGGGGAAAACACTCAGTTAGATCTTGTAGATTTCAACAGTTTGTCTGCAGGAACTGCAATCTCAGTGGCCACTTAGCTCAAATGTGCAACCAGACTAATATATGAGGCGGGTGGACCAGAAGAGGGTTCTTTGAGGCAGGATAACTTTTGTGGCAAATTGATGGACGCTGAGGTTCAGCGGGTCCATGTGGCGAATATTCACAGTTCATACACCAGAACGCCAGCAATGATGATGAGGGTTTTATTAAACGGTATCCCTCTACGCATGGAGCTGGACACTGGGGCCAGCCAGTCACTCATGGGCGTTCAGCAATTTGAGAAGCTATGGCCACTTAAAGCCAGTTGACCCAAATTAGCACGTATTGAGACACAATTACGGACTTACACTAAAGAAATCATTCCGGTGCTAGGCAGTGCAATGTTGGCTGTCACTCACAATGGGTTAGTGAATCGGCTGTCGCTCTGGATTGTCCCGGGCAATGGTCCTGCACTGATGGGGAGGAGCTGGTTAGCCGAGATGAACTGGAAATGGGGGGATGTGCACGCAATGTCATCTGTGGAGCGAAGTTCGTGCTAACAAGTCTTACAACAATTCGATTCACTATTCCACCCTGGCATCGGGACTTTCAAAGGCACTAAATTAGTGATACACATTACCCCGGACGCCAGGCCAGTGCACCACAAAGCCAGAGCGGTGCTGTATGTGATGCGGGAGAAAATTGAGAGCGAATTGGACCGGCTATTGCGAGAGGGCATCATCTCGCCTGTTGATTTCAGTGACTAGGCGAGCCCCATCGTTCACGTCCAAAAAGCGGATAGCTCTGTCAGGATCTGTGGCAACTACAAGGCCATCATCAATCGGGTATCCCTATAAGATCAATACCCGTTCCCGAGAGCAGAGGACCTCTTCGCCACGCTCAAAGGCAGCAAGCTGTTCACCAAGTTGGACCTCACTTCAGCCTATATGACCCAGGAACTGGCTGACGAATCTAAACTACTGACCACCATCACCACGCACAAAGGGACAGTTCGTTTATAACAGGTGCCCGTTTGGCATTCGATCAGCGGCCGCGATTTTTCAAAGAAACATGGAAAGCCTGCTTAAATCCATTCCTGGAATGATCGTATTCCAGGACGACATCCTCATCACGGGTCGAGACACCGAGGAACACCTCCACAACCTGGAGGAGGTGTTACGCCGACTGGACCAGGTAGGCCTGCGACTCAAGAAGTCTAAATGTGTGTTCTTAGCTCCTGAGGTTGAGTTTCTGGGCAGGAGAATTGCTGCAGATAGGATTCGGCACACCGAATCCAAAACAGAGGCGATTCGACGAGCACCCAGGCCCTGCAACACATCGGAGTTGCGTTCATTCCTGGGACTGTTGAATTATTTCGGGAACTTTCTGCCGAACTTGAGCACGTTGTTGGAGCCGCTACAAGTGCTCCTGCTTAAGGGTTGCGATTGGTTTTGGGGAGACTGTCAGGAACGGGCTTTTGATCAGGTGCGAAACCTACTTTGTTCAAACAAGTTGTTGACCCTGTACGACCTCTGTAAAAAATCGGTTCTGACATGTGATGCATCGTCCTATGGCGTTGGGTGTGTGTTGCAGTAGGGCAATGCTGAGTGTCAACTACAACCTGTGGCTTATGCCTCCAGGTCGCTCTCTCAAGCAGAATGGGGATATGGAATGGTCGAGAAAGGAAGCGCTTGCATGTGTCTATGGTGTAAAAAAAATGCATCAGTACCTCTTTGGTAGGAAGTTTGAATAAGAGACGGACCACAAGCAACTAACATCCCTGCTGTCAGACAGCAAGGCTATCAATGCCAACGCATCAGCTCGCATACAGCGATGGGCTCTCACGCTGGCTGCTTATGACTACTCCATCCGGCACCGGCCCGGCACTGAAAATTGTGCTGACACGCTCAGCAGGCTTCCACTGGCCACCACTGAGGTGGCAGCGGAGCAAAGCGCCGAGATGGTCATGGCTGTCGATGCCTTTGACAGCGCAGGCTCCCCCATCACAGCCCGCCAGATCAAAATCTGGACACAGACCCCCTCCTATCCCTGATTAAGATATGTGTCCTGACTGGGGATTGGGCGCCCGCACACGGAGCGTGCCCTGAGGTGGTCAGACCATTCCACAGACGGATGGATGAGCTCTCCATCCAAGTCGACTGCCTACTATGGGGCAGCCGGGTAGTTATGCCCCAGAAGGGCAGGGAGGCATTCATCAGGGAACTCCACAGCGAGCACACAGGCATTGTGCTGATGAAGGCCATTGCCCGGTCACACGTTTGGTGGCCTGGAATTGATTCAGACCTGGAACACTGTGTTCGCAGGTGCACGACATGTGCCCAGCTGGGCAATGCTCCCAGGGCGGCCCCACTCAGCCCGTGGCCCTGGCCCACCAGGCCATGGTCACACCTTCATGTTGACTACGCGGTCCCGTTCATGGGTAAGATGTTGCTTATTGTGGTAGGTGCGTACTCGAAATGGATCGAGTGCATCATTCTGAATTCATGCACGTCATCCACCACTGTGGAAAGCCTACATGCGATCTTTGCAACCCATGGCTTGCCGGACATCCTGGTTAGAGATAATGGCCCATGTTTCACAGGCTACGAATTCCGAGAGTTTATGTCAGGCAATGGCATCAACCACATCAGGACTGCGCCGTTCAAGCCGGCCTCCAATGGCCAGGCGGAACGTGCGGTCCAAATCATTAAGCAAGGTATGCTCAGGATTCAAGGACCCTCCCTACAATGCTGCCTATCGCGTCTCCTGCTGGCCTATAGATCCCGACCGCACTCGCTCACGGGGGTCCCGCCCGCAGAGCTACTAATGAAACGGACACTCAAAACTCGGTTGTCCCTCATTCACCCAGTCCTGATCGACATAGTTGAGGGCAAGCGCAAGTCACAAAACGAGTACCATGACCGTAATTCGAGGGGGAGATGTATGGAAATAAATTATCCTGTATTCATCCTCAATCACGCCATGGGGCCCAAATGGCTTGAGGGCACTGTAATTGACAAAGAGGGGAACAGGGTCATCGTGGTAAAACTCAACAATGGTCAGATATGCTGTAAGCATCTGGACCAAGTTAAAAAAAAGGTTCAGCATCGACACAGAGGAACCTGAAGACGACCATGAGATGGAGCTCACACCACCGCCAGTGAACGAGCAACAAGAGCAATCAGAAGAATGCACAGTCCCTGCGGTCAGCCCGGACAGGCCGGAATCACCACAGGTGACAGACACTCACATCAGTGTCCAACAACCAGAGCCCCAACTGCGGCGCTCCACGAGGGAGTGTAGACCACCTGAAAGACTAAACCTATGATCCCAATAAGACTTTGGGGGGGAGGTGATGTCATGTATGTAACCACAATGTAACACCACTGTATTACTGTATACACTCAACCTAGATGCACACTTTGACCACAAGGGGTGAACTTGTGGGAACCACTCTTTACCTGATCACACAGGTATAAAAAGGGAGGTCGCATGCAGGATCACCGTCTTTGGAGTCCTGTGAATAAAGAGTTAAGGTCACCAAGTGACCTTGTCCCCAGAATGTGCCTCGTGTGGTTTCATGCTGTAAAGTAAGGACTTTACAATAATTACTCAAAGAGCATACATGGCATCACTGTTATGTTTGTCATTGGAAAAGTAGGTGAAGTGCCACATTTCAATCAAAATGAACAAAGTTGTGGGAACATACATTTTTTAAATGTGCAGTTCTTGAGAATACAATTTTATGAGCTATAATCAAAAAAGCACATAAGCATATTATACATGCAATATTCATTAACATTTCTCACGCAACTAAAAAGTCACTTAACTGGTATAAATATCAACAAGCTTGTTAAAACAGCTATGCAGTAAATCATGGCCAGCAGAGAAGATCATATTTTACTGACCAGGCCTTGTGTGTTCTCTTGAGTTTTGTAATGGTGTATCTTGAGGAATTTTTGGTGGAGATGGATGGTGCCAATTATGAAAAGGAGGCAAACAGGAAAGCACATGACATGAAGTCAATGGAAAGCAAAATTAAGTGGGGTATACAACGGACAGTCAATCCGATACACACCCACTTAAATTGAATGTTCTGCCCACTGTGTACTGCAACAGATACTGTTAGGTACAACTCCACCTTTGTATAAATGAATATCAGTTGGTATTTATATAATGGTGGTATTGAACCTAACAGAACAGCTCAGTATAACTGTGTGTACCTACTCCCTAATGTCAGTAGTGACGCAGACCAACATTGTGAGAATAACCAGCTCAATAAAATGGCATGTTTTCAAACTAAACAATATTCCACAATCGTGTTCCACCTTTAAACAGCTTTGGATGTAAAATGAATATGGCTGTGTGCCAGTTACCAGATCTATTTTATTCATGAGAAAGACTTTACTTACACTATTCATGAATCACGTGTTTCTCTGACTCATGCGATAAATCTAGTAATGGGCTATAACTAGTACAGTGTGTTTCATTTTCCTGTGGATGAGTGATTACCTGAGCCCATTAAAAATAACAAAAAATAATCTACTGACATTCATTTATATTCTCCTCGGCAGTGATGCTGCAGCTATATTGCCTTTTTCATTCCAGAAGTTTTCATTTTCATTTAAGTGCGCTTTTTGTTACTCACAGGAACTTATGGAGTCTATTATTTGGCACAAATAGGACATTAATATGCAAGTCAATTTGTTTTCAAGCACATTGGTATTAGCTTTCAATTTACAATGGAACTGCTCGAGGTAGTTTTTCCAAAATAAATGTCTGATTTTAACACTAAACCTCAGCCCAGTAAGCGTTAGTGCTTCCTGTTGTCTGATGCCATGAATATAAATAATCCATATTTTTCTCAGCCTTTGATAACATATTTAATATTAATGTCAATTAGCTCTAATGCTGATGACAGAATTATGATAGTGTAATTTGGAACATTGACTGCAATATCAGATACACAATATATTAATTAAAGCAATGAATAATGAGTCTTCAGATGTTACACAAGTTATAGAAACCCTACTGGCCAGCTGTTAGAATTCTTAAGACTCTTTTTTTAAAGACTTTCAACCATACCATTATAACATTATAATATCCAACTCCTTAACGCACCTCACTGAATCATGAGTACTTACATTAGTTAAGTCACGTGTCATTAAAAATAAATCATACCACACCAGTCCCGATCACGGTCCTGTATATATCATAAAAGTGCTGTAGAATGGGAACACTCCCAAGGCGTTTAACATCTTTGGGTCGTAAATTAATAAACAGTTTGTATTTGTACTTATTTATACAGAGATGAATTTGAACCTAACAGTCCAGTAACTTGATCAGGTGTGAGTCAAAGTTTCAGGAAGATATGAAGACGTCACATTATGCAATTGGAATTGCATCTGTTGCAGGGGCAATTTTCATGACAGAAATCAAATTTATACCAAAGTGCAATTGGTAGCTTGATTATATGCCATCTACATTTTCAGATTTTCCAACATCATTACTTCCATGAATATTTTAGCACTGCTGTGACCTAGCAGGTTAGTAATGAATTCTAATAGTTACATCACGTAAAGGTTTATTGAAGTAGAACTATTATGACAAGCAGGGTACATTTTCATCGGTAGTGTCGAGCCATGGTAGGAGGGAGTAAATAGTGGAGATTAGCCCAGTAGTGTTTTACATTTATGCAATTTTTCTCATCTTCTTATCCTAGATTATTTGGATTCTCATATCTTTGGTTGCTCTCATGGGTGAGTCCCAACTCCTCATAGGTTTGAGATTGTCTATAATTATCTTACAATCTAAGTAAGCTTTTGATAATGTGCTGCAGAAAGTGAACAGCAATTCCTATTCAGGAATTGCTTTTAGCTACAGGACTTCTCTTATATCTTTATAAGATCTCCAGGCTTTGAAAGACAGTGCAGCATCACTTTAAGTTATAATATTAAGCAAATGTACTACTTGAATGTTAAGCAAGAATATGAGTAACAGGCGTAGTACTGGGCTGGATTTTTGAGGGGTTTGCGACCAGGTTTTTGCCGCGTTTTGACCCTCCGAGGCGAAAACCCGGTCGCTAAGCCGGGTCAGGATCCTCGACTCGTTGTTTGCGGTGGCGATGGGACAAACCGCCGGGGAGAGCTGCACCGGATGCACAACGACACGGATTGCATTACCGTCCCAGTTTCGGTACTCTCCCAACCCATATGCTGCATCCAGAACAGCAACAGGCAAAACCTGTCAGTGCAGCCCTGCCAGCAGCGGTAAGTTAGAAAACCTGCAAAAAAAGTAAGTTAAATTTTTAATTTTTAATTTGTTTTCAGCGATTTGGTAGCTAAGGGTCTTGGTATGTTTTTTTGATTTTATTTTCCCCCTCCCAAGGCCCTCGCAGCACTCCATGTCCCTTACTAAAGTTGGCGAGGATCACGTTTTGCGCCAATCTCCCTTACCCCAAAGGCCGAAAGTTCGGCCTAAAATCGGTAATGCAGCAAAAACGGTAATTTTCACGTATTGTGACCGTTTTCGCCCAAACCCGAAAATCCAGCCCATAGAATATGGTTATATAGACACCTTCAGAACTAAGCTATGGGGGAGAAATTCGGGAGCGCCTTGTTTCGGTTGCTAACATTTAAAAGTACAAAAAAATAGCGCCTGGCGCTAATCTTTTTCTACTTAAAAAATTCGGGGCTAGCAGTCCAGGAAGGAAGTGAAGCGCTAAATCAGTCATTCCACTTCCTTCCTGGAGCAAAATCGGCAGCAGGCGGGGCAGTGAGCGGAACAGCGCTACACACTGGGCTGTACATCACTGCTCCATTGAAAGGCTCCTTCCCTCCCTTAAAGGGAAAGGACATCGCTGTAGGTTCTGCAAAAAAAACTGTACCTTCTCCCCGACAACAGCCACTATCCCGCCCGATCAGCCCGATGCACTGAAGCAGAGCGCTGGACTGATCGATCGTGGGAAAAGAAGACCGTCCAAAAACCTTAAGGAAAGAAACGACATTTTTTGGTATCTCTCGGCCACCTCGTCTTTAAGTATCAACCCCAAAACGCCCGGCTTCCCGATGGACGCCTCCAGCAGCTGTCGGTGTTTTCACCCGCCGATGCTGCAGGGGGCGGAACACAAGTTTGGGTCCGGGGCACTACCTAGGCGATGCGCTCAGCGATAACGTCACAATCTCTGGGCGAAGGAGATCGGAGCGCAACGCCGTACTGCTGCCGCAAACCGCCCGCCAAATATCGCTGTGCCCCGTCAGAACCTGGTTAATGCCCCGTTATCGCCCCCTGAGGCACTAGGGAGGCCAATTTCTAGGCCTATTTGTATGTATCTTGTTAAAAATGTATTGTTTCTATTCCTTGCATATTTTACTATAGTCGGAGTATAATTAATCTACACTGTTTGTTGGAATTTCAAACTGACTGTTCTCTATTTCAGAAATTTCAAACTGTTTGGTTATTTTCAAACTAATTTTTCCAACACTCTTTGGGGAGTCATCATCATAGGCGGTCCCTTGGAATCGAGGATGACTTGCTTCTACTCTAAAAGTGAGTTGTAAGGTGACTGAAGAGTCCAATGCGGGACCTACAGTCTCTGTCACATGTGGGGAAGACAGTGGTTGAAGGAAAGGGTGGGTGCGGAGCCTGGTTGAAGCACACTCCTTCCCCTGTCCATGCCTGGTTTCTGTTTGTTCTCGACGATGGGACTCGAGGTGCTCAGCACTCCCCAGGATGCTCTTCCTCCATTTTGGGCTCCAGAGCATTCTTTGGGAGTATTTTAACTCTGTTCACTCAGTGGGAACAGAACAGGCTCCATTCCCGCCAATGTCCGATTTTAACGCCAGTATTGGCGACAGATGAGGTGCCCGCCGGATTTGACAGGATCTCATACATAAAGGCCAATCAGGGTCCTATCATGTCAATAGGACATTTATGGCATTTTAACTGTCGCTTGAGCGGCAAGCCACTGTAGCACCGCCCCCTCCCCCCCCGCCCCACAAAGCTGATGTCATGTATTTAACTGTCATTGTAACCCATGTATAAGCTGACCTAAGTTGTACACCGTGAGAACATTGACCACTAGGTGGTGAACTTGTGGGAGACACTTCTAACCTGGACTTTCAGGTACAAAAGGGGAAGTTCCACCCACCTTCATCACTTCAATGCTGGCTAATAAAGGTTACTGGTCACAGAGTGACTTTCTCTCAAGTATGGGTCTCGTGTGCATTTATACTGTAAAGTAAGGACATATTAGCTGATACAGGACATTAACTGTTGGGAAGCACACAGAAGCCTTTCAGTTTCCTTTGTTGGGCCAGGAGTAGCAGGAGAACCCACCAGGAAAACCGCACTCTCGTCTGTGCCAGACGACCCCCGATTTCCCTCTCATGAGACACCCGTGTAACCGCTTAACTACCACTTACCTACAAGTCAGCTAGGTGGAAAAAGGCAACCTGATCTTCGAGTACCGAGTGAGGTGAGGGAGCTGATCATGAGGGCTTGATTGGGAGTGATGGGCGGGTAGTGGGAGGGAGACCAGGAGAGGAGAGGCCAATCGGGAAGGGAATGAGCAGGAGAGGGGCATCAAGAGAGTGTGGCTATCGAGACAGAGGCAACCAGGAGAGAGGGTCTATCAGGAGGGGGTCACCTGGGAGAGTGGGGGCATTCTTGAGAGTAGCCCTGTAATGATTTACATTTTTGCAATTTTTCTCATCTTCTTATCCTAGGTTACTTGGATTCTCATATCTTTGGTTGCTCTCATGGTGAGTCCCAACTCCTCATAAGTTTGAGAGTGTCTATAATTATCTTATGATCTAAGTAAGCTTTTGATAATATGCTACAGAAAGTGAACAGCAATTCCTGTTCAGTAATTGATTTTAGCTATTGGAATTCTATTTTAACTTCATAATATCGGCAATCTTCGAAAGGCAGTGCAGCATCACATGCTAAAAGTTAAAATATTAAGCTAATTTAGTTGAGGAAGCTTATAAGTAACAGGCATAGAATATTATTATATAGGCACCTTCAGAACAAAGCTATGCCTTTGTAAGTATCTTTTTAATAATGTAGTGTTCCTATCCTTGAACCATTTACTACAGTAATTAATCTACAATGCTTCCTGGAATTTCAAATTGATTTTTTTCTCTTTCAGAAATGTCAAACTGGTTATTTTCAAACTAATTCCCCCAACAGACTCTTTGGGGGTATTTTAACTCTGTCCACTCAGTGGGAACAGAACAGGCTCCATTCCCGCCAATGTCCGATTTTAACGCCAGTGTTGGTGACAGATGAGGTGCCCGCCGGAGTTAGACAGGATCTCATACATAAAGGCTAATCAGGGTCCTATC
The DNA here is from genome assembly GCF_044704955.1 of Pristiophorus japonicus. Taxonomy (NCBI): domain Eukaryota; kingdom Metazoa; phylum Chordata; class Chondrichthyes; family Pristiophoridae; genus Pristiophorus; species Pristiophorus japonicus. The sequence continues at coordinate 278,810,035 of NC_091980.1, read as the reverse complement.
ACGTCAATAGGACCTACATGGCATTTTAACTGTCGTCTGAGCAGGGAGCCACCGTACCCCCCCGCAAAGCTGATACAGGACGGTAACTGTTGGGAAGCATGAAAAAGCCGTTCTATTTCCTTTGTGGGACCAGGAGTAGAAGGAGAACCCACCAGGAAAACCATAGCCTTGTCTACCCTGGACTACCCCTCACTTTCCTCCCACAAGACTTTCACATAACCCCTTACCCACCACTTACCTGCAAATCAGCAGGTGGCTAAGGGCCACCTGATCTTCCTCTGCTGAGTGAGGGAGACGATTGTGAGGGGTTGATTGTGAGGGGTTGGGGGAAGGGGGTTGACCGGGGTGGGAGGGGGGGGGGCAATCAGGAAGCGGAGTGACAGGGGTGGGTGGGGCCAAGGCAGTGAGTGCAGCAGCTATTGGGAGAAAGGCAAGCGGGAAAGGGTACTGATCACGAGGGGTGTGCCCAGTAAAGTGGGGACGATCTGGAGGTGTGGAGAGGAGGTAGGCTGGGGGGTCGGGGTGGGGGGAGAGGGGAGAGAGGTGTACAGCAGCTCCTACTGGCTCCACATTCAAGTATTTTTTTAAATCATATCTCTTAGGTGGTGGCCAGCAGCGGCCTCACCTTCTTGTGATACACCGAGAAAAAGATCATGTGCCTTGACGGCAGTCAAATATAGCTTTTAATAGACAGAGTGATGTGGCAAAGGGCCTTTGCTGCCAGTAAATGAACTGGAGAATAGAGTGTGAACGAAGAGCATCTGAAGTTGATAATTCATTCTGAGTTGGCAAGTGTAATGGAGAGTTCCATCTAGTGGACTACTGCTCCACCTAGTGGACTACTGTGGTAATGCAACTGCTGCTGTGAATGCAATAAAAGCATCAGGTCACCTAACAAGTCCCTGTGTAATGTAGCCATCTTGTAAGTGTGTGCTTGTGATGTCACAAAGAACATATCACATTTGGCGATGAGGATGGGATTTCTGGATGCCCTAGCTGAAATTTTTGTTGGTGGATGACTCAGCCAACTGACAGAGAAACTTTGACAGGTCCTTTGTTTTGCAGAACAGCTAAAAATCCAAGGTAAATTACAAGCACACTTGGCTGAACTATTAGAGCACAGATGGCCGCACCTATGGGAATAATAGGGTGCATTGGTTAATTCCTTCATGACCGAGAGACCTTCGGAGCATATGTGGAGTGGCTACAAATGTTTTTCACTGCAAATAGTACCGTTGAAGATGTCGATGATGAAAACCGTAGCCAGGTGATAGAAAGAAAACGGGCTATTTTCCTGATTGAAGCAGGCCCGAGGTGTATGAAACGCTGAAAAATGTGCTTGCTCCTCTCAAGCCAAAGCCATGCCACTGAAGCAGATTCTAACCAGGTTACAATCCTGAGCCCCTGGAAATTGCTGAAAGCTATGATTTTGGAAAATGAGATCAATTCATTGACGAGATTATCAGTGAGTACATTGTAGCTTTAAAGAACATAAGAACGTAAGAATTTGGGAATTTGGAGCAGGAGTAGGGCATTTGGCCCCTCGAGCCTGCTTCGCCATTTAATAATATCATGGCTGATCTGATCATGGACTCAGTTCCACTTCCCTGCCCATTGCACATAAATCCCTACTCCCTTATCGGTTAAGAAACTGTCTATCTCTGTCTTAAATTTATTTCGTGACCCAACTTCCACAGCTCTCTGAGGCAAATTCTATAGATTTGCAACCCTCTGAGAGAAGAAATTCCTCCCCATCTCAGTTCTAAATGGACAACCCCTTATTCTTAAACTATGCCCCTAGTTCTGGATTCCCCCACAAGTAGATCCTCTCTGCATCGACTTTGTCAAGCCCCCTCATAATCTTATACGTTTCGACAAAATCACCTTTCATTCTTCTAAACTCCAACGAGTATAGGACCAACCTGCTCAATCTATCTTCATAAGTCAACTCCCTCATCGCCGCAATCAACCTCGTGAACCTTCTCTGAACTTCCTCCAATGCAAGTATATCCATCCATAATTAAGGAGACCAAAACTGTATGCAGTACTCTAGGTGTGGCTAACTTCCCAGTTTTAGCAGGACTACTCCATGCCCATTGCAATAAAGGTAACATTCCATTTGTGTTCCTGATTACTTGCTGTACCTGCATACTAACATTTTGTGTTTCATGCACTAGGATCCCCAGGTCCCTCTGTACAGCAACATTTTGTAGTTTCTCTCCATGCAAATAATAAGTTGCTTTTTTATTTTTCCTGTCAAAATGGATAACCTCACACTTTCCCACATTATACTCCATCTGCCAAATGTTTGCCCACTCACTCAGCTTGTCTATACCCCTTTGCAGATTTTTTGTGTCCTCCTAACAACTTGCTTTCCCACCAATCTTTATATCATCAGCAAACTTGGCTACATTACACTCGGTCCCTTCATCTAAGTCATTAATATAGATTGTAAAAATTTGAGGCCCCAGCACCGATCCCTGAGGCACTCTATTTGTTACCGTTTGCCAACCAGAAAATGACCCATTATCTCCATTCTCTGCTTTAGGTTAGTTAGCCAATCCGCTATCCATACTACTATATTACCCCAACCCCGTGAGCTCTTACCTTGTGCAGTCACCAAAAGATGAGCGGCCCCTGAACAGCGTGGCAGCATACCACTTCAGGGAGCAGCACGAGCTTGTGCAAGAGGGCGAGGGCAGTGAAGAGGGCGACTCGATTGGATGTCATCAATGTCCACGTCAGTGATTGGAGCGTGGGCAGGTACATCAGGAGCGGCGAGGTTGGGGCGCAGGAGTGGCGAGTGATCATGGAACTATGTGATCGGGGCCCAGGAGAGGTGTGAGCTTGGGGCCCAGAAGAGGCATGGGTCCAGGGGCAGCACGGATTAGCCCATATTGTGATATGTGCGAGCACTAGGTCTGTGCAGCAGAGCTGGTCTTCAGTTGTCTTGGTTAATCCTTGCCAATGGACCAAGACCTAGTTCTGTCAAACCTGTATGGTGGCTGGTGTGCAATGGCCACCACACATTAAAAAAAATCCACGCACAGCCATCTTCCACCCTTCAGGATGTAGTTCGGGACCTGGAATATTAGGTCCTTCACCGAAACACCTGTGAACTCATCCCTTTTAGGTGTGGAAGCAAGTCATCCTCGATACGAGAGACCGCTTATCGAATGCCTTCTGGAAATCCAAATACACCACATCCACTTGTTCCCCTTTATCCACCTTGCTCGTTACATCCTCAAAGAACTCCAGCAAATTTATCAAACATGATTTCCCTTTCAAAAACCGTGCTGACTCTGGTTGACTATATTATGCTTTTCAAAATGTTCTGCTTCCTTAATAATGGCTTCCAGCATTTTACCAGCATACGGCAGATGTTAAGCTAACTGATTTGTAGTTTCCTGCTTTCTGCTGCCTCCTTTTGTAAATAGGGGCATTATATTTGTGGTTTTCCAATCCGCTGTGACCTTTCCAAAATACAGGGAATTTTGATATATTACCACCAAGGCATCCACTATCTCAGCAGCCACTTCTTTTAAAACCCTAGGATGCAGGCCATTAGGTCCAAGGGACTTGTCCACCTTTAGTTCCATTATTTTACCGAGTACTTTTTCTTTAATGATTGTGATTGTTTTAAGTTCCTCCCTCCCTATAGCCCCCTGATTATCTATTATTGGGATGTTTTTAGTGCCTTCTACTGTGAAGACCAATACAAAATATTTGTTCAAAGTCTTTGTCATTTCCCTCTTCCATATTATTAATTTTTCAGTCTCATCGTCTAAGGGATCAACATTTACTTTAGCTACTCTCTTCCTTTTTAGATACCTGTAAAAGCTCTTACTGTCCATTTTTATATATCTTGCTCGTTTACTCTCATACTCTATCTTCACTCTCTTTATTATTTTTTTTTCATCCTTTGCTGATTTTAAAACATTTCCTAATCCTCTGGCATCCCACTAATCTTGGCAACTTTGTATGTCATTTTCAAAAATTTGATACCATCCTTTACTTCCTTAGTTAACCACGGATATTTCTGCATTCTCTTAAAGCCTTTCCTTCTCATTGGAATATATTTTGTTGAGAGTTATGAAATTTCTCCTTAAATATCTACCACTGTTTATCAACCGTCTTACACGTTAATCTATTTTCTCAGTCCACTTTAGCCAACTCTGCTGTCATACCTTTGTAATTGCCTTTATTTAGGATCAGGACACTAGTTTGAGATCTAACTTTCTCACTCTCCAACTGAATTTGAAATTCAACCATGCTATGATCACTCTATCCTCGAGGATCCTTTACTATGAGATCATTTATTAATCCTGTCTCATTACACATTACCAGATCCAAGATAGCCTGCTCCCTGGTTGGTTCCGTAATGTGCTGTTCAAGGAAACCATCTCGGATACACTTTATGAACTCTTCTTCAAGGCTACCTTGGCCAATTTGATTTGTCCAATCAATATGAAGATTGAAATCGCCCATGATTATTGCTGTACCTTTCTTCCATTATTTCTTTATTTATACTTTGTCCGACAGTGTTAGCGGGCCTATAGACTATACCCACCATTGACTTCTTCCCTTTATTATTTCTTATCTCCACCCAAACTGATTCTACATTTTGATCCTCTGAGCCAATATCATTTCTCATTGCTGCACTGAGCTCATTGTTTATTAACAAAGCTATTCACCTTCTTTTCCTTTCTGTCTATCCTTCCAAATTGTCAAATACTCCTGAATATTCAGTTCCCAGTCTTTGTCACCTTTTAACCATGTCTCTGTAATGAGTATCAGATCATACCCATTTATATCTATTTGTACAGTCAACTCATATATCTTGTTATGAATGCTGCATATATTCAGATAAAGAGCTTTTAATGTTTTCTTTTTACCATTTTTCCCTGCTTTGACCCTACTTTCTGATACACTCTTATTTTTATACAAAAGAGCTATCTTAAGAAGCTATCTATTCACTGTCATTTCAGAAACTTTCAGGACTGAACATTGCATGACTGCTTTGATTGTGCATTGAAATATGAAGCGATCAGAAGAAAGTCGTTGACAACCCCTAATTTGACTTTTGATTGAGCTTGTCAGACAGCGATGTCAATGGATATGGCCGACTACTATTTCCGAGAATTTTTTACCATATCCAGTCGTCAGACAACCGAGGTGAATCGCCTGCAGGTTAAAAGAAAAAGGCAGTTGGGCACCAAAGCCTCAGCAACTGGCCAAGGTAACAGCACATTGAAGTTCTGCTATCGGTGCCTGGGACATCATCATCATCATAGGCAGTTCCTCAAAATCGAGGAAGAGTTCTCAGGTGACTGAACAGTCCAATACGGGACTTAATTCTCTGTCACAGGTGGGACAGACAGCCATTGAAGGAAAGGGTGGTTGGGACTGGTTTGCCACAGGTTCCTTCTGCTGCCTGCACTTGTTTTCTGTAAGCTCTTGACGACGAGACTCGAAGTGCTCAGCGCCCTCCCGGATGCACTTCCTCCACTTAGGGCGACCTTTGGCCAGGAACTCCTAGGTGTCGGTCGGGATGTTGCATTTGATCAAGGAGGCTTTGAGGGTGTCCTTGAAACATTTCCTTTGCCCACCTTGGGCTCACTTGCCGTGTAGGAGTTCTGAGTAGAGTGCTTGCTTTGGGAGTCTTGTGTCAGTCATGAGAACAATGTGGCCCGTCCAATGGAGCTGGTTGAGTGTGGTTAGTGCTTTGATGCTGGAGATGTTGGCCTTATTGAGGATGCAAACGTTGTTGTATCTGTCCTCCCAGGGCATCCGTAAGACAAAGGTCCCTCACCAACCTGACCCCGCCATACAGCACTGCCCCCCAGTCATCAAGATCCACGGCATGGCCCTGGACAACATGGAGCACTTTCCATATTTCGAGAGCCTATTATCAGCAAGGGCAGACAACGACGATGAGGTTCAACACCGCCTCCAGTGCACCAGTGCAGCCTTTGGCCGCTTGAGGAAAAGAGTGTTCGAAGATCAGGCCTCAAATCAACCACCAAGCTCATGGTCTACAGGCCTGTAGTGATACCCGCCCTCCTGTATGACTCAGAGACGTGGACCATATACAGTAGACACCTCAAATCACTGGAGAAATGCCAGCAACAATGTCTCCACAAGATCCTGCAAATCCCCTGTGAGGACAGACACACCAACGTTAGCATCCTCGATCAGGCCAACATCCCCAGCATCGAAGCACTGCCTGGGACAACACATTGCTCAAAGCTATCCATATGTCAAGGCAGAGTGTTTCTTCTGCAAGAAAACTGGGCATCTTCCGAAGGTATGCCGAGTGAAGAGTAAACAAACTTTCAAGGCTATAAGTAAAACCACCAGAGCCTACATAGCATTGAAGAGAAGCAACAGGACGAGGAGGTTCTGGAGATAAATATTATCGGGAGCACAACGATTCATGATGTATCGTCATCCAAGTCAACATTCGAGGAACCAGGATACTCATGGAAATTGACACGGATGCATCCATGAGCATAGTATCGGACTCACTATACCTCGACAAGTTGAGTGATTTTCTACTGGAGAAGTTGAAGATAAAGTTGCAAGGCTATTCAGGAGAGCAAATCCCTGTGGTAGGATGTATCACCATACCAGTGAAATACAAGGATCAGTTTCAGAGCTTGCCTCTTTTAGTTGGTTGGGATCACTGAAGCTGGATTGGAATGAGATTTTTTGCATGGAAAAGAGATTTGCATCAAAGGATGATGTCATCAAGCAGTATCTAAAGGTGTTCCATGAAGCAGGCAGTCCAATCCAAGGCTTCAAGGCGAGTGTCAGAGTATAGAAGGATGCTAAGCCAGTTTATTGCAAGCCATGTCGCGTACCATATGCACTCAAGGAGAAAGTTCAGCATGAACTCAAAAGACTAGAAACTGAGAACATTATCTCTAAGGTAGCTCTAAATAATTGGGGTACACCCATTGTTGTTGTACCTAAGTCAGATGGTAATGCTGATGCTATGTCCATGTTGCCATCCCCATCACAAGTTACATCCAATAAGGAAGAAGTGTTCTATTTTTCATACATTGATGAACTACCAGTCACAGCTGAAGAGATTGGTAGAGCAACCAAACATGACCCAGTTATGTCAAAGGTATATGAATACATAGCAACTGGCTGGTCAAATCAAATATCCAGGAAAGATATTCATCCATACTTCATTCGTAAGAATGAATTATCAGTAAACAAAGATTGTGGGTGTAAGAGTAGTTATTCCAAATAAGTTCAGGTCCAAATTGTTAGGAGATCTTAATTTGATAGCCATTTGAAGTGGGTAGAAGTGTTTCTGATGCGGAAAATAATAACAAGTAAAACACTAGACAATTTGCGAAGATTGTTTTCTTCATATGGCCTCCCAGCAGAAATTGCTTCTGATAATGGGCTGCAATTTTGTTCAGAAGAATTTGCACAGTTCATGAGCAGAAATGGTGTGAAACATACCAAGGTTCCACCATACTTCAAATGGTACAGCAGACACACAGTTCAAATTCTAAAATGTGCTCTCATCAAGCAAATGTTGGATCCAAATCCAAAGAAACGACAGATGTTGTTGGACCACAAATTAACAAATGTTCGAATTACTTATCATAATACTCCTCATACAACTACTGGTAGAACACCAGCAGTTATATCTCAAATGACAGCCATGAACCAGGTTCTCGTTGACAAAGTCTGCAGAAGAGAAACAATTAAGACAGAAAGAGAATTATGATAGAGGTAGAATAAGAGAGAGAAGTGTGAAATTATATCAGAAGGTTAGAGTGAAGAATCATCACCATAAATGGTTAAAGTGGCTACCAGGAAGAATAGTGAAGATATGTGGGCCTCACACATATTTGGTCAAGATGTTTGATCATGGACCAGTTAGGTTTGTTCACATTGATCATATTTTACCTACAGATGTGGAAGGAGTTGAAAGTTGGGATGATTCGATTATTTTTGATGTGTCAGATACAAGTAGAGTACCAAAAGCAAATCCAACATTAGATGTACTAGAAACAAGTCCAAGAGAAAGGCAGAATTTAAGTCTGAATCCGAGGACTTTTTCCTTATGTGAATAGTCCCCGAAATTGTATCTCATTGTTGTTTTGGGCTGTCTTCTCCTGCAAGATGAGTGAAAGGAAGAACTGTCAAAAGTTAAGGTGACATGCTGTATTATCTGCCTTTCTTTTTGCTTTATGAAGAGTGTGCCATTGCAGTCTCCAAAGGAATTCCCATTCTGAGTAGACCAGTCAAGCATATGAGGGAAAAGGGAACAAAGGGGTATGCAAATATATTTAGATGAGAATAGAGAGGCGGACACTTGAGTGGGTCATAAACGCCGGCATGGACTGATTGGGCCGAATAGACTGTTTCTGTGCTGTATCTCGTATGTAATCCTATGAGTACTTGTTGCAACTGAAATTGCAGCTGGAAGCAAGACTGCTGTAGAAAAGGAGGTGGTAAATAAAAATGTCATATTGCAAAAAATCAGTAATGAGAAGTAATGTATCAATGAAGAGGCAGATAAAACTGTGAAATCAGTCAAAAATAATCAATCTTTCCAACAACATTGAAAATGCCAACACAACATAAGAAGTAAACTCTTAAAGACAAGGTCACTCAGTCATGGAAGCATTTTATATGGGCAAGCTGCACCATAGGGAGGAGTTATTACAAAGCACATGAAATCCAGAGTGGGATTAACTTGTATTGGAATCAGAAACATAGAAACATAGAAATTTACAGCACAGAAGGAAGCCATTTCGGCCCAGCATGTCCGTGCCAGCCGACAAAGAGCCGCACAGCCCTCAGTCAGCATCTCTGAAGGTTATATCTCAACCTATGAACAATGAACAATGGCGGAAAGGTAAAGACCATTCGGCCCAACCAGTCCGCCCCACACAACAGCGATACATAGAAACATAGAAAATAGGTGCAGGAGTAGGCCATTCGGCCCTTCGAACCTGCACCGCCATTCAATGAGTTCATGGCTGAACATGCAACTTCAGTATCCCATTCCTGCTTTCTCGCCATACTCCTTGATCCCCCTAGTAGTAAGGACTACATCTAACTCCTTTTCAAATATATTTAGTGAATTGGCCTCAACAACTTTCTGTGGTAGAGAATTCCACAGGTTCGCCACTCTCTGGGTGAAGAAGTTTCTCCTCATCTCGGTCCTAGTGGAAACAACCTCTCTGCCTCTATCTTGTCTATCCCTTTCATGATTTTAAATGTTTCTATAAGATCACCCTCATCCTTCTGAACTCCAACGAGTAAAGACCCAGTCTACTCAATCTATCATCATAAGGTAACCCCCTCATCTCCGGAATCAGCCTCGTGAATCGTCTCTGTACCCCCTCCAAAGCTAGTATATCCTTCCTTAAGTAAGGTGACCAAAACTGCATGCAGTACTCCAGGTGCGGCCTCACCAATACCTTATATAGTTGCAGCAGGACCTCCCTGCTTTTGTACTCCATCCCTCTCGCAATGAAGGCCAACATTCCATTTGCCTTCCTGATTACCTGCTGCACCTGTAAACTAACTTTTTAGGATTCATGCACAAGGACCCCCAGGTCCCTCTGCACCGCAGCATGTTGTAATTTCTCCCCATTCAAATAATATTCCCTTTTACTGTTTTTTTTCCCAAGGTGGATGACCTCACACTTTCCAACATTGTATTCCATCTGCCAAACCTTAGCCCATTCGCTTAACCTATCTAAATCTCTTTGCAGCCTTTCTGTGTCCTCTGCACAACCCGCTTTCCCACTAATCTTTGTGTCATCTGCAAATTTTGTTACACTACACTCTGTCCCCTCTTCCAGGTCATCAATGTATATTGTTAACAGTTGTTGTCCCAGCACCGATCCCTGTGGCACACGACTAACCACCGATTTCTAACCCGAAAAGGACCCATTTATCCCGACTCTCTGCTTTCTGTTCGCCAGCCAATTCTCTATCCATGCTAATACATTTCCTCTGACTCCACGTACCTTTATCTTCTGCAGTAACCTTTTGTGTAGCACCTTATCGAATGCCTTTTGGAAATCTAAATACACCACATCCATCGATACACCTCTATCCACCATGCTCGTTATATCCTCAAAGAATTCCAGTAAATTAGTTGAACATGATTTCCCCTTCATGAATCCATGCTGCGTCTGCTTGATTGCACTATTCCTATCTAGATGTCCCGCTATTTCTTCCTTAATGATACTTTCAAGCATTTTCCCCACTACAGATGTTAAACTAACCGGCCTATAGTTACCTGCCTTTTGTCTGCCCCCTTTTTTAAACAGAAGCGTTACATTAGCTGCTTTCCAATCCGCTGGTACCTCCCCAGAGTCCAGAGAATTTTGGTAAATTATAACGAATGCATCTGCTATAACTTCTGCCATCTCTTTTAATACCCTGGGATGCATTTCATCAGGACCAGGGGACTTGTCTACCTTGAGTCCCATTAGCCTGTCCAGCACTAACCCCCGAGTGATAGTGATTATTTCAAGGTCCTCCCGACCCACATTCCTGTGACCAGCAATTTTTGGCATAGTTTTTGTGTCTTCCACTGTGAAGACCGAAGCAAAATAATTGTTGAAGGTCTCAGCCATTTCCACATTTCCCATTATTAAATCCCCCTTCTCATCTTCTAAGGGAACAACATTTACTTTCGTCACTCTTTTCCGTTTTATATATCTGTAAAAGCTTTTACTGTCCGTTTTTATGTTTTGCGCAAGTTTACCTTCGTAATCTATCTTTCCTTTCTTTATTGCTTTCTTAGTCATTCTTTGCTGTCATTTAAAATTTTCTCAATCTTCTATTTTCCCACTAACCTTGGCCACCTTGTATGCATTGGTTTTTAATTTGATACTCTCCTTTATTTCCTTGGTTATCCACGGCTGGTTATCCCTTCTCTTACCGCCCTTCTTTTTCACTGGAATATATTTTTGTTGAGCACTATGAAAGAGCTCCTTAAAAGTCCTCCACTGTTCCTCAATTGTGCCACTGTTTAGTCTGTGTTTCCAGTCTACTTTAGCCAACTCTGCCCTCATCCCACTGTAGTCCCCTTTGTTTAAGCATCGTATGCTCGTTTGAGACACTACTTCCTCATCCTCAATCTGTATTACAAATTCAACCATACTGTGATCACTCATTCCGAGAGGATCTTTTATTTGGAGATCGTTTATTATTCCTGTCTCATTACACAGGACCAGATCTAAGATAGCTTGCTCCCTTGTAGGTTCTGTAACATACTGTTCTAAGAAACAATCCCGTATGCATTCTATGAATTCCTCCTCCAGCTACCCCGTGCGATTTGATTTGACCAATCGATATGTAGGTTAAAATCCCCCATGATTACTGCTGTTCTTTTTTCACATGCCTCCATTATTCCCTTGATTATTGCCCTCCCCACCGTGAAGTTATTATTTGGGGGCCTATAAACTCCACCCACCAGTGACTTTTTCCCCTTACAATCTCAAATCTCCACCCACAATGATTCAACATTTTGTTCATTGGAGCCGATATCGTCTCTCACAACTGCCCTGATATCATCCTTTATTAACAGAGCTATCCCACCTCCTTTCCCTTCTTGTCTAGCTTTCTGAATCGTCAGATACCCCTGTAGGTTTAATTCCCAGTCTTGGCCACCCTGCAACCACGTTTCTGTAATGGCCACCAAATCATACCCATTTGTAATGATTTTGCCGTCAACTCATTTACTTTATTTCGAATGCTGCATGCGTTTAGGTAAAGTGTTTTAATACTAGTTTTTAAACCATGATTTTTAGTTTTGACCCCTCCTGCAGCCCCTTTATATTCAGTGGCCCTTTTTGTTTTTTGCCTTGGGTTTCTCTGCCCTCCACTTTTACTCATCTCCTTTCTGTCTTTTGCTTTTGTCTCCTTTTTGTTTCCCTCTGTCTCCCTGCATTGGTTCCCATCCCCCTGCCATATTAGTTTAACTCCTCCCCAACAGCACTAGCAAACACTCCCCTGAGGACATTGGATCTGGTCCTGCCCAGGTGCAGACCGTCCGGTTTGTACTGGTCCCACCTCCCCCAGAACCGGTTCCAATGCCCCAGGAATTTGAATTCCTCCCTACTGCACCACTGCTCAAGCCACGTATTCATCTGAGCTATCTTGCGATTCCTACTCTGACTAGCACGTGGCACTGGTAGCAATCCTGAGATTACTACTTTTGAGGTCCTACGTTTTAATTTAGCTCCTTAAATTCGTCTTGTAGGACCTCATCCCTTTTTTTTACCTATATCGTTGGTACCAATTTGCACCACGACAACTGGCTATTCACCCTCCCTTTTCAGAATGTCCTGCACCTGCTCCGAGACATCCTTGACCCTTGCACCAAGGAGGCAACATACCATCCTGGAGTCTTGGTTGCGGCCGCAGAAACGCCTATCTATTCCCCTTACAATCGAATCCCCTATCACTATCACTCTCCCACTCTTTTTCCTGCCCTCCTGTGCAGCAGAGCCAGCCACGGTGCCATGAACTTGGCTGCTGCTGCCCTCCCCGATGAGTCATCCCCCTCAACAGTACTCAAAACGGTGTATCTGTTTACTCCTACTCTTTGCTTCCTGTCTGCCAACCAGTTCTCAATCCACGTCAGCACACTACCCCCAATCCCATGTGCTTTAACTTTGCACATTAATCTCTTGTGTGGGTCCGGTGGATTTTCTTTACCCTGAACACACATGCCAATGCCTTCTTCCCAATCATGCTGCAGGCCCTCTCAGCCCTCGACAAGCTCATGGAGACATAGGCAACAGATCAAAACTTTCCCGCAACTCTAGCCTGTTGCAAAGCACACCCGACCTCGCACGACGACACATCACATGCCTGCACAAGTCCTTCACACCGGATATACAATACAAGCAGCTCGTTGGAGCACAAAATGTTTCTGGCTTTCTCAAAAGCAATTCCTTGTTTTTTTTCCCCATACCCAGTTCTCACCTTTATGCAATAACACATGTAGTGGCTCCAAGAGGGTACTCAACCCCAGCAGGAAGTCACCAAAATCACCAAAATACCCCTTACACTGAAACATTCTACATTCCACCCCAACCGGAGCCATGTGATCTCCTGGGAGAGGCAAAAAAACAGATAAAAACCCAGGCCAATTTGGGGAAAAAAAATTAAATTCTGGGAAAATTCCTCTCCGACCCATCCAGGCAATCGAAATTAGAAGTGAAAGGAGACTGACAATGCTTTAAAATGTCTTCACTCTGAAATGCAAGGTGTAGCAAATTAGCCCTAATCGCCATACCCAGTTCAACAGCCCACGCTCCCAACCTACCAAATTTCACACTGCAGGTGGATAGCTCACAAAATTTATCTCCCAGTGTCAGAATAAATTATTCTCATGCCAGGTCTCGAACTGCTTATATGCGGATGATAGCTTCCTGTACACTTCTTCACCCAGGGTCCTCAGCTCCTTCAGCAATGCAAGTCCTGAAATATCAATATCAAACATCAAAGTTGCCTGCAGCCAACCCTTAATCAAGGACTACCCACGAAGAGTTACATTATCTTGTTGTTCGGAGTGTGTTAATCCTACCAAAATTGGGACAGTCTTTTCAAATAGGAAGGCGGTTGTATTCCTAATGATGCGGTTAGAAGATGAGTAGATTGAAGATCACTGAAGTTGAAGTCCTTGATGAAATGGATTACTGAAGTAAGAAACTTTTGTTGGTAAATGGATTCAAATCAACATTTCCTGATTGAAAATCTAACATTAAGCCACAGCACTTATAATACCAGTGTGTTATTTCCTACATGAGCAATCCTTGTGGCCTTTCTGTATTAGTCTGCTAATTAGTGCTCGAGTATAGGCAATCTTGTTTTTGGCTAAGTACTACTTAGTAAACTTATTTAACCATCACATCTGTCAAAGAGGGGAGATTTCATCCTGTCATGTAGTTGTGGATTAAAGAAGCTCAGTTATTTTCTAATCCTTTTGAAAAAAGATCTAAACTCCCACAGATGTTACAATTTATATCAGAGTCCTTTTGGCACAAATAAGTTTTATGCTGGACTTAGAATGTTCCTATGGAATCACGACACTGGATAATTCAACAACAACTTGAATTTAAATAGTGCATTTAAAATAGTAAAATGTCCCAACCAAGGCGCTTCACAGGAGTATTATCAGACAAAATTTGACACCGAGACACATACGGAGATATTAGGACAGGTGACCAAAAGCTTGATCGAAGAGATAGATTTTAAGGAGAACCTTAAAGAGGAGAAATAGGTAGAAAGGTGAAGTGATTTAGAGAGGGAATTCCAGAATTTAGGGCCTAAGCAGCTGAAGGAACGGCTGCAAATGGTGAAGCAATTAAAATCCATGATGCGTAAGAGTCCAGAATTGGGAAATGCAGAGATCTTGGAGGGTTGTAGGGCTGGAGGAGGTTACAGAGATAGGGAGGGGCAAGGCCATGCAGGGATTTCAAAGCAAGAATATTTTCACGAAAAAATGTGTGTACCTTCTTCCATTAAAAGATCTCATCAAGCCTAAAACGCCAACTGTAGGGCATAATAGACATCAAACCACATAATTACTTTTGATTATAATCATTATTTGAATGCAAGTGCAAATTCACATTAATAAAATGCAACATTGACAGTGATGAAAACATTAAAATATGTTTACCGCAGACGTATTTAGAATGCAAAACTGATCATTTGTCACACGACTCGCCGTGAATATAATCAGGGTCACATATTATTGTACATCGTAAGCTCATTTATATCAAATCCTACATTTGGATCTGTAAAGGGAACTGTAATGTATGCACCTTTGAGTAGGCTCACAGGTGTGTGGAGCTGTTGGAGGCCTGTTCATTTGCAGCAGAGAGCAGTGAGAAAAGGGGCCTACTACACATCAAATCATCCAGAGGGAGAGGAGGACAGCAGAAAATAAACAGCTTTGCTGCTTCTACAGAGAGTTGGAGAGAGGGGGAAAAGAACAACCTCTACAGCCATCCAGTGTGGAAGGAGGGAGACTTCATTGCCATTCTACAGGTGGGTGTGATTTGGTGCACTGTCTAAACGGACATTGTTGTATCGGTGGGGGGAGAAAGAAGATTAAATCGAGGGCCGGAACATCGCGGGGGGTGTGTGCGTGTGGAAGTGTGTGTGGGGGTCTTGCCCACAACTAGGCCCCAGACACCACTGAAGCACCCTTCCCCCATTGCCTGGCCTGGGTTAGCTGGAGCTGCCTGGGTGAAGAATCGTTAGTACCCAATTAACATAGTTGGGAGTGCTGTGCCTGGGTAGCTCCAGCTATCCTGGGTGAAGACATCTCCCCCCAGCCGAAGACCATCAATAAGACTTTACTTTCCACCATCTGGGGAGTGCACCCCAGCAAACACCCACCCAGCACTTTGAGGGGAGACATGCCCTCACAGCTTTCCTCTTTCCCACCCCACTCTCTCTTTCTCTTTCTCTTTCTCTCTCTCTTTCTCTCTCTCTTTCTCTCTCTCTGTCTCTCCCCCTCTCTCTGAGAGCCCTTTCCTCCTATTTAAAAAAAAAATCTATTTAAAGACAACTGAGCAGAGGGAGCAAGGCCCTTCCCCAAACGTCAACTAGGGGAGAGATGTGCCTCATTAAGAGCTCCCTCTGCTCAAACATTTAACAAGGCCTCATTAAGACCATTCAGCCTGTAACTTTGGGGTGAGTGTAGCCCTTAAAGGGACTCCGTGATGGCGATTCCATCCACGCCGGTGGCAGGGCCAGCTAAGATTTACGCGCAGGCGGCGTCCGCAGCCACGGCGCCTCCTGCACCTTCTGCTGCCCTGCCAACATTTAGATTGATAACAAAAAAACATGGGGTCAAGAGCTACACTCACCCCACTATGACCATCGAGGAGTGCGTGCGGGCGATGGCTGGGGTAGTCGGCCCCTCGGCCATTGTCGCAGCCTCCAAAATGTCTGGGAAGGCTGTGTTCTTCCTGGGGTCGGAGCGGGCGGTGTCCCTGGCCCTTGAAAAGGGGCTCACGGTGGGCGGGATGTTCCTGCCGGTGGACCCTCTTGAGGCCACCGCGCAGAGGGTCATTCTTTCGAACGTCCCGCCCTTTGTTCCCGCTGAGCTCCTCCTCCCTCACCGACATCAACTGGGGGAGGTAAGGTCAGGGATTAACCCCATACGGCTTGGCCTCAGGGAGACCAGCCTGCGCCACGTGTTCTTCTTCCGCCGCCAGCTTTTTGTCCGGCTGGCGCGGGAGGAGACGACGGAGGGCACCTTTAATGTGGTGCACGACGGGACTGCCTACCGCGTCTTCTGGACGTCGGACAGCGTGCGGTGCCATGCCTGTAGGGAGGTGGGGTATGTTTGTAAGAACTGCCCCACCTCCAAGGCCGCCATACCACCAAATGCGGCCAAGGCTGGCGCTGCCGCCACCCTCCCCCCCCGCAGTAGCGTCCGTGTACTGGGAGCTGTGGGTGCGCGGACATCGTCGGAGGCATTTGTCTTCACGGCCTCCGGCAAGGGGGGAGGGAGAGCGTCCGGGCGGAAGGAAGGCATGGAGGAAGAATAAAAACCTCGAGGCGGGTCCCCTCAGTGCGCCGGACAGCCCAATCACCGCGCTCAGCCCAACCCTGTCACTGGCGAGCGTGGGGTGCCCTGAGCCCGTGCCCGAGCCCTTGACCAATATCGCGGAGGGGCTCGGGCGCGGGCAAGGAAAACAAAAGGGGTGAGCGGAGCAGGAGGCCTCGGCAGACATGGAGGTCTCCCTGCCTCCGCTCCCCCCCCAGGAAAAAAAGGAGGCGCCGCTCCAATGAGGTGGAAGGGGAACAACATCCCTCCGCGGAGGAGTCGGTGTCCGCCGCGTGTCCCGCGTCCCCCACCAGCGCCCCCAAACTGCGCCGTAGGCGGGGGGAATCTGTCCCCGGGGAGGGTGAGACAGTCGAGGCTGCCCAGCCTCTGCCTCCCGGGGATGTCGAGGAACAACTGTCTGTCGTGGGGGGCGTGGGACCGGCGGAGGAATGCGTTGCCGTCGGTACGAGCGTCCCGGGGACTGAGGTGGGCGGGGCTGAAAAGGCCGAACCTGAGCCCGCCCACCCAACAATCAACTTCCGCTGGGATCTGCTCGATCCGGCAGAAACCGAACATTTTACAAATTTTAATGAACATCCACACGCTGGGCCGGGGGTTGGTGGCGGGGAGGGGGAAGAACACCAACTCTCGCCCCCAACTTTGGGGCTGGGGGAATTGGAGGACCTGGAGCATTTCTTTGACCAGGTCTCTCCATGTTCCCCGGTCGCTGG
Source organism: Pristiophorus japonicus (assembly GCF_044704955.1). Classification (NCBI taxonomy): domain Eukaryota; kingdom Metazoa; phylum Chordata; class Chondrichthyes; family Pristiophoridae; genus Pristiophorus; species Pristiophorus japonicus. Next base: position 278,792,737 of record NC_091980.1, on the reverse strand, counting down.
GGCGGAGGGGGAACCCCTTCCGCTGCCGCTTCCTGACCCGGCAGCACAGTTGAAAGTGCCCAGTGGGGACTCCTCTGCCAACGATCCTGGGGATGGAATCGGGGCAGAATCAGGGCCGGATGGAGTGGCCGGGCCGTTTGTCGTACCTTGAGCGGTCAACGGACCGGCTGCTGGCGGCGACCTCCCGGAGGGGGACGGGGACTCTGTGGAGGACACGGGAGAAGATCTGGAGTCCATCGCCAGTGAGGCGGTGGATCTCCTTGTGCCCGCCGCTGAGTCCCCCCTCATTCCTGTAAAGGAGCTCCGGGACTTTATGGTCCAGAGCCAGGGTCGCCGCAAGCGAGCCCATCTGGCCCTGGAAAAATGGTCCGAGCCGGCGCTGCTCATCACGTCCGTCCGCGCCGCCGCTAAAACCATGGCCGCGGGCGGGACCTTATCAAAGGCGCAAAGCCTTGAGCTGCGCCGGCTCAAAACGTTCCTCGCTGGGCTGCTGAGGGAGTGGAGGTCAACAAACGACTCCACTTCCCCCCCACAATAGGTTAAGTAGAGGTTGCACTATGCTTTTGCCATGAAGATAACCATAGCCAGCCTCAACATCAACGGCGGCAGTGAGGCACGCCGTAGATTTAACAATTTTTCGCTCCTGCGGGAGGGGAAATACGCGGTGTGCTTCCTGCAAGAAACCCACACCGTTCCGGGAGACGAAGCCACGTGGCTCCTGGAATGGCAAGGAGAGGTCCGCATGAGCCACCTCACCGCCACTTCTTGTGGGGTGGTCATCTTTCTGGCCCCGCATTTTCAACCGGAGATCTTGGGGGTCGAGGAGCCCGTGCCAGGCCGCTTGCTGCATGTCACGGTTCACCTGGGGGACATGCCGCTCCATCTCGTGAACGTGTACGCCCCTCAGCCCAGCCCGCAGCAAACGCGCTTCTTCGAAGAAGTGTCCGCTCTTCTTGGCTCCGTCGACGTCGGCGGCTGCATTGTCTTCGGGGAGGGGGATTTTAACTGCACCCTCGAATCGAGGGCCCGCTCTGGTGCCCCGCAGAGCATGACGACGATCGAGAAGTTGAGGGACCTGGTCGGGTCCTTCGACTTGGTGGACGTCTGGCGAAATCTCCATCCCGACTCCAGCGCCTTTCCTTTGGTGAGGCCTGGAGTAGGATGGTCCAGAGTCGACCGCCTTTACATGTCTCTGGCGTACGTTTCCTGCATCCCGACAGCCTCCATGCGGCCGCTGCCGTGTTCGGACCACCACCTGGTGTGGGCGGAGCTCGCTTTGCTCCGCGCGAGGACGGGGTCCGCGTACTGGCACTTTAACAACCAGCTGCTGGAGGACGAGCGGTTCCAGGACTCATTCCGTCGTTTCTAGGCCACCTGGAGAAGGAAGCAGGGGGGCTTCCCCTCCTTGAGGTTATGGTGGGACGTGGGCAAGGCTCACGTCCGCGTCTTCTGTCAATAGTATGCGAGGGGGCCGACCAAGAGACGGGCGGCCAGGGTCAGGCGCCCTAGAAAATGAGGTGCTCGACCTGGAGTCCCGTCTCAGTCAAGTCGTCGAGGACCCGGCCCTGCAGAAGCGAAGAAGGCCGCGCTGAAGGACCTGCAGTTCGTCGGGTCCCGAGGTGCGTTCGTGAGGTCGCGGATCCGGTTCCTGTGGGATCTGGACCGCGGCTCCCCCTTCTTCTACTCGCTGGAAAAAAGACCGGGTGTCCGTAAGCAGCTCTTGACGCTGCTGGCCGACAACAGCTCTCTCGTCTTGAATCCGGAGGACGTCAACAACAGGGCCCGAGAATATTACAGGGCTCTGTTCTCTCCGGAGCCGTCCAGCGAGGAAGCGCGCAGAGTTTTGTGGGAGGACCTGCCGAGGGTTAGCCCGGAGGGCGCCGAAAATCTGGAAGCTGCGCTAAGCCTGGCGGAGCTGACCGGCGCCCTCGCCCGGCTCTCGAGGGGAAAAGCCCCGGGGCTGGATGGGCTGACCATGGAGTTCCAGAGGGCGTTCTGGGACGTCCTGGGGGGCGACTACGCGTGGGTCCTGGGGGAAAGTCTGGCGACCGGGGAGATGCCCCTCTCTTGGTGCAGGGCAGTCATCGTCCTGCTGCCTAAGAAGGGCGATCTCCGCCTACTTAAGAACTGGCGCCCAGTCTCCCTCCTCAGCACGGACTACAAAATCTTCGCCAGGGTGATGTCTGCTCGCCTTGGCGCCGTGCTGGACCACATGATCCACCCCGATCAGTCCTACACGGTCCCGGGCCGGACAATCCACGATAACATCCATCTGGTCCGGGACCTCATCCATCACTCCCAGGAGGCTGGTCTGTCGGTCGCCTTCCTATCCCTTGACCAAGAGAAGGCGTTCGACAGGGTGGATCATGACTATCTGTTCGGAACTCTGCGCGCTTTCGGGTTCGGGACGCATTTCGTCGCCCGGATCCGACTTTTGTATGCCGCCGCGAAGTGTCTGATTAAGGTTAACGGGTCCTTGACGGCGCCCCTTTGCTTTAGAAACATAGAAACATAGAAACATAGAAAATAGGTGCAGGAGTAGGCCATTCAGCCCTTTGAGCCTGCACCGCCATTCAATAAGATCATGGCTGATCATTCCTTCAGTACCCCTTTCCAACTTTCTCTCCATACTCTTTGATCCCTTTAGCCGTAAGGGCCATATCGAACTCCCTCTTGAATATATCCAATGAACTGGCATCAACAACTCTCTGCGGCAGGGAATTCCATCGGTTAACAACTCTCTGAGCAAAGAAGTTTCTCCTCATCTCAGTCCTAAATGGCTTACCCCTTATCCTAAGACTGTGTCCCCTGGTTCTGGACTTCCCCAACATCGGTAACATTCTTCCCGCATCTAACCTGTCCAGGTCCGTCAGAATCTTATACATTTCTATGAGATCCCCTCTCATCCTTCTAAACTCCAGTGAATAAAGGCCCAGTTGATCCAGCCTCTCCTCATATGACAGTCCAGCCATCCCTGGAATCAGTCTGGTGAACCTTCACTGCACTCCCTTAATAGCAAGAACGTCCTTCCTCAGATTAGGAGACCAAAACTGAACATAATATCCCAGGTGAGGCCTCACTAAGGCCCTGTACATCTACAGTAAGACCTCCCTGCTCCTATACTCAAATCTCCTAACTATGAAGGCCAACATACCATTTGCCTTCTTCACCGCCTGCTGTACCTGCATGCCTACTTTCAGTGACTGATGAACCATGACACCCAGGTCTTGTTGAACCTCCCCTTTTCCTAATCTGCCGCCATTCATTGAAACAACCTCTCCTATCATTGAAAGATTACTTCTGTTATCTCAAATTCACCTGCCATCTATTCCATCAGCATGGGTACCTTTTATATTATTTCACCTTGGTCCTCAGAATCTGGCCAAGATCATCCCCAACACCAGCAGCACCAACAACAATACCAAACTTCTCTGCAATCACCTGATACTGCACAGGATACAGGGCATCAGCACACGAGCACATAGCTGCCCAGGAGGCCAGGGATGGCCTCACCATGGCCAGATTTACTTCCCTTGACACTGTAAATAGCTGCAGTCCCAGCACTGAGTCCTGCAGCATCCCCCTAGTCACTGCCTGCCATTCTGAAAAGGACCCGTTTATCCCAACTCTCTGATTCCTGTCTGCCAACCAGTTCTCTTAACGTCAGTACATTACCCCCAATACCATGTGCTTTAATTTTGCACACCAATCTCTTGTGTGGGACCTTGTCAAAAGCTTTTGAAAGTCCAAATATACCACATCCACTGCTTCTCCCTTGTCCACTCTTCCAGTTACATCCTCAAAAATTTCCAGAAGATTTGTCAAGCATGATTTCCCTTTTATAAATCCATGCTGACTTGGACCGATCCTGTCACTGCTTTCCAAATGCATTGCTATTTCATTTTTAATAATTAATTCCAACATTTTCCCCACTACTGCTGTCAGGCTAACCAGTCTATAATTACCTGTTTTCTCTCTCTCCCTCCTTTTTTAAAAAGTGGTGTTACATTAGCTACCCTCCAAACCATAGGGTCACATTACAACAAAATTCAAAAAAAACAAGGAGTGTTAAAAAAACAAGCCTGAAGGCTTTGAGTCTCAATGCGAGGAGCATTTGTAATAAGGTGGATGGATTGACTGTGCAGATAGCTGTTAATGCGTATGTTGTAATTGGGCTTACGGAGTCATGGCTCCAGAGTAACCAAGGCTGGGAACTCAACATCCAGGGGTATTCAATATTCAGGAAGGACAGACAGGAAGGAAAAGGAGGTGGAGTAGCGTTACTGGTTAAAGAGGAGATTAACGCAATAGCAAGAAAGGACATTAACGTGGATGATGTGGAATCTATATGGGTAGAACCGCGAAACACCAAAGGGCAGAAAATGTTAGTGGGAGTTGTGTACAGACCACCAAACAGTAGTAGGGAGGTTGGGGATGGCATCAAACAGGAAATTAGGGATGCGTGCAATAAGGGTACAGTAGTTTTCACGGGTGACTTAAATCTACATATTGATTGGGCTAACCAAACTGGTAGCAATAGTGTGGTGGAGGATTTCCTGGAGGGTATAAGGGATGGTTTTCTAGACCAATATGTTGAGGAACCAACTAGAGAGCAGGCCATCCTAGACTGGGTTGTGTGTAACGAGAGAGGATTAATTAGCAATCTGGTCATCCGGGGCCCCTTGGGGAAGAGTGAACATAATATGGTAGAATTCTTCATTAAAATGGAGAGTGACACAATTAATTCAGAGACTAGGGTTCTGAACTTAAAGAAAGGAAACTTCGACGGTATGAGACGTGAATTGGCTAGGATAAACTGGAGAATGATACTTAAAGGGTTGACGGTGGATAAGCAATGGCAGACATTTAAAGATCACATGGTTGAACTACAACAATTGTACATCCCTGTGAAGAGACCAGCATAAACATTGTAGGCAGGGGAGGGCGTGTCAAGAGCATGGCTGCTGGAAGGGCTGGAGGAGAAGTCCTGCAGGAGTTTTAGCCAACTTATCTCTATCTCTTCGCACTGAAATCTCACTCTCACACAGTATGCATGATAAAGTTCTGCTGTTTTAGGAGAGGGGTGCGCCAGGGATGCCCCATGTCCGGCCAGTTATATGCCATTTGCGTGGAACCTTTCCTGCGCCTTCTGCAGACAAGGTTGATGGGACTGGCTCTGCAAGGGCCGGGCATGGAGGTTGTCCTCTCGGCTTACGCCGATGACGTGCTCCTCACGGTAGAGGATCCCGCTGACCTGCGGAGGGTGCGTGAGTGCCAGGAGATTTACTCGGCCGCATCTTCCGCCAGGATCAATTGAGAGAAATGTTCTGGACTCCTGGTGGGTCAGTGCCGGGTGGACTCCCTGCCGGAGGAGCTCAGGCCTTTTGCCTGCAGCACGACCCATCTCCTCAATCTGGGAGTCTACCTTAGCCCCGACGAGGAAGCCTGGCTGGCGAACTGGCAAGAGCTGGAGGCTAAGGTCACCGCTCGCCTAGGGCGCTGGACAGGACTGCTCCGAGTGCTGTCCTACAGGGGTCGAGCGCTAGTCATAAACCAGCTGGTGGCCGCTATGCTGTGGTACCGGCTGGTCACTTTGACCCCTCCCCCTGCGTTTGTCGCCAAGATACAGAAGAAGCTGGTGGACTTTTTCTGGAACAACAGGAAGCACTGGGTCTCTGCCACGGTCTTGAGTCTCCCACTTAGGGAGGGCGGTTAGTTGTTGGTGTGTGTCAGCGCCCAGCTCGCGACTTTCCATCTTCAGACCCTGCAGAGATACCTTTACGTCGAGCCCCCTCCTAGGTGGCGTGCGCTGGCGACGTATTTCTTCCGCCAGCAGCACGGCCTCAACTACGACACGCAGCTCCTGCTTGTATTCTTGGGGGGCGTCAGGACCGCCGTCCAGGAGCTGCCTGTCTTTTACAAGGAACTCACCAGGGTCTGGAACAAAGTCTCCACCAAGTGCAGCTCTCCACTGGCTGGAGTGGCGGCTGTCCTGCAGGAGCCGCTGCTCGGGAATCCGTACCTCCATGACCGAGGTTATAGGTGGCAGTCGGACGAGAGGGCTGTGGCTGGTGAGGTGACTAGGGTCAGGGACCTGCTCGATGGCGGAGGAGCGGGCTGGATGGCGCCAGACACGCTGGCGCGGCGCCTAAATTCTGCCAACGTCCGCCGCGCGGCCGATGCCATCGAGTCGCTAAAAACAGCACTGGGCCCTGACTCCGTTAGGCGCATCGAGGAGGCTCAAGCACGTGGGGAGATCCCATCCAAACTGACCCCTGTCCGGATGGAATTCCTCATCGGCGCCAAACCCGGGAACCTCCCTCGGTAGCCGGCGCCTCACAACTTGAGCCACCTCGGGGAAATCCCCTCCGTGCCTTTCAGTTCCGCGCGGAGGGGTTTCCTGTACGGGCTGCTCCTGCACACTCTCAACTTTGCCATCCTCGCCGGCCGTCCGGACACGCCATGGCGTACCATCTTGCCGTCCGGAGGAGGCAGGGGTCCCCGATGGAGTGCACTCTACGCAGGAGTCCGCCCATTAATTATTGGGGACTTGGCCTGGAGGGTGGTGCACGGAGCAGTCCCGTGCAATAAATTTTTAAGCCAGTTCACGGGCTCCCAGGCGGCCTGCAATTTCTGCGGTCTGGAGGAGTCCGTGTTCCATGTTTTTACTGAATGTGCGAGGTTCCAGCCCCTGTCCCAATATTTAAGGAGGCTGCTCCTGAAATTCTGGTTTCACTTCAGTCCCACACTCCTGATCTTTGGGCATCCTATGCGGAGAGGAGCGGGTAGGTCTGAGGGCCTCCTCGTAGGACTGCTCCTGGGCACGGCCAAGGGTGCCATCAGCTGGTCCAGGCAGCGGGCGGTCGAGGGGTTCGTTCAGCCCGACTGCCTGCCTCTCTTCCGCGCGTACATCCGGGCCAGGGTGTCCCTAGAGATGGAGCACGCGGTGTCCACCGGTACGCTCGCAGCCTTCCACGAGAGGTGGGCGCCGGAGGGACTGGAGTGCATCATCACCCCCGGCAACCAAATTTTAATTTGATTTTATGTTTTAAAGTTTAGTTTGTTTTAATTGCCGGGGTTTTTAGTGTCCCCCTCCCCTTTTATAGGGGGCACTTGTAAAATATACGATTTTAATGCCCAAAAAAACCCCAAAAAATAACTACAAAAATACAAAAAAAAAAAGGGCATTGGAAAATGTTTGGAGTGGCCCCCCAGATTGGGGGGTACTTGATTTAAATGTTTTATTTTGTCTCCCCTAAAAAGAGTTGTCGCCCTTAAAGGGACCCCGTGATGGCGACTCCATCCACGCCAGTGGCAGGGCCAGCTAAGACTTACGCGCAGGCGGCATCCGCAGCCACGGCGCCTCCTGCACCTTCTGCTGCCCTGCCACCATTTAGATTGATAACAAAAAAACACGGGGTCAAGAGCTACACTCACCCCACTATGATCATCGAGGATTGCGTGCGGGCGATGGCTGGGGTAGTCGGCCCCTCGGCCATTGTCGCAGCCTCCAAAATGTCTGGGAACGCTGTGTTCTTCCTGGGGTCGGAGCGGGCGGTGTCCCTGGCCCTCGAAAAGGGGCTCACGGTGGGCGGGACGTTCCTGCCGGTGGACCCTCTCGAGGCCATGGCGCAGAGGGTCATTCTTTCGAACGTCCCGCCCTTTATCCCGCTGAGCCCCTCCTCCCTCACCGACATCAACTGGGGGAGATAAGGTCAGGGATTAACCCCATACGGCTTGGCCTCAGGGAGACCAGCCTGTGCCACATGTTCTTCTTCCGCCGCCAGCTTTTTGTCCGGCTGGCACGGGAGGAGACGACAGAGGGCACCTTTAATGTGGTGCACAAGGGGACTGCCTACCGCATCTTCTGGACGTCGGATGGCATGCGGTGCCATGCCTGTAGTGAGGTGCGGTACGTTCGTAAGAACTGCCCCGCCTCCAAGGCCGCCAAACCACCAAATGCGGCCAAGGCTGGCGGCACCGCCACCCCTCCCCCGAGTAGCGTCCGCGTATCGGGAGCTGTGGGTGTGCGGACATCGTCGGAGGCATTTGTCTTCACGGCCTCCGGCGGGGGGGAGGGAGAGCGTCCGGGTGGAAGGAAGGCGTGGAGGAAGAATAAAATTCTCGAGGCGGGTCCCCTCAGTGAGCCGGACAGCCCAATCACCGCGCTCAGCCCAACCCTGTCACCGGCGAGCGCGGGGTGCCCTGAGCCCGTGCCCGAGCTCTTGACCAATACCGCAGAGGGGCTCGGGCACGGGCAAGAAAAACAAAAAGGGGGAGCGGAGCAGGAGGCCTCGGCAGACATGGAGGTCTCCCTGCCTCTGCCCCCCTGCCAGGAAAAAAAGGAGGCGCCGCTCCAATGAGGTGGAGGGGGAACAACATCCCTCCGCGGAGGAGTCGGCACACGCCGCCTGTCCCGCGTCCCCCACCAGCGCCTCCAAACCGCACCGAAGGCAGGAGGAATCTGTCCCCGGGGAGGGTGAGACAGTCGAGGCTGCCCAGCCTCTGCCTCCCGGGGATGGCAAGGAAGAACTGCCTGTCGTGGGGGGCGTGGGACCGGCAGAGGAATGCGTTGCCGCCGGGTCGAGCGTCCCGGGGACTGAGGTGGGCGGGGCTGAAAAGGCCGAACCTGAGCCCGCCCACCCAACAATCAACTTCCCCCGGGATCTGCTCGATCCGGCAGAAACCGAACATTTTACAAATTTTAATGAACATCCACACGCTGGGCCGGGGGGTGGTGGCGGGGAGGGGTAAGAACACCAACCCTCGCCCCCAACTTTGGGGCTGGGGGAATTGGAGGACCTGGAGCATTTCTTTGACCAGGTCTCTCCATGTTCCCCGGTCCCTGGGGCGGAGGAGGAACCCCTTCCGCTGCTGCTTCCTGACCCAGCACCATAATTAAAAGAGCCCAGTGGGGACTCCTCTGCCGACGATCCTGGAGGTGGGATCGGGGCAGAGCCAGGGCCGGATGGAGTGGCCGGGCCGTTTGCCGTACCTCGTGCGGTCGACGGACCGGCTGCTGGCGGCGACCTCCCGGAGGGGGCCGGGACTCTGTGGAGGATGCGGGAGAGGATCTGGAGTCCATCGCCAGTGAGGCGGTGGATCGCCTCGTACCCGCCGCTGAGTCCCCCTTCATTCCTGTAAAGGAGCTCCGGGACTTTTTGGTCCAGAGCCAGGGTCGCCGCAACCGAGCCCATCTGGCCCTGGAAAAATGGTCCGAGCCAGGGCTGCTCGTCGCGTCCGTCCGCGCCGCCGCTAAAACCATGGCCGCGGGCGGGCCCTTATCAAAGGCGCAAGGCCTTGAGCTGCGCTGGCTCAAAACGTTCCTCGCTGGGCTGCTGAAGGAGTGGAGGTCAACAAAAGACTCCACTTCCCCCCCACAATAGGTTAAGGTAGAGGTTGCACTATGCTTTTGCCATGAAGATAACCATAGCCAGCCTCAACATCAACGGCGGCAGAGAGGCACGCCGTAGATTTAACAATTTTTCGCTCCTGCGGGAGGGGAAATACGCGGTGTGCTTCTTGCAATAAACCCACACCGTTCCGGGAGACGAAGCCACGTGGCTCCTGGAATGGCAAGGAGAGGTCCGCATGAGTCACCTCACCGCCACTTCTAGTGGGGTGGCCATCTTGCTGGCCCCGCATTTTAAGCCGGAGATCTTGGGGGTCGAGGAGCCCGTGCCAGGCCGCTTGCTGCACGTAACGGTTCGCCTGGGGGATCATGCCGCTCCATCTCGTGAACGTGTACGCCCCTCAGCCCGGCCCGCGGCAAACGCGCTTCTTCGAAGAAGTGTCCGCTCTTCTTGGCTCCGTCGACGTCGGCGACTGCATTGTCTTCGGGGGGGGGGGATTTTAACTGCCCCCTCGAGGCGAGGGCCCGCTCCGGTGCCCCGCAAAGCATGACGGCGATCGAGAAGTTGAGGAACCTGGTCGGGTCCTTCAACTTGGTGGACGTCTGGCGAAATCTCCACCCCGACTCCAGCGCCTTTACTTGGGTGAGGCCTGGAGTAGGATGGTCCAAAATCGACCACCTTGACGTGTCTCGGGCGTACGTTTCCTGCGCCCCGGCGGCCTCCATGCGGCCAGTTCCGAGTTCGGACCACCACCTGGTGTGGGCGGAGCTCGCTTCGCTCTGCGCGAGGACGGGGTCCGTGTACTGGCATTTTAACAACCAGCTGCTGGAGGACGTGCGGTTCCAGGACTCGTTCCGTCGATTCTGGGCCGACTGGAGAAGGAAGCAGGGGGGCTTCCCCTCCTTGAGGCTATGGTGGGACGTGGGCAAGGCTCACGTCCGTGTCTTCTGTCAAGAGTATGCGAGGGGATCGACCAAGAGGCGGGCGGAGGAAAAGTAAGCACCTCGAGGCGGGTCCCCTCAGTGCGCCGGACAGCCCAATCACTGCGCTCAGCCCAACCCTGTCACCGGCGAGTGCGGGGTGCCCTGAGCCCGTGCCCGAGCCCTTGACCAATACCGCAGAGAGGCTCGGGCGCGGGCAATAAAAGGAAAAAGGGGGGAGTGGAGCGGGAGGCCTCGGCAGACATGGAGGTCTCCCTGCCTCCGCGCCCCCCCAGGAAAAAAAGGAAGCGCCGCTCCAATGAGACGGAGGGGGAACAACATCCCTCCACGGAGGAGTCGGTGGCCGCCGCGTGTCCCGCGTCCCCCACCAGCGCCCCCAAACCGCACCGTAGGCGAGAGGAATCTGTCCCCGGGGAGGATGGGGCAGTCGAGGCTGCCCAGCCTCTGCCTCCCGGGGATGGCAAGGAAGATCTGCCTGTCGTAGGGGGCGTGGGACCGGCGGAGAAATGCGTTGCCGCCGGGTCAAGCGTCCCGGGGACTGAGGTGGGCAGGGCCGAAAAGGCCGAACCTGAGCCCGCCCAGCCATTATCCAACTTCCCCGGGATTTGTTTGATCTGGCAGACAAAGAATATTTTTAAAATTTTAAAGAACATCCACACGCTGGGCCGGGGGGCTGGCAGCGGGGAGGGGGGAGAACACCAACCCTCGCCCCCAACTTTGGAGCTGGGGGACTTGGAGGACCTGGCACATTTCTTCAACCAGGTCTCTCCATGTTCCCGGTCCCTGTGGCGGAGGAGGAACCCCTTCCGCTGCCGCTTCCTGACCCAGCACCACAATTAAAAGAGCCCAGTGGGGACTCCTCTGCCGACGATCCTGGGGGTGGGATCGGGGCAGAGCCAGGGCCGGATGGAGCGGCCGGGCTGTTTGCCGTACCTCGTGCGGTCGACGGACCGGCTGCTGGCGGCGACCTCCCGGACTCTGTGGAGGACGCGGGAGAAGATCTGGAGTCCATCGCCAGTGAGGCAGTGGATCTCCTCGTGCCCGCCGCTGAGTCCCCCCTCATTCCTGTAATGGAGCTCCGGGACTTTTTGGTCCGGAGCCAGGGTCGCAGCAACCGAGCCCATCTGGCCCTGGAGAAATGGTCCGAGCCGGCGCTGCTTATCACGTCCGTCCGCGCCGCCGCTAAAACCATGGCCGTGGGCGGGCCCTTATCAAAGACGCAAAGCCTTGAGCTGCGCCGGCTCAAAGCATTCCTCGCTGGGCTGCTGAAGGAGTGGAGGTCAACAAACGACTCCACTTCCCCCCCACAATAGGTTAGGTAGAGGTTGCACTATGCTTTTGTCATGAAGATAACCATAGCCGACCTCAACATCAACGGCGGCAGAGAGGCACGCCGTAGATTTAACAATTTTTCGCTCCTGCAGGAGGGGAAATACGCGTTGTGCTTCTTGCAAGAAACCAACACCGTTCCGGGAGACGAAGTCACGTGGCTCCTGGAATGGCAAGGAGAGGTCCGCATGAGCCACCTCACTACCACTTCTTGTGGGGTGGCCATCTTGCTGGCCCCGCATTTTCAACCGAGATCTTGGGGGTCGAGGAGCCCGTGCCAGGCCGCTTGCTGCACATCACAGTTCGCCTGGGGGACGTGCTGCTCCATCTCGTGAACGTGTACGCCCCTCAGCCCGGCCCGCAGCAAACGCGCTTCTTCGAAGAAGTGTCCGCTCTTCTTGGCTCCGTCGACGTCGACGACTGCATTGTCTTCGGGGGGGGATTTTAACTGCACCCTCGAGGCGAGGGACCGCTCCGGTGCCCCGCAGAGCATGACGGCGATCGTGAAGTTGAGGAACCTGGTCGGGTCCTTCGACTTGCTGGATTGTCTGGCGAAATCTCCACCCCGACTCCAGCGCCTTTACTTGGATGAGGCCTGGAGTAGGATGGTCCAGAATCGACCGCCTTTACGTGTCTCGGGCGTACGTTTCCTGCGTCCCGGCGGCCTCCATGCGGCCGGTGCCGTGTTCGGACCACCACCTGGAGTGGGCGGAGCTCACTTCGCTCTGCGCGAGGACGGGGTCCGCGTACTGGCATTTTAACAACCAGCTGCTGGAGGACGTGCGGTTCCAGGACTTGTTCCGTCATTTCTGGGCCGACTGGAGAAGGAAGCAGGGGGGCTTCCCCTCCTTGAGGCTATGGTGGGACGTGGGCAAGGCTCACATCCGCGTCTTCTGTCAAGAGTACGCGAGGGGGTCGACCAAGAGGCGGGCGGCCAGGGTCGGGTGCCTAAAAAAAGAGGTGCTCGACCTGGAGTCCCGTCTCGGTCAAGTTGTCGAGGACCCGGCCCTGCGGACGGTGTACGAAGCGAAGAAGGCCGCGCTGAAGGACCTGCAGCTCGTCGGGTCCCGAGGCGCGTTCGTGAGGTCGCGGATCCGGTTCCTGCGGGATCTGGACCGCGGCTCCCCCTTCTTCTACTCGCTGGAAAAAAGACAGAATGTCCGTAAGCAGCTCTTGACGCTGCTAGCCGACGACGGCTCTCTCGTCTTGGATCCGGAGGGCGTCAGCAACAGGGCCCGAGACTATTACGGGGCTCTGTTCTATCTGGAGCCGTCCAGCAAGGAAGAACGTAGAGTTTTGTGGGAGGACCTGCCGAAGGTCGGCCCGGAGGGCGCCGAAAGTCTGGAAGCTCCTCTAAGCCTGGCGGAGCTGACCGGCGCCCTCGACCGGCTGTCGAGGGGAAAGCCCCGGGGCTGGACGGGCTGACCGTGGAGTTCCACAGGGCGTTCTGGGACGTCCTGGGGGGCGACTACGCGCTGGTCCTGGGGGAAGGTCTGGCGACCGGGGAGATGCCCCTCTCATGGCGCAGGGCAGTCATCGTCCTGCTGCCTAAGAAGGGCGATCTCCGCCTCCTTAAGAACTGGCGCCCGGTCTCCCTCCTCAGCACGGACTACAAAATCTTCGCCAGGGCGATGTCTGCTCGCCTTGGTGCCGTGCTGGACCACATGATCCACCCCGACCAGTCCTACACGGTCCCGGGCCGGACAATCCACAATAACATCCATCTGGTCCGGGACCTCATCCATCACTCCCAGGAGGCTGGTCTGTCGGTCGCCTTCCTATCCGTTGACCAAGAGAAGGCGTTCGAAATGGTGGATCACGATTATCTGTTCGGAACTCTGCGCACTCTTGGGTTCGGGACGCATTTCGTCGCCCGGATCCGACTTTTGTACGCCGCCGCGGAATATCTGATTAAGGTTAATGGGTCCTTGACGGTGCCCCTTCGCTTTAGGAGAGGGATGCACCAGGGATGCCCCATGTCCGGCCAGTTATATGCCATCTGCGTGGAGCCTTTCCTGCGCCTCCTGCGGACGAGGTTGACGGGACTGGCTCTGCAAGGGCTGGGCGTGGAGGCCGTCCTCTCAGCTTACACCGATGACGTCCTCCTCACGGTAGAGGATCCCGTTGACCTGCGGAGGATGCGTAATTGCCAGGAGATTTACTCGGCCGCATTCTCTGCCAGGATCAACTGGGAGAAATGTTCCGGACTCCTGGTGGGTCAGTGGCGGGTGGACTCCCTGCTGGAGGAGCTCAGGCCTTTTGCCTGGAGCACGACCCATATCCGCTATCTGGGAGTCTACCTTAGCCCCAACAAGGAAGCCTGGCCGGCGAACTGGCAAGAGCTGGAGGCCAAGGTCGCCGCTCGCCTAGGGCGCTGGACAGGACTGCTCCGAGTGCTGTCCTATAGGGGTCGAGCGCAAGTCATAAACCAGTTGGTGGCCGCTATGCTGTGGTACCGGCTGGTCACTTTGACTCCTCCCCCTGCGTTTGTCGCCAAGATACAGAAGAAGCTGGTGGACTTCTTCTGGAACAACAGGAAGCACTGGGTCTCTGCCGCGGTCTTGAGTCTCCAACTTCGGGAGGGCGGTCAGTCGTTGGTGTGCGTCAGCATCCAGCTTGCAACTTTCCGTCTTCAGACCCTGCAGAGATACCTTTACGTCGAGCCCCCTCCTAGGTGGCGTGCGCTGGCGACGTATTTCTTCCGCCAGCAGCACAGCCTCAACTATGACACGCAGCTCCTGTTTGTGAACTTGGGGGGTGTCAGGACCTCTTTCCAGGAACTGCCTGTCTTTTACAAGGAACTCATCAGGGTCTTGAACAAAGTCTCCACCAAGCGCAGCTCTCCACCGGCTGGAGTGGCGGCTGTCCTGCAGGAGCCGCTGCTCGGGAATCCATACCTCCACGACCGAGGTTTTAGGTGGCGGTCGGAAAAGAGGGCTGTGGCTGGCGAGGTGACCAGGGTCAGGGACCTGCTCGATGGCGGAAGAGCGGGCTGGATGGCACCAGACATTCTGGCATGGCGCCTAAATTCGGCCGATGTCCGCCGCACGGCCGATGCCATCGAGTCGCTAAAAACAGCTCTGGGCCCTGACTCCGTTAGGTGTGTCGAGGAGGCTCAAGCACATGGGGAAATTCCGTCCAAACTGACCTCCGTCCGGATGGAATTGCTCATCGCGCCAAACACCGGAACCTCCCTCGGGAGCTGGAGCCTTACAACTTGAGCCACCTCGGGGAAATCCCCTCCGTGCCTTCCAGTTCTGCACAGAGGGGTTTCCTGTCCGGGCTGCTCCTGCACACTCCCAACCTTGCCATCCTTGTCTGCCGTCCGGACACGCCATGGCGTACCATGGCGTACCATCTTGAGGAGACGGGGGTCCCCGATGGAGTGCACTCTACGCGGGAGTCCTCCCACTATTTATCGGGGACTTGGCCTGGAGGGTGGTGCACGGAGCAGTCCCGTGCAATAAATTTTTAAGCCGGTTCACGGTGTCCCAGGTCGCCTGCAATTTCTGTGGTCTGGAAAAGTCCGTGTTCCATGTTTTTATGGAGTGTGCGAGGTTGCAGCCCCTGTTTCATTATTTAAAGGGGCTGCTCCTCAATTTCTGGCTGCACTTCAGTCCCACACTCCTGATCTTTGGGCATCCTGTGTGGAGGGGAGCGGGTAGGTCCGAAGGCCTCCTCGTAGGACTGCTCCTGGGCACGGCCAAGGGTGCCATCAGCCGGTCCAGGCAGCGGGCGGTCGAGGGGGTCGTTCAACCTGACTGCCTGCCTCTCTTCCGCTCTTACATCCGGTCCAGGGTGTCCTTGGAGATGGAGCACGCGGTGTCCACCGGTACGCTCGCGGCCTTCCGCGAGAGGTGGGCACCGGAGGGACTGGAGTCCATTATTACTCCAGGCAACCAAATTTTAATTTGATTTTATGTTTTAAAGTTTAATTTGTTTTAATTGCCGGTTTTAGTGTCCCCCTCCCCTGTTCTCGGGGGCACTTGTAAAATGTATGATTTTAGTGTCCAAAAAAACCCCACAAAAAACACAAAAAAAACAACAAAAAAAAAAAAGAGCCTTGAAAAATGTTTGGTATGTCCCCCAGATCGGGGGGCACTTGATTTAATGTTTATTTTAATTTTCCAACAAAAGAGTTGTAGAGCAGTTAGGGGCACTTGATTTAATGTTTATTTATTGGTTGCAACAAATGAGTTGTAGAGCGGTTGCGTCCGGAGGAGGCGAGGTCCTCATTGGAGTGCTCTCTACGCGGAAGTCCTCCCTTTATTTATTGGGGACTTGGCCTGGAGGATGTTTCATGGGGCAGTCCTGTGTAATAGGTTTTTAAGTCAGTTCACGGACTCCCAGGCCGCCTCTAATTTCTGCGGAGTATGTCAGGTTGCAGCCCCCGTTCCAATATTTGAAGGGGCTGCTCCTCAAATTCTGGTTGCACTTCAGTCCCACGCTTCTGATCTTTGGGCATCCTGTGCGAAGGAGAGCGGGCAGGTCGGAAGGCCTCCTCGTAAGATTGCTCCTGGGCATGGCAAAGGTGGCCAGTAACTGGTCCAGGCAGCGGGCGGTCAAGGGGGGTCGTTCAGCCCGACTGCCTGCCTCCCTTCCGCGGTTACGTTCGAGCCAGGGTGTCCCTGGAGATGGAGCATGCGGTGTCCACCGGTATACCTTCCGTGAGAGGTGGGCGCCGAAAGGACTGGAGTGCATCATCATCCCTAGCAACCAAATTTTAATTTTCTCCATTTAATGTTAAAAGTTTAATTTGTTTAATTTGTTGGTTTTAGTGCCCCTTTAATACGGGGGCACTTGATTTATTGTTTTGTACTAAAATAGTTGTAGAGCTGTTGTATTGTGAATGTCTTAGCCAGTCAAGTGATGTTCACAAGACTCAATGGGTTAGACTTTCAGCACATAATCGTCCATTTATTGCCCATATAAGTGCAATGGGCAATCGCCCATATTTGATGATAAATGGAAGCTAGTGCCCGATTATCGTCCATTTATTGCCGGGCCAACTTTCGGCATACAGGAATGAGCTGAATCATCCGGCCTATTTTTTAAAAATATGATGTCATCACTCGTGCAAGGCCAAGAATACTGTTTATAATAGAAACCAGCACCAGATTATCGCCCAGATTATTGCTGAGCGCTACTTTCGGCATTTCGCCAATAATTCGCCGAAATGATCGCTCGCCCAAAAAGACACTCAAGAAAAGCTGCAATCACCTGACCTTAACCCAGCAGTATGGAGGAAGTTTAATAAAAGGCTGCTTGAAGTGATTGGGAGCATTGAAGTAATTTGTGAATGATTTTAAGGGTGTTTTTGAATCTTGCTAATCTTCTAATCACATTGTGGTTAATTTCCAGTTTATATTGTATTTGTTGAGGACACTTTAAGAAATTAGGGCATTTATCGTGATTTATAATGATGGGTCCTGTAATTTCTCAACCAGTATAGATGACTACTCACATGCTGCAGAATAGAGATGGGGGAAGGTTCATTGAAGAGCATTATGTACCCAATCAAAGAGGTGGCAGATTGATCAGGGGGAGGAGACCTTACACCCAACGCATTTACAGGGATAAGCGATCATACCTGGAATTGTCCGATAACATGTGCATTAGAAGGCTGTGATTCTGAAAGGAGGTCATAAGAGAGCTATGCCAGCGAATTAAGGTAGATCTGCAGCCTACCAGCATCATCAGAACCGCACTGGTTAGGTTAAGGTTACTGCGGCACGCACTTTCTACGCATCGGTCTCTTTTCAGGCCTCAGCTGGCAACATTTGCGGTATCTTTCAGCACGCCACACATTGTTCTATTCGACAGGTGACTGAAGCCCTTTATGCATGCAAGATGGACTTTATAAACTTCCCTTTGACCAGGGAGGCACAGAGTGAGAGGGCTTTGGGGTTCTCGAGAATAGCAAACTTCCACAAGGTATGGGGAATAATAGACTTTATGCACATCATCCTGTGAGCAACTTTACAGGATGCAGAGTCGTTTCAGAATCAAAAAGATTTCCACTCTCTGAATGTACAGCTCATTGTCGACCACAAGCAAATAATCATGGCAGTAAATGCAAATTTTCCAGGGAGCATTCATGATGCGCACATCTTGCATGAGAGCACTGTCTCTGACCTGTTTAAGAGTCAGCCACAAGGTCATGGTTGGCTGCTGGGTGATAAAGGATATGGCCTTGCCAGTTGGCTCATGACCCCCCCCCCCACCCCGTGTAAGCCCCAGATATGAGCCGAGAAGCGCTACAACAAAAGCCATATAGCCACATTCAATATTGTCGAAAAGACAATTCGAGTTCTGAAGCAGCGCTTCAGATGCCTTGACCACTCAGGAGACAACCTACAATACCACCCTGAGCAGGTCGCTGAGTTCATTGTGGTATGCTGCATGTTGCATAATCCAGCTATCAGGAGAGGACAACAATTGCCAGATGGGACCCCAGTCTGTTGGGTCTAGGTCATCCACGATGAGGCATGCAGTTGTGAGCCTAATGGATGAACTGGTAATGTGTAGGGTGATTGTTAAACCTTTTTTAATAAACCAACTAGTTCTTAAAAGCAATGTGTTGCTATGAATTCTTAAGCAAAGAACCCATGAAGCAAATACATTACAGGAACATTAATGAGCTCATTACTGTTGTGTAGATTCAGTGAACTACAGCATTAGCACTGCCCAGTGCAGAGCTATTAATAACTTAGCTAGCTGCTATGATTATTCAGTTTTACCTAGTTGTAACATACAACCATACCTAACAAACATACCTAACAAAATAGAAACTAATCATCCTTAGGCAAGGGCCTTGTCAATTCTAAAATTCATTAGTCTAGATTTTCCTCGATAGGCATAGCTTGGCCCCAAATGGTTAATGGGTTTTAGACAGATTCCAACATATTTATGCTGTTTGCACCCAATTTTCTGAGCTATAGCTTTTTAGATAGCTTCAGATGCAGATTGGAATGGATATCAGAAGCACACTAGTGGTGGGAATTGTAAAGTCCTGTCCCTGCAGTAAAGATTCACACAAGGCACATACTGAAGTCAAGGTCACTCAGGACCTGCACCTTGATTACACAGCTCTCGAATGCCACACTTGCCTGAGACATGTCCTTATATATCTGTCTGGGACAGGTATTCAGTGTCTCCTGCAAATGCACCCCTGGTGGTAAGGTAAGCTTGTAGTTACAGGTCATCTCTAATTACAGTCATGTATAGCATGGTAAGATACAGTTATGTACAGTGGTGTGAGATACATGATATCACCCTCCCCCAAGGTCTTATTGTCTTTATAGGTTCAGTCTCTCAGGTGGTCTACGCTCTCGTGTGGAGCGTCTTAGTTGTGGTTCAGTTGTTTGCCTTGGTGTCTGTTTTTTTTTCGGTGTGATTGCTGGTATATCGCCTGGGCTGTCTGTTTCTTTAAATATGATTGTTGGTGTCTCGCCTGGACTGCCTGTTGGGATTGCCCTTTCCTGAGGTTGTTCCCTCTGTCTGTCCACCAGGTGTGGTGTGAGTTCCACATTGTAGTCTGCTTCTGGTTCAGCAGCGTTGTAGATAAATCTACTTTTGACTTGGTCTACATGTCTCCGGCAGGTTTGGCCATTGTTCATTTGTACCACCAGTAGCCAATTTCCTTCCTTGCCTGTTACTGTCCCTGCAAGCCATTTGGGACCCCTGCCATAGTTTAGCACAAACACTTTGTCCCCTATCTCATTCCACCTCCCCCTCAGATTTCGGTCATGGTACTCAGTTAGCTTCCGGCGCTTTGCCTCAATGATTTCATGCATGTCTGGGAGGATTAATGAGAGCCTTGTCTTTAAGGTCCGTTTCATCAATAGTTGTGCGGGGGGAACTCCGGTCAATGAGTTCGGACAAGATCTGTATGCCAGCAGCAGTCGCAACAGACGGCTTTGCAGCGTGGGACCTGGGATTTTGAGCATGCCTTGTTTAATGATCTGCACTGCTTGCTCCACCTGGCCGTTGGAGGCCGGCTTGAACGGTGCCGTCCTAACATGATTTATGGGAGAAATTTAGAACTCAGCAGAGGAGGACAAAGGGTTTGATTAGGGCAGGGAAAATGGAGTATGAGAAGAAACTTGCAGGGAACATTAAGGCGGATTGCAAAAGTTTCTATAGGTATGTAAAGAGAAAAAGGTTAGTAAAGACAAACGTAGGTCCCCTGCAGTCAGAATCAGGGGAAGTCATAACGGGGAACAAAGAAATGGCAGACCAATTGAACAAGTACTTTGGTTCAGTATTCACTAAGGAGGACACAAACAACCTTCCGGATATAAAAGGGGTCAGAGGGTCTAGTAGGGAGGAGGAACTGAGGGAAATCTTTATTAGTCGGGAAATTGTGTTGGGGAAATTGATGGGATTGAAGGCCGATAAATCCCCAGGGCCTGATGGACTGCATCCCAGAGTACTTAAGGAGGTGGCCTTGGAAATAGCGGATGCATTGACAGTCATTTTCCAACATTCCATTGACTCTGGATCAGTTCCTATTGAGTGGAGGGTAGCCAATGTAACCCCACTTTTTAAAAAGGAGGGAGAGAGAAAACGGAATTATAGACTGGTCAGCCTGACCTCAGTAGTGGGTAAAATGATGGAATCAATTATTAAGGATGTCATAGCAGCACATTTGGAGAATGGTGACATGATAGGTCCAACTCAGCATTGATTTGTGAAGGGGAAATCATGCTTGACAAATCTTCTGGAATTTTTTGAGGATGTTTCCAGTAAAGTGGACAAAGGAGAACCAGTTGATGTGGTATATTTGGACTTTCAGAAGGCTTTCGACAAGGTCCCACACAAGAGATTAATGTGCAAAGTTAAAGCACATGGGATTGGGGGTAGTGTGCTGACGTGGTTTGAGAACTGGTTGGCAGACAGGAAGCAAAGAGTAGGAGTAAATGGGTACTTTTCAGAATGGCAGGCAGTGACTAGTGGGGTACCGCAAGGTTCTGTGCTGGGGCCCCAGCTGTTTACATTGTACATTAATGATTTAGACGAGGGGATTAAATGTAGTATCTCCAAATTTGCAGATGACACTAAGTTGGGTGGCAGTGTGAGCTGCGAGGAAGATGCTATGAGGCTGCAGAGTGACTTGGATAGGTTAGGTGAGTGGGCAAATGCATGGCAGATGAAGTATAATGTGGATAAATGTGAGGTTATCCACTTTGGTGGTAAAAACAGAGAGACAGACTATTATCTGAATGGTGACAGATTAGGAAAAGGGAAGGTGCAACGAGACCTGGGTGTCATGGTACATCAGTCATTGAAGGTTGGCATGCAGGTACAGCAGGCGGTTAAGAAAGCAAATGGCATGTTGGCCTTCATAGCGAGCGGATTTGAGTACAGGGGCAGGGAGGTGTTGCTACAGTTGTACAGGGCCTTGGTGAGGCCACACCTGGAGTATTGTGTGCAATTTTGGTCTCCTAACTTGAGGAAGGACCTTGCTATTGAGGGAGTGCAGCGAAGATTCACCAGAATGATTCCCGGGATGGTGGGACTGACCTATCAAGAAAGACTGGATCAACTGGGCTTGTATTCACTGGAGTTCAGAAGAATGAGAGGGGACCTCATAGAAACGTTTAAAATTCTGACGGGTTTAGACAGGTTAGATGCAGGAAGAATGTTCCCAATGTTGGGTAAGTCCAGAACCAGGGGTCACAGTCTAAGGATAGGGGGTAGGCCATTTAGGACCGAGATGAGGAGAGACTTCTTCACCCAGAGAGTGGTGAACCTGTGGAATTCTCTGCCACAGAAAGTGGTTGGGCCAATTCACTAAATATATTCAAAAGGGAGTTAGATGAAGTCCTTACTACTCGGGGGATCAAGGTGTATGGCGAGAAAGCAGGAAGGGGGTACTGAAGTTTCATGTTCAGCCATGAACACATTGAATGGCGGTGCAGGCTAGAAGGGCTGAATGGCCTGCTCCTGCACCTATTTTCTATGTTTCTATGTTTCTATGCCGTGGTCACTCATAAAATCTTGGAATTCTGCGCTGGTGAAGGACGGATCATTATCACTGATCAATATGTCAGGAATGCCGTGCGTTGCGAACATGGTTCCAAGGCTCTCCACAGTGGTGGAGGTGGTGCTCGAGTTTAAATGGTACATTCGATCCACTTTGAAAATGCATCTACAACCACGGTTTGGTGGGCCAGGGCCAGGGGCTCAGGGGGGCCTCCCTGGGGGCATTACTGAGTTGGGCACAAATGGTGCACCGTCAGACGCAGAGCTCCAAGTCCGCATCAATGCCAGGCCACCAGACGTGGGATCTGGCTATGGCCTTCATGAGAATGATTCCCGAGTGCTCGTGGTGGTGCTCCCAGACAAATGCCTCTCTGTCTCGCAGAGGCATAACTACTCGGCTGCCCCACATCAGGCAATCTGCTTGTCGTGACAGCTCATGCATGTGCCTATGGAAAGGTTTTATCCCTTTGGGGCAGGCATCGCGAGCCTCTGCCCAATCAGCGGTTAAGACACATCTTTTTACTAGGGTCCCACTTGGGGTCACTGGTCGTCCAGCCTCTCATTTGGTGAGCCCTCATGGACGAACCTGTGGACTCAAAGGCATTGATTGCCATGACTATCTCACAGTCCTGTTCGTCAGACCCTTCCGTGGTCACCGGGGGTAGCCTGCTAAGCACGTTGGCACAGTTGTCTGTGCCTGGTCTATGCCTTATGCTAAGACGCCAGCATGAGTGCCCATCGTTGAATGCGCGCCGAGGCGTTGGCGTTAATTGCCTTGCTCTCGGATGGTAGGGACGTGAGGGGCTTGTGGTTGGTTTCTAATGCGAACTTGGCCCCGAAAAGGTATTGGTGCATCTTTTTGACACCGTACACGCACACGAGCGCCTCCTTCTCCACCATTCTGTACCCGCGCTCCGCTCGCGAAAGTGACCTGGAGGCATAAGCTATGGGTTGTAATTTATCTGCACTATTGACACGTTGTAAAACGCACCCGACCCTGTACACTGACTGACACATCACATGTGAGAACCAGCTTTTTACCTGGATCAAAGAAAGCCAAAACACTGTTGGAACACAGAAGGTTTCGTACCTTATTGAAGGCGCGTTCCTGGGCATCCCCCCAAAACCAATCGCAGTCTGGGACAGGTATCCAGTGTCTCCTGCAAGTGCACCCCTGGTGGTAAGGTAAGCTTGTAGTCATCTCTCGTTACAGTCATGTATAGCATGGTAAGATACAGTTATGTCCAGTGGTGTGAGATACATGACAGGAATGGAAAACTGTCAGTGAAATTTAATAGGGTGAGGACAGTTAAAGAGAAGTGCCACAATAAGGTGACAAAAAATGTCAATTTTGAAAGCTTTTCAACTCATTATGCTAAGGCTGAACGGGTAGGGTACTAAGATATAACAGCCAAAAATGGAGACAAGAATATCCAAGTACCAGACAAGTGTCTAAAGACAAGTGATGGAGCAACCCAATCTCATGTTTGATGGCTGCTGAAGTAGAGGTGGTGTAGCTTGAACTGGCTGTGAGGATGGTGGTTCTCTATGTCATTCCACAGCAACATCACCATAGGCTGGAATTGCTGTGTGTCGACAAGCAGGTGAAGCCATGATTTATGTTACTGGTGATTGTTCCTGTCGTTGAATGTGCCAGCCATACTAGCATGGGATCTGGAAAGATTTAAAGGTACTTTGGGATTTACCCCCATTGTCCTGGTCAATATCTATCCCTCACTCAACATAACAAAACAGACTATTTGCTCATTATCACGTAGCTGTTTGGAGGAGCATGCTGAGTGCAAATTGCCTGCATGTTTCCCACATTATAACAGTGATTACACTTCAAAAATACTTAATTGGCTGTAAAGTGCTTTGCGACATCCAGTGGTCATGAAAGGCGCTATTTAAATGCAAATCTTTCTTTCTTTCAATCTTTATCGCAGCTACCACCACACTTGATTCCCTAACAATCTTGAATGTCAGTTTGAAATGAGTGTCCTTTAGAACACTGTCTTACATGCCTAAAGACTGATACATATGTTAATCAAGTACCTGCTGACAGGGGTGGACTGGCTTCCATGAATGGCGCGGGATTCTTTGAGATTCTTCAGGATTCTCATGAAAAAAGAGGGGGTGCCAATAATGCAGTGAATGACACCATTCATGGGGCTGTGGTCAGTAAGATTCTGCCTGCCTGATTGAGCCAGACCTTTCTAGCACTGTTGGTCCCACTCGCCCCTGGGTGAAATTACATGGTGCAAACTGGCAGAGTTCCAGCGGGACAGAAGTCCCACCCATTATCTGCTATCTGACAGAAAATTCACTCCACAGCAACAGGTTGCCATCAGTTTGAAAATCCAAGCAACCACCTGAAATTTCTACAGCGGTTCTCTGCTGAGAGATCGGTGGATTTCCCCAGGGAAATGGCATCAATGGGTAAAGACGGTCATTTATGCCATGTTGCAGCAGATTCTGCCGATCTTCAGCAGGAGAAGGTCGCAAAGGTTCAGGGTGAGCCTGATATTTATTTCATACCAAAGCATGTTCAGAGCACATCATAAAAACTCTCATTTGTACTTATTATTGTATGTTACTGTACTTAAACTGAGGTTGAAGAATGCTGTTAAAAGTTGGGCTTGTTGAAAGGACTTTATAAAGTCATGACAAGCAAACTTTGCTAAAGTCTTGCTATTACAGAATGCAGTGACATATATATACCAAGTATATCAAAGGGCAGATGGAAGAAAGAAAATAACATTCTAAATCTGGTCCTATTTTGCACATGGCGAGCAAAAACCTGACTGACCTCGATGAAATGTTGAACTCAAAACATTATGTTCCCTTCACAGACTGCGAAGAAGTCTACTTTCACAACAATCATTTCACACAGCTGGAAATTTGCCACCAAAGATTTGGCTTCTGCTAAACATTGATGTTCTGGTCTGTAAAATCTCTGTCACATTTCAGATCCATATGTATAAAGTGGGAGAGGGATTATCTTAACCCAGCTCTAAATGTCTTGCTAAATGGCAGAGATGTTGAACAAATATTTTGTATCAGTATTCACGGTAGAAGACACTAAAAACATCCCAATAGTGGATAATCAAAGGGCTATAGGGAGGGAGGAAATTAATACTATCACTATCACTAAAGAAGTAGTACTAGGTAAAATAATGAGACTAAAGGTGGAGAAGTCCCCTGCATCTGATGGCTTACATCTTCTTAAGAAAAGTGGCAGCAGAGATAGTGGATGCATTGGTTGTAAAATTCCCTGGATTCTGGGGCGGTCCCAGTGGATTGGAAAACTGCAAATGTAGCGCTCCTATTTAAAAAAGGAGGCAGACAAAAAGCAGGAAACTATAGACCAGTTAGCATAACATCTGTCATTCGGAAAATGCTGGAGTCCATTATTAAGGAAGCAGTAGCGGGACATTTGGAAAAGCATAATTCAATCAAGCAGAGTCAGCATGGTTTTATGAAAGGGAAATCATGTTTGAAAAATTTGCTGGAGTTCTTTGAGGATGCAATGAGCAGGGTGGATAAGGGGGAACCAGTGGATGTGGATTTCCAGAAAATATTCGATAAGGTGCCACATAAGAGGTTCCTGCACAATATAAAACTGACGGGGTTGGGGGCAATACATTAGCATGGAGAGAGGATTGGCTAACTAACAGAAAACAGAAAGTCAAGATAAATGGGTAATTTTCCGGTTGGCAAACAGTGACTAGTGAGCTGCCGCAGGGATTGGTACTGGGTCCTCAACTATTTACAATCCATATTAATGACTTGGATGAAGGGACCGAGTGTAATGTAGCCAAGTTTGCTGATGATATAAAGATGGGTGAGAAAGCAAATTTTGAGGAGGACGAAAAATCTGCAAAGGGATATAGACAGGTTAAGTGAGTGGGCAAACATTTGGCAGATGGAGTATAATGTAGGAAAATGTGAGTTTAACCACTTTGGCAGAAATAATAGAAAAGCAAATTATAAGTTAAATGGAGAAAAATTGCAAAGTGCTGCAGTACAGAGAGACCTGAGGGTACTTATGCATGAAACACAAAAAGTTAGTATGCAGGACAGCAAGTAATCAGGAAGGCAAATGGAATGTTGGCCTTTATTGCAGGGGGGATACAATATCAAAGCAGAGAAGTCCTGCTACAACTCTATAGGGTATTTGGTGAGGCCATACCTGGAGTACTGTGTACAGTTTTGGTCTCCGTATTTAAGGAAGGATATACTTACATTGGAGGCTGTTCAGAGAAGGTTCACTCGGTTGATTCCGGAGATGAGGGGACTGACTTATGAGGATAGGTTGAGTAGGTTGGGCCTGTACACATTGGAGTTCAGAAGAATGAGAGGTGATCTTATTGAAACTTATAAGAAAATGAGGGGGCTCGACAAGGTCGATGCAGAGAGGATGTTTCCGCTCGTGGGGGAATCCAGAACGAGGGGGCATAGTTTAAGAATAAAGGGTCGCCCATTTAGAACTGAGATGAGGAGGAATTTCTTCTCTCAGAGAGTTGTGAATTTGTGGAATTCTCTGCCCCAGAGAGCTGTGGAGGCGAGGTCATTGAATATATTTAAGGCGGAGATAGACAGATTTTTTGAGCGATAAGGGAGTAAAGAGTTATGGGGATTGGGCAGGGAATTGGAGCTGAGTCCATGATCAGATCAGCCATAATCTTATTAAATGGCGGAGCAGGATCAAGGGGCCAAATGGCCTACTCCTGCTCCTATTTCTTACGTTCTTATGTTCTTATGTAACTCCAAGGATCAGTTACGGTTCAGGGACAGGTTTCAGAATTGATTGTTTTTTGCAATTTATCTAATGTTATCATCATCATCATAGGCAGTCCTTCGAAAAGAGGATGACTTGCTTCCACGCCAAAAAAGGATGAGTTCACAGGTGTTTCAATGAAGGACCTAATATTCCAGGTCCTGAACTACACCCTGAAGGATGGAAGATGCCTGTGCGTGGATTTTTTTAACGTGTGGTGGCCGCTGCACACCAGCCACCACACGGGTTTTGACAGAGCTAGGTCTTGGTCCAGTGGCAAGGGTTAACCAAGACGACTGGAGACCAGCTCTGCTGCATGGACCTAGTGCGCACACATATCACAGTGTGGGCTGGCCTGTGCTGCTCCTGGGCTCCTGGGCCCCTGGCCCCGAACTCACGCCTCTCCTGGGCCCCTCCACAGTCCCTCCACAGTCTCTCGCCACTCCTGCTGTGTCTGTTCACGCTCCAATCACCAACCTGGACCTTGATGACATCACTCTTCGCTGCCGTCACCCTCCTGCACCAGCTCGTGCTGCTCTCTGAAGTGGCATGCCACTACGCTGCTCCCAGGCCGCTGCTCCCAGGCCGCTGCTCCTCCACTCCTTTTTTAGCCCCGATGTTCCAATCAATAGAATCAGTTGGTCTTCGTTTGGTGGTCTAGTTTAATTAGAATTGAAATGTCCCGAACATTGAATTGAATTATCTATATAAATTAACCCTGGCAGGAGTCTGTCTTTTATTTTATCTTTTGACACGTACTAATGCAGCTTCAATTATTAGAAAAAGAAAATTTGATGAGCCAGCTACAACCCTACCTACAATTATAAATATAAATAGGAAAACACAGGCCCGCAATAGACTGTTCATCAAGCTGGATTCAAAGTCCAAAAATGATCATATGTCAGTTTATTCTTCATATTCTTCATATCCTTCAATCACATTCATGACCAAACATTCATTCAACTTCCTCATGAATTCACTGATACCGTCTGCCTCCATCCTATCTGGCTCAGCCTTGCATTCTAAACACGTACCAACCTCTGTGTAATATAATTAAATCTAAATTGCCTGTTCACCTTTCTGCTTTTGAGCCTTAACCTGTGTTCCCATGTTGTAGAATTTATGATTATATGAAATGTATTATTAGGGTTAAGTTTGTCTTTATCGCTTTGTATCTTGAGTACTTTGACAAGATCATCCCTAAGCCTTTTCTTAAGAATAAACATTTCCAGTTTCCTTAGCCTGTGTAATCTAGACTGTTGCTCCACCTAGTGGACTACTATGGTAATGCAACTGCTGCTGTAAATACAATAAAAGTCACATGTTGTAATGGAGCCATCTTGTAAAATCTGTGTGTTGTGATGTTGTCAAGAATATATCACATTGGCGTATGAGGATAGGATAATCGTATTTCCTAGCTGAAATTTTTGTTGGTGGAAATTCAGCCAACTGACTGAGAGGTTCATTGTTTTGAAGAACAGCTAAAAATCTAAGGGAAATTACAGGCACACTTGGCTGAACTGAAGAGTCCAGATGACCGTGTCTATGCGAATAATAGGGGTCTTGGGTGAGTTCCATCGCAACCAAGAGTCTTTCTCATTGGAGCGGCTAGAAATGCCTTTCACTGTGAATAGTATCGTCAAAATCCACGATGATGAAAACCATAACTGGGTGGTGTTAGAAAGAAAACAGGCTATTATCCTGACAGAAGCAGGCCCAGAGGTGTATGAAACACTGAAAAATTTGCTTGTCAAGCCAAAGGACATGACACTGATGGAAATTCTAACCAAATTAGAACAGCACTACAGTCCTGAGCCCCTGGAAATTGCTGAAAGTTATTGTTTTGGAAAATGAGATCAATTACACGATGAGAGTATCAGTGAGTACATTGTAGCTTTAAAAAAGCAATCTATTCACTGTCATTTCGGAAACTTTCAGGACCGAGCATTGCATGACCGCTTTGTTTGTGGGATGAAAAATGAAGTAATCAGAAGAAAATTGTTGATGGCCCCAGACTTTTGATTCAGCTTGTCACACAGCTATGTCGGTGCATATGGTCGACCAATACTCCCAAGAATTTTGCACCATTTCCAGTCATCAGGTGAATTGCCTGCAGGTTAGCAGTTCGGCCCCAAGGTCTCAGCAACTGGCCAGGGTAACAATAAAGTGAAGTCATGCTATCAGTGCCTGGGACAGCACATCACTCAAAGTTGTCCATATGTGAAGGCAGAGTGTTTCTTCTGCAAGAAAACTGGGCATCTTGTAAAGGCATGCCGACTGAAGAGTAAACCGATGTTCAATGCTATAAGTAGAAATCACCAGAGACTACATAACATTGAAGATAGCAACAGGATGAGGAGGTTCTGGAGAAACATATCATCGGGAGCACGAAGGTATCTAATAATGATTCATGAAATATCGTCATCCAAGTAGACATTGCAGGAATCAAGATACCCATGGAAATTGACACTGGTGCATCCATGAGTATAGTACCGGAATCCCTATATCTTGACATTTTCCACTGGAGAAGTCAAAGATAACGCTCCGAGGATACTCGGGCGATAAAATCGCTGTGATAGGATGTATCAACATACCGGTGATATACAAAGATCAGTTTCAGAGCTTGCCTCTCTTAGTAGTGTCAGGAGACAACCCTGCCTTGATAGGTAGAAATTGGTTGGGATCACTGAAGCTGGATTGGAATGAAATTTTTTGTGTTGAAACGAGATTTGCATCGAAGGATGATATCATCAAGCAATATACGAGGGTGTTCTGTGAAACAGACAGTCTGATCCAAGGCTTCAAGATGAGTGTCAGGGTGCAGAAGGACCCATGACCAGTTTACTGCAAGCCACATCCCGTACTATACACACTCACGGAGAAAGTTGAGCAAGAATTCAAAAGACTAGAAACTGAGGACATTGGGCTAGACTTTGCATTAGTTTCCACATCACCCAAAAGTGGGCGATATTTCCAGCGTTAGTGTTTATATTGGTTTTTGTGATCACCGCAATATCACCCAATTTCAAACCCGCTAGTTTCCACTTTATAATTTGGGCTTCCGCCGTAGTGAATTAAAATGGGCGTTAGCGTTTTTTTCAGTCATGCAAGGCCAGCGTCCGTAGCGATGGTCTTTTCCCTCATGTCAGGAGGGTAGGGATCATCTGCACATGCGCAGAAGAGAGTGAAAGTGAAAGGAGAGAGAGAGAGAGATAGTGGAGAAAGCTGGTGAGGATTGTAGTGCTAGTATTGTGGATTAATTATTTGAGAGATTTTTGAAATTTTTTGCTAAAACATTATGGATTCATATTGAAATGAGTGTAAGAAGGATGAGTGAGGAGGAGGAGGAAGTGGCAGAAGTGGGAGAGATGGGAGGACGTAGGTGCACAAAGTGCTTTAGCAAGGAGGCCAATGCTGCTGTTATTGGCAGAAGTAGAAAATCGGTAGGCACAATTGACCCAGGGTGGCATGGGAAATCCCCCCCCCACCCCCCCCCCCACCTCCCCGGGTCTATCGGCACATATGGACGGAAATTGCAGAGGTCATCTCTGCCAATATCCACGAGGTAAAGGAGCCAAAACAGTGCCAGAAGCGCTGGAATGATCTTGCTGGGTCAGGTAGAGGTAGTATTAAATTTATTTAAATTTATTTATATAATTGTAATTGTAATGATGTAATGATGAATTTAAATGCAGATCTGATGCATTGTAGTGAGACTGGTAATTATTTAATCCAAACCTCGATCTTAAACAAATTATTTGCAGATGGAAGATATAATCATGCATGCTTATGTATAATGTTTACGTTGAACTAGCATGTGTATTGTGTTGTGTTGTGTAATACAATAATAATAACATGATATCTGTCAGTAATCTGCTATCTGTTTTATCTGTAAAAGTACCTAGCAATGATCTTATGCCATGCCATGCTCTTGTCACCTTTGCAGAAGAAACTTTCAAAGAATAGGGATGAGCAGCGGTGCACGGGTGGCAGCCCAGTGGGCCTTTGTGCCCTCACAGACCTGGAGGAGCGGGCGTTGACACTGGCCACCATGCTGCATCAGAACCTGTCTTCATGCCATGTGATTAAAGTATAAATCATTGGGTGATGTAAAGTAAATGAATGCCATTCATTTCTGTATAATATATGCATGTTGTTTGATGATATAATGTATATGATTGATGCAATGTTATGTAATAAGAACATAAGAACATAAGAAATAGGAACAGGAGTACGGCCCCTCGAGCCAGCTCCGTCATTCAATAAGATCATGGCTGATCTGATCATGGACTCAGCTCCACTTCCTCGCCCGATCCCCAAAACCCCTTATCTCCTTAGCATTTAAGAAACTGTCTATTTCTGTCTTAAATTTATTCAATGTCCCAGCTTCCACAGCTCTCTGAGGCAGTGAATTCCACAGATTTACAACCCTCTGAGAGAAGAAATGTCTCCTCATCTCTGTTTTAAATGGGCGGCCCCTTATTCTAAGATCATGCCCTCTAGTTTTAGTCAGTTGAAACATCCTCTCTGCATCCACCTTGTCAAGCCCCCTCATAACTTTATACATTTCGATAAGATCACCTCTCATTCTTCTGAATTCCAATGAGTAGAGACCCAACCTACTGAACCTTTCCTCATAAGTCATCCCCCTCATCCCCGGAATCAACCTAGTGATCCTTCTCTGAACTACCTCCAAAGCAAGTATATCCTTTCGTAAATATGTAAACCAAAACTGCATGCAGTATTCCAGGTGTGGCCTCACCAATACCTTATATAGCTGTAGTAAGACTTCCCTGCTTTTATACTCCATCCTCTTTGCAATAAAGGCCAAGATATCATTGGCCTTCCTGATCACTTGCTGTACCTGCATACTATCCTTTTGTGTTTCATGCTGTACTGCGGCACTTTGCAATCTTTCTCCCTTTAAATAATAACTTGCTCTTTGATTTTTTTCTGCCAAAGTGCATGACCTCACACTTTCCAACATTATACTCCATTTGCCAAATTTTTGCCCAATCACTTAGCCTGTCTATGTCCTTTTGCAGATTTTTTGTGTCCTCCTCACACATTGCTTTTCTTTCCATCTTTGTATTGTCAGCAAACTTGGCTACGTTACACTCAGTACCTTCTTCCAAGTCGTTAATTATAGATTGTAAATAGTTGGGGTCCCAGCTCTGATCCCTGCGGCACACCTCTAGTTACTGATTGCCAACCAGCGAATGAACCATTTATCTTGACTCTCTGTTCTCTGTTTGTTAGCCAATCCTCTATCCATGCTAATATATTACTCCCAATCCCATGATTTATCTTGTGCAGTAACCTTTTATGTGGCACCTTGTCAAATGCCTTTTGGAAGTCCAAATACACCACATCCACTGGTTCCCCTTTATCCACCCTGTTTGTTACATCCTCAAAAAACTCCAGCAAATTTGTCAAACATGACTTCCCCTTCATAAATCCATGCTGACTCTGCTTTTCCAAATATCCTGCTATTGTTTCTTTAATAATGGACTCCAACATTTTCCCAACCACAGTTGTTAGGCTAACTGGTCTATTGTTTCCTGCTTTTTGTCTGCCTCTTTTTTAAATAGGGGCGTTACATTTGCAGTTTTCCAATCTGCTGGTACCTCGCCAGAATCCAGGGAATTTTGATAAATTACAGCCAATGCATCCACTATCCCTGCCGCTACTTCTCTTAAGACCCTAGGATGCAAGCCATCAGGTCCAGGGGATTTATCTGCCTTAACATAATGTTATTTAATGTTATGTAATTAATAATGAGATCATGAAAATCATTGTAATGCAGATTTTATACTATCATGATGTTAATTAAATGTGATGTCTGTCAGTATTTTTATAGCAGTAGTGTTGCTCTCGTGCATATGCTGTGTAGCGTTTGCATTCCCATGTGGCCCTAGCACCCCCTTCTCCTCTAATTACCCCATTTATGTTTTCTAGCTCAGTCGAGAGTACAGCAGGCCTTGCAGGCCTTGCAGGAACCACAGGCGCCTCAGGACCCTCAGGACCCTGCAATGGTTACCTGTCTGCGGGCGAGGAGGCACACGTCGCGCTGATCCTGCTGCAGGTCCTCCTCTCCACTGAGGACAGTGAAGAGGTGAAGGAGGAGCCTGCAGGCCTATCCACAAGTGTCCCTGTGGCCACATCCTCTTCGACGAGAAGGTAGTGGGGCCAAGCACTTTGACGCAGGGCACCCCAAGTGATTCCATGCCAGTGCCGATGCCGCTGAAGTTAGTTCGGCGCAGTCGGACTGCTCTGAGAACGGCGGATCAAAGTGTGGACATAGTCAACTTGTCCAGGACGAGTGTCGACATCAGTCAGGAGCTCCTGCAGGCAATGGGCGGTTTGTCTGGCCAGGTTGCCACTCTGTCCGTGATCTTCAATGAAAGGATGACCCGGATAGTGGTGGCCCTGAAAAGAATAGCCAGGAACACTGGTGCTATCAGTGGTCCCGGAATCCGGCACTGCAACCCTTGCTGGAGACACATGCGAGTCAGGAGGAATCTCTCGCTTCTTTCCTCGGAAACGTCCTCTCCATCAACTGCCCAATCAATGGATCTGCCATCACCCCTCCCACACCCCCCCCCCCCCCACCCCTCCACCCCCACCGAAGCAGCGCTCAAAGTGCACTGCAGCAAAGCAACTAGGAGTTGGTAGGGGCAGGGGAAGAGGTTGGGTACAGACCCGGGGGAGGGGGGGCGGGGTGGGGGGGGGGGTTGAAAGGAGTGGCGTGACCACAGGTAGGGATGGAGAGAGGGACGGAGTATTCTTCTACTATTGTTAATTTAAAAAAATGTGTTGCCTGTTGGATGAGTGGGTGGGTGGGTTGGTTATTAGGGTGGTTGGTTTAATTGTCTGTTGCTGTTGTTGTTCCATTTTTCACTGTTGGGTTGGGTTGGGGAGGGGGATGTTGTGTGTTTATTAAAATTGTTGTTGTAGTTGTTGTTTATAAAATTTACTTTTGTGTATAAATGTTTCAAATTTGAGGTGGGGATGGGGGAGGGGGTACTATTGTGTTATGTTCTGTTTGTCAATAAAAAATAATTTCTTTGGTAAAATTAAACATTTTTTATTTAACTTAACATTGTTGCACATTGTCTTCAGATAGCAGTAACATTAAGGATATACAAACACTAGCGAGGCCAGGCCATGAAAGATGAACATTAAACATAAAGTAAATCAACTGTAACTGTAACAGTCACCAATGTAATGCAAACCGTTCATTTATGAGCTGCAAATGCAACAATCTTGCAGCTGCTTAACTACCACCAACGTTATTTCAAGCAAAGCGTTCATTTATGAGCTGCTGACGCAACAGTCTTGCAGCTGCTAAGCCACCATGGGCCCTTTCCTACGGCCTAGAGTGGGGTGGGGGCATGGTTTCAACGTCAGTCTGATTGTCTTCTCCGAGGTCATCGTCCACCTCCTCTTCTTCCTCTTCTGCCTCTCCTCTCTGCTGAGGTGGACCGGCAGTCCCATCTGGCAATTCTTGTCCCCACCTGATAACTAAGTTATGCAGCATGCAGCACACCACAATGAATTGAACAACCTGCTCAGGGTGGTATTGTAGGTTGTCTCCTGAGTGGTCCAGGCATCTGAAGCGCCACTTAAGCACTTCAATTGTCTTTTCGATAATATTGCGTGTGGCTATGTGGCTTTCGTTGTATCGCTTCTCTACTTCTGTCTGGGGCTTACGCAGGGAGGCCGTCAGCCAGCTGGTAAAGCCACATATCCTTTATCACCCAGCATCCAACCGTGACCTTGTGGCTGACTCTTAAACAGGTCAGAGACAGTGCTCTCATGCAAGATGTGCATATCATGGAAACTGTCTGGAAATTTTGCATTTACTGCCATGATTATTTGCTTGTGGTCAACAACGAGCTGCACATTCAGGGAATGGAATCCCTTTCGGTTCCAAAACACCTCAGCATTCTGAAAAGGTGCTCACAGGGTGATGTGCATACAGTCTATTGCTCCCTGCACCTTGGGAAAATTTGCTATTCTCGAGAAACCTAGAGCCCTCTCAGTCTGTACCTCCCTGGTCATAGGGAAGCTTATAAAGTCCATCCTTCAAGCGTAAAGGGCTTCAGTCACCTGTTGAATGCAGCAATGTGTGGCGTGCTGAGAGATAGTGTAAATGACGCCAGCTGAGGCCTGAAAGGAGTCCAATGCATAGAAGGAAAGTGCCACAGTAACCTTGACCTCAACAGACAGTGCGGTCCTGATGGTGCTGTTCGGCTGCAGAGCTACCCTAATGAGTTGGTATATCTCACTGATGACCTCCTTTCGGTATCGTAATCTCCTAAGGCATGTGTTCTTGGACAAGTTCAGGTATGACCGCTTCTCTCTGTAAGTGCATCGGGTGTAAGTTGTCCTCCTCCTCATCAGTCTGCCACCTCTTTGATTGGGCACATAATATTCCTCAATATACTTTCTCCCATCTCTAGTCTGCAGTATGTGAGTAGTCATCAATACTGGCTGAGAAATTACAGGCCCCATTACAATTACTATTATACGTATTCTTCAGAAATAATAAATTATCCTCCTCAAACTCATATAAAAAATTCAAATTGACTCCAATATAAGATGTTTTTAAAATCACCTCAAAAGAACTTACAGATGAAATCAAAACTCCCCAGAACTTGAAGCAGACTTTTATATGAAAAGTCCTTCAATTTAGAAAATGGCTTCCATACTGCTGGAATAAGGTCAGGTGAGTGCAGCTTTTTTTCAGCGTAGCTTTGGGCAAGCGATCGTTTTGCCGATATATGAGCGAGATGCCGAAGGTAACACTCGGCAATATTCTGGGAGGTTTCTGCCGTTATTTTCCTTTAAAAACTGTATTCTGCACTATTGTTGATGTCATAATTTAAAAAAAATATAGGCGGGCCGTTTAACTAATTCTCGCTGTTAACTTGATGCCGAAACTAATGCTGGTGATAAATGGCCAATAAATGGAAGTTAGTTTCCATTTTTAGGGAAAATGGGCACTAAATGGATGTTATACTTCATCTCAGCGGTTAAATGGGTGGTAAGTTGATGGTAGCGAGGCAAAACTGATGGAAAGTCTAGCCCATTATCTCTAAGGTAAATCTAAGTAATTGGGCTACACCAATTGTTGTTGTACCTAAGTCAGAAGGTAAGATAAGATTGTGTGATGATTATAAAATAACCGTAAACCAGATTCTAGAGGGTAATCTACCCAATACATTGCCAAATGTAGAAGATTTGTTCACAACCCTGACAGGTGGCCAGATCTTCTCAAAGTTAGATCTTACAAATGCCTACCTACAACTTGAGCTAGATGAGGAGTCCAAGTCATGCTTGACTAAAGATACTTATCTAGGCCTATATCAATTTAATAGACTACAATTTGGAGTGTCTTCTCTCCCTGCCATATTTCAAGGAGTGATGAACCAGATTTTGCAAGGCATTGAAGTGGTAGTATATTTAGATGACATACTCATTTCAATACCAAACAGGTAAATCCATAATAATGTACTGCACGAAGTCCTCAAACGGCTAGAGAAGCACACTGCTCGCAAGTGTGAGTTATTTCAAAACTCAGTGGAGTACTTAGGGCACAGAGTAGACAAAGATGGTTTACATCCAACCAAGTGAAAGCTAGATGCAATCAGAAATGCACCCACTCCAAAGAATGTCACTGAACTTCGATCATTTTTGGGTCTTTTGAACGATTATGGGAAGTTCCTACCCTTTTTAGATACAGTGTTACATCCACTGAATGAGCTGTTGAAAAAACAGGTCCCGTGGAAGTGGTCAGAAGAATGCGATGCAGCATTCAAAGAGTGTAAAAGTCAGTTGGTAGGGAGAACCATGTGAGATCACTATGACGTATCTAAGGAGATCAAGCTAGCATGTGACGCCTCTCCATATGGAGTTGGGGCAATGATCTCTCATGTGCTACATAGTGGGGAGGAGAGATCAATTGCTTTTGCTTCATCCACTCTCCATGCCAATGAGCATAATTATGTGCAAATCGAAAGAGAAGCTTTGGCATTAATCTTTGGAGTCAAGAATTTCTACAAATACTTGTATGATCATAAGTTTACCATCGTTAGTGACCATAAGCCCCTGACAGCAATCCTCCATCCAAAGTCTCCAGTTCCAACCTTAGCTGTAGCCCAAATGCAGAGATGGGCTTTGATTTTGTCAGCATATACATATGATATTGAGTACAGACGATCAGCTGATCACAGTAATGCTGAAGCTATGTCCAGGTTGCCATCCTCATCACAAGTTACACCCAATAGGGAAGAAACGTTCTATTTTTCATATATTGATGAGCTGACAGTCACATCTGAAGAGATTGGTAGAGCAACCAAGCGTGACCCAGTTATGTCAAAAGCTGTATGATTACATTGCAAATGGCTGGCCAAACCAGGTATCAGAGAAAGATATTCATTCATACTTCGTTCATAGGAATAAATTATCAGTGGATAAAGATTGTATCGTGTGGGTTGCAAGATTAGTTATTCCAAATAAATGCAGGTCCAAATTGTTAGGAGATCTTCGTGACCAGCACCTGAGAATGTGCTTGACCAAGTGTTTTGCACGCAGTTCGTTATGGTGGCCAGGTCTAGATAAAGATATGGGGCTAGAAATTCGGGTTGTAGGAATTCCACCTGTTTTTTGTGATAATCGCGGCTGAATTATTTTCTTTGCCGCCAGGGTACCGTTATCGCCGGACTGAGCAAAATTCACCAAACAGTGACCAGCTAAAGTGATACCAATAAATTTGTCGTTACACAACTGAATTTGTGCGCTGGAGCCGAAATTTTCAATCAAAAAAACGGACCTTCTGTGCATTCGCAATTTTTTTCCCTGATTTTTATTTTGCCATTCTTTCCTTCTTCCTACTGCCTGCGCATGCGCAGTACACCCAAGGCTGAATCAGCCATTTTCAGATAGCAAGCACGATGGAAGCAGGAGATGGGAGCAGGCAGAGAGCGAAAAATTTCAGTAATGAGGCGAACGAGGCCCTTATCGCAGCTGTGGCGAGGAGATGGGGGGAATTAAATAGGAGGGATGCAAGTAAACCCTTTCCAGTGGTTCCTGAGCATCTTTAGACCAGCATTTCTGAGGAGATGTCTTTCGTGGATGACATCAGAAGGACCAACACCCAGTGCCACAAGAGGTTCAATGACCATTACAGGGTCATCAGAGTAAGTAATGTTTTTATTGATGCGCTCCTTCATTCCTTAAATTATAAATCTGACAAATGTTGTTATAAGTAGGCTTAGTGTTGTTTTTTGCTATGAATGTTCATTACACATTATTAAGACTGGTACACTCTTAATAAAGGATGAAGCTGAGTACTGTGTACAATGAGCAAGTGTGACCTTAGCTCCTTTAATAAGACTCCAGAGTC
Organism: Pristiophorus japonicus; assembly: GCF_044704955.1. Lineage (NCBI taxonomy): Eukaryota > Metazoa > Chordata > Chondrichthyes > Pristiophoridae > Pristiophorus > Pristiophorus japonicus. The sequence continues at coordinate 278,754,937 of NC_091980.1, read as the reverse complement.
TAAGTACCTCGTGGGTGGCCTGCTTATATACCATGCTCCCAAGGGATGCTGGGATCCCTTGGGTCTTCAACAGGTGGGCCCTCTGGTGGTCAGGTGTTATACAGGATACAAGGGGTTAAGTACATAACAAAGACTGCTTTCTGAGATCTTAAAAGATGTTTCTGCGCTTCAATGTCTTCCTAATGAACCACATGCAAATTCCAGGGCCATTCAACAGAGGTCTGTGTTTAATGCACACAGTATGGTATAAGTGCTTTGATGGCTATCTGTGTGTGCCACAAGAGCAGATGGGCCCTCTGTAACCATTCCCATTGTCATTTTTGCAGGGAAAGATGTCCCACAACTGTCTGGAGCAGCGACGGACAGGTGGTGCTCCACCCAGAACAATGCCTCTGACAGACCTGGAGGAACAAATGGCTGGTCTGATTTGTGCCTCAACTACCTGTTGGGGTGCTGAACACGCGTTCAAAACTGATGGTAACTCCTGTAACATCCCTGGGCTGGGTTGGGGCAATGTGATGTAGTGTTTGTGGATTAGAGTTGGGGCAATGTGATGCAGTGTCTGTGGACTAGGGTTGGGGCAATGTGATGTAGTGTTTGTGGACTAGAGTTGGGGCAATGTGATGCAGTGTCTGTAGATTAGGGTTCAGGCAATGTGATGCAGTGTCTGTGGATTAGAGTTGGGGCAATGTGATGTAGTGTTTGTGGACTAGGATTGGGGCAATGTGATGCAGTGTCTCTGGACTAGGGTTGGGGCAATGTGATGTAGTGTTTGTAGATTCGGGTTCAGGCAATGTGATGCAGTGTCTCTCTACTACATATAATGCAGTAGTGGCGGTCCTTCAAATGAGCCTGTGCAACGTGACCTTACTCATGTCACCCTGCCCCCTCCCCTGCTGCTAGCCACTCGTCTGTTGTTTTCTTTTTCCAGATGAGGAGTCATTTGCACCACATCCTCGAATGGAAGCCTCCACCTCAGTCCGTCATGTGGGGGCGGAGGAAGGGGATGAGGGCGACGCCAAGGATGAGGAACCTCCACGGGAGGAGCAAAGTGATTAACCTATTCCGGGGGGATTGAGGGCGGGGGGGAGGGGCCGATGCACTCAATGCCTCTTTTTGCTGTGGCCACTAGCTCGTCCAAGGAAGGAACATTCTCGGGCTTTAAGCATCCGAGGCCCCGGGTCCAAGTGGCATGCAGCAATGCACCACCGGGGTTGAATCCCGTATCTTGTCTCTCCAGAGAGTGAGTCGGCAAAGCCAATCTGGTGACAGACAGGCAGACGCACACCCTGGACATGGTGGGACTGTCCAGGGAAAGCGTCCAGCTCACCCAACAGCTCCAGGAGGTCTTGGGTAGTATTCCCACAAGCATTGCGGCACTATCCGCGAACATGATGGAGTTCGGGTCGCAGATGGTAGTGCGAGCCGCAAAACCACCGAGACTGTCAAAGCGCACGTGCGAATGATGGTCTCGATCTTTGACACTACAGTCCCCAGTGTTACACCTAGACCCACATCACCTGTGAATGGAGAGGCCGAGCAAGAGCCTTCCCACTCAGAAGCCGGACCTTTCATACCCCGAGCTTCTCCAGTGGATCCACACATGGCGTCTCCATTGTCTCTCCCCCCAATACAGCAGGACTCTGGCTGCCTTGCTGCATGACGTCTTGGTGCTACCTTGGGTGGGGTCATGATGCGAGGGAGGGGGGGAGGTGGGTCCGCAGGTAAAAGACGTCTGCTGCAGGGTTTGTTGATTCATTGTTGTTTTATTGCTATTTTGTTGTTGTTTATATTTTTTTAAGTTGTAAAAGTTTCCAAATTCACAATAATGTTTAATAAATTTTATTCCACTTTTGAGATGTTTAAATTTTATTCAAGTTAAATTTTATTCATGTCCCCTGCTGATGCCTGAAAGGAACCCGATGCATAGATGGCAAGTGCTGCAGTCAACTTTACCTCAATGGGCAGTGCAGTCCTGTTGCTGCTGGTAGGCTGTAGGTCTGTCTTTAAGAGCTGGCATATCTCTGTGACCATCTCTTTTCAGAAGCGCAGCCTTGGAAGAAAGTACCGAGTGTAACGTAGCCAAGTTTACTGACGATACAAAGATGGGAGGAAAAGCAATGTGTGAGGAGGACACAAAAAATTTGCAAAAGGACATAGACAGGCTAAGTGAGTGGGCAAAAATTTGGCAGATGGAGTATAATGTTTGAAAGTGTGAAGTCATTCACTTTGGCAGAAAAAAAATCAAAGAGCAAGTTATTATTTAAGGGGAGAAAGATTGCAAAGTGCCGCAGTACAGCAAGAAACACAAAAGGATAGTATGCAGGTACAAGTGATCAGGAAGGCCAATGGAATCTTGGCCTTTATTGCAAAGGGGATGGGGTATAAAAGCAGGGAAGTCTTGCTACAGTTATACAAGGTATTAGTTAGGCCATACCTGGAATACTGCGTACAGTTTTGATTTCCATATTTACGAAAGGATATACTTGCTTTGGAGGCAGTTCAGAGAAGGTTCACTAGGTTGATTCCAGAGATGAGGTGGTTGACTTATGAGGAAAGATTGAGTAAGTTCGGCCTCTACTCATTGGAATTCAGAAGAATGAGAGGTGATCTTATGGAAACATATAAGATTATGAGAAGACTTGACAAAGTGCAGAGAGGATGTTTCCACTGATAGGGGAGACTAGAACTAGGGAGCATAATGTTAGAATAAGGGGCCGCCCATTTAAAACTGATAGGAGGAGGAATTTCTTCTCTCAGCGGGTTGTAAATCTGTGGAATTCACTGCCTCAGAGAGGTGTGGAAGCCTGGACGTTGAATAAATTTAAAACAGAGATAGACAGTTTCGTAACCGATAAGGGATTATGGGGTTATGGGGAGCGGGCAGGGAAGTGGACCTGAGTCCATGATCAGATCAACTATGATCGTATTAAATGGCAGAGCGTGCTCGAGGGGCAGTATGGCCTACTCCTGCTTCTATTTCTTATGTTCTTATGTTCTAATCCACTGTGCCTCAGAGAGCTGCAGGTATGAGTGCTGTTCCCTGTAAACTCCTGGAGGGGGTAAGGCCTCCTCCCCATACGTCTGTGGGCTCTTCGATTATGCTCAAAGTGCTCATCAATATGCCTTCTTCCAGCTCGACACGACATACAAAAAGCAGCCAGGAATAATGGCTGACATAGTATAGCGACCATTTTTAAAAAGATCCTTAAATATTCTTTAAAACGAACTATAAACTCACATAAAACTTCACTGTGTGAAACGCAGCCTTACTTCTCCAATTCCTTTGATGCACTGAACTTGTGTTCCTTTTTCTAGATGGTGCTGTTCGTGCCGGGTCCGACATGATTTTTCTGGGCGGGTTTCCGGGCGGGCGATAAAACGGACAATCTCGCCGAATTTACCACCTGCAGCAATAGTGCAGCGTTGCACGCCAACTAATGTTTTAAAACGCTTAAAAAAAATCGGGCGGGCGATAAGTTTTAGCGCCGGCACAAAACCAGTGCCGAAATTTCTGCTTGGGTGCAAAAAAAGCCCAGGGGGTGGGGGGGGGGTTATGGATGCCCTTGCCCCAAGTCCCCGTGTCTAGGCGAGGGAGCGATTCTGCTGGCCGATGCTCCGACCCTCGAGCCTGTAAGTGGCTTTGATCCTCGCCCAATTGCTAGATGGACAGTACAAATTGACAGTACCAAAATTCTATACCCGGGAATTATTATTCACAGTGTAAATGGAATAAGTTACGGACAGGAATGCTTTGGTGAAAAATCGTACTTATATTTATTTAGTCTAACATACACTGGCTAAAACATGCACTACTAAATGAAAATCAATGTCTCTGTGGAGAATAAGATTCAGGTTACAAACAACATACATGCAGTACAAAACTGAGGACTGGTAACATGCAGTAATTCCCTTGTTGCAATGGTGGATTCTAACTCTACCCGTACCAATGAATTTACCCAATCGCAGCCCCTTCGCCTGGCTAAATCAAACGAAGCTTCCTCCCCAGAATAGCCCCGAAAAACTTCACTTCTGGGAAACCCTGAGCCCTTACACCTCACCCAGCTTGCCTGGGATATCTGGTTACCGGCTTGGGACACTCGCGACCATGCTCACCACCCCACACAGTCGGTCTCAATCGCTCAGCTCAGCTGTGGGAAGTCACTGCCTGGAGGCCGTACCCTGTGAGGGGTATGCAATTCTCTGTCTCAGCGGCTTCTTCTGCGCAACTGCAGCTTCCTCTTCTGGCACTTCTTGTTACACCAAGAGCGAGAGGGAGAAGGGGATAGCGAAATTGTAGAAAAGAGTCTATCTTTATAGGAATCTTGCTGGCCCTATCTTTCCCGCCAATCTTTAAAATCCTTTTGTTTCTCAGCATTCCGGTGCTTAGTCAGTGATGGGCCATCAGACCGATGTGTATTGGACTAATGGGCCTGAGTCGGGGACATTTCTCGGTCTTTGTGTTGGGAAAAAAAAACCTGGCTCCTCTTTGGCTGGCCAGGCTCGTGGGTTCATTGTTCCGCTTCTCTTCTGAGATGGAGGTGAGAAGTGCTTTTGCATATGGTCCCCTTCCTTTAGCTAGGACTGGCGGGCGAACCCGAACATTCTGAATGACAGTTCTTTTGTCACAGTCAACTGCCATGCGGTCTCTCTGCACAGGGTGATCCCATCACAGGGAAAAATAACCTCAGAAAAATCCCATAAAGTCCACGAAATATTCTCGACTGAGTCCATTCTTTAAACAGAGACTTTGCGATCTCTTCAAGCCTGGTGAGGAGAGGTTCAGTGGTGGGGTGGTACTTTGAAAAAAATCAAAAATTCAAGAATTGTCTTGAAAAATTCAAGAATTGCCCCAAATGTCTTCATTGAATGGTGAGCTTCCCGTTGTAAGCAAGCCAATTTGCGCATGCGCAGACCACGGTGTGGTCCATACTAGGGAATCCACTTGGAGAGCCAGAGGGAAGAAGAGATGTGAGTGCTTTGTCCTGCTGTTTTGAGGTTGTTGCAAAACTACAAATTAATGATGGGGGCAATATTGACAATGCCATACCTCATGCAAGCCTTCTGCACGATAGTGCTGCGGAGGAGAAGATTAATTAAAGGAACCTCAGAGCACATAGGATGATGGGCAGGAGGCTTTACCCACATCGGGTATATCGAGACAGACATTCATACCTGCACCTGAGTGAGCCAGATTGCGTGAGAAGGCTGCGTTTCCGCAAATAAGTTGTAACTGAGACCCATGAGTTAATAAAAGCAGGCCTGCACCCTTGAAGTGTCAGGAGGACTGCATTGTCAGTTGAAGTAAAGTTTACAGCTGCAATTTCATTTTATGCATCTGGACCATTCCAGGCCACAACTGGGGATGTGTGTGCCATTTTTCAACATGCAACACATATCTGCATTCGGCAGGTGACTGCTGCACTATATGCCTGGAGGAATGACTACATAAAGTTCCCCATGACCTCCCAGGCAATGCGTGAAATGGCTGTGGGCTTCGCCAGGATTGTTGGCTTCCCAAAGGGACAGGGCTGCATTGGTTGTACCCACAATGCCTTGCGAGCATATTTGGAGGATTCTGAAATGTACAGGAATAGAAAAGGCTCCATCCATTAATGTACAGCTCATGTGTGATGACATGCATCGCATCATATCAGTTGATGTGAGATACCCTGGGAGCAATGATGATGCATTCATCCTATGCAAGGGCGATATATCTGCCAGGTTTCAGCAGCAGCCAGAAGGGTAGAACTGACTGCTGGAGGACAAAGGGTACGGCCTCGCCACCTGGCTTATGACGCCCCTATGTGTAACCCGGACAGAAGCTGAGCGGGAATACATGTCGCTCATTGCAACGCGCAGCATAATAGAGAGGAGCATTAGGCATCTTAAAGCAGCGATCCCGATGCCTGGACCAGTCATGTATGTAACCACAATGTAACGCCACTGTATTACTGTATACACTCAACCTAGAAGCACACCTTGACCACAAGAGGTGAACTTGTGGGAGACACTCCTTACCTGATCACACAGGTATAAAAAGGGAGGTCCCATGCAGGGTCATCATCTTTGGAGACCTGGTAATAAAGAGTTAAGGTCACAGAGTGATCTAGTCCCCAGAATGTGCGTCGTGTGTTTTCATTCTGTCGAGTAAGAACTTTACATTGGCGACGAGAAACGGGAATTCATGACCCACGAGAATGGCCATTGGTAGCACAGAGGAATGGTACTGTGTTGGGGAAGACTGGGACGATTTTGTCGAGAAGCTTCTGCAAAGCTTCGTTACAAAAGAATGGCTGGGGGATGCAGCGGGCGACAAGCGAAGGGCTCATCTTTTGACCAGCTGTGGACCAAATACTTACGTGCTCATGAAGGACTTACTAGCACCCGAAAAGCCAGCGGACAAAACCTTTGAAGAACTTAGCAAATTGATCGGGGAGCACCTCAAACCGGCGAGTAGCATACATATGGCCCGACACAGATTCTACACCCACCGTCGTCGTGAAAGACAGAGCATACCGGACTTCGTAGCGGACCTCTGGCGTTTGGCCAGCCTCTGCAAGTTCATTAATGCCTGCAGGGGGGAGATGCTAAGGGACTTCTTTATCGAGGGCATCGGTCATGCGGGAGTTTTCTGCAAATTAATTGAGACCAAGGATTTGACCTTGGAAGCGGCTGCGTTGATGGCTCAAACTTTCATGGCGGGGGAGGAAGAGACGAAAATAATATACGCCCGCAATTCTGCCTCTAACGCGGCGATGGATCAGGGAGTCAACATCATCAATGTGACTCAGAGAGCCACAGACAGGCAGTCCGACACTCCCCAGGCAGCAATAAACCCCAGAGTAGGACTTCAACAGAGACAATGGCAAGCTGAACGGACATTCACGCCATCACAGCGGACAATGCGGCCCGGGATGGGGCCATTGACACCTACTAATAGGGTACTTAAGAGCAGTCAAAGGGACAGTCAGCGCGAAATGCCTGGCCATAGTCCCTTTGTTCCCAACAATGGAAACTTTAAGTCATGGTGGAGGTGTGGAGGAAAACACTCAGCTAGATCTTGCAGATTTCAACAGTTTGTCTGCAGGAACTTCAATCTCAGTGGCTATTTAGCTCGAATGTGCAGAAAGTCTGCAACCAGACTAATATATGAGGCGGATGGACCAAAAGAGGGTTCTTTGAGGCAGGATGAATTTTTGGGGCAAATCGATGGACGCCGAGGTTCAGTGGGTCCATGTGGTGAATATTCACAGTTCATGCACCAAAACACCACCAATGAAAATGAGGGTTTTATTAAACGGTCCCCCAATACGCATGGAACTGGACACTGGGGCCAGCCAGTCACTCATGGGCGTTCAGCAATTTGAGAATCCATGGCCACTTAAAGCCAGTAGGCCCAAATTAGCACGTATTGATACACAATTACGGACTTACATTAAAGAAATAATTCCGGTGCTAGGCAATGCAATGTTGGCTGTCACATACAATGGGTTAGTGAATCGGCTGCCGCTCTGGATTGTCCCGGGCAATGGTTCTGCACTGTTGGGGAGGAACTGGTTAGCTGAAATGAACTGGAAATGGGGGGGATGTTCACGCAATGTCATCTGTGGAGCGAAGTTCGTGCTGACAAGTCCTACAACAATTCGATTCACTATTCCAACCTGGCGTCGGGACTTTCAAAGGCACTAAGGTAGTGATACACATCACCCAGGACGCCAGGCCAATGCACCACAAAGCCAGAGCGATACCGTATGTGATGTGGGAAAAGATTAAGAGCGAATTGGACTGGCTGTTAAGAGAGGGCATCATCTCGCCTGTTGAATTCAGCAACTGGGCGAGCCCCATCGTTCCCGTCCTAAAAGCGAATGGCTCTGTCAGGATCTGTGGCGACTACAAGGCCACCATCAATCGGGTATCCCTACAAGATCAATACCCGCTCCTGAGAGCGGAGGACCTCTTCGCCACACTGGCAGGTGGCAAGCTGTTCACCAAGTTGGACCTCACTTCAGCCGATATGATCCAGGAACTGGCCGACGAATCTAAACTACTGACCACCATCACCACGCACAAGGGACTGTGCGTTTATAACAGGTGTCCGTTTGGCATTCGATCAGCGGCCGCGATTTTTCAATGAAACATGGAAAGCCTGCTTAAATCCATTCCTGGAAACGATCGTATTCCAGGACGACATCCTCATCACGGGTCGAGACACTGAGGAACACCTCCACAACCTGGAGGAGGCGCTACGCCGACTGGACCGGGTAGGCCTGCGACTCTAGAAGTCTAAATGTGTGTTCTTAGCTCCTGAAGTTGAGCTTCTGGGTAGGAGGGTTGCTGCAGATGGGATTCGACCCATCGAATCCAAAACAGGCAATTCAACGAGCACCCAGGCCCTGCAACACATCAGAGTTGCGTTCATTCCTGGGACTGTTGAACTATTTCGGGAACTTTCAGCTGAACTTGAGCACGTTGTTGGAGCCACTACACGTGCTCCTACATAAGGGTTGCGATTGGTTTTCGGGGGACTGTCAGGAACGGCTTTTAATCGTGCACGAAACCTACTTTGTTCAAACAAGTTGTTGACCCTGTACGTCCCATGTAAAAAATTGGTTCTGACATGTGATGCATCGTCCTATGGTGTTGGGTGCGTGTTGCAGCAGGGCAATGCTGAGGGTCAACTACAACTTATGGCTTATGCCTCCAGGTCGCTCTCTCAAGCAGAACGGGGATATGGGATGGTCGAGAAGGAAGCGCTATGGTGTCTATGGTGTAAAAAAAAATGCATCAGTACCTCTTTGGTAGGAAGTTTGAATTAGAGACGGACCACAAGCCATTAACATCCCTGTTGTCAGACAGCAAGGCTATCAATGCCAACGCATCAGCTCGCATACAGCGATGGGCTCTCACGCTGGCTGCTTATGACTACTCCATCCGGCACCGGACCGGCACTGAAAATTGCACTGACATGCTCAGCAGGCTTCCACTGGCCACCACTGAGGGGGCAGCGGAGCAAAGCGCTGAGATGGTCATGGCTGTCGATGCCTTTGACAGCGCAGGCTCCCCCATCACAGCCCGCCAAGTCAAAATCTGGATGAACACAGATCCCTTCCTATCCCTGATTAAGAAAGGTGTCCTGACTGGGGATTGGGCGCCCGCACACGGAGCATGCCCTGAGGAGGTCAGACCATTCCACAGACGGATGGATGAGCTCTCCATCCAAGCCGACTGCCTACTATGGGGCAGCTGGATAGTTATGCCCCAGAAGGGCAGGGAGGCATTCATCAGGGAACTCCACAGCGAGCACCCAGGCATTGTGCTGATGAAGGCCATTGCCCGGTCACACGTTTGGTGGCCTGGAATTGATTCAGACCTGGAACACTGTGTTCGCAGGTGTATGACGTGTGCCCAGCTGGGTAATGCCCCCAGGGAGGCCCCGCTCAGCCCGTGGCCCTGGCCCACCAGGCCATGGTCACACCTTCATGTTGACTACGCGGGCCCGTTCATGGGTAAGATGTTCCTTATTGTGGTAGATGCGTACTCGAAATGGATCAAGTGCATCATCCTGAATTCATGCACATCATCCACCACCGTGGAAAGCCTACGTGCGATCTTTGCAACCCATGGCTTGCCGGACATCCTGGTTAGTGATAATGGCCCATGTTTCACAAGCTACGAATTCCGAGAGTTTATGTCGGGCAATCGCATCAACCACGTCAGGACTGCGCCGTTCAAGCTGGCCTCCAATGGCCAGGCGGAACGTGCGGTCCAAATCATTAAGCAAGGTATGCTCAGGATTCAAGGACCCTCCCTACAATGCCGCGTATCGCGCCTCCTGCTGGCCTATAGATCCCGACCGCACTCGCTCACGGGGGTCCCGCCCACAGAGCTACTAATGAAACGGACACTCAAAACTCGGTTGTCCCTCATTCACCCAGTCCTGACCGACATCGTTGAGGGCATCGCAAGACACAAAATGAGTATCATGACCATAATTCGAGGAGGAGATGTATAGAAATAAATGATCCTGTATTCGTCCTTAATCATGCCATGGGGCCCAAATGGCTTGAGGGCACTGTAATTGACAAAGAGGGGAACAGGGTCAGCATGGTAAAACTCAACAATGGTCAGATATGCCATAAGCATCTGGACCAAGTAAAAAAAAGGGTTCAGCACCGACACGGAGGAACCTGAAGAAGACCATGAGATGGAGCTCACAACACCGCCAGTGAACGAGCAACAAGAGCAATCAGAAGAATGCACAGTCCCTGCGGTCAGCCCGGACAGGCCGGAATCACCATAGGTGACAGACACTCACGTCAGTGTCCAACAGCCAGAGCCTCAACTGCGGCGCTCCACGAGGGAGCGTAGACCACCTGAAAGACTAAACTTATGATCCCAATAAGACTTTGGGGGGAGGGGAGGTGGGGGATGTCATGTATGTAACCACAATGTAACACCACTGTATTACTGTACACACTCAACTTAGATGCACACCTTGACCACAAGGGGTGAACTTGTGGGAGACACTCCTTACCTGATCACACAGGTATAAAAAGGGAGGTCCCACGCAGGGTCATCGTCTTTGGAGTCCTGTGAATAAAGAGTTAAGGTCACAGAGTGACCTTGACCCCAGAATGTGCCTCGTGTGGTTTCATGCTGTAGAGTAAAGACTTTACAGGACCATTCCGGAGACTACTTGCAATACTCCCCTGAGATTGTCGGTCAATTCACTGTTGTGTGCTGCATACTGCATAACTTAGCCATCATGCGGCAACAACAGAAGACCCACCTGAGCTGAGAGTGGCTGATGATGAGGAGGAAGCTTTGACCTGATCTCTTTTAACTTGTGAGCATCATGGCTGTGATTCTTCCACTCTCCCACTCCTTACTGACCTCCCACCCGGAACTCCAGCAGACAACTGACCCTCCTAATGCTTGCCCCCAACCAAGCCTTGGACCACCTATCATCAAGGGCGCTATTCAGCGCCGAGCTTGTGACCAACATCCCGCCATAGGCAATTAGGCTCATACAGCAGTGCCTTGTCTCCAGTTGTCTTGAACCCCCTTGCCACTGGACCAAGACCTTGCTCAGCTAAGCCCGTGTGGTAGCCGGTGTGGAATGGCCACCCCACGTTAAAAGAACTCATGCACAGACATCTTCCAGTCCGTTAACATGAGGTTTGGGACCTGGAACGTCAGGACCCTCATGGACAACTCCAACAGCGACAGGCCAGAACACCGCACCGCCATAGTTGCCCGGCAACTTAGACGCTTTGACATCGACATCGCCGCCCTAAGCGAGACCTGGTGGTCAGGGGAAGGCCAGCTCAAGGAACAAGGTGGAGGTTACACCTTTTTCTGGAAAGGGAAACCAGAGGAAGAATGCCACCTTCATGGAGTTGGCTTCGCCATCAAAAACGAGCTGGTCGACCGCCTCAAAGACTCCCCCCCGCGGGGTTAATGAACGCCTCATGACTCTTTGACTCACCCTATCCCGGAATCAATGCACCACAATCATCAGTGCGGAGGCCCCAACACTAGATGCAACGGATGAGACCAAAGAGGGTTTTTACTCCAACCTCAAAAAATCCCTGTCCCGCATCCCCGCGGACGACAAACTGATCCTCCTAGGTGACTTCAACGCCAGGGTCGGTAAAGACACAACCCTCTGGGGAGGTGTGTTTGGCAGAGAGGGTGTAGGGAAAGCCAAATCCAGCGGTACCCTACTCCTGACAAAATGTCTAGAACATGAACTTCTCATCACCAAACACCTTGTTTTGCCAGAGGGACAAATACAAGACATCGTGGCAAAACCCTCGCTCCAAACACTGGCACCTGCTCGACTATGTCATCGTCCGAGCCAGGGATCGTAAGGATGTGCTCATCACCCACTCCATGACAGGAACTGACAACTGCTGGACGGACAACCGCATAATCCTATCCATCATCGACATCAACATAGCCCCAAAGCGGAAGGGACAGCAGAAGCAGTGCTGCAAAAAAGTCAATGCTGGCACTTAAAGACGCAGCTAAGAGAGCCCTATACAGCCAGCGCCTCACAGCTATCCTGGCATGCCTTGATGACCCTGAGATGCAAAATCCCACAGCGCTTGGTCTACCCTCCAGGCCTCAATAACCAGTGCCTGTGAAGAGACGCTCGGTCACTCAACCAGAAAACACCAGGACTGGTTTGATGAGACTGATCAGGAGATCCAAGAACTAATAGATTGCAAGCGCAGAGCATTTCTGAGCCTTAAGCAACAACCAACTTGGGAGCAACAAAGCAACATTACAGACGGCTCAAGACTGAGGTCCATCAAAAAACTCGGGACCTAAAGAACAGGTGGTGGATGGAGAAAGCACAGGAGATACAACAACTGGCCAACAGCCATGATATGCGAGGATTCTTCATTGCAGTCAAGGCCACCTGCGGTCCAAACTCCCAAGACCCCACCCCACTGCTGGCCAAGAATGGGGAAACACTCACCAGAGACACCGAGGCTGTCAGGGCCCGCTGGAAGGAGCACTTCGAAGATCTCCTCAATCGAGACTCTGCCTTTGCCTCGAGTGTTCTCAACTCCATCCCGCAGCATGCGACCCGCTACCATGTCAGTGAAACTCCAATGCTGCACGAGGTAGGAGAAGCCATAAGACAGCTCAAGAACAAGAAGGCTATGGGAGAAGATGGAATCCCTGCTGAGGCACTAAAGTATGGTGGAGAGGCGCTGTTGGCGTGGATACATGACCTCATCGCTCTCATCTGGAGGGAGGAGAGCATGCCGGGTTATCTCAGAGATGCAGTGATCGTGACCATCTTTTAAAAAAGGGGACAAGTCCGACTGTGGGAACTACAGAAGAATCTCCCTGCTATCAACCACTGGGAAAGTCGTCGCTCGAGTCCTCCTCAACCGTCTTCTCCCTGTGGCTGAGGAGCTCCTCCAAAGTCACAGTGCATATTTTGTCCTCTACAGGGCACAACGGACATGATCTTTGCAGCGCAACAGCTACAGGAAAAATGCAGGGTGTAGCGCCAGCCTTTATACATAGCCTTCTTCAACCTTACAAAGGCCTTTGACACTGTCAACTGCGAGGGTCTAGGGAGCATCCTCCTCCATTTCGGATGCCCCCAATCGTTTGTCACCATCCTCTGCCTGCTCCACAATGACATACAGGCCGTGATCCTTACCAACGGATCCATTGCAGACCAAATCCACGTTCGGACCGGGGTCAAACAGGCCTGTGTCATTGCCCCAACCCTCTTCTCGATCTTTCTCGCTGCCATGCTCCACATCACAGTCAACAAGCTCCGCGCTGGAGTGGAACTAAACTACAGAACCAGTGGGAAGCTGTTCAACGTTCACCATCTTCAGGCCAGGTCCAAGACCACCCCAACCTCTGTCTTCGAGCTACAGTACGTGGACGACGCCTGCGTCTGCACACATTCAGGGGCTGAACTCCAGGACCTAGTCGACATATTTACTGAGGAGTACAAAAGCATGGGCCTTACGCTAAATATCCGTAAGACAAAGGTCCTCCACCTGCCTGTCCTCACCGCACAGTACTGCTCCCAACCATCAAGATCCATGGCACGGCCCTGGACAACGTGGACCATTTCCCATACCTCGGGAGTCTCTAATCAACAAAAGCAGACATTGATGAGGAGATTCAACACCGCCTCCAGTGTGCCAGCGCACCCTTCGGCCGCCTGAGGAAAAGAGTGTTCGATGACCAGGCCCTCAAATCTACCACCAAGCTCATGGTCTACAGGGCTGTAATAATACCTGCCCTCCTGTAAGGCTCAGAGACATGGACCATGTACAATAGAGACCTCAAGTCGCTGGAGAAATACCACCAACGATGTCTCCGCAAGATTTTACAAATCCCCTGGGAGGACAGACGCACCAACATTAGCGTCCTCGACCAGGCCAACATCCCCAGCATTGAAGCACTGATCACACTTGATCAGCTGCGCTGGGCAGGTCACATTGTTCGCATGCCAGACATGAGACTCCCAAAGCAAGTGCTCTACTCGAACTCCTGCATGGCAAACGAGCAAAAGGTGGGCAGAGGAAATGTTTTAAGGACACCCTCAATGCCTCTCTGATAAAGTGCAACATCCCCACTGACACCTGGGAGTCCCTGGCCAAAGACCGCCCTAAGTGGAGGAAACGCATCCGGGAGGGCGCTGAGCACCTCGAGTCTCATCGTTGAGAACATGCAGAAATCAAGCGCAGACAGCGGAAATAGCGTGTGGCAAATCTGTCCCACCCACCCCTTTCCTCATCGACTATCTGTCCCACCTGAGTCAGAGACTGTGGTTCTTGTATTGGACTGTACAGCCACCTAAGAACTTATGTTAAGAGTGGAAGCAAGTCTTCCTCGATTCCGAGGGACTGTCTATGATGATGATGATGATGATCTTCAGAACTATCAATGACACAACTGGAATTTATGGCTTCTCTTCACACAAGCGCAGCCATGGCGTGCAGCCTGTATAATGATTGGCAGCACTATTAGATACTAGACCTCCACCTTGGCCATCAAGCTGATGACTTTCTGCTACCATACAAGTGGCCCGATGGCAATTTTGTTTTCTTGATATATACTCAAGCTCTGTAAACACTATTAGAGAGCATTCTTCTCTAATAGGTGAACTAAGTCATGCCAGTTAGCTCTATGCCTCTGATGGGGATGACAGCACAGAGCTGACAACTCACAATGAAAATGTATGTGCTTTCTATATTACTGCATCCAGCAGAAATACTGAACAAATGAACAATGCCTACTACTAATGCCAGCATAACTTGCACGCAAGATTCTCGGTCGCCTAGAGATCCCCTTAGGCAAATTTTGCAGTCCGTGTTATCTAAACACTTTGTTATGCCTCTATGAGCTAATTATTTTCCTCTTTCAAGGCATACATCTATCCATATTAATATACATTGTACAGTATATCCCTACAATATTGAGCAATTTAAGTAAAATCAGATCAGGGAAGGAAAATTAAGAGGCCAGATATAACCTTACTAAATTTCAAACAAAGTGAATTTAAATTTCAATGAGAAACATAACTATAGGCTTGTATCTGTGTGCAGTCAGCAGGAGCCTGTGGAAGTAGTAGTGAGGGGGCAATTTTCCAAATTCAGCTCTGCCTCTGCATTTGAATGAGATAGTAAACATGGGTGCTTGGTGGGAACTGGGCATTGACGAGCAGGATTTGTGGTTGCTAATCACCTGAATACTATGGAGCGGAACCTGTTCAGGTAAATGTTGGAGTCCTGACGTGAAGTCCTAATGGCCTTATGGGGATCATCTATGACGCCCTCCAATTGTGAAAACCTTCCCAGGTGGAAAAAGCCTTGTGGTCTCTCGAACTGCTGCGTCCTTTCCACTCAGAAAATGGTGAAGGTAAACATGGAGGCGGTTAAGTTGAATAGCCCCTGAAAATGGGCGAAGGAATTGCGATGCACGATTAACATAAGAAATAGGAGTAGGCCATTCGGCCCCTCGAGCCTGCACCGGCATTCAATGAGATCATGGCTGATCTAGCTCAACTCCACCTTCCTGCACTATCCCATATCCTTTGATTCCCTTAATATCCAAAAGTCTATCAATCTCTGTCTTGAATATACTCAATGGCTGAGCTTCCACAGCCCTCTGGGGTAGAGAATTCCAAAGATTCACAAACCACTGAGTGAAGAAATCTCTCCTCATCTCAGTCCTAAATGGCCAACCCTTTATTCTGAGACTGTGACTCCTAGTTCTAGACTTCCCAGCCAGGGGAAACATCCTCCCTGCATCTACCCTGTCAAATCCTGTAAGAATTTTGTATGTTTCAATAATGTCATCTCTTTATCTTCTAAACTCTAGAGAATATAGGCCTAGTATATTCAATCTCTCCTCATAGGACAATACCCACATCCAAGGAATCAGTCTGATGAACCTTCGTTGCACTCCCTCTATGGCAAGTATATCCTTCCTTAGGTAAGGAGACCAAAACTGTACACAATAATCCAGGTGTGGTCTCACCTCGGCCCTATATAATTGCAGTAAGACATCTTTACTCTTATACTCAAATCCTCTTGTAATAAAGTCCAACATACCATTTGCTTTCTTAATTACTTGCTGTACCTGCATGCTAACTTTCAGTGATTTGTGTACAAGGATACCCAGGCACCTCTGAACACCAACATTTCCCAATCTCTCACCATTTAAAAATACTCTGCTTTTCTATTTTTCCTACCAAAGTGGATAACTTCACATTTCTCCACATTATATTCCATTTGTCATGTTCTTCTTGCCCCTTCATTTACTCTGTCTATATCCCCTTGAAGCCTCTTTCCATCCTCCTCACAACTTACATTCCCATCTAGCTTTGTATCATCAGCAAACTTGGATATATAGGCCTTGAAATTTCGGTCGGAGGCTTCTTTCGGACGAATGCCTCCGACCAGAGAATTTTTACGAATTTACCTGGTGATCCCGGAAGAGCGTGGGATTCCGTTGGGGAGGCATTCTCTTCCTGCACTGCGAAGCGTGCTCCCATCCTCCAGATTCCCAAGCAGAAGGTACAACCAATCAGGTACAGTATTCCATAGCTTTCTCATTAATAACAATGAGAACTCCGTATCTACGAGTGCTCATTGCTATTAATCAGAAAAAAAAACAAATGCACTAAACACCATAATAAAAAATAAAAAAACACACCTCACGTAATTAAAATTAATGTCTTAGAAAAAAATATATTTTTCTGATATTTTAAAAAGTTTTGTAATTAGGGTTAAAAATAAACTTACCGTAGTGGGCAGGGTTTTTAACAATAAAACATGATTTTTAAATGTTATTTTATTATGTTTTTGTATGTTTTCAAACTCTTACGCCTGTAAAAGTAGGCTATGCGCCTGCTTTTATCAGGCACTAGCGTTTTGTGGACATTTGCTGTGCTAGAGATGGGTAAATACTGCAACCTTGCCTTTGCAAATGTCTTCGCTCCCGATATGCGTGAGATCTGTCAGGCTCCAGCTTGACAGATCAGAAAAGCCGGTTTTCAGCGCCTGCGCATTGTGTGCTGAAAACCGACCTTTGCGATGCCTTCCCAGGTCCATACACACTCCATACGGACGCGGGGAGGCCGGGATTTCCAGGCCATTATATTTGGTCCCCTCATCCAAATCATTGATTATATATTGAGCCAGAAATTGCTGTCGGAGGCTTTCAGCAGGCGGATGCCTCCGACCACAAAAAAAATTACATAAATACCTGGTTGCCCCGGAGGAACAAACACTTCAGCTCCAAGGCCGAGATGCACAGTCCAGCGCAGAGACCCAAGCATCTCAGGAGCGTAGGTGCATCATAGGATCATGTGGGCCTGGACTACCAATGGAAATGTAATATTCCTATTGATAGCAATGGTGAGTTCCGATTGTATGACGTTCCCATTACTCAGGGCTCAAAATTGCCCAGGAGTTGCTCGTTTTTTTTTTGGAGCAACTTGATTTTTCTGGTGTATCTTAAAAATCCACATTTTGCACATTCAATTTGCCCCAGTATAAATGAGTTAGTTAGGATTTTTTTAGTTTGTTTTTTTTTCAAAAGGGGGCGTTAGCAGCCACCTACGCCCGTTTTGGCCATTTAAGCCACTTTGGACAGCAAATAGTTGCTCCAAACTAACTTAGGCCAGTGTATGTGGCCACTTGTGGCCACACAGGAAACCTTTGCAGAGAGTTAAGAAATCAGCGCAGGTAGATACATCTGAGACCATTCGGCCAGAGATAGGGGCGGGAAGGGAAGCGGAGAGGATCTTGCAAAGCACTAAACAAAGCACAACAACATTCAAGAAGAAACAAAAAATAAAACTTAAGTCCTACCTTCCTATCAAAACTCGGCCGGGGAAGTCAGTGGGCCGGCCGGTGCTGAGGCCAATCGGCTGGGGATAGGTGCGGGATGACCGGGGAGAGCACAAAAAACTGACCACAGGCTCACAGAAGACATAGGCTCGCAGAAGACACAGGCTCGCAGAAGACACAGGCTGGCTGGCTGGCTGGCTGGCTGCAGGAATCAACCTCACGGACAGGCTGCAACAGGCTGGGTGGGGGTGGACGAGGAGGGAGAGAGAAGTCAAATGACTGAAGTGGAGAGGGGGAGAGAACAAAAGACCTTTGGGTGTGGTCTATATATCTGGGGGCGGGGGGGGGGGGGTTGCGGGGGGCTGAGAGGGAGAGAGAGAGAGAGAGAGAGAGAGAGAGATGGAGACAGAACTGGGAAACTCTGCTCTGCTGTGCTCCCTGCTTTGCTGCCATTTCACCTTCTTTGACCTTTGAAAATTTAACTTTAACTTTAAGTATGGGTGGAGCAATATTAATGCCACACCATTTGTGAGCGTTCTGCATCAATGTGCTACGTAGGAGACAATTGATTAGAGCTCATCAATTCAGGAACATCAGAGCGCGTAGGCTGCTGGGCAGGATGCCTTACCCACCTCGGCAATTTTGAATCAGGCATTTGTACCTGGACCTGAGTGATGCAGATTGTGTCAGAAGGCTGTGTTTCCGCAGAGAAGTTGTCCGTGAGATCTGTGAGTTGCTAACCCTAACCCTAACCCTAAATGCTGAGACCAGACTTACAGCCGAGAAATGGCAGGTGGAATGCCTTGTCTGTTAAAGTGAAGGCTACAGCTGCACTTTCCTTCTATGCCTCGGAATCGTTTCAAGCTACAACTGGAGATGTGTGCACCATCTCTCAATGTGGAATACATGTCTCCATTCACCAGGTCACGGCTGCACTGTATGCACGGAGGAATTACTTCATCATGTTCCCAATGACCACCCAAGCAATCCATGACAGGGATATATATGGGGTTCTCAAGGATTGCTGGCATCCCAAAAGTACAGGGCTGCATCGATTGTATCCACATTGCCTTGTGAACATCTGTGGAGGATACCGAACAGTTCAGGAATAGAAATGGCTTCCACTCCATTAATGTGCAGCTCGTGTGTGACAACATGCATCGCATCATATCAGTCGATGCAAGATACCCTGGCAGCATCTATGATGCGTTCATCCTACGCGACAGCGTTATATCTGACATGTTTGATCAGCAGCCAGACAGGCAGAGCTGGCTACTGGGAGACAAATGTTATGGCCTGACCACCTGGCTCATGACGCCCCTACGCGTAACACAGACGGAAGCTGACCAACATGTCGAACATTACGACACGCAGCTTCATAGAGAGGACCATTGGCATCTTGAAACAACGTTTCTGATGCCTGGACCATTCCGGAGGCTACTTGCAATATTCCCCTGGGATTGTTGGTCATAACTTAGCCATCATGAAGCACCAGCAGCTGATAGTGGAAGAAGAAGACCCACCTGCGGTGAGAGTGGCTGATGATAATGATTTGGAAGATGCAGGTGATGAGCAGGAGTAGGAGGAGGAGGAGGAAGATGATGACGTGGATGAGGAAACCATGCAAATGCCTGAGGCCAGAGCATGACATCGGAGGAGGGCGGGCCATCGTGCTCCTTTAATGATTGCTCGAGCCTTGTGCCAGGAGTTCTTCCGTGAATGTTTTACTGATGCCTGAGGGCTCAGCAACAACTCTTCTGCATGGACATGTTTATTTTTTGCAGTTGCTCCTAAATGTTGTGTTGTGTTAATGGAACATGACTCAGTTTTAATGTAAAATATATTTTATTCAAAAATTTACAATATACTTCACTTTAGTGTAAAAAAATAATTCTTGTGTCAAACTTTATTTTAATATGACTCTTTAAGATCACTTAAACTTTAATATCCCTTATAAAGTTGTAAATTTACATAACTTACAAAAAACTTTCAATTTGAAAACAGTTACAACAGTAACATCAACAACAACAGCAGCAACAGCAAAGCAAGGCTGCACCCATCTCTCATCCCCACCTCGGTGAATGTGCATTTCTTCATGGGTGGCCGGGGTGGCCGGGGGTGGGGGGTGGGTGGGGGTCGGTCAGGTGTTAATGTGGAGGGCCCGACTTGGGTCTCTTCAGAGGCTGGTGTGCGGTTTGCATTGGGAGTGGTGGCGTACGGCCTGGGCGTGTTCCCTTATTGCACCAGCTAACTCGCACATGCCCTCCCTGAAGGCCTGTGCCATCCTTTCCACTACCTCTGGCATTCCCTCCCTCATGGACACTATTCCCTCACTGATTGTTCCCATTTCCCGTGTGATTATTGTTATTTCTCCCGACAGTCCCGTTACCTCATCACCCACCCCACTGATAGTGTGCACGAGTGATCGGGTAAGGTCATTGCACTCCGCACTCAATGGCATCATCCGAACCACATCTGTTGCATCCTGCATCTCAGGAGAGTGTGGTCGATTTCTCCTTACCCTTACCCTGGGTCTGCGTCACGGCAACCCCCCAGTGGGAGGCGCAACCTCGGAGAGTGGGGCACTGGGTGTTCTATGCTGCATCCCACCACCACTGGGATCCGCAGGCTGGGACGGTGGGGCCCTGGGTTTTCCATGCTGCGCACCACCACCACTGGGACCCGCAACCTCGGACCTTGTGAAACCATGGAATGTCACACCAGAACTCATGGAAGGGTCTGGCAACGCCAATTAGATTAACGTGACTTCATCCATAGTTATTACAGCTCTGTCCCCTTCATCCGTCTCCATCCCCACTCCATTCCCGCCCCCCCCCGCAAATTGGTCTGCAGGGTTAGGCTCATGCGCATCTGAATCTTCTTCTTGATCTTCACGATTGGCATCAGGTTCTGCAAAATATAGTAGCACAAGAGGGGGCAGAATGGGTGGCATCAGTAGGCTCACACATAGCATGCCAGGCAGAAGGCTGATTTGAAGGGCCATGATGAATTTTCAGGGCTTATCCTCTCCCTCGCGTGTGGGCCCAGCTTGTGCAGTACTGATTGCTTTTCTCCAGGTAGGACCCATCAAAGCAGCGACCCTCTGATCCACGGGTGTCAGTTGGTGCAGATTGGGCATGCCTCCTCCTGTTCGAGTTCTTTCCCTTTTGTTGTGGGCCAATTTCTTCTGCAAAGATGAAAATGTAATTTTTTAGAGAGGGTGTCTTTCTGCTGGGTGGGACATATGCATCTGGTCACATTTACAATTGCAATTGCATTGAATACATGAAAATATTACTTACACTTACTACTTGACCAAGGTCCTGCCATTTCTTTTTACACTGGCCTCCAGATCTCTGGGTGTTCACCACTGTGCAGTAACCTTCTGCAACTAGGTTCCAGCTTTTCATTTCTTTGGGTGGCACTTTTGTGCGACCTCTGTTGCTGGTATCCAGCTCCTGCCATCTCTGCTCAATGACATTAACTAGTATCTCCACTTCATCATGAAAGACATTCTTCATTCTTGGTGCACGTTGTTGCATTGCTGTATTGAATTGACACTCAGTGATTTTTCAAAACACACAGTCCTTATTTTGCATGCAGCAATGCTTTTCAGATATGCAGCACTCCTTCTGGAACTTTAGCAGCAACACAGAGCACTCACTGATTCCAGCAGCTGATTTATTCCACAGCACTCCTCACAGCACTCCTTCTGGCACCAAAAATCGAGCAACTTAATTTCCTTTTTAAGATGGCCTATTGCCAATGTTATGCGCTACTGTGCATGCACGAACGCGCTAATGCGCGTGCGCACAGCTGCCGGCACTGTTTCTTGTGCAGGGCCTTAGCTCCGCCCCCCAATCGATTGGCCATGCCATGCCAAGTCCCGGGAGAGGCAACACAGCGGCCAGAATCAGGGGAGATTATTTTAGGCGCGTTTTCAGCCCACAAAGTCGGCGCATCTCTGGTGAGTGCGCCAAAAAATCAGGAGGGCCAAATATGAGCCCTATGAATGGGATTATCACCAAAAAAAAATAAAGCACAATACATAAATTAAAAAACACCCCACTTATTTAAATTTAATAGAAATTGAATTAAATGTTTTGAATTTTTTTTATTTTTTTGAATTAAAAAAAATATGTTTCATAGTGTTAAAATAAACTTACTTTAATGGACAGGGTTTTTAATATAAAAATTATGCATAAAATATAATTTTTCTATCTTTTAAAACTCTTCTGCTGGTAAATGCAGACCTTATGCCTGCTTTTACCAGGGGTAAGAGTTTTAAGAATATTCATTGGCCAGGAGTTGGGCAAATAGTACAAATCTGCATCTGTGAAGGACCTTCTCTTGGGCATGCATGCGATCTGTCAAAATAAATTTTGACAGATTGCAAGTGCCGGGTTTAGGTGCATGCACAGTGCACACCTAAATTCAGAACTTGCGGGTTCAGTTCCGGTACATAAGCATATCATTCGTACCCAAAGAGGCTGCAATTTATGGCCCATTTTGAATAACTGAGGCCAAAGCACCAATCCTTGTGGTACCCCACTAGTTACAGCCTGCCAACCCAAAAATGACCTGTTTATTTCTAGCCTCTGTTTTATGTCCGTAAACCAAACCTCAATCCATGCTAGTATATTAACCCAATCCCATGAGCACGAATTTTGTTTAATAACCTCTTGTGTGGCACTTTAATGAATGCCTTCTGAAAATCCAAATACACCATATCCACTAGTTTCCCTTATCTATTCTGCTAGTTACAACCTCAAAAACCCTAACAAATTTGTCAAAAATGATTTCCTTTTCATAAATCTGTGTTGACTCTGCCCAATATTATTATTATTTTTGATGTGCCCTGTTGCCACGTCTTTAATAATAGATTCTAGCATTTTCCCTACTACTGATGTCAGGTTAACTGGTTTGTTGTTCCCTGTTTTCTCTCTCCTTCCTTTCTTAAATAGTAGGGTTACATTTGCTACCTTCCAATTCGTGGGAACTGTTCTCGACTTTCCACTTCACATCGCTGGCCGAGTGCTCATATATTACCCAAAGCAGCCTACTATCGCCCATTTTGACTGAAAAGTGGAAAGTTAGGCTGGAACATCGCTGGAGAATTCTCCCCCCAACTTTCGGCTCACATCGCCGAGTTGATCGCTGAGGTGATAGCCTGCACATCGCCCAGCCCAACTTTTGGCACATCACCGGCACATCGCCAGGCTGATCACTTGCCGAGAACATCGCTGAAGAATAATTTATTTTCCTGGGCCTTCCTCACATAACTGGGCACTATGGACGCCATTTTGAATGTCGGAAGAAGGGAGGAGGCTGCTAAAAAACGCGAGCTTATAAATTGTGAGTTATTTAAGGGACTTTTACAGATAGATCCACTCGCATATATACTTATATTTAATAATTATAATAATATTAGCTTTTATTTTTGTAGATTAGGCATGTTTTTGCTAAAAAGGGCATTTATAGCAAGTGATAATATTAGTGATAGTGATGGGGCCTATGGCTTCTCTGCAGGCTGGGGCCATCAGAGGGAGAAGCATGCGGAGGCCCGGCCCAGAAATCGGCGCGGTCCCGGCCTGCAAGACCATCAGCAGGCAGGGGCCATCAGAGGGAACAGAGTGCAGAGGCAGACCACTGCAGGGAGCAGCGCGTGCTACTGCAGGAGAGCAACGGCTGGGAAGCCAGATCCTGATTGCAGTGCGGGCAGGCACAGCAGGAGGTGTGAAGGAGCAGCAAGAGTTTGTAAAAGGAAGTGACCGGGGTCCAGGAGAGGCGTGATTCTGGAGCCTTGAAGAGGCGAGGGCCCAGGGGTAGCACGGGCCAGCCCACACTGCTATATGTGTGCGCGCTCGGTCCGTGCAGCAGAGTTGGTCTCCAGTCATCTTGAGTAATCCTTGCCACTGGACCAAGTCAGCATGGATTTGTGAAAGGGAAATCATGCTTGACAAACCTTCTGGAATTTTTTGAGGATGTTTCCAGTAGAGTGGACAAGGGAGAACCAGTCGATGTGGTATATTTGGACTTTCAGAAGGCTTTCGACAAGGTCCCACACAAGAGATTAATGTGCAAAGTTAAAGCACATGGGATTGGGGGTAGTGTGCTGACGTGGATTGAGAATTGGTTGTCAGACAGGAAGCAAAGAGTAGGAGTAAATGGGTACTTTTCAGAATGGCAGGCAGTGACTAGTGGGGTACCGCAAGGTTCTGTGCTGGGGCCCCAGCTGTTTACATTGTACATTAATGATTTAGACGAGGGGATTAAATGTAGTATCTCCAAATTTGCGGATGACACTAAGTTGGGTGGCAGTGTGAGCTGCGAGGAGGATGCTATGAGGCTGCAGAGTGACTTGGATAGGTTAGGTGAGTGGGCAAATGCATGGCAGATGAAGTATAATGTGGATAAATGTGAGGTTATCCACTTTGGTGGTAAAAACAGAGAGACAGACTATTATCTGAATGGTGACAGATTAGGAAAAGGGGAGGTGCAACGAGACCTGGGTGTCATGGTACATCAGTCATTGAAGGTTGGCACGCAGGTACAGCAGGCGGTTAAGAAATCAAATGGCATGTTGACCTTCATAGCGAGGGGATTTGAGTACAGGGGCAGGGAGGTGTTGCTACAGTTGTACAGGGCCTTGGTGAGGCCACATCTGGAGTATTGTGCACAGTTTTGGTCTCCTAACTTGAGGAAGGACATTCTTGCTATTGAGGGATTGCAGCGAAGATTCACCAGAATGATTCCTGGGATGGTGGGACTGACCTATCAAGAAAGACTGGATCAACTGGGCTTGTATTCACTGGAGTTCAGAAGAATGAGAGGGGACCTCATAGAAACGTTTAAAATTCTGACGGGTTTAGACAGGTTAGATGCAGGAAGAATGTTCCCAATGTTGGGGAAGTCCAGAACCAGGGGTCACAGTCTAAGGATAAGGGGTAAGCCATTTAGGACCGAGATGAGGAGAAACTTCTTCACCCAGAGAGTGGTGAACCTGTGGAATTCTCTACCACAGAAAGTAGTTGAGGCCAATTCACTAAATATATTCAAAAGGGAGTTAGATGAAGTCCTTACTACTCGGGGAATCAAGGGGTATGGCGAGAAAGCAGGAAGGGGGTACTGAAGTTGCATGTTCAGCCATGAACTCATTGAATGGCGGTGCAGGCTAGAAGGGCTGAATGGCCTGCTCCTGCACCTATTTTCTATGTTTTTATGTTTCTAAGACCTAGCTCTGTCTAGCCCATGTGGTGGCTGGTGTGCAACGACCACCACCTGTTAAAAAATTCCAAGCACAGGCATCTTCCACCCTCCAAGATGTAGTTCTGGATCTGGAATATTAGGTCCTTCATTGAAACACCTGTGAATTCATCCCTTTTTAGCATGGAAGCAAGTCATCCTCGCTTCGAGGTACTGCCTATGATGATGAAGGGCTTCTCTGCTGTTACTTGTAACTGCTCACATGCTGGCGTCTGAAAGGATCAATTGAAGAGGTGACAGATTAATGCGGAGGCAGAGGAGGCGAACGTACAGCCAACGAAGGTACAGGGAAAAACAATCTTACTGAAAATGCATGTCTTAGGAGGCTGCGATTCTGGAAGGAGGGCATCGATGAGATATGTCAGCTTATCAAGGGGAATCTGCAGCCTACCAGCACCATCAGGACCGCACTGCCCGTTGAGTTAAAGGTTACTGTGGCACTATCCTTCTACGCATCTGGATCCTTTCAGGCTTCAGCTGGCGACATCTGTCTCTCTCAGCACACCACACACTGCTCCATTCGACAGATGACTGAATCCCTTTACGCTCACAGGATGGACTTTATAAGCTTCCCTATGACCAGGGAGGCAAAAACCAGGAGGGCTTTGGGTTTCTTGAGAATAGCAAACTTCTCCAAGGTGCAGGGAGCAACAGACTACAAGCAAATCGCCCTGAAAGCCCCTTTACAGAACCCAGAGGTGTTTTGTAACAGAAAGGAATTCCACTCCCTGAATGTGCAGCTCGTTGTCGACCACAATCAAATAATCATGGCAGTAAATGCTACATTTCCAGGTAGTATCCTGCATGAGAGCGCTAGAAGGTCACAGCCAGAAGGTCACAGTTGGATGCTGGAGGATAAAGGATATGGCCTTGCCAGTTGGCTCATGACCCCCCTGAGTAATCCCCTGACAGAAGCCGAGAAGCGTTACAACAAAAGCCACATAGCTATACGCAACATCGTCGAAAAGACAATTAGAGTGCTCAAGCAGCGCTTCAGATGCCTGGATCATTCTGGAGGCAGCCTACAGTACCACCCTGACCAGGTCGCTGAGTTTATTGAGGTGTATTGCATGTTGCATAACCTAGCTATAAGGAGAGCACAACAAATGCCAGATGGGGCTGCTGGTCCACCTCCAGAAGGAGTGGAGGCAGAAGAGGCAGATGACGAGGAGTAGGAGGAGGAGGAGGAGGCTGGTGAGGACCTCGGGGAGGACAATCAGCCTGGCGAAGAATCCATAGTCCCACCACCTCCCCCCCCCCCCGCTCCCCACCACCCCAGAAGACTGGAGAAACCCCGTGGGCATTACGCGGCTGAAAAGCTGTTGCGCCAGCAGCTCATAACTGAACACTTTGCATGAACTTACATTGGGGACAATCACGGTTACAGTTACAGTTATGGTTAGACAACAGTTGCATTTGCATTGAGTTACATTTTAGCCTTGTCTGCTCTGCCCTGGCCTGGCCATTGTTGTACAACAGTTGCATTAATGTTTAGCTTAACTTAACTTACATTATTATAAGACAATGAACAACAATTGTTAAATTCAATTAAAAAATGTATTAATGTACCAAGAATTTTAATTTTTAATAACCCTCCCCAACTATAAATCAACAGTAACAATAAGATAAAAAGAACACAACAATAACAATAAAAGTAATAACAACAATATAAATATCAACAAAAACAGCCCCCCTCCCTACCTGTGGCCACGTTTCCCTCCAGAACCTATCTCCAGCGCCCCCCCCCCACCCCCCCGTGTCCTAGCCCCACCCACCCGTTTTGGTCCCCGGAGACTGAGACGAGTCTGGCGTGCAGTGGGCAATGGAAAGACTTCCTGCCATGGTGGGAGTGATGGTGGCACGATCGGCAGTTGGGGGGTTGTTGGAGGGGAAGACGAAGCGGGGGAATCGTCTTCCGAGTGAGAAGGAAGTTCTTCCTCCTGACTCGCTTGAGTGCTTGGGCTGGTACTCCGACCGAGCACGACACTTTGGGGTGCAGCGCCGTGCGCAGCCAATCGCGCCTGCCACACGGCATTGGTGGTGGCGGTCTGTTCACGCAACTCTGCAAGTGTCTGCCTCACCACCTCCGTGTGCTCAGCAAACATCCTTGCAAAGCCCGCGTGAACTGGTGAAAAGCCTGGAGATGCTCACGACTTATCGCGACTGTCTCCTCGGTAAGCTTCGAATCCCCAAGGATTTGTTGGACATTATTTGGACATTGCGTTTTAATATTTTTCTCACTGCAGAAAACCTGAAAGCCTGTTTGTGGGAGGGGCCCAGGTACTTTTCCATGGTGTGCTTGAAATCCACACCTGATCGGCAGGGGGTCTGGGAAGACAATGGCCAAGATAAGGCAATTCATCGCAGGTGATGGGAAAATGGAGAGTCCACTGTTAAGCAATGTGAACTTATCAAAGTTAGATCAGATGAACTGATCAGTGATTGAGCCATTACCTAGATGAGATACCAGAACAATAGAAAGCCATTAAGCCAAGACCGGTCAGAAGCAAAAAACCATCACTGCCAAAACAGGAAGCCTCAAAAACAAGGAAAAAACGTTATTGGGCCACAAGAAGACACATCCACAGGAAGCTTTGGAACAAGAACACATTTTATTTGGCCTGAAAGGGCGGACAGTATTGGGATATAAAAGAGGCTGTGTGGTCACACATCTCTCTCTTGCTCTCGCTGCTTCGCCTCCACAAGAACCGAACCCTCCACCTGGGACAGAGAGAAGAAACCAGAAGAGACACATTTTTATCAGGAGAAGCAGTGAGTCAGCAACAAATCGGTGAGCATCATCTCTGCACACACATCTTTATTTTAAGATCACAGCCACGGTGTGAGGGGGTATCGTGCATTCTCCCAACCAAATCTTAAGGGTTTTCAGGAGAGGTTTTAGACATGGGCACTTGGCATTAGGGGCCTGTTTAGATGGGCCAGAGTGTGTGTTGAACTGTATTTGTTTGTTTTACACACCAGGTTTTACTGGGTGCAGGTGTGTGCGTTAACTTTAATAAAAGCATTGCCGGTTGAGACCAAGGTATTCATCCCTGACTCATTCATCTGTTCAGTACAGTAATCACTCCCAGCTCTAGAACAATTGTAAAGTGAGGATGCGTCGAAGAGACCTAAGGGAAACCACTTACACCTCGCACAGGGTGATCAAGTCCTCCAACCGATTGTCCATGGGAGGTGAGTGCAGACCTTGCTGACCCAACCTCCGTGGGGTTGCCGTGCGCACTATAAAGCGCCTTGGCATTGCCAGCTGCACGCCGCTTGGTCCCGGTGCCTCTTCTGTCTCAATAGAGACGTCCAAGATGGATGCTCTGTGGGATCCAACAAATGTTCCTCCTCCTCCTCTGGTTCAGTGGTCATAGATATTTCTTCCTCCTCTTCCTCCTGTTCCTCGTCTTCAGATGCGACCTCCACTGGCATCTCTGGTTGACCTTCAAAGCACATTTGAGCTTATTATTGAGCTTATTAGAACATAAGGGTACACATTACCGAGAGACGTTACGTATTAATACATCATGTGGATCTCACTGCCCCAGAAAGCTGCCGCGGCTGCATCCCCTGCTCTTATTGCTTCTTATGTTGTCAACATGTGAATAGCACAAAAGCTGCATGCATGACATGACATGACATAATCTGTATAATTGCATTATAATTACAGGACGTTACATTACTTTTTAAAACTGTTTGACACATTACTCACGAGACGCGTAGCGGAGTTCCGCAAGACCACGGGTGGTGACTGAATGGCTTTCATGGCCCACGAGCGTGGCTGCATGCTCCGCGAGGTCAGTCAGTGGTTGCAGCTGAGCAGTGCCCCCTCCAGTGCACCTCTGCTCGCTGCGGTTGTTCGATATCTTCTTCTGCAAATGAGAAAAGAGCATGGCATAAGCTAATTGACTAGGTAGTATCATGAAAACACAACAGTTTCAAATGTCACATGCAAATAGGATCAACAATCGATGCACGGTTGTAACAAAGCTCAGCATGTTTAGGAGCTATAGCTTGACACATACATCTCTCTATACTGCAGCAGCCAGAGAGACTTAAAAGGGGCACAGGTTCATCGCCTTGTCCAGACACTAGCAGGGAATATATATATATATATATATATATATATATGTGTAGGCATGTATGTATGCATGTATGCATTTATGTATGTATGTATACATGTAAATAATTTACAACATTTATTACAATTCATTAAATCAATACAATATAAAATCTGTACTTACTCTTGCTGACGCCACCAGGCTGTTCCAGTGTTCGTGGGACGCCGAGGAGACGACGTCCGCGCTCTGGCCTCAAATTTTCCGGTAGGCCTAGGGTGGAGGTTTCCCACGACCACCCCGGGTTAATTCGGCCCACCTGGACTGCACCTCCTGGACGAGGGCCTCATTGGCCTCATCGGAAAAAGGCTTTGCCCTCTTCCGATCTCCCTCCACATTGTCCGATGATGAAATTTTTATTCTCTTTTTTATCTGTCACTCTCTCCAACTGCTTTTATATAATTTTTCTCTTTTTTTTTGCAATCTTTCACTCTCTATTCTCTATTTTCTTCTCTCTCTAACTATGCTTTCCTCCTCTCCTTTCTCTCTCTCTCTCCCTCTTGGCAATGGCCTTCTGCGCATGTTTGCATGACCCTCGACCTCCCGAAACGCGGGAAAAGCTGTCCACCAAAAAAAAAATCGCATCCGCAGTAGGCCGTTGCTAGGAAAGCTTTTGCCTTCCACATCGCTGACCTTAGGCTTCGCCCATTTTACTTCGCTGGCCTATCGCCAAGTCAAAAATCGCGATCCAAAAAATGGGCAATGTTCCAGTGATCATTAAGGCTGACACATCAACCATCACTAGAACATCACCAATTTTTTGGGCAATAGCCAGCAAAGTGGAAAGTTTAGCCCTATGGAATTTTGGAAGATGATAACCAATGCATCCACTATTTCCATAGCCACCTCTTTCAGAACCCTAGGATGTAGACTATCAGGTCCAGGGGATTTATTATCTTTCAGTCCCATTAAATTCTTCAGTACCATTTTTTTATGAGTACTAATTTCTTTCACTTCCTCATTCTCACTGAACCCTTGGTTCTCCATCATTTCGAGCAAGCTTTTTGCGTCTTTTTCACAATGTATTTGTTTAATTTCGCTGCCATTTCCTTATTCCCCATTATAATTTCTCCTGTCTCAGCCTATAAGGGACTTACATTTACTTTCACTAATGTTTTCCTTTTTACATACCTATAGATGCTTTTACAGTCTGTTATTATGTTTCTCGCTAGTTTATTCTCATATTTTATCTTCCCTTTCTTTATCAATTTCTTTGTCCTCCTTTGCTGAATTCCATAGTTCCAGGGGAGGAATGGCATGCCTGCATATTCTAACCAGCATGGAGGAGACAGTGCTGGCCATTATGGGAAGGGCCATTGCTGAGGCCATGGCCATCGGTGAGGCTGAAGATATTGAAGATGAGGGTATCCGCATATCTAATCCTCCTTCTCTCATCCCACTTCTCCCTCATCCCTCAATTTCTTCCGACTTTCAAGTTGCAGATGACGTACTTCTTACTATCCCCTCTCCCCTCCCCACAACCCTACCCTTGTCCCTTATTCCTTTCACATATCCAAGAACTGCAACCTGCCCAGGCAGTGGAGGAAGAGTAAGAAGACAGTGAAGATGAAGACGCACCATCACACGAGTTAACACTCACAGCCACCAGCCGATACTGACACTGTGCGTAATTTAGAAAATAGCATATAGGTGGGATCTAGACGTGGTGAGGCACCAGTCTCATTGCACTGCAGGGCAGGGAGAAAGGAAAGCGCAGGTGCTAGCTCGCTGGAGGGCGAGGTCACACACTAGTTCTGCTGCAGCGGACACAGATGATGACTTAGATGGTCAAGGCTACAGAAGAAGGCTGATGGGTATACACACTCAAATGCTTGGTGCACTGGGAACCCTGCCAGAAAGCCTGCCCTCACTGTCAATGAGCATGGAAGAGTTCAGCGCAACTTCGCACAGGGCTTTGCGCAGAGCTTGGTGCCCATGCTGTCCAACATGGAATGGGTGGCCAGCCCCGGGACTCACCCCTGAAGGAAATGGAGGGGCGATAAGGGCAATTCCGCGTTAGGGGAGACGGAACTTCCGCGCTATGCGCTAAAAGTCCTGGCCCCGGAAGGTTACCACCCCCAATTGGAGTTTTGGAAGTTTGTCATTTTGAAATTAAGGGAGAAAAATATAACGGCTGAACTGTTCGATTTACCAGCTCACCTTATTATAGTATCAATCATTATGGAGAACATTAGTTCAAACTTAATTCAATTTTTAAAATGAGAAAATACCATATTCTACATCATGTTTTACTCAAGTTGATTTATTTCTTTTTCAAAGCAACTTAATTTGCAATTGTTTGCCTTGTAGTTAATTAAAAGATTATGCTGCATCTTTGATAAAATGAGTCTAATTTTCATTACTGTTTCATAATTAGAAGGTACCAGTTATATGAAATGTAGACAATAATTCACCCCTTTACTCCTACCAATGACATTGATATTCGATTTGATTAGATGAGAGAAATTAAGCACTTTATGATTCAGAATAATTAGTAAAATGAGGATTGGCTGATATTCTAAGTAACCATTCTGCAAATGTTGACCTGATAACCCCGTCGCCTCCCCACTGTTGGAAAGGGCAAGTGTGCAGGTGAAACACCTATGGGCATATACCGGTTAGAACGGGTGCTGAATGGATTCTGTCCAGTACTCTGGAGGCACCAGGCACTTTGCACCCCTTTCCTGGCCTTACCAGCTCTCTCATAGCCAGATTCTCCCTCAAGAAGATAAGTTTGGGTCAACTTGGATTGAGTCCGCAAGCCAACAAAAATTTCCAGAATTATGTTTTCTTTCAAACTTTCGGCACTTGCAGTTTTTTTTGCTATTTATTTTAAATAAATTCAGGAAAAGACATTCTTACTGGCATAATTTTGTAAAATGTAATAATAAAGTCATGCTGTGATGGACTCTTACTGAATTCTTCAATCTTATGAAGAAAAGCCTTTGAACTGAAGTTACAAGGAAGTTGCAGAGAACAATAAAACAATGCTTTATTATATTTCCAGATCTGTTCTGAGTTCAGATCGTGACAGACAGAGGTTGTGCAGTGGGATTTTCAAGCTATTTTTATGCACCTGGAATTTTGTTCAGATTTGGCTTACTGCTGGACAACTCTTTATTTTCCAACTTGGAAGAATGGAATTTTCTCTTCATCCTCACAAGGAGGCACTTACATTAAAATATCTTTATGTTAAAACAGGCAGTTGGTCCCTTTTATAGTATCAACGTGGATTACTAAAGAAAGAAATAATGATATAGTGCCTTCATGACCTCAGGACGTTCCAAAGCGATTTACAGCCAATAAAGTCCTTTTTGAAGTGTAGTCACTGTTGTCATGTCGGAAACGCAGCAACCAATTTACACACAGATTGGTCCCACAAACAGCAGTGTGATCATGACCAGATGATCTGTTTTAATGATGTTGGGTGAGAGATAAACAATAGCCAGAGCACTGGGGAGAACTCCCACATTCATCTTCGAAATAGTGTCATGGGATCTTTTACACCACCTGTGTTGCCAAGCTAAAGAGGCGTGACAATAAGAAACACAGCAGAAAAAATAAAAATCACACCTTCTTTCTTCTTATTTACATATAATAGAGCTCCAATTAAAACAAACTAAAGCAGCACCGTCAATAGATGACTAACTTTAGAGAACTAATGGATTCAATTAAATATCAAGTAGCAAAGTCACTTGTGTATTAAGATATCAACTCCACCAAGTGGATGAATATAGGAGTAGGTTTTAACTTTCAGTTATGCAGTAAACTAGATGTTGATATATATCCTGCCCGATTTGTGTTCAATGGGTTTCCAAAGCTTATTCGCTATTTCTACTGTAGGTCAAAGAGAAATAAATAAAAGTGATAGATATTAATATCATTGAAAAATATTGGTAAAAGTCAGCCAGACTTACTATGAATGAAGGTGATACAATGTGCAGTAAGGTCATCACATCATGGATTAAGTTACATTAAGGGCAATTTTAACCAGCCGGTCTTCAGATCACATGGACAGGTTGCTCCAGCCTCCAGTGGGTGCCCCACTTTGAAGACAAGGTCTCAGTAACATGCCACCAGTGAGCTGCACACCCCAATCTTGAGTCTCGCTGCAGCTTGCCTGCTACAGGTCGGTGAAATCTTTGCTGGCCTGGAGGCCGACTTGGCTGGTGGGAAGGTTCGTCCAGAGGGGACCTGTCAGGCTTGGGTAAATGTCCATGGAGCACACTCTACCCAGAAGCTCCCTCCAAATTTATGAGGCTTCCTCCTGATTCCAGTGGGCGCCTGCGCTGCCGAGCGAAAGACACAAGTTAAAGTGGAGGCAGAGCGCAAATGAGGTGGTAAGTTGATTTTAGCTCCGCTAACCACAATAAGCACTCCATAACCAGCCCAGTACTAACTCGATGAATACAGATACGAAGAAGTTTCACAATATTAGTCTAATAAAGAAAATGACCTTCACTTACAAAATGCAATGTGTTTACCATTAACATACAGGGGGAATTGAGTCACATCCAAGTAATAATTTACAGAAAAGTAATTCCCCATAGCCTTGCCTCTGGCACTTTAGGTACCAGTGTGACAAAATCTGTACAGGCTTGTACACGTTGCCTAGGATAATTATTCAAGTTCATACAGATTCATTAACTCCTTCCAAACCTCAGAAATAGGTTCCAGCTTGTTTGTACAGAGTTCCTGCCATACCAACGACACCCCAGGTCCAATTCTAGTCTTTTTGCTGATGAGTTCATGGGGCTAGAATCTCCACTTTTTTTGTCTGCTTAATGCCCACTTAACGCCTATTTTACCGCTGAAATGACATATAACCCATATATCGGCCATTTTAGCACAAAATGGAAACTGGCGGACATTTTTCGGAAACTTATCGCCGAGCATTACTTTCCCCATGTGCTTAATGGCGAAAAAAAATTATTGCCCACCCACTTTTTTGGGGGCGGGATCAGCAGGATAGGCGGCTTCAACGCCCATAATATCACTCAACGTTACTTTCCACACAGAATTAACGCCGAGATTCAATATTAACGCCCGGTGACTGTTTTTTGTCATAAAGAGCATATTTACCCAAACTAGCGGCCATGGAGATCGCCCATCGTCAATTTCACCACCTCACACATTTCGCCCACGATATCGCTCACTCAAAAAAATGCCCACAAAAAGTGGAACTAACCGGGCCGAATCACAGCGTTATGGATACCATGTTGTAGATCACATGTCGCATCCTTTAAAAGGCTGCTGTGCTTCAACCTCGGCGGAGTTCGGATATACTCTGCAGGTCGTTGGAGTTGATGTGAACATCTCTTAAAAACATCTTGACTACACTGTGACTGATTGGAGTTGAAGAGCTGTGTTCGTCGGGATATTCCTTGTTTGTGTGCAATCGGTGGAACACAGAGAACTACTGTAATGGGGCCTGTCCTTTCTCACCCTCTCTTGGTGACCAAATACATGCAGCAGACTCGACATCGCCGAAGGAACGCATTATGTGCCCAATGAACGAAGTGACAGACAGATGTTACACTCCCGCAAGTACAAGGAGAAGCATTTTACCTCGAATTGCCTGACGCCACCTGCCTTCGGAGACTGCACTTCCACAAAGAGGTTATCACTGAGGTATACCAGCTGATAACAGCAGATCTGCAGCCTGCCAGCACCATCAGAACCGCACTGTCCGTCGAGGTCAAAGTCACCACGGCACTGTCCTTCTATGCCTCGGGTTCTTTTCAGTCCACAGCTGGCCACATTTGCAGACTTTCTCAGCATGCCACATGTTGCTGCATTAGACAGGTCACTGAAGCCCTACAGGGGGGACTTGATCAGCTTCCCTATGACCAGGGAGGCACAGAGTGAGAGGGCTCTATGATTCTCCAGAATTGCAAACTTCCCCAAGGTGTAGGGAGCAATAGACTGTACTCACATCACGATGCGGGCACCTTTTCAGGATGCTGAAGTTTTCAGGAACCGCAATGGATTCCACTCTCTGAATGTTCAGCTGGTTGTTGACCAACAGCGAATTTTACTGGCTCAATTTCCGGGCAGCATCCATGATGCACACATCCTGCGTGAGAGCACTATATCTGACTTGTTTAACAATAAGTCACAAGGTCAATGCCAGATGCTTGCGGAAAAAAGAATATGGCCTCACCACCTGGCTGATGACTCCTCCTGCGTGACACCCATGCTGAGGTCGAGAGGCGATACAACGAGAGCTACAGAGCAGCTCGCAATATCGTAGAGAAAACCATTGGAGTGCTGAAGCAACGCTTCAGATGCCTGGACCACTCAGGAGGTGAGCTCCAATACCACCCTGAGCAGGTAGCTCAATTTGTGGCGGTCTGCTACATGCTACACAAGAATTGCCTGATGAGCCTGACAGTCCACCTCACCAGAGAGAGGAAGAGGACGATGAAAAGGCGGACGCTGACATCGTGCCAGACAATTAGGCTGACGCTGAAGCCATGCCCCCGCCCTCCTGTAGACCACATGAAAGGGCCCATGGTGGCATGATAGCTGCAAGAGCCTTATGTCAGGAGCTCATCAATGATTGCTTTGCCTGAAAGAACGTTGTTGTTATTTACAAGGCTGACACACTGCTGTGTGTGCAGGTCATACATCAATGGTGGGCATCACTTTGGTGACAGTTAAAGTTTAAGTTGATTGAAGTTAAGTGTGATTATACCCTTTGATGTTAAGGAATCACCATTGTGTAATGGTGCAGTTATCTGAGCCAAAGTGCTGCAAAGTTTTGTTAAATATAAAACATTTAAACCGAACATTAGTCTGAAATCATCAGTATTTCTGTAAAAACCAACCCTTCCGCCCGCCCCTCCCGACCCTCCGCTTCTCCTCCTCACCTCTACCCCTTCCCCTTACCCTCCTGACTCCAAGTCGCCTGGATGAGGAGGTCCTCAGGCATGCTTCATTGTGGGGGTGGGGTGGCGGTGATGGCCGAAGCGCTGCTTGGATGAAATGGGAGAGGACCATCCCGATGTGGGAGCATGCTCCGAGCCATAAGCAAGATGTTATTGCTGGCTCTCGTGTGGTTGGCAATGGGGTCACCTTGGGGTGCAGTGCGGCATTTCGGGACCACTGGGAGCCCTCTGCCACCAGTGTTCCTGGCTACCAGCTCCAGGTCCTCCTCCATCCCTTCCATTTTATATGTTATTTGTTGGACAAAAACTCGGTGCCAACTATGTTCTTGGTGCTTAGTGGGCTTTTTGCTGCTGGTGAATGTCCGTTGTTCCTCCCACAACAGCCAAACAAATACACACCACAGCTACACAGGCTTTCAGTCCTTCTGAGCTCCCTCTCTCTCTGACTTCTCTTCTGCGTATGTCATGGTGACCCTTGACCTCCAGGATCACGGGAATGGAGCGTTGCCATGCCGTTGCTAAGAACGGCCACACTTTACGGCAGAAGGTCAGAAAGATTTAACGCTACTGCCCATTTGATATCGCTCGCAGTAACACCCATTTTCAAAAATGTAAACTAGATGTTTTGAGAATGGGCGAGAAGCCAGCAATCTGAAAACCTTCTTTTACACCTACGCTGGCAATATCGCCCACTTTTGGGCGCTAAGCTCAAAAGTGGAGGTTCTAGCCCACTGTCTCTTATTGCACTCATATCTCCATAATGAATGAAAATATTTCAGTGCAAATTATTTCTGATTGGTGTTATTTTCTAGGCTGCTCAATGCATCTCATGGTATAATGTCATGTTACCAACTCAATACACTTCCTACATCAGCAATGGGTCCATCAACATTGCAGCTAAATAATCCAGTCCACTGGTGATCAACTGTTTTTAAAGGGATTATGAAGACTTCAGTTCTGATCCTAAAGCAATCTTACTGACAACCAGCTCATTGTGAATGCAATGAATGGTTCACAGAATAAAGAGACAGCCAAGAAAGTATGAAGTAAGAAAAGAACATTGAGTGCATGAGCCTCGTTCCTTCCAATAGGTCAACTTTTTTCCATCACAGACTCCAGACAATTATGTGAATCTCCCAAGACATGATAAGACTTCAGCAAAATATTAAACAAAAAGAAAAGTATGACATCCCTCACTGGCCCCCAACACTAGGTAAACTGCTGATTCTTGCAGAAGAGACATTCCTTACTTTTTCATTCATTGCCAATTTGCCAAAAAGAAAGTGTGACTTCTAGCTTGTGACCCTTGCAGATTGAGGTCAAAGTTATTAGCTGCATCATATCCCGGGACCACTCCAAATCCTGAAACTCGACACGTGCCAGAAACTTACATTTTTAGTGCTCAATTGGTAGCACTTCTCACCTCTGAGTCAGTAGGTTGTGGGTTCAAGTCCCACTCCAGACACTTGAGCACATAATCAAGATTGACACTTCAGTACAGGACTGAGGGAGTCATCATCATCATCATAGGCAGTCACTCGGAGTCGAGGATGACTTGCTTCCACTCTAAAAGTGAGTTCTCAGGTGACTGAGGAGTCCAATGCGGGACCTACAGTCTCTGTCACAGGTGGGTCAGACAGTGGTTAAAAGAAAGAGTGGTCGGGGAGGCTGGGTTGATGCACGCTCCTTCCGCTGTCTACGCTTGGTTTTTGCTTGTTCTTGGCGATGAGACGCGAGGTGCTCATCGTCCTCCCGGATGCTCTTCCTCCATTTTGGGCAGTTGTGGATCAGGGATTCCCAGGAGTCAGTGGGGATGTTGTACTTTATCAAGGAGGCTTTGAGGGTGTCCTTGAAGCATTTCCTCTGCCACCTGGGGCTCGCTTGCCATCTTGAAGCTCCACATAGAGCGTTTGCTTTGGGAGTCTCATGTCGGGCATGCGGACTGTTGTGCATGGAGAAAAAGTCAGACTGAACACTGTGAGCTCAAAGTAAAGTGTGACAGTCTTTTATTGCAGGTCTCCAGAATACCTCTCCAACCTGTGAAGCCTCCTTAAATACCTGTGCTCCCAAGGGATTATGGGATCCCTTGGGACTCCAGGGGACGAGCCCTCTGGTGGCTATACAGAGTAAATACAAGTATACATATATAACAACATTCTCCCCCAAGTCAATAGTGTAACTATTTAAATGTGAGTCGATCTGGGGCCCTTCTTGCCCTGGTTGATCATCTCGGTGTGAAAGCTGGTGTTGTTGAATCATTTGTTGGGCCCTTGGTGGGCTTCTGTGCAGCTGGCCTTGCTGAAATGCCTGGTGTGTTCGGCCCTGCTGGGCTGCTGTGGATGATGCATAGAAACATAGAAACATAGAAAATAGGTGCAGGAGTAGGCCATTCGGCCCTTCTAGCCTGCACCGCCATTCAATGAGTTCATGGCTAAACATTCAACTTCAGTACCCCATTCCTGCTTTCTCGCCATACCCCTTGATCCCCCTAGTAGTAAGGACCTCATCTAACTCCTTTTTGAATATATTTAGTGAATTGGCCTCAACAACTTTCTGTGGTAGAGAATTCCACAGGTTCACCACTCTCTGGGTGAAGAAGTTCCTCCGCATCTCGGTCCTAAATGGCTTACCCCTTATCCTTCGACTGTGACCTCTGGTTCTGGACTTCCCCAACATTGGGAACATTCTTCCTGCATCTAACCTGTCTAACCCCGTCAGAATTTTAAATGTTTCTATGAGGTCCCCTCTCATTCTTCTGAACTCCAATGAATACAAGCCCAGTTGATCCAGTCTTTCTTGATAGGTCAGTCCCGCCATCCCAGGAATCAGTCTGGTGAACCTTCGCTGCACTCCCTCAATAGCAAGAATGTCCTTCCTCAGGTTAGGAGACCAAAACTGTACACAATACTCCAGGTGTGGCCTCACCAATGCCCTGTACAACTGTAGCAACACCTCCCTGCCCCTGTACTCAAATCCCCTTGCTATGAAGGCCAACATGCCATTTGCTTTCTTAACCGCCTGCTGCACCTGCATGCCAACCTTCAATGACTGATGTACCACGACACCCAGGTCTCTTTGCACCTCCCCTTTTCCTAATCTGTCACCATTCAGATAATAGTCTGTCTCTCTGTTTTTACCACCAAAGTGGATAACCTCACATTTATCCACATTATACTTCATCTGTCATGCATTTGCCCACTCACCTAACCTATCCAAGTCGCTCTGCAGCCTCACAGCATCCTCCTCGCAGCTCACACTGCCACCCAACTTAGTGTCATCCGCAAATTTGGAGATACTACATTTAATCCCCTCATCTAAATCATTAATGTACAGTGTAAACAGCTGGGGCCCCAGCACAGAACCTTGCGGTACC
Source organism: Pristiophorus japonicus (assembly GCF_044704955.1). Taxonomy (NCBI): domain Eukaryota; kingdom Metazoa; phylum Chordata; class Chondrichthyes; family Pristiophoridae; genus Pristiophorus; species Pristiophorus japonicus. The sequence goes on along the minus strand of NC_091980.1, from coordinate 278,715,435 downwards.
CCACTAGTCACTGCCTGCCATTCTGAAAAGTACCCATTTACTCCAACTCTTTGCTTCCTGTCTGACAACCAGTTCTCAATCCATGTCAGCACACTACCCCCAATCCCATGTGCTCTACCTTTGCACATCAATCTCTTGTGTGGGTCCTTGTCGAACGCCTTCTGAAAGTCCAAATATACCACATCAACTGGTTCTCCCTTGTCCACTCTACTGGAAACATCCTCAAAAAATTCCAGAGATTTGTCAAGCATGATTTCCCTTTCACAAATCCATGCTGACTTGGACCTATCATGTCACCTCTTTCCAAATGCACTGCTATGACATCCTTAATAATTGATTCCATCATTTTACCCACTACCGATGTCAGGCTGACCGGTCTATAATTCCCTGTTTTCTCTCTCCCTCCTTTTTTAAAAAGTGGGGTTACATTGGCTACCCTCCACTCTATAGGAACTGATCCAGAGTCAATGGAATGTTGGAAAATGACTGTCAATGCATCCACTATTTCCAAGGCTAACTCCTTAAGTACTCTGGGATGCAGTCCATCAGGCCCTGGGGATTTATCGGCCTTCAATCCCATCAATTTCCCCAACACAATTTCCCGGCTAATAAGGATTTCCCTCAGTTCCCCCTCCTTACTAGACCCTCTGACCCCTTTTATAACCGGAAGGTTGTTTGTGTCCTCCTTCGTGAATACCGAACCAAAGTACTTGTTCAATTGGTCCGCCATTTCTTTGTTCCCCGTTATGACTTCCCCTGATTCTGACTGCAGGGGACCTACGTTTGTCTTTACTAACCTTTTTCTCTTTACATATCTATAGAAAGTTTTGCAATCCGTCTTAATGTTCCCTGCAAGCTTTTTCTCATACTCCATTTTCCCTGCCCTAATCAAACCCTTTGTCCTCTTCTGCTGAGTTCTAAATTTCTCCCAGTCCCCAGGTTCGCTGCTATTTCTAGCCAATTTGTATGCCACTTCCTTGGCTTTAATACTATCCCTGATTTCCCTTGATAGCCACGGTTGAGCCACCTTCCCTTTTTTATTTTTATGCCAGACAGGAATGTACAATTGTTGTAGTTCATCCATGCGGTCTCTAAATGTCCATCCACAGTCAACCCCTTAAGTATCATTCGCCAATCCATCCCAGCCAATTCACGCCTCATACCTTCAAAGTTACCCTTCTTTAAGTTCTGGACCATGGTCTCTGAATTAACTGTTTCATTCTCCATCCTAATGCAGAATTGCACCATATTATGGTCACTCTTCCCCAATGGGCCTCGCACAACGAGATTGCTAATTAATCCTCTCTCATTACACAACACCAGTCTAAGATGGCCTCTCCCCTAGTTGGTTCCTCGACATATTGGTCTAAAAAACCATCCCTTATGCACTCCAGGAAATCCTCCTCCACCGTATTGCTTCCAGTTTGGTTAGCCCAATCTATGTGCATATTAAAGTCACCCATTATAACTGCTGCACCTTTATTGCATGCACCCCTAATTTCCTGTTTGATGCCCTCCCGAACATCACTACTACTGTTTGGAGGTCTGTACACAACTCCCACTAACGTTTTTTGCCCTTTGGTGTTCTGTAGCTCTACCCATATAGATTCCACATCATCCAAGCTAATGTCCTTCCTAACTATTGCCTTAATCTCCTCCTTAACCAGCAATGCTACCCCACCTCCTTTTCCTTTTATTCTATCCTTCCTGAATGTTGAATACCCCTGGATGTTGAGTTCCCAGCCCTGATCATCCTGGAGCCACGTCTCCGTAATCCCAATCACATCATATTTGTTAACATCTATTTGCACAGTTAATTCATCCACCTTATTGCGTATACTCCTTGCATTAAGACACAAAGCCTTTAGGCTTGTTTTTTTAACACCCTCTGTCCTTTTAGAATTTTGCTGTACAATGGTCATTTTTGTTCTTTGCCCTCCACTTTTCCTCATCTCCTTTCTGTCTTTTGCTTTTGCCTCCTTTTTGTTTCCCTCTATCTCCCTGCATTGGTTCCCATCCCCCTGCCATATTAGTTTAACTCCTCCCCAACAGCACTAGCAAACACTCCCCCGAGGACATTGGTTCCGATTCTGCCCAGGTGCAGACCGTCCGGATTGTACTGGTCCCACCTCCCCCAGAACCGGTTCCAATGCCCCAGGAATTTGAATCCCTCCCTGCTGCACCATTGCTCAAGCCACGTATTCATCTGAGCTATCCTGCGATTCCTACTCTGACTAGCACGTGGCACTGGTAGCAATCCCGAGATTACTACTTTTGAGGTCCTACTTTTTAATTTAGCTTCTAGCTCCTTAAATTCATTTCGTAGGACCTCATCCCTTTTTTTACCTATGTCATTGGTACCAACGTGCACCACGACAACTGGCTGTTCTCCCTCCCTTTTTAGAATGTCCTGCACCCGCTCCGAGACATCCTTGACCCTTGCACCAGGGAGGCAACTTACCATCCTGGAGTCTCGGTTGAGGCCGCAGAAACGCCTATCTATTCCCCTTACAATTGAATCCCCTATCACTATCGCTCCCCCACTCTTTTTCCTGCCCTCCTGTGCAACAGAGCCAGCCACGGTGCCATGAACTTGGCTGCTGCTGCTCTCTCCTGATGAGTCATCCCCCTCAACAGTACTCAAAGCAGTGTATCTGTTTTGCAGTGGGATGACCACAGGGGACCCCTGCATTACCTTCCTTGCACTACTCTTCCTGCTGGTCTTCCATTCCCTCGCTGGCTGTGGACCCTTCTCCTGCGGTAAGACCAACTCGCTCCACGTGCTACTCACGTCATTCTCAGCATCGTGGATGCTCCAGAGTGAATCCACCCTCAGCTCCAACTCCACAACGCGGACCGTCAGGAGCCGGAGGTGGATACACTTCGTCAGGGACACTGGTGTTGTCCCCGAGTTCCCACATGGTACAGGAGGAGCATATCACGTGACCGAGCTGTCCTACCATGACTTAACCCTTAGATACACTTAAATTGGCAACAACAATGTTAAAAGTTACTGACTAATAAAGAAAAAGAAAAACTACTCACCAATCAGCAGCCAATCACTTATCACGTTGGCTGTGACGTCAACTTTTGATTTCTTTCTACTTCTTTTTTGCCTTTTTTGCCTTCTCTCCCAGCTGGAGCTGCACCGGTAAGCCTCTCTCGACGCTCCCCGGACTGTTGAGCCTTTTATAGGCCGCTGCCTCTCTCGACTCCCGCCTCTCTCGATGCTCCCCGGACTGCTGAGCCTTTTATAGACCGCTGCCTCTCTCGACTCCCGCCTCTCTCGACGCTCCCCGGACTGCTGAGCCTTTTATAGGCCGCTGCCTCTCTCGACTCCCGCCTCTCTCGACGCTCCCCGGACTGCTGAGCCTTTTATAGGCCGCTGCCTCTCTCTACTCATTCTGCTTCGTGGTCAACCGTGGTGTTGGTTGTCCCTGGTGTATATGTTGGGGGATCTAAAAAGGTAGGGTCCAAGGTGGGTTGCTCAGGATAGTCCGTGAATCTGAGTTTTATTTGGTCCAAGTGTTTCCGGTGAATGAGTTCATTTGAAAGTTTGACCCGAAACTGCCTGCTCCTCTCTTTGGCCACGACAGTGCCAGGAAGCCACTTGGGACCTTGTCCATAATTTGCTACAAATACAGGATCATTGATTTCAATCTCGCGTGACACGTTTCCGCTATCATGGTATGCACTTTGTTGAAGTCATCTGCTCTCTGCTCTCTGCTCTCTACCTGGTCATGTAGGTCAGGGTGAACTAATGAGAGCCTTGTCTTAAGTGCTATTTTCATGAGCAGTTCAGCAGGTGGGATCCCAGTGAGTGAGTGGGGTCTCGTGCAGTAGCTAAGCAGAACTCGGGATAGGCGAGTCTGCAGTGAGCCTTCAGTTACCCTCTTCCAGCCTTGCTTGATGATTTGCACTGCTCGCTCTGCCTGACCATTGGACGCTGGTTTAAACTGGCCAGATGTGACATGTTTGATCCCATTACAGGTCATGAATTCTTTGAACTCAGCACTGGTAAAACATGGCCCATTGTTGCTCACCAGGACATCGGGTAGGCCGTGTGTGGCAAACATGGCCCGCAGGCTTTCAGTAGTGGCAGCGGACGTGCTAGCCGACATTATCTCACATTCAATCCACTTGGAGTATGCATCTACAACCACAAGGAACATTTTACCCAAGAACGGGCCTGCAGAGTCGACATGTACCTGAGACCACGATTTGGAGGGCCAAGACCATAAACTTAGCTGCACCTCCCTGGGTCCACTGCTTAACTGTGAGCATGTATTACATCTGTGAACGCAGGACTCTCAGTCCGCATAGATACCAGGCCACCACACGTGGGATCTGGCTATCGTTTTCATCATTATGATGCCTAGGTGGGTACTGTGGAGGTCATTGATGAAGGTGTCTCTGCCCTTCTCGGGGACCACTACTCGATTGCCCCACAGGAGGCAGTCTGCCTGTATAGACATTTCATCTTTGCGCCGCTGGAACGGCATTATCTCTTCCTGCATTTCCACTGGGACACTAGACCAGCTCCTGTGAAGAAGCTGTTGACTAGAGATAATAAAGGGTCCTGGCTTGTCCAGGTTTTGATCTGCCGGGCAGTGACGGGTGATTGCTCACTCTCAAATGCTTCCATAACCATGGCTAGATCTGTGGGCTGCGCCATTTCCACCCCGTGGTGGGCAATGGCAGCCTACTGACAGCATCGGCGCAGTTTTCTGTGCCTGGCCTGTAGCGGATGGCGTAGTTGTATGCGGACAACGTGAGCGCCCATCTCTGGATGCAGGCCGAAGCATTGGTATTTGTCCCTTTACTCTCAGAAAACAGGGATGTGTGGCTTATGGTCAGTTTCCAATTCGAATTTTAGCCCAAACAGGTATTGATGCATTTTCTTTACACCATAGACACACGCTAACGCTTCTTTCTCAATCATGCTGTAGGCTCTCTCAGCCTTAGACAGACGAGTGGATGCATAAGCAACTGGTTGCAGTTTCCCGAAATCATTAGCTTGTTGCAATATACACCCGACGCATCACATGCTAGTACCAAACGCTTACATGGATCATACAACACAAGCAATTTGCTTGAGCTTAACAATTTTCTCGCTTTTACAAAGGCATTTTCTTGGCTTTTGCCCCAAACCCATTCATCCCTTTATCGTAGTAAGACATGCCGTGGTGCTAACAGTGTGCTGAGACCCGGGAAGAAGTTACCAAAGTAGTTTGGGAGTCCCAGAAACGACTGCAGCTCCATCACATTCTGTGGCCTCGGTGCGTTCTCAATTGCCTCCATCTTCGCGTTGGTGGGCCTGATGCCGTCCGCCGCAATCCTCCTTCCCAGGAACTCCACTTCAGGCGCCAGGAAAATGCACTTCAAGTATTTTAACCTGAGCCCCAAGCGGTTGAGTTAACTAAGAACCTCCTCCAGGTTCTGCAGATGCTCGACTGTGTTCCGACCTGTGACCAAGATGTCGTCCTGGAAGACCAGTGTGTGCAACTGACTTCAGTAAGCTTTCCATGTTCTCTGGAATATTGCCACTGCTGCCGATCGGATTCCAAACGGGCATCTGTTATAAACAAAAAGACGTTTGTGTGTGTTGATGCAGGTGAGGGCATTCGATGATTCCTCCAGTTCCTGCGTCACATAGGCTGAAGTCAGATCCAGCTTCGTCAATGTCTTTCCTCCCACCAGCGTTGCAAAGATGTTGTCGGCCTTTGGTAGTGGGTATTCGTCCTGCAGGGAGAAATGATTGATAGTTACTTTGTAATCGCCACAGAGTCTGACGGTGCCATCTCCCTTGAGGACTGGGACGATAGGACTGGCCCATTCATTGAACTCGATTGGGGAAATGATGCCCTCTCTTTGCAGCCGGTCTAACTCGATCTCTACCTTTCTCTCATCACGCGTGGTACTGCTCTCGCCTTGTGATGGATGGGTCGTGCCCCTGGAATTAGGTGGATCTGCACTTTTGCTCCTAGGAATTTCCTGATGCCTGGTTCGAACAGCAAAGGAAATTTGTTTAAGACCTGGGCACAAGAAATATCGTCAGCGGGCGATAGCGCACGGACATCGTCCCAGTTCCAATGTATCTTTCCCAGCCAGTTCCTGCCGAGCAGCGTGAGACCATCGCCCGGTACCACCCAGAGTGGTAGCTTGTGCACTGCTCCATCGTAGGAGACCATTACCATAGCACTGCTGATTACAGGAATCAGTTCTTTGATGTAAGTTCTTAGTTTCGTGCGAACTGGAGTTAAGACTGGCTTTGAGGCCTTGTTGCACCACAACCTTTCGAAAGTCTTTTTGCCCATGATGTACTGGCTCGCACCCGTGTCCAGCTCCATTAACACCGGGAGTCCATTTAGTTCAACATTCAGCATTATCGGAGGACAATTCGTGGTGAATGTGTGCACCCCATGTATCTCTGCCTCCTCGATCTGAGGCTCTAGTTCATCGTGATCCTCCGTGGAGCTGTCCTCTTCTGCAACATGCTGGTTTGCAGGTTTAACAGGCTTTGCAGCTAGCCCGCACACTCGTTGAAGGTATCCCATTGTTCCACAGCCCTTGCAAATGTACTCTTTGAATCAGCATGAATGGAAATGATGATCACCCCCGCAGCGCCAACAAGGTGTTAATGGCCTTGCATTCATCACCCTTGATGATGGGCTCTGAGACATCTGCGGACGTGTAGCTGCAGGTATGTGTGCCCTGCCCTGTACGTTACGATTCAAAAACACCATCACTTTGTTCACAGTACTTGTAGCAGCACTTGTGCGCTGAGAGATTTGCTTCGTATTGTCACTGGTGGCAATGAACGCCTGGGCTATCGCTATGGCTTTACTCAAGGTTGGGGTCTCTATAGTCAAAAATTTGCAAAGTATGGTTTCATGGCCAATGCCAAGGACGAAAAGGTCTCTGAGCATATGCTCCAAATGTCCTTGAAATTCGCAATGTCCTGGAAGGCGTCTTAGCTCGGCGACTTAACTCGCCACTTCCTGGCCTTCAGATCTTTTGTAGGTTTCCTTCGGGTTCAAATGCTCTCGGACCAGTACGCCCAAATCGTCGTACAATTTCTCTGTGGGTTTCGCTGGAGTGAGCAGATTCTTCATGAGGCCATATATTGGTGCTCCACAGACGGTGAGGAGGATCGCCCTTCCTTTGGCACCGCTCTCTTCCCCATCTAGCTCGTTGGCCACGAAGTATTGGTCAAGTCGCTCCACAAAAGTTTCCCAATCATCTCCCTCCGAGAATTTCTCCAGGATGCCCACTGTTCTCTGCATCTTTGGGTTTGCTATCTGTATCTCATCGCCAGTTGTTGTGTATGGAGAAAGAGTCAGACTGAACACTGTGAGCTCAAAGTAAAGTTTGAACGTAGTCTTTTATTGTAGGTCTCCAGAGTCCCTCTCCAACCTGTGAAGCCTCCTTCAATAGCTGTGCTCCCAAGGGATTATTGGATCGCCCACTGCCGACTGCTGCCGAGTTTTGCTGCCGTTTTCCTCTTGGGCTGGAGCCGAGGGGAGGGAAGCACCGCCGGGAACCGCCCGCTTATGTCCTCTGGCAGCCAAGTCGCGTAAGTGGCCTCCCGCCCGCTGAGATGCCAGATTTGTACAGGCGAGAGTTGGCGGGAGTCGGCGCCAGCAGGGGGAAGGACCGCTGCATGGAGGCTGTTGTTATCCCAACGGTAGGTATGTAGACATTAAAGAAAAGGTTAGTGAATATCTTTAGAAAGCATTTTTTGCAGCTACTTACCTGGATGGGGTACCCTGAAGGTGCTCCGGTGGTTTTTTTTGGTAATGTTTTTTAATTTTCAGAGGTTCCCCCCTCCCTGGGTCCGACTCCATCCTCGACGATGTTTGGGTGGCAAGCTCATTTGCTGACGAGATTGAGAGCTCCTGCCCGCTGCCGCCCAGATTGATGGTTTAAGCCATTATTTTGCCGCCCAGCGCTACTGTCCCCTCTTTTAGAGGAATCTTTCAGGCAAAGTACCACCCGGTCTCTCACCGGCAATAGACAGACCTTTGGGCGGCAAATGGGCGGGCCTTGCAGCTCATGAAAACCGGGGCCCATGTCTCTGAGCCATATAGGAGGTAGGTATCACTACTGCCCTGTAGACCATAAGCTAGGTGCCGGATTTGAGATCCTGATCTTCAAACATTCTCTTCCTCAGGCAACGGAAGGCTGCGCTGGCGCACTGAAGGCGATGTTGGACCTCGTCGTCAATGTCTGCTCTTGCAGGCTCCCAAGGTATAGAAAATGGTCCTCGTTGTCCAAGGCCTCGACGTGGATTTTGATAATAGGGGGACAGTGCTGTGTGGCAGGGTCAGATTAGTAGTGGACCTTTGTCTTACAGATGTTTAGCGTAAGGCCCATGCTCTCGTACGCCTCAGTGAAGGTGTTGACAATGGCTTGGAGTTCAGCCTCTGAGTGTGTGCAGACGCAAGCGTCATCTGCATATGGTAGTTCAATGACAGAGGATAGGACTACCTTGGATCTGGTCTGGAGGTGGCAGAGGTTGAACAGATTCCCATTTGTTCTATAACTTAGCTCCACTCCAGTGGGAGCTTGCTAAGGGTGAGATGAAGCATTGCAACAAGGATGATCGAAAAGAGGGTTGGTGCGATGACGCAGCCTTGCGTGACCCCAGTCCAGACGTGGATTGGATCTGTGATGGATCCATTGGTCAGAATCACGGCTTACATGTCATTGTGGAGCAGACGGAGGATGGTGACAAACTTTTGAGGGAAGCTAAAATGGAACAAGACGCTCCATAATCCCTCATGGTTGACAGTGTCAAAGGCCTTTGTGAGGTCAAAAAAGGCCATGTACAAGGGTTGGTTCTGTTCCCAGCATTTCTCTTGTAGTTGTCGCGCGGTGAAAATCATGTCCATTGTACCCTTCAGTGGACGGAATCCGCATTGTGACTCTGGGAGGAGCTCTTCAGCCATAGGGCAGCCACTTCAGTACAGTACTGAGGGACTGCTATACTGTTGGAGGTGCCGACTTTTGGATACATTAAACTGAGACATTGTCTGTCCTCTCAAATGAACATAAAAGATCCCATGGCACTATTCAAAGAAGAGTAGGGGAGTTGTCCCCGGTGTCTTGGCCAATATTTACCCCTCAACCAAATTCACTAAAATAAAGATTATTGCTTTTCTCGGAACTTGATGTGCGCACATTGGCTGCCGTGTTTCCTACTTTACAACAGTGACGATACTTCAGAAAGTATTTAACTCTCTTTGGGACGTCCTGAGATTGTGAAAGATGTTATCTAAATGCAAGTTCTTCCTTCTTTATTTCTATATTAACCTCATAATGGGAATGACTTTCACCTCACTACTGCGCTGTTTAGCAGCGTGAAAGAAAATGTTTTTAAAAACTTACTGCTCACTTGGCACCTGAGTTCCGTTCACTACATTTTTCGAGTAGGCCTCTAATTAGATGACCAGGGCTCTCACTCCATGAATTCTTCCTCCTGGCCCCACAAAAATCATCTTGCCTGCTTCTGGTCTGTCCGTCACCCCTCCACTATTGCCTGCTACACCCCCACCGCAAGGTGTCCTGCTGGCTCAGCTCCACAGCTGGATTTTCTATCTCCCCCAACCAGACAAGTGAGCTGCCCATCAGCTCATGTTTACTGCTGGCAGCTCGCTGGTTTTAGTATTATTTACTTCGGAACATCTCCCGTCTTCGCCCCTGCCTCAGCTCATCTGCTGCCGACACCCTGATCCATGCCTTTGTTACCTCTAGACTTGACTATTCTAATGCAATCCTGGCCGGCTTCCCATGTTCTACCCTCTGTAAACTTCAGTTCATCCAAAGCTCTGCTGCTCATGTCCTAACTTGCACCAAATCCCGTTCACCCATCACCCCCGTGTTTTCAGACCTAAATTAGCTCCCAGTTAAGCAACGACTCGACTTTAAAATTCTTATCCTTTTTTTCAAATACCTCCATAGCCTTGCCCCTCCTTATCTCTGTAATCTCCTCCAGCCCCACAACCCTCCGATTTATCAAACTCCTTTAAGTCTGGCCTGTTAAGCATCCCTGATTTTAATCGTTCCATCATTGGTGGCTGTTCCTTCAACTGCCAAGGCCCTAAGCTCTAGAATTCCCTTCCTAAACCTCTCTGCCTTTCAACCTCTATTTTTTGCTCCTTAAGACGCTCCTTAAAACATACCTCTTTGACCAAGCTTTTGGTCACCTGCCCTCATATCTCCTTTTGTGTCTCAGTGTCAAATTTTGTTTGATAACGCTCCTGTGAACATCTTGGGACATTTTACTATGTTAAAGACACTATATAAATACAAGTTGTTGTTGTAATGAGGTCGGGTCACCAAAATCGATCGGGCCCTTCACAAGCGTTATAAGGCAGGTGGCCGTCCAATTTCTGCACGAATCGAACACACCTCCAAAGTCTGGTAGCTGTGAGATTAAAAGAAAAGCTGTGAACGCTGAAAGGTTTGCCAGCCACTGAAAGAGAATGGTAGATTAATATTCCAGCTAGTGCCCCCCCCCCTATCATCATCATCATAGGTAGCCCCTCAGAATCGAGGAATACTTGCTTCCACTCCTAAAGTGAGTTGTTTGATGGTTGAACAGTCCAATACGGGAGCCACAGACCCTGTCACAGGTGGGACAGATATTCGTTGGAGGCAGGGGGGATGGGACTGATTTGTCGCACGCTCCTTCCACTGCCTGGGCCTGACCTCTTCACGCTCGCGGCGTTGAGATTCGAAGAGCTCAACATCCTCCTGGAGGCACTTTCTCCACCTAGGACGGTCTTCGGCCAGGGACTCCCAGGTGTCAGTGGTGATGTCACACTTCACCAGGGAGGCTTTGAGGGTGTCCTTGTATTATTTCCGCTGCCCACCTTTGGCTCGTTTGTCCTGAAGGAGCTCCGCATCGAGCAGTTGCTTAGGGATTCCCGTGTCTGGCATGCGAACTATGTGGCCTGCCCAGCGAAGTTGATCGAGTGTGGTCAATACTTCAATGCTGGGGATGTTAGCCTGGTCGAGGACACTGATGTTGGCGCGCCTGTCCTCCCAGGGGATTTGCAGGATCTTGCGGAGACATCGTTGGTGATATACCTCCAACGACTTGAGGTGTCTTCTGTACATCGTCCATGCCTCTGATCCATACAGGAGGGCAGGTATTACTACAGCCCTGTAGACCATGACAATAACTGTCCTCCTCTTTCAGGATTAACCTGCAGTGCATTTTCAACTTTTTCTGATTTTATTCCCTGCAACTATGGGATTGTTTTATTCAATAACTGTGCAATTTTAAGTCTTCCAGCACATAGGAAGCTTAAACCAAAAATATACAGAATGATTTGCTCACTGTTGTTCCTTTATAATTTAAATATTAACGTTCACTTTACAAGATTTATTCATATGACAGTTGAACTGTACTAGCCAGCTAAATTGATCCCAACTGTGTTATTTTCTTTCAGCTTAAAGCAATTCGTAGGTGGGGCAAACAATTTGGTGTGACACATCAGCCCGTGAAAAGTCCCACAAATTTCTAATTACCTCTTGTAAGGGCATTTGCTGCCCCAAGTACCACACATACAGACTGTGGAGGCAAGGAGAATCCCAGTTTCTGAGTGGACCAGAGTGATAATACATCCCTTGCTACAACATATGCACCTATTCAGCTGCAATATTTGAATGAAGTAGTTTGCATTTGGAACTTGTTCTCTAATTTATTTTTAAATCAATGAACAATGTTTTTCTCACAACTGTTAACTATTCAAATCAAATCAAATGGAGGTAAGATAAACATTTCTAGCAGTATCATTTATTCAGTCTAACAAAGACTATTCATTGCTCCCTGTCTTTTATGGACCTTTGCTATTACTTTAACAATAGCGGCAGCTGGATCACTCCCACATAGTTGTAAAGAGCCTCTACCAAATAAACATAAACTTGATTCAGTACTCGTGTGTATGCTGTTCCTTATTTTACTTTCATTAACTCTCCCACTCAGAAATGGATTACAAAACACTACAAGCCTGTATAAATGCAACAGCTGGCTTTCAATAGTCCCCAAGACATGTTAATTTTAATAATCAACCATGCAGCTATTTAAAATTCCTAATACTGCTAATCTTTGTTAATGGTTATTAAAATGAGATATTTACAGTGGAAGTGATGTGGAGTTGCAGTACACTATGGTGATCAACAAAATAACATTGAATAAAATTGCATAGCCAGAAGGATACTGAATCCCGAACATGCATTACCCACTGGTTTTTTATGTCTTTTTATACCAAAAGTAGGATAAGAGGTTCAAACTGGCAAAATTAGTCATTATGTTCGAAACATCTTCACGCAAAGAGTGAATAACACTTGGTGGGTGGAGGGGGGGGTGGGGTGCGGTGGGTGCAGTGGGTGGGGGGGGAGAAGGTTTATTATTTGTAGCAAAATTGTAAACATGGCTCCCGAATTTATGAGGAACACGGAGGGTATCACTCGTAGTGACTGATGTATTCAACTATAAGTTCCAGTTTACTAATTGTTGTGCCATTGGCAAAATTTGACTCTACTCTGTGTCAGTAATTTGATGCTGACTTTCTGCTCGTCAGAAAGTAGAACTCTTGTCTTTCAAACTTGCTTTGATCATTTTATTTCCACAATGTAATTTCCAAAATGGGCTTAACTTGGCAGTTAACAGTTATTGTGAGTGAACTATATACAGCACCAATTGAGACAGTTATTAGGAAGCAGAACTAATGTTATCTAATATAGTCTCATATATTATCTAATGAGATCTAATCTATTATAATCTAATCTGATGTAATCTAATCAAATGTTATCGAACCTAATCTAATGTAATCTACTTAATTTAAGTAATGTTGCCATTTAATGATTTGCTGCGCTTATTAACCTTTTTCCTACACGTATTCATTATTATTCATTCATAAAATGTCTTTCAAATACTAGAATTCCAAGTGATTACACCGACACTATGGCCATGATTTTCCCTACCTCGGTGTGTCCGGTGCAGCCGAGGTGGGAGGCGGATCCCGACGTTGCTGCTGGCCCCAATCCATTGTGCAGAAATGATTTTCCGTTGATTGGGCTTTTTAAGCCCACCCAGCGCGTTTCCCGGCCAATTGAAGGAAGCGGGTCCGATGATGTCATTTAATGATGCGGCATCAGCCGAGTTCCTTAAAGCGAGCATGGCTACATTCATTTTGACAGTTGTGCTGTCAGTGTTCCACAGCAATGAGATGCTGCAAACATTGCGCAAAGGTACACAGCTGCATCCAGGCTCTCTAATGACTCCCCATATGAGTCACAGCACGCAGGGAGGGCCTCTTCCCATCCAATGGGCGGAAGAGACCTCCCCAGGAGATCAACGCTGCTAGGTTGCACATTGCACAGGAGGACACAAGTATGGATATCATCAGGAGGACCCGGCTGCAGTGGCGCAACTGTTTCAATGATCTCAGTGGATCACAAAACGTTACTGCAAAGTAACACTCAACCTCATCCTGCTGTGCCACTCATCACATCGGCATTATTCTACCTTCCCTACCCCTCCTGCACATCCTTACGCACACAAACTTATCTTGCACCTCCACTCGTCCCTCTCTATCTACATTGTCGCTTCCCCATCTCGCTAGCCACACCTCACACTGACACTAATTCCAGTGCATTCACAAGGGTAGGCACGTGGATGTTTTATGCAATGTTCCTGTAAAGTTTCTGTTAATGTGCTGTCAAACATTGAAACCTTTATTTTCAAGACTTTGCGTTCTTGGGCAGATTTGTGTGCACCTTTGAAAGTGGCTCAGTGAGTTGCAGTGAATGGTGAGACATAATGGTACACCCCCCCCCCCCCAAACCCCCACCCAATGGTCATGAGTGTGAAAGGAATAGCTTGGGTATTGTAGGAATGCGTTATGGTGTTGGTGTAGGGTGGTGCCAACCTGGTGCACCATGTGGCAACCAAGGTGTACAGTGCCAAATGAAGTAAACCTGGCCATCCCTGGGCAGCAATGTGGTTGGGTGCTGATGCCCTGAGTCCTGTGCAGCATCAGTTGATTGCAGAGAAAGTTGTTGTTGTTGTTGGTGCTGCTGGTGAGCCTGGTGCTGCTGGCATTGGGGCTGATCATTGTGGGATTCTGTGGATCAAGGTGTGATAGTTTCAAAGGCGCCGATGTTAATGTAATAGATGGCAGGTGAACTTAAGTGATCTGTCAATGGTGAGAGAGGTTGTTCCAATGAGGTGACACTGGATAGAGAGATTGCACCAAACATTTGCACCCTGCATAAAGCTCAATGTGCTTTCCAAATGCAGTAAGCAACAGCTTTTAATGTTGGAAAGTGAACATCTTTGAGATGGGAGCACAATTGCCGCTGTCAAGTAAAGAATGATGCAGATGTGATGAGTGGCACAGCAGGATAAGGTTGAGTGTTTCTTTGCAGTAATGTTTCATGATCCACTGAGATCATGGTCACACAAGTCCTGACGTCCTCACCTGACGTGATCCCTGAGCAGCATGAACCTCGTGGACAACCAGGTAAAATGGTAAGTTCAACTCAAAATTATTTTTAATAGGCTCTTAACAAAGTCATAATGACCTAAGCTGCCTGCCCCGCCGCTGCTTGTCGGGTCTGTTCAATGCTGACAGTCCCAACATCTGGGAAAGTAGTGAGGCAGAGGGTTGATGGTGGGGTCCTGACCCATGGTCAATCATTTTAAATCTAACAGCTGACATGCCACCGATCCTGTCCTTTGAGCACTGGCAAAATTCTGGCCGAACAGAGGGATTTTCCCTTCCCTGGTGAGGGGCAATACATCCAACTGTAGTGTCCCTATTACTGTTGCTGTGGAAATGCACAAACCAAAAATCAAGACTGGGCTTCCCAAGTCTATACAACTATGAGTCAGAGGGTTAAAATATCTGTGGTTCTTCTCCCAATCTCCCATTGTAACTTCAGCAGAAACTGCCCGAGAAATTGCATAAATGGAGGCGGTCTCTGCCAAACTCTCACTGACGTTACAGTGAGAGCTCAAGAGAACGCCTACAAAATTTTTACCTTTCAACCTTTGAAATTCTAAGCCATCGGGGGAATAAACAACATTTTAAATCGAGAGTGGGATCAGAAGAGAAAATCATCAAAGAAGAAAGATGTATGTAATGTTATTAAAGAAACGGTTTAACTGCTGCAGTATACCTCCTTTATTTAAAAACAAACACGTAACCGAATGGTTCACTGAAACAAGACAGGATAGAGTCTATCTGTGTTGCAAGACTTTCTAAACTTTTGTACCTGGAGCCTATGTTTCAATGAATCATGTTTATCAAACTGCAGTGTTCCAAACTCTAGATGGATTATACATTATTAGCATAATTAATTTAGTATTCTTATCTAGTTTTATGCATCACTTCTTGGTAACTTTGGTGAACATCCTTTCATTCATCAGGTGGGAATGCAAGCTGCCCTGAGACATTATTGTGATATTCTAATATACATGGTTCAGTTCAATGAAATGCGTTGACTCAGTGAACCAGGAAATAGGAAAAGAAGCCCTCCTGAAGAAACAAAAAGTGAATTCACTGAAGCAAGAAATGGGAAACAGGCTTCTGGAGAATCAAATGCACATTTACTAAATTTGTCTCGAAAAAAAATAATTACCAAGGTAATTACATTTAATAGCTTTTATCAAAACAATAATTAAAGAGGTGAGTTGTTTTTCTTCTATTAAATGTCGAAGTGTGGGGAACATTGAATTTCAATGGTGTTCACTCAACTGGGCTGCAGCCATGATGAACTGAAACAAAGTGAAAACTCTGTTGGGTAAAACACAATGCGATGTAGAAGAACTATTCAAGCAATTAAGCCCACCACTGTAGTGGTTAAAGAGTCTGCTCTGTACCATTATAATTTTAAGCTCAACACAATGAGATGCAGTGCAGGGAAGCTTGGGTGAGGAGGTACTCCTGGCTTTCTCTCAATCACGCCCTAGCTCTCAACTCGTGTCAGGTTGCAGCCCCTCTTCCAATATTTGAAGGGGCTGCTCCTCAAATTCTGGTTGCACTTCAGTCCCACGCTCCTGATCTTTGGGCATCCTGTGCGGAGGGGAATGGCAGGTCGGAAGGCCTCCTCGTAGGACTGCTCCTGGGCATGGCCAAGTTAGCCATTAACCGGTCCAGGCAGTGGTCGGTCGAGGGGGTCGTTCAGCCCAACTGGCTGCCTCTCTTCCGCGGTTACATTTGAGCCAGGGTGTCCCTGGAGATGAAACACGTGGTACGCGAGAGATGGGCGCCGGAGGGATCGGAGTGCATCATCACCCCCGGCAACCAAATTTTAATTTGATCCATTTAATGTTAAAAGTTTAAATTTGTTTAGTTTGTCGGTTTTAGTTCCCCCAAAAAGGGGCACTTGATTATTGGTTCAACTAAAATAGTTGTGGAGCTGTTGCGTGGGAGTTGCTTAGCCACTTTGCAGTTGTGAGCCTGGTGGAGGAACTGCTGCCTTGCTGCCTGCCTGCAACCAGAGAGACAGCGAGTTTCCAGGAGAGGAAGAAGAGGTCCTAGCCTCATCTTCTGACTTCTGATCTCACCTCCTGACTTCACCCTCCAGATCTCCAAGTGCAGAGAAATGTAGCCTGCTTAGTGAGATACAGCAACTCTTGGAATTTTTTTTTTCCAAGAGGCTGGCAACAAAGGAATCAGGTTATTTTGGTACAGGCCCGAATGTCTTCTGCCTCCTGGCTGCATCTCCAGCAGTTATGCCCAAGCCCAGGACAGGGTTTTGGTCTTTCACTTTGGTAGAAAAAATAGAAAAGCAAATTATAATTTCGGTGGAGAACAATTGCGAAGTGCCACAGTACAGCGGGACCTGGGGTCCTTGTGCATGAAGCACAAAAAGTTAGTATGCAGGTACAGCAAGTGATCAGGAAGACAAATGGAATGTTGGCCTTTATTGCAAGGGGGATGGAGTATAAAAGCAGAGAAGTCCTGCTACAACTGTACAGGGTCCATGAGGTTCCTGATGTTCCAAGTCTCGAACTTCATGTTAACGGAGTGGAAGATGCCTGTGTGTGAGTTCTTTTAACGTGGAGTAGCCATTGCACATCGGTTACCACACGGGCTTAGCTGAGCAAGGTCTTGGTCCAGTGGCAAGAGGGTCCAAGATGACTGGAGACCAGGCACTGCTGTATGAGCTTAGTTGCCTACGGCGAGATGTTGGCCACAAGCTCAGCGCTGAGTAGTGCCCTTGCAGCAGGTAATCAGGAAGGCGAATGGAATGTTGGCCTTCATTTCGAAAGGGATGGAATACAAAAGCAGGGAGGTCCTGCTGCAACTGTACAAGGTATTGGTGAGGCCGCACCTGGAGTGCTGCGTGCAGTTTTGGTCACCTTACTTAAGGAAGGATATACTAGCTTTGGAGGGGGTACAGAGACGATTCACTAGGCTGATTCCGGAGATGAGGGGGTTACTTTATGATGATAGATTGAGTAGACTGGGTCTTTACTCGTTGGAATTCAGAAGGATGAGGGGTGATCTTATAGAAACATTTAAAATAATGAAAGGGATAGACAAGATAGAGGCAGAGAGGTTGTTTTCGCTGGTCGGGGAGACTAGAACTAGGGGGCACAGCTTCAAAATACGGGGGAGCCAATTTAAAACCGAGTCGAGAAGGAATTTCTTCTCCCAGAGGGTTGTGAATCTGTGGAATTCTCTGCCCAAGGAAGCAATTGAGGCTAGCTCATTGAATGTATTCAAATCACAGATAGGTAGATTTTTAACCAATAAGGGAATTAAGGGTTATGGGGAGCGGGCGGGTAAGTGGAGCTGAGTCCACGGCCAGATCAGCCATGATCTTGTTGAATGGCAGAACAGGCTCGAGGGGCTAGATGGCCTACGCCTGTTCCTAATTCTTATGTTGTTATGTTCTTATGTTCTTGATGGAGTACTGCATACAGTTTTGGTCTCCGTATTTAAGGAAGGATATATTTGCATTGGAGACTGTTCAGAGAAGGTTCACTAGCTTGATTCCGGAGATGAGGGGGTTGACTTATGAAGAAAGATTGATTGGGTTGGGCCTCTACTCATTGGAGTTCAGAAGAATAAGAGGTGATCTTATTGAAACATATAAGATTATGAGGGGGCTGGACAGGGTGGATGCAGAGAGGATATTTCCACTCATAGGGGAAACTAAAACTCGGGGACATAATCTCAGAATAAGGGGCCGTCCATTTAAAACTGAGATGAGGAGGAATTTCTTCTCTCAGAGGATTGTAAATCTGTGGAATTCTCTGCCCAGAGAGCTGTGGAGGCTGGATCACTGAATATATTTAAGGGAGATGTAAACAGATTTTTGAGCAACAAAGCGTTATAGGGAGCAGGCAGGGAAGTGGAGCTGAATCCATGATGCGATCAGCCATGATCTTATTAAATGGCGGAGCAGGCTCAGGGGGTCAAATGGCCTACTCTTACTCTTATTTCTTATGGTCTTATGTTCCTGCTCCCTCTTAGATCGAGGTACAAGGCACCCCATTCCTTTTCAGACCATGAGATCAGAGATGACTGCCAGCTATTGACTCCTTCAGTATCTCTGTCCTTCAAACTTACATCATTCCATTCTGTCTTAGAACACAGCCAATACCCTTCCAAAATGTCCTGTATAAGAGAAATGTGTTGTTATACCATACATGGGAGATCCACTCCATGAAATGCTCTTGGTATGCTTTATGGAGCTGGTGTCACAATTGAAACAAATAATTTGCGATGGGGGGTTTGATGGCAGAAGTGTATTCATTCAATAATCATAGGCGGTCCCTCGAACAAGGATGACTTGCTTCACAGAAACAGAAAAACACAGAACATTGGTGCAGGAGTAGGCCATTCGGCCGTTCGATCCTGCACCACCATTCAATAAGATCATGGCTGATCATTCCCTCAGTACCCCTTTCCTGCTTTCTCTCCATATCCCTTGATCCCTTTAGCTGTAAGGGCCATATCTAACTCCCTCTTCAATATATTCAATGAACTGGCATCAACAACTCTTTGCGGCAGGAAATTCCACAGGTTAACAACTCTCTGAGTGAAGAAGTTTCTCCTCATCTCAGTCCTAAATGACCTACTCCTTATCCTGAGGCTGTGTCCCCTGGTTCTGGACTTCCCCAACATCAGAAACATTCTACCCGCATCTGACCTGTCCCGTCCCATCAGAATCTTATACGTTTCTATGAGATCCCCTCTCATCCTTCTAAACTCCAATGTATAAACGCCCAGTTGACCCAGTCTCTCCTCATATGTCAGTCCTGCCATCCCGGGAATCAGTCTCATGAACCTTCGCAGCACTCCCTCAATACCAAGAACGTCCTTCCTCAGATTAGGAAACCAAAACTGAACACAATATTCCAGGTGAGGCCTCACCAAGGCCCTGTGCAACTGCAGTAAAACCTCCCTGCTCCTGTACTCAAATCCCCTAGCTATGAAGGCCAACATACTATTTGCCTTCTTCACCGCCTGCTGCACCTGTATGCCAACTTTCAATGACTGATGAGCTATTGACACCCAGGTCTCGTTGCACCTCCCCTTTTCCTAATCTGCCACCATTCAAATATTATTCTGTCTTCGCGTTTTTGACCCCAAAGTGGATAACCTCACATTTATCCACGTTATACTGCACCTGCCATGCATTTGCCCACTTACCTAACCTGTCCAATTCATCCTGCAGCCTCCTAGCGTCCCCCTCACAGCTCACACCGCTACCCAGTTTAGTGTTATCTGCAAACTTGGAGATATTACACTCAATTCCTTCATCCAAATCATTGATGTATATTGTAAAGAGCTGGCGTCCCAGCATTGAGGCCTGCGGCACTCCACTAGTCACTGCATGCCATTTTGAAAAGGACCTCTTTGCTTCCTGTCTGCCAACCAGTTCTCTATCCACGTCAGTATATTACCCCCAATACCATGCGCTTTGATTTTGCACACCAATCTCTTGTGTGGGACCTTGTCAAAAGCCTTTTGAAAGTCCAAATAGACCACATCCACTGGTTCTCCCTTGTCCACTCTACTAGTTACATCCTCAAAAAATTCCAGAAGATTTGTCAAGCATGATTTCCCCTTCATAATTCCATGCACACCAATCTCTTGTGTGGGACCTTGTCAAAAGCCTTTTGAATGTCCAAATACACCACATCCGCTGGTTCTCCCTTGTCCACTCTATTAGTTACACCCTCCTCCACTGCATTGCTACCAGTTTGGTTAGCCCAATCAATATGTAGATTAAAGTCATGATAACTGTTGTACCTTTATTGCATGCATCCCTGATTTCTTGTTTGATGCTATCCCCAACCCTACTACTATTGTTTGGCGGCCTGTACACAACTCCCACTAGCGTTTCCTGCCCCTTGGTATTCCGTAGCTCCACCCATACCGATTCCACATCATCCAAGCTAATGTCCTTTCTTACTATTGCATTAATTTCCTCTTTAACCCATTGGGTTCACATGGGTTCACAGATGTTTCAATGAAGGACCCGATATTTCAGTCCTGAACTCCAATTGAAGGGGTGGAAGATGCCTGTGCTTGGATGTTTTTAACGACTGGTGACCGTTGCACATCAGCCACCAAACAGGCTTGACAGAGCTAGACCTTTAACCTGTGTCAAGGGTTAACCAGGATGATTGGAGACCTGCTCTGCTGCACAGACCTAGTGTATGCACGTATCGCAGTCTGGGCTGGTCCATGCTGCCCCTGGGACTTCGGCTCTTCTGGGCCCCGTACCCTCATTTGCCGCACTTCCACCACAATCTCTCGCTGCTCCTGTGTCACGACCATTCGCCGCACCTCTGCCACAATCTCCCATCATTCCTCCGCCACGATCTCTCGCCGCTCCTCCGCCACAAACATTCGCCGCACCTCCACCATGATCTCTCACAGATCAACTGGCAGCGTTTTACACAGTCTTTACATGTTAGTTTTTTTTAAACTGCAGAAATAATCCAATAAAGGGCTCCATAGTCTATAGGCCTCCTAACAGTAGCTACACTGTTGGACGGAGTATAAATCAAGAAATAATGGAGGCTCGTAATAAAGGAATGGCAATAATCATAGGCGATTTTAACTTCATATTCATTGGATAAAACAAATTGGCCAGGATAATCTTGAGGAAGAGTTCATAGAGTGTATCTGGGATAGTTACTTTGAATAGTATGTTACAGAACCAACCAAGGAGCAGGCTATCTTAGATCTGGTACTGTATAATGAGACAGGATTAATAAACAATCTCCTGGTAATAGATCCTCGAGAAAGAAGTGGCTGCAGAGATAGTGGATGCATTGGTTGTAATCTACCAAAGTTCCCTGGATTCTGAGGTGGTCCCAGCAGATTAGAAAACCACAAATGTAACGTCCCTATTTAACAAAGGAGGCAGACAAAAAGCAGAACACTATAGACCAGTTAGCCTAACATCTGTCATTGGGAAAAAGCTAGAGTCCATTATTAAGTAAGCAGTAGCACGACATTTGGAAAAGCATAATTCAATGAAGCAGAAACAGCATGGTTTTATGAAAGGGAAATCATGTTTGACAAATTTGCTGAAGTTATTTGAGGCTGTAATGAACAGGGTAGATAAGGGGAACCAGTGGATGTGGTGCATTTAGATTTCCAGAAGCTTTCGATAAGGTGCCACATGAAAGGTTACTGCACAGGATAAAAGTTCACAGGGGTTGTATATTAGCATGGATAGAGGATTGGCTAACTAACAGAAAACAGAGAGTCGGGATAAAAGGGTCATTTTCCGGTTGGCAAACAGTTACTAGTGGGGTGCCACAGGGATTGGTTTTGGGGCCTCAACTATTTAAAATCTATATTAATGATTGGATGAAGGGACCGAGTGAGTTGGTCACACCGCAGGTAAAGGTGACAAATGCAAATATGGAATTGGTGACCACCAGGCAGAGCAGGAGTAGGAAGGTAGTGCAGGGGTCCCCTGCGGTCATCTCCCTCCAAAACAGATATACCACTTTGGATACTGTTAGGGGAGATGGCTCATCGGGAGAAGGCAGCTGCAGCCAAGTTCATGGCACCATGGCACAGGAGGGCAGGAAAAAGAGTGGGAGAGCTATAGTGGTAGGGGATTCTATTGTAAGGGGAATAGATAGGCGTTTCTGCGGCCGCAATTGAAACTCCAGGATGGTATGTTGCCTCTCTGGTGCAAGGGTCAAGGATGTCCCGGAGCAGTTGCAGGGCATTCTGGAGGGGGAGGGTGAACAGCCAGTTGTCATGATGCACATAGGTACCAACGATATAGGTAAAAAATGGGATGAGGTCCTGAATTTAGGGAGCTAGGAGTTAAATTAAAAAGTAGGACCTCAAAGGTAGTAATCTCAGGATTGCAACCAGTGCCACGTGCTAGTCAGAGTAGAAATAGCAGGAAAGTGGCTTGATGAATGGTGCAAGAGGGACGGATTCAAATTCCTTAGACATTGGAACCGGTTCTGGGGAGATGGGATCAGTACTAACCGGACGGTCTGCACCTGGGCAGGATCGGAACCGATGTCCTAGGGGTGAGTGTTTGCTAGTGCTGTTGGGGAGGGTTTAAACTAATATGGCAGTGGGATGGGAATCTATGCAGGGAGACAGAGGGAAGTAAAATGGGGGCAGAAGCAAAAGGTAGAAAGGAGATAAGGAAAAGTGGAGGGCAGAGAAATCAAAGGAAAAATCAACAAAGGCCACATTACAACATAATTCTAAAAGGACAAAGAGTGTTAAAAAAGCAAGCCTGAAGGAGCATTCATAATAAGGTGGATGAATTAACTGTGCAGATAGCTGTTAACGGATATAATGTAATTGGGATTACGGAGATATAGCTCCAGAGTGACCAAGGCTGGGAACTCAACATCCAGGGGTATTCAATATTCAGGAAGGATAGACAGAAAGGAAAAGGAGGTGGGATAGCATTGCTGGTTGAAGAGGAGATTAACGCAACAGTAAGGAAGGACATTAGCTTGGATGATGTGGAATCTGTATGGGTAGAGCTGTGGAACACCAAAGGGCAGAAAACGCAAGTGGGAGTTGTGTACAGACCATCAAACAGTAGTACTGAGGTTGGGGATGGCATCAACAGGAAATTAGGGATGCGTGCAATAAAGGTACAGAAGTTATCATGGGTGACTTTAATCTACATATAGATTGGGCGAACCAAACTGGTAGCCATATGGTGAAGGAGGATTTCCTGGAGTGTATAAGAGATGGTTTTCTAGACCAATATGTCGAGGAACCAACTAGAGAGCTGGCCATCCTAGACTGGGTTTTGTGTAATGAAAGAGGATTAATTAGCTATTTTGTGGTGCGAGGCCCCTTGGGGAAGACTGACCATAATATGGTAGAATTCTTCATTAAGATGGAGAGTGACACAGTTAATTCAGAGACTCGGGTCCTGAACTTAAAGAAAGGTAACTTCGATGATATGAGACGCGAATTGGATAGGATAGACTGGCAAATGATATTTATAGGGTTGACGGTGGATAGGCAATGGCAGACATTTAAAGATCACATGGATGAACTTCAACAATTGTACATCCCAGTCTGGCGTAAAAATAAAAAGGGGAAGGTGGCTCAACCGTGGCTAACAAGAGAAATTAGGGATAGTGTTAAATTCAAGTAAGAGACATATAAATTGGCCAGAAAAAGCAGCAAACCTGAGGACTGGGAGAGATTTAGAATTCAGCAGAGGAGGACAAAGGGTTTCATTAGGAGGGGGGAAATAGAGTAAGCTTGCAGGGAACATAAAAACTGACTGTAAAAGCTTCTATAGATATGTGAAGAGAAAAAGTTTAGTGAAGACAAATGTTGTCCCTTGCAGTCACAATCAGGTGAATTTATAATGGGGATCATAGAAATGGCAGAACAATTGAACAAATACTTCCTTTCTGTCTTCACTGAGGAAGACACAAATAATCTTCGGGAAATACTAGGGGACCAAGGGTCTAGTGAGAAAGAAGAACTGAAGAAAATCCTTATTAGGTGGGAAATTGTGTTAGCGAAATTGATGGGATTGAAGGCTGATAAATCCCCAGGGCCTGATAGTCTGCATCCGAGAGCACTTAAGGAAGTAGCCCTAGAAATAGTGGATGCATTGGTGGTCATTTTCCAAAATTCTATAGACTCTGGATCAGTTCCTATAGATTGGAGGTTAGCCAATGTAACCCCATTTTTTTAAAAAGGAGGGAGAGAGAAAACGGAATTATAGACCGGTTAGCCTGACATCAGTGGGGGGAAAATGTTGTAATCAATTATTAAAGATTAAATCGCAGCGCATTTGGAAAGCAGTGACAGGATCAGTCCAAGTCAGCATGGATTTATGAATGGGAAATCATGCTTGACAAATCTTCTCGAATTTTTTGAGGATGTAACTAGTAGAGTGGACAAGGGAGAACCAGTGTACGTGGTGTATTTGAACTTTCAAAAGGCTTTTGACAAGGTCCCACACAAGTGATTAGTGTGCAAAATTAAAGCACATGGTATTGGGGATAATGTATTGACGTGGATAGAGAACTGCTTGGGAGACAGGAAGCAAAGAGAAGGGATAAACGGGTCCTTTTCCGAATGGCATGCAGTGACTAGTGTGGTACCGCAAGGTTCGGTGCTGGCTATTTACAATATACATTCATGATTTAGACAACGGAATTGAATGTAATATCTCCAAGTTTGCAGATGACAGCAGTGTGAGCTGTGAGGAGGATGCTAAGAAGCTGCATAGTGACTTGGGCAGGTTAGGTGAGTGGGCAAATATATGGCAGATGTGTATAATGTAGATAAATGTGAGGTTATCCACTTTGGTGGCAAAAACAGGAAGGCAGAATATTATCTGAAGGGTGACAGATTAGGAAAAGAGGAGATGCAACGAGACCTGGGTGTCATGGTACATCAGTCATTGAAAGTTGGCACGCAGGTACAGCAGGCGGTGAAGAAGGCAAATGGTATGTTGGCCTTCCTAGCGAGAGGATTTGAGTATAGGAGCAGGGAGGTCTTACTGCAATTGTATAGGGTCTTGGTGAGGCCACATCTTGAATATTGTGCACAGTTTTGGTCTCCTAATCTGAGGAAGGACATTCTTGCTCTTGAGGGAGTGCAACAAAAGTTCACCAAACTGATTCCCGGGATGGCAGGACTGACATATGAAGAAAGACTGGATCGACAAGGCTTATTTTCACTGGAATTTCGAAGAATGAGAGGGGATCGCATAGAAACATATAAAATTCTGATGGGATTGGACAGGCTAGATGCAGGAAGAATGTTCCTGATGATGGGAAGTCCAGAACCAGGGGTCACAGTCTAAGGATAAGTGGTAAGTCATTTAGGACCAAGATAAGGAGAAACTTCTTCACTCAGAGAATTATGAACCTGTGGAATTCTCTTCCACAGAAAGTTGTTGAGGCCAATTTGTTAGATATATTCAAAAGGGAGTTAGATGTGGCCCTTACGGCTTAAGGGATCAAGGGGTATGGAGAGAAAGCAGGAATGGGGTACTGAAGTTGCATGATCAGCCATGATGGTGGTGCAGGCACGAAGGGTTGATTGGCCTTCTCCTGCACCTATTTTCTATCTTTGTATGTTTCTATGCAATGTATTATAATGTCTTTGTATCATCAAATTCATTCAATACATCTATTTGTTTGTCATTTACATCAAAAAATTACATCTATGTTTTATAATTAGAATTTTAAATATTTACGCAAACAGATATACTATGTGGACTCCCAGGGATATCACAACATGATAGAATCATAGAATGATACAGCATAGAAGGAGGCCATTCAGCCCACCATACCTATGCCAGCTCTTTGGTAGAGCCATCCAATTAATCCCACTTCCCTGCTATTTCCCCATAATCCAGTAATGTTTTTCCTTTCAAGTATTTATTCAATTCTCTTTTGAATGCTGTTATTAAATCTGCTTCCACCACCCTTTCAGGCAGTGTATGATCTACATCCCACTCATGTTATGCCGATGAACTCAATTGTGATTCATCATTCATAAAATTATGACATCAGTCTAATCATGGCATATAAAACAGATCTCATGCTTAATTTCTATTTTGCTCTTTTGAAGCAATCCATAGACTGAGCATCCATTGGTGGAAACCAGATGTTGAAAACACATGGCCTAGTGTCGGCTGTAGCCCAGTGGTAGCACTTTTGCTTTTGATGCAAAAGGTTATGTGTTCAAGTCCCACTTCAAGAGTTGAGCACATCATCTAGGCTGACATTCCAGTGCAGGTGTCATCTTTCAGATGAGACATTAAACTGAGGCCTTGACTTCCCTCTCAGGTGGATGTTAAAGAGCCCCGAGCATTATTTTAAACAAGAGCAGAGGAGTCCTCCCTGATGTCTTAGCTAATATTTATCCCTCAACCAACATTACTAAATTAGTTTAATTGGTCATTATCACATTGTTTTTTGTGGGGATCTTTCTTTCTTTCTGATCTGTCATCGACCTGAAACGTTAACTGTTTCTCTCTCCACAGATGCTACCTGACCTGCTAAGTATTTCCAACATTTTCTGGGTTTTGTTTCAGATTTCCAGCATCCGCAGAATTTTGATTTAGCATCCTAGTGAATCTGTGTTGTATTCTCTGTCAAGGCTTGTTACTCCTCCAATAATGTGAAGCCCAGTACTGCACACAAAACTCTAACCGAGGTCTTATTAAAGTTTTATAAAGGCTCATCATTACTTCTTGGCTTTTATATTCTGTAGCTCTTGAGATAAAACCTAGAAATCTGTTAGCTTTTTTTTTTTGCAGACTTATGAACTCGAGGTGATGTCTGTAATGTTCTGTGAAGCTGTACCTCCAAGTCCCTCTGCACTTCCACAGCACTGAACCTACTTCCATTCAAAGTAAAATTACTGCTGTTATGTTTCTTTTTACCAAAATGTGTCACCTCACAATTACTGACTGAATTTCATGTCACGAACATTTAATCTCATTAAATGCTATAGAGTTCTCTACATCTAATTGGATATCAACCGTTACGTTGGAGGTAATGGACAGTGAATATTTTTTGTCTTTTATATCTTAAATTCCTTGAAATACAGAGCTGTCAGTTAATCGTGACCAAAGGAATAATTGCACAGATTTTTATAATATTAATGAAATGCTTTGGAAAAGGGAGTATGCATTGTTCTGAATCTATCATCTGCCAGATTCTCACTCAACAACCAAACATTATCAGCAAGACAACAACAGAGACATCTGACATCAATCCATTAATTTTTACAAACAAAGATCTGTAATGTCAGTAAGCTTGTATTGTTTGTAGCTCCACACTGTGGATGTGGACGTATTGTGTACTGCACTGCAGAGTTAAAAATTAAACAGAACCAGGCAGATTGCAGAAGCTTCCGAGAGAGCTGCCTGCCTTGTTAGGAGCTGTGTGTGCTGTGCTCTGTGAATATATCACGTTTGTCGATGAGATGGGATTTTTCGGATGATTTAAAGCTTAAATTTTGTTGGGGAAGCATTCAGCCAGCCGACAAAGAGACTTTGGAAGTTTTTGTCTTTGGAAAAAAGCTACAAAATCCGAGGTAAAATACAGCACACTGTGTGAACATCTAGAGATTAAAATGGCAGGTGTAATCGGACATTTGGGGGAATATAGACATGACTGGGAACGTTTTAAAGCGTATGTGGATCGGCTAGAAATGTATTTCACTGCAAATAACATAATCGAAGTTCCAGACAATGCAGTCCAGAACCGGGCTGTGTTGGAACATAAGAAAGCGATCTTCTTATCGGAGGTGGGTCCGGCATTGTACGAAACCCTTGAAAATCTGCTTGTGCCTGACGAGCTAAAGGACACAACACTTAAAGATATTTTAACGAAGCTGGAGCAGCACTATAACCCCAAACCGTTAGAAATTGCTGAAAGCTATCGTTTTGGGATTCGGAATCAAAAGATTGATGAAATTATCAGTGATTACATCGTAGCATTAAAAAAGCTATCGATGCACTGTAATTTTGGAAACTTTCAAAACCGAGCATTACGGGATCATTTTGTTTGTGGGGTGAAAAATGATGCGATCAGAAGGAAGTTATTGATGACGGATGATTTGACTTTTGAGATTGCTTGTCAGATAGCGAGGTCGATGGGCATGGCCGAACAATATTCCCGAGAATTAAATAATAATTACGGTTGTCAGTCAACCGAGGTAAATCACCTGCAGGTTCAAAGTAAAAGATGGGGGGAGCTCAAAGTCTCAGAAACTGGAAGTTCTAACAGAGCATCGAAGTCGTACTATAGGTGCCTGGGACAACACATTGCTCAAAGTTGTCCATACGTGAAGGCAGAGTGTTTCTTCTGCAGAAAGACTGTGCATCTTGCGAAGGCATGCCGACAGAATGGTAAACCAGCTTTCAAAACTATGAGTCCAGCGTTCAAAACTATGAGTAGAAATCCCAAGAGACTACATAGCATGGAAGAACAACAACAGGACGAGGAGATGTTAGAGTTACACGTCATCAGGAGCACGAGGTTAACGGACAGCAATTCGGAAAGCATCAAAATCCACATAGATGTTGCAGGATTCAAGATACTAATGCAAATTGACACGGGTGCATCCGTGGGTGTATTACCAGAGACACTGTACCGCGACAAATTGCGTGATTTCCAACTGGAGAAATCCAAGATAGAGCTGCGAGGCTACTCGGGAGAGAAAATTCCTGAGGTAGGTCGTATCACCGTACCGGTGAAATATAAAGATCAATTTCAGAACTTGCCTCTAATAGTAGTGAAAGGAGACAAGTCTGCCTTACTAGGAAGAAATTGGTTGAGCTCAATGAAGTTGGATTGGAGTAAGATTTTCTGTGTGGAAGCGAGATTTTCATCAACGGATGAGGTTATCAAGAAGTATCCGAAGGTGTTCTGCGAAACAGGCAGTCCAATCCAAGGCTTCAAGGTGACTGTCAGGGTACAGAAGGACGCTAGATCGGTTTACTACAAGCCATGTTCCGTACCATATGCACTCAAGGAGAAAGTTGAGCAAGAACTCAAAACACTAGAGACTGAGAACATTATTTGTAAGATAGATCGATGTAATTGGGCTACACCCATTGTTGTTGTGCCTAAGTCCAATGGCAAGGTAAGATTGTGTGGTGATTATAAAGACACCGTAAACCAGGTTCTAGAGGGTAATGTCCCTAGTACATATCCGAATATAGAAGATTTGTTCACAACACTGATAGGTGGTCAGATCTTCTCAAAACTGGATCTTACGAATGCCTACTTACAGCTTGAACTAGATGAGGACTCCAAGTCATGTTTGACTATAAATACTCATCTCGGCCTACATCAATTTAATAGGCTACCGTTTGGAGTGTCTTCCGCCCCTGCCATATTCCAAGGGGTGATGAACCAGATTTTGCAAGGTATTGAAGGGGTAGTATGTTACTTGGATGGCATACTAATTTCAGCACAAAATAGGCAAATTCATAATAACATATTGAATGAAGTCCTCAAACGGCTAAAGAAGCACAGAGTACGAGTGTCTGCTCGTAAGTGTGAGTTATTTAAAAACTCAGTGGAGTACTTAGGGTACAGAGTAGACAAAGATGGTTTACATCCAACCATGGAAAAATTGGATGCAATTAGAAATGCACCCACTCCCAGGAATGTCATTGAACTTCGTTCATTCTTGGGTCTTTTGAACTATTATGGGAAGTTCCTACCAAATTTGGCTACAGTATTACATCCACTGAATGAACTTTTAAAAAAACAGGTCCATTGGAAGTGGTCAAAAGAATGCGATACAACATTCAAGCAGTGCAAAAGCAAATTGCTAGAGAGCACCATGTTAGTTCACTATGACATATCTAAGGAGGTTAAGCTAGCATGTAATGCCTCTCCGTTTGGAGTTTGGGCAACGATCTCTCATCTATCACGTAGTGGGGAGGAGAGACCAATTGCTTTTGCTTCACGCACTCTCAGTGCCAGTGAGAGTAATTATGCGCAAATTGAAAGGGAAGCTTTGGCATTAATTTTTGGGGTCAAGAAGTTTCACAAATACTTGTATGGTCATATGTTTACCATTGTTACGGACCATAAGTCCCTAACAGCAATCCTCCATCCAAGGTCCCCAGTTCCAACATTAGCTGCAGCCCGAATGCAGAGATCGGTTTTGATTTTGTCAGCATATACATATGATATTGAATAAAGACGATCAGCTGATCACAGTAATGCTGATGCAATGTCTAGATTGCCTTCCCCATCAAAAGTTACACCCGATAGGGAAGAAGTGTTTTATTTTTCATACATTGATGAACTGCCAGTCACAGCTGAAGAGATTGGTAGATCAACCAAACGTGACCCAGTGATGTCAAAGGTATATGAGTATATTGCAAATGGATGGCCAAACCAGGTAACAGACAAAGATACACATCCATTCTTCATTTGTAGCAATAAATTATCAGTCGATAAAGATTGTATCATGTGGGGTGCAAGAGTGGTTATACCAAATAAATTCAGGTCCAAATTATTAGGAGACCTCCATGAACAGCACCTGGGAATGTGCTTGACCAAGAGTTTTGCATGCAGTTATTTATGGTGGCCAGGTCTTGATAAAGATATAGAGTACATCGTGAGTCAGTGTACGACATGTCAATTGGTAAGCAAGCAACCACCACCAGTATCATTACAGCCATGGAAATGGCCTCCCAGGGTGTGGCAAAGGCTACATATTGATTTTGCTGAAGTTAGAATAAATTCAAATGAAAATCAAGGAAATTCCATGGAGGAAAACATTCCTCAGGATGAGCCTCGAATGAGTTTAGATTCGACATCATGTTTGAAATATTCTGTTCGCGAGCGAAGGTATCCTCTTTGAAACAGAAAACAAGTGGTAAAGTTAAATTTGTAAATATGGAAAAAAAATAAGTTTATATCCTGTGTTATGTATAAACATGAAAGTTATGTATGATATTTGTTATAATAACTTCTTCATTAAGGAGGGAGTAGTGTAATGTCTGCAAGTTTGTAATGTTTGTAGCTCCACACTATGGATGTGGACGTATTGTGTACTGCACTGCAGAGTTAATAATTAAACAGAACCAGCCAGATTCCGGAGGCTTCCGAGAGAGCTGCCTGCCATGTTAGGAGCTGTGTGTGCTGTGTTCGGTGAATATATCATAAGATCCACATACACTCAAACTGTTAACTGTGACACAATTTGCCAGGGCAACTTATTCCCTTCAAAGAGAGTTATGTTTATTATGCTAATTCAGGATGGGGAGTTTCGCCTCCTTGAACTAATATTGCTGAGAGCTGCTAATGATTATTCAAATTAAAAATGATGTAACACAAATGTAATCATTTGTGACAGGTTATGCTTCCCTGTTTCCTAATTTTAGTGAAAAAGTAGATGTTAGTTTAAAATGGGAATATTATTTGATACTCACATCTACTTTTTTTCCTATTAAAATTAGCAAATGGAGGAATATATCTTTCAAGTTGTAATCACAAAACTAAATTTACGTGCACCTACATACACTAACAGAGTGTTACATGTTTGCAATAAATCGAGACACAAAACCTGACCTCTGGGGAACCATATCAAATCCTCTCCTGAACTCAAGTAGTGCCCATTTACAACTACCTTCTGTTACACTTTTTGTTACACTGCACTCTTTACTCCTTGATTCCTTGAGCCCCACCATTACCAGCTATCAATATGAAGAATTCAATTCAATATCTTTGAAAGTTCAAGATTTAATACCAATTTAGTTTTCGGAAACCTCTGGACACAGTTCTTATTTAGAGAAAACCCAGCTATTTTCTATCCCTTTTACAGCATTTCACTTTCTCAGCAGGGGAGAAACAATTCAATTCAGTGGTAAAACTCATTGATGTTGCCACCAGTTGCTAAAGGTAAGTAACACCTTATTAATGGAAACTGATCAGAGAGGACTGCCAAGGCATTCAGAGCTTATTATGAAATCTATAGTGATCCCTGGTCCAACTGCTGCTATCAAGCTGCTGATGAGCACGTCTGATGGCCATTGGCATTTATTGTGCATTTGGATGATTGCTGTTCATACCTTACCCAGCTGATAGAAAAGGTAGATATTAGCAATCCGTTCGGGAGTGTGAAAGCATCAGCAAATTCACTGTGGCTATCGGTTGTGCAGATTGAACTTACCTATGAAAGTATCTAATCCATATGTTCATTGTATTTTAATTTGTTTTTAACTTTCCATCACATTAAATGTTAAGGTTCAGCAGCTTTAACGTTGTCGAATTCGGTTTAATCCAATGTTGTGTACAGATCAATAAAAATAATGAAACACTGCGACTGTACAAACCTTTAGGTGCTTTTGTCAGCAGAATATTATAGTGATTGGACGTTTTGGCTCCCGCTCCAGAAGGGGAAAGGGAAGCTTTTGTAATGTTGCTCGCTGACAAGGAAAGTATTTGTTTCTTAAGTCTAAATCTGAAAAGATTGCATAAATATTCATCAATTGATAACCCATAATGATGTCTTAATATTCAAAAGTATTATTCAGAAACATCTCAATCCAGTTCCTATTTAGAGAAAACCCAACCATTTCCTATCCCTTTCAAAACATTTCACTTGCTTAGCAGGAGAAAATCAATTCAGTGGTAAAGTCATTCATGTTGTCACCAGTTGCTGAAGGTAAGTAATACCTACTTAGCAGAAACTGATCAGACAGAACTGCATTCAGAGCTATTCCCATTTGCACTTGTTCTAGACCCATCTTTTGTTTCTTTACTTGACCCATTACCATCTCACTTCGCCTTGCACCATCATCCCATTTGTCATTTAATCTCTCCTGCCTTCCACCCTATCACAGACCTTCCTTTTTGTTCTTTCCTCCTCATCCCTTTTCCCTGCCTCTGCATTTCCTTAAAACCCGTTATATCTCTAACTTATTCCAGTTCTTATGAGAGGTCATCGACCTGAAACGTTAACTCTATTTTTCTCTCACGGGGGTTGTTTATTTCAGCATTTTCTGTTTTCATTTCACACTTGCAGCATCTGCAGTATTTTGCTTTTGTATTCAGAGCTTAATATGAGATCAATAGTGATTCCTGAACTCAAGATCTCATTCTTCATTCATCCCCTATCATTCTCAGAGTAACAATAACTTTGATTGAAGGTGAAAACCGCTGAGTATTTTCAGCATTTTATGCTTCTATTTCAGATTTCCAGCATGCCAGCTTCCATTTTGAAGATTAGTAAAGAAAGTCAGCTTCCAATTTGACTCTAGTTATTTCTGTATGTGATGTAGGACAGAAAATAATCACATACCAGGCTACAACCGGATAAAGAAGTTGCTATCATTCTTGTAGACAACCAACAACACTATTTCATTGGAAACCAAAGCAGTACTCTAGAATCCAATGTCCTCCATTATTACCCACTAAGTCCATCTATCTATGTACTGGTATGAATCCAACTTGCTTCAGGCTATTAGGCTCACATTAGTAAGTAGGCACAGCATGCCTATGATAAGGTGAATCTGGCTTCACAAACTAGGGCATTCTGGTTTTCTTCATAACTCAAGAGCACTGTTTAGCACACACAAGCACACAAGTATGGCATGTCACCTGCACAAATTCAGTGGTGCTCTGACTTTGCAGCAATCAAAATTATTAATGTTTGTGAGCCACATATCCGAGTCAGCATGAGTTAAAAGGTGTTGTTTAATATAACTCACTTGCTACAGCCAGGTAAGTATAAAAAGAGCATTGGTGAGACTATGAATTTAGTGCTGAATTGCTGTCAGTTTGTGTCCTGAAATTACATTTACTAGGAGCTGGTACAAGTTTAGCTTGCGGTTGTCTATCATTAAGGAGAATCAATAAGGTTCCAAAGGTTGTGTTGGGTTCAAATCCTAGACTAATAGGATGAATGGCCCTTCTTAATCCCTGATGTGCAAGTCTCAATGACAAATATTGGGTTTTAGAGAATACTTACTCTCTCAGGTTGGTGAAAATCTTTCCTCAGTGCGGCCCAGAAAAGCACTTCTGGGCCTCTGCTGTCCCGGGCTTCTCCATCCACCGCGCCCACCTCTACTAATGAAACAGCCCTGATCCCCTCATGCTACTTACTTTAGTACCAGTGGCTGACCTCCTGAGCCATGTGTTGTTGACCTTTCCGAAGTCAGCTTGCTGCCCCTTTCCACCCATTTCGAGCAGGCAGCTGGTCAACAAATGCTCAGGAGTTTAAATAGCCCAAACCTCAAACTGATCCAGTAGGGTTCATGCTCACTGTCCCCTATTGTCCCTTGAATTCTACTCTCGGTTAAAATCCCCTGTCCAATCTACCTTGACACAGGACTGGAGCATGAGTCACACTCGTGGATTTCTACTTCTCGTGGCTTTCAAATTTATGGACTCTAAATGATGTTCTGAGATTCATGGATAGCGCCAAGTTTCTCTGATTGATTAAATTGCATGGGCTAATGAGAGAAGAAAAATCAGCCAACTGATACTGCAGGAAAATGCATGCATGTGTGGGTGTTGGGTCAGGGCTGAAACAGGCTCAGTTATGATACCCGCTGTGCTGGAATAGCCTGCTAATAGTCTCCGACAAGGCTCACACATGAAGAATGGTCATTGAGGTGAGCCACTCAGAGCTGTCAGCACCAACAACAACTTGCATTTAAATTACGCATTTAACACAGTGAAACGGCACAAGGCACTTCATCATCATCATCATCATCATAGGCAGTCCTTCGGAATCGAGGAAGACTTGCTTCCACTCTTAATATGAGTTCTTAGGTGGCTGAACAGTCCAGTACGAGAACCACAGTCTCTGTCACAGGTGGGACAGATAGTCGTTGAGGGAAGGGGTGGGTGGGACTGGTTTGCCGCACGCTCTTTCTGCTGCCTGCGCTTGATTTCTGCATGCTCTCGGCGATAAGACTCGAGGTGCTCAGCGCCCTCCCGGATGCACTTCCTCCATTTAGGGTAATCTTTGGCCAGGGACTCCCAAGTGTCAGTGGGGATGTCGCACTTTATCAGGGAGGCTTTGAGAGTGTCCTTGTAACATTTCCTTTGCTTACCTTTGGCTTATTTGCCATGAAGGAGTTCCGAGTAGAGCGCTTGCTTTGGGGGTCTCGTGTCTGGCATGCGAACTATGTGGCCTGCCCAGCGGAGCTGATCAAGTGTGGTCAGTGCTTCAATGCTGGGGATGTTGGCCTGGTCGAGGACGCTAACGTTGGTGCTTCTGTCCTCCCAGGGGATTTGTAGGATCTTGCGGAGACATCATTGGTGGTATTTCTCCAGCTACTTGAGGTGTCTACTGTACATGGTCCATGTTTCTGAGCCATACAGGAGAGCGGTTATTACTACAGCTCTGTAGATCATGAGCTTGGTGGCAGTTTTGAGAGCCTGGTCTTCAAACACTCTTTTCCTCAGCCAGCCGAAGGCTGCACTGGCGCACTGGAGGTGGTGTTGCATCTCATCGTCCATACCTGCTCTTGTTGATAGGAGGCTCCCGAGATAAGGGAAGTGGTCCACGTTGTCCAGGGCTGCGCCATATAACTTGATGACTGGGGGGCAGTGCTGTGCGGCAAGGACAGGCTGGTGGAGGACCTTTGTCTTACTGATGTTTAGCGTAAGGCCCATGCTTTTGTAAGCTTCAGTAAATACGTCAACCATATCCTGGAGATCAGCCTCTGTATGTGCGCAGACACAGGTGTCATCCACATACTGTAGCTCGACGACAGAGGTTGGGATAGTCTCGGATCTGGCCTGGAGACGGCGAACATTGAACAGGATCCCACTGCTTCTGTAGTTTAGTTCCACTCCAGCGGGGAGCTTGTCGACTGTGAGGTGGAGCATGGCAGCGAGGAAGATTGATAAGAGGTTTGGGGCATTGACGCATGCCTTCCTTGACCCCGGTCCGGACGTGGATTGGGTCTATGATGGATCAGTTGGTAAGGATCACAGTCTACATGTCATCATGGAGCAGGCAGAGGATGGTGACGTACCTTTGGGGGCATCCGAAACGGAGGAGGACGTTCCATAGACCTTCGCGGTTGACAGTGTCAAAAGCCTTTGTAAGGTAGAAGAAGGCCATGTATAAGGGCTGGCGCTGTTCCCTGCATTTTTCCTGTAGCTGCCACGCTGCAAAAATCATGTCCGTTGTGCCCCGTAGGCACATCACTTCAAGGCACTTAACAAGATTGATATCAAACAACATTTGACAACAAGCAACATAAAGAGATATTAGAACAGGTGACGAAAAGCTTAGTCAAAGAGGTAGGTTTTTAGGAGAGTCTTAAAGGAGGAGAAATAGAGAGGCGGAGAGGTTTAGTGAAGGAATTCTAGAGCGTGGGCAGCTGAAGGCATGGCCTCCAATGGTAGAGCAATTAAAATCGGAGATGCTCAAGAGAGCAGAATAGAGTAGCGCAGAGATCTCGGAGGAGGTTACAGAGATAGAGAGGGGCGAGGTCATGGAGGGATTTGAAAACAAACATGAGAATTTTAAAAACGAGCATGAACCAGCATGAAGTGGTGGAATAAGGAGAATGAAAGAAAAGGCAAGAGCCCTTAAAAACCTGGTGAAATACAGGAAATAGAAAGTGAACCAAAGTATTTGTCCTATTTCGTGAATCAAAATTCCTACAGCAAATAATATTCTTTTATTGACAGTTCTCTGTCCTAATTCAGTAAAGGAGACAAGTATACAGTAAAAATATTATGATTAGCAGACTAAAAGTTCCTATCACTGTCATTGGGAACCGGTAGCTATGTTTGCTGAAGATTTCTTTTCCACTTCTGCTCACAATCCCAGTAGGAAATGAAACAAGAGCTGGGACAGAAGAGGAATTACAAGTGGATTTCAAAAAGCAGCTGCAGCTATTATGCAGTGTTTATTAACTAAATCGATTCTCTGCCGGTCGCTGCTCAGATAGCAAAAGGAATTCCAAACAGTAGCGATGTATCTATGGGCAGCACAGGACACCGCCAAGGTTGTAAAGAGTAGAAGAGAGGAGACCAATCAAGAACTAATGGTTAGATAATATCTCTCTGGCTTGAGTTTTAAAAGATAGTAGATGAAAATATCAGAAATTGCAGAATGAGTGGGACAATATATGCAAAAGAGAGAACAATGGCAGATAAAATTTAATGCAGTAAAAGTGCAAATTGCTACACAAAGGAAGGAAAAATAGAGAAAGTAAAGAAAGACTAACATTTATATAGCGCCTTTTGTGACCTCAGGATGCCCGAAAGCACTTTACAGCCAATGAAGTACTTTTCAAGTGTAGTCACTGTTGTAATGTAGGGAACACGGCAGCCAACTTGTGCACAGCAAGATCCCACAAACAACAATGTGATAATGACCAGATAACCTGTTCTTATGATGTCGATTGAGTAATAAATATTGTCCAGGACACTGGGGAAAGCTCGTCTGCTCTTCTTCAAAATAGTGCCATGGGTTCTTTTACATCCACCTGAGGGGACTGAGTGACACATATCCTGTGAATGATGTGAAAATACTGAGGGTGAAGTTGAAACGACCTAGGGGGCCAAAACTGATGCACTCACCGCTTACTGCCGCTGACTGCTGCCCACTGCCACCGACTTTCGACGTGGCCTGGAGCGGGCAGGAGGGGAGAGCTGTCGGGAAGCACCCTCCAACGTCAGCGGACGGCCGATGTGTGTAAGTAGTCTCCCGCCCGCCGAGATGGCATATTCATGCGGGCGGGAGTCGGCGGCAGGACGGTGGTGAATCGCTGAGTGCAGGCAGCTCTGTCCTCAACAGTAAGAGTGAAGATGGGGGAAAACAGGTTCGTGACATTTTTTAAATTTATTTCTTTACAGGGACTTACCTGTATGGCGTTCCCTGAAGGTCGTCAGATGTATTTTTTTAATGCTTTTTATTTTTAGGTGTTCGACCCTTTGTGGGTCCGACTCCATCCTCGGCGGCACTTGGGCGACAAGCGCATTTGCTGCTGAGAATGAGACCTCCCGCCGGCAGATTGGCGGCGTACGTCCTTGCTTTGATGACCGCCAACCTTCGAGAGACCTTGCTGATGAAAACCCCGCCCAAAGAACCGTCAGGGAACTCGGTGGCCATCGGCGGTCCTTTGGGCGAGTCTTGGGCGGGTGGGGGCCTTCACCAAATTCAGGCCCTAGGAGTCTTCGTAGAATCAACACCAAATGCACCCAGTCAATGCAGAGCAGCAATCAACAAAACTGTTAAAATGTTGAATGACATAGACAAAATAATAGATTATGACACTGATATTACTGCAGAGGTGCATTGGGAGCAGGGGTGGTGCGGGGGCAATGGCGGGGGAGAGGGGAAAGGTATCTAATACTGCATGGGAAACCTGGAAGAAAGTTCAGTATGCCTACCTGTGGTACTTTAATGCAGCCAGCTCATTTTCCTTTTACTTCTGGGTTTGGCATCAATTGCGCTACAACGGGTGTCATCAGGACCCACAGGTAGTGATCTCAACTCCAGTATTTAAAGAGCCAATGATCTAAAAATGGAATTTCAAGGAGTTGGAGTCAGAAGCAAGAGAAGACAAGGTGTGACAATGGGTTCAGTATGCTCAAAGGCTGCAGCTGGCTTCAATAACACCTCCGTTGATGTACTGCTGGGGGCTATGAGGAGCCGCAGAGTGATACACTTCCCCAGCTATGTGAGGAAGAAACCTACTGCTGCAACAAAGAAGACATGGTTGGAGGTGACTCAGGTGGTCAGCAGCAGGAGCATCACGCCACACTCCTGGATTCAGTACAGGAAGCACTTTAATGATTTAATCAAATCAGGAAAGGTTAGTGCAGTTGCACACTCACCTATATGCTGCCGTGCGCATCGCCCCACTCTGGCTTTTCAAGAATGCTACATCATATCGCTTCTCACACCCATTATCTTGAAAGTGTACCCATTCTTCTTTTTCTATGATCTTCCTTACGTCCCCATCTGTACATCTACCACTACCACTCACCCTCATCCTTATTCAATGTCATGCCTCTCCCTTATAGTCACCCTCACCATCAGGTGAATACATGGCATTACACTCACTTACAGGTCTATGCAAACTCCCGTTGCAGAATAAGAGAGCACAGAACACTAGGGAAAGCGAGAGAACGAGAGGTAGTCCTCCACAGATTATCCAGCTAACAACTGCAAAGGAGGAAGTGCTGGAGATCAGTGGCATTTCAGCGTCCCAGGCAATCAGAGATGGAGACCTCCCAGTTAGCTGCTATCACAATTAAATATTAGTGATCCACATGTCATACAATACTCAGTCACATTGACTTGATTTCAACAGCGAATGAACTATTATCATCTTTATAACGCTAAGTTGCAACACTCTCACCTTGCCATTATAACTCATATATTTCATCCTTTACGTGGATAGCAACAGTTGGTGGACATCATGGATGACGATTCCTCAGAGGAGCTGATTTCTTCTGAGGATGCACCGTCACAGAACTCATGCTTACCATACACCAGCGCAGATACGCGCACTTTGGTGGGTCCAGTTACCACAAACAGTTGGGTTTTCACCTGGTGACTCACACTGCACAAGTGAGCAAGAGCAGATAGTGGTGGCTGCAACAGCTGAGGAGAGTCTGTGTCAGAGAGCGCAGCCATCTCCAAGCTCTGCTCAGCTGGACACAGATGCTGTACCCCGGAGGCCATCAACGAAATGGAGAATCATTGAGGAGCAGCAGAAAATGTGTGATGTACTGACAAGCCTTCCAAGCACACTGGCCACAATTGCAGAACGAATGGGGGAGTTCACCTCAAGCATGAATGGGTTGATGCTGCAGAGAATTGCAAGGATGTCATTTTGTATGGATAGAGTGGCCAACTCCGTGGAACATCAAACACGACAATCAAAGGAGTTCATGCATGCCTTGACCACGACCATGCAGACTCTAGATGCCAACATGTCTCCCACCTTAAATAGGATGACAGGTACCTTAGCCTTGGGCTGATCTGCATCAAAGTGCTCTCCAGCAGACTGGTAGCAGTGAAATGTGACTCGGCCATCAAAGGACTGTTGGCAAAAGAGACGTGGAAGTAGGGACTCCACTCAAAGCACTTACGCTTCTCATCTCTCTCCCAGTCAACACCCAACATGCTGCCTCAGGTTCCAATAGCCAAGTCTGCTCTTGCACAGGGGCAGTTGGAACATCGGCCAAGAGTATCTCAGTAGTCAGAGCAGGGATATGAGCAGCCTGCCTCTACCTCAGCTGTAGCCACACAGATCGCACCATGGAGAAGTGTTATGAAATGGAAGAGGAAAGCTTTGTAGTTGTACAAAGGTATGTTATGTTGAGAAATTTCTGTTCTTCAGTAGAATCATCTACATTTTATTAGTTTGCACTACTTTCTTGTCTTGCCCATTCTTGGTTGCTGGGTGGCAAGTCACCTTTTAACTCGCTTAATGACGAATTGACAGGGACAAATGGCGAGATGTGCAAGCGGTGTTTGGTTGTTTGCATGTCTGCTTTGTGTCAGTGGCATTGTCGGAGGAGGCGGTGTAGACAGGGAGAGTGGCTGTTGCATGTGGTTTGGACATCAGTCTAGCAATGCCCTTATTAATGCTAAGTGAACCTTGCATTGATAAAGGCATCCCTGGCAGCCTGGGCAGCAATGTGAGCAGCTTCATCACCTTCCTCCCTTTGTCGCCTTCCTCCCCCTCGTCTTCCTCCTCCTCCTCTAATGCAGATGATCTGAGCTCTGCACCTTGTTCCTCCTGCAGGTCCAAACTTCGCTGCTGCACAATGTTGTGCAGAACGCAGCACACCACGATCATTCTGGACACCCTGGTTGGTGCGTGCTGAAGGGCACCTCCAGATCTGTCTAGGCACCTGAATGCCGATGGCTTGTTTGATCACACATCTGGTGGTCATTGGTCAGGTTTCTGACGGTGGTCCTCAGTCAAGTTTGAAGTGGGTATCCATGGTCTCTTAGCAGCCATCCCTTAAGTGTGCTTGCAGATCCGAAGATATCAGGAAGCTTGGACTGCCACAGGACGAAAACATCGTGGCAACTCACTAGGAATCTGGTGCATGCCTGCAGAGATATCTTTTTGTGGTTGCACACTAACTGCACATTGATGGAGTGGAAGCCCTTGTAGAAGATAAATACTCCTGGTTGACATGGAGGTGCACGGATTGCCCCTTGGGTGCAGTCGATGATGCCCTGCACCTGTGGGCACTCTTGGCCCCCCCCCCCCCCCCCCCCCCCGCCGACCTGTGAGAGAACAGCTCCACAGGTCGGGAAGTATAAAAGCTGGAGTGGCAGGTCCTGGAACATCGTGGCCCTCCCGACCTGTGAGAGAACAGCTCCACGGGTTGGCTACAAAAGAGCTGGAGCGGCATACCACTACAACTTCTAGTGTGAGCTGCTCCAGGTATGTGATGGCTTCAAGGTGGGCGACGGAGTGATTTCATCAGGACCCAGGTCGCTGTTTGGAGCATGGGCAGGAGCATCGGCATGGCCCTGGTAAAGCAGAGGAGCAGGAAGGTCGTGGCGGAGGTGTGGCGAGTGATCGAGGCGGAGGAGCGTTGCGGAATCGTGGTTGAGATTTGGTGGGTGATCATGGCGGAGGTTCGGCGAATGTTTGGTGTGGAGGTGCGGTGGGAGATTGTGGCGGAGGTGCGGCAAATGATGGTATGGGGCCCAGAAGAGCCAAGGTCCCAGGGGCAGCACGGGCCAGCCCACACTGCGATATGTGTGTGCACTAGAGCAGGTCTCCAGTCATCCTGGTTAACCCTTGGATAAAGGCCTAGCTCTGTCAAGCCCGTGTGGTGGCTGATGTGCAACGGTCACCACACGTTAAAAAAAATCCACGCACAGGCATCTTCCACCCCCTCAATTGGCATTCAGGACTAGAATATTGGATCCTGTATTGAAACATCTGTGAACTCATGTGGAAGCCTGTCATCATCATTCGCGGGATCGCCTATGATGATGATGCACTTGTGGGAAGCCGAAAACCTGACTGCCCACTCATTCTGCCTGGCATCATCGCAGGCGAAGTTCACATAATTGATGGCCCTGGTGAACATCAATCACCTGTCTTTTATGCATTTGTGGGATGCCACTGGGAGCTTCTGGATATGTCTGCGGCAGAGCCCTGGAAGGATCCGCAGGCAAAAATGTTGCGGGTGGTGATGACTTTGACGGCCGCTGGTGAAGTGTGGCCAACATGTCCAGCAGTGAGCAGGTCTTCTTCTAGGGGGCTGCAGATTTCTGCCACCACCTGATGCGACACCCTGAGCCTCCTGTAGCACAGCTGTTCCGACACGTCAAGGAAACTCAGCCTCTGCCTGTCAACCCTGTTTCACGGGTAGTGCCTCCTGCAAGCTCCACTCCTCTACTGCTGCCTTCTCTGATGTCCAGCTACAAGTCTCTCAACGGCTGGCTGCTGCTGCTGCTTCTGCTAATGCTGGTGCTGGTCATACTGATCTTATCCATGGTCCAATCCATGGCGCCACCAATCCTGATGTGATTCAGAAAACCTCCAAAGTGTAGAAAATAAATACTCCGCAAAAATACTCCGAACAAAAAAAAAAGACTTGCCATTATATAACGTCTTTCACGACCACCGGACGTCCCAAAGCGCTTTACAGCCAATTAAGTACCTTTTGAAGTGTAGTCACTGTTGTAATGTAGAAAATGCGGCAGCCAATTTGCACACAGCAACTCCCACAAACAGCAATGTGATAATGACCAGATAATCTGCTTTAATTATGTTGATTGAGGGATTAATATTGGCCAGAAGTTGCCCTTGCTCTTTTTTGAAATCATGCATTCAATTTTTTATATCCATCTGAGAGAGCAGACTCAGTGACATGATTAGAAAAGATAATCAGATGAGATGTATAATGGGCGGCTGATCCACTACTGCCCATTTTACAACTCTGGCAGAGGTGAATATGACCCCCAATCTGTTTTAGTGATGTTGGCTGAAGAATAATGTTAGCCAGGATACTGGGAGAACTGTTCTGCATTCTTGCAGCAGTCAGAGGACTGAGCAGAAATGAAGGCACTTGGCGCTCGTGGGCAAAACTAAATAGTAGCTAGGCCTCAATAGTGATTCAATCATTTCCTAAATTCAACCATAAACAAAATAGAGCATCATTAACAAATCACAATTTACACCAATCTGATTGAGCTTCTAAAATTGTTCTAAAGTGAAATTAGTTACATTTAACATGCTAACCATGACCCAATCCTCTGTACCTAGATTGTCCTACCGTGCACCTTGCCCAACCAGCCACCGTTTTTCAGTAATTGTCAGGGGCTCCACTTTTGGTTCAGGGGTAAAGGTTCATTGGGTGAGAAATTCCATAGGCACCACTCAGCCAGTGGAAGAAAGTAGGAGCAGAACAGTGGTCTGCCCACACATGAATCAAATCTTAATGGCTTAATGCTGTACTATGTGCTGCCTTCAACTACTTAGGGCATCAGCGGAGCTATGCCTCCACCTTTTGAACTGTTTCTCGACTCCGTATCCAGCCAAACTTGCTGACACTAAGCCAAACACTTTTCTCCTCACCT
The DNA here is from genome assembly GCF_044704955.1 of Pristiophorus japonicus. NCBI lineage: Eukaryota > Metazoa > Chordata > Chondrichthyes > Pristiophoridae > Pristiophorus > Pristiophorus japonicus. Next base: position 278,671,891 of record NC_091980.1, on the reverse strand, counting down.
CCTTCTCCCCCAGGCTGCTTCTGCTGTCTTCAGCCAGAACTGACTTTTTAACGGCTGCATGTTCATTTCTAAACTCCTCAGTGCATTGCCCCTGTTTTATCAGAGTTTTACACCAATCACTACTTCGGTGAATACACAAATGAGCTGATCCTCAAAATTCTGGTGTAAGTACCATCGCCGGCACAACTCAATTATTATTGGTATAACAGCGATGCAACTCACTGTGTGGAATTTTGGGACCATTGTTTTAAACCCTGGTCGAAGTAGGTTCAGGACCATAAACTGCAGCTGATATGCACCGTAACCTTTCAACAGAAAACGCTTGGTGGAAAATAATATTACGATTCTAGTTAGTAAGATTTTCCTGGTTTATATTTTTATTGAATATTTTATGTATTACACCACCTTCGAGGATACAATTTTACTAAATAATTGATGCCATACAACATTCAAAGATATAATTGCTTCAACTAACGGTATAGTTATGCTAAAAAGCCAGGCTGGCAAAGAGGACTAAATAAATGTTTAATAATCCCCGGTGACTTTCTTGAAATTTAGACCTCAGAGACTTGCTCACCTCAATGAAAAAGTAAAGATAAAAGAGACATAGATTCATTTTAAAAAAAAACAATCTGCTGATTTGGCAGCACCAGCAGATGAAAGTTCATGAAGATGATATTGCTGCTAGCAATGAACATTTAGCGATTCCAGCTGTTAACACATTGAAGAATGCAGAGAGCACAAGAAAAGGATAAGTATGGGTAACGCCACTCTGCCCACTAAACTCACCCTTCCAGTATCCTATTCTGGCATTATAGCATCCAGCTGCCTTTTCAATGGCTACCATATATTTTCTCTCATACTTCTTCCAAAAGGTATTCTGTAAAACAGTTAGCATTGTTTGAGCACTGAGCTTCTTCCTAACGCATGTTTTAAATAGACTTTTCATGATTTATATTTATGTCCTACTTTCCTGGCATATCATGAAGAATAATATCTAACCTGTTTAATAGCACATATATCTTGCTGAGACATCCCTTTAACCACCTTCTCTCTAGACTGAAGAGATTGAGCAATGCTACAAAAAAATTCAAAAAAGGTAATGAGATTAAAATTTGGAATATAATCCATGGTAAATTTTACAATCTATTATTCAGTACATTTTTTTATTACTTGTTAATGTGCTAGGGATTTACAGAAAATATATATTTCTAATCTATGTTGTGTATTTTAAATCTCCCATATATGTGTAGCAAATGAGGAGCCTTTAGGGCCCATTTTCCAAGCCTGGCACACGGTCAGCAGAACTTGATGACATGTGCATTGGTTTAACAAGCTTCATGGGATTTTGCAAGATCAACATATAGAAATACGACTTTCGAGCTTCCTATTTGCATTGGGCCCCGGGGCCTGGTTATATGGGATAGAGAATCATGTGCAGCAGTAAATGTTAAAGGGCCGCTGCTATTATTTCAGGACAAGAAGCATGTGATACTACAAACTGCAATGTACAATTATGGATTTTGCTGCAGGGCTGCTCCTTTTGTTTACTCATTCTTGGGAAATGGGCATCACTGGAAAGGTTGGCAATTATTTTCAATCCTTACCCGAGTGGCTTGGAAGGTGACTTCAGACAGCAATTAAGAGTCAACTAGATTGGTGTTGGACTGGAGTCACATATAGACCAAACCAGTTAAGGAGGGAAGGTTTCCTTTCCTAAAAGACATTCGTGAACCAGTTGGGTTTTTACAACAATTCGACAGCTTCATGCTCATTCTTTTCTGTTTTATTTCCAGTTTTTTCAAGTTCTTAAACTACCATGGTGGTATTTGGACCTCACATACTACTGGATTATCAATCCAGGCATCTAGATTACTAATCCTGCAATATAACCACTCATACTACTGTAAAAAGATGTGTTTGAAGTGCTTCTAAAACAAGTGCAGTAAAATAGAGTTGCCTTCTTTGGGGCAGAGGGACACACTTCTAATCTCTCAGCTGTCCGACTGCATTGGGAGCAGTGGCTAAAAGGGTCATTGTAATTTCCTACATCTGTGGCTCATGAGTGCAAATGAAGATGTTTGCCAGCCTCTCCAAGATTCCTAAGGCAAGCCTAACCACCATTTGTCTATCCAAAATAAATGGGCAGAGTATGCATGCCACAAAGAGTTTCCTCTCAAACTGGGACAGCTTGACTGAGACTGCATGCAAAGAGAAAAGTTTTCCTGTGAATGAATAAGTGAGTGGGCATAAACAAGGAGTTTGATTTTGCAATGAATTTATTAACAGGAACAAAATTATTTTTCAGAATTATCAAATTGCTCCAAGATATTTATATAAGGGCCCTGAAATTGCAGTCGGCGGCAAGGATAAGGAAGACACCATCGACCTCTGAACGAAATCCACACTTACCTCATGCGAAGCCCCAAGCAAAAACATGTCTTAAAACGCAGAGTTGTGCGCAGCCTAGTGGCCCACGATTCCCAGGGGCGCACTGTCATGTGTAAGCATGCCAGGGATCATGTGGGGTGGTGCTCCTTTTACTAGTTAATCAGGAGACATAGAAAACCTCGTGTATTACAACTTGTAAATTAAACAGTGTGATACTAATTCTATTTATTTGATAAGTAAAGTACTTGGCTTTAAAAAGCACAGGGAATATTTGGAGTAAGTATAGGTATTTCCCAGAAGGCACTGCAAGATTTTAAAAAAAAGATTAACAGTCTCATCCCTCGAACTGAACCTTTATAGCTGCCTGGTAGGTTCTTTTTGTGTTCCTTTTTAATTATTATATTATTTTTTCACGCCCCCTCCCCTTACACTGTGCAAACAGGCTCCTGCACCTGTTTGCTCTAGCCATAAAATTTTCCAGCATAATTGATGTGCAGGTAATTGGCAATTAGCCCAACTTTTCAATTTCAATGTGGACTTGAATGTTAAAGTGGATCATCTGTCTATTCAGAAACTGACAGATCGCAAATTCAGGATTTAGTGCATACACAAGTACATACAGAAATCCCAAACTTGCAGCCAATTTCAAAGGTGCTATAATGGCATACTCTGAGAGTATGCCGTCACACCAACTGCAAATTCATGGCCCATGTTTTAATGAGGTAATTGAATGATCTAAGTGCTGACCTTAGAATATAAACTGGGGTTTGAAAGAAACTATTTCTTTGTGATTCAGTTCCTAGCACAACCCAGGTTAACCTTCTAACTTGGAAAGAAAAGAATTGAATCCACTGGGCAATTATTTCAACTACATTGATTTGAATATATGTTGGCCCACCCTTCCTTACTTGTTGTCCTCTTCAATTTTGTTAAGCTGATGTTTTGTGAGTGAATACCTGCCATCCAATGAGAAATCCAGGTTAAACTTTAAACCAATCTGCTTGTATTTTCACTGAAAGCATCATAATGGTATTGTTCAGCCAAGAGTTGTCGCAATCTTTTCTCAAACTTAATCCTAGCTAAAAGCACAGACTGATCAACAACAGTTATTGGCAAGATGACATTGCATGGAATTACATCGAATGTACAGCACAGAAACAGGCCTTTCGGCCCAAATGGTCCATGCTGTGTTTATGCTCCACACAAGCCTCTTCCCACACCTCTTTGTCTAACCCTTCCCCTTCCTCTGTGTGAAAGTTATGTAGTAAACCACTATACATAGACATGTAGGTGCAATACTAGGTCATTCTGTTGGTTCATTAACATCTGGAAATAAGATGCATTCAGGTTGTTTGGAAAGCCGAATCATTTGCTCTCTCTGAACTGAAAATATTTTTATTTGTGTTGATTTGCAGCTCGAAAAAATTGACTCTTGAACTATTTGTTATAATGTATACTTTCCAGAAACCTTTGTATATTGAAAGCTGCAACCTTAGCTTCTCAATCAGCCTGCCCGTGTTTGACTTCTAATTTTAACTATGCAATACCAGGAATTAAAAGGTTAAATTATATGGACAGATTGCATAAACTTGCCTTGTATTCCCTTGAGTTTAGAAGGTAGCGAGGTGTTCTAATTGAGCACTCGTAGCCTAGATGGACATGTCCATGTCAACCTTCCCAGCTAAATGGAATAGCATGTTATTGAGATAGATGTGGAGTATTTGGAGACAGAAATTGAGGGGCACAGTCAAAATCCTAATCTGTGTCACTCAAAATGTAAAAATGTTTTCCTAACATCTCTATTAACACAATTATACTTACACAGAATAGGAAAAGTTTAAAATGAATATTTACTTTAATTTAGCAATATTATTTGTTAATTTCATTCTTAATAATATTATTTCAAATAATCATTAAAATCATCCCAGTCTACTAACCTTCCACAGTAACTGGCTGGCTGAAAGAATCATAGTCAATCGCTAACATGTTTACAAGTCATTCTAATTTTGGTGGGAGGTTTTGAATACAGCTACGAGATTCATAGCCCACGTGTATATCAATGATTCTTCCACTTCCAATACTTTTCGCCGACATCATGGCTGATCAGATTACTGACAGCAGCAGGCACAAATAAATCTTCAGTCACGATCTGGAGGAGGAAATGCTGTTAGTGGGAACGCTTGGAATATGAAACTGCAAAAGCAAATGACACCATTTATTACTTTAGAATTGGTGTTCACCTTGGAAATGCCTGTCACATGCTCAAAGAAGCATGCTCCAAAGGATGTTAGTCAAAGCTTGTGGGTTACAATGGAATAAGCATGATGAAATGGGGAGGGGTGGGGGGGAAACATTGTGACCTAATTGGATTGGGTGGAAGTTATGGACCATTAAGGAAACAGATAGAAATAATATGCTATCTAAGAAAAAATATGCTGATGGGAAATAAAAGCCATGCTTCATGTGGAATCTAGATCATCTGTAAAGAATAAAAAGAAAATAGCTTTGGGTGCATTTGTGCTGTAACTACTAGTCTAGGTATCAGTTCCACCCATGCTGTATCTTCTTTATACTTCCTGGCTCCAATTGCAAATTGCCAGATATGGACGGGGCACTGGGCTTGGACAAACATACAGATCTCCACTCCAAACCGTAACAATTTTCATTTTGAGAGTGTGGTGGGAGCCTACACAATTATGACAAATTTAAATAAGCTTTGGACATTTTTTTTTAAGTATCCTATAATAACTTCTGGGCTTGACACCTGACTAAAATTAAACTCCTTGCAGTCTCAAAGCCAGTCAGTGGTGCACCTGCCTCCTCCAGAGAGGCTCATCCCCCAAGCTTCCCTGTGGGAGGGAATGCACCCAGCTCTATTGTGCTGACTCAGAAGGACAATAGAGCCATGAGATTCGTAGCCCATGCATTCATCAATTATCTTTCCACTTCCAATACTTTTCATTGACCTCATGCCTGATATAGTTAATTACAGTCTTGCTAAAGCTACAAGCTTATCAGAAATAAGGTGAACACACTAGACTTAATGGGGATAAAATTCAACTTCCCTGGAGCTCAAAATGGGCAGCCATTGACTTCAATGAAAACTAAAATCGGGCAGGGTATATAACATGTGGCCGATCTGCTATTGCCTGTTTTACACCCCTGCTGAAGTATTTCATCCCAATGTCTCTGATAGACTTACTATTTAGCTGCCGGTCGTGGCTTAGTTGGTAACACTCTTGCCTCTGAGTAAGGAGGTCATAGGTTCAAGCTGGAATTCACAGATTTGAGCACATAATCTAAGCTGAAACTCCAGGGTGCACTGCCGCAGGTGCTGCCTTTCGGATGAGATGTTAAATCGAGGCCCCATCTGCTCTCTCAGGTGGACATAAAAGGTCCCATGGCACTATTTCGAAGAGCAGGAGAGTTTTCCTGGTGACCTGGTCAATATTTAGCCCTCAACCAACATCACTAAAACAGATTATCTGGTCATCATCTCATTACTTTTTGTAGGATCTTCCTATATGCAAATTGACTGCCATTACAACAGTGACCACACTACTAAAAAAAATGACTGTAAAGCATCTTGGAACATCCTGAGGTTGTGAAAGGTGCTGTATAAATGCAAGTTATTTCTTTTTATTCACAGCTGTTAACTTGCCATCTATGTACAAAGTTTAATCAAAACTAGCCTTGCTGACTTTATATCAATCTTGGAAACGGAACACAATATCAACTTGTAATAAATGTAGTCAAACAAATACTGAGCTATAGTGATATTTGAACTCTCTTTGTAATCTAAAATGCTCATTCATTGATGTGATATATTCTTACTGCATCACTAACACAGCACACACAGAAAATGGCTCCAACTGTTATTATGTGACTATATCACGTGACCTTTTTATTATCGACAGCAGTAGTTGCATTATCACAGAAGTCCACTAGGTGGTGATCTATTGCACTTCTCCCTCCTTAATAAAGAAGTCATCATAACAAAATAATCATCATACATAACTTGCAAGGTTATACACAACAAAAGATATGGACACATGTTTTCATATCTACAAATCAAATTTAACCACTGGTTTGCTGTTTCAAAGAGGATACCTTCGCTCTTGAACAGAACTTTGCAAACTTGGTGTTGAACTTAGACTCATTCTAGGCTGACCACGAGGAGAGTTTTTCTCTCAGGACAACTCTTGATTTACATTTGAACTCTCTACAACTTTAGACTGGTTGTCTGCCTGACTCAGACTCAGACTTAAATTCTGACTTTCTCTTAGACTTTTTTCTAGTATATCTGATGTAGGATTTGCTACTGGTACTCTACTTGTAACAAGACTATCTGACTCATCAGAAATAATCGCATCATTCCAACTATCAACTCCTTCCATGTTTGTAGATGAAATATGATCAATGTGAACAAACCTAACCTTTCCATGATCAAACATCTTGACCAAATATGTACGAGGACCATATATTTTCACTATTCTTCCTGGTAACTACTTTAATCATTTATGATCATGGCTATTCACTCTAACCTTCTGATTCAATTTCATATTTCTCTCTCTCACTCTATCTCTATCATGATTCTCTTTCTGTCTTAATTGTTTCTCTTCTACTGACTATGCCAAGTTTGGCTTTAATAACAAGAACCTGGTTCATGGCTGTCATTTGAGCAACAACTCTGCTGGTGTTTTACCAATAGTTGTATGAGGAGTATTATGATAAGTAATTAGAAAATCATTTCTTTGGATTTGGATCCAACATTTGTTTGATGAGGGCACATGTTATAATTGGTATTGTGCATTCTGCAGCACCATTTGAAGCAGGGTGGTACAGTGGAACCTTGGTATGTTTCACAACACTTCTGGACATGAACTGTGCAAATTCTTCTGAGCATAATTGCGGCCCATTACCAGACACAATTTTTTCTGGGAGGCCATATGAGGAAAACAATCTTCGCAAATTGTCCAATGTTACTTGTTGTTATTTTCCGCATCGGAAACATCTCTATCCATTTTGAATGACTATCAATCACAATGAACAATTGCTGTCCTTGTAGCTCAGCAAAATCTATATATGTAACCTTTGCCACACCGTGAAAGGCCATGTCCATGGCTGTAATGGTACTGATGGTGGTTTCTTGCTTACCGATTGACATGTTGTACACTGACTAACGATGTACTCTACATCTTTATCTAAACCTGGCCACCATAAGTAACTTTGTGCAAAACTCTTGGTAAAGCACATTCCCAGCTGCAGGTCATGAAAATCTCCCAACAACTTGGACCTGAACTTATTTGGGATAACAACTCTTGCATCACACATGATACAATCTTTATCCACAGACAATTCATTCCTATAAACAAAGTATGGATGAATATCTTTCTCTGATACTTGGTTTGGACAGCCATTTGCTATGTAATCACACACTTTTGACATAATTGGGTCACGTTTGGTTGCTCTACCAACCTCTTGAGCTGTTCAATAGACCTCAAATTCTGGTTGCACTTCAGTCCCACGTTCCTGATCTTTGGGCATCCTGTGTGAAGGGGAGCAGACAGATCAGAGGGCCTCCTCGAGGGACTACTCCTGAGCATGGCCAGGCCATTAACCGGTCCAGGCAGCGGGCAGTCGAGGAGGTCGTTCAGCCTGACTGCCTGCCTCTCTTCCGCCGTTACATTCGAGCCAGGGTGTCCCTGGAGATGGAGGCACTTAATAAGGGGGCACTTTATTATTTCAACTAAAAACAGTTGTATGAAAAATAGAACACTTCTTCCCTGTTGGGTGTAATTTGTGATGGGGACGGCAACCTGAACATAGCATCAGCATTACTGTGATCAGCTGATCATCTATACTCAATGTCATGCGTATATTCTGACAAAATCAAAGCCCATCTCTGCATTCAGGCTGCAGCTTAGGTTGGAACAGGGGGCTTTGGATTGAGGATTGCTGTCAGGGGCATATGGTCAGTTATGATTGTGGACGTACGACCATACAAGTATTTGTGGAACTTCTTGACACAAAACATTAATGCCAAAGCTTCCCTTTCAATCTGCGCATAATGACACTCATTGGTACTGAAAGTGCATGAAGCAAAAGCAATTGGTCATGCCTCGTCATTATAAGAACATAAGAACATAAGAAATAGGAGCAGGAGTAGGTCATTTGGCCCCTTGAGCATGCTCCGCCATTCAATAAGATCATGGCTGATCTGATCCTGGCCTCAACTCCACTTCCACGTCCACTCCCCATAACCCTTGACTCCCATATCTTTCAAAAATCTATCTATCTCCATCTTAAATACATTGAATGACCCAGCCTCCAAAGCTCCCCGAGGTAGAGAATTCCACAGATTCACGACCGTCTGAGAGATGAAATTCCTCCTCATTTCCATTTTAAAGGGGCGACCCCTTATTCTGAAACTATGCCCCTGGTTCCAGATGCCCCCACGAGGTACGCTCGCGGCCTTCTGTGAGAGGTGGCCACCGGAGGGACTGGAGTGCATCATCAACCCCGGCAACCAAATTTTAATTTGATCCATTTAATGTTAAAAGTTTAATTTGTTTAATTTGTCAGTTTTAGTGCCCCTTTAATAAGGGGGGACTTGATTATTATTTCAACTAAAAACAGTTGTATGAAAAATAGAATACTTCTTCCCTGTTGGGTGTAATTTGTGATGGGGACAGCAACCTGGACATAGCATCAGCATTACTGTGATCAGCTGATCATCTATACTCAATGTCATGCGTATATTCTCTCTGCATCTATCCTGCCAAGCCCCCGCAGAATCTTATATGTTTCAATAAGATCACCTCTCAGTCTTCTAAACTCCAATGAGTATAGGCCCAACCTGCTCAACTTTTCTCCATAAGCCAACCCCTTCATCTCGAATCAACCTCGTGAACCTTCTCTGAAGTGCCTCTAGTGCAAATATATCCTTCTTCAAATAAGGAGACTGAAACTGTACGCAGCACTCCAGGTGTGGTCTCACCAACGCCCTGTACAGTTGTAGCAGGACTTCCCTACTTTTATACTCCATCCTCCTTGCAATAAAGACCAACATTCAATTTGCCTTCCTAATTACTTGCTGTACCTGCATGCTAACTTTTTGTGCTTCATGTACAAGGACCCCCAGATCGCTCTGTCCATCACATTTTGTAATCTATCCCTATTTATATAATAATTTGATAATTTGATTTTTTTATTTTTCCTATCCAAGTGGATATCATCACAGTTTCCCACATTAAACTAGCACAAAATATAAAAACAGATAGCAAGAGTTTTTATCGGTATATAAAAAGGAAAAGAGTGGCTAAAGTAAATGTTGGTCCCTTAGAGCTCGAGACCGGGCAATGAGTAATGGGGAACATGGAGATGGCAGAATCTCTGAACAAATATTTTGTATCAGTCTTTACGATAAAGGAATAGAAACATAGAAACATAGAAAATAGGTGCAGGAGTAGGCCATTCGTCCCTTCGAGCCTGCACCACCATTCAATTTGATCATGGCTGATCATGCAACTTCAGTACCCCATTTCTGCTTCCTCCCCATACCCCTTGATCCCTTTAGCCATAAGGGCCACATCTAACTCTCTTTTGAGTATGTCTAACGAACTGGCCTCAACAACTTTCTGTGGTAGAGAATTCAATAAGTTCACAATTCTCTGAGTGAAGAAATTTCTCCTCATCTCGGTCCTAAATGGCTTACCCCTTATCCTTAGACTGTGACCCCTGGTTCTGGACTTCCCCAACATCGAGAACATTTGTCCTGCATCTAACCTGTCCAACCCCATCAGAATTTTATATGTTTCTATGAGGTCCCCTCTCATTCTTCTAAATTCCAGTGAATATAAACCTAGTCGATCCAGTCTTTCTTCATATGTCAGTCCTGCCATCCCGGGAATCAGTCTGATGAACCTTCGCTGCACTCCCTCAATAGCAAGAATGTTCTTCCTCAGATTAGGAGACCAAAACTGTAAACAATATTCAAGGTGTGGCCTCACCACAACTGCAGTAAGACCTCCCTGCTCCTATACTGAAATCCTCTCGCTATAAAGGCCAACATGCCATTTGCCTTCTTCTCCGCCTGCTTTACCTGCATGCCAACTTTCAATGACTGATGTAACATGACACCCAGGTCTCGTTGCACTTGCCCTTTTCCTAATCTGTCATCATTCAGATAATATTCTGCCTTCGTGTTTTTGCCACAAAAGTGGATAACCTCACATTTATCTACATTATACTGCATCTGCCATGCATTTGGCCACTCACCTAACCTGTCCAAGTCATCTTGCAGCCGCTTAGCATCCTCCTCACAGCTCACACCGCCACCCAGCTTCGTGTCATCTGCAAACTTGGAGATATTAAATTCAATTCCTTTGTGTAAATCATTAATGTATATTGTAAATAGCTGGGGTCCCAGCACTGAACCTTGCGGTACCCCACTAGTCACTGCCTGCCATTCTGAAAAGGACTCATTTATTCCCACTGTTTGCTTCCTGTCTGCCAACCAGTTCTCTATCCATGTCAATACATTACCCCCAATACCAGGTGCTTTAATTTTGCCCACGAATCTCTTGTGTGGGACCTTGTCAAAAACCTTTTAAAAGTCCAAATACACCACATCCACTGGTTCTCCCTTGTCCAGTTACATCCTCAAAAAATTCTAGAAGATTTGTCAAGCATGATTTCATAACATTAACAATATTCGAATAGTGGATAGTTAAGGGGCGAAAGTGGGGGAGGAACTTAACACAATCACAATCACTAAGGAGATGGTATTCAGTAAGATAATGGGACTAAAGGCAGTTAAATCCCCAGGAGCTGATGGCTTGCATCCTAGGGTCTTAAGAGAAGTAGCGGCAGGGATAGTGGATGGATTGGTTGTAATTTACCAAAATTCCCTGGATTCTGAGGAGGTCCCAGCAGATTTGAAAACAGCAAATGTACCGCCCCTATTTTAAAAAGGATGCAGACAAAAAGCAGGGAACTATAGACGAGTTAGTCTAACATCTGTGGTAGGGAAAATGTTGGAGTCCATTATTAAAGAAGCAATAGCAGGACATTTGGAAAAGCAAAATTCGGTCAGGCAGAGTCAGCATGGATTTATGAAGGAGAAGTCATGTTTGACAAATTTGCTAGAATTCTTTCCGGATGTAACAAACAGGATGGATAAAGGGGAACCAGTGGATGTGGTATATTTGGATTTCCAGAAAGCATTTGACAAGGTGCCACATAAAAGATTACTGCACAAGATAAAAGTTCACAGGGTTGGGATAATATATTAGCATGGATAGAGGATTGGCTAACTAACAGAACACAGAGAGTCGGGATAAATGGTTCATTCTCTGGTTGGCAATCAGTAACCAGTGTGGTGCCGCAGGGATCAGTGCTGGGACCCCAACTATTTACAATCTATATTAACGACTTGGAAGAAGGGACCGAGTGTATCATAGCCAAGTTTGCTGATGATACAAAGATGGGAGGAAAATCAATGCGTGAGGAGGACACAAAAAATCTGCAAAAGGACATAGACAGGCTAAGTGAGTGGGCAAAAATTTGGCAGATGGAGTATAATGTTGGAAAGTGTGAGGTCATGCACTTTGGCAGAAAAAAATCAAAGAGCAAGTTATTATTTAAATGGAGAAAGATTGCAAAGTGCTGCAGTACAGCGGGACCTGGGGGTACTTGTGCATGAAACACAAAAAGATAGAATGCAAGTATAGCAATTGATCAGGAAGGCCAATGGAATCTTGGCCTTTAGTGCAAAGGGGATGGATCATAAAAGCAGGAAAGTCTTGCTATAGCTATACAGGGTATTGGTGAGGCCACACCTGGAATACTGCGTGCAGTTTTGGTTTCCATATTTATGAAAGGATATACTTGCTTTGGAGGCAGTTCAGAGAAGGTTCACTCGGTTGATTCTGGAGATGAGGGCGTTGACTTATGAGGAAAGGTTGAGTAGGTTGGGCCTCTACTCATTGGAATTCAGAAGAAGGAGAGGTGATCTTATTGAAACGTATAAGATTATGAGGGGGCTTCACAAGGTGGTTGCAGAGAGAATGTTTGTACTGATAAGGGAAACTAGAACTAGAGGGCATGATCTTAGAATGAAGGGCCGCCCATGTAAAACTGAGATGAGGAGGAATTTCTTCTCTCAGAGGGTTGTAAATCTGTGGAATTCGCTGCCTCAGAGAGCTGTGGAAGCTGGGACATTGAATAAATTTAATACAGAAATAGACAGTTTCTTAAACGATAAGGGGATAAGGGGTTATGGGGAGCGGGCGGTGAAGTGGATCTGAGTCCATGATCGGATCAGCCATGATCGTATTAAATGGCGGAGCAGGCTCGAGGGTGGTATGGCCTACTCCTGTTCCTATTTCTTATGTTCTTATGTTCTTATACTCCATCTGCCAAATTTTTGCCCACTCACTTATCTTGTCTATAGCCCTTTGTAGACTCTTTGTGTCCCCTTCACAACTTTGTAGGTGGGAAAGGGCAGAAAACATTAGTGTGTGTTGTGTACAGACCACCAAACAGTAGTAGTGAGGTTGGTGATGACATCAAACAGGAAATTAGGGATGCGTGCAATAAAGGTACAGCGGTTATCAAGAGGGACTTTAATCTACATATAGATTGGGCTAACCAAACTGGTAGCAATACTGTGGAGGAGGATTTCCTGGAGTGTATAAGGCATGGTTTTCTAGACCAATATGTCGAGGAACCAACTAGAGAGCAGGCCATCCTAGACTGGGTGATGTGTAACGAGAGAGGATTAATTAGCAATCTTTTCGTGCGAGGCCCCTTGGGGAAGAGTGACCATAATATGGTAGAATTCTTCATTAAGATGGAGAGCGACATAGTTAATTCAGAGACTAGGGTCTTGAACTTAAAGAAAGGTAACTTCCGTGGTATGAGGCGTGAATTGGCTGGGGTAGTTTGGCGAATGATACTTAAAGGGTTGACGGTGGCTAGTTAATGGCAGACATTTAAAGATCACATGGATAAACTACAACAATTGTACATCTCTGTCTGGCATAAAAATAAAACGGGGAAGGTGGCTCAACAGTGACTAACAAGGGCAATTAGGGATAGTGTTAAATCCAAGGAAGAGGCATATAAATTGGCCAGAAAAAGCAGCAAACCTGAGGACTGGGAGAAATTTAGATTTTAGCAGAGGAGGATTAAGGGTTTAATAAGGAATGGGAAAATAAAGTATGAGAGTAAGCTTACAGGGAACATAAAAACTGACTGCAAAAGCTTCTATAAATATGGGAAAAGAAAAGGATTAGTGAAGACTAATGTAGGTCCCTTACAATCAGAATCAGGTGAATTCACAATGGGGAAGAAGGAAATGGCAGACCAATTGAACAAATACTTTGGTTCTGTCTTCACTAAGGAAGACACGAATAACCTTCCGAGAATACTAGGGAACCGAGGGTCTAGTGAGAAGTAGGAACTGAGGGAACTGAGGGAAATACTTATTAGTCAGGAAATGGTGTTACGGAAATTGATGGGATTGAAGGCCGATAAATCCACAGGGCCTGATAGTCTGCATCCCAGAGTACTTAAGGAAATGGCCCTAGAAATAGTAGATGCATTGGTGGTCATTTTCCAACATTCCATGGACTCTGGATCAGTTCCTATGGACTGGAGCGTAGCTAATATAACCCCACTTTTAAAAAAAGGAGTGAGAGAGAAAACAGGGAATTATAGACCAGTTAGCCTGACATCGGTAGTCGGGAAAATGCTGGAATCAATTATTAAAGATGCAATAGCAGTACATTTGGAAAGCAGTGACAGGATCGGTCCAAGTCAGCATGGATTCATGAAAGGGAAATCATGCTTGACAAATCTAGAATTTTTTGAGGATGTAACTAGTAGAGTGGATGAGGGAGAACCAGTGGATGTGGTGTATTTGGACTTTCAAAAGGTTTTTGACAAGGTCCCACACATGAGATTAGTGTGCAAAATTAAGGCATGTGGTACTGGGGGTAATGTATTGACGTGGATAGAGAACTGATTGGCCGACAGGAAGCAAATAGTGGGAATAAACGGGTCCTTTTCAGAATGGCAGGCAGTGACTAGTGGGGTACCGCAAAGTTCAGTGCTGGGTCCCAGCTATTTACAATATATATTAATGAGTTAGATGAAGGAATTAAATGTAATATCTCCAAGTTTGCAGATGACAATAAACTGGGTGGCAGTGTGAGCTGTGAGGAGGATGCTAAGAGGATGTTGGGTGACTTGGACAGGTTAGGTGAGTGGGCTATGCATGGTAGATGCACTTTGGTGGCAAAAACAGGAAGGCAGATTATTATCTGAATGGTGACAGATTAGTAAAAGGGGAGGTGCAACGAGACCTGGGTGTTATGGTACATCAGTCATTGAAAGTAGGAATGCAGGTACAGCAGGCGGTGAAGAAAGCAAATGGCATGTTGGCCTTCTTGGCGAGCGGATTTGACTATAGGAGCAGGGAGGTCTTACTGCAGTTGTACAGGGCCTTGGTGAGACGACACCTTGGGTATTGTGTGCAATTTCGGTCTCCAAATCTGAGGAAGGACATTCTTGCTATTGAGGGAGTGCAGCGAAGGTTCACCAGACTGATTCCTGGGATGGCAGGACTGACATATGAAGAAAGACTGGTTCGCCTAGGCTTATATTCACTGGAATTTAGAAGAATGAGAGGGGATCTCATAGAAACATATAACATTCTGACGGGATTGGACAGGTTAGATGCAGGAAGAATGTTCCCGATGTTGGGGAAGTCCAGAACCAGGGGTCACAATCTAAGGATAAGGGGTAAGCCATCTAGGACTGAGATGAGGAGAAACTTTTTCACCCAGAGAATTGTGAACCTGTGGAATTCTCTACAACAGAAAGTTGTTGAGTCCATTTTGTTGGCTATATTGAAAAGGACTTTAGATGTGGCCCTTATGGCTAAAGGGATTAGGTGGTATGGAGAGAAGGCAGGAATGGGGTACTGAAGTTGCATGATCAGCCATGATCATATTGAATGGTGGTGCAGGCTCGAAGGGCCGAATAGCCTGCTCCTGCACCTATTTTCTATGTTTCTATGTTTCTATGTATCATCAGCAAATTTTGCTACATTGCACTTGGTCCCTTCATCCAAGTTATTAATATAGATCGTAAATAGTTGAGGCCCCAACACTGATCCCTGTGGCACCCTACTAGTTACAGTTTTCCAACCTGAAAATGACCCAGTTATCCTGACTCTCTGTTTTCTGTTAGTATGCCAATCCTCTGTCCACGCTAATATATAACTGCCAACCCCATGAGCTCTTATCTTGTGCAATAACCTTTTATGTGGCACCTTATTGAATGCTTTCTGGAAATCCAAAAAAACGACATCTACTGGTTCCCCTTTATCCACCCTACTCATTAAATCCTCAAATAACTCCAGCAAATTTGTCAAACATGACTTTCCTTTCATAAAACCATGCTGACACTGCTTGACTGCATTATGATTTTTTTAAATGTCCTGCTACTACCGCCTTAATGGACTCCAGCATTTTCCCAAAGGCAGATCTATAGTTTTGTGCTTTCTGTCTCTCTCTTTCTGTTACATTTGCAGTTCTTCAAACCGCTGGGACCTCTCCAGAATCCAGGCAATTTTGGTATATTACAACCAATGCATCCACTATCTCTGCAGCCATCTCTTTTAAGACCCCAGGATGCAGGCTATCAGGTCCAGGGGACTGCCCACCTTTAGTTCCATTAGTTTTCCTAGTGTTTTTTCTCTAGTGATAGTGATTGTTTTAAGTTCCGCACCCCCCCGCCCCCCCAATAGCCCCTTGATTTTCTATTATTGTGATGTTTTTAGTGTCTTCTCCCGTGAAGACCAATACAAAATATTTGTTCAAAGGTTCCGTCATTTCTCTATTTTCTAGTATTAGTTCTCCAGTCTCATCTTCTAAGGGACCAACATTATGAAGTTCATGAGAGAACACTGCACCAAATCCATGCAGAGAGACATCACATGCTAGCTTGATCTCCTTTGATACATCATAGTGAACTAACATGGTACTCTCTACTAACTGGCTTTTACTCTCTTTAAATGCTGTGTTGCATTCTTCTGACCACTTCCAATGGACCTGCTTTTTCAACAGCTCATTAAGTGAATGTAATACTGTAGCCACATTTGGTAAGAGCTTCCCATAATATTACAAAAGACCCAAAAATGATCTAAGTTCAGTGACATTGTTGGGAGTGGGTGCATTGGTCATGCATCCAGCTTTTTTGTGGTTGGATGTACACCACCTTTATCTATTCTGTGTGCTAAGTACTCCACTGAGTTTTAAAATAACCCTCACTTGCAAGCAGTCACTCATATTCTGTGCTTCTCCAGTCGTTTGAGCACTTCATTCAACACGTTATTATGGATTTGCCTGTTTGGTGCTGAAGTGAGCATGTCATCTAAATAACATACTACCCCTTCAATGTCTTGAAAAATCTGGTTCATCACCCCTTGGAATATGGTGGGGGTGGAAGACACTCCAAATCATAGCCTATTAAATTGATATAGGCCTTGATGAGTATTTATAGTCAAGCATGATTGTTCAATTTTCTGCTTGACTGCGTATGGTGGATTGCAGTAAACTCGTCTAGCTTCCTTCTGTACTTTGACACTCACTTTGAAGTCTTGGATCAGACTATCTGTTTCACGGAACACCTTCGGATATTGCTTGATGACGTCATCTTTTGATGCAAACTCCGTTTCTACAAAAAAATTCTCGTTCCAATCCAGCTTCAGTGATCCCATCCAATTTCTACCTATCAAGACAGGCTTGTCTCCTGCCACTACTATGGGAGGCAAGCTCTGAAACTGATCCTTGTATTTCGCCGGTATGGTGATATATCCTAGAACAGGGATTTGTTCTCCTGTGTAACCTCGCAGCTCTATCTTCAATTTCTCCAGTGAAAAATCACACAACTTGTCGAGATATAGAGATTCTGGTACTACACTCATGGATACACCAGTGTCAATTTCCATGGGTACCTTGGTTCCTGCAATGTCTACTTGGATGACAATACTTCACAAATCACTGTTAGATACCTTCGCGGTCCTGATGATGTTTATCTCCAGAACCTCCTCATCCTGTTGCTTCCCTTCAATGCTATATAGCATCTGGAAATTTCTACTTCTAGCATTGAAAATCAGTTTACTCTTCAGTTGGAATGCCCTTGTAAGATGCCCAGTTTTCTTACAGAAGAAAGGTTCTGCCTTCACATATGGACAGCTTTGAGCAATGTTTTGTCCCAGGCATCCACAGCACAACTTCAATGTACTGTTACCTTGGCCAGTTGCTGAGGCCTTGGGGCCCAACTGCCTTTTACTTTTAACCTGCAGGCAATTCACCTCGGTTGTCTGATGACTGGAAATGGTGCGAAATTCTCAGGTGTATTGGTCGGCCATATCCATCAACATAGCTGTCTGACAAGATAAATCAAATGTCAAGTTATGGGTTGTCAACAATTTTCTTTTGATTGCTTCATTTTTCATCCCACAAACAAAACAATCATACAATGCTCGGTCCTGAAAGTTTCCAAAATGACAGTGAATGGATAGCTGTTTTAAAGCTACAATGCAGTTACTGATACTCCCATAAATTAATTGATCTCGTATTGCAAAATGATAACTTTCAGCAATTTCCAGGGGCTCAGGACTGTAGTGCTGTTCGAACTTGGTTAGAATCTCTGTCAGTGATGTGTCATTTGGCTTGACAAGAAAAAGCAAATTTTTCAGGGTTTCCTACACCTCAGGGCCTGCTTCGGTCAAGAAAATAGTTAATTTTCTTTCTAAAATCACCCGGTTATGGTTTTCAGCATCAGTTACTTCGACAATACTATTTGCGGTGAAAAACATTTCTAGTCACTCCACATACACTCTGAATGTCTCTCGGGCATGATGGAACTCACCCAAGTGCCTTATAATCCCCATAGGCGTGGCCATCGTGACTCTGGCAGTTCAGCTAAGTGTGCTTGAAATTTACCTTGGATTTTTAGCTGTTCTGCAAACCAAAGAACCTCTCAAAGTCACTCTGTTTGTTGGCTGGATCATCCACCAACAAAAATTTCAGGTAGCAAATCCAATTATCCCATGCTCGTGGCCAAATGTAATATATTCTTACTACATCACTAACACAGCAAACACACAAGATGGCTCGAACTGTTACCCTTTTATTATCTGCAGCAGTAGTTGTATTACAGCAGTAGTCCACTAGGTGGAGCAGTAGTCCACTAGGTGGAGCTCTATTGCAATCGGTTAATAATATTGACCTCAATATCTGGTATATAATAACTGTTTAACATTAAGATGCTACTAGTTGTATTACTCTAGGTTGTTAATAAATAAATATTAGTTCATGGTTTTATGGTCTGACTACTGTTTTAATGACTTTAGCAAGAAGAGGTTAACTCATTCATAGAAACATAGAAACATAGAAAATAGGTGCAGGAATAGGCCATTCGGCCCTTCGAGACTCCACCGCCATTCAATAAGATCATGGCTGATCGTTCCTTCAGTACCTCTTTCCTGCTTTCTCTCCATACTCCTTGATCCCTTGAACCGTAAGGGCCATATCTAACTCCCTCTTGAATATATCCAATGAACTGGCATCAACAACTCTCTGCGGCAGGGAATTCCATAGGTCAACAACTCTCTGAGTGAAGAAGTTTCTCCTCATCTCAGTCCTAAATGGCCTCCCCCTTATCCTAAGACTATGTCCCCTGCTTCTGGACTTCCCCAACATCGAGAACATTCTTCCCGCATCTAACCTGTCCAACCCTGTCAGAATCTTATATGTTTCTATGAGGTCCCCTCCCATCCTTCTAAACACCAGTGAATAAAGGCCCAGTTGATCCAGTCTCTCCACATATGACAGCCCAGCCATCCCGGGAATCAGTCTGGTGAACCTTCGCTGCACTCCCTCAATGGCAAGGACGTCCTTCTTCAGACTAGGAGACCAAAACTGAACACAATATTCCAGGTGAGGCCTCATTAAGGCCCTGTACAACTGCAGTAACACCTCCCTGCTCCTGTATTCAAATCCCCTAGGTATGAAGGCCAACATAAAATTTGCCTTCTTTACCGCCTGCTGTACCTGTGTACCCACTTTCAGTGACTGATGAACCATGACACCAAGATCTTGTTGCACCTCCCCTTTTCCTAATCTGCCACCATTCAGATAGTATTCTGCCTTTGTGTTTTTGCCCCCAAAATGGATAATCTCTCATTTATCCACATTATACTGCATCTGCCATGTATTTGCCCACTCACCTAATCTGTCCAAATCACTCTGCAGCCTCTTAGCATCCTCCTCACATCTCACACCGCCACCCAGATTAGCGTCATCCGCAAATTTAGAGATATTACACTCAATTCCTTCATCCAAATCATTAATGTATATTGTAAAGAGCTGGGGTCCCAGCACTGAGCCCTGCGGCATCCCACTCGTAACTGCCTGCCATTCTGAAAAGGACCTGTTTATCCCAACTCTCTGCTTCCTGTCTGCCAACCAGTTCTCTATCCACATCAGTACATTACCTCCAATACCATGTGCTTTGATTTTGGACACCAATCTCTTGTGCGGGACCTTGTCAAAAGCCTTGTGAAAGTCCAAATACACCACACCCACTTGTTCTCCCTTGTCCACTCTACTAGTTACATCCTCAAACAATTCCAGAATATTCGTCAAGCATGATTCTCCTTTCATAAATCCATGCTGACTCGGTCCGATCCTGTCACTGCTTTCCTAATGGGCTGCTATTTCATCCTTAATAATTGATTCCAGCATTTTCCCCACTACTGATGTCAGGCTAACCAGTCTATAATTACCCGCTTTCTCTCTCCCTCCTTTTTTAAAAAGTGATGTTACATTAGCTACCCTCCAGTCCATAGGAACTGATCCAGAGTCGATAGATTGTTGGAAAATGATCACCAATACATCCACTATTTCTAGAGCCACTTCATTAAGTACTCTGGGATGCAGACTATCAGGACCCAGGGATTTATCGGCCTTTAATCCCATCAATTTCCCTAACACAATTTCTTGCCTAATAAGGATATCTTTCAGTTCCTCATTCTCACTAGACCCACTGTCCCCTAATACATTCGGAAGGTTATTTGTATCTTCCTTTGTGAAGACAGAACCGAAGTATTGGTTCAATTGGGCTGCCATTTATTTGTTTCCCATTATAAATTCATCTGAATCCGACTGTAAGGGACCTACGTTTGTCTTTACTAATCTTTTTCTCTTCACATATTTATAGAAGCGTTTGCAGTCAGTTTTTATGTTCCCTGCAAGCTTCCTCTTGTACTCTATTTTCCCCTTCTTAATTAAACCCTTAGTCCTCCTCTGTTGAATTCTAAATTTCTCTCAGTCCTCAGGTTTGTTGCTTTTTCTAGCCAATTTATATGCCTCTTCCTTGGTTTTAACACTATCCTTAATTTCCCTTGTTAGCCATGGTTGAGCCACCTTCCCAGTTTTATTTTTACTCCAGACAGGGATGTACAATTGCTGAAGTTCATCCATGTGATCTTTAAATGTTTGCCATTGCTTATCCACCGTCAACCCTTTAAGTATCCTCTGCCATTCTATTCTAGCCAATTCACACCTCATACCATTTAAGTTACCTTTCCTTAAGTTCAGGACCCTAGTTTCCGAATTAACTTTGTCACTCTCCATCATAATAAGGAATTCTACCATATTATGGTCACTTTTCCCCAAAGGGCCTTGCACAACAAGATTGCTAATTATTCCCTTATCATTACACATCACCCAGTCTAGGATGGCCAGCTCCCTAGTTGGTTCCTCAACATATTGGTTTAGAAAACCATCCCTAATACACTCCAGGAAATCCTCCTCCACCGCATTGCTACCAGTTAGGTTAGTCCAATCTATATGTAGATTAAAGTCGCCCATGATTACTGCTGTACCTTTATTGCACACATCCCTTATTTCTTGTTTGATGCTGTCCCCAACCTCACTACTACTATTTGGTGGTCTATACACAACTCCCACTAGCATTTTCTGCACTTTGGAATTCCGTAGCTCCACCCATACCGATTCCACATCATCCAGGCTGATGTCCTTCCTTGCAATTGCATTGATTTCCTCTTTAACCAGCAACACCACCCCGCCTCCTTTTTCTTTCTGTCAATCCTTCCTAAATGCTGAATATCCTTGGATGTTGAGTTCCCAGCCTTGGTCATCCTGGAGCCATGTCTCCGTGATGCCAATCACATTGTATCCGTTAACTGCTATCTGCGCAGTTAATTCATCCATCTTATTCTGAATACTCCTCGCATTGAGGCACAGAGCCTTCAGGCTTGTCTTTTTAACACACTTTGCCCCTTTTGAATCTTGCTGTAATGTGGCCCTTTTTGCTTTTTGCCTTGGGTTTCTCTGCCCTCCAGTTTTACTCTACTCCTTTCTATCTTTTGCTTCTGTCCCCCTTCTATTTCCCTCTGTCTCCCTGCATAGGTTCCCATCCCCCTGCCATATTAGTTTAACTCCTCCCCAACAGCACTAGCAAACAGTCCCCCTAGGACATTGGTTCCGATCCTGCCCAGGTGCAGACCGTCCGGTTTGTACTGGTCCCACCTTCCCCAGAAATGGTTCCAACGTCCCAGGAATTTGAATCCCTCCCTTCTGCACCATTTCTCAAGCCACATATTCATCTGAGCTATCCTGCGATTCCTACTCTGACTAGCATGTGGCACTGGTAGCAATCCTGAGATTACTACTTTTGAGGTCCTACTTGTTAATTTAGCTCCTAACTCCCTAAATTCGTCTTGTAGGACCTCATCCCGTTTTTTACTTATAACGTTGGTACCTATATGCATCACAACAACTGGCTGTTCACCCTCCCTTTTCAGAATGTTCTGCACCCGCTCCGAGCCATCCTTGACCTTTGCACCAGGGAGGCAACATACCATCCTGGAGTCTCGGTTGCGGCCGCAGAAACGCCTATCTATTCCCCTTACAATTGAATCCCCTATCACTATCGCTCTCCCACTCTTTTTCCTGCCCTCCTGTGCAGCAGAGCCAGCCACGGTACCATGAACATGGCTGCTGCTACTTTCCCCTGATGAGTCATCTCCCCTCAACAGTACCCAAAGTGGTGTATCTGTTTTGCAGGCAGATGATCGCAGGGGACCCCTGCACTACCTTTCCTGCACTGCTCTTCCTGTTGGTCTTCCATTCCCTATCTGGCTGTGGACCCTTTACCTGTGGTAAGACCAACTCACTAAACGTGCTATTCACGTCATTCTCAGCATCATGCATGCTCCAGAGTGAATCCACCCGTAGCTCCAGCTCCGCAACGCAGTCCATCAGGAGCTGGAGGCGGACACACTTCCCGCACACGTAGTGTCCGCTGGAGGTGGACACACTTCCCACACACGTAGTCGTCAGGGACACTGGAAGTGTTCCTGACTTCCCACATAGTACAGGAGGAGCATATCACGTGTCCGAGCTCTCCTGCCATGACTTAACCCTTAGGTACACTTAAATTGGCAACAACAATGCTAAAAGTTAATTACTGATATATATATAAGGACGGGAGAGTGGAGAGCACCAGTTCCAACTGTCGCAGGAGAGGGAGGGTGTGTTTTAATACATTCACTCAGTATGTGTTTTAATAAGGCGTCAGTGGTGTAAATATTTGAACCAGTTGATGTACGATGGTTTGAGCAAGCCAAATTCATGCATCTGGCAGTTCACTAGATAGGGGACAGTGAATTTGCAGGTGGTAAAGTGGTTATGAATTTGTCTGGTGGCTTTGTTTAATATCTCTTACAAGTTAACCACTATGACTATACTTCAAAAGTACTTCATTGGCTGTAAAGCACTATGGGATGTCCGTGATCGTGAAAGGTGCGTCTTTCTTTCTTTTTTTGCCACCTCTCCTCCCTGAACTTATCATCCTCTTCTTAAAAACAGAAACAATGGAATTCCAGTCTTTATTTAAAAGGTTGTTCTAACTGTTAGAAATAGCAGTGCCTACCTTTCAATCCAGATAACTCAGCATTGCAGTGTAACGAAAGTCACTGTCAGTCTTCAAAGTCCATCAGGAAAGGTATGTTCTGTGGCACTGTCATTATCCTTTCCCACCTCTGGCTACCGTACTGGTCCCAACACCACTGCTTTTATACCGGAGACGCTTTCTGGAGGTAGGAACTCAGCCTGTACCTACGTGCAAAGCGGGGAGAGGGGTGGGCTCAGCTCAGGCAGACCCAGGTTATGGTAGGGTTCGAGAACAAAATTTGAAGTGGCCATATTTTTGGAGCTGAAGACCACCCTTCCATTTCCTTTGGGAGATCACCTATGTACCAACCAAATTTAGTCAGGTTTGTCCAGGAAAATCCAGGGCACAATTTAAGAACATACGAAAAATGACAGACAGGTAAAGATCCTCTGATCCTTTCAGCCTGTCCCACATAATTACGATACCTTGTGTATCACAATATACACTCTCCATCCCACCCGATATCATGTCTTCTTCTTAGGCAGTCCCTCGGTATCAAGGATGACTTGCTTCCACACTAAAATTGAGTTCTCGGGTGACTGGAGAGTCCAATGAGGGACCTACAGTCTTTGTCACAGATGGGGCAGATGGTGGTTGAAGGAACTGGTGGGTGGGGTGCCTTGGTTGCAGCACGCTCCTTTTGCTGTCTACGCTTGGCTTCAGTTTGCTCTTGGCACTCAAGGTGTTCAGCGGCCTTCTCGGATGCTTTTTCTCCACTTTGAGCGGTCTTGGGTCAGGGATTCCCAGATGTTGGTGGGGATGTTGCACTTTTTCAAGGAGGCTTTGAGGGTGTCTTTGAAGCATTTCCTCTGGCCACCTTGGACTCACTTGCTGTGTTCAAGCTCTGAGTAGAGTGCTTGTTTTGGGAGTCTCCTGTCAGACATGCTGACAATGTGACCAATCCAACGGAGGTGGTCGAGCGTGGTCAGTGCTTCGATGATGGGGATGTTGGCCTAAGCAAGGACACTGACATTGGTACACCTATCCTGCCAATGGATTTGCAGGATCCTGCGAAGGCAGCGCTGGTGGTACTTCTCCAGTGTTTTGAGGTGCCTTCTGTATATAGTCCATGTTTCTGTGCCATACAGGAGGGCGGGTATCACTACTGCTCTGTAGACCATGAGCTTGGTGCCGGGTTTGAGGTCCTGGTCTTCAAACACTCGCTTCCTCAGGCGACCGAAGGCTGCACTGGCACACTGAAGGTGGTGTTGGACCTCATTGTCGATGTCTGCTCTTTTTGACATTAGGCTATTCGGCTCTCAGTATGGAAACTGGTCCATGTTGTCCAAGGCCGTGGATTTTGATTAGTGGGGGAGGGGGGGGGGGCAGTGCTATGTGGTGGGGCAGCTTGGTAGAGGACCTTCGTCTTATGGATGTTTAGTGTAAGGCCTATGCTCTCATACGCCTCGGTGAAGGTGTTGACGATGGCTTGGAGTTCGGCCTCCAAGTGTGCGCAGATGCAAGCATCGTCTGCGTACTGCAATTCAATGACAGAGGATGGGGCGACCTTGGATCTGGCCTGGAGGCGGTGGAGGTTGAACAGATTCCTGTTTAGCACCCGGTATCATGTAATCTCCTGGGAGAGGCAAAATACCAAGCCAGTTTGAGGAAGTGAGTAATATGAATCCTGGGGCACGTTTTGCACCCGATGTCAGTAGCAAATGTTCTCAGACTTGGCATAGTGCAATCGGATACAGAGAAAAGCTTCCTCTGCCTCAATAATGTACCCCAACCTCAGCCTTAGAAGGGCATTCCTTTCACTAGCTACACAGCCATTCCTTTTTAGTTCCCCAGTATGCGACTTTCAATGTTATGCTAATCAGTGTCTGATTATGGGCAATTTTTTGCTTGACGAATCATGCTACATGGAAAACTTAGGAGAAAACTTAAAGAACGAATAGGCTTTCATCCTATGAATCTGGGTGGGGTTGAATATAAGGCCCATCGATTCCAACTCACCATTATCCCCAAAGCACAAATATTTCATCCACTCCTTGATGAAGAAGTTTTATGTGTATTAATAGCTAATAATATTTGTAAATGTATTATTTCCTAATAATATTTGTACATGTGGGGTGAGTGTTTGGATTCTGTGGGACCTAAAAAGCTAATAGTGAATTTCTGTTAAAATAATACATCAGAACTCAATTGAAACAAAAATTATGCAAGCGGTATGTGTTGTGTACTTTTTCAGAGCAGATTGGGTTCAGTCATTGGCTCCGTTTTATGGCAATCCAGAGAGACCAATATTTGAAGGTCAGTTGCAGCATCATGGTCTCTCCACAGTTAACGCTACTAATGACTAAACATAATGGTCAGCACTTTTAACAAGGTTGAATGGATGGTGAGATGTAGATTAGAAATGTACTCATGAGACTAAACAGAGTGTAACTGTGAACGTGTGTGTCAGGATACCCAGCTTTGGCAACACATAAGATAATAATGAATGAAAGAAAAATGTTAGGTGCAGTAATTGTATGACCTGTATGTTGTATATTGTATAATGCATGATAGAATTCTATGCCCCAGGCAGATAAATTAGGCTGCACTAACTGTACTTCCTGAACAAAGAAAGCTAAAATTATCATAGCCTATACTTACTGTACTCCCTGAACAAAGGATGCTAGACTTATTGTAGAATCAGAGAATCATAGAAATTTATGGCACTGAAGGAGGCCTTTTGGCCCATCATGTCTGTGTCGGCTGAAAAAGAGCTTTGCAGCCTAATCCCACTTTCCAGCTCTTGGTCCGTAGCCTTGCAGGTTACAGCACTTCAAGTGCATATCCAAGTACTTTTTAAATGCAGTGAGGGTTTTTGCCTCTCCCACCCTTTCAGGCAGTGCATTCAGATCCCTAGCACCCTCTGGGTAAAATGATTTCTTTTCAATCCCCTCAAATCCTTCCACCAATTACTTTAAATCTATGCCCTCTGGTTATTGACCTCACTGCTATGGAAAATACGTCCTTTCTATCCACTCTATCTCAGCCCCTCATAATTTTATACATCTCAATTAAGTCTCCCCTCAGCTTCCTCTGCTCCAAAGAAAACAAACCCAGCCTATCCAATCTTTCCTCATAGCTGAAATTCTCAATTTCCTGGCAACATCCTCGTAAATCTCCTCTGTGTCCTCTCTAGTGCAATCACAACTTTGCTGTAACATGGTGACCAGAACTGTACGCTGTGCTCTAGCTGTGGCTTAATTAAGTGTGTTAGACAGTTCAAGCATAACCTTCCTGCTCTTATATTCTATGCCTCCACTAAATAATCCAATAAGGACAATAAGCCTACACTTATTGTACTTCCTGAACAAAGGAAGTCAGGATCTGAATATCAGAATTGTTAACTTGTTAACTGATCTGATGTGCATTATAATGCTCAGGTTTAATGCACGGGGAAGCATTTAATGGGTGGACCAATAGGGTGAGTAAATGAGTGAACTATTGGTCATGCTAGGTTGATGGGTACGACAGGTTGGACCTCTCTGGCCCGGCACCCTTGGGACCTGACTGGTGCTGGATCAGAGAATTTTCCAAACCATGGGAGATGGCGGCAAAGCACTCTCTGGTGAGCCTGTATTGTTCACTATGTAAGTTAATAGCGGCTCCTCGTATCCATTATCTGGCTATGGGGTTCTCAACCAGAGATCCACAGCCACCTCGGGGTTCGCCTTAAATAACGACCAGGATTTTTTTTAAAGGAAAATTGCAAGGTGGGATCGAGCTGAAAGAACTGGCGGCTCCGGCCCAGACCTGTTTCCCCCCCCGCCCACCATCTGCATAATGACGGCGGCTGCTGCCATTGACCCCAGGTGCGTAACTATGACTCGGATTCCCTGTCCAGTAAATACCCAAGGCCACTTTGCCCAAGCGGGAAATCTTCAGCCGCAGGCCCAGTAAGGAGGCCGAATCCAATCTCATCAGACTTCCAGAAGGGTAGATTTTGACTCTCCGGGCTACGGCTCGCCTCTGCATGGACTGAACTTTCAAACCTGGTCGCCTCTCTATCTCCAACGACTTCTGGTTAATGGTTTACCCAGCCTGGAACTTAGAGCTAGATTTTACACTTTTGTGTTTATCGCCCAAACATGGGCGTTATTTCTGGCGTGGGCGGTAAAAATGGGTTTACAGATCGTCGGCTGCTCGTCCATTCTCAAAGTACCTAGTTACCATAATTGAAATTGGGCATTACCACGAGCGATATGACATGAGCAGCAGCGTTAAATCTCGCTGACTCTCTGCCGTAAAGTGTCACCGTCCTTAGCCATGGCATGGCAACATTCAATTCCCGCAATTCAGGAGGTCAAGGGTCATCATGACATGTGCAGAAGAGGAGACAGAGAGCGAGGGAGCTGAGAGGTACTGAAGGCGTGTCTGGGTGTGGTGTGGCTGCTTTGGGAGGAAGGAGGGAGACTAAAGAGCTTTACAGCAAATAGCGAAACAAAAATTAGCTGTTACTAGCCATATATTTGCCCGAATTTGGCCTATAATGCAGGGAGAGGAGGCGTCATCACAGCGCGCTGTGGAGACTGACGCTGGAGAGAGCAGTGAGGTGGGAGAGGAGCACATTGGAGGGCGCAAAAGAGCGAGGAGGTTCTCAGATGAGGCAAATGCCTCCCTCTTGCAGGTGGTCAAGTTACGCTGGGGTGATGTACATAAGAATTAGGAACAGGAGTAGATCATCTAGCCCCTTGAGCCTGCTCCGCCATTCAATAAGACCATGGCTGATCTGGCCGTGGACTCAGCTCCACTTACCCGCCCTCTCCCCGTAACCCTTAATTCCTTTATTGGTTAAAAATCTATCTATCTGTGACTTGAAAACATTCAATGAGCTAGCCTCAACTGCTTCCTTGGGCAGAGAATTCCACAGATTCACAACCTTCTGGGAGAAAAATTCCTTCTCAACTCAGTTTTAAATTGGCTCC
The DNA here is from genome assembly GCF_044704955.1 of Pristiophorus japonicus. Classification (NCBI taxonomy): domain Eukaryota; kingdom Metazoa; phylum Chordata; class Chondrichthyes; family Pristiophoridae; genus Pristiophorus; species Pristiophorus japonicus. The sequence continues at coordinate 278,643,518 of NC_091980.1, read as the reverse complement.
CCCGTATTTTGAGGCTGTGCCCCCTAGTTCTAGCCTCCCCTACCAGTGGAAACAACCTCTCTGCCTCTATCTTGTCTATCCCTTTCATGATTTTAAATGTTTCTATAAGATCAGCTCTCATCCTTCTGAACTCCAACAAGTAAAGACCCAGTCTCCTCAATCTATCATCATAAGGTAACCCCCTCATCTCCGGAATCAGCCTAGTGAATCCTCTCTGTACCCCCTCCAAAGCCAGTATATCCTTCCTTAAGTAAGGTGACCAAAACTGCACGCAGTACTCCAGGTGCGGCCTTACCAATACCTCATACAGTTGCAGCAACACCTCCTTGCTTTTGTACTCCATCCCTCTCGCAATGAAGGCCAACATTCCATTCGCCTTCCTGATTACCTGCTGCATCTGCAAACTAACTTTTTGGGATTCATGCACAAGGACCCCCAGGTCCCTCTGCACTGCAGCATGTTGTAATTTCTCCCCATTCAAATAATATTCCCTTTTACTGTTTTTTTCCCCAAGGTGGATGACCTCACACTTTCCGACATTGTATTCCATCTGCCAAACCTTAGCCCATTCGCTTAACCTATCTAAATCTCTTTGCAGCCTCTCTGTGTCCTCTACACAACCCGCTTTCCCACTAATCTTTGTGTCATCTGCAAATTTTGTTACACTACACTCTGTCCCCTCTTCCAGGTCATCTATGTATATTGTAAACAGTTGTGGTCCCAGCACCGATCCCTGTGGCACACCACTAACCACCGATTTCCAACCCGAAAAGGACCCATTTATCCCGACTCTCTGCTTTCTGTTCGCCAGCCAATTCTCTATCCATGCTAATACATTTCCTCTGTCTCTGTCTCCGCGTACCACTATCTTCCGCAGTAACCTTTTGTGTGGCACCTTATCAAATGCCTTTTGGAAATCTAAATACACCACATCCATCGGTACACCTCTATCCACCATGCTCGTTATATCCTCAAAGAATTCTAGTAAATTAGTTAAACATGATTTCCCCTTCATGAATCCATGCTGCGTCTGCTTGATTGCACTATTCCTATCTAGATGTCCCGCTATTTCTTCTTTAATGATAGTTTCAAGCATTTTCCCCACTACAGATGTTAAACTAACTGGCCTATAGTTACCTGCCTTTTGTCTGCCCCCTTTTTTAAACAGAGACGTTACATTAGCTGCTTTCCAATCCGCTGGTACCTCCCCAGAGTCCAGAGAATTCTGGTAAATTATAACGAATGCATCTGCTATAACTTCCGCCATCTCTTTTAATACCCTGGGATGCATTTCATCAGGACCAGGGGACTTGTCTACCTTGAGTCCCATTAGCCTGTCCAGCACTACACCCCTAGTGATAGTGATTGTCTCAAGGTCCTCCCTTCCCACATTCCCGTGACCAGCAATTTTTGGCATGGTTTTTGTGTCTTCCACTGTGAAGACCGAAGAAAAATAATTGTTTAAGGTCTCAGCCATTTCCATATTTCCAATTATTAAATCCCCCTTCTCATCTTCTAAGGGACCAACATTTACTTTAGTCACTCTTTTCCGTTTTATATATCTGTAAAAGCTTTTACTATCTGTTTTTATGTGTTGCGCAAGTTTACCTTCGAAATCTATCTTTCCTTTCTTTAATGCTTTTTTAGTCATTCTTTGCTGTTGTTTAAAATTTTCCCTATCCCCTAGTTTCCCATTAACCTTGGCCACCTTATATGCATTGGTCTTTGATTTGATACTCTCCTTTATTTCCTTGGTTATCCACGGCTGGTTATCCCTTCTCTTACCACCCTTCTTTTTCACTGGAATATATTTTTGTTGCGCACTGTGAAAGAGCTCCTTAAAAGTCCTCCACTGTTCCTCAATTGTGCCACCGTTTATTCTGTGTTTCCAGTCTACTTAAGCCAACTCTGTCCTCATCCCACTGTAGTCCCCTTTGTTTAAGCATAGTACGCTCGTTTCTGACACAACTTCCTCACCGTCAATCTGTATTACAAATTCAATCATACTGTGATCACTCATTCCGAGAGGATCTTTTACGAGGAGATCGTTTATTTTTCCTGTGTCATTACACAGGACCAGATCTAAGATAGCTTGCTCCCTTGTGGGTTCTGTTACATACTGTTCTAAGAAACAATCCCGTATGCATTCTATGAATTCCTCCTCCAGGCTACCCCGTGCGATTTGAGTTGACCAATCGATATGTAGGTTAAAATCCCCCATAACTACTGCCGTTTCTTTTTCACATGCCTCCATTATTCCCTTGATTATTGCCCGCCCCACCATGAAGTTATTATTTGGGAGCCTATAAACTACGCCCACCAGTGACTTTTTCTCCTTACTATCTCTAATCTCCACCCACAATGATTCAACATTTTGTTCATTAGAGTCAATATCGTCTCTCACAACTGCCCTGATATCATCCTTTATTAACAGAGCTAACCCATCTCCTTTCCCTTCTTGCCTATCTTTCCGAATCGTCAGATAGTCAGATACCCTGTATGTTTAATTCTGTAATGGCCACCAAATCATACCCATTTGTAATGATTTGTGCCGTCAACTCATTTACTTTATTTTGAATGCTGCGTGCATTTAGGTAGAGTGTTTTAATCCTGGTTTTTAAACCATGATTTTTAGTTTTGACCCCTCCTGCAGCCCCTTTATATTCAGTGGCCCTTTTTGTTTTTTGCCTTGGGTTTCTCTGCCCTCCACTTTTACTCATCTCCTTTCTGTCTTTTGCTTTTGTCTCCTTTTTGTTTCCCTCTGTCTCCCTGCATTGGTTCCCATCCCCCTGCCATATTAGTTTAACTCCTCCCCAACAGCACTAGCAAATACTCCCCCTAGGACATTGGTTCCGGTCCTGCCCAGGTGCAGACCGTCCGGTTTGTACTGGTCCCACCTCCCCCAGAACCGGTTCCAATGCCCCAGGAATTTGAATCCCTCCCTGCTGCACCACTGCTCAAGCCACGTATTCATCTGTGCTATCCTGCGATTCCTACTCTGGCTAGCACGTGGCACTGGTAGCAATCCCGAGATTACTACTTTTGAGGTCCTACTTTTTAATTTAGCTCCTAGCTCCTTAAATTCGTCTCGTAGAACCTCATCCCTTTTTTTACCTATGTCGTTGGTACCAATGTGCACCACGACAACTGGCTGTTCACCCTCCCTTACAGAATGTCCTGCACCCGCTCCAAGACATCCTTGACCCTTGCACCAGGGAGGCAACATACCATCCTGGAGTCTCGCTTGCGGCCGCAGAAACGCCTATCTATTCCCCTTACAATTGAATCCCCTATCACTATCGCTCTCCCACTCTTTTTCCTGCCCTCCTGTGCAACAGAGCCAGCCACGGTGCCATGAACTTGGCTGCTGTTGCCCTCCCCTGATGAGTCATCCCCCTCAACAGTACTCAAAGCAGTGTATCTGTTTTGCAGAGGGATGACCGCAGGAGACCCCTGCACTACCTTCCTTGCACTGCTTTTCCTGCTGGTCTTCCATTCCCTAGCTGGCTGTGGACCCTTCACCTGCGATAAGACCAACTCGCTACACGTGCTTCTCACGTCATTCTCAGCATCATGGATGCTCCAAAATGAATCCACCCTCAGCTCCAATTCCGCAACACGGTCCATCAGGAGCTGGAGGCGGATACACTTCCCGCAGTGTCCCTGAGTTCCCACATGGTACAGGAGGAGCATATCACGTGACCGAGCTCTCCTGCCATGACTTAACCCTTAGATAACCTTAAATTGACAACAACAATGTTAACAGGTTACTTACTGATATAAAAAATAAAAAGAAAAGCTACTCACCAATCACCAGCCAATCACTTACCCCCTTGGCTGTGAAGTCACCTTTTGATTTCTTTCTACTTCTTTTTTGCCTTCTCTCCCCGCTGCAGCTGCACAAGTACGCCTCTCGCTGCCCCCGCCTCTCGCTGCCGCTGGGCCTTTTATAGGCCTCACCAACCATGAACTCCCGCCTCTCGGACTGCCGCCACCTCTCGCTGCTGCTGGGCCTTTTATAGGCCTCACCAACCATGAACTCCCGCCTCTCGGACTGCTGCCGCCTCTTGCTGCTGCTGGGCCTTTTATAGGCCTCACCAACCATGAACTCCCGCCTCTCGGACTGCTGCCGCCTCTTGCTGCTGCTGGGCCTTTTATAGGCCTCACCAAACACGAACTCCCGCCTTTCGGACTGCCGCCGCCTCTCGCTGCCGCTGGGCCTTTTATAGACCTCACCAACCATGAACTCCTGCCTCTCGGACTGCCGCCACCTCTCGCTGCCGCTGTGACACAGGGTAGGTGTGGGAAGCACACCCCAAAGGCCTACCAGAAGATATGGCCCGAGATAGCAGAGGTGGTCTCGTTGGCGACCAGCGAGGTGCGTGAGGGTAACCAATGCCGCAAACGATGAAACGACCTTGTGGGATTCGCAAGAGTAAGTATTACATTTATTTACATGTACTTATTTATTTATATAATTTGATTTGCAACAGTCATGAGTGACTATCAGCAGATGTGAGGTCTTTACCGGGAATGTTTTACTCAAAGCCTGCGGTCACGCTGCATGTCTTTAGGTAAAGAATGATATATCATAATAAGCACGAATAAATCTGTCGGTTATGTGTTGTCTCAGTCTCTGTGACAGAACCTAGCAATGATATCATGCAATGATCTCATGCCATGTCTTCCTTTCACCTTTTACAGAAGAAGCTATCGATGATGAGATCCGTGCCGAGGCGAACGGGTGGGGGGCCACCAGTCCCCTGCGACATCAATGAGTTGGAGAAGCGGATGCTCGCACTTGTGGGGAAGCACACCCGGACAGCCATGGATGCATCTGCAGACCCTGAAGCGATGCCACGTGAGTAAGGCTTACACCATTGCGTGATGTAAAGTCAATAGGTGCCACACCCACTCATATCCGAACAATCATATAGGACAGATGATTTCTAAAATGTCACAGAAATAATGCTGGCCTAATGATAATCATTGCAAAGCAAACGTGTTGATGGTCATGCTGTGTGATGATTTTGAGAGCACTAGTGCTTTTGTTGTGCATATGCTGTGTGTAGTGCTGGACTCACCTTGTGACTCTAGCACCCGCTTCTCCTCTAATAACCTCTTTTGTGTTTTGCAGCTCAGCCAGCAGCACGGCCCCAAACAAGACCACAGAGGTGAGAAGGTGGGGGCGCGGGGCCCAACTCTCTGGGCAATCCTATATCTGCTGAGGAGCTCCGATTCTCGCCCGTCAATCCCTGTTCTCCACGGATGAGAGCGTGGACTTCGAGGAACCTGCATCGCCACGCTCCAGAAGCCATTCCATCCCAAGGCCATCTAATGGTCCTTCAGTCATTCCCGGCTCCACTCTGGAGGTACCGGCTCCAAGTACCTCGCCACAGGGCACTCCATTTGTCCCCAGGACGGCGCCGACCCCACGGAGGCCTCGTGGACGCGGCAGGTCTGATCCACGAGCGTCACATGAGAGCGAGAGATGGTACAGTTGTCCAGGAGGACTGTAGAAATTGGTGACCAGCTCATTGAAGCATTGGGGGGCAATTATCAACAGCTGGCCACCATGACTGAGTACATTCCGTGGATGGCGGAGGCCCTGGATGCGATAGCCAGGAACACTACTGGTACACGCCTCCCAGTGGTCCTGTAGCGCGCCACTCCACCCCTAGGTTCCGCACCACTACTGTGAACAACAGATGAGAGCAAGGACCAAGATCCTGCTTCTGCATCAGAGAATGTTGCCCCCTCAGGTCCCCCTGCTCCCGTACCTGTCCAAGCACCGCCTTTGCCTTCACCCCACCCAATGAGGCACCGCCTGAGGAGCTCCTCAGCCAGGCGCCGTGGAGCGAGGAGGGGAAGGGGTAGAGGTGGGGAGAAGAAGGGGAGGGGAGAAGGAAAGTGAGGTGCATGTCCGCAGGCAATGGCTGTGTTATATCTCCATCTGGGTGTATGCAATTTGTTGTAATGTATGGGGTGAGGGGACCACTCTCCTGCTTGGCATTTGTATTCTGTGTTGCTGGACATGTTGAACATGTCAATGGTGGAAAAAGTGGGGTGTTGGTGGGGTGGCGTGTTATTGCCTCTCATACTTATGATTTCAGACCAATGTTGGTATAAAAAATTTTTTATTGAACGTAACCTTGTTGCGCATTGTCTCAGATAGCTGCACCATTACACACTGGTGATTCCTTAACATGAAAGGGTTACATAAAACTTAACTTCAGTCAATGTAAACTTTAACTGGCACCAAGGTGATTGGCACCATTGATGTCTGAGCTGCACACACACAGCAGTGTGTCAGCGTTGTCACTCACAGCAACATTCTTTCAGGCAAATCGCTCAGATATCAGCCCCTCATGTCAGAGTCTTGCAGCTATGTAGCCACCACAGGCCCTTTCCTGTGGTCTGGAGGGTGTCGTGGGCATTGTTGCATAGCCAGCCTGATTGTCTGGCCCTATATCAGCATCCAGCCCCTCATCATCCTCTTTCTCTCTCTCTTGAGGTGGAGCATCAGTCCCTTCTGTCAATTCTTGGCCCCTCCTGATAGCCAGATTGTGTAGCATGTAATGTCTGAAAGCTTGTAATGTAAGGTAGCTCCACACTATGGATGTGGACATATTGTGTACTGCAACTGCAGAGTTAATAATAAACAGAACCAGGCAATTCCAGAGGCTTCTGACAGAGCTGCCTGCCATGTTAGGAGCTGTGTGTGCTGTGCTCTGTGAATATATCACATTTGGCGATGAGATGGGATTTTTCGGATGATTTAAAGCTTAAATTTTGTTGGTGAAGGATTCAACCAGCCGACAGAGAGACTTTGGAAGTTTCTGTCTTTGGAAAAAGCTACAAAATCCAAGGTAAAATACAGCACACCGTGTGAACAGCTAGAGATTAAAATGGCCGGTGTAATCGGACATTTGGGGGAATATAGACACGACTGGAAAAGTTTTAAAGCATATGTGGATCGGCTAGAGATGTATTTCACTGCAAATAACATAAACGAAGTTCCAGATAATGCAGTCCAGAACTGGGCTGTGTTGAAATGTAAGAAAGCGATCTTCTTATCGGAGGTGGGTCCGGCATTGTACGAAACCCTTGTAAATCTGCTTGTGCCTGACGAGCCAAAGGACACAATGCTTAAAGAGATTTTAATGAAGCTGGAGCAGCATATAATCCCAAACTGTTAGAAATTGCTGAAAGCTATCGTTTTGGGATTCAGAATCAAAAGATTGATGAAATTATCAGTGATTACATCGTAGCATTAAAAAAGCTATCGATGCACTGTAATTTTGGAAACTTTCAAAACTGAGCATTACGGGATCGTTTTGTTTGTGGGGTGAAAAATGATGCGATCAGAACGAAGTTATTGACGACGGATGACTTGACTTTTGAGATTGCTTGTCAGACAGTGAGGTCGATGGGCATGGCCGAACAATATTCCCAAGAGTTAAATAATAATTACAGTCGTCAGTCAACCGAGGTAAATCACCTGCATTTCAAGGTAAAAGATGGTGGGGACCCAAAGTCTCAGAAACTGGAAATTCTAACAGAGCATCGAAGTCGTGCTATAGGTGCCTGGGACAACATATTGCTCAAAGTTGTCCATACGTGAAGGCAGAGTGTTTCTTCTGCAGGATGACTGGGCATCTTGCGAAGGCATGCCGACTGAAGGGTAAACCAGTTTTTTAAAGCTATGAGTCCAGCGTTCAAAGCTATGAGTAGAAATCCCAAGAGACTACATAGCATGGAAAAATAACAACAGGACGAGGAGATGTTAGAGTTACACGTCATCAGGAGCACGAGATTAACGGACAGCGATTCAAAAGCATCGGAAAGCATCAAAATCCATGTAGATGTTGTGGGATTCAAGATAGCAATGAAGATTGACACATGTGCATTCGTGAGTGTAGTACCGGAGTAAATATACCCCGAAAAATTGCATGATTTCCAACTGGAGAAATCCAAGATAGAGCTGCGAGGCTACTCAGGAGAGAAAATTCCTGTGGTAGGTCGTATCACCATACCGGTGAAATATAAAGATCAATTTCAGAACTTGCCTCTAATAGTCGTGCCTTACTAGGAAGAAATTGGTTGAGCTCACTGAAGTTGGATTGGAGTAAGATTTTCTGTGTGGAAGCGAGATTTTCATCAACGGATGAGGTTATCAAGAAGTGTCCGAAGGTGTTCTGCGAAACTGGCAGTCCGATCCAAGGCTTCAAGGCGAGTGTCAGGGTACAGAAGGACGCTAGATCGGTTTACTACAAGCCGCGTTCTGTACCATATGCACTCAAGGAGAAAGTTGAACAAGAACTCAAAAGACTAGAGACTGAGAACATTATTTGTAAGATAGATCGATGTAATTGGGCGTTGTACCCATTGTTGTTGTACCTAAGTCCGATGGTAAGGTAAGATTGTGTGGTGATTATAAAGTAACCGTAAACCAGGTTCTAGAGGGTAATGTCCCCAATACATTGCTGAATATAGAAGATTTGTTCATAACACTGACAGGTGGTCAGATCTTCTCAAAACTGTATCTTAAGAATGCCTTCTTACAGCTTGAACTAGATGAGGAGTCCAAGTCATGTTTGACTATAAATACTCATCGAGACCTCTATCAATTTAATAGGCTACCGTTTGGAGTGTCTTCTGCCCCTTCCATATTCCAAGTGTTGATGAACCAGATTTTGCAAGGTATTGAAGGGGTAGAATTTTATTTGGATGACATCCTAATTTCAGCACCAAACAGGCAAATTCATAATAACATATTGAATGAAGTCCTCAAACGGTGAGAGAAGCACAGAGTATGAGTGTCTGCTCGTAAGTGTGAGTTATTTAAAAACTCAGTGGAGTACTTAAGGTGCAGAGTAGACAAAGATGGTTTACATCCGACCAAGGGAAAACTGGATGCAATCAGAAATGCACCCACTCCCAGGAATCTCAGTGAACTTCATTCATTCTTGGGTCTTTTGAACTATTATGGGAACTTCCTACCAAATTTGGCTACAGTATTACATCCACTGAATGACCTTTTGAAAAAACAGGTCCACTGGAAGTGGTCAAAAGAATGCAATACAGCATTCAAGGAATGTAAAAGCAAATTGGTAGAGAGCACCATGTTAGTTCACTATGACATATCTAAGGAGGTTAAGATAGCATGTGATGCCTCTCCGTTTGGAGTTGGGGCAGTGATCTCTCATGTATCACGTAGTGGGGAGGAGAGACCAATTGCTTTTGCTTCACACACTCACAGTGCCACTGAGAGTAATTATGCGCAAATTTGGCATTAATTTTTGGGGTCAAGAAGTTTCACAAATACTTGTATGGTCGCAAGTTTACCATCGTTATGGACCATAAGCCCCTAACAGCAATCCTCCATCCAAAGTCCCCAGTTCCAACATTAGCTGCAGCTCGAATGCAGATTTTGTCAGCATATACATATGATATTGAATACAGATGATCAGCTGATCACAGTAATGCTGATGCAATGTCTAGATTGCCTTCCCCATCACAGGTTACACACGATAGGGAAGAAGTGTTTTATTTTTCATACATTGATGAACTGCCAGTCACAGCTGAAGAGATTGGTAGAGCAACCAAACGTGACCCAGTGATGTCAAAGGTGTATGAGTATATTGCAAATGGATGGCCAAGCCAGGTAACAGACAATGATACACATCCATTCTTCATTCGTATGAATGAATTATCAGTTGATAAAGATTGTATCATGTGGGGTGCAAGAGTGGTTATACCAAATAAATTCAGGTCCAAATTATTAGGAGACCTCCATGACCAGCACCTGGGAATGCGCTTGACCAAGAGTTTTGCACGCAGTTATTTATGGTGGCCAGGTCTTGATAAAGATACAGAGAACATCGTGAGTCAGTGTACGACATGTCAATCGGTAAGCAAGCAACCACCATCAGTACCATTACAGCCATGGAAATGGCCTCCCAGGGTGTGGCAAAGGCTACATATTGATTTTGCTGAGTTAGAAGGACAACAATTGCTCATTGTGATTGATAGCCATTCGAAGTGGCTTGACGTGTTTCCAATGTGGAAAATAACAACAAGTAAAACATTGGACATTTACGAAAATTATTTTCTTCATTTGGCCTCCCTGTTTTGGATAATGGACCACAATTTCGTTCAGAAGAATTTGCACAATTCACGAGCAAAAATGGTGTGAAATATACCAAGGTTCCACCATACCACCGTGCTTCAAATGGTGCAGCAGAGCACACTGTACAAATTGTTAAACATGCCCTTATAAAACAAATGTTATATCCAAATCCAAGGAAACGACAATTGTCATTGGATCACAAATTGGCTAATTTTTTGATTACATATCGAAATACTCCTTATACAACTACTGGTAGAACACCAGCAGAGTTGTTTCTCAAACAACAGCCACGAACCAGATTCTCGTTGTTAAAGCCAAATTTGGCACAGTCCATGGAAGAGACACAATTAAGACAGAAAGAGAAACATGATAGAGGTAGAGTAAAAGAGAGAAGTTTGAAATTAAACCAGAAGGTGAGAGTGAAGAACCATCACCATAAATGGTTAAAGTGGTTACCAGGAAGAGTGGTGAAGATATGTGGTCCTCGCACATATTTGGTAAAGATGTTTGATAATGGACAGGTTAGGTTCATATTGATCATATTTTACATACAGACATGGAAGAAGTTGAAGGTGGGAATGATTCAATTATTTCTGACTCATCAGATAGTTTTGCTACACCAGTAGCAAATCCTAAATCCAATGTACTGGAAACAAATCCAGGAGAGAATCAGAATGAAAGTCTGAGTCCGAGTCAGGAAAACAAAGAGCCTGAAGAGTGAGTTCAAATGAAAATCAAGGAAATTCCATGGAGGAAAACGTTCCTCAGGTTGAGCCTCGAATGAGTGTGAAATTGACACCATGTTTGGAAGGTTTTGTTTGAGAGTGAAGGTATCCTCTTCGAAACAGAAAACAAGTGGTAAAGTTAAATTTGTAAATATGGAAAAAAAATAAGTCTATATCCTGTGTCATATATAAACATGAAAGTTATGTATGATGTTTGTTATAAAAACTTCTTCATTCAGGAAGGAGAAGTGTAATGTCTGTAAGCTTGTAATGTAAGGTAGCTCCACAGTATGGATGTGGACGTATTGTGTACTGCAACTGCAGGGTTAATATTAAACAGAACCAGGCAGATTCCGGAGGCTTCCGACAGAGCTGCCTGCCATGTAGGAAGCTGTGTGTGCTTATGCTCTGTGAATATATCATAGAGCACACGACCACGAATTTACCTACTTGCTCAGGGTTGTATTGTAGCTCCCCTCCTCAGTGGCCCAGACATCTGCAGTGCTGCTTAAGCACAGTTATTGTTTTGTGGACCACATTGCTTGTGTCTCTGTGGCTCCGGTTGTATCGCTTCTTGGCTTCGGTGTGGGTATCAAGCAGGGGGATCATCAGCTAGGTGGCTAGACCATTTCAGGTTTAAACCAAGCATCCAGCTTTGTCTTGTGGCTGACTCTTAAAGATGTCAGAGACAGCAGGATGTGAGCCTCATCGAAGGTGCCCGGAGATTTGACATTCACTGCCATGATGATCTGTTTGTGGTTGACAACTAATTGGACCTTCAGGGATTAAAATCCTTTTCTGTTACAAAAATGCTCCGGGTCCTGAGAAGGTGGTCACATGGTGATGTGAGTGCACTGTACAGCTCCCTGCACCCTGGGGAACTTAGCAATGCGGTAGAATGCTCCAGCCCTGTCAGTCTGAGCCTCCATGGTCATGGGGAAGCTGGTAAAGTCCATCCTTCTTGCCTACAGGGATTCCTTGACCTGTCTAATGCAGCGATCGGTTGCATGGTGAGACAGAGGGCAAATCTCGACCGCAGAGACCCAAAAGGAATCGGACACGTAGAAAGACAATTCCGCGGTAACCTTGACCTCGACCGACACTGATGTCCTGATGGCAGGCTGCATATGTGTCCTGATGAGCTCACACATTTCATTGATCACCACCTTGTGGAAGCGCAGTCTCCGAAGGCAGGTGTGCTCAGACACGTTGAGGTAAGACCTCTTTTCCCTGTACGTGCGGTGTGTCTATGGTCTGGCCCTCCTCCTCATTCTTGCATGTCTTTAATTGGGCATATAATGATATACATCAGACATTGAGCCATTTGCACTCTGCAGCATCTGCGTATTAATCGATGCAGGCTGAGAATGGCTGGCCCCATTGCAATGAAAGTATAGTAGTGATTGATCAGAAGCAATAATTTCCTCACTAAAATACACCTGGAGTAAACTCCCAAAAGTCCAGAGTCAGAAAATATGTCTGTTGAGATGGTCACTTCACTTGAGAAGAACTCCAGAGTCAATGCAAACTCCCCCGAAGTTGAAGCAGCCTTTTGAATGAAGCGACCTGCGATTTAAAAAATGGCAGCCACACCGCTGGATTTCATTCAGAACAGTTCCACTTTTCTGGGCGTTTTTTTGGGCGAGTGATATTGTGGGCGATAGGTGTGCGAGGTGGTGGAAGTGACGGTGAGCGATCTCCAGGGCAATAGTTTCAGCAAATGTGGTCTTTATGACAAAAAAAATGGGGGCGGTATTATTGAATTTCGGCGTTAATTCCATGCGGAAAGTAACGCTGGGCGATATAATGGCCGTTGATTTCGCCCACTCTGATGATTCCGCCACAAAAAAGTGGGTGGGCGGTGTTTTTTTCCTCGGCGTTAAGCACATGGGGAAAGTAACACTTGCTGATAAGTTTCCGAAAAATGCCTGTCAGTTTCCATTTTGTGACTAAATGGGCGCTATATGTCATTTCAGTGGTAAAATGGACGTTAAGTGGGCGTTAAGCATGCAAAAGATGTGGAAAGTCTAGCCCTTAGTCTTTCTTATTTTTGGTAAATTATTTAACCAGACTCGGACTTAGTCTCGACTTTTGGTTAATGATTTGAGCCGCCTGGCCCTCTCCGGCCTGTACTCGAGTGTGTTGGCCAACTTTGGACCTCTTTCAGGGCTTAATCCAGTCATATGCAGTCCCTCGCACAAGGGAGCACAAGCTCCTGCCTCTGCCAGGCTTCAGGCTGCCGTTTTTAAAGTCGACCAAAAACCCGAAAAATGGGCAAAAATGGAAAAAAATTCCCACCCGAAAAGGATTAACAGTTGCAGTACAGCTGGCAGAATTCCTCTCGAATCACCTACCTATCCAACCAATTTGGCATCTAGAGTTATGACCAAAAGCGTCTGACTGCACCTTTGACTAATGCTGGACCAGGAATGTTTTCTGACTAAAGAGTCCTGGACTGGAGAGGTACAACCTGTTGTAAGTGTCTCAGGTTACCATCTAAAGCCTGAGCAAGCATCATACATTGCTAACTGTTGGTAACTGTGTGTCACAGGGAGAAACCAAAAGTCCTGCACTCAGGCATAACATATATTCTGGATCGACATGTGTAAAAAACAAATTAGTTAGCACTGCCCAGTTAGTTCTGTTGTGTTGTTATGCGTGACAGCTGCAGGAAAAATGCAGGGAACAGCTCCAGCCCTTATACATGGCCTTCTTCGACCTTACAAAGGCCTTTGACACTGTCAACTGCGAGGGTCTATGGAGCGCCTTCCTCCGTTCCGGATGCCCCCAAAAGTACGTCACCATCCTCCACCTGCTCCACGACGACATGCAGGCCGTGATCCTTACCAACGGATCCATCACAGACCCAATTCCCATCCGGACCAGGGTCAAGCAGGGCTGCGTCATCGCCCCAACCCTCTTCTCAATCTTCTTCACTGCCATGCTCCACCTCACAGTTGATAAGCTCCCCGCTGGAGTGGAACTAAACAACAGAACCAGTGGGAAACTGTTCAACCTTCGCTATCTCCAGGCCAGTTACAAGACCACTCCAACCTCTGTCGTCAAGCTACAGTACGCGGACAATGCCTGCATCTGTGCACACAGAGAGACTGAACTCCAGAACATAGTTGACATATTTACCGAGTCATATGAAAGCATGGGCTTTACACTAAACATTAGTAAGACACCAGCCTGTCCTCAACGCACAGCATTGTCCCCAGACATCAAGATCCACGGCATGGCCCTGGACAACGTAGACCACTTCCCCTATCTCAGGAGCCACCTATCAACAAGAGCAGGCATTGACAACGAGATCCAACACCGCCTTCAGTGCGCCACTGCAGCCTTCGGCCACCTAAGGAAAAGAGTGCTTGAAGACCAGTCATTCAAAACTGTCATCAAGCTCATGGTCTACAGGGCCGTAGTATTACCCACCCTCCTATATGGCTCAGAGACGTGGACCATGTACAGTAGACACCTCAAGTCACTGGAGAAATACCACCAGCGATGTCTCCGCAAGATCCCACAAATCCCCTGGGAGGACAGACGCATAAACGTTAGCGTCCTCGTCCAGGCCAACATCCCAGCATTGAAGCACTGACTACACTTGATCAACTCCGCTGGGCAGGCCACGTATTTTGCATGCCAGACACGAGTTTCCCAAAGCAAGCGCTCTACTCGGAACTCATCCATGGCAAATGAGCCAAATGAGCGGGCAGAGGAAATGTTACAAGGACACCCTCAAAGCCTCCTTGATAAAGTGCGACATCCCCACTGACACCTGGGAGTCCCTGGCCATAGACCACCCTAAGTGGAGGAAGTGCATTCGGGAGGGCGCTGAGCTCCTCGAGTATCGTCGCCGTGACCATGCAGAAATCAAGTGCAGGCTGCGGAAGGAGCGTGCGACAAACCAAGCTCCCTGCCCACCCTTTCCCTCAACGACTATCTGTCCCACCTGTGACAGAGACTGTGGTTCTCGTATTGGACTGTACATCCACCTAAGAACTCATGCTAAGAGTGGAAGCAAGTCTTCCTCGATTCTGAGGGACTGCCCTTGATGATGAGCATCAGAATACTTAGGTCCAATGTTTAGTGGAACAGGTAGATTGATGTGAGTGGGTAAAAGGTGTTATTAATTTATTGGTTAAGCTGGAATTTCAATCCATCAAGATGCCCAACTTATCCTTGATGTGAAAAGTTACATCAAGTTACATTGAGTGTACAGCGCAGAAATAGGCCATTCGGCCCAACTGGTCTATGCTGGTGTTTATGCTCCACATGAGCCTCCTCCCACAACTCTTTGTCTAACCCTCCCTTTCCTCTGTCGAAAAAGTATGTCGGAGACCACTATACATCTCGCCCTATCAGTGTATCCTTCTATTCCTTTCTCCCTCATGTCCTTATCTAGCTTCCCATTAAATGCATCTATGATATTTGCCTCCACTACTCCATGTGGTAGCAATTTCTACATTGCAACTACTCTCTGGGTAAAGAAGTTTCTCCTGAATTTCTTTTTGGATTGATTCGTGACTATCGTACATTCATGATCTACTGTTTTGGACTCCCCTACAAGTGGAAACAGTAAGCTGTAAGCAGTATATCCATTGCTTCACTTTCTGCCTTGAAGTCAAGTTTAATAAAATTGGTAACATTGTGATCACCACTGCTCAAGTGGTCTCCAAAATCTAAATTTTTCACCACTTCAGGCGAATTATTAAATATTGCAGCTAGTCTCTCATTTCCACATACAGTTCCAAGAAACAATCTGTAGTGGTTGCATAAATGTATATCCTTCCACTCCCTTCACACATGCCCGCTATTATCCCATTGAGCTTCTAAGTAATTAAAAATCTCTTTAGTTTGTGCCCTTCATTTCTGTGAGATGCTTATTATTTGCTTGAATAAACTCATTTCAATGTCTTGCTTTTCTCTCAGTAGTCTATAGCAATTGATATATTTTTTTTAATTTAATGTCATGGACCCTGAACTCAAATGAAATCACTTCTCCTGATTTATGTCATATTGTCCCTTAGTAGCACTGGTATTTCTCACCTAATCTGTTTTCCGAAGCACTTTAAACATTCTAAACAGTTAAAATTCTGCTTTATGAAACTCCTTTGCCCAACCTCAGGCTATAAAATGTTTCTATTAAGTCAATGATATTTATCCTCTCCTTCTATATGTAACCTTTAAGATCCAGCACCTTCTTCCTCACTTTCTATGAGTTAACATGACACTTACGTTTAATCAATATTATAATAACTCCTGCTGGCCAATTCTTGTTTATTGATTTAACCTTCTCGTTTAATATCTCATTTCCCTCGTTATGGCTGTTTACCCGATGGTTATCTCTGTCTCTTATCATTCTTCCTGTCATCTTATTTCCTTTCTACTCTGAGCCGAAATGTTTTCTAGTTCTGGTCTATTATTTTCAAATTAGATTTCCTTTATCTCTTCCAAACAGTTCATTCCTTCCTCAAAACCTTTCTCAATTTTCTGATTTTTATTCTTTTGATGTAAATTTTGACATGCCAATGTTACAGATGAAAACATTTTGCACTCTTCGCATCCAGCTTAATTTTTGAGTAGGCATAGCATAGACTGCATGCAGGATAAAACCAGTCCTAGGCAAAATGTACCACCTAATGTATTAGGGCTACATACCAATTTCCCATATTTCCCATCACAAATGGCTCAGAAATTGTTGGAAAAATAATAGCTCCTGCTGTTTGTGGACAAATCAATCAGTCTGGTGAAGTAGGGATATGCTGTGAGTTCCGATTCTCCACAAATTGCTGGACGATTTGTGCTACTCCACCGTTAGCCTTAAACAATCGGAATAAATTCTAACCTGGACCGACAGTCACCCCATTGAAATTCATGGTAGGTCATAAAATTACTGCATTTGCTCTGTAATTGTGAACTAATCTCACCACTGTCATTTAGGGCTGGTTCAATTTAATGTGGATAAGTGTGAGGTAATGGGCCTGAAATTCTGATTTTGGTCTTCCCGTGGGCAAACTAAAGAAAAAAGGTAAAAAACTGCGCACTTACCTGTTGCTGCTGCGCCCGCTCGAACTTCCAAGCCTGAGGCCTTCACTCCTACGCATCGGAGAGCATGCACGTCAGGATGTGCGCAGGGCTGGAGCTGTAGTCACATGGCTCTGGGCAGCCAATCAAGGTACAGTATGTTCTCATTCATAATTCAGAAATTGGAGTTCCCATTATTATAAATGAGAAACCCCCCCCCACACAAAAAAATAAATAAAAAATAGAAAAATACACAACATATTTAAGAATCATTTAAATTAAAGTTCTTATAAAAAATAATATTTTACCGACTTTTTTTAAAATGCCTTAAAATAAACTTACCGTAGTGGGGAGGGTTTTTAACAATAAAGTATGTTTTCATATGTGTTTATTTAATTTAATTTAAATATTTTTATGTAGTTTTTATCACTTGCACCTGTAAAAGTAGGCTATACGCCTGCTTTTTCAGGCGCAATATTTTTGAGGACATTTGCTGGGCAAGATATTTTTAAATATCGGAAATCTTGTCCTGCAAGTGTCCCCGCTCCCGATATGCGTGAGATCTGCCAAGCCAGAAACTTGACAGATCGGAATAGCCAGTTTTCAGCGCATGCGCATTGCTGAAATCCGGCTTTTCCGATGCCTTCCCGGGTTCATAGGAGTGCAGTGTAACAAAATTTGCAGATGACACAAAGATTAGTGGGAAAGCAGGTTGTGTAGAGGACACAGAGAGGCTGCAAAGAGATTTAGATAGGTTAAGCGAATGGGTAAGATTTGGCAGATGGAATACAATGTCGGAAAATGTGAGGTCATCCACCTTGGGAAAAAAAACAGTAAAAGGGAATATTATTTGAATGGGGAGAAATTACAACATGCTGTGGTGCAGAGAGACCTGAGGGTCCTTGTGCATGATCCCAAAAAGTTAGTTTGCAGGTGCAGCAGGTAATCAGGAAGGCGAATGGAATGTTGGCCTTCATTGCGAGAGGGATGGAGTACAAAGCAGGGAGGTCCTGCTGCAACTGTACAGGGTATTGGTGAGGCCGCACCTGGAGTACTGCGTGCAGTTTTGGTCACCTTACTTAAGGAAGGATATACTAGCCTTGGAGGGGGGACAGAGACGATTCACTCGGCTGATTCCGGAGATGAGGGGGTTACCTTATGATGTTGGATTGAGTAGACTGGGTCTTTACTCGTTGGAGTTCAGAAGGATGAGGGGTGATCTTATAGAAACATTTAAAATAATGAAAGGGATAGACAAGATGGAGGTAGAGAGGTTGTTTCCATTGGTCAGGGAGACTAGAACTAGGGGGCACAGCCTCAAAATACGGGGGAGTCAATTTAAAACCGAGTTGAGAAGGAATTTCTTCTCCCAGAGGGTTGTGAATCTGTGGAATTCTCTGCCCAAGGAAGCAGTTGAGGCTAGCTCATTGAATGTATTCAAATCACAGATAGATAGATTTTTAACCAATAAGGGAATTAAGGGTTATGGGGAGCGGGCGGGTAAGTGGAGCTGAGTCCACGGCCAGATCAACCATGATCTTTTTGAATGGCGGAGCAGGCTCAAGGGGCTAGATGGCCTACTCCTGTTCCTAATTCTTATGTTCTTATGTTTGTATGGACCCGGGAGGCCGGAATTTGAGGGCCTATATATTTTGGAAGAAAAAACAAGAAATGGGAGATACACATCATGGAAAAACACTGAAGGGTGTGGAGGAACAGGGACCTTGGAGTTCAAACGGACAATCCTCTGAAAGTGCGAGTGTTGATAAATCTACCTAAATCTGCAAAAAAGGCAAGCAGAACTTTGGAATTTATGAATAGAGTACAAGAGTAAATAAGTAATGATGAATATATACAAAACCATTGGTTAGAATTAGAAACTATAAAAGTTAGAGTACTGCAAGCAGTTTTGGATTTCCCATTAAAGCCATAGAGCGAGTTTACAACATAGAGTCGAAGATAATGCCAGGGATGGGAAACTATAGTTATGAGAAGAGAATTCAGATACTGGGACTACCTCCATTATGCAAAGAAAGTTAATAGGAGATTTAATAGAGGCTTTTTAAAACATTATGACAAGTTTTGATAGCATGAATAGGGACAGGCGATCTGCTTTTATTAGGAGCGTGTAACAAGGGCTCATTTTTTTTAAATACAAAATGTCACCAGAGACTGAAGAGACAGTTTAGGAATAATATTTTTATATAGATGGTTGTTGGAGCATATGATGCTATCACAGGACTACAACCTGCAGGCATGAGGCTACAACCTGCCAACATCCTGGTTTTACTGAGGCGGAACAAGAGGCGGGAAGCCAACCCGCTCCCAGGAGGCGGGTTGGCATTTTAAATGTTAATGAGGCCAGAAGCCTCACATTAAACCTGCTTTACAGGGATCAGACCACACTGGGGATCGGGCAACGCCCGCGTCCCCCCAGGGGTCGGGAATCGGACTCCCCCTGGGGTCAGGGATCAGACCCCCTCTGGGGTCAGTGATCAAACCTCCCTCCGTGTCAAGGATTGAGCCACCACCCCCCCCCCTCCCCCCCCACACTCCCAGGGTCAGGGATCTGATTCTGCTCGGGATTGGACTGCCCCAGGGTCAGGGTTCAGACCCCCCCCCCCCCCCAGGGTCAGGGATTGGACCCCACCTGGGTTTGGACTGTTCCGGGGTCAGGAATTGCAATCCCCCAGGGGTCAGTGATCGGACCACCAACCCCGGGGTCAGGGATCAGATTCTCCCTTGGGATTGGGCTGCCCCAGAGTCAAGGATTGGAGTCCCACCCACCCCACCAACGGTCAGGAATCGAATCCCCCACCCCCACCCTGGCTTGGGGATCAGACTACTGGTCCTGTGGCCTCTCTTCCAGCGTCCCCTGCCCAATTAGAAAACAAGCCTGTCAATCAGGCTAACATTCCAGGCGGAAAATCTGTCAATGACAAAAGATGAATTTAGTGGAGTTGAGTTCAACCTCCACAGCACACAGGGGAACCATAACTTCTGGGTTTCCCACGTGCTAATGGACCCCCAGCTCCCCCCACCCGCCCACCCCATCCTCACTCCCAGCACGTCAGTAATAAACATTCCCCACAGCAATTCAGTGAGTTAATTTTGGATTGCTCTCGCATGAGCTAGCTCAGTCACAATGAAAGGAATGGGCACCTTATGTGCTGTAAACATCTATGGTTCTCTGCACATAAATCATATAATGTTTTCCAGCCTCATATATTGTCTGTCACTTTAAACACAGGTGTACACTGTAAAGTCCTGTCCCCTCAGTACAGATTCACACAAGGCATGTAGTGAAGTCAAGGTCACTCTGGACCTGCACCTTTATTTCACAGCTCTGGAATGCTGCACTTGCCTGAGACCTGTCCTTATATACCTGTCTCTTGCAAGTGCACCCCTGATGGTAAGGTATGCTGGTGGTTACAGGTCATATCTTATTACAGTCATGTATAGCATGTTGGGATACAGTTATATGTAATAATGTAAGATACATGACATACATAAAATACCTTGTTTAACATTATTACTCCGAAGCACTTCTTGATCCAAGTATGTAACTTCAACAACTCTTGGACACCAACGCCCCTCCGGAATCTTCTTCCCCTACACTTCCCTCTGATTCAACGATCCCCTCTGACCTTCCCCTCTATGACCCCGAATGACCAATCCTCAGAAAAGGCCTGAGCTTCATCTCCTTTCCAGCCCCACCTCAATGGATTTGGAGCTCGGCACGATGCTGAGCTCTTCTTCCACCGCCTTCACTTCTGTGCCCACTTCTTCAGCCAGGAGTCTTCCCCCAGCACAGCCGACCCTTTCTCACGCTTTCAGAATTCTCGCTCTACTCGGTCCCCTCCCTCTGGCCTCGTGCCCTCTCTAGATCTTTTCATTGTAAACAGCCAATGGGACATCGGCCGTCTCACTTTCTCTGTTCTCCTCACTCACTCCAACCTGCCTCCCTCTGAACTTGCAGCACTCCGCTCGCTCAGATCCGACCCCAACTTTGTCATTAAACCTGCTGACAAGGGTGGTGCTGTTGTTTGGCGAACCGACCTCTACCTTGCAGAGGCTGATCGCCAACTCTCTGACACCTCCTCCTACCTCCCCCTGGACCATGACCCGACCACTGAACATCAAGCCATCATTTCCCAGACCGCCACTGACCTCATCTCCTCTGGAGATCTTCCCTCCACAGCCACCAACCTCATAGTTCCCCAACCCCGCACAGCACGCTTCTACCTCCTTCCCAAGATCCACAAACAGGACTGCCCGAGTAGAACCATCGTTTCAGCCTGTTCTTACCCCACAGAACTTATTTCTTTCTACTCAATTCTATTTTTTCTCTCCTTGTCCACTCTCTTCCCACCTACATCCGCGACTCCTCCGATGCTCTCCGTTACTTTAAGTTTCCAGTTTCCTGGCCCCAACCGTCTCCTTTTTACCATGGATGTCCAATCCCTCTACAATTCCATCCCCCACCAGGATGACCTGAGGGTGCTCTGCTTCTTCCTCGAGCAGAGGCCCAACCAATCCCCATCCATCACCACCCTCCTCCGCCTGGCTGAACTTGTTCTCACATTGAATAACTTCTCCTTTAATTCCAGTCGCTGTCTCCAAATTAAAGGTGTTGCTATGGGAGCCTGCATGAGTCCGAGCTATGCCTGCCTTTTCGTGGGATATGTGGAACATTCTTTGTTCCAGTCCTACTCGAGTCCCCTCCCTCACCTCTTTATTCCGGTAATTGATGACTGTATCGGTGCCGTTTCCTGCACTCACCCTAAACTTGAAAATTTAATTCACTTTGCATCCTATTTCCACCCTTCCCTCACCTTCACATGGTCCATCTCCGATTCTTCCCTTCCCTTCCTCGACTTCTCTGTCTCCATTTCTGGAGATAGGCTTTCGACCAGTATCCACTGTAAACCCACTGACTCCCACAGCTACCTGGACTATACTTTTCCCACTCCGCATCCTGTAAGGACTCCATTCCATTCTCTCAGTTTCTCCATCTCCATTGTATCTGCTCTGACAATGCCACCTTTCACACTAGTGCCTCTTACATGTCTTACTTTTTTCTTAACCGAGGATTCCCCTCCGCTGTGGTTAACATCGCCCTCAAACACTCCTAACCCCTTTCTTCCCTAGCCTGTGGCTCACAGTTGAGCATTTTCGAGGTGCTCCTGGCTTCCCTTACACTGTTCTGACACAAGACTCACGATCAGGAGATGTAATACAATAGAACTGAGATGAGGCGATTCCAAGAGGAACTTTAAGCTTCCAATTTATTTGACAAGGTGTATCTCAACAAATAGCAATAACCAACAAAACCATCCCCCTAAATCCCACTAATCGGACACAACGAAAATTTTTACACAAGTTTAACAGCAGTGCAATGCCTAACCTCCCACCTTCCTGACCTAACTGAGTTGGGAGTTCTGGGGACCAGAGATTATACTCACCACAGCCTTTACAGTCTTTCCAGGTCAAAACGTGGTTTCGGGGTACTCTTTTTGCTATCTTCAGGATCTTGAAGTTACTTTTTCGGTTGTGATTTTCTTGGAAACTTTGTTGTTGTTGCGTCTTGTTGTTGCTGTGGATCTACCTGAGTCCAGCTCTCACGGGAAGATCCTTGTGGAAAAAGAAAAGGTTCAGTCTCCAGTAGTGAAAGGAGGCTCAACTGATGCCGTCTCGGGATGGTGGTTTGCTTCTTCTGTCTTCGGTGTCTTTGGACACTGGTTTTCCTTCTGTGCCGAAAGGCTGACTGCTTGCTGGAACACGAGAACGGAACAACTTGTCGGGGCAGAAACCCCTTCTTTTATCCAGTTATCCAGCCAGACTTTCATGCTGAAATAAATCCTTCCCATTGGTGGGCTTGTGATTTTTGAAAAATGTAGCAGTGTTGGATTTTGCGGGGTTTTTCCACTGGCCATCCCTGATGTTACCCTAATCAAGGGTTGAGTAGGTGTTAATTGGGTTGGCAGGGTGTGGGCCTCCAGTAGCCATTGTGTAGGCCCTCGGTTTGTTTTGGGTTCCATAGTTTTCTTAAGGCCTGCATAATATCCCTCCATAGTGTAAACGTGGGGAAGACAATAGCCCGGTACCGGTGATATGTCAGTCACGAGTTTCGAGCAAGGGCACTCCCATTGGCTTGGAGTCCATTGCTTTGGGCTGACTCTGTCCCACCATTGGCCCTCCAGTGTCCTCCCCCGTCCAATCACTGCCCTGCCAAGGCCACACCATTTCGGTTTCAATCCACATCTGGTTCTGGGTTCCCTGTTCCTTCCAGGACACTGGCCTGCTGCAGCACAGACAGATCCCACAGCTCTTTTCCGTCTGGGTACAATGAGGGGTTTTCGTCCTCCGAAACAGCAATTTACTTGTATTTCTTTCAATTTAGTATACTGTATTCGCTGTTCAAGATGTGGTCTCCTCTATACTGGGGAGACCTAGCGTAGATTGGGTGACCGCTTTGCAGAACACCTCTGTTCAGTCTGTAAGTGTGACCCTGAGTTTCCAGTCGCCTGCTCCACTCCCATTCTGATACCTCCGTCCTTGGACTCCTCCACTGTTCCAATGAAGCTCAACGCAAGCTCGAGGAACAGCACCTCATCTTTCATTTAGGCACTTTACAACCTTCTGGACTCAACATCGAGTTCAACAATGTCAGAGCATAACCTCTGGCCATCTCTGGCTCACTTTCCTTCCCCCTCATCTTATCTTTTTTTTTCTTCATTCTTCTTTTTTTTTTCTCTTTATCTATAATGACAGTTGGTCATTACTACGCCATTCACACCCTATCCAGATTAACATTTTTCTATCATTACCATTTCAATTTGGCCCATCATCCCTTTTGTCTCTCTAATCTCTCCTGCCTTCCATCCTATCACAGACCTTCCCTTTTGTTCTTTCTTCCCCTCCCCCTTTTCAGTGCATAAAAAGGTGCTCTTTTCAAACATTTAGCAGTTTTGACGAAGGATGATCAACCTGAAATGTTAACTCTGTTTTTCTCTCCACAGATGCTGCCTGACCCGCTGAGGTTTCCAGCATTCTGTTTTTATTTCAGATTCCAGCATCCGCAGTATTTTGCATTTGTATGTAATAAGGAACTTGCCCCTCATTTATCTGTAAGATTCACTTTAATCAGAGGGTTGCTCTTTCTGTTATATTTTTGTGTTTCTTTTTTTATTTTTATTACAATGCCAGCTTTTTTTTACCCCTTAGAGTCTCCAAGATCATTAATTATGGCCTCAGGCAGTTTTCTGTTCCATTCTCCACTTCACCTCAGCTTTTTATTTTGCTTATTACTTGTGTTTTCATTCCAACACATTAGCTGTTGACCTAAAATTGGAATTTTCTTCGGCCTTTATTTTCCAATTGTATTATCACGCATCATGGAAGAATCTGCTATTTTATCATACTAGGACACAGATTTAAAGTGATTGTCAGAAGGTCCTAAGGCGACATGAGGGGGAACTTTTTACACAGTGAGTGATTAGGATCTGGAATGCACTACATGAAAGGGTGATAGAGGCAGATTCAATTGTGGCTTTCAAAAGGGAATTCGATAAGTACCAGAAAGAAAACACTTTTCAGGGCTACGGAGAAAGAGCAGGGGAGTGGGACTAGCTGAAGTGCTGTTGCAGAGAGCCAGCATGTGCTCGACAGGCCAAATGCCTTCCTAATGTGCTGGAACCATTTTATGATTCTATGACTTACTTTTGTCAACTCAGATGCAAAAATACTTGCACTGGACTGTTTCATTACTATACACATCACATCTACTCTCCCTTTTAAAGTGATTCTAACATAAAAACATAAGAAGATGTGATTGGAATTACAGAGACGTGGCTCCAGGATGATCAGGGCTGGGAACTCAACATCCATGGGTATTCAACATTCAGGAAGGATAGAATAAAAGGAAAAGGAGGTGGGGTAGCATTGCTGGTTAAAGAGAATATTAATGCAATAGTTAGGAAGGACATTAGCTTGGATGATGTGGAATCTATATGGGTAGAGCTGCAGAACACCAAAGGGCAAAAAGCGTTAGTGGGAGTTGTGTACAGACCTCCAAACAGCAGTAATGATGTTGGGGAGAGCATCAAACAGGAAATTAGGGGTGCATGCAATAAAGGTGCAGCAGTTATCATGGGTGACTTTAATATGCATATAGATTGGGCTAACCAAACTGGAAGCTGTCATGTATCTTACATTATTATATATAACTGTATCCTAACATGCTATACATGACTGTAATAAGATATGACCTGTAACCACCAGCATACCTTACCACCAGGGGTGCACTTGCAAGAGACAGGTATGTAAGAACAGGTCTCAGGCAAGTGCAGCATTCCAGAGCTGTGAAATAAAGGTGCAGGTCCAGAGTGACCTTGACTTCACTACATGCCTCGTGTGAATCTGTACTGAGGGGACAGGACTTTACAGTGGCGACGGGTTGCAGGACAGGAGAATGGAGAGCACCAGCTCCAACTGTCGCAGGACGGGAGAGTGGAGAGCACCAGCTCCAACTGTCGCAGGACGGGAGAGTGGAGAGCACCAGCTCCAACTGTCGCAGGACGGGAGAGTGGAGAGCACCAGCTCCAACTGTCGCAGGACGGGAGAGTGGAGAGCACCAGCTCCAACTGTCGCAGGACGGGAGAGTGGAGAGCACCAGCTCCAACTGTCGCAGGACGGGAGAGTGGAGAGCACCAGCTCCAACTGTCGCAGGACGGGAGAGTGGAGAGCACCAGCTCCAACTGTCGCAGGACAGAGTGGAGAGCACCAGTTCAAACTGTCACAAGACAGAGTGGAGAGCACCAGTTCAAACTGTCACAGGAGCATCCAGTCGTGCCCCGGTAACTGCCCCCAAAGGAAGTGCAGTGTGGGAAATTGCACTCGGCTTCCATTGAAGGGTGGTAAGGCCAATTCTGCAATGGGAGCAGGACTTCCATGCTGGAGGCTAAAATTCCCTGCTCCAGAAGGTTACCGCCCCCAAGATGGGAGCCTGTGCGGGGAGGCAAAGGGAAGATGAGGGGAGACGGGGGCGGGGGATGGAGGGGAGAGTGGTGGAGGTGGGGGGTGGAGAAACCCAGGGCGGGGGACAGGAGGGGCCACATTGCAGCGAAGGTCTGGGGGGGCGAAGTGTGTTGGAGGGGCGGGTCTGCGGGCCCTGTGCCTCGGTGCAGGGAGTGTTCAGAGTGGGGTGGACGGGTTGACTACGCAGATGGCGGTTGGTGGATGTGGTGTGGTTGGCGTCGCGGGGGCGTGGCTCCGGGGTGGCCGGGGCTGGGGGCTCTACATCCGGGGGTGTTCGGCATTTGGGAAGGATTCTGATGGGACGGGGCGGGTTGGGTGTGGGGGGAGTGTTCCCGGTGTTGGGTGGGTCCGGAGCAGGGGGGGGGGGCACGCTCTTGGGATGGGGGGTGGGCTGTTTGGGGCTGGGATTGGGAGAAACTTCTTCACTCGGGGAGTTGTTGGCCTGTGGGGTTCCCTGCCGCAGAGAGTTGTTGATGCCAGTTCATTGGATGTGTTCGGGAGGGAGTTGGATGTGCTCCTTGCGGCCGAGGGGGTGTGGAGGGGGCGTGGGGGGGGATGTGCTGGGGTGGGTGATCAGCCATGATCTTGTTGAATGGCGGTGCAGGCTCGAAGGGCCGAATGGCCTACTCCTGCACCTATTTTCTATGTTTCTATGTTTCTATGTTACGGGATTACAGAATCCACAGAATGGCGAACAACGGATCAGATGAAAAGTACAATGCGGCATACAATTGGGAGGACTTTATAGAAAGGCTTCAGCAAAGCTTTGTAGCCAAAGACTGGTTAGGCGACGATAAGGCAGACAAGAAAAGAGCCCATCTCTTGACCAGCTGTGGCTCGAAAACTTACGCTTTAATGAAGGATCTGTTGGCACCTGAGAAACCAGCAAGCAAGTCGTTTGAAGAATTGAGCACACTGGTAAGAGACCACCTGAAGCCAGCGAGCAGCCTACACATGGCCAGACACAGGTTCTACAACTACAGGCGCTGTGTGGGCCAGAGCATACCCGACTTAGTGGCGGAACTTCGGAGGTTGGCTAGTTTATGTGAGTTCTCCAATGAACTGAGGAGAGAAATGCTGAGAGACTTTTTCATTGAAGGAATAGGCCACGCAGGCATATTCTGAAAGCTCATAGAGACCAAGAACCTGACCTTAGAGACAGCAGCACTGGTTGCACAGACATTCTTGGTCGGGGAAGAAGAAACGAGGTTGATTTACAATGCAGGTACGACAACTAACGAAATATCGGAAGAAGAAGTTCACAGCACTAAAAAAGCTGCTACCCCTACACACAGACAAAACCGGGAGAACAGGCTCTTGACAGCAGGCAGAAGCCATCAAGGCCCACAGGAACGGCCGTTCACACCTCATCAATCCACAATGCGAGCAATCAACTACAAACTGAGAGAAGCTCAAGAAAGATCAGCCAGAAGCAGCTCATTCTTTGGGAACTCTTTGAACAATGGAACAGATCTGTGCTGGAGGTATGGGGGTGGGCACTCGTCAAGGGGATGTTGATTTCAGCAGGCTGTTTGCAGAAATTGTGAATATACAGGGCATTTGGCCCGCATATGCAAAAAAACGGCAGCTCGGCTGGTATATGAATCGGATGGGTCAGAAAGCGGACCAGAAGATGGTGGGGACAGTACCCAAGACACCGGTGTACAGCGGGTCAACACGATCAATGGCCGCTGCTCCTACAACAGGACGCCTCCTATAATGATGAGGGTCCTACTCAATCTTTTCCCTCATACATAGGATACAGCTCTGGTCTCTGTCAACATGGAGCTGGATACGGGAGCGAGTCAATCTCTCATGGGCGCTCAACAATTTGAACAACTGTGGCCGCATAAAAGAGACAGACCAAAACTCACAAGGGTTGACACCAAAGTAAGGCCCTATACCAAAGAAATCGTACCAGTCCTCGGCAGCGCCATGCTCTCTGTCACACACAAAGGGACGTGAACCGACTTCCCCTTTGGATTGTCCCCGGAGACCCCCCAGCATTGCTGGGGAGAAGCTGGCTGGTAAAACTAAACTGGAAATGGGATGATGTCCATGCCATGTCATTAGAGGAACGGACCTCCTGCTCAACAGTTATAAAGTGATTTGAACATCTCTTTCAGCCAGGTGTGGGCATTTTCAAAGGTGCCAAAGTCAAAATCTACATCACACAGGATGCTAGACCGGTGCATCACAAGGCCAGAGCTGTATCCTATGTATGAGGGAACAGATTGAACATGAACTAGGCAGGCTTCTGCGGGAAGGTATTATATCACCTGTGGAATTTAGCGACTGGGCAAGTCCTATCATCCCAGTCATGAAGCCTGATGGATCCGTACGAATCTGTGGGGACTACAACTCTACCATAAGCAGAGTCTCCCTACAGGACCAGTACCCGCTGCCCAGAGCGGAGGACTTATTTGCCACATTGGCTGGAGGTAAACTTTTCTCAAAATTAGACCTCACATCTGCGTATATGACGCAAGAATTGACCGAGGAATCCAAGCTACTCACCACCATCAACACACATCGAGGCCTTTTCATGTACAATCGATGCCCATTCGGCATCAGGTCGGCAGCTGCCATATTCCAGCGCAACATGGAGAATCTGCTCAAGTCCATCCCGGGGACAGTTGTATTTCAAGACGATATACTTATCACGGGCAGGGACACCGACTCCCATCTCCGTAATTTGGAGGAAGTACTAAAGCGGTTGGATCGGGTAGGCCTGCGAGTCAAGAAATCCAAGTGCCTGTTTCTCGCACCCGAGGTTGAATTTTTGGGCAGAAGGATTGCCGCTGATGGAATTCGCCCAACAGAGTCCAAAACAGAAACAATTTGCCTGGCACCCAGGCCCCGGAATGTCTCAGAACTGCGCGCCTTTCTCGGGCTACTCAATTACTTTGGGAACTTTATGCAGAACTTAAGCACGCTGCTGGAGCCTCTCCACATGCTACTCAGGAAGGGGTGTGATTGGTTTTGAGGGGACGCCCAGGAACGCGCCTTCAATAAGGCACGCAACCATCTGTCTTCCAACAGTGTTTTGACTTTCTTTGACCCAGGTAAAAAGCTAGTTCTCACATGCGATGCGTCAGCGTTTGGGGTCGGGTGCATTTTGCAACATGTCAATAGTGCGGGCAAATTACAACCCATAGCTTATGCCTCCAGGTCACTTTCGCGGGCGGAGCGCGGGTACGGAATGGTGGAGAAGGAGGCGCTCGCATGCGTGTACGGTGTCAAAAAGATGCACCAATAACTTTTCGGGGCCAAGTTCACGTTAGAAACCGACCACAAGCCCCTCACGTCCCTCCTATCCGAGAGCAAGGCAATAAACGCCAACGCCTTGGCGCGAATTCAATGGTGGGCACTCATGCTGGCGTCCTACGACTACACAATAATGCACATACCAGGCACAGACAACTGTGCCGACGCGCTCAGCAGGCTACCCCTGGCGACCATGGAAGGGTCTGACGAACAGGACTGTGAGATAGTCATGGCAATCAATGCCTTTGAGTCCACAGGTTCGCCCATTACGGCTCGCCAAATCAGAGCCTGGATGGCCAGCGACCCCACGTTATCCTTAGTAAAAAGATGTGTCCTAACCGGTGACTGGGCAGAGGCTCGCGATGCCTGCCCCGAGGAATTAAAACCCTTTCACAGGTGCATGCATGAGCTATCACAACAAGCAGACTGCCTGATGTGGGGCAGCCGAGTAGTCATGCCTCTGCGAGGCAGAGAGGCATTTGTCCGGGAGCTCCACCGCGAGCACCCGGGGATCGTTCTCATGAAGGCCATAGCCAGATCCCACGTCTGATGGCCTGGTATTGACGGGGACTTGCAGCTCTGCGTCCGAAGGTGCACCATTTGTACCCAACTCAGCAATGCCCACAGGGAGGCTCCACTGAGCCCCTGGCCCTGGCCTACCAAACTGTGGTCGCGGGTGCACGTAGACTATGCGGGCCCATTCATGGGCAAAATGTTCCTCGTAGTTGTAGATGCATTTTCAAAGTGGATCGAATGCACCATTTTAAACTCGAGCACAATCTCCACCACTGTGGAGAGCCTCGCAACCATGTTTGCAACGCACAAAATCCCTGACACATTGGTCAGTGACAATGGTCTGTGCTTCACCAGCTCAGAATTCCAAGACTTTATAATTGACCACATCATAAATCATGTCAAGACGGCACCGTTCAAGCCGGCCTCCAACGGCCAGGCAGAGAGAGCAGTGCAAATCATTAAACAATGCATGCTTAAAATCCAAGGTCCCACGCTGCAGGGTCGCCTGTCGCGACTGCTGCTGGCATACAGATCTCGTCCGCACTCACTGACTGGGATCCCCCCCACGCAACTGTTGATGAAAAGGACTTCAAAAACAAGGCTCTCATTCATCCTCCCAGACATGCACGAAATAGTTGAGGCAAAGCGCCGTAAGCTGACTGAGTACCATGACAGAAATTCGAGAGGGAATGAGATAGGGGACAAAGTGTTTGTACTAAACTATGGCAGGGGTCCCAAATGGCTTGCAGGGACAATAACGGGCAAGGAAGGAAACAGGCTACTGGTAGTACAAATGGACAATGGCAAAACCTGCCGGAGGCATGTAGTCCAAGTCAAAAGCAGATTTACCAACAACAGTGCGGAACCAGAGGCAGACTACAATGTGGAACTCGCACCACACCTGGTGGACAGACAGAGGGAACAACCTGAGGAAAGGGCAATCCCAACAGACAGCCCAGGCGAGTCAACAACAATCACACCAATCGAAACAGCAGCCCAGGTGAGATACCAGCAACTACACCCAAAGAAAAACAGACACCAAGGCAAACAACTGAACCACAACTCAGACGCTCCACGCGAGAGCGTAGACCACCTGAGAGACTGAACCTATAAAGACAATAAGACCTTGGGGGAGGGTGATGTCATGTATCTTACATTATTATATATAACTGTATCCTAACATGCTATACATGACTGTAATAAGATATGACCTGTAACCACCAGCATACCTTACCACCAGGGGGGCACTTGCAAGAGACAGGTGTCTCAGGACAGGACTCAGGCAAGTGCAGCATTCCAGAGCTGTGAAATAAAGGTGCAGGTCCAGAGTGACCTTGACTTCACTACATGCCTCGTGTGAATCCGTTCTGAGGGAACAGGACTTTACAGAAGCAATACGGTGGATGAGGATTTCCTGGAGTGCATAAGGGATGGTTTTCTAGACCAATATGTTGAGGAACAAACTAGCGGGGAGGCCATCTTAGACTGGGTGTTGTGTATTGAGCGAGGATTAATTAGCAATCTCGTTGTGCGAGGCCCCTTGGGAAAGAGTGACCATAATATGGTGGAATTCTAAATTAGGATGGAGAATGAAACAGTTAATTCAGAGACCTTGATCCAGAACTTAAAGAAGGGTAACTTTGAAGGTATGAGGCGTGAATTGGCTAGGATAGATTGGCGAATGATACTTAAGGGGTTGACAGTGGATGGGCAATGGCAGACATTTAGAGACCGTATGGATGAATTACAACAATTGTACATCCCTGTCTGGCGTAAAAATAAAAAAGGGAAGGTGGCTCAACCGTGGCTATCAAGGGAAATCAGGGATAGTATTAAAGCCAAGGAAGTGTCATACAAATTGGCCAGAAATAGCAGTGAACCCGGGACTGGGAGAAATTTAGAACTCAGCAGAGGAGGACAAAGGGTTTGATTCGGGCAGGGAAAATAGAGTACGAGAGGAAGCTTGCAGGGAACATTAAGACGGACTGCAAAAGTTTCTATTGATATGTAAAGCGAAAAAGGTTAGTAAAAACAAACGTAGGTCCTCGGCAGTCAGAATCAGGGGAAGTCATAACGGGGAACAAAGAAATGGCAGACCAGTTGAACAAGTACTTTGGTTCGGTATGTGGCAGACCAATTGAACAAGTACTTTGGTTCGGTATTCACTAAGGAGGACACAAACAACCTTCCGGATATAAAAGGGGTCAGAGGGTCTAGTAAGAAGGAGGAACTGAGGGAAATCCTTATTAGTCAGGAAATTGTGTTGGGGAAATTGATGGGATTGAAGGCAGATAAATTCCCAGGGCCTGATGGTCTGCATCCCAGAGTACTTAAGGAGGTGGCCTTGGAAATAGCGGATGCATTGACAGTCATTTTCCAACATTCCATAGATTCTAGATCAGTTCCTATGGAGTGGAGGGTAGCTAATGTAACCCCATTTTTTAAAAAAGGAGGGAGAGAGAAAACATGGAATTATCGACCGGTCAGCCTGACATCGGTAGTGGGTAAAATGATGGAATCAATTCTTAAGGATGTCATAGCAGCGCATTTGGAAAGAGGTGACATGATAGGTCCAAGTCAGCATGGATTTGTGAAAGGGAAATCATGCTTGACAAATATTCTGGAATTTTTTGAGGATGTTTCCAGTAGAGTGGACAAGGGAGAACCAGTTGATGTGATGTATTTGCACTTTCAGAAGGCTTTCGACAAGGTCCCACACAAGAGATTAATGTGCAAAGTTAAAGCACATGGGATTGGGGGTAGTGTGCTGACATGGATTGAGAACTGGCTGTCAGACAGGAAGCAAAGAGTAGGAGTAAATGGGTACTTTTCAGAATGGCAGGCAGTGACTAG
This sequence comes from Pristiophorus japonicus, assembly GCF_044704955.1. Lineage (NCBI taxonomy): Eukaryota > Metazoa > Chordata > Chondrichthyes > Pristiophoridae > Pristiophorus > Pristiophorus japonicus. The sequence goes on along the minus strand of NC_091980.1, from coordinate 278,610,956 downwards.
TGTGGTACCAAAAGGTTCTGTGCTGGGGCCCCAGCTGTTTACATTGTACATTAATGATTTAGACGAGGGGATTAAATGTAGTATCTCCAAATTTGCAGATGACACTAAGTTGGGTGGCAGTGTGAGCTGCGAGAGGATGCTATGAGGCTGCAGAGTGATTTGGATAGGTTAGGTGAGTGGGCAAATGCATGGCAGATGAGGTATAATGTGGATACATGTGAGGTTATCCACTTTGATCGTGAAAACAGAGAGACAGACTATTATCTGAATGGTGACAGATTAGGAAAAGGGGAGGTGCAACAAGACCTGTGTGTCATGGTACATCAGTCATTGAAGTTTGGCATGCAGGTACAGCAGGCGGTTAAGAAAGCAAATGGCATGTTGGCCTTCATAGCGAGGGGATTTGAGTACAGGGGCAGGGAGGTGTTGCTACAGTTGTACAGGACCTTGGTGAGGCCACACCTGGAGTATTGTGTACAGTTTTGGTCTCCTAACTTGAGGAAGGACATTCTTGCTATTGAGGGAGTGCAGCGAAGGTTCACCAGACTGATTCCCGGGATGGCAGGACTGACATATCATGAAAGACTGGATCAACTGGGCTTGTATTCACTGGAATTCAGAAGAATGAGAGGGGATCTCATAAAAACATTTAAAATTCTGATGGGTTTAGACAGGTTAGATGCAGGAAGAATGTTCCCAATGTTGGGGAAGTCCAGAACCAGGGGTCACAGTCTAAGGATAAGGCGTAAGCCATTTAGGACTGAGATGAGGAGAAACTTCTTCACCCAGAGAGTGGTGAACCGATAGAATTCTCTACCACAGAAAGTTGTTGAGGCCAATTCACTAAATATATTCAAAAAGGAGTTAGATGTAGTCCTTACTACTGGGGGGATCAAGGGGTATGGTGAGAAAGCAGGAATGGGGTACTGAACTTACATGTTCAGCCATGAACTCATTGAATGGCAGTGCAGGCTCGAAGAGCCGAATGGCCTACTCCTGCACCTATTTTCTATGTTCCTATGAAATAGGAACAGGAGTAGGCCATACGGCCCTCGAGCCTGCCCCGCCATTCAATACGATCATGGCTGATCTGATCATGGACTCAGCTCCACTTCCCCGCCTGCTCCCCATAACCCCTTTTTCCCTTATCGTTAAGAAACTGTCTATTTCTGTCTTAAATTTATTCAATGTCCCAGCTTCCACAGCTCTCTGAGGCAGCAAATTCCACAGATTTACAATTCTCTGAGAGAAGAAATTTCTCCTCATCTTTGTTTTAAATGGGTGACCCCTAATTCTAAGATTGTGCCCTCTAGTTCTAGGCTCCCCCATCCTCTCTGCATCCACCTTGTCAAGCCCCCTCATAATCTTATATGTTTCAATAAGATCACCTCTCATTCTTCTGAACTCCAATGAGTAGAGGCCCAACTTAATCAACCTTTCCTCATAAGTCAACCCCCTCATCCACGGAATCAATCTAGTGAACCTTCTCTGAACTGCTTGGATCTATTGGTTCTTCCACTCTTCCTCAAAGGGCTGAATCTTGAAAGGCGCATGCTGTGTTGGCAGGGCGTGGAATGGTAAGGGGCAGAGTTTCTGTCAGGAAACCTGCAACTTCAGCATGCTGTGGAGTTTTGACTCCACAAAGTGTGTAGTTTTGCTTTGACAGGTTCCCAGCAGGAAGTCAGCCTGATTGACAGGCTTGGCTTCCAGTCTTGTGGGGAGGACTCCACAGTCACAGGCAAGTCACCTGTTGCTGCTAGTGGGAGTGTGGGGTGTGGTCTGACCCCTGACTTCGGGGAGGGGCGAGGGAGGGGGGAGGGTGGAGTCCGATCCCCAATCCCAGGGAGCGGGGGCGGGGGGTACATTCCCAAATTTGAGGGGTAGGAGTGTGTATGGGGCGAGTCTGATGGGGGAGGGAGCTGGGGAGGTGGGGGCTGCTGGGGGGGGGAAGCACTTACCTTCTCTCCGCAGCTGTCCTCACCTCCCTTCAGCTGTCGGGTTTGTGGCCGGCCAAGAGTAAACCTGCAAAACAGTTTAAATCAGAGGCTGCCAGCCTCATTAAAAAATAGAATTGGCCAACCTGCTGCCCGTCTCTTGTCCTGCCTCCGTTAAACCCAGAAGTGGGCAGGTTGGGGTTGGGTTCGAGATTTCTGAAGTTGACCTTGACCCCGACTGACTTGTTTTTGGAGATTAAGCTTCAGCTCAAAGACACTGAGCTATAGCATGAAAACAGCACCTATGGCTGTTCCACAACCACGTGACATCCCAAATATCTAGAAAGTTTTCAGTCACTAAATCAATCCTTAACCAACTCTGCGGACTCCATGGCGGTGACTTTGACTTTGAGCGAGAGTGTAAAATGGGCGATGTTGGGTCAGGCGCAGGTTATATATCGCTCCCAATTTCCACTTCCATTGACTTCAATGGAAATAAAAATTGTCCAAAGTCAAAATTCACCCCCATGAGACTGAACCTGGACACGCAAGTGTCACATGTACTTGGATTGTACTCTTCTCTGTGGCCTATTGAAAGCATTGATGGGCTAGCTCTGGTGAATAATGAAGTAACATATTGCAGTAAGATGAAACATCCTCCTCTGGGATTACTAGCAGACCAACTCTTCTGAATAATTTAAATGTACATTAAGATTCACATAAATAATCCAATTGTGGACCACAATTGGATCATGGCCTTTATGTTGCACAACACTGATCTAAGGAGAATTATGGTTCTAGTTGGAAGTAAATATTTTAATGTTAGTCCAACTTGAGAAAACAAAACAGTTTTTTTATCCTTTCTCATTTTATTCAGCCCTATTACTTCCGTAAATTTGTAAATCCCAGTTAACATACTGCTTTGCGGCTTGTATGCTTACAGTGTTTAAATTTTAAGTCACCTATAATATAATTTTTTATTTTCATTTTGCTTCAACAATAATAAAGCGCTACACCCAGCCATGCATTGATAATATTGAAGGAAGGTCATAAAGTGTATGATGAATCAACTAAAAATTCAGTGAAGCTTAATCAGAATCACAAGGTTAAGCTCTGTTATGGTCTGCAAATTCCCCATCAGTAAACCTCCAACTAATCCGTTCACAAAAACACAAAGCCTCAATGTTTTTTTAATGTTCTGATGTTTTGATTAGACGTTTATTTTTGAGACAGTCACCAGTTACAGATAATTATTGAATTGAAGCCAGTTCATTGCAGACACATTCTCCAGGCCATTATCTTGCAGTGAAAATATACTAAAAGTCCTAAAAAAATAAAAATACTATCGGAATTGATTCATTTGCTGCTAAAAATGACATTTGATATAATTTCAACTGCTGTTCCAGTTGTATTAAGTGTGCCAGTTGTATTAAGTGACATCCGAATGATTTGAATTGGCACAACATCAAGGTGTCGCAAAGTTAATCATATTAAGGAAAAATTTCTCACCAACTTGGCCCTATTGGCTTCTGTGAGCACTAAGGGCTGGATTTTCAGGTCTTCTGCGCTCCGTTTTTCGCCCCGGAGCGGCGACAATGGCGGCGGTGAGGTGTTTTGGCAAGCGGTCAGCCTCCAGCGCCCCGCAGCGATTCTCGGGTCTGGTTTAGTGGCAACCGGGGGCATTGCACGCCGGGCGCAGCACTTTCGGGCGGTGCTGCTCAGCACTGCCGCTAAACCGCCGCAAGTTTGAACTTCAGCCCAACCCGTACGCCGCAAAGTGGGAAATCAGGCGGTCCAACGATCCCGACAGCGAAGAGGTAAGCCATGGACTCCTAAGGTAAGTCCGATTGTTTTTTCTTTTAATTTTTTTTCGATTTTTTGTTGTGGTGGCGTGGGCAATGTTTTTGTAGTATTTTTTTCCCCCCAGACATCTCTCGGTGCGCTCCAGGCCTGGCTCTTTAGCTCGGGATTTTCTCATCCTAGCACCCAAGGGAGGTGTACAACGTCTCCCTTAGCGCTGTGCCCCCTGACACAGGGCCCAGCTGCCCAAACTTACTAACTGAGGCGCAAACTATTCTCAGGCGCTAACTTTCCCACTCCGCCGCCATTATTAGCCCAAAAACGTCAAAGCCGAGTATCCAGCCCTAAATGCCTCAGTAACTCAGTCGATTCATACTGTAATATTTGGGATAATTTTAACCTCCCAGGATGGGCGATGGTAGGTGGGAGGGGGTTAAAAATAAATGGGGTAATTTTAACAACCAAAGATAGGTGGGTTTGGTTTGGGTGGGAGATTAAAAAGATAAAAATCTGAAACAGGAATCCAATCTGCCTCGAACCCGGCCACTTCTTGTTATAACAGAGGCGGAATGGGTTGGGGGCGAGGGAGGGGGAGGGGCGGGGTGTGGGCAAAAAATCCTCTCACAAAAGGAGGATTGGTCATTCAAATATTTTCGTGAGGCTGCATGCCTCCATTTAACAGCGATTCTATTTTTAACCACAGTTGGCCGGCTTTCCCAAGCCTCGGGAAACCCGACAGATAAAAATAGGCAAGAAGGGCTGAATCTGTACGTGCCTTACAGCACTGCTTGTGGGCCAGGAGGAGCAGTAGTGTTTCATTCAGGCCCAACAGGCCCAACAAACATACCGCTACACTCACGCCCACAATCTGTCTGCTCCCCCGCCATCCCGCGATCGGAACCCCCCCAACCACCGCCTCCCCCTCATGTTCACTCCCAACCCCCACTAGAGCTGCCTGCTCTCTGCTCAGTTGCGGCCTAATGCTGCAAACTTTCCCACCCAACAGGCTGGGGGGCAGGAAGCCTACAGATAAAAATGAAAAGACTTTTGGGAAACCCGTACTTCCGGGTTTCCCATTCCTAACTCCACCACCCCACCCCCACCGCTCCCCCCGCCCCACTCCCCCCTCCCTCTTCACCACCACCAAACGTGAAGATAAGATCGGAGTCAAAGTATTGGTAACCCGACCCCAACCCGCCTCAAATGCACCCACGTCCGGTTTTAACAGAGGCAGGTTGGGGAGCGGGCATCTAACCTGTTCTCTGGAGGATGGTTCTGAATTTAAATATTTGAGATCCGTTTTTAATTTAATACTGGACAGCCGGGTTTCCCGGCCTCGGGAACCCAACAGCTGTAGGGAGGTGTGACCAGCTGGATGGAACAGGTAAATGCCTTTCCAGCACTGTTTGTGGGCCAGGAGCCACAGAAATGCTTCACACTGCCCACCAAGTTTACCTGTAAACCACCCCATTGATCAGACATCAGCTCCCCTTCTGATGTCCGACTCCGCCCAATGTCTGACCCCTTCTGATGTCCGAACTCTCCTGATGTCAGCTCCCCTCCCGATGTCAGCGCCCCTCCCGATGTCAGCGCCTCTCCCGATGTGATCGCCCCATCCGATGTCAGCTCCCCTCCCGATGTCCGGCCTCTCCTGATGTGATCTTGCCATCCGATGTCAGCTCCCCTCATGATGTCCGACCCCTCCTGATGTTCAACCCGCCCCCTGTGACAGCTCCCCTTCCAATGTCTGATCCCTGGTTGCTGTCTGGAGCCACAGGTTCTATGCGCCCGACAGCTAGCCAGCCTTTCAATTTGGCTGGCCATAGCCAGAATACACAGAATTTCTTTTAAAATCAGGTCGCGCCATTAAATTCGACAGGACCTCCATGAAATCTGCATTTCTGGGATTCCCAGCTGCTAAATTCACCCTCCCCCTCCCCACCACCCCTCCTGCCTCCCCATTATTATTGAGACCATTGAGTCAGGCAGAACAAGAAGGTCCAAGATTCAATCAGAGTTCCTATTCCTGATCATAGAAACATAGAAAATAAATGCAGGAGTAGGCCATTCGGCTCTTCAAGCCTGCACCACCGTTCAATAAGATTGTGGCTGATCATTCACCTCAGTACCTCTTTCCTTCTTTCTCTCCATACCCCTTGATCCCTTTAACCGTAAGGGCCTAACTCCCTCTTGAATATATCCAATGAACTGGCATCAACAACTCTCTGCGGTAGGGAATTCCACAGGTTAACAACTCTCTGAGTGAAGAAGATTCCCCTCATCTCGATAGGAATCTAGATAGGAATAGTGCAATCAAGCAGACGCAACATGAATTCATGAAGGGGAAATCATGTTTAGCTAATTTACTGGAATTCTTTGAGGATATAACGAGCATGGTGGATAGAGGTGTACTGATGGATGTGGTGTATTTAGATTTCCAAAAGGCATTCGATAAGGTGCTACACAAAAGGTTACTGCAGAAGATAAAGGTACGCGGAGTCAGAGGAAATGTATTAGCATGGATCGAGAATTGGCTGGCTAACAGAAAGCAGAGAGTCGGGATAAATGGGTCCTTTTCGAGTTGGAAATCGGTGGTTAGTGGTGTGCCACAGGGATCGGTGCTGGGACCACAACTGTTTACAATATACATAGATGACCTGGAAGAGGGGACAGAGTGTAATGTAACAAAATTTGCAGATGACACAAAGATTAGTGGGAAAGCGGGTTGTGTAGAGGACACAGAGAGGCTGTAAAGAGATTTAGATAGGTTAAGCGAATGGGCTAAAGTTTGGCAGATGGAATACAATGTCGGAAAATGTGAGGTCATCCACCTTGGGGGAAAAAAAACAGTAAAAGGGAATATTATTTGAATGGGGAGAAATTACAACATGCTGCGGTGCAGAGGGACCTGGGGGTCCTTGTGCATGAATCCCAAAAAGTTAGTTTGCGGGTGCAGCAGGTAATCAGGAAGGTAAATGGAATGTTGGCCTTCATTGCGAGAGGGATGGAGTACAAAAGCAGGGAGGTCCTGCTGCAACTGTACAGGGTATTGGTGAGGCCGCACCTGGAGTACTGCATGCAGTTTTGGTCACCTTACTTAAGGAAGGATATACTAGCTTTGGAGGGGGTACAGAGATGATTCACTAGGCTGATTCCGGAGATGAGGGGGTTACCTTGTGATGATAGATTGAGTAGACTGGGTCTTTACTCATTGGAATTCAGAAGGATGAGGGGTGATCTTATAGAAACATTTAAAATAATGAAAGGGATAGACAAGATAGAGGCAGAGAGGTTGTTTCCACTGGTCGGGGAGACTAGAACTAGGGGGCACAGCCTCAAAATACTGGGGAGCCAATTTAAAACAGAGGGCTGTGAATCTGTGGAATTCTCTGCCCAGGGAAGCAGTTGAGGCTAGCTCATTGAATGTATTCAAATCACAGATAGATAGATTTTTAACCAATAAGGGAATTAAGGATTATGGGGAGCGGGCGGGTAAGTGGAGCTGAGTCCACTGCCAGATCAGCCATGATCTTGTTGAGTGGCGGAGCAGGCTCGAGGGGCTAGATGGCCTACTCCTGTTCCTAATTCTTATGTTCTTATCTCAGTCCTAAATGGCTTAGCGTTTATCCTTAGACTATGTCCCCTGGTTCTGGACTTCCCGAACATCGGGAACATTCTTCCTGCATCTAACCTGTCCAGTCCCGTCAGAATTTTATATGTTTCTATGAGATCCCCTCTCATCCTTCTAAACTCCAGTGAATACAGGCCCAATCGATCCAGTCTTTCCTCATATATCAGTCCTGCTATCCCGGGAATCAGTCTGGTGAACCTTCGCTACACTCCCACAATAGCAAGAATGTCCTTCCTCAGATTCGGAGACTAAAATTGAACACAATATTCCAGGTGAGGCCTCACTAAGGCCCTGTACAACTGCAGTAAGACCTCCCTGCTCCTATACGCAAATCCCCTCGCTATGAAGCCCAACATACCACTTGCCTTCTTCACCGCCTGCAGTACCTGCATGCCAACTTTCAATGACTGATGTACCATGACAACCATGTCTCGTTGCACCTCCCCTTTTCCTATTCTGCCGCCATTCAGATAATATTCTGCCTTCGTGTTTTTGCCACCAAAGTGGATAACCTCACATTTATCCACATATCGGGCCCAATTTTCGAGCCGCACATAGAACGTCGCAGCCCCGACCTGGACGCTTATTTTTTGCGCCCACAAGTGCACCTAAAAAATATTTACAGATTCTCTGGCTCCCTACAGGTCCTCTGGAGCTGGGCACGTGCAACACGAGCTGTGGGGGGCGGAGCCAGGTCCCTGCGCTGAAAACAGTGCCAGGACCTCTGCACAGGCACACTACAGTGGGCGCGCATGTGCAGTAGCTCCAGGCGCCCAAAACTGTGTGGGAGAGGCCCAAAGCACGCAGCCCCTAGCCCTGGCCGAATGGCCTCACTGGGGCGGCGTGGATCAGGCTGCATCTCCCACGCCCAGCTCCTGCTTCCTCCCTTCAGCTGGCTCTCTCAAACGCCGCCCCCGCCCCCCCCAGCTCCCGACCCGACCCTCGACCCCTCCCCCCCTCCACCCCATCCCGGACCCGACCCCAGCTTCCACCCCCCAACCCGATCCCCGCTGACCCGACCCCCGCTTCCCCCCCACCTGACTCGACTCGACTCCCGCTCCCCCTCCCCGGACTCGACCCGACTCCCGCTCCCGGACCGACTCCCGCTCCCGCCCTGGACCCGACCCGCTCCCCCCCCCACGCCCGTACCGGACCCGACCCGACCCCTGGCCACCTACCTTTAACTCCGGTGCTGAGGGCGGGCCCCGCCCGACGTCTTGGGCCAGGCCGGGCCCATTCAGCCTCCCTCGCCTCTCACCTGCTCTCCCCCTCCTTCCCTCTCTCCCTCCCTCCCTTCTCCCCCCTCTCTCTCCCTTCTCCCCCTCCCTCCTTCTTTCCTCTCTCCCTTCCCCCCCTCCCTCCTTCTTTCCTCTCTCCCTTCCCCCCTCCCTCTATCTTTCCTCTCTCCCTTCCCCCCTCCCTCCTTCTTTCCTCTCTCCCTTCCCCCCTCCCTCCTTCTTTCCTCTCTCCCTTCCCCCCTCTCTCCTTCTTTCCTCTCTCCCTTCCCCCCTCCCTCCTTCTTTCCTCTCTCCCTTCCCCCTTCCCTCCTTCTTTCCTCTCTCCCTTCCCCGCCCCCTCCTTCTTTCCTCTCTCCCTTCCCCTCTTCCCTCCTTCTTTCCTCTCTCCCTTCCCCCCTTCCCTCCTTCTTTCCTCTCTCCCTTCCCCACCTCCCTCCTTCTTTCCTCTCTCCCTTCTCCCCTCCCTCCTTCTTTCCTCTCTCCCTTCTCCCTCTCCCTCCCCCCCTTCTCCCCTCCTCCTCTTCTCCCCTTCCTCCCTCCCTCCTCCCCAACCTCCCTCCCCCCTGCTCCCCTCCCTCCTTCTCCCCTCCCTCTCCCTCCCTTCCTCTCACTAGTTCCCTCTCTCCCTCTACCTCCCTCTCTCCCTCTCCACCCCCCCTCCATCCCCCTCTCCCTCTCTCCCTCCCTCTCCACTCCCCGCTCCACCCCCCCCTCTCTCCCTCTCCACCCCCCGTTCCACACCCCCTCTCCCCCCTTCTCTCCCTCTCCCCCACTCCTTCTCTCCCTCTCCCCCCCTCCTTCTCTCTCCCCTCCCTCCCTCTCTCCCCCCTCCCTCCCTCCCCCCCTCTCTCCCCTTCCCTCCCTCCCTCCCTTTCTCCCCTTCCCTCACTCCCTCTCTTCCTCCCTCTCTCCCTCGCTCTCTCCCTCTCTCTTTCCCTCCTTCTCTCACAACTCCCCTCCCTCCCTCCCACGCCCCCTCCTCCACCCCCCTCCCCTCGCTGTCAGAAGCACAGACACTGACAGACAGAGAGTGAGAGAGACACACACAGACAGACAGAGAGATAGAGACACTGACAGAGACACACAGCGGGGGCCCCGTCCCAGCATGCTGTTGGACGGCTCCCGGTGCTGCAGTTGGTAAGTAGAAAATGTTTGATTTATTGATTTTTAAATTTTTTTTATTTTTTATAAATTTTTTTTGATTGATTTATTGGTTGATTTATTGATGCATTTATCATTTATTATTGATGATGGCTCTTTTTTTGTAAAACTGAAGTGTTTAATGTTTGTAAACTTCCCTTTAAACCGCCCCACCCTTTCCCCCATTCCCTACGCCTGATTTTCTAAGTGTAGGCAAGGTTTTTCTGAGCGTACAAAAATCTACACTTACTCCATTCTAAGTTAGTTTGGAGTAAGTTTTCACTGCCTAAACTTTCAAAATGGGTGTAAGTGGCTGGACACGCCCCCTTTTGAAAAAAAAATCTGTTCCAAACTGAAACTGTTCTAACTGATTAGAACTGGAGCAAACTAAATGCTGAGAATTGGAATTTCTAAGATACTCCATTCTAAACCAGTTACTCCAAAAAAACAGGACACAGCGCCACCCAGCTTAGTGTCATCTGCAAACTTGGAGATATTACACTCAATTCCTTCATCTAAATCATTAATGTATATTGTAAATAGCTGGGGTCCCAGCACTGAGCCTTGCGGCACTCCACGAGTCACTGCCTGCCATTCTGAAAAGGACCCGTTTATCCCGACTCTCTGCTTCCTGTCTACCAACCAGTTCTCTATCCACATCAGTACATTACCCTCGATACCATGTGCTTCAATTTTGCACAACACTCTCTTGTGTGGGACCTTGTCAAAAGCCTTTTGAAAGTCCAAATACATCACATCCAAAGGTTCTCTCTTGTCCACTCTACCAGTTACATCCTCAAATAATTCTAGAAGATTTGTCAAGCAGGATTTCCCTTTCATAAATCCATGCTGACTTGGACTGATCCCGTCACTGCTTTCCAAATGTGCTGCTATCTCATCTTTAATAATTGATTCCAACATTTTCCCCAGTACTGATGTCAGGCTAACCGGTCTATACATATCCGTTTTCTCTCTCCCTCCTTTCTTAAAAAGTAGTGTTACATTAGCTACCCTCCAGTCCATAGGAACTGACCCAGAGTCGATAGACTGTTGGAAAATGATCACCAATGCATCCACTATTTCTAGGGCTACTTCCTTAAGTACTCTGGGATGCAGACTATCAGGTCCAAGGAATTTATCGGCCGTAAATCCCATCAATTTCCCTAACACAATTTCTCGCCTAATAAGGATTTCCTTCAGTTCCTCCTTCTCGTGAGACCCTCGGTCCCCTGGTATTACCGGAAGGTTATTTGTGTCTTCCTTTGTGAAGACAGAACGAAAGTATTTGTTTAACTGGTCCACCATTTCTTTGTTCCCCATTATAAATTCTCTTAATCTGACTGCAAGGGACCTACGTTTGTTTTCACTAATCTTTTTCTCTTCACATATCTAAAGAAGCTTTTGCAGTCAGTTTTTATGTTCCAAGCAAGCTTCCTCTCACACTCTATTTTCCCCCTCTTAATTAAAGCCTTTGTCCTCCTCTACTGTATTATAAAATTCTCCCAGTCCTCAGGTTTGCTGCTTTTTCTGGCCAATTTATATGCCTTTTCCTTGGATTTAACTCTATCCTTAATTTCCCTTGTTAGCCATGGTTGAGCCACCTTCCCCGTTTTATTTTTAATCCAGACAGGGATGTACAATTGTTGAAGTTCATCCATTTGATCCTTAAATGTTTGCCATTGCCTATCCAACGTCAACCCTCTAAGTATCACTCGCCAGTCTATTCTAGCCAATTCACGTCTCATACCATCGAAGTTACCTTTCCTAAGTTCAGGACCTTAGTCTGTGAATTAACTGTGGCACTCTCCATCTTAATAAAGAATACTACCATATTATGGTTACTTTTCTCCAAGAACCCTTGCACAACAAGATTGCTAATTGATCCTTTCTCATTACACATCATCCAGTCTAGGATGGCCAGCCCTCTAGTTGGTTTCTCGATATATTGGTCTAGAAAACCATCCCTAATACACTCCAGAAAATCCTCCACCACTGCATTGCTACCAGTTTGGTTAGCCCAGTCAATATGTAGATTAAAGTCACCCATGATAACTGCTGTACCTTTATTGCACGCATCCCTAATTTCTTGTTTGATGCTGCCCCCAACCTCACTACTACTGTTTGGTGGTCTGTACACAACTCCCACTTGAGTTTTCTGCCCTTTGGTATTCTGTAGCTCCCCCCATACCGATTCCACATCATCCAAGCTAATGTCCTTCCTTACTATTGTGTTAATTTCCTCTTTAACCAGCAACACCACCCCACCTCCTTTTCCTTTCTGTCTATCCTTCCTGAATGTTGAATACCCCTGGATGTTGAGTTCACAGCCTTGGTCACCCTGGAGCCATGTCTCCCTGATGCCAATTACATCATATCTGTTAACTGCTATTTGCGCAGTTAGTTTGTCCACCTTATTACGAATACTCCTCGCATTGAGTCACAGAGCCTTCAGGCTTGTCTTTTTAACACACTTTGCCCCTTTAGAATTTGGCTATAATGTGGCCCTTTTTGCTTTTTGCCTTGTTTTTCTCTGCCCTCCACTTTTACTTTTTTTCTTTCTATCTTTTGCTTCTGCCCCCATTCTACTTCTCTCTGCCTCCCTGCATAGGTTCCCATCCCCCTACTATATTAGTTTAACCCCTCCCCAACAGCAATAGCAAACACTCCCCCAAGGACATTGGTTCCGGTTCTGCCCAGGTGCAGACCGTCCGGTTTGTACTGGTCCTACCTCCCCCAGAACCGGTTCTAATGTGCCAGCAATTTGAATCCCTCCCTTCTGCACCACTCCTCAAGCCACGTATTCAACTGAGCTATCCTGCGATTCCTACTATGACTAGCACGTGGCACTGGTAACAATCCTGAGATTACTACCTTTGAGGTCCTACTTTTTAATTTAACTCCTAGCTCCCTAAATTCATCTTGTAGGACCTCATTCCATTGACTATCTATATTGTTGGTACCTATATGCACCACGACAACTGGCTGTTCACCCTCCCCCTTCAAATTGTACTGCACCAACTCCAAGACATGCTTGACCCTTGCACCAGGGAGGCAACATACCATCCTGGAATCTCAGTTGCGGCTCATTTCTCAGTGATCCCTGCTGAAAAATGCATGCATGTAAACATCAGATGTGTTTAGCATCCGACACAGGTTGGATGCTCCCGATCAAATTGTCTGCTAACAATCACTGTATAAAGCGAAAGTAAACAATGTCCACTTGTGGAAAGATACTGGAGTACTGCTAGTAGCGATCGAACCATACCACAAAGAAGGGCAGGGGAATAAAGAGTAGGGGAGAAGATGCCTGGGCAATTAAGTATAGAGGCCGAAACGAGGCGCACCTATCTCTTTTTGCTGCGGCAATGGATGTGGCGGCCATTAGAGTGAAATTCAGCATTTTGCTGAAAAGGAGGAGCAGTGCAGTATTGGTGCTGGGAATGGGCTCTTTGCAGTGGTGTGGGGGCGGACTGACCGATTGAGCTGCGAAATTCAGCTGATGCCCAGTTACTGATAACAAGTCACCAGCTCCCTGGCCTTCTTAAAGGGCAGGTTTTGCAGCTAGGACCTGAGCACTGAGTTTGTCTCTGGTGCTTGTGAAGGAATGGCTAATGCAAGAGAGAGGAGAGCCAGCCACTTCTCAGATGTAGAACTTGGGACACTGGTCATCCGTCAGATCCATGTAGGGAAACTGCTGTCTGTAAACCCTTTCACGATAGGGCCTTCTGCCACCACGTCTGTGTAGGTGCCTTCCTCTCACAGCTGCCTCATTGCCTTCTCCCTCCTGCTCTTGTTGATCCTCACCCTATGCAGCCTGCTGCTGGCAAGCACCTGCCTCCTGTGCATCCTGCCTCCTGTCCATCTGGCCACAATGGTGGGTGGGGCGTCTGTGTACCTGACCCTCCTCCTGATGGCAGACCCTTCCTGAGGTCCTTCCTGGCGCACCTCTCTGGGTTCAGCTCTGTCACCATCTTCATGGCCTTCTGCATCTTCCTCGGCCATGTGTGCTGCATCCGTTGCCCGCTGCCTCTCCAACCTTTGGAGCCAGTGCCGCCTTCTCCTGCATTGTCCCTGCCGCGTACAGTGTGCAGGAGGCGTTCCGCTGCCAGCACTGACACCATTGACTTATCCTCCGCAAGCCCAGCCTCCTCAATCAGGGCCCTCTGTTGTAGAGTATGAAGAGCCTGGGCTACTATTCCTCAATCCCGCTGTCAACAAAGCAATGTTTGAAAAAGTCTGAAAAAAATCGCCCCGACAAGAATGCCGCTCGACGCAACACGCCTTTAAATGTCGCTGGCGATCTTCAGCAAGCAGTGCGTACCGACCCAAAAACCTGTCGTTGGCACCGACAGGCAACCAGAAGACGAGTTGCGCTGAATTTAGCTTCCGGGGCGGGTCCGAGGTGATGCGCGATCTGATGACATCATTAACGACTCATCTGCAGGAGCCCGGTGGAAGTGGAGGAAGCAGAGCGGATATCCACACCACCGACTCAGTGGCCATTCCGCACCAACCTGTGGCCATTGCTTTCAGGTGGCCAGAGGCCTTATAGAAAGAGGAAATTTCAGCCCCATAAAAGCTAGCTCACAGCCTTACACAAGGGCAAAATCAGAGCCTTTTTGTTCCCTCCTGTATGATCGAACAGGTCTGTAAAAGTAGCTACAATGTAATTATGGGTTTAAGCCACAATGTACAAGAGACAACATTGGAGATAATGACATTGTTTCGCAGGCAGATCCACAGGTAGAAATACAAAAGCAAAATACTGCGGATGCTGGAATCTGGAATAAAAACAGAAAATGCGGGAAATCTCAGCAGGTCAGGCAGCATCTATGGAGAGAAAGCAGAGTTAACGTTTCGGGTCGATGACCCTTCGTCGGACTGGAGAGTGTTCTTAACAAGCACTGAAAGGGGGAGGGGAAGAAAGAACAAAAGGTAAGGTCTGTGATAGATTGGAAGACAGGAGAGATTGGAGAGACAAAAAGGGCTGATGGCCCAAATTCAAATAGTAATGCCAGGAGTTAGAAAAACATTAGTCAGGATAAGGTGTGAATGCCGGGATAATGACCAACTGCCATTAGAGACAAGGAGAAAAAAAGAAAGAAAGAAACAGGCTCTGGGGGTGCGGGGGCGGGGGGGGGGCTGGCGGGGGGTAATGGCAGGGTGGGGGGGGGGGTAATGGAAGGGAGCCAAAGATGGGCAGCGGATATGCTCTAAAATTGTTGAACTCGATGTTGAGACCAAAAGGCTGTAAAGTGCCTAAACGAAAGAAGAGGTGCTGTTCCTCGAGCTGGCATTGAGCTTTGTTGGAGCAGTGCAGGAGACCGAAGATGGAGAGGTCAGAGTGGGAATGGAGCGGGGAATTAAAGTGACAGGCGACCAGAAGCTCGGGGTCACACTTGTGGACCGAACAGATGTCGCCCAATCTACGCTGTAGAGGAGACCACATTATGAGCAGTGAATACAGTATACTAAATTGAAAGAAGTAGAAGTAAATCACTGTTTCACCTGGAAGGAGTATTTGGGACGCTGGACAGTGGGAAGGGAGGAGTAAAAAGGCAGGTTTTGCATCTCTTGCACTTGCACCGGAAGGTGCCGTGCAAAGGAGGGGGTGCTGAGGGTGACTGCGGAATGGACCACAGGTAGAAATATTGTGTGAAGCATTACATTCCAGGGCACCTCTCTGATCTTAGCCTCTCTGGCTAGGTGGTTTGAACTGAAAGTTAGAGTATAAGATTATAAGAACATGAGAAATAGGAACAGGAGTAGGCCATCCAGCCCTTCAAGCTGGTTCCGCCATTCAACAAGATCATGGCTGATCTTCGACCTCAACTCCACTTTCCCCACCTGATCCCCATATCCCTTTGTTGCATCATGACACTACACCGACATTCACCACTGTTCCACACAGGCTCTGGCTCAAGGGCTGAAGTCCCTCAGATCTTTAGGTCTGCATGACTCTGTTAGTAGAGGGCATTCTAAGAGATGCTACATTGTTTGTGATGCCTCTCTGCAGTCACAGTTGGTAGTATCAGTTTGGCTGTATCTCCACTTCTGTACGAGGATTCTGCAGCAACCGACAGCAGTCCTGAGGCGATTGAGACACGGCCAAGTAGGCCCGGTCTCTCTGGCTCCTGTTGGATGAGATTTCACTGGATCAAAAGACAGCTTGTGTGGCTTTCTCTGCCGATTGTGCGATCACACATCTAGTCCACAGCTGTACGGAGTATGTAGGCACCTTTAGTAATGACTCCACGAGGCAGGATATAGAAACATAGAAACATAGAAAATAGGTGCAGGAGTAGGCCATTCAGCCCTTCTAGCCTGCACCGCCATTCAATGAGTTCATGGCTGAACATGCAACTTCAGTACCCCATTCCTGCTTTCTCACCATACCCCTTGATTCCCCTAGTAGTAAGGACTTCATCGAACTCCTTTTTGAATATATTTAGTGAATTGGCCTCAACAACTTTCTGTGGTAGAGAATTCCACAGGTTCACCACTCTCTGGGTGAAGAAATTCCTCCTCATCTCGGTCCTAAATGGCTTCCCCCTTATCCTTAGACTGTGTCCCCTGGTTCTGGACTTCCCCAACATTGGGAACATTCTTCCTGCATCTAACCTGTCTAACCCCGTCAGAATTTTAAACGTTTCTATGAGGTCCCCTCTCATTCTTCTGAACTCCAGTGAATACAAGCCCAGTTGATCCAGTCTTTCTTGATAGGTCAGTCCCGCCATCCCGGGAATCAGTCTGGTGAACGTTCGCTGCACGCCCTCAATAGCAAGAATGTCCTTCCTCAGGTTAGGAGACCAAAACTGTACACAGTACTCCAGGTGTGGCCTCACCAAGGCCCTGTACAACTGTAGCAACACCTCCCTGCCCCTGTACTCAAATCCCCTCGCTATGAAGGCCAACATGCCATTTGCTTTCTTAACCGCCTGCTGTACCTGCATGCCAACCTTCAATGACTGATGTACCATGACACCCAGGTCTCTTTGCACCTCCCCTTTAACTAATCTCACCATTCAGATAATAGTCTGTCTCTCTGTTTTTACCACCAAAGTGGATAACCTCACATTTATCCACATTATACTTCATCTGCCATGCATTTGCCCACTCACCTAACCTATCCAAGTCGCTCTGCAGCCTCATAGCATCCTCTCGCAGCTCACACTGCCACCCAACTTAGTGTCATCCGCAAATTTGGAGATACTACATTTAATCCCCTCGTCTAAATCATTAATGTACAGTGTAAACAGCTGGGGCCCCAGCACAGAACCTTGCGGTACCCCACTAGTCACTGCCTGCCATTCTGAAAAGTCCCCATTTACTCCTACTCTTTGCTTCCTGTCTGACAACCAGTTCTCAATCCATGTCAGCACACTACCCCCAATCCCATGTGCTTTAACTTTGCACATTAATCTCTTGTGTGGGACCTTGTCGAAAGCCTTCTGAAAGTCCAAATATACCACATCAACTGGTTCTCCCTTGTCCACTCTACTGGAAACATTCTCAAAAAATTCCAGAAGGTTTGTCAAACATGATTTCCCTTTCACAAATCCATGCTGACTTGGACCTATCATATCACCTCTTTCCAAATGCACTGCTATGACATCCTTAATAATTGATTCCATCATTTTACCCACTACCGATGTCAGGCTGACCGGTCTATAATTCCCTGTTTTCTCTCTCCCTCCTTTTTTAAAAAGTGGGGTTACATTGGCTACCCTCCACTCCATAGGAACTGATCCAGAGTCAATGGAATGTTGGAAAATGACTGTCAATGCATCCACTATTTCCAAGGCCACCTCCTTAAGTACTCTGGGATGCAGTCCATCAGGCCCTGGGGATTTATCGGGCTTCAATCCCATCAATTTCCCCAACACAATTTCCCGACTAATAAGGATTTCCCTCAGATCCTCCTCCTTACTAGACCCTCCGACCCCTTTTATATGAAGGTTGTTTGTGTCCTCCTCAGTGAATACCGAACCAAAGTACTTGTTCAATTGGTCCGCCATTTCTTTGTTCCCCGTTATGACTTCCCCTGATTCTGACTGCAGGGGACCTACGTTTGTCTTTACTAACCTTTTTCTCTTTACATATCTATCGAAACTTTTGCAATCCGTCTTAATGTTCCCTGCAAGCTTCTTCTCGTACTCCATTTTCCCTTCCCTAATCAAACCCTTTGTCCTCCTCTGCTGAGTTCTAAATTTCTCCCAGTCCCCGGGTTCACTGCTATTTCTGGCCAATTTGTATGCCACTTCCTTGGCTTTAATACTATCCCTGATTTCCCTTGATAGCCACGGTTGAGCCACCTTCCCTTTTTTATTTTTCCGCCAGACAGGAATGTACAATTGTTGTAGTCCATCCATGCGGTCTCTAAATGTCTGCCATTGCCCATCCACAGTCAACCCCTTCAGTATCATTCGCCAATCTATCCTAGCCAATTCACGCCTCATACCTTCAAAGTTATCCTTCTTTAAGTTCTGGACCATGGTCTCTGAATTAACTGTTTCATTCTCCATCCTAATGCAGAATTCCACCATATTATGGTCACTCTTCCCCAAGGGGCCTTTCACAACGAGATTGCTAATTAATCCTCTCTCATTACACAACACCCAGTCTAAGATGGCCTCCCCCCTAGTTGGTTCCTCGACATATTGGTCTAAAAAAACATCCCTTATGCACTCCAGGAAATCCTCCTCCACCGTATTGCTTCCAGTTTGGTTAACCCAATCTATATGCATATTAAAGTCACCCATTATAACTGCTGCACCTTTATTGCACGCACCCCTAATTTCATGTTTGATGCCCTCCCCAACATCACTACTACTGTTTGGAGGTCTGTACACAATTCCCACTAACGTTTTTTGCCCTTTGGTATTCTGCAGCTCTACCCATATAGATTCCACATCATCCAAGCTAATGTCCTTCCGAACTATTGCCTTAATTTCCTCCTTAACCAGCAATGCTACCCCACCTCCTTTTCCTTTTATTCTATCTTTCCTGAATGTTGAAAACCCTGGATGTTGAGTTCCCAGCCCTGATCATCCTGGAGCCACGTCTCCGTAATCCCAATAACATCATATTTGTTAACATCTATTTGCACAGTTAATTCATCCACCTTATTGCGGATACTCCTTGCATTAAGACACAAAGCCTTCAGGCTTGTTTTTTTTAACACCCTTTGTCCTTTTAGAATGGTGCTTAAATTCTGCAGACCTGCAGTCTTTTATTCCAGCTCCTGAGTGACAAACAACAAGCTGTGAGTTCCCTTTTATACTGGGTTTCCTGCTATGTGCGGCAACCCCTGGGTCTCCAGCAACAGCACCCTTTAGTGTACCAGTAAGGTGTGTACAGTACAAGGGTACATTCAATGTTGCATATGGTGTTACAGACATCACACAGTAAACAGGCATGCATACACAACACGGATTACATTCCAAGGGCTGGACTGCATGTAAGAAACTGCTACTGGACTTGAGCCTCTTTGCTGCTGGCTCGTGTTGAAAAAGTGGATGACGGGGATCAATTGTCTGCTTTGACCTTTTCACTCTTGATGAAACTCACCTTCTTATGAAAGGTGGGGCAATACCAGCAAGCATTAAGGCATTTCACCGAATGACAAGATTGGAGGTGAAGTTATTTTACAGGGTATTTGTGGACATCATAGCAACCAAATTGAAGCAGCAAAATCAGAGATCTATGACCAGTTATCTGTCTTTTGGTTGGGAATTGCTGCCAGCCACAGTGTAGCAGAGAGTGTGAATGGGCGGAGAGGGGGTTAAGTGAAATACATTAAACATTGCTTCATCCAGAGGTTCCTATAACAGCAGAAGGTTTTTCTTAGCATTTGTCTTTAAGGGGATTTGAATATTCATTGTCACTGTAAGTTACTGTAATTTTAGCAGCAGTGCTTTAGAATATTACTGCCTTAAATATCTGTTACTTCTATGCTACGCAGAAGGATAAATATGGTGGAATTTGCACCAATGTGAACTGGTTACGTTACTCACATTCATTGAAAGTCAAAATTATTTTTACTCCTTAGCATGCAATATCCTACAATGTATTGTTCCATTTTAGCTGATGCACTTTTACAGTGAAACAAGATGCAATTACTGCTTCAGTCTCCTGAGGCAAAGCAACGGAGCATGACCAGATATGAAATTATTGGCTTTGGTGCATTTGCTGAATTACTGTCAAGCCACAAACCTCATGACAATACGAAGACCTGAAAGAATGATGATCAATAGCAGAACCACAAGGGGTAGGAGGTCTCGATTAACATTTGATCTTCACTCTGCTTGCCACAAGCATTTAAAGCAGAGTTGAGAGCTTAGTAATTAGTTATGAGAATCCTGCAGCTCCATTAAACCTATTCTAAATATCTCAGGGCACAAGGGAACAAATCTAGGACCTTTTAGGGAGATAAGGCCTACCGCAACACAGCAAATCATAGGGGAAAAGGAAAATCAATCGAATTTGTGGTAGCCTGATAACAGATTACTGGATGATTTGAAGTACAGACATGAAGTGTTCTATTAAAAATTCATAGTCTTTATTCCAACTGTCCTTTAATAATGAATGTAATCTTTTAGTACTGTTGAGGTTCTTCTATGTTTGTGCCAGAGTAGCATGTGTTCTGTACTTTTAAAACAGTTTTAATGTAGAAAAAAACATCTATTATTAACAAAGGGCTGAAGATTGTAAACCTTTCTCAGAAATCTGTGGATAGACTATTGCTGGGCTGTCATGTATTCTGTGGCTTGTCATCACACTCACTTTGTGGAATAACTGTACGTAAGAAATAAAGAGGTCCATTTAAATAGTTCCTTTCATGTCCTCAGGATATTTCAAAGTGCCTCAAAGCTATTAATTAGTTTTTGTAGTCACTGATGTTTTGGAGGCAAGCATGGAAACTAATTTATAGTCAAGATGTCATAAGTGATAATGAGATGAATGACCAGTTAATGTGCTTCGGCCCAGTTGATTGAGGGATGAATGTTGGCCAGGGCATATGAGAATTCTTCCTGAAAAATTGCCATGGGATATTTTATGTCCACTGGTCAGGCAATGAGGCCACTATTTGACATTTCCTTCAAAAGACGTCCATTCTGTACTTATAGACTCATAGAATTATACAGCACAGAAGGAGGCCATTTGGCCCATTGTGCCTTTGTCAGCTCTTTGAAACAGCTATTCAATTAGTCCCACCCCCCCTGCTCTTTCCCCAAATAAACCCAAAGGATTTAAGACCTACCAGACCATCCATGAACTATTTCCAAAGCAGACAAATGCAGTCCAGCATCACTAGAAAGTTGTTCCCAGAAATCAGAATCCAATTGTGAAACAGAGAAAGCAACCAAAAAGTAGGCCCAGAAGTTAACGAGTAGCCTAAGTGGAAAAAGCAACAACTAAGATGTATGGAGTGGATGAGTCCTTTAAAAATAGTGCTGAAGGGTTCTTGCTGCCTGGTAGCACATAAGTTGCTGAGCGGGTTTATCATAAGGTGAGGCAGGCGCTGGGGTAAACAACTTTCATAAAAATGTCTTACAAACAGCATGGGACCCTTATTTAAATATTATAATGAAATCCCCGAAACATTCCAATGTGCATCCTCAACACCTATTGAGGGACCCGATCCAATCTGGCTGGTGAGGCACTTCCAACACATGTCGGGTGCACGCTCCACCCATCATATGCCTGAAACACGGGTGTGACGCAATCGAATTTCTAGGCCCTGATTTATTACATTTAAACAGCTCTTGCTAGAATAACTCTCAACAATGCACAACTAGAATTATGTCCCCAGGTCTACCAAACAAAATAAATTTATAATCGCAGACACAAAGGCCTAGAAGTTGGACCACTTACCGCCACGAGCTTTTGCCGCAATCGGTCTAAAGTGGCAGCCTCTGCTCGAGCATCTTTCCCTGGCACGGGACTCAGCAGCCGCCATTTTGGTGAGGGCCTTAGCGCTGCCAACAGCAGCACTGGCCCAGGAAATATAAATGACTTGACGTGCAACCCCAACTTAACATCGCCTCAGTGAACTTCGACCTTAGCGGTGAGCTCAGTGCTGGGTCCTAACCTCGGCATGATAACTCAGCATTCAGCAGGCTGACAGAGACACTGTCAGCACCTCTTAAAGGGACACACATTTCTTTCAGGTAAATTTGCATTTAGCTTTTGGACAGGATTTTAAAAAATTATTGAAGTAGTGGGTTGGTTCAAAAGATGTTAAAAGTATTTTAAGTGTGCAGGGAGTTTAAGGAGTGCTGCTGGATGTTTGCAAGGCCTGGGATGGTAAAGGAAGGTGTCTGAGAAGGCATAAAATGTTTAAAAATACTCAGTAGGTCAGGCAACATCCGTGCAGAGAGGCAACATCCATGGAGAGGGTCAAAGCCTCCCTGCTAAAATGCAACATCCCCACTGACACCTGGGAGTCCCTGGCCAAAGACCACCCTAAATGGAAGAAGTGCATCTGGGAGGGTGCTGAGCACCTCGAGTCTCATTGCCGAGAGCATGCAGAAATCAAGCGCAGGCAGCGGAAAGAGCGTGCGGCAAACCAGTCCCACCCACCCTTGTCCTCAACGACTATCTGTCCCACCTGTGACAGGGACTGTGATTCTCGTATTGGACTGTTCAGCCACCTAAGGACTCTTTTTTAGAGTGGAAGCAAGCCTTCCTCGATTCCGAGGGACTGCCTCTGATGATGATGATGGAGAGAGAAACAGAGTTCACGTCTCGGGTCGAGATGCTGAGTATTTCCAGGATTTTATTTCAGATTTAAACAGCCGTTCACAGAGGGGAGAGGAAGACAGAGAAAAGGAGGAAGCAAAAGGAAGGATGCAACCCAGACAGCCCCTTTGTGGCTGGGATATCTGCGATGGAATCATTCTCCTGTGGTACCAGTGACCACAACCCCAATTCTTCTTTCAACATTTGTCCCACACCTTACCTTCCCTCTGTTACTGACCATCACAGTATCCTCTTGGCCACGAGGTTAAAATAAAAGCCACCACATAGCAAACGTTTCAATTGAACATTATACATCTATCCATCCAAAATGACATCTAGAAATCAACTCATCACCCTTATGACTGTCTCATGTGTATCTCTGCCTATCCTAATGATGTCACGCAGTGCTACCCCAGTGGCTGCAACATGGCTGGTGGAAGGCTGCTGTCTTTCAGTGGGGATTCTTCTTTTTTTTTTATTCTTCTTTTTCTTCAAGAGGTGCATGCCAGAAGAAGGATAATGTATGAGGATACCCACATCTTGTAAACTTTCTGCCCCTGCCAAGAATGGCCAGCACAATCTACTCCAAAGGGGTGAGGTAAAGCTAGGAATGGGAGGTGTGTCTCGTGATTGCTATAGATTGTTGATAGGTGAGTGATTGATGGGGGTGAGGGTGGAGTCGTGCATTGACCAGTGTGCGAGGTGAGTGGTGCAGGTGGTAGGAGACAGGTTTTGAAGATGCATTCACTGACCTTGACCACTGGTCTGAGGTCATGAAGCTTCTTTGGGCACTGGAGCCATGTGGTGGGGGCAACTGCTGGCAGTGACCGCTTCGGTGATGTGGTCCCACGTCGTTCTTCCTGGAGGGCCTCCTAGCCCCTGTGGGTAGAGGACCTCTCTAGCAGTGTTGGCTCTCTGCACAAAGCTGGCGTGCTGCATGCGCGACCCTGGATGCCCCTTCCCTGGTTTGCTGAGCCATTGTGCTAGCACTGAAGCATATTTCCCATTTTTTTTTGGTATGGTAGGGAATTTAGCTTTAAGAGCTGAAGACTCCCATTTGGGAATGCTTCTTAATGTTAATCTTAACCAAGGCTCCCAGGATGGCGTAACGCAGTGAGTCCCCAGCGCCAATTTCTCGGCCATTTGTGGCGGCCATTAACCCCTGGCTGCGGTGACATCGGCAGCTTTCTTGCCGGTTGCAAATTTCTAGGCCAAAGTCTCTCTAATTCACCCTCTCTTCTTTTCCATTCGCCTTCTTTGACTATCAGGGTACGACCATCGCAGCACTGAACAGCGCACCCTCCAATAATCTGCTGCTGCTGTGTCGAAGTGATGTCACCTCATCTGAAGCTACCAATATCTAATGCTTCGAGACAAATAAATAGGTGAAATACTCTTATGGGCTAGATTTTCCTCGTTTTTTGCATACTTAATGCCCACTTAACGTCCATTTTACCGCTGAAATGACGTATAATGCCCATATAGCGCCCATTTAGCCACAAAATGGAAACTGACGGGCATTTTTCGGAAACTTATCGCCGAGCGTTACTTTCCCCATGTGCGTAACGTCGGGGAAAAATAATACCGCCCGCCCATTTCTTTTGGCCAGAATCATCAGAATGGGTGAAATCAATGTCCATAATATCGCCCAGCGTTACTTTCCGCATGGAATTAACGCCGAGATTCAATAATACCGCCTGTCTATTTTTTTGGGGCGTAAAGAGCACATTTGGCGAAGCTAACGCCCAGGAGATCGCCCACTGTCACTTTCACCACCTCGCACACATATCACCCACAATATCGCTCGCCCAAAAAACCGCCCTGAAAAAGTGGAACTGTTCTGAACTAAAGCCAGCAGTGTGGCTGCCATTATTTAAATCGTAGGTCGCTTCATTCAAAAGGCTGCTTCAACTTTGGGGGAGTTTGGACTGACTCTGGAGTTCTTCTCAGGTGAAGTGACCATCTCAACAGACATATTTTCAGACTCTGGACTATTTGGGGTTTACTTAAGGTGTATTTTAGTGAAAATTTATTGCTTCTGATCAATCTCTATTATACTTTCATTGCAATGGGGCCAGCCATTTCTCAGCCTGCATCGATGCAGAGTGCAGATGGCTCAATGTGTGATGCACACCATGATATCCCCAATTTAAGACATGCAAGAATGAGGATGAGGGTCAGTCCATACACACCCCACACGTACAGGGAAAAGAGGTCTTACCTCGACGTGTCTGTCCACACCTGCCTTCGGAGACTGCGCTTCCATAAGGTGGTGATCGATGAAATATGTGAGCTCATTAGGCCACATATGTAGCCTGCCATCAGGACAGCAGGTTCTTCTACGTGTCCAGTTCCTTTCGGGCCTCCGCAGTTGAGATTTGCCCTCTGTCTCACCATGCAACCCCTCGCTGCATTTGACAGGTCACGGAGGTCCTGTACGCGAGAAGAATAGATTTTATCAGCTTCCCCATGACTACGGAGGATCAGACTGTCAGTGCTGGAGCATTCTACCGCATTGCTAAGTTCCCCAGGGTGCAGGGAGCAATGCAGTGCACTCACATCATTATACGGCCAACTTCTCAGGACCTGGAACATTTTCACAACAGAAAAGTATTTCACTCCCTGAAGGTCCAACTAGTTGTTGACCACAACCAGATCATCATGGCAGTGAATGCCAAATGTCTGGGGACTTTCGAGGAGGCTCACATTCTCTGTGAGAGCGCTGTCTCTGACATCTTTAAGAGTCAGCCACAAGGACAATGCTGGATACCTGGTGACAACCGCTATGGCCTAGTCACCTGGCTGATGACCCCTCTGCATGACACCCACACAAAGGCCGAGAAGCGATACAACCTGAGCCACAGAGACACACGCAATGTGGTCCAGAAAACAATAACTGTGCTTAAGCAGCGCTTCAGATGTTTGGACAAATCAGGAGGGGAGCTACAATACAACCCTGAGCAAGTAGGTACATTTTTGGTCGTGTGCTCCATGCTGCACAATCTGGCTATCAGGAGGGGTCAAGAATTGCCAGAAGGAACTGATGGTCAACCTCAGAAGAGAGAGGAAGAGGATGATGAGGGGCTGGATGCTGACCTAGGGCCAGACAATCAGGCTGACTATGCAACTATGCCCACAACCCCCTCCAGACTGCAGGAAAGGGCCCGTGATGGCTACATAGCAGCAAGACTCTTACGTGAGGAGCTGATATCTGAACGATTTGCCTGAAAGAATGTTGATGTGAGTGACAATGCTGATACACTGCTGTATGTGTGCAGCTCAGACATCAATGGTGCCCATCATCTTGGTGCCAGTTAAAGTTTACGTTGATTGAAGTTAAGTTGTAGTTAACCCTTTCATGTTAAGGAATCACCAGTGTGTAACAGTCCAGCTATCTGAGACAATGCGCAACAAGGTTAGGGTTCAATAATAAAAAATGTATACCAACTTTGGTCTGAAATCATAAGTATCACAGGCAATAACACCCAACCCCTGCCCACACCCTACTTTTTCCACCATTGACATCAATCAAATGTTCAACATGTCCAGCAACACAGAATACAAATGCAAAGCAGGAGGGTGGTCCCCTCCCTCCATACATTACAACAAATTGCATACACCCGGATGGATATATAACACAGCCATCACCTGTGGACATGCACCTCACTTTCCTTCCCCCTCCCCTTCTTCTCCCCACCTCTACCCCTTCCACTCCTCACTCCATGGCGCCTGGCCAAGGAGCTCCTCAGGCGGTGCCTCATTGGCGGGGATGAAAGCAGAGGCAGTGGTTGTACGAGAACGAGTGGTGCCAAGGGGGCAACATTCTCTGATGCTCATTGCTCTCATCTGTCATTCACAGTGGTGGTGCGGAACCTAGGGGTGGAGTGAAGCGCTCTGGGACCACTGGAAGACCTGTTCCTGGCTATCGCATTCAGGGACCCCACCATCCATGGAATGTACTCAGTCATGGTGGCCAGCTGTTGGGACATGCCGCCCAAAGCTACGATGAGCTGATCACCAATGTCTACTGTCCTCTTGGCCAACTGTACCATCTCTCCGCTCTCAATGTGTGCTCATGGAACAGATCTGCCACGTCCACAAGGCCTCCGCAGGGTCAGCGCCGTCCTGGGGACAAATGGGGTACCCTGTGGTGAGGTGCTCGTGGCCGGTACCTCCAGAGTGGAGGCGGGAATGACCGGAGGACCTCTAGATGGCCTTGGGGTGGAATGGCTTCTGGAGCGTGATGATGCAGGTTCCTTGAAGTCCATGCTCTCGTCCGTGGAGAACAGACCCAGCAGATTGATGGGCGAGAATCGGAGCTCCTCAGCATCAGATGTAGGAGGATCGTCCGCCAACTCCTGCCCTGCGCCCCCACCTTCTGACCTCTGTGGTCTTGCCTGGGGGCACACTGCTGGCTGAGCTGCAAAACACAAATGAGGTTATTAGAGGAGAAGGGGTTGCTAGGGTGACAAGGTGAGTCCAGCGCTACACACAGCATATGCACGACAAAAGCACCACCGCTATCAAAATCATCACAGACATCACATTTCATGACCATCAACACATTTGCAATGCAATGATTTTCATTCGGCCAGCATTATTTCTAGAACAATTTTAGAAATCATCTATCATATATGATTGTTCGAATATGAGTGGGTGTGGCATGTTTTGACTTTACATCACGCAATGGTGTAAGCTTTACTCACGTGGCATCATTTCAGCGTCTGCAGATGCATCCGTAGCTGTCCGGGTGTGTTTCCCCATGAGTGCAAGCACTCACTCCTCCATGTCAGTGATGTCGCTGGGGACTGGTGGCCTCCAACCATTCACCTCTGCACGGACCTCATCGTTGAGAGCTTCTTCTGTAAAAGGTGACAAGACGACATGGCATGGGATCATTGTGTGATATTATTGCTAGGTACTGTCACAGAGACTGATACAACACATAACCGACAGATGCAATCATGCTTATTATGATAATTATCATTCTTTACCTAAAGACGTACAGCATGACCGCAGGCTTTGAGTACAACATTCCCGGTAAAGGTGAAAGACCTCACATCTGCTGATAGTCACTCATGACTGTTACAAATCAAATTGTATAAATACATAATACATGTAAATAAATGTAATACTTACTCTTGCGGATCCCACAAGGTCATTCCATCGTTTGCGGCATTGGCTGCTCTCACACACCTCATTGGTCGCCAACGAGACCACCTCTGCTATCTCGGTCCATATCTTCTGCTTTGCCTTTGGGATGGGCTTCCCACGCCCTCACTGTGTCAAATCACCGCAACGTAACTCGACCTCCTGCAGGAGGGAGGCCATTGCCTCGTCCGAGAACCTCCTGGCTCTTTTGCGCCCTCAAATGTGCTCCTCTTCCACATCACTGCTCTCTCCAGTGTCAGTCTCCAGAGCGTGCTGTGATGCCTCCTCCTCTCCCTCCATTATAGGCCAAATTCGGGCAAATATGTGGCTGGTAAAAGCTAATTTTTGTTTCCCTATTTGCTGAAAAGCTCTAAACTCTCCCTCCTTCCCCCCAAAACAGCCACACCACACTCATATATGCATTCAGTCCCTCTCAGCTCCCTCTCTCTCTATCTCCTCTTCTGCGCATATCATGATCACCCTTGAATACACCTGGAATACTGCGTGCAGTTTTGATTTCCATATTTACGAAAGGATATATTGCTTCGGAGGCAGTTCAGAGAAGGTTCACTCGGTTGATTCCAGGGATGAGGGGGTTGACTTATGTGGAAAGGTTGAGTAGGTTGGGCCTCTACTCATTGGAATTTTGAAGAATGAGAGGTGATCTTATCGAAATGTATAAAATTATGAGGGGGCTTGACAAGGTGGATGCAGAGAGGATGTTTCAACTGATGGGGAAGACTAAAACTAGAGGGCATGATCTTAGAATAAGGGGCCGCCCATTTAAAACAGAGATGAGGAGAAATTTCTTCTCTCAGAGGCTTGTAAATCTGTGGAATTCGCTGCCTCAGAGAGCTGTGGAAGCTGGGATATTGAATAAATTTAAGACAGAAATGGACAGTTTCTTAAACAATAAGGGGATAAGGGGTTATGGGCAGCGGGCGGGGAAGTGGAGCTGAGTGCATGATCAGATCAGCATGATCTTATTGAATGGCGGAGCAGGCTCGAGGGGCCGCATGGCCTACTCCTGTTCCTATTTCTTATTTTTTTATGTTCTTATGTTGACCTCCTGAATCACGGGAATCGAGCATTGCCATGTCGTTGCTAAGGTCGGCGACACGTTACGGCAGAAGGTCAGCGAGATGTAACGCTACCGCCCATTTCATATCGCTCGCAATAGCGCCCAATTTCAAAAATGGATTCTCGGAGCTTTGAGAATGGGTGACAAGACGGCAATTTGAAAATCATTTTTACCGCCCACGCCGGAAATAATGCCCATTTTTGAGCAATAAGCACAAAAGTGTAAAATCTAGCCCCATTTAACAGTTTTAAAGAAAAACAGAATGGCAAGAATTGCAGAAAACATGGACAAGCAATAACACTGTGACATTAGTATTGGAACATGGCAGCAGCAAAGAGTGACATTCGTGAGTTTGTTAAGTGGGTGAGTTTTAACGGTTATTCTCTTTAAACCATTTGGAGGCTGGAGTAAATTGTTAGTGGCAATTGCCAGTAGCTTCTAAATAAGTAGCAGTTTAATTTAAAGGGGAAAAGTTAAATAGTTGGGAATCTTTCAGGTTTAGGCAGAGAAAAACAAGATAACTCTCCAGTAGGAGGCAATTAGCAGCTAGTTAAAACCAGTTCTGTAAACAACTGACCAGTAGTGAGTCATCTGACCTAGATACAGTTTAAAAAGAGGCAGCTCGTGCATAAGCAAAGAGCGACATCCGTGAGTTTGGTAAGTAGGTGAGTTCAGGCAAGTGGGGGTGGCAGGTGCTGTTTTGTTTTGTTTTTCCTATAGTGCTGACACTAGAGCAGCTGATAAGGAGTGTGAGAGTAGGAGACGGAGGCCCAGAGACCAGCCCAACCAGCTGCAGACAAAGATAGAGGGGTGCGAAATCGAGAGGTCACGTATCAGCCAAGCTGGTAAGTGGTTGGCTGTTCGACTGGTAAGTATAACTCTCTTTTAGACTGACTTTTACATTGGTTTAATTGGCAGCGAACTACTAAGTAGCTGTTTGGTGTTTAAGTAAAGTTTAGTAAGTAAATTAATTTAAGGGTTAAGTCATGGCAGGATAGCTCAGACCTGTGTCATGCTCCTCCTGTGCTATGTGGGAAGTCAGGGACACTTCCAGTGTCCCTGACTACTATGTGTGCGGGAAGTGTGTCCAGCTGCAGCTCCTGACAGACTGCATGACGGCACTGGAGCTGCGGATGGACTCACTCTGGAGCATGCGCGATGCTGAGAATGTTGTGGATAACACATTTAGTGACTTGGTCACACCGCAGGTAAGGATTAGGACAGATAGTGAATGGGTGACCAAGAGACAAGGCAAGGGCAGGAAGGTTGTGCATGAGTCCCCTGCGGTTATCTCTCTCTAAAACAGATATACCGTTTTGGATACTGTTGGGGGAGATGACTTTCCAGGGGAAGGCACCAGCAGCCAGGTTCATGGCACCATGGGTGGCTCTGCTGCACAGAAGGGTGGGAAAAAGAGTGGGAGAGCTATAGTGATAGGGGACTCTATTGTAAGGGGAACAGATAGGAGTTTCTGTGGCAGCAACCGAGACTCCAGGATGGTATGTTACCTCCCTGGTGCAAGGATCAAGGATGTCTCGGAGTGGCTGCAGAGCATTCTGGAGAGGGAGGGTGAACAGCCAGTTGTTGTGGTACATGTAGGTACCATCGATATCGGTAAGAAGCGGGAAAAGGTCCGACAAGCTGAATTTAGGGAGCTAGGAGTTAAATTAAAAAGTAGGGCCTCAAAGGTAGTAATCTCTGGATTGCTACCAGTGTCACATGCTAATCAGAGTAGAGGGAGCAGGATAGTTAGAATAAATACGTGGCTTGAGCAGTGGTGCAAGAGGGAGGGATTAAAATTCCTGGAACATTGGAACCAGTTCTGGGGGAAGTGGGACCTGTACAAAAGGGATGGTATGCACTTGGACAGGACTGGAACTGATGTCCTGGGGGTAACATTTGCTAATGCAGTTCGGGAGTGTTTAAACTAATATGGCAGGGGATGGGAACCTATGCAGTGAGACAGAGCGAAGTAATATGGAGTCAGAAACAGATGGTAGAAAGGTAAAAAGCAATAGTGGAAGGCCGAGTAAACAAAGGCAAGAAACAAAAAGGGCCACAATACATCATAATTCTAAAAGGACAAAGGATTTAAAAAAAACAAGCCTGAAGGCTTTGTGTCTTAATGCAAGGAGTATCCATAATAAGGTGGATGAATTAACTGTGCAAATAGATGTTAACAGATATGATGTGATTGGGATGACAGAGAGGTGGCTCCGGGATGATCCGGGCTGGGAACTCAACATCCAAGGGTATTCAACATTCAGGACGGATAGAATAAAAGGAAAAGGAGGTGGGGTAGCATTGCTGGTTAAAGAGGAGATTAATGCAATAGTTAGGAAGGATATTGGCTTGGATGATGTGGAATCTATATGGGTAGAGCTGCAGAACACCAAAGGGCAAAAAACATTAGTGGGAGTTGTGTACAGACCTCCAAACAGTAGTAGTGATGTTGGGGAGGGCATCAAACAAAATTAGGGGTGGATGCAATAAAGGTGCAGCAGTTATCAAGGGTGACTTTAATATGCATATAGATTGGGCTAACCAAACTGGAAGCAATACGGTGGAGGAGGATTTCCTGGAGTGCATAAGGGATGGTTTTCTAGACCAATATGTCGAGGAATCAACTAGAGGGGAGGCCATCTTAGACTGGGTGTTGTGTAATGAGAGAGGATTAATTAGCAATCTCATTGTGCGAGGCCCCTTGGGGAAGAGTGACCATAATATGGTGGAATTCTACATTAGGATGGAGAATGAAACAGCTAATTCAGAGACCATGGTCCAGAACTTAAAGAAGGATAACTTTGAAGGTATGAGGCGTGAATTGGCTAGGATAGATTGGCGAATGATACTTAAGGGGTTGACAGTGGATGGGCAATGGCAGACATTTAGAGACCGCATGGATGAACTACAACAATTGTACATCCCTGTCTGGCGTAAAAATAAAAAAGGGAAGGTGGCTCAACCGTGGCTATCAAGGGAAATCAGGGATAGTATTAAAGCCAAGGAAGTGTCATACGAATTGGCCAGAAATAGCAGCGAACCCAGAGACTGGGAGAAATTTAGAACTCAGCAGAGGAGGACAAAGGATTTGATTAGGGCAGGGAAAAGAGAGTACGAGAGGAAGCTTGCAGGGAGCATTAAGACGGACTGCAAAAGCTTCGATAGATATATAAAGAGAAAAAGGTTAGTAAAGACAAACGTAGGTCCCCTGCAGTCAGAATCAGGGGAAGTCATAACGGGGAACAAAGAAATGGCAGAACAATTGAACAAGTACTTTGGTTCACTAAGGAGGACACAAACTACCTTCCGGATATAAAAGTGGTCAGAGGGTCTAGTAAGAAGGAGGAACTGAGGGAAATCCTTATGAGTCGGGAAATTGTGTTGGGGAAATTGATGGGATTGAAGGCCAATAAATCCCCAGGGCCTGATGGTCTGCATCCCAGAGTACTTAAGGAGGTGGCCTTGGAAATAGCGGATGCATTGACAGTCATTTTCCAACATTCCATAGACTCTGGATCAGTTCCTATGGAGTGGAGGGTAGCCAATGTAACGCAACTTTTTAAAAAAGGAGGGAGAGAGAAAACAGGGAATTATAGACCAGTCAGCCTGACATCGGTAGTAGGTAAAATGATGAAATCAATTCTTAAGGATGTCATAGCAGCACATTTGGAAAGAGGTGACATGATAGGTCCAAGTCAGCATTGATTTGTGAAAGGGAAATCATGCTTGACAAATCTTCTGGAATTTTTTGAGGATGTTTCCAGTGGAGTGGACAAGAGAGAATCAGTTGATGTGGTGTATTTGGACTTTCAGAAGGCTTTCAACAAGGTCCCACACAAGAGATTAATGTGCAAAGTTAAAGCACATAGGATTGGGTTTTAAGTGTTCATGCACTTAACATTGTACAATGTAATTTCTCGGCATATGTTTGTTAAAATGATAAGATGCTGATTAATGACCCTTGCTTATTAACTCTGTTGATGTCAATCTGTTGTTTGTTCATCTTAAAAGGATCGGCACTCTATTGAGTAGCGATTCACCCACATGAATCACTTGATTCCAGTAACATTTGCAAAAGAGCTAAATATTCAATAATTTTTCATTCAGTGCTGTAAACTATGCTGTGTACATTTTATCTAACTGCCGTCCTCATTTTTTGCACAGTTTCATTTCCAATTAAATCTGATTGCCGCACAGTTAGTTATCATGGTCTCTGAGAAATAATACCAGATGAACATTGAGGCAGTTATTCATAACACTTCTCATCACTGTAAATTGCATGCACATAAAGTGCATAGATATTTGTGAGATTGAATGATCCTGCAGAAGATACTGTAGCCCAATCAAATGTGATTGTACATTCCTATTGAAGAGCTTCAATTATAACAGGGATGAAAATCTGGCATCGTAGGACAGATAATCAATCCAAAATAAAGTCTCTAAACTATAAAATTTAAAATCTCTTCTTCACTTTGCTAATGAAGTCTTAAAGGTTTGATGAAAATCAAGGTATATTTATGCTGATACTTTTACATTTAATGCAAAGCAGCATCGGTGGGTCGTTCTCCACAGGTTAGTCTTGGCAATGAGTGTCAGCAAGCTATAGAACCATCACAGCTGACCCCCATCCCATCCCAGCAGCACTGAAGTTAACCACAGCATCCTTCCTGCGGCCCAAACTGAGATAAGCTAAGTCCACTGAACCACTAATTCGTGCAGACTCGATGGGCAGAAGGGCCTCCTTCTGTGCTGTACTATTCTATGTACTATTCTATAATTAGTATATAGTTAAATATAACAGGGGTTGTTACAACACTTACAATAGCTGGTGTAGTAGTGAATAATGAGCATTAAAAATTATCCTTTTAGCTGAATAATATACAGATTAGCATCTGCAGTGGTAATAATTAGGGCCATTAATCAGAGTTTTAAACCTGTCTTGGATCTGTGTACTGCAAAATAATACATGGAAGCCAAAATTACCTTGCTAATTATAGATGCATCATAAGACTCTTCTACAGATAACTCTGGCTTTTTGAAACTATACCAGTAGATCTCCATGACATTGCTCATGGTGATTTGATAGTTTTATAAGAACAGTAGTATTATTAAGCCAAGTGGTTCTGGGAAATTCTGGTGGCACTGAGATGACTCCTGAGATCTGGAATCATTAGGAGAGGCATCTTTTACTTAAAGACAGCCATCACCTCTTAAAGAGGAGATGCAGTTTGGCTGCAGAGACAAAAAAAACAAGTAGCTGAGGAGGATCGGCAAGGCATATCTCAGCTCTCAGGGCCTGGGAGCACTGGGATGGTGTGGGGGTGCAGTCCCACAATTGAGGAGTATGGGGCATGCAGTTTTGGTGTATGTGAACACGAGAGGGTGGGTGCCCAGGATCTGCAAGTGGTGGTGGGAGGTGTGTCCTGGGGTAGGACTGGGAAGGGGTACTGAGACGACAGAGTCCAGTGGCACTGGGAGTTACTAGGATCTATGGCCTAGCAGTCGGGCTTCCCCCAAAAACGGGTGTACATGTTGTGGGGGTGTGCACTGCCTGTGCCACTTATTTTCCATACAGGCAACACACTATCTCTGTGCTGTCTGCTTATTATAACCACTTCTGTGTGCAGCCAGCACTATTAATTGGCTGCACACTTATTGGAGGTGGGGAGGGGAGGGTTGGAGGGGTGACAATATCAGGAGGCCAGTTCATTACTTAAAGGCAGCCAGCACCTCTCAAAGAGGAGGTGCTGTCTGGCTGCTGAGACACAAAAACAAGGACTGAGCAAATGGCTGAAGGAGGGAGCACACGGGACCCAAGGTGCTCTGATACTGCACTCGAGGCCTTGATGCAGGTAATGGAGAGGAGGAGGGACATCCTTTTTTGCCTAAAGGAACAGGAATCCCTCCAGGCACGTAATCAGAAGGCAGTGGGAAGAAATTGCTGAGAACGTGAATGCCAGGAGCCTTGCACAAAGAATATGGTTGCAATGCAGTAAACAAATTCAATGATTTAATTAGAGTTATTAAGGTAAGAAAACTGCTAAAATACTTACTGATCACAGCTGCACCAAAGTTCCAGATGCTTTCAATGCCCATTTCTTTCTGTCTGCTCTCCCTCACACCACAAGTTAACCCTCATCCTTCTCTTTCATTTCAGTGCAACGAATGTTGACACTCCTCAACCAGTGAAGGAAGAAGAGCGCAGTTTTCCTGAAGATCTGACCTTCACTTGATCTGAATCTCGCAAGCACCAGCTCATATACTGACACCACACGGACTTTAGAAGCTAGTTTAGAGGAGGGAGCTGGTTGTGGTGACTCAGCAGGCACAAGTGAAATACATAGACCTATGCGATGAAGCCAATTACTTATATTGATTTTTGACTCCCAGGTTATATTACCAAAACATTGAGAAAAATGACTTCTAAGAGCAGAAATACAATAATTCATGCAAATACAGGATTCAAAAACTTAACTGTAATGCAGATTGATGCATTACTACTGGTACTGCAAGGTATAGCAGGAATGGGGTACTGAAGTTGCATGTTCAGCCATGAACTCATTGAATGGCGGTGCAGGCTAGAAGGGCCGAATGGCCTACTCCTGCACCTATTTTCTATGTTTCTATGTTTCTATGTAACCTGATGCTCGAGATTCCTTCAGGCATGTTGGAGAAGCACGAATTTTCAGAAGTGTAACTGGGGATTTATGGCAGTTAGCTATCCTATTATAGTCACCGACACGCTAGAAGTGATAACCAGAGCAGAAGAAAAATGGTTGTTATTGGCACTTTGTTGATTCTAGTGCAATATTCCTGCAGGCACATTACAGCCAACTTTCATTTATACAATGCTTCCATTTTAATGGCGGTATATTGCAGTTTACAGGGGTAGAAGACTCTTTCTAAAATCTTTGAACATTCAGCAACTTTTACCAGTAAAGGTCTTTTGATGTACCACAGAATTAATATTAGTCCCTTCCCTCCACCCTGTTCTGAAGGTGATGACCTATGCTGCATTATGATTCCTCAGGTGCAGCAGCTCTCGAGTTCCTCACCTATTATTCCATTCTTCCTGCATGAGCCTGAACAGTCCATGGCAGCTGGCTATCCGGGATGTAAAAGGAAGAACATCGGAGCTGAGGCCAATCCTCTCCTGATGTCCACGTGCACATTTTACAGCAGGAGCCACTGGAGTGTGATCAAGTGTGCCAATCACGATTCAATGTGTTTCTTCTGATAGTGGCTCTGTTGACAACACTGAGAGCTGTGAGCTTTCTTTAACCTCTTCGCTTTAAAATGATAAGCAGAGCAGATAACAGGGTCCTCAGAATCGCAATAACTTCTTGGAACTTGGAACCAAGGTGGGTAGATGGAGTTAAGATGCACATCAGTCATGATCAAATTGAATGGCGAACAAGCTTGAGGGACTGAATGGCAGGCTCTTGTTCCGAACTCATTTTGCTTTGACGGCCATTATCTGTGAATTGAAACTTTTTGAATTGAAGTCAGAAGCAGGAGAAGCAGTCATTTAGAGAATGGCAGGGGAAAACTGGAAGTGGTGGAATTGTTTGCCTTTAGTGATGTTATGTTGGTTCTGATTATCCTGGAGCAGTCTGCCTAAATCAGCTGTGCCTCAAGTGGAATTTGATCAATGCAAACCATTGGAACATTTTTGGAACTTCTTACTAGAAGTTACTGGATTGTTGCAGCAGCCAAGTTTTCTTTTCTGTTCAGTGTCTCAGGCCACTGCAGTAGGTGCATTCTTGTTCCCTAAGTGTGCCTTTACCCGTCTGATAACTAGTTAAGTTGTAGCAAGCCGAGGGATCTGACAAAAAATCTTTGTTACTGTGTTTTGACTTCTGGTTATATTATATGCAATCATGTGATCTTCCTCAACTTCAGGAGGAGGTAGTATGAACACTTTAATCGCTTGTGGCTTAGAATATAAAGTGCTAATCAGAAAATGGATAAATTAACGGGATTGTGACCAATAGGATTTCTCTCTCACAGGCACAATGGGCTGGATGGTCACCTTCCGTGCTAAACATCCGTAAGACAAAGGTCCTCTACCAATCTGACCTTGCCACACAGCACTGCCCCCCGATTATCAAAATCCATGATGAGGCCTTGGACAATGTGGACCATTTTACAAACCTCGGGATCCTACTGTCGGCAAGAGTAGATATTGACGTCGAGGTCCAACACCACCTTCAATGCGCCAGCACAGCCTTCGGTCATCTAAGGAAGAGTGCTTGAAGACCAGGACCTCAAATCCGGCACCAAGCCTAAGGTCTGCAGGGCAGTAATGATACCCGCCCTCCTATATGCCTCAGAGATATGGACTATATACAGCAGACACCTCAAAGCGGTGAAGTACCACCAACGCTGCCTCCGCAAGATCCTGCAAATCCATTGGCAGGATAGATGCACCAACGTGAGTGTTCTCGCTCAGACCAACATCCCCAGCATCAAAGCACTGACCATGCTCGATCAGCTCCATTGGGCGGGCCACATCGTCCGCATGCCCAACACGAGACTCCCAAAGCAAGTGCTATACGCAGAGCTTTAACAAGGTAAGCGAGCCCCGGGTGAGCAGAGGAAATGCTTCAAGGACACCCTCAAAGCCTCCTTGATAAAGTGCAACATCCCCACCGACTCCTGGGAATCCCTGGCCCAAGACCTCCCAAAGTGGAGGAAGAGCATCCGGCAGGGCGCTGAGCCCCTTGAGTCCCATTGCCGAGAACAAGCAGAAACCAAACGTAGACAGTGGAAGGAGCGTGGGTCAACCCAGGCTTCACATCCACTCTTTCCTTCAACCACTGTCTGCTCCATCTGTGACAGAGACTGTAGGTCCTGCATTGGACTCCTCAGTCACCTGAGAACTCACTTTTAGAGTGAAAGCAAGTCATCCTCGACTCCGAGGGACTACCTATGATGTTGATGAAAGTATCAATGAGAAAATGGATAAATTAACAGGATTGGGACTAATAGGATTTTTCTCTCACAGGCACGATGGGCCGAATAGTCTCCTTCTGTGCTGTATCATTCTATCATTCTATGAGAAGCAATGACCCATTCCTCAGGAGATAGAAAAATAGCTGCAATGCACAGTAAACTAAAGTAAATATTACATTTTTCATGGTGGTTTGTTGGTGACTATACAGAGTCTCTCTGGCCTATTTATTTCTGCCTGATGGCTGGTTGGATTGTTTAACAAGACAGGCTTCCTGGATTGAACTGGATTTTGCTCTTCAAAGTACAGTTTCAGCATTGTTGGACTTCCATCTGCTCGTTCAAAGCCTAAACATCAAATGCCACCACATCTAAAATGATGTGATTCACCCATGGTTCTGCTCATTCTCTTATCTTGGTAGTCTGTCGTATCCAACAAAGACGTTGATGTGCTGCTAATCATCAATGGCATGTGCCTTCAAGTGGCTGTATAGGCCAATTCTGGATGCACATAGTCTCTTAGACGTCAGACAAGGGAAGTTCGATGTGCCTGATGCTGACAGTACTGCCACCTGATGTCGTCTATCTCTAGTGTCCCGCAGGCGTTGACATCAGCTTTCTTCGAAGGTCTGGCAGGCAGTCCTCATGAGGGTTCGCCACTGGATTTTATTAGCTGCTGTATTCTCGAGGTCCTTTGGTCGGATGCCACAGTACTGGAGGTTAGCCTTGATGCAATCTTTGTAGCGCTTGCGGGGGCGCCCCTGGTGTCTTTGACCTTCACAGAGCTCGCCGTGAAGAAGCTGATGAGGGATCTTGACTCATCCATGCGGATGACATGTCCAGTCCACCGGAACTGGGCTCGCATGATCATCACCTCAATGCTAGTTGATTGTGCTCTCTCCAGAACCTCAAAGTTTGAATTCTCAAAATTCTCACAAAGTCAAAATTCTCTTACTGGCATGGCAACAAGCCAGACTCATTTGCTTAGTTATATTAGTTAGCATTGGAATCGAGAGAAAGTTAAATGCGTTGCTTCTTCTACTGCTCTGGTTATCACTTCTATTTGGCTGTCCTGGGCAAGTAACTACCATAATTGTAATGATATAAATTGCTGTTTTAAATTCCCAGACTCTCTTCTGAAAACTAGGTGGTTTCTCTTATCTGCCGGAGAGAACATCGGATTTCCTTGTACGATTGTCGGTGTTAGATTTGTCAAACAGATGTGAGAGATGCTTTGAACCAGCATTGCAATATGGTACTTGGTGCAGCTGGATTGATGTATGAATTTAAATAGGCTCTTGCTCTATTTGGGCAGCAATAGGAATGGTAATGCTGCCTGAAGCACAGACTGAAGCAGACTGCACTCTTTAAATCGGGAGTAATTCAAATTGGAAGAAATGAATTGTAGCAGATGGCTGTTGACAATAAGAAAATTGATGTTCTCTTTGTCTACTTTGCTACCACCAAGTTCTGTAGGTGACAGGAAAAATATGCACAATAATACTGTTTAATGTTCTGCAGCAATGTGCATTCTATAGTTTGGTTCTTCCCACCCCCCCCAGTTGTGAAGTGTTAACATCCAAACAGATTTTTGGAGGCTGCCCATGTCATGCCAATTTGCACGACAGAATATAATTATGCATTGATACTTCAATGTAGAAAATGCGAACAGCTTAGGTTACATGAAAAGTAACAAATGGTCGGACTTGCGATAACGATGAGGCAACCTCTGGCATCCGCGCATGCGCAGTTAACCACAGAAATCCAGACGTTTCTGTCAGAGATAACCTGCTCCTCCACAGGGTGTGATGTTACAGTCCCCACCAATAGATTCAGCACTGAAATTAATGTAATGGCATGAGCTTGGGGTACTTCCCCATTAAAGATGGCAGAAATAGTTAGGGATGGTGCATTCAGGAGTAAGGAAGTTTTTAAAACAGAGTGATAAGTGATAAGTACTGCCAAAAAACCTCACTGTTCCTGAAAAATGAATTGCATAATTAATTTCTCAATCCCTCAGAAGATAATTAGCATTGAACATTTTTTCTGTCTCTTTTACATCTCTCTCTTAATCCCATCTGTATTTCCCCAATCTTGATTTTGCTTTCAGTGCATGATTTAAATCTAATTTATTTTTCCTGCTTTATACTTCCTGGTTTGGACTAAGAGGATTCTTCAATCTGATTGGTTGTAGAGCCTCGCTGTTTTATGTTCTTCTCACAAACGCCCTGCAGAGGGTGCCGCGCTTGATCAGACAGCAGGTTAGAGCAAGTCTGCGCTCTAAAGCCACAAAAACTTTGTGGGCTGATGTCAGTGAGGCGAACGGTAAACGTTGTTCCTTCGCCGCTGACTGCAAAATCCGGACCATTGCGTTAAGGCAAAAAAAAGATATTTCCCCAGAATATTTGGCTGCACAGTGCCCGTTTTTCAGTCGCCAAGCAGCCTACGAAGCCCCCATATTGGTAGAGGAGGTTATGCTGGCTGCAGGAGCAGATGCCGGCACACACTAAGCTCCAAATTAATGCGTGTAAAGTAGGGTCCTGCTCTTCTTGCAGGACCCATTTTCCATTTTCGATCACAACGGCACTTCAGGCACCACGTGCTGACCTTGCGTAAACCGGCATGAAAGCCCCCTCGCCAGTGCTATTTAAAGGGATCAGGCAGTACTTAAAGCATAGTTCCAGGTTTATTATTTCTGCCTTCTGCTTGAGATCTGAGTGGTTTTGAGTTTGTTGATCGCTCTCCAAAGTTCCCTTTGCACAGACAGATGGGGTCTTGCAATATTGTTGCTGCTTGCCTCACAAATATTCTGGCTGCAGGAATGGGTGTTCTCATTTGGCTGCCTATGGGTCTGGAGGATGATTGGGAGGACCAAGGAAGACACCACAGAGGAGGAGAAGCTGCCAAACAAGGGAAAAGCAGAGCAATGAATTTCAATAAAAGCCCTAAATTTAAACGTTTATTTAAGAAGAACCTTTTTGTCATATACTATGACAGAGATATTAGTTAAATATGCAAATTAGTTTAATCTCATAGAATGATATAGCACAGAAGGAAACATTTGGTCCATCTTGCCTGTGCCAGCTCTTTGAGAGAGCTATCCAATTAGTCCCACTCAACTGCTATCTCCCCATAGCCCTGTCTTCTTCTCAAAATATTCCCTTTTGATAGTTAATGGAGCTAAAATTCCGGCCTCACTGGACCTGCTCAAAAGTGCGCACGGACCAGGCGAGGCCTCGCAAAAGCTGTTTTTTGAGGTGTGATGTGCATGCGCCAAAAACAGGCTTTTCCGATCTGTCAAGATTTCTCTTGACCGATCCTCTGCATCCCCGGGAGAAGGACATCCGCACGGGAGAGATTGGGCTATTTGCCCAAATCACGCCCAGCGAATGTCCTTCAAACTCTTACGCCTAGTGAAAGCAGGCGCATAGCTTACTTTTACCAGCGTAAGACATTTAAAATATATAAAAATTAAATTTAAATACACATTTTTACAGTAAAAAGCCTGTTCATTAAGGTAAGTTTATTTTAAACCCAATTAAAACACATTAAAAATAATTCCAAAAAATATTTTTTTTTCGAAAACATTTAATTAACTTTAATTTCAATTAATTTTAAATATGTGAGGTTTTTTTTGCAAGTTATTATGTTGTGTTTCTTGTTTTAGTGGTTTATTCTCATTGTGATGGGAACTCGTTAAAAACGGAATTCACATTATTATCAATGAGAATACTGCAGAGTGATTGGTGGTCCAGGCTCATGTGACTCCAGAATTTTCGTACATATGGGGAAGTCATCTCCCTGTACGCTACACATCGAATGAAGGACTCCGACCAGAATCGAAGGTGTCTCTGGGACCACCAGGTATTTTCGTTAAAAAATATTTGGGTCAGAGGCGTTCGTCCGAAGTAAGCCTCTGACAGGAATTTTAGGCCCACTATTGAATCTGCTTCCACCACCCTTTCAGGCAGTTCATTCCAAATCATAACAACTCGCTGTGAAAAAAAAATTCTCCTCATATCTCCTCTGGTTCATTTGCCAATTATCTTAAATCAGTGATCCTCTGACACTATGAAACCCATGAAACAGATAGGCGGTAAAGTTGAATAGTTGCTTCCCCGTCATACGTACAGAGATTTTTCTATTTATGTAGCTGTGATATGTGAGGGGTGCAAATCATAGAGGTTTACAGCTTACAAGGAGGTCATTTGACATATTCGGGGCGATTATAACCCTACCCATCTGGCGGAACCTGGGTGGATGGGCAGTTAATATCACCCGAGAGATTTACCCGCTGATGTCTACTTCGCTTCTCGCAGTCTTCAATTTTAACCTGAGCAGCCAGAAAGGGTATCCAGCAGAAACCACCGTTCTTTCTTTCAATATGCAAATCTGATGACATCATGAAGGCCCGAGTGCTATTTAACTAGTGGCCTGAGCGAGGAAGCCATTATCACTTTCCCGCCAAGAGAAACTCGCGAGCAGAAGTGTCGGGACCAAAAGAGGCCCAAAATGGTAGGTTTATTTGTAACTTTCTTTTCCTTTTCCTTGTAGGACCTGTAGGAGCAGGAGTGCTGCTCCGCTCTCACAAATTGAGTTTAGGCCTCCCCTACCCAAGCCCTTCCCCACCCGACAGCGAGGCCCTCCTGAAACCCACCCTTCCTGTGGCTTGCCCTGAACCATTCCTTCAGTCCCTGCTCGCGGCTTCCTGCCACCTGACATTGCATTCCTGCTCATTGGGCCAAAATTCAATTATAGCCGGTTCCAGGCAAGCAATTGACATGCAGAGGAGGTCAGGATGGTTTGCCGCTCGCCTCAGACATCCCTGCCCAATTCCTACCCCCGTTAAAAATGGGGCTATTGTTTCTGTGTATGCTCTTTGCTACCGCAATCCAAAACAAATCCCACTGCTGCACTCTCTTCCCCCATAACCCTGCATCTTCCTCGATTTCAAACATTGCTCCTCTTTTCCATTAAAAGATGCAATGTTTTTTTCTCAAACACTAGCAAAAACATTCTAAATTACAATAACCCTCTGGGTAGACATTTCTCCTTACCTCTTCTCTCAGTCTCTTAGTAACAGTTTTAAATTGATAACTCCCTCATTATTGACTCCTAAGGCGCCAACACAACCTTTCCCTATCTACTCTATAGAACCTTTGATCATTTTTAAAACTTCTATTAAGTCTACTCTCTGCTTCAATTAAAGCAGTTCCAATATCTTTAGTCTCTCCTCATAATTATACTCCCATTCCTGGCGTCAAACTAATGAATGTACATTGTATGCTCTTTGTGGTTTTAGTATCCATTTTATAATGGCCACCCAAATTTTCATACATTATTCCAACCATGACCTAACAGTGTTTTATATAAATTTGACATTACTTCTTTACTCTTGTACTCATTGACATATTGAGACCACTTTCCCACAAGGGCTACATAAGTAGTGATCTTGAAGGGACAGATAAGGTTGATATCATGACCATGCTCCAGACCCAACTAACTAACACCAGATGAGATCCAGTAGTAGCACAAAAATGAATTACTTTTGTTGCTAGTTGCATTCATTTTAT
Organism: Pristiophorus japonicus; assembly: GCF_044704955.1. Classification (NCBI taxonomy): domain Eukaryota; kingdom Metazoa; phylum Chordata; class Chondrichthyes; family Pristiophoridae; genus Pristiophorus; species Pristiophorus japonicus. The sequence goes on along the minus strand of NC_091980.1, from coordinate 278,567,709 downwards.
AAAGAACTTTTTCTTTCGTATATGTTCCCTTGCATTGTCAATTGCATTCAAATTCAATTCACAAAAATTAAAAGGAAGCCATGCAAATATCTCAATCCATTATCGTATGAACACTGAAACGCAGCAGGCATTAAACATAGAATAGCGACGGATGAGTCAGGTTATTTTGCAAGCCATGTAACACAATAAATAATAGAGTACTGTGTCTTGCACCTACTTCATCTTGTTTTCCCTGAAGCAGTAATGGTGCTACAAGAGTGCACCAACGGGTAAAGATAAATAAACCAATTCCCATAACACCTCACTTCATCTGCTTGACAGACTGAAAATCAAGCACCACAAGAATGCATCATCTTGAACCATTATTTTTGCTGGCTGCTTTCAGATCTATCTTTTCATTGCTTTCATTTACCTCCAGATTCAGCTGGCCAAGAAATATCTACTCCATTTTTTATCATTTGTTAATAAAGCAGACAGCGACAATATTTATGTTGGCTGAGATGGTCTATGTGGGTTTTGAGTTTGGGTTGAAGATGTTGTGCTCAGAATTATGTATGTATAAATAATACAAAATTGAGTTGATAATTGTCAATCGAATTTCACTGTCTAATTTGAGCAATGTGATTAAGTTCATGACCACTGATTAATTACATCAACCCTCTTTTGATTGGTTGATATGAGGTTCAATAGCTGTTTGTCTTCACCTTGCCCTGTGGTTTCCCTCCATACCCAGGCGCTATATATTGTGCACCCAAGCCAGGCCGGCGTCTCTAAATTTCCTAGGCCTACCAATCTACCCAAGTGCTTTAAAGCCCACCTCCAAGTGTCTAAAATGTTCCCAGGCCCACCTTCTTGGCCAAAGCACTGTCAGATCTCAGACAGCCAGCAGGACACCAGGTGTGAGTTTGATATGCAGCATGAAAAAATTAGCAGATGCAAAGCAGGTACTTCGTAGGGAAAGTGAGGAGACCTCTGAGGAAATTGGGAATTGTAGCACAAAACTGGTGAGAAAGTAAGGACTTCCAAGGAAGGGAGAAAAGGAAAGAGAGAACATAACACGTATGAAACAAGGAAATTGTTATTAGCAGAAAGCAGGATGGAAGGCAATATAAATGAAATAGTACAAGTTAAAGGGGGTGAAGGAACAGAGAAATCTGAAGGTTCATATACACAAATCTTTGAAGGTGGCAGGACAATTTGATAAGGCTGTTAAAAAATATACTGGATCTGTGGCTTTATTAATAGAGACAGGAGTACAAAAGCAAGGACATTATGCTAAACATTTATAAATCTTTGGTTTGGCCTCAGCTGGTTCCAATTCTGTGTACCACACTTCAGTATTGATGAGAGAGTGCAGAGAAGATTTACCAGAATGGTACCAGGGATGAGGAAATTCAGTTACGTGGAGAGACTAGAGAAGTTGGGATTTTTTTCCCCAGAGCAGAGAAGCTTGAGGTGAGATTTGATAGAGGTGTTCAAAATGATATGGGGCTCTGATTAGAGTAGTGCAGACCCCTCTACTAACCTCATCTCTAATGAACACGTAGTGCTGGTGCCTGTGGGTGAGAGATGCAATGATGCAGTGCTTGGCTCCTCCTCCTCTTCCTCCTCTTCCTCTCCCTCCCAGGCGGGGGGGGGGCGGAGGCTCATCTGCTGGCTCGTTATATGAAAGCATAAATGGCAAAAAACTCACGTTAAGGTGAAGGCAGAGGGGCAGGAATGGAGCAAGGAAGGCACACCGTATCGGAAGCTGGAAAGTGACAAAGCCTTCTGGTTTGAGGGGAAAGTGGAATGAGAAAAGGAGAGGGGATAAAGATTCCGTTGTTGCCCCCAGCGGGGTCGACGCCGCCACCGGCCACGGTGCCCACCACCTGCGGGCCAATGAGCTGCAGCACTCGCTCCTTAAGGTCAGTGAGCTTGCTCAGTCGAGGTTCACCCCCTCCAGTCCGTTGCTATTCCCTCCTGTTATGCTATATCTTGGCCTGCAAAAGAAAGGAACTTGTGTGAGTAAGAGTCCAGCTTTGTATGTGGAAGATATGCCTGCTGTGGTTGAATCGCTGTGAATGTAGACGACGCATGAGATGAAGATGTGAGTGTGAGTAGCTGCAGATGGCTGAGTGGTGAGAAAGTGGTGGTTTGCACAGACAGAAGTTCAGAGGCTGGTATGTAGGAGGTGTGGAAGTTTGTACTCACCTTGACCACCCGACTGAGGTCATTGAATTTCTTACGGCACTGGGTCAGGGCTCTGTCTACCACAGTGCTGGGCAACACCTCCTCGGCCACTTCTCGTGACATGGCTCTGAATACCTGTGGCGATGGCCTCCTTCCAGATACAGGGAACAGCGCGGCCCTCCTTCTCTCCACTGCCCCCACCAGTGCCACATTATTAAAGTGCATGGACCACCACTCCCTTGAAGCAGGATTCACACCAACCATCGCATAAAGGTGTTTCAGTTGCTGAGAGGTCTAACTCAAGTGCAGCAATGCTGAAAATGAGCAGCAGCAGTTTGAAATTACCTCCCTTTAAGAGCTGGAATGAGCTAAAGGCAAGGATTGAAGGCTGATTGCTGAACGCAAGTCAACTGAAAATGATTAAATCTCTGGCAATAGTGCCCCACTGAGGCCATTAGTGCCCATTCACCCCAGGTCGAAAATGTCCAATTTCCCATAATTGTGCACGCCATTTCGCTGGGCGCTAACTTTTCTAAAAGTTAACTTCCCAAACGAAACTTTACCGAATTTCGCTCCCTAAGAATCTAAATGCGGAAGAGGAGCAAAAGTCTAGGAGTAGAAATACATAAATCACTAAAAGTATTGACATAGGTTAAAAAGGCAATAAAAAAAGCAAACTAAGCACTAGGGTTTATTTCTAGTGGGATAGAATTGAAAAATAATGAAGTTATGCTAAACTTGGTTTGTCCACTTTTAGAGTACAGTGTGAAATTCTGGTCATCATTTTATAAAAAGGATATAGAAGCACTGGAGAGGGTGCAGAGAAGATTGACAAGAATGATACTGTTCCTCTTCCTTGTTCTCAATCCCTGCTGGCAAGGGCTGCGCCCTCATGATGGCCAAGTTGTGGAGCATGCAGCACACCACCACAAAATGAGACACCCACGCTGGCGAGTACTGGAGGGCTCCTCCCGAACGCTCAAGGCAGCAGAACCGTTGCTCAATAGCCGATGATGTCCCTGATGAGTGCTGAGCATGAGTGTTGGATTGCAGAGGGGAGTCATGAGCCAAGTTCAGCGCGAATAGCCCTTGTCTCCGAGCAGCCACCCTCAAACTTGATGTAGCGGTTGGAAGAGTGCTGGCACACCAGTCTGGTGCAGGATGAAGGCATCGTGGCTGCTGCCAGGATAGCAGGCGCGGACACTGAGGATTCGCTGTCTGTGGTCGCACACCCACTGCATATTAAGTGAGTGAGTGATTTTTAGCCAGTGTTGTACTTTGAAGCCTTTCAAAAATAATGAGGAAGTTTTGAACTTGCCGGGACATTCCCTGATACAAAAGAACCTTGAAATGACTAAGGAAAACACTTTCAGTAGCAGGACCTAGCACACAGCCACTCAAACTTCAAAACCCTGACAGGTGCGAGTGATTGGTGAAGATCTCTTTATATATTGTCACTTGAGCTGGCTTACTGCTGCTGCACGCCACCTGGAGCTGTCATTGCTTTCTTCAGTCGGTAACAGCATTGGCCAAAACAAAGTTGGGAGATCGGACGTCCAATGAGTGTTGCACGATCACCATCATGGCAAGCTTCCTGGTGATCAAAGTTACCGGCAGTGCTATCGGCACCGCCGATATGGCAGGCGGCGCTGGAAATGGCATCAGCTGTCGTTACAGCTGTTAACGGCACTCTAACATGTGCCGCTCTCCAGTCTGCTTTACAGCCAATAAAGTAGTGCTGAAGTGTAATCACTGTTGTAATGTAGGAAACATAGCAGCCAATTTATGCACAGTGATGTTAGTTGAGGGACAAATATTGACAGGACATTGGGAGAACTCCCCAGCTTCTCTTCAAATAATGCCATGGGATATTTTACATTCACTGAGAGGGTGGACGAGGACTCAGTTTAATGTCTCATTCGAAAGGCGGCACATCCAATAGTGCAGCACTAAAGTGTCAGTCTGGATTATATGCGCAAGCCCCAGTCTTTGGCAGCATAGCCCAGAGACACACTGATCCTGGTGAGGGCAGTGGTTCACAGAGAAACATGGGAGAAGCCCCTTCAGCCCTCACTGAATTAAATATTCAGATAAAATCATTAAACAAGTTATAAAGTAACAATAAAATCCAAAAAATGCTGGAAATACAAAAGGGAAGATCTTGCTTGTAAACCTAGTGCAGCTGGAGGGAGAGTTAAGCATCCGTGTCTCCCTGACAACAGAGGCAGTACGAGCCTGGAGCAACTAGAGGGAGTTTTCAACATCAGCATCTCCCTGACAACGGAGGCAGCGTGAGCCTGGAGCAGCTGAAGCGAGATTTCAACATCATCATCTCCCTGACAATGGAGCAGCGCGAGCCTGGAGCAGCTGGAGGGAGATTTAAATATCAGCGTCTCCCTGACAACGGAGGCAGCACAAGCCTGGAGCAGCTGGAGGGAGGTTTAAACATCAGTGTCTCCCTGACAACGGAGGTAGCTCGAGCCTGGAGCAGCTGGAGGGAGAGTTAAACATCAGCGTCTCCCTGACAACGGAGGCAGTTTGAGCCAGGAACAGCTGCTGGGAGATTTAAACATCAGCACCTCCCTGACAATGGAGGCAACTCGTGCCTGGAACTATTACAGGTCCTATCAAGAGGATAAAATGAGAAATAAAAAGTAATAAAATTATGACATCACAAGGTTGGAGGACAGTGATTGGTTCTTCCATATTAATTGAATCACTGGACATGGACTGAATCCTAAAGAAAGCTAATAACTGATTTAATTTGATTCAATTGATATTTTAATTTTAACTTAATTTTTAATTATGGTATATATTATTTAATTTTGTTTAATTATAATTAATCTTTATTATACTGATTTTACTATTGTATACTCTTTAGTGTATTATTTACAATGTATTTTAATTTTTTTTTAGTTTTTATGCCTGTGTCTAACTTGTGCGGATTTTGGCTGCCGCTTCAGACCCGAGCCTTTAACCTCTTTTTACATTTTCTTTTCATGCTTTTTCTCTCTTTCCTTCAATAGTCAATATCTAATGTGTTGTAAAATTGTTGTGAAGTGCCTTGGGATGTTTTACTACATTAAAGTTGCTATATTTATAAAAGTTATTATTATTATTTAATCATTTTGCACTCCACCCTATGACAGACCTTCCCCTTTGTTCTTTCCTCCCCTTCCCCATTATCCCTGCCCCTGCACTTGCTTATAAACTGTTAAGTCTCTAACTTCTCCCAGAACTGACAAAGGGTCATCACCTGAAACATTAACTCTTTTTCTCTCTCCATAGTTGCTGCCTAACCTGCTGAGCAATTCCACCATTTTCCTCTCTTTATTTCAGATATGCAGTAATTTGCTTTTGTTATAGAGTAGTAGTGATTGGAGGTTTCTTGGATTTCCTGATTAGTAAATATGGACTATGATTAATCAAAGGATGGAACGCAAAAACAAGGGTTAATTTCCTTGTTACAGTTCAGGTGGATATTAAGGACTCCAAGATACTATTCAGAGAATAGCAGAGAGTTTCCCCTAAATCATTGCCAACTTCCTGTACCTCCATTAAAACATCATTTAAAACAGATTAACTGCTCGTTCATCTCTTTGCTGATTATGTCGTCTTGCTATGTCCTCCCCTTGGTTGCTGCGTCTGCCGAATAATAACCCTAATAATGGTTATATTTTAAATTCAGTGTACATGAAGTGCTTTAGGACACTTTTGAGATGTTGAGATCCTATGTAAATGCAATTTTTTTTCTGATATCATTACTAAGTAGAGGGCATAATTCTGGATTCTATTTCTAAATAGATTTACAAAATCCATTAATTAACAGAAGCACCCTTATGTCGTAGGATAAATTGAAAAGTGCGGTCTCATTGTTGACACTTGGCTTTTAACTGCAGAGTTCAAAACATAAATTTTGCTAATAATCTGCTTAAATGTGGATAAAATCTAATGGAAGTACAAAATTGAATATCTTGGCAGCAAAATTAGATCTTAGAGTGCCGGCCGTTAAAGGTCAGTTTAGTTGATAAAATGCGTCCGCCTCGCTTCCGGCACGTAACTTGGAGAGGTTGGCAGTGCTGCCATTGCCTGCACTCACCTGTACACAGTTGCTGTCAATGCTTCTTAAAGGGACACACACATCTTTCAGGTAAGTTTACATTTCAGGCTTTTGGGATGTCTTTTTAAACATTTTATTTAGATTAGTGGCTGGTGCAATACATTTAAAAAGTTATTAAAGTGTGCCAGGAGTGCTGCTGGACACTTGCAAGGCTTTGGATGTTAAAGGAAGAGCTCTGAAAATGACCACTTGCTCCCAGCCCTGGATAATCTAGTTGTAGCGCCCCTTGGGCTACAACATCACATGAAGATGAAACAGAGGCAGCAAAGGGGACAAGCTGCTCACAGAGGAATGAGGAGGAAGCAGAAGAGGAAACAGCAGAAGAGGAGGAAGCAGAAGGAAGGCGGCAATCCAGGCAGTCCCTTTCTGCTGTGGTATCCGGGTTGGAATCATCCACCTGCAGTACCAGTGACTACAATCCCAATTCATCTTTCAACAATTGTGCCACACACCATTCCTTATATGTATATCGCCATTCCTTCATTGTCGCTGGGTCAAAGTCCTGGAACTCCCTCCCTAACAGCACTGTGGGAGTAGCTTCACCACACATACTGCAGTGGTTCAAGAAGGCAGCTCACCACCATCTTCTCAAGGGCAATTATGGGTGGGCAATAAATGAGAACATAAGAAATAAGAGCAGGAATAAGCCATTTGGACTTTCAGTGGGGGACACTGCAGATGGCCTTGCAGGATGATCCTGAGGAGCTGAAAGTGTCACTCGCCGCTCCCTTTTCTTGGTCAATCACAGGCCAGGCAGGCTGGATTTCTTGGGTGTCTGAAATGAGGAAGGCGCAAGGGTAGGATTTTGGTGAGGCGAAGGTGGGAAAGCAAGAGGTGCTTGTAAATAAGAAGAGACTGTAGGATGAGGGGGAAATAGAATGTGAGGAGTATAACGTATAAAGATATCGGCATCTTGTATTCTTTCAGCCCCACTGCTAGAAAAGGGCCCAACCATACCACTGCCAAGAATGGCCTGCACCGGGAGATAACACAGGTCAAAGGCAGAAGACTTGGAATGATGTATTGTAAGGCTTCAACAGCTGCAAAGGTTTACAGCATTTGAATGGTAAGAAAAAGGTATAAAAATGGTACTATTGAACTCTGGAAGCAGCAAAAACACAGAGGAAGACTGGAGAAGAATTACAGTCAACAGAACACAGCAAGAGACCATCCACAATCAACTCAGTGGGCTACCATTGAGGTTTCAAGGAACAGACTGTCTATTGCTTTGTTAAGTAATATTTTTTATACTGGAAATAAATTACTTAATAAAATCTGTTATGCTTATTTACAATATACTTGTACCCAGCGTGGTTTGTCATGGTCACAGACAGGTCTCTTCTGACAGATCTTGTAAATCTTACAAATTGGCGACCACGGAAGGGACGTTGATCTCAACTGAAACCACCTTTATTGAGAATAAGGCAACAGAGGCAAGGGTTTCGTCGGGCCAAATGAATCAATCATTGTCGAGTTAACCTCGTGAGAGGGAGCGTCAGTATTAACTGTCTGATAGTGTCTCTTAAGTACACCAAGATGCCGAAAGGGGATCTTTGGAATGAATATAAAGCAAAGTTAGGTAAGCAGTGTGATGAAACACTGGGAGAGACACTAGTAGTGGAGTGTCTAATAAGTTTGATTGCATATGCAGTGATGTACTACACGGAGAGAGATTGTGCTATCATCCTCAACCAGGATGATAGAATGTATGAACAACACATCTTGACGAAGCTAGGTGTCAGATAGGCATCCTAACAAAAGATAATAACCACCTCACTAGACAATTAAATGATTCACGGGGAGCCTTAATGGGTGTCCCTTACTTAAATTGCGGTCCAGAATGTAATGAATCTGGTGGAAATTGCAAGAGCTTGGTTGAGATAGTATCCCAAGTAAATGAGAAAAAAACTAAAATTAAAGAAGCCGGTTAGAAACTGGCTAACACAACCCTCCTCTGCGTGAAGCGTGGAGACTTGAGAAACATGATAAGCATAAAGTGCAGGAGAGAGAGTAGGAGATAGAGTGGGAAGATCTAAGAACTCAGCAAAGGAAGAAAAATACAGGGAACCAGAAAATAAGTTGTTGGAAAAAAAACAAATAAAAAAAAGAGAAAGTAAAACTGACACAGAAGCTTCAGCTCTTGTGCTGAGAAAGAGAAAGATAAGCTTTGTTGAGTGAAAGGTCGGTGTGAATGTCTGTCTTTAAAAGAAAGTGTTGATTATGTTTGTTTAAGCTCCACCCACCTTTCTGTGCAGAAGTTAGCTCGTTTTCCCTTTTGTCATGGATGTAGGAAGTTTTACGAAAGTGTGGTTAATTGAGTGTTAAAATGTATATTGTGTACCTAGAATTGAATTACATTTTAAGTTAAAAACACAGGTTTAGATTTATTTTGATTATGTATGGAGCTATGAAATGGTTTGTTTAAAAAAAGATAAAACTTCAGCCTTGAAATTACAGTTGAGATGGTGTCCGTTAAAAAAAATGAATTTGAACATTTTAATTGGATTACAGCAAACAAAATTGCTATTGTCTTATATAGTTTCAATTAAAAATGTGTGGTCTCATTTTAAATCAATTTGAATGTTTAAAAAGCACCATCTGCTTTAATGACCCTTTTTTAAAAAAAAAAGCCTGCATGAATTTCTCGAAGCTAAGTAAAACTCCACCCTCTTTTTCCTTTTGTGTAAAATGTGTGAAATTTGTTCAATACAAATACTAATGTTTTCCCAGTTATATTCAATATTTTTAGTCAATTGGAAAGGCATCTGAAGAAAGAAGAATATGGAAACTGACATAAATTACTGCATTATTTTGTTTTATTTTATCTGCTTTGTATTGTGTTTAATTAATAACATATTGGCTAGGAAAAAAAAGATGTTGGTCTGAATTTGATTGGAATTATTCATAGTTAACCTATGAAAACCCGATTTTCATTGTGGCCACGGTGAAATTCTGGTTATTTCAAAGTGTGAATGTACCTAGTTCCGAACATGAGACTTTCACCTTGAAAAAAAGTGAAATGTTGATAATGATTTTTGCTAGGAAAAATAAAAGTTGTCTTTTAGTTGTTTGGAAAATTTTATTTTAAATTACAGAAAAGAGATTTAAATAAAAGATTGGCAGTATTTGAATTAGAATTTTGAGACATGCCGTTTTCACTGACGAGAGACAGAAATGCTGTTTAGGGGAGATGAGATAAGATATGAATTGCAAGCACTTGATTGCGAGCACTTGTATGTTAAGACATTTGTAAACTATCATTTGTTTTTTAAATTAAAATTGAATTTAACATGTAAAATTGAGAGAGGAAGTTTTGAAGGTAAAATAGTAATTAATGGGATGGCCCACTTAAGATGCAAGATAGAAACAGGAAAAGTACACCACTAATTGGAAATTTTTTGAACTCCAGACAATCTTTTGATAAGATCAGCTGAAAGCACGAGATGGCTTGTATCGGACGGCCTCGAGATAACGGTGTGAGTGTGCAGACGTGATTTGTAGTAAACGAAGCAATTAGCATGCGGAAGTGCATGGTGAATTTGCACTGAAGGACAGGTCTCAGACATGCTGAGTCACTTAACAACAGCAAGATAAATGGGCTAGAAATTCAGTTTTTGGAGATATCGGGTTTTTCCTGTTATTTTATGGACAAAATACCAGTAAAAAGTCGCCATTTTTTAAGGGGGTAAAATAAGGTAGCAGCAGGATGTCGAGGAGGCTGGCGGCCCATAAAGGCCCACACTTGGAGTCCGGGAAGCAAGAGTTCACAGGAGCAGCAGGACGTCGAGGAGGCTGGCGGCCTATAAAGGCCCACATTTGGAGTCCGGAGAGGGAGAGTTCATGTGAGCAGCGGGACGGCAGTGAGGCTAGAGGCCTATAAAGGCCAGCTGGTGCAGCTGCAGCAGGGAGAGAAGACAAAAAAGTAGAAAGAAATCAAAAGGTGACGTCACAGCCAAGTGGGTAAGTGATTGGTAAGTAGTTTTTATTTTTCTTTTTTATATCAGTAAGTAACCTTTAGCATTGTTGTTGCCAATTTAAGTGTATCTAAGGATTAAGTCATGGCAGGACAGCTTGAACACGTGTTATGCTCCTCCTGTACTATGTGGGAAGTCAGGGATGCCTCCGGTGTCCCTGACGACTATGTGTGCGGGAAGTGCATCCACCTGCAGCTCCTGACGGACTCCATTGCGGCACTGGAACTGCGGGTGGATGAACTCTGGAACATCCACGATGCTGAGAATGACATGAATGACGTTTAGTGAGTTGGTCTTACCACAGGTAAAGGGTCCACAGCCAGATAGGGAATGGATGACCAACAGGAAGAGCAGTGCAAGGAAGGTAGTGCAAGGGTCCCCTGCGGTCATCCCCCTGCAAAACAGATACACCGCTTTGGGTACTGTTGAGGGGGATGACTCATCGGGGAGGGCAGCAGCAGCCATGTTCATGGCACCGTGGCTGGCTCTGCTGCACAGGAGGGCAGGAAAAAGAGTGGGAGAGCTATAGTGATAGGGGATTCAATTGTAAGTGGAATAGATAGATGTTACTGCGGCCACAACCAAGACTCCAGAATGGTATGTTACCTCCCTGATGCAAGGGTCAAGGATGTCTCGGAGCGGGTGCAGGGTATTCTGAAAAGGGAGGGTGAACAGCCAGTTGTCGTGGTGCAGATAGGTACCAATGATATAAGTAAAAAATGTGATGAGGTCCTACAAGACGAATTTAAGGAGTTAGGAGCTAAATTAAAAAGTAGGACCTCAAAAGTAGTAATCTCAGGATTGCTACCAGTGCCACATGCTAGTCAGAGTAGGAATCGCAGGATAGCTCAGATGAATATGTGGCTTGAGGAGTGGTGCAGAAGGGAGGGATTCAAATTCCTCGGACATTGGAACCGGTTCTGGGGGAGGTGGGACCAGTACAAACCGGACGGTCTGCACCTGGGCAAGACTGGAACCAATGTCCGAGGGGGAGTGCTTGCTAGTGCTGTTGGGGAGGAGTTAAACTAATATGGCAGGGGGATGGGAACCTATGCAGGGAGACAGAGAGAAGAAGAATGGGGGCAGAAGCAAAAAATAGAAAGAAAAAAAGTAAAAGTGGAGGGCGGAGAAACCTAAGGCAAAAAGCAAAAAGGGCCACATTACAGCAAAATTCTAAAGGGGCAAAGTGTATTAGAAAGACAAGCCTGAAAGCTCTGTGCCTCAATGCGAGGAATATTCGGAATAAGGTGGATGAATTAACTGCGCAGATAGCAGTTCATGGATATGATGTAATTAGCATCACGGAGACATGGCTCCAGGGTGACCAAGGCTAAGAACTCAACATCTAGGGGTATTCAATATTTCGGAAGGATAGACAGAAAGGAAAAGGAGGCGGGATGGCATTGCTGGTTAAAGAGGAAATTAATGCAATAGTAAAAAAGGACATTAGCTTGGATGATGTGGAATCGGTATGGGTGGAGCTACGGAATACCAAAGGGCAGAAAAAGCTAGTGGGAGTTGTGTACAGACCACCAAACAGTAGTAGTAAGGTTGGGGACAGCATCAAACAAGAAATTCGGGATGCATGCAATCAAGCTACAGCAGTTATCATGGGTGACTTTAATCTACATATTGATTGGGCTAACCAAACTGGTAGCAATGCAGTGGAGGAGGATTTCCTGGAGTGTATTAGGGATGGTTTTCTGGACCAATATGTCGAGGAACAAACAAGGTAGCTGTCCATCCTAGACTGGATGATGTGTAATGAGAAAGGACTAATTAGCAATCTTGTTGTGCGAGGTCCATTGGGGAAGAGTGACCATAACATGGTAGGATTCTTTATTAAGATGGAGAGTGACACAGTTAATTCAGAAACTAGGGTCCTGAACTTAAGGAAAGGTAAGTTCAATGGTTTGAGGCGTGAATTAGCTAGAATAGACTGGCAAATGATACTTAAAGGGTTGACGGTGGATAGGCAATGGCAAACATTTAAAGATCACATGGATGAAATTCAGCAATTGTATATCCCTGTCTGGAGTAAAAACAAAATGGGGAAGGTGACTCAACCATGGCTAACATGGAAAATTAAGGATAGTGTTAAATCCAAGGAAGAGGCATATAAATTGGCCAGAAAACGCAAAAAACCTGAGGACTGGGAGAAATTTAGAATTCAGCAAAGGAGGATAAATGGTTTAATTAAGAGGGGGAAAATAGAATACGAGAAGAAGCTTGCCGGGAACATAAAAATTGACTGCAAAAGCTTCTATAGATATGTGAACAGAAAAAGATTAGTGAAGACAAATGTAGGTCCCTTGCAGTTGGATTCAGGTGAATTTATAATGAGGAACAAAGAAATGGCAGACCAATTGAACCAATACTTTGGTTCTGTCTTCACGAAGGAAGACACAAATAACCTTCCGGAAGTACTAGGGGACAGTGGGTCTAGTGAGAAGGAGGAACTGAAGGATATCCTTATTAGGCAGGAAATTGTGTTAGGGAAATTGATGGGATTGAAGACCGATAAATCCCCGGGGCCTGATAGCCTGCATCCCAGAGTACTTAAGGAAGTGGCCCTAGAAATAGTGGCTGCATTGGTGATCATTTTCCAACAGTCTATTGATTCAGGATCAGTTCCTATGGACTGGAGGGTAGCTAATGTAACACCACTTTTTAAAAAGGGAGGGAGAGAGAAAGCGGGTAATTATAGACCGGTTAGCCTGACATCATTAGCGGGCAAAATGTTTAAGGATAAAATAGCAGCACATTTGGAAAGCAGTGACAGGATCGGTCCAAGTTAGCATGGATTTATGAAGGGGAAATCTTGCTTGACAAATCTTCTGGAATTTTTTGAGGATGAAACTAGTAGAGTGGACAAGGGAGAACAAGTGGATATGGTGTATTTGGACTTTCAAAATGCTTTTGACAAGGTTCCACACAAGAGATTGGTGAGCAAAATCAAAGCACATGGTATTGGGGGTAATGCACTGACGTGGATAGAGAACTGGTTGGCAGACAGAAAGCAGAGAGTTGGGATAAGAATGGAAGGCAGTGACTAGTGGGGTGCCGCAGGGCTTAGTGCTGGGGCCCCAGCTCTTTACAATATACATCAATGATTTTGATGAAGGAATTGAGTGTAATATCTCCAAGCTTGCAGATGACACTAAACTGGGTGGAAGTGTGAGCTGTGTGGGAGACGCTAAGAGGCTGCAGGGTGACTTGGACAGGTTAAGTGAGTGGGCAAATGCATGGCAGATGCAGTTTAATGTGGATAAATGTGAGGTTATCCACTTTGGGGGCAAAAATACGAAGACAGATTAGAAAAATGGGAGGTGCAACGAGACCTGGGTGCCATGGTTCATCAGTCATTGAAAGTTGGCATGCAGGTATAGCAGGCGGTGAATTAAGCAAATGGTATGTTGGCCTTCATAGCGAGGGGATTTGAGTATAGGAGCAGGGAGGTCTTACTGCAGTTGTACAGGACCTTGGTGAGGCCTCACCTGGAATATTGTGTTCAGTTTTGGTTTCCTAATCTGAGGAAGGACATTCTTGCTATTGAGGGAGTGCAGCGAAGGTTCACCAGACTGGTTCCCGGGGTGGCAGTACTGACATATGAGGAGAAACTGGATCAACTGGGCCTTTATACTTTGAAGTTTAGAAGGATGAGAGGGGATCTCATAGAAACATATAAGATTCTGACGGGACAGGACAGGTCAGATGCGGGTAGAATGTTCCCGATGTTGGGGAAGTCCAGAACCAGGGGACACAGTCTTAGGATAAGAGGTAGGCCATTTAGGACTGAGATAAGGAGAAACTTCTTCACTCAGAGTGTTGTTAACCTGTGGAATTCCCTGCTGCAGAGAGTTGTTGATGCCAGTTCATTGGATATATTCAAGAGGGAGTTAGATATGGCCCTTACGGCTAAGGGGATCAAAGGGTATGGAGAAAAAGCAGGAAAGGGTTACTGAGGGAATGATCAGCCATGATCTTATTGAATGGTGGTGCAGGCTCGAAGGGTTGAATGGCCTACTCCTGCACCTATTTTCTATGTTTCTATGTTTGTCAAAACAAATACGTCTATCGGTAAAAATCGGCATTGCACGAGGATTTGCGGTGGAAACCGCGGTCCTCTCCTCACCAGCTTTAGCCCGAGGCCTATCACCGCCAAAAATACTGGCCCTGGGAGGGGAGAGAACACAAAAAAAAATAGCAAAAATTGCAAAAATAACACATTAGAAAACATTCACTGTACACTTAACTAATGAATCACTGAAAAGGAATTATAAAAATAAAAACTTCAACTTACATTTTTTGTAGGTCTTCATACCTACCGCTGTTTCTGGGGCTTCAACGCAGGCTTTTCTCAGGCGTTTTTTTTTTCACCCTGAGTACGGTTTCCCCGAATGGCCAATTTTAAGCAGTGTGGTTTTTTTTTGGCATTGTATGTGGTCGATGCGCTTTTTGGCGATATTTCAAAACCGCCATTCGTTAATTTTGGCCAATTTAGGTGAGTACTTTTTACTGGCAAAAAAGGTGAAATATCACCGAAAAACCCTGCGCAAGGCTGGCCAATTTCTCCCCCAAAATGGCTCAGGAAATGAGACTTTTTAATGCATTGACACATACCCCATCGAGAAATTATCTAATTAATGAAACAATCAGAAGACAGTAAAATACACTGGTACCTGTGAGAGGGATTGAATTTATGTTAAAAAAATATTAAAATTTAACTTAAAAAAACAACAATTGAAGGCTAGTGAGAAATAAATTTAATAAGAGTTAGCCACACTGGATGGATACAAGTAAAGGAGATCTGGAGAATCTTTTAAGTAAATGACTTGTTATTTAGATGTCTGCTTTCTTTACAATGTTAGTTTTCTTGTCTCATAAGTTCGAACTCTGAATAAGTTTTACATTAGTCAATTTGCAATTCAGTCTTGACTGTGTTCTAATTAAGGAGATAAGTTTTACATTTTGACCATGTAGCAAGACTTTGATGGTAAGCCAATGTCTATGATTAACCAGCACCAAAAAAGAATCTAACTGATTAAAACACACAACTCCATGAAAATGAGTAAATATGGAAAACTAAAATCATACCATCATTCAGAAAGGAAGAAGTTAGTGTCATAAAGTGTATGGATGCCAGAGGTAGTGAATTGATCTGGATATACTGCTAATACAGATTAAGAGGGCTAGCCAATATCATGATAAAGTGAAGCGTCGGAAAGAATTCCTCAGTCTCAAGGTGGGATATTGTAAAATAAAACTTACTTGCATGTTGTGATAGTGTTTTACTAATGCTTTTGTTTAACTGTTATATGATAAAAGTAAGTAAAATGTGTGTAAGCTTAGCTAACAATGGTAAAAACTGAGAAGCAAAGCATCATGATAGATTGAGCCATTTTTAAGTAAAGCGTGATGGGAGAGCCAGTATTATATTAACCATTTTTGTAAATGCTGATTCATTTAGAACTAGAATGATCAAGGCCAGAATATTAATAAGTAAGTAAAGGTATGCAGCATGTACCATTTCTTATCCTAATTTTGCAAAGCCAAGCTTAATAAAGAATTATGTGTGAAATTGTCTGTATAATAGTTCTTAGAGAAATGATTCCTGCCACAGAAAAGGAGGGAGATAGAGATATTACAGAAGGTCTAAGGCAGAAGACTTAGAATGACGTATTGTAAGGCTTCCACAACTGCAAACTTTTACAGCATTTGAATGGGAAGAAAAAGATATAAAATAGCACTCTTGAACTCTGGAAGCAGCACAAACACAGAGGAAGACTGGAGAAGAACTACAGTCAACAGAACACAGCAAGAGACTGCGCCACAATCAACTTAGTGGGCTACCGTTGAGGTTTCAAGGAACAGAATGTCGACTATCGCCTTAAGAACATAAGAACATAAGAAATAGGAACAGGAGTAGACCATACGGCCCCTCAAGCCTGCTCTGCCATTGTTAAGTAATATTTCTTTGTACTGGAAGTAAACTACTTACTGAAATCTGTTGTGCTTATTTACAATATACCTGTACCCAGCATGGTTTTTGGTGGTCACGGACAGGTCTCTTCTGACAGATCTTATAAATCTTACACCTTCTCCTCCAAAGGGGTCGGATGAAGTGTGGTAGAGATTGTTGGTAGGTGAGTAATGGATGGGAGGGGTCGTGCATTGAGTAGTGCGTGAGGCTATTGGTGCAGTTGGTTGGAAACAGCTTTAGAGGATGCATTCACTGACCTTGACCTCTCATCTGAGGCCATGAAACTTATTTGGGCACTGGAGTCAGGTCCTGGGTTCAACACTGCTGGCAGTAATGGCCTTGGTGATCTGGTCCCACATCCTTTCTGGAGGGCCTCCTGAACCCCCTTGGGTCGAGGACCTCTTTTCCAGAGTTGACCCCCTGTACAAGGCTGGACTGCTGCATCCGAGACCCTGGGTGCCATTTCCCTGCCGTGTTGAGCCATTTGTGTTAGTGCCAAAGCAATTTTACCATTTTTAATCACCAGAAGGCAGCTCACCTCCTTTAGGATGTGCAGCCTTGAAGGGACCCCACACCTAAAACAAAAATTAGAGGGAACATTGCGTTGCAGCACATGATATATTCCAGTAGCTGGAATATAGAAGATGAGTACCCTGTTACAAACTTTGGGTATCATTATTCTTTACATACATATTAGGTTGAAAGGGGTGCACTCCAGGTCATAGGGGAAGTGATGTCTGCTTATGCTGAACCTGAGAGGTTATCTAAAGATCGATCCCAAAAAGTTATTGTCAGTCAAAATAATCAAAATAGAGAAATGCATCTTCAATAATTTTAGAATAAGGCAGTGTTATCAACAAAAGGAGAGAAAGAATAATAGCGCAAAAATAATGTGCAGGAAATTAATATATGGATCCTTTGTGCACTCATCAAACTTTACTTTGCTGGTTATTTTAAATGGGTTAGTTTCTTTGTTAAAATGTATTAAATGTTTGGATGCTAATATCAGATCCAGTAATTTCTAGGCTAATTATACTAAGTCATGCATAGACAAATGTAAATCAGGTTCAAATGTATTTTGTGGGGCAAAAGCCATATTAATAATTTCAGCGTGATTAATAAGAATAAGCTTGTACCTTGATTCTGCAATATTGAAGTTATCTGACACAGAACTAACAGCAAGGCCTGGATTTCACTCCATTACTCCCACCACAGATTGGATGGGATAATTTCATAAGTATTAGGGAAAATTGGATGGTGAGGTTCACTGCCATGTCCCTGCCCGACCTTTATTCTCCTTCCACCATCCCCACTGGGACTGACGTTGGCTGCCCCTTCCCCACCTACTGTATGAAAATGGCAGTAGGGAGGTGAGGCCCACGTTTCCAGCAGATTTTCCTGCTACCTGCTCCTGGCAGTCATCATCATAGGCAGTCCCTCGAAACGAGGATGACTTGCTTCACGCCAAAAAAAAGGATGAGTTCACAGGTGTTTCGAATGAAGAACCCAACTAGATTCTGAAGGGTGGAAGATGCCTTTGCGTGGATTTGTTTAATGTGTGGTGGCCGTTGCACACCAGCCACCACACGGGCTTGACAGAGCTAGGTCTTGGTCCAGTGGCAAGGATTACCCAAGATAACTGGAGATCTGCTCTGCTGCACGGACCTAGTGCGCACACATATCGCAGTGTGGGCTGGCCCGTGCTGCCCCATGGCCCCTAGCACCAAACTCACGCCTCCCCTGGGCCCCGATCACATCCCTCTATAGTCTCTCGCCGCTCCTGCTGCATCTGCCATGCTCCAATCACCAACCTGGACCTTGCTGACGTCACACTTCGCTGCCATCGCCCTCCTGCACCAGCTCGCGCTACTGCCTGAAGTGGCATGCCTCCACGCTGCTCATGGCCATCGCACGCCACTCCTTTTATGGCCCCGATCTGCTGCTGCTGGTTTCTCACAGGTCGGGACTTCTATGGCAGCAGTGCCTCAGGTAATGGCATGAAAGCTCCAAAGTTCACTGTTGGAACCCATTTTCCCCCAAGCACATACCTGCTGAAGGCCTCAATTTCAGCCAAGGTGTTCAGTGGGACAGCTGTTCCAGCCTTTGAGGCTGCTCTGCCCCTTTAACACTGCTTTCCCCACTTCTGATGCTGCATTTCTCTCAGGGGCCTCTGGTGGGTTCCAACTTGCTGGTGGGAACCCTGCCTGCAACCTGTCATGCACAGCTGATGACCCCTGATCCACAAAACTATGTCAGGGTGACAAGAGATTGTAGGCCTTTCTGTAAGCCAGTAAAATCACACTGCTGTTTGAAATTTGAGTGTGTTGCTGCAGCAGCTGCAAGGACAGGAACAGGTGTTGGGCATGATGCAAGGTATTGTGTACCTTGGAGGAATCCTGCAATCTGTGAGAACCCAAGAGTTGTATCCTGCTTCTTCCGGACATCCATAGGGAAAGCGATGAAAGTGTTTGCTCTAGCAAACTGGGCATTAATTATCATATTTAATACAAGCATGGACTGCAGACTTACTAATGTTGCTGATCTCCTCTGTGGCAACCTGGAAGGAGCTGGAGGCAAAGAAGTTGAGGGCTGCAGTGACCTTGACTGCAACAGACAGTGCTGTGCTAGCTACAGCAGTTGACGGCATGTCTTCTTGCAGGTATATTGTTCTGGGCCTATATACTATACTGGGAGGGTAAGACTTCCTCTGAGCATGCCTCCTTCTATTGGCATTCCCTCTTGCTGCCACTCTGTTTGTTACTTTCTTCCTGCTTGACTTCCTCCTCCTAGCGTAGGATTACTAGAATGACCCCCATCAAGGAATGACTGCAATGCCAGAAGCCCCTTCACAATTCAGAACCTACAGTGGCAACTACAAATACTTGCAAATCCTTCAATGCAAAAAAAAATCTTCAAAAGCTCTACGGAGCATTACCTGTGAACAGCTGAGAGTCTCTTTGAATAAGTTTGAAATAGCCACGTCAAAAACAACAACAACTTCTATTTATACAGCACCTTTAATGTAGTAAACGTCACAATGAGCTTCACAGGAGTATTATGGGACAAAACAATTTAACATCAAGCCGCATAAGAAGAAATTAGGGCAGATGACCACTAGTTTGGTCAAAGAAGTAAGTTTTAAGGAGCAACTTAAAGCAGGAAAGAGAGGTAGACAGGCGGAGAGGTTTAGGCAGGGAATTCCAGAGCTTTGGGCCTAGGCAACAGAAAGCTTGGCCACCATGATTGAGCGATTATAATCAGGCAAGAGGGCAGAATTAGAGGAATGCGGATATCTTGAGGGGGCTGTGGGGTTGAAGGAGATTACAGAGATTGGGAGCGGCGAGGCCATGGAGAAATTTGAAACAAGGATGAGAATTTTGAAATCGAGGCGGTGCTTAACCGGGAGCCAATGTGCGAGTTAGGACACGGACAGCCGAGTTTTGGATCACCTCAAGTTTACATAGGGTAGAATGTGGGAGACAAGCCAGGAGTGAATTGGATTAGTCAAGTCTAGAGGTAACATAGAAACATAGAAATTTACAGCGCAGAAGGAGGCCATTTCAGCCCATCGTGTCCGTGCCGGCCGACAAAGAGCCATGAGGCCCTCGGTCAACAGCCCTGAAGGTTACATATAAAACTATGAACAATGAACAATGGCAGAAAGGTAAAGAGCATCCGGCCCAACCAGTCCATCCCACACAACTGCGATGCCTCATGTATCGCAACATTTTACACTTCACCCCACCCGAAGCCATGCGATCTCCTGGGTGAGGCAAAAAAAAAACAGACAAAAACCCAGGCCAATTGGGGGAAAAAAATCTTGGAAAATTCCTCTCCGACCCATCTAGGCGATTGAAACTAGTCCAGGAGATCACTCTGGTTGTATTAGATTCCATGATGTACTTATCATCGTGTCTGCGCCAGCCAACAAGAGGTTATCCAGTTTACGGCACTTCAAGTGCACATCCAAGCACCTTTTAAATGTGGTGAGGGTTTCTGCCTCCACCACCTTTCCAGGCAGTGAGTTCCAGACCCCCACAACTCTCTGCATGAAGATGCTTCCCCCTCAAATCCCCTCTAAACCTTCCACCAACCACCTTAAACCTATGTCCCCTCGTAATTGGCCCCTCCACAAAGGGAAATAGGCTCTTGCTACCCACTACATCCAGGCCCCTCAAAATGTTATACACCTCAATGAGGTCTCCCCTCAGCCTCCTCTGTTCCAAGGAGAACAAATGCAGCCTATCCAATCTGTCCTCATAGCTAAGATTCTCCATTCCAGGCAGCACCCTCGAAAATCTCCGCTGCATCCTCTCCAGTGCAATCACATCCTTCCTATAAGACAGCGACCAGAACTGCACACAGTATTCAGCTGTCAGTGTATTATACAATTTAAGCCTAACCTCCCTGCTCTTGTATTCTATGCCTCAGCCAATAAAGGCAAACACTCCATATGCCTTCTTAACCACCTGGCCTGCTACTTTCAGGAATCTGTGGACAAGTACTCCAAGGTGCCTTTGTTCATCTACACTTTTAAGTTGCCTATCACTTAATGTGTATACCCTTTATTTATTAACCCTCCCCAAGTGCATTACTTCACACTTCTCCAAATTAAATTCCATTTGCCACTGTTCTGCCCACCAAACCTGTAAATTGATATCATCCTGCAGTCCATGACTTTCCTCTTCATTATTAACCACACAGCCAATTTTAGTGTCATCTACAAACGTTTTAATCATACCACCTATTTTCAAATCTAGATCAATGATGTATACCACAAAAAGGAAGGGACATAGCACTGAGCCCTGCGGAACCCCACTGGAAACATCCTTCCAGTCACAAAAATATCCATCAACCATTACACTTTGCTTCCTACCTCTAAGCCAATTTTGGATCCAACTTGCCACTTTGCCCTGGATCCCATGGGCTTTTACCTTCATCACCAGTCTGCCAGGTGGGACCTTATCAAAAGCTTTGCTAAAGTCCATATACACTATGTCATGCACACTACACTCATCAATCCTTCTGGTTACCTCCTCGAAAAATTCAATCAGGTTAATCAAACACGATCTTCCCTTAACAAATCCACACTGACTATCCCTGATTAACCCTTTCCTTTCTAAATGTAGATTTATCCTTTCATTCAGGACTTTTTCCAATAATTTTCTCATCACTGAGGTTACGCTGACAGATCTGTAATTACTCAGCCTATTCCTTTCTCCCTTCCTAAACAAGGGTACCACATTAGCAGTCCTCCAGCACCATGCCTGAATCCAAAGAGGATTGGAAAATGAAGGTCAAAGCCTCTGCTATATCCCCTCTTGCTTTGCTCAACAGCCTGGGGTGCATTTCATCTGGGCCTGGGGACTTATCCACTTTCAAAGTTGCCAAGCTCCTCAATATCTCCTTTCTCACTATATCTATTTCATCCAGAATTTCACATTCCTCCTCGATTGCAGTATCTATATTGCCCCTTTCCTTTGTGAAAATAGATGCAAAGTGTTCATTAAGAAGCATATCCACATCTTCTGCCTCCACACACAGATTACCCTCATGGTCTCTGATAAGCCTTATACTTTCTTTAGTTATCCTCTTGCTCTTAATATATTTATAGAACATCTTTGGGTTTTCCTTGAATTTACTTGTCAAGAATTTTTCATTCGCTCTCTTAGCATTCCTAATATCCTTTTTTAATTTTACCTCTGAACTTCCTATATTCCTATAGTATTTAGCCGTCGGTATGTGACATAAGCTTCCCTTTTTTTCTTTATCCTCCCCTGCAAGTTCCTAGACATCCAGGGGGCTTTAGAATTGTTATTCCCACCCTTTTTCTTTAAGGGCACAAGCTTGGCCTGAGCCCTCCAGATTTCCTCCTTGAATGCCTCCTACCGTTCTGACACTGATTTACTTCAAGTGGCCAAATCACTTCTCAACTTAGCAAAGTTAGCTTTTTCCCAATTTGGGACTTTTATTCCTGGTCTATCCTTGTCCTTATCCATAACTACCTTGAATCTGACTGAATTATGGTCACTGGCACATAACTAGTGTTTTGTACAGTTCAAGCATAATCTCCCTGCTCTTATATTCTATGCCTCGGTTAATAAAGAAAGGTATGCCGTATGCTGTATACCTTTTTAACCACCTTATATACCTGTCCTGCAACCTTCAGGGATCCGTGGACATGCACTCCAAGGTCCCTCTGTTCCTCTACACTTCTCAGTATCTGACTGTGTAGATCATCTTTTCCTATTTTCTACTCCCTCCACCTCGACCCTGTTCCATTGGAAATCAGTGGAGGGAGGGTTGAATATTCCAGACTCTGTCAATAGAATGTACAAATTAGATAGGTAATTCATAAAGTATGTAGGTTACGTTCTTACATTCATGCTACTTAATTCTAGCAGCTGAGATGCTATGAATTATTTCCAGGTGCGTCTAATTATGCCAATATCGTCACACTCTCAACCCACTATTCTTTTACAATAATGACATTCATCACAAGCAAGAGACCCTAACCGAACCTGTTAAGCAATCTACAATCTTTAATACCACCATTATCATTACTGTCTAATAGTAATAGGCTGAAGTCTCTAAGGTCTGTCCCTTTACAGTTTAATTCGGAGCACTAGCTTGTTGACAGTGTAAATTAATCATGCAACTAAATTAGTTCAACAGTGATTATCCAGTTTTTGATGCTCATATAAATATTATTTGTTGAAATCTGTTGACATTTAATGACTCATATATTTCTTCACACAAAGGGTAGTAGAAGTCTGGGCAGGATGAGAAACTTACAGGTTTACAGAGAAAAAACAAGGACTTATATTCTACTATGGAGACGTGCAGCTTTTGTATTGCCATAACTACCCCAGATATTAGTCTTGATGGTCAAAAACAGAAGGTGTAAGGGCCTGCGTAAGCCTAGGTGCTGCATATATGACATCTTTATGATTGGATTTGGGGTTTGAGGTGTAGGGCATTAATTGATCCAGGAGGACTCCATAGGTTTGGTTATGTATGTAAACCTGTAAATACCATGTCTAACCACCAGCTTATTCCCTGGAGTCCCAAGGGATCTCACAATCCCTTGGGAGCATCTGTGTATAAGGAGGCCTCACAGGCTGGAGAGGCACTCTGAGATCTGTAATAAAGGACTACGGTCATACCTTACTTTGAGCTTGCAGTATCTAGCCTGACTCTTTATTCAATACATAACAACTGGCGACGAGATACAAATGACGAACCCCACCGCAACAATGCAGAGAACCGTGGGCATCTTGGTGAAATCTTCGGAGGGAGATGATTGGGAAACCTTCGTGGAATGACTCGACCAATACTTCGTGGCCAATGAGCTGGAAGGAGAAGGGAACACTGCCAAACGAAGGGCAATCCTCCTCACAATTTGCGGGGCACTAACGTATGGCTTCATGAAAAATCTGCTCACTCCAGCGAAACCCACAGAAAAGTCATATGATGAGTTGTGACAGCTGGTCTGGGAGCATCTAAACCCGAAGGAAAACGTTCTGATGACGAGGTATCAGTTCTACACATACAAGAGGTCTGAATGCCAGGAAGTGACAAGATGCGTCGCCGAGCTAAGATGCCTTGCAGGACATCGCGAATTTGAAGGACACTTGGAGCACATGTTCAGGGACTTCTTTGTACTTGGCATTGGCCATGAAGTAATACTTCGCAAACTTTTGACTGCAGAGACCTCAACCTTGAGTAAAGCCATAGCGATAGCCCAGGCGTTTATCGCTACTAGTGACAATGCCAAACAAATTTCTCAGCACATGAATGTTGCTGCAAGTACTGTGAACAAAGTAACATTGTTTTCGAATCAAAATGTACAGGGCAGGACTTACACGCCTGCAGCTACACGTCCGCAGATGACTCAGAATCTACCATCAAGGGTGGTGAATACAAGGTCATTAACACCTTGTTGTCGCTGCAGAGGTGATCATCATTTCCATTCATACTGCTTCAAAGGATACATTTGCAAGGGCTGTGGAACAATGGGACACCTCCAACCCATGTGCAGGCGAGCTGCAAACCCTGCTAATCCTGCAAACCACCACGTTGCAGAGGAGGACAGATCCACGGTGGATCACGATGAACCAGAGCCTCAGACCGAGGAGGCAGAGGTATATGGGATGCACACATTTACCACAAAGTGTCCCCCAATAATGCTGAAGGTTGAATTAAATGGACTCCTAGTGTCCATGGAGCTGGACACAGGCGCGAGCCAGTCCATAATGAGCAAAAAGACTTTCGATAAATTGTGGTGCAGCAAGGCCTTCAAGGCCAGTCCTGACTCCCATTCGTACTAAGCTGAGAACGTATACAAAGGAACTGATTCCCGTAATCGGCAGTGCCACAGTAAAGGTCTCCTATGATGGAGCGGTGCACGAGTTACCACTCTGGGTGGTACCCGGCGATGGCCCCACGCTGTTCGGCAGGAGCTGGCTGGGAAAGATACGCTGGAACTGGGACGATGTCCGAGCGCTTTCGTCCATCGACGACACCTCATGTGCCCAGGGCCTAAACAAGTTCCCCTCGCTGTTCGAACCAGGCATTGGGAAGTTCCAAGGAGCAAAAATGCAGATCCATTTGATTCCGAGGGCACGACCCATCCATCACAAGACGAGAGCGATACCTTACATGATGAGAGAGAGGGTGGAGATCGAACTGGACAGGCTACAACGAGAAGGCATCATTTCACCGATCCAATTCAATGAGTGGGCCAGTCCGATTGTTCCAGTCCTCAAGGGAGATGGGACCGTCAGAATCTGTGGTGATTATAAAGTAACTATCAGTCATTTCTCACTGCAGGATCAATACCCACTACCAAAGGCAGACGACCTATTTGCAATGCTGGCGGGAGGGAAAATATTCACGAAGCTAGACTTGACCTCGGCCTACATGACGCCAGAGCTGGAGGAATCATCGAAAGACCTCACCTGCATCAATACGCACAAAGGTCTCTTCATTTACAACAGATGCCCATTTGGGATTTGATCGGCCGTGGCGATATTCCAGAGGAACACGGAAAGCTTGCTGAAGTCGGTCCCGTGCACCGTGGTCTTCCAGGATGACATCTTGGTTACAGGTCGGGACACCGTCGAGCACCTGCAGAACCTGGAGGAGGTTCTTAGTCGGCTTAATTGTGTGGGGCTCACGTTAAAATGCTCGAAGAGCATTTTCCTGGCGCCTAGAGTTCCTGGGGAGAAGAATCGTGGCGGACAGCACCAGGCCCACCGATTCAAAAAACGGAGGCAATCAAGAACGCACCGAGACCACAGAACGTGACGGAGCTGCGGTCATTTCTAGGAGGCCTGAACTATTTTGGTAACTTCGTACCGGGTCTTAGCACATTGTTATAACCCCTGCACTATTTACTCCGCAAAGGAGATGAATGGGTATGGGGTAAAAGCCAAGAAAATGCCTTTGAGAAAGCTAGGAAGCTGTTATGCTTAAACAAATTGCTTGTGTTGTACGATCCATGTAAGCATTTGGTACTAGCATGTGGTGCGTCGTCGTATAGAGTCGGGTGTGTATTGCAACAAGCTAATGAATTTGGGAAATTGCAACCGGTTGCTTATGCATCCAGAAGACTGTCTAAGGCCGAGAGGGCCCAAAATATGATAGAAAAAGAAGCATTAGTGTGTGTTTACGGGGTAAAAAAACTGCATCAATACCTGTTCAGGCTCAAATTTGAATTGGAAACCGACCATAAGCCGCTTATATCCCTCTTTTCTGAAAGCAAGGGGATAAATATGAATGCATCCGCCCGCATCCAGAGATGGGTGCTCACGTTGACCGCATACAACTACGCCATCCGCCAACGCCAGGCACAGAAAACTGTGCCGATGCTCTCAGTAGGCTGCCATTGCCCACCACCGGGGTGGAGATGGCACAGCCCGCAGATTTAGTTATGGTAATGGAAGCATTCGAGAGTGAGCAATCGCCTGTTACCGCCCAACAGATTAGAACCTGGATGAGCCAGGATCCCTTACTGTCCTTAGTAAAAAATTCTGTGCTCCATGGGAGTTGGTCTAGTGTCCCGTTAGAGATGCAGGAAGAAATAAAGCCGGACCAGCGGTGCAAAGCTGAAATGTCGATACAGGCAGACTGCCTTCTATGGGGTAATCGGGTAGTGGTGCCAAAAAAGGGCAGGGACACTTTCATCAGTGATCGCCACAGCACCCATGCAGGCATCGTAATGATGAAAGCAATTGCCAGATCCCACGTGTGGTAGCCCGGTATCGATGTAGACTTAGAGTCCTGCGTGTACAAATGTAATACATGTTCATAGTTAAGCAATGCAAGGAGGCGCCACTAAGTTTATGGTCTGGCTCTCCAAACGGTGGTCTTGGGTCCATGTCAACGATGCAGGCCCATTCTTAGGAAAAATGTTCTTCGTGGTTGTAACATAGAAACATAGAAAATAGGTGCAGGAGTAGGCCACAGGTTCACCACTCTCTGGGTGAAGAAGTTTCTCCTCATCTCGGTCCTAAATGGCTTACCCCTTATCCTTAGATTCTGACCCCTGGTTCTGGACCTCCCCAACATTGGGAACATTCTTCCTGCATCTAACCTGTCTAAACCCCTCTCATTCTTCTGAACTCCAGTGAATACAAGCCCAGTTGATCCAATCTTTCTTGATATGTCAGTCCCGCCATCCTGGGAATCAGTCTGGTGAACCTTCGCTGCACTCCCTCAATAGCAAGAATGTCCTTCCTCAAGTTAGGAGACCAAAACTGTACACAATACTCCAGGTGTGGCCTCACCAAGGTCCTGTACAACTGCAGTAACACCTCCCTGCCCCTGTACTCAAATCCCCTCGCTATGAAGGCCAACATGCCATTTGCCTTCTTAACCGTCTGCTGTACCTGCATGCTAACCTTCAGTGACTGATGTACCATGACACCCAGGTCTTGTTGCAGCTCCCCTTTTCCTAATCTGTCACCATTCAGATAATAGTCTGTCTCTCTGTTTTTACAACCAAAGTGGACAACCTCATATTTATCCAAATTATACTTCATCTGCCATGCATTTGCCCACTCACCTAACCTATCCAAGTCACTCTGCCGCCTCATAGCATCCTCCTCGCAGCTCACACTGCCACCCAACTTAGTGTCATCCGCAAATTTGGAGATTCTACATTTAATCCCCTCGTCTAAATCATTAATGTACAGTGTAACAGCTGGGGCCCCAGCACAGAACCTTGCGGTACCCCACTAGTCACTGCCTGCCATTCTGAAAAGTACCCATTTACTCCTACTCTTTGCTTCCTGTCTGTCAATCCACGTCAGCACATTACCCCCAATCCCATGTGCTTTAACTTTGCACATTAATCTCTTGTGTGGGACCTTGTCGAAAGCCTTCTGAAAGTCCAAATATACCACATCAACTGGTTCTCCCTTGTCCACTCTACTGGAAACATCCGCAAAAATTTCCAGAAGATTTGTCAAGCATGATTTCCCTTTCACAAATCCATGCTGACTTGGACCTATCATGTCACCTCTTTCCAAATGCGCTGCTATGACATCCTTAATAATTGATTCCATCATTTTACCCACTACCGATGCCAGGCAGGAGTAGATCATCTAACCTACTCCTCCGGTTTCTAACTCTTAAAAGCGTGACTCCTAATGGGTGACAGGAACTTGAACTCTGCCAATAGTTTGTTGTTGCACATCTCTTGCTAGTTATGTTCCACATGTTTTTAATTACCTTTTTACTAACATTTTTTCAATCTGAATTTTACTGTTTTCCTTTGTCTTCCTTAATTTGAAATCATGATGCTTGGTAGTTGAAATTCTAGGATAATTAACCTCTTGTCGCATCTGTGTCCCTTTAGTTCTGGAACAAATCTAGGAACCCTTGTCTGCACTTCCTCCAATAACTTAAAACAGGGAGACCAAATCTGCATGCAGTATTCCAGATGAGGTCCCACCAAGGGCAGATATCATTTTAGAATTGCCTCTCTAAAATTATTAGTTATATCTTTAGCTATACATCCCAATGCTCTGTTTACCTGCGGACACTGCATTCATGCTTTAAGTCAACAAATCCCCAAATCTTAGTTTGTTTCTACACCCAAGCACATTTCCCTTTCGTGCACAATCCAAACTATTCTTTCCTCTGCCGAATCGCATAGCTTTACAATTCTCCATATTAAATTGCACCTGCAAACTTCTCTGCCTAGAGATCTAGTTTCCTTTTTGGATTTCTGCACATTGCTCATCAGTACTTCTGAATAGCAGAGGATACTGATGTATTCAGAGCTTAGTTTCTCGTGAATGCCCTTTAACCATTTACCACGATATTGTGGACTGAACAGCTGGATTAACAAACTCGTCGGCAATGCCTTAGTTAAATGCTTCATTAGCTACTTAAGAAATATTAAATGATCATGATAACCGGCTGCTCTTCTTGCTTTGCTTTTTAAGGATTTCTTTAGATCACAAATGATGATGAAAAGTTTCTCCTGATTTTTCGGGAGAAAGGTGCTACATCAAGACCTTTTTTCAATCAATGCAGCTCCATTTTCACCCTTAGCTGCGCAAACGTCACACTGAGTTCCCTTACAGTAGCTTTTTAGCTTCTTTGATCCATTTCCAAAGCTTTAATTATATTTGTTATCAATGCCACTTTTTAAGCAGTCTATCACTGGACATCTGCCAAGCATGATTGGATAACAGAGTCTTCCACTTCTACCAGACAGAACTTTCAATTAAGCAATATATGTATATAGTACAGAATGGCTTATAAATCCTGCAGGGATTCTCCTATTCTTCTACTGTAATTTTGGCAGATTACTGGTGGAGAAATGTCGTAAATAGCCATTTTGGGCAGAATCCCCATGGAATTTCTAGGCCAGTGGTTCTCAACCGGTGTTCCATGGCGCATTGGTGTGCCGTGAACCCTTCACAGGTGTGCCGCCAAATTGTGTAAAAGTATGGTGGACTTTAGCTGATTTCACAATGAAACACAAACCATTTAACTCTGAAACAGAAGGGGAGGTGGAAAGAGAGAGACAGACAGACACATATGTCATCTACCTATATGTATGACGCCACTGCTGTAGTAAACATTACCAATATTGACAAATAACTATCTATTTATCTCTACTATTATCAAAAAGAACCAATTAGCTGCTCCTTTGATGTATGCGGCATCCAATTTGACCTGGCCGAGCCGCCCTAGCGGTTGCTTTGATTTTTGAGAGTTGGCTTTTAGCATATTTTGACCACAGTCAAAATCAAAACTTCCTGTTCAACTCTAGGTTTGTTTCTGTCTGGACTCGCTGGAGTTTGGAAATTGGAAGACTCATTTCGTGTCTGTCTGGAGTTTGGATCACTCAGATGAATAAAGTTTGTCCCCCCCAATGGACAAATTCATCATAAGAAAACGTAAAAATGAGCAAGGAGATATCAATGACAGTGCCACTACAAGTGGCACTAGTAGGCCTACAACCAATGCCAGTACAAGCGGTGCCGTTCAAATCCTAAAAAATCCATAATTCATCGTCAATATATGGAGGATTATTTGAGGTTGGGTTTTTCATGGACAGGAGAAGCAGAATGTCCCATTCCAATGTGTGTTGTGTGCGGCGAGAAACTGTCGAACAGTGCAATGGTTCCCAGTAAATTGAAACGTCACTTTACTACGAAACATGCACATCCTGCAACAAAAGATCAGAGTTATTTTAGGAGATTGATGGCAACGCAATCAAAACAAGTGAAATATTTTGAAAAAAATGTTAAGGTGTCAGATAAGGTTCAAATTGCTTCTTATGAAGTTGCTGAGTTAATAGCGCAGAAAATGAAGCCTCATACTGTAGCTAAGTCACTTATTTTGCCTGCATGTCGTAAAATTGTCAAAATAATGCTTGGTAATGAAGTGGAACAATAAATTGCAAAAATTCCGCTGTCTGACGATACAATTCAGAGAAGGATAAATGATACGTCATCCAGCATTGAAGAAAATGTAGCCGAGAAACTTACAAACTCGAATTTTGCTTTGCAAATCGATGAGTCCACCGACATTAGTGGTAAAGCACAATTATTGGCATTTGTTCGCTTCATTCATGAAAACGAGATATTGAACCAATTTCTGTGCTGTAGAGAACTTCCAGAAAATACTACAGGTCAAAACATATTTGATTCTGCGAATTCATATTTAGAAGACTTGAAAATTTCATGGAACTCATGTGTTGGAATCTGCACGGACAGTGCTCCATCTATGCTGGGATGTGTCATAGAAACATAGAAACATAGAAAATAGTTGCAGGAGTAGGCCATTCGGCCCTTCGAGCCTGCATCGCCATTCAATAAGATCATGGCTATTCATTCCCTCAGTACCCCTTTCCTGCTTTCTCTCCATACCCCTTGATCTCTTTAAACGTAAGGGCCATATCTATCTGCCTCTTGAATATATCCAATGAACTGGCATCAACAACTCTTTGCGACAGGGAATTCCACAGGTTAACAACTCTCTGAGTGGAGAAGTTTTTCCTCATCTCAGTCCTAAATAGCCTACCCCTTATCCTAAGACTATGTCCCCTGGTTCTGCACTTCCCCAACATCGAGAACATTCTTTCCGCATCTAACCTGTCCAGTCCCATCAGAATCTTATATGTTTCTATGAGATCCCCTCTCCTCCTTCTAAACTCCAGTGAATAAAGGCCCAGTTGATCTAGTCTCTCCTCATATGTCAGTCCAGCCATCCCTGGAATCAGTCTGGTGAACCTTCGCTGCACTCCCTCAATACCAAGAACGTCCTTCCTCAGATTAGGAGACCAAAACTGTCTACAATATTCCAGGTGAGGCCTCACCAAGGCCCTGTACAGCTGCAGTAAGACCTCCCTGCTCCTATACTCAAACCCCCTAGCTAAAATGGCCACCATACCATTTGCCTTCTTCACCGCCTACTGTACCTGTATGCCAACTTTCAATGACTGATGAACCATGACACCCAGGTTTCGTTGCACCTCCCCTTTTCCTAATCTGCTGTCATTCAGATAATATTCTGCCTTCATGTTTTTGCCAACAAAAACCTCACATTTATCCACATTATGCTGCATCTGCCATGCATTTGTCCACTCACCTAACCTGTTCAAGTCACCCTGCAGCCTCTTAGCATCCTCCTCACAGCTGACACTGCCATCCAGTTTAGTGTCATCTGCAAACTTAGAGATATTACACTCAACTCCTTCATCTAAATCGTTAAGGTATATTGTAAAGAGTTGAGGTCCCAGCACTGTGCCCTGCGGCACTCCACTAGTCACTGCCTGCCATTCTGAAAAGGACACATTTATTCCGACTCTCTGCTTCCTGTCAGTCAACCAGTTCTCTATCCACATCAGTATATTACCCCCAATACCATGTGCTTTGATTTTGCACACCAATTTCTTTTGCGGGACCTTGTCAAAAGCCTTTTGAAAGTCCAAATACACCATATCCACTGGTTCTCCCTTGTCCGCTCTGCTAGTTACATCCTCAAAAAATTCCAGACGATTCGTCAAGCATGATTTCCCTTTCATAAATCCATGCTGACTTGGACCGATCCTGTCACTGCTTTCCAAATGCGCTGCTATTTCAACCTTAATGATTGATTCCAACATTTTCCCCACTACTGATGTCAGGCTAACCGGTCTATAATTGCCTGTTTTCTCTCTCCCTCCCTTTTTAAAAAGTGGTGTTACTTTAGCTACCCTCCAGTCCAGAGTCGATAGACTGTTGGAAAATGATCACCAATACATCCACTATTTCTGAGGCCATCAATTTTCCTAACACAATTTCCTGCCTAATAAGTATATCCTTCAATTCCTCCTTCTCACTAGACCCACTCTCCCCTAGTACATTCGGAAGATTATTTGTGTCTTCCTTCGTGAAGAACCGAAATATTTGTTCAACTGGTCTGCCATTCATTACGCTTGCAACAAAACATAATCCAAATATATTATTCACCCATTGCTTTTTCCATAAAGAAGCACTTGTTGCAAAGACATTACCGCTAGAATTAAAATCTGTGTTAGATCAAGTTGTTAATATTGTAAATTATATAAAATCAAGACCTTTAAAAACTCGCTGGTTTAAACAGCTCTGCAAAGCTATGGATGCACAACACGAATGTTTACTTTTGCATATAGAGGTAAGATGGCTTTCAAGGGGAAAAGTTATGTTTAATTGTCTTAACAGCATTAATACAAGTATGCAAGGGCGAAATTAAAACATTCCCACTTCTGCAGACAAGCTATTAGCTTTTCAGAAAAAAATTTCTATCTGGAAAAAGAGAGCAACAGAAAAAAATCTTTAAATGTTCCCTTTGATACCAAATCACAGTATTAAAAAGGTTGCTCCGATCGTGATAGAGCATTTGGCATCACTGGAAGACAACATCAAAAAATATTTTCCATCTTTGGATGTAGAGAAGTATGGTTGGGTAAGAAATCCATTTTCTCCAATTAGTACATCAGATTTTGATTTTACATTGCAAGAAGAAGAATTGACTTTTATTTCTACAGACCGCAGTCTTAAAATGAAACATTCAGATATGTCTCTTGATGCGTTCTGGATTTCTATTGAAGAAGAATATCCTGCAACATCAAAAAAAGCCTTGATTATTCTGATGCAGTTTTCAACATCATATCTCTACGAATTAGGATTCTCAACTCTTACGAACATCAAATGCAAAAAATGGGAAAAACTTAGCGAGCATGAACACGAAATAAGAGTCGTCTTATCGGTTATACGCCCTAATATTAGTGACATAACTAAAAAATGTCAGGCTCAAGTATCACATTAAAATACTAATTAATCTATAATTAATGTGAGGAATTATTATTATAGTTTATTATTTTATTGTTACTTTCAGAATAAAAAATAATTAATAACATACATGTGTACAATGTTTCATAACTTCATATACTGTGATTAATAAAATGTTTTTTTAATTTTCTGAAACTTGCTTTTTTTTTAACCTTTTAATCCCTTCAAGTGTGCCGCCAAAAATTCTAGTATTCGAAAGTGTGCCGCGAACACAAAATGGTTGAGAACCACTGTTCTAGGCCAACGTATTAAATAATAACCAGTAACAATAATACAAATCAGCTATTGCAATGTCACTTCACCTTTCTGTCCTTGCCATTGCCCATTCTACAGGAAATCTTCTGGGCTTTGCCTTATATACCCAAACGCCCCTCTCCTTTACCTGGGACAGAAGGAGCCATAACTACACTTTTTGTCTCCTCGGGATTATTACACAATAATATTGGTCATAAACATCTTTAACAACTTTTTGAGATCATTAAGCAGCACGTTGTAATCATCTGTATCCAACCTGGTTTGGGGAGCCCTTTTTGTCCAGGTGTATTTCTATCCACTTGGCATTGTCACATAACTTTTTGAGAGTAGAATTCCCTCTTTAATTTTAATAAATTATTTCACTAAAATTTGATTCTCATGCATTCTGAAACACAGATTATGCTCAGATGGGTTTGCCTTCCATCTTGTTTGTTTTGACATGAGTGGAAACTATGACCAACTTATTAAAAAAGGTCAAATATTTCCACCTATTAAGCGACTTAATTTGCATGATCAAATCTAATGTTCCAGCGGATGATTTTTTTACCACTTGCAGTTAATTAAGATGTAAGAGATTGCGAAAAAAAACACATTAGTTTCATGTGTGCTAATTGTGAGTAATTACCTTTCATCTATAGCTCAAATAGCTTTAATGGCCATTGACTGATGTTGTGTTATATATAATTTATTCTGAAGGGAAATTTAAGGCGTCCTTTGATTGTTTTGCTTGTTTACTACAAATATGTTGATTCAAGAGAAGTTTTGGAGTTCCGGCTAAACTACAAGTCAGCAAGATCCACTGCAAAGACCAGGAACAGCCTGAAGAAGGAGAAGTTCAGTTATATTGCAAAAATAAGTTTGATCCTTCAAAAGAAGTGACAACTTAGACCACAAATGCTCAAAGATTTGAGTAGCAATATCTCTTCACCTTATTTAACCTTTTATCAAAATTTCAGCTTTATTGATTCTTGATGCAGTATTTTAGGTAGACTTTCACCGGACGTGGCTGAACCAATTAAGTTATTTCAGTCTGAGCATTTTATTACCCTTGGGTAGTTTGATTCATCATTTGTTGTCGGTTCCTATCCACAGTAGGACTATGAATCTTCACACCTCAATTACTACATGATAGAAAGGAATGAACATTACGACATTGCTTTGACAGACTCTTACACTGCTCCTTTCAAATGCTGATTTACTGACCCAAAAAAAAGAAACAGTGTTTTACAATTATACAGAGAGCTCTTTGCCCAAATGTGTTATTTCTTGACATTGTTGTCTGAACTAATGGGTTTCAAGTTTCTTCTGGGGTTCTGCCAGACTCCCAGCATGACTCGAAATCCACCCCCTGCCCCCCGCCCCCCCCCCACCCCCCTCCACTTATAAGGCCTATGGCATTAGGGGGCCCCTATATGGGGCAGGAAGTCCATACATTGGGCATTCCCATTTTCTTGGCTCAATTAGCACCTAGTTAAGGAGTGAATGGTGGTGCACTGAGGGAGGTGAGGCCTCAAAAATGGTACAGATGGGCCCTGCCAAGGCGATCTGGAGGAGATCAGGGGGCCCGAAAGACATTCAATGGGATTTGAGGGAAAGCTGCATAACCTCCCCCAGTGACAAGTAGGTAGGGATTTTCTGGCTGCATGGAGCAGGTGGGCATCAATGTCATATGGGCACTAGCTGCCCCAAGCAAATTAGTTGCACTCCCGCTGAACCCACAAATTCTAGTGAGGTCAGTGCTGGAGGGCACTGGTGAGCACAATCCTAGTGTAAGCACTGAGTTTGTAGCCCATGAAGTTCTGAAGCCATTACATTTTTGAACATATGCAGAAGATTACTAGCATTCAAATATTTGGTACTGTGGCAATTGTCAGGATTTTTGTTTTCATCTGCTTAATATTTAAGTCCACATACAAGCAAATTCAATTATCAAATATTCTTGTCGTTCAGGAGTATGAAATCTAGGTGAAGATATTTTCAAAGATGATTCTTTTTATGCTCACACAAACAAATTGATTTATTCCAGTCATGCCAATGTTGTAAGTTCTGACATGTTAATAAAAGTACACATTTTAACTCCTAATATTGGATCCTGTGTAGAAAATTAAAGCAAGTGTATATTCACATAGAAATTAAACGTGGTTGCAGGGTGGCCAAGACTGGGAATTAAACATACAGGGGTATCTGACAATTCGGAAAGTTAGACAAGAAGGGAAAGGAGGTGGGGTAGCTCTGTTAATAAAGGATGATATCAGGGCAGTTGTGAGAGACGATATTGGCTCTAATGAACAAAATGTTGAATCATTGTAGGTGGAGATTAGAGATAGTACAGGGAAAAAGTCACTGGTGGCATAGTTTATAGGCCCTCAAATAATAACTTCATGGTGGGGTGGGCAATAATCAAGGGAATAATGGAGGCAAGTGAAAAAGGAATGGCAGTAATCATGGGGGATTTTAACCTACATATCGATTGGTCAAATCACATCGCACGGGGTAGCCTTGAGGAGGAATTCATAGAATGCATACGGGATTGTTTCTTAGAACAGTATGTTACAGAACCTACAAGGGAGCAAGCTATCTTAGATCTGGTCCTGTGTAATGAGACAGGAATAATAAACGATTTCCTAGTAAAAGATCCTCTCGGAATGAGTGATCACAGTATGGTTGAATTTGTAATACAGATTGAGGGTGAGAAAGTAGTATCTCAAACGAGCATACTATGCTTAAACAAAGGGGACTACAGTGGGATGAGGGCAGAGTTGGCTAAAGTAGACTGGGAACACAGACTAAACGGTGGCACAATTGAGGAACAGTGGGGGACTTTTAAGGAGCTCTTTCATAGTGCTCAACAAAAATATATTCCAGTGAAAAAGAAGGGTGATAAGAGAAGGGATAACCAGCCGTGGATAACCAAGGAAATAAAGGAGAGTATCAAATTAAAAACCAATGTGTATAAGGTGGCCAAGGTTAGTGGGAAACTAGAAGATTGGGAAAATTTTAAACGACAGCAAAGAATGACTAAGAAAGCAATAAAGAAAGGAAAGATAGATTATGAAAGTAAACTTGCGCAAAACATAAAAGCAGATAGTAAAAGCTTTTACCGATATATAAAATGGAAAAGAGTGACTAAAGAAAATGTTGGTCCCTTAGAAGATGAGAAGGGGGATTTAATAATGGGAAATGTGGAAATAGCTGAGACCTTAAACAATTATTTTGCTTCGGTCTTCACAGTGGAAGACACAAAAACCATGCCAAAAATTGCTGGTCATGAGAATGTGGGAAGGGAGGACCTTGAGACAATCACTATTACTAGGGGGGTAGTGCTGGACAGGCTAAAGGATCTCAAGGTAGACAAGTCCCCTGGTCCTGATGAAATGCATCCCAGGGTATTAAAAGAGATGGCAGAAGTTATAGCAAATGCAGTCATTATAATCTACCAAAATTCTCTGGACTCTGGGGAGGTACCAGCCGATTGGAAAGCAGCTAATGTAATGCCTCTGTTTAAAAAAGGGGCAGACAAAAGGCAGGTAACTATAGGCCAGTTAGTTTAACATCTGTAGTGGGGAAAATGCTTGAAGCTATCATTAAGGAAGAAATAGCGGGACATCTAGATAGGAATAGTGCAATCAAGCAGACGCAACATGGATTCATGAAGGGGAAATCATGTTTAACTAACTTACTGGAATTCTTTGAGGATATAACGAGCATGGTGGATAGAGGTGTACCGATGGATGTGGTGTATTTAGATTTCCAAAAGGCATTCGATAAGGTGCCACACGAAAGGTTACTGCAGAAGATAGTGGTACGCGGAGCCAGAGGAAATGTATTAGCATGGATGG
Source organism: Pristiophorus japonicus (assembly GCF_044704955.1). Lineage (NCBI taxonomy): Eukaryota > Metazoa > Chordata > Chondrichthyes > Pristiophoridae > Pristiophorus > Pristiophorus japonicus. The sequence continues at coordinate 278,530,528 of NC_091980.1, read as the reverse complement.
AGAATTGGCTGGCGAACAGAAAGCAGAGAGTCGGGATAAATGGGTCCTTTTCGGGTTGGAAATCGGTGGTTAGTGGTGTGCTACAGGGATTGGTGCTGGGACCACAACTGTTTACAATATACATAGATGACCTGGAAGAGGGGATAGAGTGTAGTGTAACAAAATTTGCAGATGACATAAAGATTAGTGGGAAAGCAGGTTGTGTAGAGGACACAGAGAGGCTGCAAAGAGATTTAGATAGGTTAAGCGAATGGGCTGAGGTTTGGCAGATGGAATACAATGTCGGAAAATGTGAGGTCATCCACCATGGAAAAAAAAACAGTAAAAGGGAATATTATTTGAATGGGGAGAAATTACAACATGCTGCGGTGCAGAGGGACCTGGGGGTCCTTGTGCATGAATCCCAAAAAGTTAGTTTGCAGGTGCAGCAGGTAATCAGGAAGGCGAATGGAATGTTGGCCTTCATTGCGAGAGGGATGGAGTACAAAAGCAGGGAGGTCCTGCTGCAACTGTATAGGGTATTGGTGAGGCCGCACCTGGAGTACTGCGTGCAGTTTTGGTCACCTTACTTAAGGAAGGATATACTGGCTTTGGAGGGGGTACAGAGACGAATCACTCAGCTGATTCCGGAGATGAGGAGGTTATCTTATGATGATAGATTGAGTAGACTGGGTCTTTACTCGTTGGAGTTCAGAAGGATGAGGGGTGATCTTATAGAAACATTTAAAATAATGAAAGGGATAGACAAGATCGAGGCAGAGAGGTTGTTTCCACTGGTCGGGGAGACTAGAACTAGGGGGCACAGCCTCAAAATACGGGGGAGCCAATTTAAAACCGAGTAGAGAAGGAATTTCTTCTCCCAGAGGGTTGTGAATCTGTGGAATTCTCTGCCCAGGGAAGCAGTTGAGGCTAGCTCATTGAATGTATTCAAATCACAGATAGATAGATTTTTAACCAATAAGGGAATTAAGAGTTATGGGGAGCGGGCGGGTAAATGGAGCTGAGTCCACGGCCAGATCAGCCATGATCTTGCTGAGTGGCGGAGCAGGCTCAAGGGTCTAGATGGCCTACTCCTGTTCCTAATTCTTATGTTCTTATGTTCTTATGTTCTTAATTTCTTAAACCATTCAATGATTATCCTTTTTATTCATTCCCCTTTAAAATAAAACAATGGTCATCAGGTACTCCCATTCCAAAAAAATGCAAATTAGGCAGTCTAGGGATGTTAACTTGGGTAGCTTAGTTAGAAAGCAGCATTGCAAGTGGCTCCCTAACTTTGAAAGCAGCATTGTAATTGGCTCCACTAACTCCCTTTCAGTTGTAGAATATTATAATCATACAAGGTACCCTAAAGAGCTGGAAAAAAGACTAATAAATGTGAAGTAATTATTTTGCTTTTCAAACTGGAAGCTGCTGACTCCGAGTTGGTCAATGTTTACTTTTACTGGATGCAAGTTCTTGACATTACATATTAAATCTGATATTCGTGTGCACAACCAAGGCCAAAAGATTACCAGCTTTCTCACTTATTTGTCGCGAATGTCCATCAATAAGATCTATCCCTATTTTCCCAATATAAGTTGAATTCAATCAGCGGGAGCTCGAGAGTCAGCGGCAGTCAGCGAGAGGTGGGAGCAGCGTCGGAGCGGCCTATAAAGGCGTACTTGATCAGCTACAGAGGGAGAGAAAGCAAAATAGAAGTAGAAAGGAATCAAAAGGTGACGTCACAGCCAATGTGGTAAGTGATTGGCTGGTGATTGGTGAGTAGTTTTTCTTTTTATTTTTTATGTCAGTAAGTGAACTGTAACATTGTTATTACCAATTTAAGGGTATCTAAGGGTTAAGGCATGGCAGGAGAGCTCGGTCACGTGATATGCTCCTCCTGTACCATGTGGGAACTCGGCAGTGTCCCTGACGACGACATCTGCGGGAAGTGTATCCGCCTCGAGCTCCTGACAGTCCGCATTGCGGAATTGGAGCTGAGGGTGGATTCACTCTGGAGCATCCATGATGCTGAGAATGACATGAGTATCACGTGTAGTGAGTTGGTCTTACCGCAGGAGAAGGGTCCACAGCCAGCTAGCGAATGGAAGACCAGCAGGAAGAGCAGTGCAAGGAAGGTAGTGCAGGGGTTGTGGTCATCCCTCTGCAAAACAGATACACTGCTTTGAGTGCGGTTGGTGGGGATGACTCATCAGGGGAGGGCAGCAGCAGCCAAGTTCATGGCACCATGGCTGGCTCTGCTGCACAGGAGGGCAGGAAAAAGAGTGGGAGCGCGATAGTAATAGGGGATTAAATGGTGAGGGGAATAGATAGGCGTTTCTTCGGCCGCAACTGAGACTCCAGGATGGTATGTTGCCTCCCTGGTGCAAGGGTCAAAGATGTCTCGGAGCGGGTGCAGGACATTCTGAAATGGGAGGGAGAACAGCCAGTTGTCGTGGTGCACATTGGTACCAACGACATAGGTAAAAAAAGGGATGAGGTCCTACGAAACGAATTTAAGGAGCTAGGAGCTAAATTAAAAAGTAGGACCTCAAAAGTAGTAATCTCGGGATTGCTACCAGTGCCACGTGCTAGTCAGAGTAGGAATCGCAGGATAGTGCAGATGAATAGGTGGCTTGAGCAGTGGTGCAGCAGGGAGGGATTCAAATTCCTGGGGCATTGGAACCGGTTCTGGGGGAGGTGGGACCAGTACAAACCGGACGGTCTGCACCCGGGCAGGACCAGAACCAATGTCCTAGGGGGAGTGTTTGCTAGTGCTGTTGGGGAGGAGTTAAACTAATATGGCAGGGGGATGGGAACCAATGCAGGGAGACAGAGGGAGACAAAAAGGAGGCAAAAGCAAAAGACAGAAAGGAGATGAGGAGGGATGGGGGGCAGAGAAACATGGGGCAAAGAACAAGAGGGGCCACTGTACAGTAAAATTCTAAAAGGACAAAGGGTGTTAAAAAAACAAGCTTGAAGGCTTTGTGTCTTAATGCAAGGAGTATCCGCAATAAGGTGGATGAATTAACTGTGCAAATAGATGTTAACAAATATGATGTGATTGGGATTATGGAGACGTGGCTCCAGGATGATCAGGGCTGGGAACTCAACATCCAGGGGTATTCAACATTCAGGAAGGATAGAATAAAAGGAAAAGGAGGTGGGGTAGCATTGCTGGTTAAAGAGGAGATTAATGCAATAGTTAGGAAAGACATTAGCTTGGATGATGTGGAATCTATATGGGTAGAGGTGCAGAACACCAAAGGGCAAAAAACGTTAGTGGGAGTTGTGTACAGACCTCCAAGCAGTAGTAGTGATGTTGGGGAGGGCATCAAACAGGAAATTAGGGGTGCATGCAATAAAGGTGCAGCAGTTATAATGGGTGACTTTAATATGCACATAGATTGGGCTAGCTAAACTGGAAGCAATACGGTGGAGGAGGATTTCCTGGAGTGCATAAGGGATGGTTTTCTAGACCAATATGTCGAGGAACCAACTAGGGGGGAGGCCATCTTAGACTGGGTGTTGTGTAATGAGAGAGGACTAATAAGCAATCTCATTGTGCGAGGCCCCTTGGGGAAGAGTGACCATAATATGGTGGAATTCTGCATTAGGATGGAGAATGATACAGTTAATTCAGAGACCATGGTCCAGAACTTAAAGAAGGGTAACTTTGAAGGTATGAGGCATGAATTGGCTAGGATAGATTGGCAAATGATACTTAAGGGGTTGACTGTGGATGGGCAATGGCAGACATTTAGAGACCGCATGGATGAACTACAACAATTGTACATTCCTGTCTGGCGTAAAAATAAAAAAGGGAAGGTGGCTCAACCGTGGCTATCTAGGGAAATCAGGGATAGTATTAAAGCCAAGGAAGTGGCATACAAATTGGCCAGAAATAGCAGCGAACCTGGGGACTGGGAGAAATTTAGAACTCAGCAGAAGAGGACAAAGGGTTTGATTAGGGCAGGGAAAATGGAGTACGAGAAGAAGCTTGCAGGGAACATTAAGGCGGATTGCAAAAGTTTCTATAGGTATGTAAAGAGAAAAATGTTAGTAAAGACAAACGTAGGTCCCCTGCAGTCAGAATCAGGGGAAGTCATAACGGGGAACAAAGAAATGGCAGACCAATTGAACAAGTACTTTCGTTCAGTATTCACTAAGGAGGACACAAACAACCTTCTGGATATAAAAGGGGTCAGAGGGTCTAGTAAGGAGGAGGAACTGAGGGAAATCTTTATTAGTCGGGAAATTGTGTTGGGGAAATTGATGGGATTGAAGGCCGATAAATCCCCAGGGCCTGATGGATTGCATCCCAGAGTACTTAAGGAGGTGGCCTTGGAAATAGCGGATGCATTGACAGTCATTTTCCAACATTCCATTGACTCTGGATCAGTTCCTATCGAGTGGAGGGTAGCCAATGTAACCCCACTTTTTAAAAAAGGAGGGAGAGAGAAAACAGGGAATTATAGATCGGTCAGCCTGACCTCAGTAGTGGGTAAAATGATGGAATCAATTATTAAGGATGTCATAGCAGCGCATTTGGAAAATGGTGACATGATAGGTCCAAGTCAGCATGGATTTGTGAAAGGGAAATCATGCTTGACAAATCTTCTGGAATTTTTTGAGGATGTTTCCAGTAAAGTGGACAAAGGAGAACCAGTTGATGTGGTATATTTGGACTTTCAGAAGGCTTTCGCCAAGGTCCCACACAAGAGATTAATGTGCAAAGTTAAAGCACATGGGATTGGGTTTAGTGTGCTGACGTGGATTGAGAACTGGTTGTCAGACAGGAAGCAAAGAGTAGGAGTAAATGGGTACTTTTCAGAATGGCAGGCAGTGACTAGTCGGGTACCGCAAGGTTCTGTGCTGGGGCCCCAGCTGTTTACATTGTACATTAATGATTTAGACGAGGGGATTAAATGTAGTATCTCTAAATTTGCGGATGACACTAAGTTGGGTGGCAGTGTGAGCTGCGAGGAGGATGCTATGAGGCTGTAGAGTGACTTGGATAGGTTAGGTGAGTGGGCAAATGCATGGCAGATGAAGTATAATGTGGATAAATGTGAGGTTATCCACTTTGGTGGTTAAAACAGAGAGACAGACTATTATCTGAATGGTGACAGATTAGGAAAAGGGAAGGTGCAACGAGACCTGGGTGTCATGGTACATCAGTCATTGAAGGTTGGCATGCAGGTACAGCAGGCGGTTAAGAAAGCAAATGGCATGTTGGCCTTCATAGCGAGGGGATTTGAGTACAGGGGCAGGGAGGTGTTGCTACAGTTGTACAGGGCCTTGGTGAGGCCACACCTGGAGTACTGTGTACAGTTTTGGTCTCCTAACTTGAGGAAGGACATTCTTGCTATTGAGGGAGTGCAGCGAAGATTCACCAGACTGATTCCCGGGATGGTGGGACTGACCTATCAAGAAAGACTGGATCAACTGGGCTTGTATTCACTGGAGTTCAGAAGAATGAGAGGGGACCTCATAGAAAAGTTTAAAATTCTGACGGGTTTAGACAGGTTAGATGCAGGAAGAATGTTCCCAATGTTGGGGAAGTCCAGAACCAGGGGTCAAAGTCTAAGGATAAGGGCTAAGCCATTTAGGACCGAGATGAGGAGAAACTTCTTCACCCAGAGAGTGGTGAACCTGTGGAATTCTCTACCACAGAAAGTAGTTGAGGCCAATTCACTAAATATATTCAAAAGGGAGTTAGATGAAGTCCTTACTACTCGGGGGATCAAGGGGTATCGCGAGAAAGCAGGAAGGGAGTACTGAAGTTTCATGTTCAGCCATGAACTCGTTGAATGGCGGTGCAGGCAAGAAGGGCTGAATGGCCTGCTCCTGCACCTAGTTTCTATGTTTCTATGTTTCTATGATTCACTAAAATTCATTCTCAGAATTAGACTAGCAACAGTTGTTTTATAGCATTAATCCGTTTTCAGAGATAGGATCTGCAGACCCTTTCAATTACTCCAACAATATTTCACAAGGGACTCATTGGGTCTCTTGGAAATTCTGTATAACTTCACTTTGTCTTTATTTTTAGGGAAAACCCTTTCATTTTTGGAACAGCTACGAAGACTGATTTCAGATATCTATAGTATCTTTAGGATACAATTAATATGAGGCTTAAGTTCATCGTGGACAACTTGCGAAACGGGCGATAAGGAATCAGCAGCCTATTTTGCACTCTGCCCGACTCTCTTTACTATTGAAGTCGGACAAGGTGCGAAACAGGCTGCCGGTTTGCTATTGCCCGTTTCTTCCCAACCACTCGAGACCAATTTATTATACCGGTCATAAGTTTTTGTTTTTAGCTCAGCATTTTGGAGATGTTGAATTTTAGTCTGAAGAAGCAGTTCTAATGGCACTGTAGTCATGTTACAGTGGATAAACATACACAGTGCATGATAAGGCCATTTTGCTCAGTTGCACAGCAGCCAAAGCAGTAGACCTTAAAGGGACTGCCGGAGGCTGCGACCCAAAAGGAAATTAAAAGTTTTTTATTTTCCTGATTATGAAGCCAGGAGGCACATGAATGCATTTCCAGGCTCCATATTGAAACCATAAGCTTCTGTCAGCCCGCACTCATCCCCTCCTGATTGATTTCCCATCCTGGATTTACTAAACCCTCGACCAGCATCTCATCCCAGCGCGCCCACTCCCACCACCGGTGGTGGACTAATTTGCAGTGGTTTTCTTTATGCCTAGAGTCAGCTGTGGATCAGTTGGTAGCATGCTCGCCTCTGAGTCAGAAAGCTGTGGGTTTGAGTACCACTCCAGAGACTTGAGCACAAAAATCTAGGCTGACACTGTCGGCGGTGCCGTCTTTCGGATGAGAAGTTAAACCGGGGCCCCGTCTGCTCTCTCAGGTGGGTGTAAAAGATTCCACGGCATTATGTTGAAGAACAGCAGGGTAGTTATCCCTGGTGTCCTGGCCAATATTTATCCCTCAATCAGCCTAACAAAAACAGATTGTCTGGTCATTATCACTTTACAGCTTGTGGGAGCTTGCTGTGCACAAATTGGCTGCCGTGCATTACAACAGTGATTACACTTCAAAAAAAAATGTCATTGGCTATAAAGTGCTTTTGGATGTCCAGTGCTCGTGAAAGGCGCTATATGAATGCATCTTTCAAGTCTTTCTTTTCTGTGCACATATGTAGCATGCACTGCATCCTACATTGCAACAGTCACTACATTTCAAAAAGTACTTCATTGGTTGTAAAGCGCTTTGGGATGGCCAGCGGTCGTGAAAGGCACTATGCCAATGCACGTCTGTTTTTCTTTCTATCCAGTTTCTCGGCAACTAAATCAATCCCAGAAATTAATGTAACAAATACAATGAATATTTTTGAACCAACGAACAAAGAATCTATGTTAACAACAGGTGAGTGAGAAGAACAAACTATACACTGTATTTTCAGCCCACCAACTATGAATGGCCAAAAATTGTACTTTCATACTCTATATTAGCAATATATTATCATGGAAAGCGGATTGGCTAATGAACAGAAAACAGAGAGTTGGGATAAATGGTTCATTCTCGGGTTGGCAATCAGTAACCAGTGTGGTGCCACAGGGATCAGTGCTGGGACCCCAACTATTTACAATCTATATTAACGACTTGGAGGAAGGGACTGAGTGTAACGTAGCCAAGTTTGCTGATGATACAAAAATGGGAGGGAAAGCAATGTGTGAGGAGGACACACAAAATCTGCAAAAGGACATAGACAGGCTAAGTGAGTGGGCAAAAATTTGGCAGATGGAGTATAATGTTGGAATGTGTGAGGTCATGCACTTTGGCAGAAAAAATCAAAGAGCAAGTTATTATTTAAATGGAGAAAGATTGCAAAGTGCTGCAGTACAGTGGGACCTGGGGGTACTTGTGCATGAAACACAAAAGGATAGTATGCAGGTACAGCAAGTGATCAGGAAGGCCAATAGAATCTAGACCTTTATTGCAAAGAGGATGGAGTATAAAAGCAGGGAAGTCTTGCTACAGTTGTACAGGGTATTGGTGAGACCACACCTGGAATACTGCATGCAGTTTTGGTTTCCATATTTATGAAAGGATATACTTGCTTTGGAGGCAGTTCAGAGAAGGTTTACAAGGTTGATTCCGGAGATGAGGGAGTTGACTTATGAGGAAAGGTTGAGTAGGTTGGGCCTCTACTCATTGGAATTCAGAAGAATGAGAGGTGATCTTATCGAAACGTATAAGATTATGAGGGGGCTTGACAAGGTGGATGCAGAGAGGATGTTTCCACTGATAGGGGAGACTAGAACTAGAGGGCATGATCTTAGAATAAGGGGTCTCCCATTTAAAACTGAGATGAGGAGAAATTTCTTCTCTCAGAGGGTTGTGGATCTCTGGAATTCGCTGCCTCAGAGAGTTGTGGAAGCTGGGACATTGAATAAATTTAAGACAGAAATAGACAGTTTCTTAAACGATAAGGTAATAAGGGATTATGGAGAGCGGGCGGGGAAGTGGACTTGAGTCCATGATCGGATCAGCCACGTTCGCATTAATAGACGGAGCAGGCTCGAGGGGCCGTATGGCCTTCTCCTGCTCTTATTTCTTATGTTCTTATGTTCTTATATATATACACATGCATGTGTATCTTTAGAATAGAAGATGGAAAAAACTGAATCACTTGAATTTATATAATTGCTTTTCACAACTCTTAGTATTTCTTCTGCAGCAATACTCCACCAACAAAAATCTGTTGATCCATTGAACCAGCAGGCAAGGTATCATTTCAACATCTCACCCAAAGGACAGCACTTGTAATAATATTGCATTCCCTCAGTAATGCACAGAAATGTCAGCCTAATTTATTTGCTCAATTCATGGAGCAAGTCAGAAGGGAAAGTACTGCCAAGTAGGCCAGGCTAACACACAGAGAAACATACATCTGAATGAAGTGGATGAAAGGTATGTACTGTTTTAATACTTTAGTCTACTCAGACTATAAGTAATCATATTGTGCATATTTGTCTGCAGAGACTTAAATTACATGCAATTTTTCTGTCATTTTTCTGGATTTTTAATTATTATATGCGTATTTTTGTATCCATTGAGGAAATACAGTTAGATCAATTTTAATATGACCTCCAAGCACACATCAACCATCCTACTAAACTTCCACAATCAAAAATATGCTCAAAAACTATCTCATTGATCCTCTGCTTGGTTTCCTCTTCCCCCCCTGCTTCTTTACTTACTGTGATCACTATCTGTTTTTACCTCTGTAAAATACTTACAGAGCTAATATTATATACCACTATTTCTTCATTAGACTGCATTAGAACGTCGGTGATGGGGAAGCTTTTAGAAACAATAATTCTGGAAAAGGTTACCAGCCACTTGGACAAGCATGGACTAATAAAGGAGATCAGCACGGATTTGTTAAGGGAAAGCCATATTTGATGAACTTGATTGAATTTTTGATGAGGTAACAGAGAGGTAGATGAGGGCAGTGCAGATGCTGTTGTGTCTATCACCTTTCAAAAGGCATTTAATTGAGTTTATTAGCAAAATTAAAGCCCATGGGATAAAAGGGGCAGTCGCAGCATGGATACAAAATTGGCTGGGGGATAGAAAACAGAGAGTTGTGGTGAATGGCTGTTTTTCAGACTGGAGGGAGGTTTACAGTGGCATTCCCCAAGGTTCAGTAGTGGGACCCACTACTGTTTTTGATACACATTAATGACTTAGACTTGAGGGTACATTTTTAAATTTGCAGATGACACAAAACTTGGAAGTGTAATAAACACTGAGGAAGGTAGTAATAGACTTCAAGAAGACATAGACAGGCTGGTAGAATGGGCGCACACATGACAGATGAAATGCAATGCTGAAATTGTGAGGTGATACATTTTGGTGGGAAGAATAAGGATAGGCCATTTATACTAAATGGTAGAATTTTAAAGGGGGTGCAAAAACAGAGAGATCTGGGCATGCTTGTGCACAAATCTTTAAAGATGGCAGGACAAATTAACAAATCAGTTAATAAAGCATATGGGATCCTAGGCTTTATAAATAGAGGCCTAGAGTACAAAAGCAACAAAATTGTGCTAAACCTATATAAAACACGAGTTCGGCATCAGCTGGAGTATTGTGTCTAATTCTGGGCACCATATTTTAGAAAAGATGTTGAAGGTTTTGGAGAGGGTACAGAAGCGATTAACTAGAATGGTTCCAGGGATGAGGGAATACAGTTACGTGAATAGACTGGAGAAGATGGAATTGTTCTCCTCAGAGCAGAGAAGGTTAAGAGGAGATTTAGAGGTGTTCAAAATCACCATGGAGGGTTTAGATAGAATAAATAAAGGTAAACTGTTTCCAATCACTGAAGTGTTGATAATGCGAGGGCACAGATTTAGATGATTGGCAAAAGAACCGGAGGCAATATGAGGAAAAACGTTTTACACAACAAGTGATTAGGATTTGGAATGCACTGCCTGATAGAATGGCCCATCATCACTGCTTGATGCAGTGATGGAGGCAGACTAAATAATAGCCTTCAAAAATGGAATTGGATAAATAACTGAAGGAGAAAAAAATTGCAGGCTATGGGGAAAGAGCGGAGGAGTGGGACTAACTGGATTGCTCTTCAAAAGAGCCGGCCCAGACTCGATGGGCTGAATGGCCACTTTCTGAGCTGTACTATTCTATGAGATAGAAGGTCACTGCAATGGATCCTTGGAATTAACACCCTTGCAGCATCCACAATCAGAACCAGAGTAGAGATACAACAAGGCGTATTCAACCATTAGAAACAGTATTGAGAAACAGTCATAGAATCATAAAATGTTACAGCACAGAAACACAGTAATCAGTCCATCAAGTCTGTGCTGTTGTTCTTTTCCACTTGAGTCTAATCCCACTCACCTGCTTTAATATTCCTCTTTTTCAAACAATTATCTGGTTCTCTTTTAGACAAATTTATGGACCATGCTTCAACAATGGTTTGCAGCAGAGAATTCCATATTCTAACCATTTGCTAACCCCCACCCCCTTAATTCATTTGTGATTATCTTAAATGTTTGCTGTCCTTAATGACTTACGATCAATGGCAGCAATCTAGCATGACTTCTTTTATCATAACCCTTTATAATCTGAGGGCCTCTACTAGATATCACCTTAATCATCCCAGCATTATTAAAATGGCTCTAATTACTCAAGTCTGTCTTCATAACTGTAACCCCCATCCCCTTACGCCTTGAAACACTTCAGCGGTCTGAAGAAATGCAGGTAACTATTCATTCATGTCTACACAGATTCAAAAGTGGACACGTCAGTACTTCTAGCTCAATCATACAGGGTGTTTTGCACCAACTCAATTATGAGTCCTGTGAATGACCCTACTCAGACAGTGATAACCTTTATATACAGACCCTGTGATATTAGTCATGCATTGTGACTGACTTGGCGCAACCTGATCAAGCCCACTATCCATATTTGCCCAGGTGCTTGTCAAAGGTGGTAAGAGTGATGCATTGCACTATGAGGTGTTGGTTTGTTGTGAGACCATAGTTTGAGGTATAACTTGTCGATTGTAACTGTCCCATGCTGAAGCATGGCCATGCATGGAAAGCATTCAGTGGACTGTTATCTAATGGTGCAGGATGAGCTTCTATCAATGCTTAGGATGGTCCAACACAAAATAATGTTCAGATTATGAAGATACACTTTGTGGTGTGCATACTTGCATGCCTCCTTTCCTGAACTTCATTAAGCAGGACTTCCGATACTTGGTCATTGAAACATGCCCATCAATTTCTCAGTCTTCATACCACAGTAAAATTGCATGGAAAATCCCAGGTCTATTCTCCTCTGCACAAATGCAACGGTTAATGTGTTTCCTTAAGGTATATAACTGTTGCTCTACATATTAACCATTAGCAATGCTTCACTAGAGACATTGCTGTATGGTCAGAAGATAGCACAGTACATATGCAATTAAATGCGGTGATAACAAGGCTTTAGTAACCAACAGTTATTTTTAATAGCACACAGACAGCAATGTCTAGGTTATTATGGCAAATGACTGTTGCAATTCCACATGTTGAAAATTCCACATTGAAAAATACTAACTGTAAGCCATACACATCTGAGATGATACAACAGCTTACATACCAGTGGGGAACATACATACAGCAAAGGTATGCATTTTATGGAGGGGTGGAACTCCAGGACATAGTCGACGTATTTACGAAAGCATGGGCCTTACGCTAAACATCCGTAAGACAAAAGTCCTCCACCAGCCTGTCTTCGCCGCACAGCACTGCCCCCCAGTCATCAAGATCCACAGCAAGGCCCTGGACAAGCGTGAACCATTCCCCATACCTCGGGAGCCTCTTATCAACAAGAGCAGACATTGACAACAAGAGTCAACACACCTCCAGTGCGCCAGTGCAACCTTCGGCCGCCTGAGGAAAAGAGTCTTGGAAGACCAGGCCCTCAAATCTGCCACCAAGCTCATGGTCTACAGGGCTGTAGTAATACTGTATGGCTCAGAGACATGGATCATGTACAGTAGACAGCTCAAGTTGCTGGAGAAATACCACCAACGATGTCTCCGCAAGATCCTACAAATCCCCTGGGAGGACAGACGCACCAACATTAGCATCCTCGGCCAGGCCAACATCCCCAGCATTGAAGCACTGACCACACTTGATCAGCTCCACTGGGCAGGCCACATTGTTCGCATGCCAGAAACAAGACTCCCAAAGCAAGCGCTCTATTCGGAACTCCTTCACGGCAAATGAGCCAAAGGTGGGCAGAGGAAACGTTACAAGGACACCCTCAAAGCCTCCCTGATAAAGTGCAATTTCCCCACTGACACCTGGGAGTCCCTGGCCAAAGACCACACCTAAGTGGAGGAAGTTTATCCGGGAGGGCGCTGAGCACCTTGAGTCTCATCGCCGAGAGTATACAGAAATCAAGAGCAGACAGCGGAAAAAGCATGCAGCAAACCAGTCCCACATACTCTTTCCCTCAATGACTATCTGTCCCATCTGTGACAGGGGCTGTGGTTCTCATGTTGAACTGTTCAGCCACCAAAGGACTCATTTTAAGAGTGGAAGCAAGTCTTCCTTGATTCCGAGGGACTGCCTATGATGATGATGATGCATTTTATATATTCTATCTTTTCAAAACACAAAGATGATGAAGTGGCTTTAAAAGCTAACTATGAACAGAGCATTAAATAAAACGGAAAATTCCTCTGTTGCATGATACGTATTTGCAGTAGTGTTGTGATTTCACACACCTGAAATATAGGTAATTGTTGTTTTGACACCAGAGGAGAAAGCCTTCACACAGAGTGAATATGGCATTTAAAACCATAAAATAAATTCATATTCAACACTCAATCAACAGAGAAATCAAAAAATAATGAAGTAAATCACTCAAATCCAGACAATGTTTGATTGGTTTAATATTCTGTGACGATAGATTTATTGGTGTTTATGGAAATATCAACAGCATCCAGCAATATGATGCTTTATGTTTTCAATGATCAGGATGTAAAAAATAGCCCAGAGTATTGTAGCTGACAAGTCCAAAATACAGGCAAGTGGCTAAAGATGACAAAGCTGGCACTTTTATTGAGTGATTACCTGAAGAAGACAATGTGTCCACCTTTTGAGATTTTTCAGGATACTTGGTGTGACAATGCTACAAGAAATAGAGGCATTATTTGCATTAAATTATATTTTAAGGCATAACGTATTCTGCATATGCTCAGTACTAAAAGGCCATATTGATAAGTGTATTGAAGTCCATATAAAACAGCCCATCTTTGCCTGGAGATTTACAGGTAAAACCTGTTTTAAAAATGGTTGAGTTCTAGACTGTGGGAAACTAATCTATTATAGAACAAATCAGCCATGATCTTATTAAATGGCGGAGCAGTCTCGAGGGGCCAAATGGCCTACTCCTGCTCCTATTTCTTATGTTCTTATGTTAACAGAAAGCTATCACGTGTGAGAATTTCTTTACAATTTGTCCTTTGAGTGGCATGGCATGTGCTTATAACTCACTCTGTCCAAGTTGTACATTACCTGCATTTTTATTCCTAAAAGCAAAGCATTGGAACATTCATGTGAGATACTGAAACTGCTAATTATAAGGGGATAATTACTATGATAGATCGAGGTCTGAATAGATAGCTCCATCACCTCATGCTTCTCCCAAAATAGTGGATCCTATGATTGAGTTATTTCACATAATGTAAAGTCAAGCAGCTAATATTAAAGGGCATGGGAAGCAAGCCCATGGTTTCTATGCATAAAACCAGTCTGGTTCTCAACTGCAGAGATTGTCCTTAATTGGTGATGAGTCACCACCTGCCCCAGGCTGGCACCTTTTTTTTTCTCTTTGTCCAGTCAATCCCAAAAGCTTGTATTAAATCAATGTAACCAATTTTTAGTTTGTGGCCTCTTTCTGTGCCTTCTTGAAAAGTATCCAACCTTACAATCACGTAATTGGTAGAAGATTTAGAGTGGGTTTGAAGGGAAATTTCTTCATGCATTTCTAATGCCTAATGATAACACAGTTATTTTATTAATGTTTTACATTGCAATTGTCAGCTGTGGCTCAGTGGGTCGCACTCTCACCTTTGAATCTGAAGGTTGTAAGTTCAATTCCCACTCCAGATACTTGAGCACAAAAATCTAGACTGCCACTCCAATGGAGTGCTGCACTGTCGGAGGTGTCATCTTTCGGATGAGATGTTAAACTGAACGTAAAACATCCCATGGCACTATTTTCGAAGAAGAGCAGGGGAGTTATCCCTAATGTCCTGGCCAATACTTATTCATCAATCAACCATAACAAAGAACAGATTATCTGGTCATTATCACATTGCTGTTTGTAGGAGCTTGCTAGTGTGCTTTTAGGCTGTCACATTTCCTACATTACAACAGTGACTACATTACAAAAGTACTTAATTGGCTGTAAAGCGCTTTGAGAAGTCTGGTGGTCGTGAAAGGTGCTATATAAATCCAAGTCTTTCTTTTTACAATATACTAGAGTTGAAATGAAATGCACACAGATATAAAATCCACACCCTTGCAGGTTTGATATTTAATAACATTGTTGCTGATCCTATTGCACTTATTGTTAAATTACAAACCTATGTTAACAATGTTCTAAAACTCTATAATCGAGAATTTATATTCTATATAATGGGTAAGTGAATATGTGCTGGTTAAAAATACTTAGTGAGGGAGGGGGTGTATTACTGTGGCAAATTGTTCAAATAGTGTCACACTAGTCACATGAATTTTGAAGGAATAAAATTTGAAGCTACACTAATATGCATTGTTCATTAACAAATGAAAGCTATTTCCCAGTTGTGTTTCCAAGGCCTAAAAGGAAGATCTGGCTTCAAGTTGCATTGTCCCATGGGAGTTAGATTTTAATACAACACATGGAGATAGGCTCATAGCCTCTTCTATGTAAGGGTTGTGGCGAGTACTTAATGAAATTAGTTTCGTATGTACATTTGGTAGTGATTCAGAATTTCCTTGGCAAGCTCATTTCAAGGCTGCATAGTCAGTTAAACAGTCAACTGGAGACGTTCTTAATTTTTAAACTGTTTATTAACTTGATTCAAATAGAAAGTCTGCTTATCTTTAAATCCACAACCACATTTCTGTCTTGCACAGTACTGCATTCTCTTAATATAATTCAAAATACTTCTTGCTCTCTCCTGTGCATTCAGTTAGGGCCATTTTTTTAGACAAGTCAGATGTTCCATTTTAAAAGCTGGGTGTTTGGATGATGCTGGGTGTTTATTCATTTTGTATTAAGCTGCAAAAGACCCTATCATAAATTGATCAATTTAAATCAAGCTATCAGTGGTATTATGAGGCAGGAAGCAAGATGATCCTTGAATTCAGGAATAAACTATAATTAATTTTAAAAGTCTTGATTAGAAAGCCACACGAATAGATAATGTAGAAAATCTTTATTTGTGGTGCAGGATGGTTTAATATCTGATAATGATTTTTCAACATTATTCAGTCCTAAATATGAGGAGCTTGTATTGCATTAGATTCCTGCCATTCCCAAGAGTGCTCAGAACTGTCACTAGATATGAAGCAGAAAAAATTGTTTTCTCAGCCTGACATCTTTCATCTTGAGAAGCAAATATTCACCCAAAAGAATTACCAAATGAATTGTCTGTGAAGTATGCCAAAAGAAAATCTCAGAACAGCATCTTGTGGTGTACCCATATAGCAATTCCATTATGCTGCTTCTATTTTGAGGCCTCTCAGGAGATTTTCCGGATTCTAACTCTACACTGAGAGATGCAATAAATGGTCCAAAACACTTATCGCAACATATAACCAGTATCATACAAGAAAAAAATCTTTATTATTCATTCTGTTTGGGTTGGATTTAGAAACATAGAAACATAGAAACTTAGGGCCCAAGTTTCGGGACGCGCCTAAAACAGTGCAGCCCGGACTTGGATGCCCGTTTTACGCGCCAGAAAGTGCGCCTAAAAAAAACGTACCTATTCTCCGGCTCCCTGCAGGTCCTCTGCAGTCTGGGCGCAGTGCAGCACGAGCTGTGGGGGGGCGGAACCAGGTCCCTGCGCTGAAAACAGTGCCGGGACCTCTGCACATGCGCGCTACAGTGGGCGCGCATGTGCAGTAGCTCCAGGCACCCAATACTGTGGGAGGGGCCAGAAGCACGCAGCCCCTAGCCCTGGCCGAATGGCCTCACTGGGGCTGCCTGGATAAGGCTCCTCCCACCCGATCCGACCCCCGCTATCACCGCACCCTCCCTCCGGTGACCCGACCCCCGCCCCCCCCGGCGACCCGACCTCCGCTCACCCCTCCAACTTGGACCTCCGCGAATCTCTCTCCCCCTCCGACCTCCGTGACTCCCCCCCCACCGGACCTCCACGACCCGCCCCTCCCAAGACCCGATGCTACCTACCTGGAAATCCAGCCCGACGTCTTGGGCCCAGCCATTCAGCCTCCTTCTCTCCCTTCCCCCCCACCTCTCCTTCCCTCCCTCCCTCCTCTCTCCTTCCCTCCTTCCCTCCTCCACTCCCTCTCTCATTCCCTCCCTCTCTCCCTCCCTCCTCTCTACCTCCCTCCTCTCTCCTTCCTTCCCTCCCTCCTCTTTCCTTCCCTCCCTCCCTCCTCTCTCCTTCCCTCCCTCCCTCATCTCTCCTTCCCTCCCTCCCTCCTCTCTCCTTCCCTGCCTCCCTCTTTCATCTCTCCTTCCCTCCCTCCATCCTCTCTCCTTCCCTCCCTCCATCCTCTCTCCCTCTCCCCCTTCTCTCCTTTTCCCCCTCCCTCTCTCCCTTCTCCCCTTCTCCCCTACCCCCTTCTCCTCCCCCCACCCCCTCCTTCCCCCCTCCTCGTCCCCCCCACTCTCCACCCCACCCCCCACCCCATCCCACCCACCTCTACCCTCACCCCCCACCCCACCCCCCTCATCTCTCCTTCCCTCCCTCCCTCCTCTCTCCTTCCCTCCCTCCTCCTTCCTCCCCCCCTCCCCCCCACCCACCTTCTGCCCCCCACCCCACTTCTCCCCCTCCCCTCGCTGTCAGAAACACAGACACTGACAGACAGAGAATGAGAGACACACAGACAGAGAGATAGAGACACTGACAGAGACACACTGGGGGGCCCCCGTCCCAGCACGCTGTTGGAGGGCTCCCGGTGCTGCAGTCGTAAGTAGAAAATGTTTTATTTCTTGATTTTTTTTTTAATTATTTTTTATTAATTTTTTTTGATTGATTTATTGGTTGATTTATTGATGTATTTATCATTTATTATTGATGATGGCTCTTTATTTGTAAAACTGAAGTGTTTAATGTTTGTAAACTTCCCTTTAAAACCCCCCCCCCCGCCCCCACAATTCCCTTCGCCTAATTTGTAACTTACGCCTGATTTTCTAAAGTGTAGACAAGGTTTATTCGATCGTACAAAAATCTTCACTTACTCCATTCTAAGTTAGTTTGGAGCAAGTTTTCACTGCCTAAACTTTGAAAACAGGCGTAAGTGGCCGGACACGCTCCCTTTTGAAAAAAAAATTCTGTTCCAAAGTGAAACTGTTCTAACTGACTAGAACGGGAGCAAACTAAATGCCGAGAATTCAAATTTTTAAGATACTCCATTCTAAACCAGTTGCTGCAAAAAAACAGGAGCAACTCAGGCCGAAACTTGGCCCCATAGAAACTAGGTGCAGGAGTAGGCCATTCGGCCCTTCGAGTCTGCACCGCCATTCAATGAGTTCATGGCTGAACCTGCAACTTCAGTGTAAAGTCCTGTCCCCTCAGTACAGATTCACACGAGGCGTACAGTGAAGTCAAGGTCACTCTGGACCTGCACCTTTATTTCATAGCTTTGGAATGCTGCACTTGCCTGAGACCTGTCCTTATATACCTGTCTCTTGCAAGTGCACCCCTGGTGGTAAGGTATGCTGGTGGTTACAAGTCATATCTTATTACAGTCATGTATAGCATGTTGGGATACAGTTATATATAATAATGTAAGATACGTGACATCACCCTCCCCCAAGGTCTTATTGTCTTTATAGGTTCAGCCTCACAGGTGGTCTACGCTCTCGCGTGGAGCGTCTGAGTTGTGGTTCAGTTGTTTGCCTTGGTGTCTGTTTTTCTTTGGGTGTGGTTGCTGGTATCTCGCCTGGGCTGTCTGTTTCGATTGGTGTGATTGTTGTTGACTCGCCTGGGCTGTCTGTTGGGATTGCCCTTTCCTCAGGTTGTTCCCTCTGTCTGTCCACCAGGTGTGGTGTGAGTTCCACATTGTAGTCTCCCTCTGGTTCCGCAGTGTTGTTGGTAAATCTGCTTTTGACTTGGTCTACATGCCTCCGGCAGGTTTTGCCATTGTCCATTTGTACTACCAGTAGCCTGTTTCCTTCCTTGCCCGTTACTGTCCCTGCAAGCCATTTGGGACCCCTGCCATAGTTTAGTACAAACACTTTGTCCCCTATCTCATTCCATCTCCCCCTCGAATTTCTGTCATGGTACTCAGTCAGCTTACGGCGCTTTGCCTCAACAATTTCGTGCATGTCTGGGAAGATTAATGAGAGCCTTGTTTTTAAAGTCCTTTTCATCAACAGTTGCGCGGGGGGGATCCCAGTCAGTGAGTGCGGACGAGATCTGTATGCCAGCAGCAGTCGCGACAGGCGACCCTGCAGCGTGGGACCTTGGATTTTAAGCATGCCTTGTTTAATGATTTGCACTGCTCTCTCCGCCTGGCCGTTGGAGGCCGTCTTGAACGGTGCCGTCTTGACGTGATTTATGCCGTGGTCAATTATAAAGTCTTGAATTTCTGCGCTGGTGAAGCACGGACCATTGTCACTGACCAATATGTCAGGGATTCCGTGCGTTGCAAACATGGTTGCGAGGCTCTCCACAGTGGTGGAGGTTGTGCTCGAGTTTAAAATGGTGCATTCGATCCACTTTGAAAATGCATCTACTATTACGACGAATATTTTGCCCATTAATGGGCCCGCATAGTCTACGTGCAGCCGCGACCACGGTTTGGTAGGCCAGGACCAGGGGCTCAGTGGAGCTTCCCTGGGGGTATTGCTGAGTTGGGCACAAATGGTGCACCTTCGGACACAGAGCTCCAAGTCCACGTCAATACCAGGCCACCAGACGTGGGATCTGGCTATGGCCTTCATGAGAATGATCCCTGGGTGCTCGCGGTGAAGCTCCCGGACAAATGCCTCTCTGCCTCGCAGAGGCATGACTACTCGGCTGCCCCACATCAGGCAGTCTGCTTGTAGTGATAGCTCATGCATGCGCCCGTGAAAGGGTTTTAATTCCTCGGGGCAGGCCTAGTGAGCCTCTGCCCAGTCACCAATTAGGACACATCTTTTTACTAAGGCTAACGTGGGGTCGCTGGCCGTCCAGGCTCTGATTTAGCGAGCCATCATGGGCGAACCTGTGGACTCAAAGGCATTGATTGCCATGACTATCTCACAGTCCTGTTCGTCAGACACTTCCGTGGTCACCAGGGCTAGCCTGCTGAGCGCGTCGGCACAGTTGTCTGTGCCTGGTCTGTGCCTTATGGTACAGTCGTAGGACGCCAGCATGAGTGCCCACCATTGAATTCGCGCCGACGTGTTGACGTTTATTGCCTTGCTCTCAGATAGGAGGGACGTGAGGGGCCTGTGGTCGGTTTCTAACGTGAACTTGGCCCCGAAAGTTATTGGTGCATATTTTTGACACTGTACACGCACGCGAGCGCCTCCTTCTCTATCATTCCGTACCGCGCTCTGCCCGCGAAAGTGACCTGGAGGCATAAGCTGTGGATTGTAATTTGCCTGCACTATTGACATGTTGCAAAATGCACCCGACCCCAAACGGTGACGCATCCCATGTGAGAACTAGCTTTTTACCTAGGTCAAAGAAAGTCAAAACACTGTTGGAACACAGAAGGTTGCGTGCCTTATTGAAGGTGCGTTCCTGGGCACCCCCCCAAAACCAATCGCACCCCTTGCTGAGTAGCACATGGAGAGGCTCCAGCAGCATGCTTAAGTTCTGCATAAAGTTCCCAAAGTAATTGAGTAGCCCGAGAAAGGCGCGCAGTTCTGAGACATTCCGGGGCCTGGGTGCCAGGCGAATTGCTTCTGTTTTGGAGTCTGTTGGGCGGATTCCATCAGCGGCAATCCTTCTGCCCAAAAATTCAACCTCGGGTGCGAGAAACAGGCACTTGGATTTCTTGACTTGTAGGCCTACCCGATCCAACCACTTTAGTACTTCCTTCAAATTACGGAGATGGGAGTCGGTGTCCCTGCCCGTGATAAGTATGTCGTCTTGAAATACAACCGTCCCCGGGATGGACTTGAGCAGACTCTCCATGTTGCGCTGGAATATGGCAGCTGCCAACCTGATGCCGAATAGGCATCGATTGTACATGAAAAGGCCTCGATGTGTGTTGATGGTGGTGAGTAGCTTGGATTCCTCGGTCAATTCTTGCGTCATATACGCAGATGTGAGGTCTAATTTTAAGAAAAGTTTACCTCCAGCCAATGTGGCAAATAAGTCCTCTGCTCTGGGCAGCGGGTATTGGTCCTGTAGATTTAGGTAGATTTGTAGTCCCCACAGATTCGTACGGATCCATCAGGCTTCATGACTGGGACGATGGGACTTGCCCAGTCGCTAAATTCCACAGGTGATATAATGCCTTCCTGCAGAAGCCTGTCTAGTTCGTGTTCAATCTTTTCCCTCATCACATAGGGTACAGCTCTGGCCTTGTGATGGACCGGTCTAGCATCCTCTGTGATGTAGATTTTGACTTTGGCCCCTTTGGAAAGTGCCCACACCTGGCTGAAAGAGATGTTCAAATCGCTTTATAACTGTTGAGCAGGAGGTCCGTTCCTCTAATGACATGGCATGGACATCATCCCATTTCCAGTTTAGTTTTGCCAGCCAGCTTCTCCCCAGCAGTGCTGGGAGGTCTCTGGGGACAATCCACAGGGGAAGTCGGTTCACTGTCCCTTTGTGTGTGACAGAGAGCATGGCGCATGCCGAGGACTGGTATGATTTCTTTGGTGTCGGTCCTTACTTTGGTGTCGACCCTTGTGAGTTTTGGTCTGTCTCTTTTATGTGGCCACAGTTGTTCAAATTGTTGAGCGCCCATGAGAGATTGACTCGCTCCCGTATCTAGCTCCATGTTGACAGATATCCTGTTGAGTAGGACCCTCATCATTATAGGAGGCATCCTGTTGTAGAAGCGGTGGCCATTGATCGTGTTGACCCGCTGTACATCGGTGTCCCGGGTAATGTCTCCACCATCTTCTTGTCCACTTTCCGACCCATCCGATTCGTATACCAGCCGAGCTGCCGTTTTTTTGCACATGCGGGCCAAATGCCCTGTATTTTCACAATTTCTGCAAACAGCCTGCTGAAATCGACATCCCCTTGACGAGTGCCCACCCCCACACCTCCAGCACAGACCTGTTCCATTGTTCAAAGTGTTCCCAAAGAATGAGTTGCGTCTGGCTGATTTCTCTTGAGCTTCTCTCAGTTTGTAGTTGATTGCTCGCATTGTGTGTTGATGAGGTGTGAATGGCTGTTCCTGTGGCCCTTGATGGCTTCTGCCTGCTGTCGAGAGCCTGTTCTCCCGGTTTTGTCTGTGTGTGGGGGTAGCAGCTTGTTTAGTGCTGTGAACTTCTTGTTCCGATATTTCATTAGTTGTCGTATTTGCATTGTAAATCAACCTCGTTTCTTCTTCCCCTTCCAAGAATGTCTGTGCAACCAGTGCTGCTGCCTCGAAGGTCAGGTTCTTGGTCTCTATGAGCTTTCAGAATATGCCTGCGTGGCCTATTCCTTCAATGAAAAAGTCTCTCAGCATTTCTTTCCTCAGTTCATCGGAGAACTCACATAAACTAGCCAACCTCCGAAGTTCCGCCACGAAGTCGGGTATGCTCTGGCCCACACAGTGTCTGTAGTTGTAGAACCTGTGTCTGGCCATGTATAGGCTGCTCGCTGGCTTCAGGTGGTCTCTTACCAGTGTGCTCAATTCTTCAAACGACTTGCTTGCTGGTTTCTCGGTTGCCAACAGATCCTTCATTAAAGCGTATGTTTTCGAGCCACAGCTGGTCAAGAGATGGGCTCTTCTCTTGTCTGCCTTATCATCGCCTAACCAGTCTTTGGTTACAAAGCTTTGCTGGAGCCTTTTTATAAAGTCCTCCCAATTGTCTCCCACATTGTACTTTTCACCTGATCCGTTGTTTGCCATTCTGTGGATTCTGTAATCTCGTAACTCGTCGCCACTGTAAAGTCCTGTCCCCTCAGTACAGATTCACACGAGGCATATAGTGAAGTCAAGGTCACTCTGGACCTGCACCTTTATTTCACAGCTCTGGAATGCTGCACTTGTCTGAGACCTGTCCTGATATACCTGTCTCTTGCAAGTGCACCCCTGGTGGTAAGGTATGCTGGTGGTTACAGGTCATATCTTATTACAGTCATGTATAGCATGTTAGGATACAGTTATAGATAATAATGTAAGATACATGACATTCAGTACCCCATTCCTGCTTTCTCGCCATACCCCTTGATCCCCCTAGAAGTAAGGACTA
This sequence comes from Pristiophorus japonicus, assembly GCF_044704955.1. Taxonomy (NCBI): domain Eukaryota; kingdom Metazoa; phylum Chordata; class Chondrichthyes; family Pristiophoridae; genus Pristiophorus; species Pristiophorus japonicus. The sequence continues at coordinate 278,507,442 of NC_091980.1, read as the reverse complement.
CATCTCACTCCTTTTTGAATATATTTAGTGAATTGGCCTCAACAACGTTCTGTTGTCGAGAATTCCACAGGTTCACCACTCTCTGAGTGAAGAAGTTTCTCCTCATCTCGGTCCTAAATGGCTTACCCCTTATCCTTAGTCTGTGACCCTTTGATTGTAAATGTTAAAAGATATAGCATCATTTGTCCCTACGCAACTTCACAGCTTCACCAAAAGTCCAGGGGGTAGTTCTTGACTTTGGCCGAGAGGTGTAAAACGGGCTGTCCTCTCGTTATCACCCATCTTACGCTGTCGCACAAAGTCAAAATCAACCCATAGCTCTTGAAACATTTTATGCAGTTACCCTGTCCAAATCATTGAAGGTTAAATGCAAATTAAAAGGCAAGTTGTTTTGCTACATATGTTTGAAATACGCAATTGTTTGGATTGTAACTCGTTAGGTTTGGAATGGTTAATGCAAGTATAAAATTGTTTTGTCCATTGATGTATGAATAAGTTTGTTCAGAAAAATATTTCTCTGAAATCCTGTACCATAATTAAAATGGAAGTTCCTTCCTAAAATTAATGATCAAAAGTTAATGACTTGGAAATATAAATTGTCTTTATTTAATGAGTTTTAATATCTGTTCACACTTTCAGTTTTTCAATGATCTAAAGAAATTAATGATGCACCAGTAACATCTTGGCGATGTTTTGGTTTTACAGTGACATGAACGTATAAAATTGTATAAATAGATTGAGAAAATGTCTTCAAAATAACAACTACAAACAGTCATGTATCCTACATGGTTACTGCTTAGAAACATAGAAAATAGGTGCAACACCATTCAATAAGATCATAGCTGATCATTCACCTCACTACCCTTTCCTGCTTTCCCCTCCATACCCCTTGATCCCTTTAGCCGTAAGGGCCATATCTCACTCCCTCTTGAATATATCCAACGAACTGGCATCAATAACTCTCTGCAGTAGAGAATTCGACAGGTTAACAACTCTCTGAGTGAAGACGTTTCTCCTCATCTCGGACCTAAATAGCTTACCCCTTATCCTTAGACTGTGTCCCCTGGTTCTGGACTTCTCCAACATCGGAAACATTCTTCCTGCATCTAACCTGTCCAGTCAGAATTTTATATGTTTCTATGAGATCCCTTCTCATCCTTCTAAACTCCAGTGAATACAGGCCCAGTCGATCCAATCTCTCCTCATATGTCAGTCCTGCCATCCTGGGAATCAGTCTGGTGAATCTTCGCAGCACTCCCTCAATAGCGAGAATGTCTTTCCTCAGATTAGGAGACCAAAACTGAATACAATATTTCAGGTGTGCCCCCTGAGGGCATTGCAGTGGGAGACTCGTAGGTTACCTGTACAGGTGTGCCAGGCCTAGTATAAAAGGCAGGCCACCATGTATGATCCTCACTCTGGAGATACATTAAATGACCTAAGGTCACTACAGTTCAAGCACAACACATTGTCTCGTGGAGTCATTATTAGAGCATCTGTAGACATAACAATTGCCGATGAGATTATGGACCTTCACGCAAAAATGGCTAGCCTTGGTACGTTGCAGCAGTCTATGGCCTCGTCAGGGACTTGCTGGCACCAGTGAAGACAACGACCACGACGTACAAGGAGCTTGCAACGCTGATCCAAAAACAACTCAAGCACAAAGAGAGCATCCTCACAGCCAGACACCGGTTTTATAAACACTGACGGCCCGAAGGCCAGGAGATCGCGAAATATGCTGCAGACCTCAGGAGGCTGGCGGCACCATGTGATTTCGGCGACCATCTCACCGAAGCGCTGCGGGATATCTTTGTCATCAGAATCGGTCATGAGGACCTTCTTCATAAGCTACTATCTGTGGATACCACAGTGACATTGCAGAAGGCCATCTCCGTGAGCCAAGCATTCATAACCTCGACCTGTGGCTCTCGGCGGATGACTTATTCTCAGGACTCAAACCCGGCAAGTACTGTGCACAGAGTGGTGCCTTTTCGAGGCTGGACTGTAGAATGTGAATCTTCTCAGTGGAAAGAGAACAGGCCCCCAAGTCCCTTAACTCAGAGTCCACCGAGGGGGGCTTATCGAGTAGCACCATGCTGGCATTGCGGAGAGAATCACAGGGCTCACCAGTGCTGTTTTAAAGACTATGTATGTAAAGGCTGAAGCACAGAGGGCCACCTCCAGCGAATGTGTAAAAGAAATATGATTCACTGTGTTGATGAAGAGTTTGCAGATGGCCATGAATCCAGCGCGGATTATGAAGCGATAGTCAGAGAGGCAGCTCAGCCCCACGATGAGGTATATAGCATATTTACCTGCACCACCGAATGTTCTCCATTGAGGATGGAAGTCGAGATAAATGTTGTTCCAGTCTTCATGGAAGTGGACACGGGGCAAGCCAGTCAGTAACAAATCAAGAAGCCTTTGAGAGGCTATGGGACAATCACGCTGAACGACCCAAGTTGGTCCTGATTCAGGGAAAGCTGCTCACCTACACCAATGAACTTATCCCAGTCATTGGTAGTACGGATGTAAAAGTACTCCATGACGGCGCAGTGCACAAGTTACCCCTGTGGTTTGTTGCAGGTGATGGACCAACCCTACTCGGAAGAAGGTGGATGGAGAAGATCCACTGGAGCTGGGGAGATTTCATCCCTCCAGCGATCGACGTCCCCCTCGTTCAGAGGCAAAGCAAACCCCTACCTGAGGTTGGATCCGGCATCAGAGAGCAGGCCAGCACAGCACCCAAGGCACAAACCGCTCAGTACAACTGCGTGCAGATGACCCGAACACACCTTCCAGGCTCCAGTGACAGGACTTCGGAGGAAGAAAATCGGACCCAGAGGCGAATTCCCAGCTTTGGTGGCGGAACCCGGGGAGAAAAGGATCACAGCAGTCGACATCGTGGATGGAAGAAAGATGGCGCCCAAACCACGAGGTGAGGTGCTGAAGAAAAAGATGGCGGCGGCCAGCCCATGAGGTGCAGCGCTGATGGAGCAACACGTGGCACTAAGCAAAGAAGAGGATTGGAGTAAAGATAGCAAGGCTCTCTTAAAGGGGGCCTGAAACTCACCACACTTAGAGACAGTTCCACACTCTCAATCAATGCAATAGCAACTGTGAGTTAGATATAAAATGTGTAATTGATGATCAGAGTTGTGTACATGCAATAAGCAAGGAAAAGCCGCGGGATTGCGATCGGAGCTACAGGTTATTCACAATAAGTAATGAAACGTTGTGCGATGTAGGATTTCAACTGCATTCAGTCAATGCAGCAGGCAAACATCCATCAGGAGCACACAGGTCCAGCGAGCTACCCAACGCTGTAGCCTGCATCCTTGGACCAGAGTGATGCACCACGGAGTGTGGCCACAAGCAGCTAATATATACAAGCTGCAGAGCAAGCGATCTCAAGAGGGCAACGGCAACGGTATCGACACCCTGCCCCCAATCGGCTCCGCCTCTCAGGCACCCAATGGCATCAACCGCCATGTGCCTGAAAGAGCAAACTGCGCTGAGGCGCAGCCCCCAGACCCTATCGCTACCAAGGCTACATCCGGGAACGAAGGATCACCCACAACGATTCTCCCAAATGGGACTGGGACCAGCCAGGATCCCTAACCAAATAACGGCCAGGCAAGCGAGTCAGCAATTCCCCGTGCACTGCTAGACGACTGCTCCTCAGGGAGCAGCAGAGACCCAGGGTGCAAGAAGAGGACAGGGAGGTCACAGGCGTCTGTGAACCTGCCCGACGCTAGAAGCAACGGCAAAAGCCCCGAGAGCAGGCAACTCGAGCCAACCGGGTTCCCACTGCCAGCACTGAGCACCACACCGCCACCAGACTACCTGGACACATCCAGCAGTTCTGGCACTAGTTTGTCCTCACGCACCGGTGCTGACCCCAACACTGACTCCAAGTATATTCCAAGTATGTAGCTCACCATTCAAATGTACTTACCTCACCATGGTACAACGAATTAAATACGGGAAATGCAAATTTTTTTGGGACTTGAATGTTGTGATAGATTCACAGAGCACAGCACACAGAGCTTCCTAACATGGCAGACAGCTCTCTCGGAAGTCTCCGGAAATCTGCCGGTTCTGTTTATTATTAACCCTGCACTTGCAGTACACAATACGTCCACATCCACAGTGTAGATCTACAAACATTACAAGCTTACAGACATTACAAATGTATATGAATGTAATGAGCCAACGATACATCTGTATGTGGCGGGGGAGAGAATGGAGTGGTCATATACGTACAAACAGAAACCACCAGCAACTCTACTGCCAACGAAACACCACCTACTCACCCAAGCTGGAAACATGGTATTGTGGGTAATGCACTGACGTGGAGAGAGAACTGGTTGGCAGACAGGAAGCAGAGTCGGGATAAATGGGTCCTTTTCAGAATGGCAGGCAGTGACTACTGGGGTGCCACAGGGCTCAGTGCGGAGACCCAAGCTATTTACAATATACATTAATGATTTAATGAAGGAATTGAGTGTAATATCTCCAAGTTTGCAGATAACACTAAGCTGGGTGGCAGTGTGAACTGTGAGGAGGACGCTAAGAGGTTGCAGGGTAACTAGGACAGGTTAGGTGAGTGGGCAAATGCATGGCAGATGCAGTATAATGTGGATAAATGTAAGGTTATCCACTTTGGGGGCAAAAACACAAAGGCAGAATATTATCTGAATGGCGGCAGATTAGGAAAAGGGGAGGTGCAACGAGACCTGGGTGTCATGGTACATCAGTCACTGAAGGTTGGCATGCAGGTACAGCAGGCGGTTAAGAAAGCAAATGGCATGTTGGCCTTCATAGCTAGGGGATTTGAGTATAGGAGCTGGGAGGTCTTACTGCAGTTGTACAGGGCCTTGGTGAGGCCTCACCTGAAATATTGCGTTCAGTTCTGGTCTCCTAATCTGAGGAAGGACGTTCTTGGTATTGAGGGAGTGCAGCGAAGGTTTATCAGACTGATTCCCGGGATGGCAGGACTGACATATGAGGAGAGACTGGATCAACTGGGCCTGTATTCACTGGAGTTTAGAAGGATCAGAGGGGATCTCATAGAAACATATAAAATTCTGACGGGGCTGGACAGGTTAGATGCAGGAAGAATGTTCCCGATGTTGGGGAAGTCCAGAACCAGGGGACACAATCTAAGGATAAGGGGTAAGGCATTTAGGACTGAGATGAGGGGAAACTTCTTCACTCAGAGAGTTGTTAACCTGTGGAATTCCCTACCGCAGAGAGTTGTAGATGCCAGTTCATTGGATATATTCAAGAGGGAGTTAAATATGGCCCTCACGGCTAAAGGGATCAAGGGGTATGGAGAGAAAGCAGGAAAGGGGTACTGAGGTGAATGATCAGCCATGATCTTACTGAATGGTGGTGCAGGCTCGAAGGGCCAAATGGCCTACTCCTGCAACTATTTTCTATGTTTCTATGTTTCTAAACGACCCTCCAAGGGTCAATCAGATAGAGCTAAGCCCAGACTTGCACTGAAGACTTGGGGGAGGAGTGATGTCATGTATCCTATATGGTTACTGCTTGTACTATTACAAGGTTTGCCACCTGAGGGCACTGCGGTGGGAGACTCGTAGGTTACCTCTACAGGTGTGCCTAGTATAAAAGGCAGGCCACTATGTGTGATCCTCACTTTGGAGTTACATTAAATGGACTAAGGTCACTACAGTTCAAGCACAACACATTGTCTCGTGGAGTCATTATTAGAGCATCTGTAGACATAGCACAAACCACAAACCTAATTTTATTAATGTAGAATTCTGTAGGAAAGTAGTTACCGTGTGGTAATGCGATGGTTTAGCGGAATGACCTTTCACCTCTGGAACCTATCTTTAAATTCAGCGCATCTTCATCAGGTGAATGCTGCTTCTGTTTGTTAGCTACGTAATTCCTATGTTAAATGCCTTTAGTCAGTCTCAACCATTTCTACTCATCATAGATCACAACAGTATTCTGAATTAGTTTGTCAATCTCATTCTAGGAATCCATGGGATGGCAAATAGACAACTGATGCAGTAGAGGGTGCTCCACTGAGGTTGGAATGTTTTTAGAGAATAGTAAAATAAAATTCATATAAGGGCTGGATTTTCAGCTTTGATGATTTTGGGGCAGTAATGGCAGCGGACGGTAAAGTTTACGCCCGGGAACAGTTTTCACCTCAGTAAGTAAAATTGGGCAGCTGGGCCCTGAGTCAGGGGGCGCAGCACTAAGGAAAGCGTTGTACATGTCTTTTGGGCGCAAGCATGGGAAAATCCCGAGTTAAAGAACCGGGCCGGGAGCGCTCCGAGAGATGCCTGGGGAGAAAAAGAAAGACTAAAAGATCACACAAAAACATTCCCAAAACATTGCCCACGGCACCACAACATAAATCACAAAAAAAATTAAGAAAAAACAATCACGTTTACTTGAGGACTGCATTACTTACCTCTCTGCCGTCGGTATTGTTGGACCGCCTGATTACCCAGGCGTTCAATGTGGGGCGTGTTGCAGGGCTATGGGTTGGGCTGAAATCAAACCTCATGCTGGTATCGCAACCAGGGGCATTGCACACAGGTGCAGGTCTTCTGGGTGGTGCTGCTACCAAACCACCGCAAAACCAGACCCAAGGATCCCTGCGGGGCACTGACCACCCGCCCAGAAGACCTCACCGCTGCCATCGCCGCCAATTCAGGGCAAAAAACGGAGCGCAGAAGACCTGAAAATCCGTCCCATAGTGCCTTATCATGTTGCCAAATGTCTGTTAAGTAAATATGGTAGTAATCGCCCACAAACTGCAATCTGATTAATGACCAGTTAGTTAGGCTTTTTTCGAGGTATTGCTTGAGGAAGGAAGGTTGGCCAGGACACAGGAAGAACTTTCTGTTGTTCTTCAAACAGTGTCATAATGCCTACCTGAACAGGCAGCTGGATCAATGTTAGAACATAAGAACAGAAGAATTAGGAACAGGAGTAGGCCATCCAGCCCCTCGAGCCTGCTCCGCCATTCAACAAGATCATGGCTGATCTGGCCGTGGACTCAGCTCCACTTACCCGCCCGCTCCCCATAACCCTTAATTCCCTTATTGGTTAAAAATCTATCTATCTGTGATTTGAATACATTCAATGAGCTAGCCTCAACTGCTTCTTTGGGCAGAGAATTCCACAGATTCACAACCCTCTGGGAGAAGAAATTCCTTCTCAACTCGGTTTTAAATTGGCTCCCCCGTATTTTGAGGTTGTGCCCCCGAGTTCTAGTCTCCCCGACCAGTAGTAACAACCTCTCTGCCTCTATCTTGTCTATTCCTTTCATTATTTTAAATGTTTCGATAAGATCACCCCTCATCCTTCTGAACTCCAATGAGTAAAGACCCAGTCTACTCAATCTATCATCATAAGGTAACCCCCTCATCTCCGGAATCAGCCGAGTGAATCATCTCTATATCCGCTCCAAAGCTAGTATATCCTTCCTTAAGTAAGGTGACCAAAACTGCATGCAGTACTCCAGGTGCAGCCTCACCAAAAACCTGTATAGTTGCAGCAGGATCTCCCTGCTTTTGTACTCCATCCCTCTCGCAATGAAGGCCAACATTCCATTCGCCTTCCTGATTACCTGCTGCACCTGCAAACTATCCTTCTGTGATTCATGCACAAGGACCAATTGTGCAGCAGTGGAGGCGTGTCCTGCTCAGTTGGAGCTGTGAGCAGTGAGGAGAGCTGCAATCAACTTGAGCTCCTGCCTGGAGAGCCCTGAGACCAGCCCAGGAAGAGAAGGAAGGAAGGGGCTTCAACACCACTTTTACCCAGAGGGAGAGGAGGAGAAAAGAAAACATTTCAACTTTTTTACCATTCTGCAAGGAGTTGGAGAGAGGGGGAAAAACCAACAACATCCAATGTGGAAGGAGGGAGACTCTACACTTTCTACAGGTGGGTGTGGGTGCATTTCCCAAAAAGACTTTGTTGTATCGGTGGGGGGAGGAAAGAAGACCACTGAGGGCCGGAACATCGCGGGGGGTGTGTGTGTGTGTGGTAGTGTGCGTGGGGGCCGTGCTTACAACTAGGCCCCCCACAATTGGAACCCCCCCCACCCCCCACATTTGCCTAGCCTGGGATAGCTGGAGCTACCAGGCTGAAGTTTCTTTAAATCACCAATTAACATCGTTAGGAGTGTGTGCCTGGTGGCTCCAGCTACCCCAGGTGAAGACGTCTTCTCCCCCCACCTGAAGACCAACCCAAAGACTGTGCTTGTGTGTTTTGCCATCTGGGGAGTGCACCCACCCACAGCTGCGAGGGGAGACCTGCCCTCGCAGCCCCCCCCGCTTCCCACCCCCCTCTCTCTTTCTCCGTTACCCTCTGTTTCTCCCCTCTCTCTCTGAGAGCCCTTTCTTCCTAATTTAAAAAAAAAAACAATTAAGACAACTGAGCAGAGGGAGCAAGGCCCCTCCCCAATTACCAACTAGGGGAGAGGTGCCTCATTAAGAGCTCCTCTGCTCAGTCAAACCAAACGAGGCCAATCAAGACCATTAAGGCCTGTGACTTTGGGGTGGGTGTAGCCCCTAAAGGGACCCCGTGATGGCGACCCCATCCACGCCGGTGGCAGGGCCAGCGAAGACGTATGCGCAGGTGGCAACCGCTTCCACGGCACCTCCTGCGCCACCCGCTGCCCTGCCACCTTTCAGACTTATAACCAGGAAACACGGGGTCAAGAGCTACACTCACCCCACAATGAGCATTGAGGAGTGCGTGCGGGCGATGGCTGGGGTAGTCGGCCCCTCGGCCATTGTCGCGGCCTCCAAGATGTCTGGGAAGGCTGTTTTCTTCCTGGGGTCGGAGCGGGCGGTGTCCCTGGCCCTTGAAAAGGGGCTCACGGTGGGCGGGACGTTCCTGCCGGTGGACCCTCTCGAGGCCACCGTGCAGAGGGTCATCATATCGAACGTCCCGCCCTTTGTTCCCGCTGGGCTCCTCCTCCCTCACCGACAACAACTGGGGGAGGTAAGGTCGGGGATCAACCCCATATCGCTCGGCCTCAGGGAGAGCAGCCTGCGCCACGTGTTCTCCTTCCGCCGCCAGCTCTTTGTCCGGCTGGCGCGGGAGGAGACGACGGAGGGGTCTTTTAATGTGGTGCACGAGGGGACTGCCTACCGCGTCTTCTGGACGTCGGACGGCGTGCGGTGCCATGCCTGCAGAGAGGTGGGGCACATTCGCAAGAACTGCCCCGCCTCCAAGGCCGCCAAACCACCAAAGGCGGCCAAGGCTGGCGCCGCCGCCACCCCTCCCCCTAGTTGCGTCCGCGTGCCGGGAGCCATAGGTGCGCGGGCATCGTCGGAGGCCTTTGTTTTCGGGGCCTCCGGCGGGGTGGAGGGAGAGCGTCCGAACGGAAGGAAGGCGCGGAAGAAGACGAGACAACTAGAGGCGGGTCCCCTCAGTGCGCCAGAAAGTTTGACCACCGCGCTCAGCCGAACCCAGTCACCGGCGAGCGCGTGGTGCCCCGAGCCCGTGCCCGAGCCCTTGAATAACACCACAGAGGGGCCCGGGCGCGGGAAAGGAAAGGAAAAGGGGGGGGCGGAGCGGGAGGCCTCGGCAGACATGGGGGTCTCCCTGCCTCCGCGCGCCCCCAGGAACAAAAGGAGGCGCGGCTCCGATGAGGCGGAGGGGGAACAACATCCCTCCGCGGAGGAGTCGGTGCCCGCCGCGTGTCCCGCGTCCCCCACCAGCGCTCCCAAATTGCGCTGCAGGCGCGAAGAGTCTGTCCCCGGGGAGGGTGAGACAGTCGAGGCTGCCCAGCCGCTGCCTCCTGGGGATGGAGTGGAAGATCTGCCTGTCGTGGGGGGCGTGGGGCCAGCGGAAGAATGCATTGCTGCCGGGCCGGGCGTCCCGGGGACTGAGGCGGGCGGGGCCGAAAAGGCCGAACCTGAGCCCGCCCAGCCAATACCCAACTTCCCCCGGGAGTCGCTCGACCCGGCAGAAACACGAACTGATTTTAATGAAACTGTAGATGCTGGGCCGGGGGGTGGCAGCGGGGAGGGGGAGGAACACCCACCCTCGCCCCTTACTTTGGAGCTGGTGCACTTGGGGAGCCTGGGGATTTCCTATGGCCGGGTCTCTCCTTGTTCCCCAGTTCCTGGGGCGGAGGGGGAACCCCTTCCGCTGTCATTTCCCGACCCAGCACCATTTTTAAAAGAGCCCAGTGGGCACTCCTCTGCCGACGATCCTGGGGGTGGGATCGGGGCAGAGCCAGGGCCGGTTGGAGCGGCCGGTTCATTTGCCGTACCTTGTGCGGTCGATGGGCCGGCTGCTGGCAGCCACCTCCCGGAGGAGGACGGGGACTCGGTGGGGGACGCGGGTGAAGACCTGGAGACCACCGCCAGCGAGGCGGTGGATCTGCTCGCGGCCGCCGCCGAGACCATCCTCATTCCTGCACGGGAACTCCGGGACTTTTTGGCCCAGAGCCGGGGTCGCTGCAACCAAGCCCGACTGGCCCTGGAAAAATGGTCCGAGCCAGAGCTGATCAAGGGGTCCGTCCGCGTCGCCGTCAAAACCTTGGCCGCGGGCGGGCCCTTGACAAAGGCGCAACACCTTGAGCTGCGCGAGCTCGAGGGACTCCTCGCTGGGCTGCGGAGGGAGCGGAGTTCAACAAAAGACTCCGCTCCCTCCCCCACAATAGGTTAAGGTAGAGGTTGCACTATGCTTTTGCCATGAAGATAACCATAGCCAGCCTCAACATCAACGGCGGCAGAGGGGCACGCCGTAGATTTGACAATTTTTCGCTCCTGCGGGAGGGGAAATATGCGGTGTGCTTCCTGCAAGAAACCCACACCGTTCCGGGAGACGAAGCCACGTGGCTCCTGGAATGGCAAGGAGAGGTCCGCATGAGCCACCTCACCGCCATTTCTAGTAGGGTGGCCATCTTGCTGGGCCCGCATTTTTAGCCGGAGATCTTGGGGGTCGAGGAGCCCGTGCCAGGCCGCTTGCTGCACGTAACGGTTCGCCTGGGGGACGTGCCGCTCCACCTCGTGAACGTGTACGCCCCTCAGCCCGGCCCGCAGCAAACGCGCTTCTTTGAAGAGGTGTCCGCTCTTCTTGGCTCCGTCGACGTCGGCGACTGCATTGTCCTCGGGGGGGATTTTAACTGCACCCTCGAGGCGAGGGACCGCTCCGGTGCCCCGCAGTGCATGACGGCGATGGAGAAGTTGAGGGACCTGGTCGGGTCCTTCGACTTGGTGGACGTCTGGCGAAATCTCCACCCCGACTCCAGCGCCTTTACTTGGGTGAGGCCTGGAGTAGGATGGTCTAGAGTCGACCGCCTTTACGTGTCTCGGGCGTACGTTTCCTGCGTCCCGGCGGCCTCCATGCGGCCGGTGCCGTGTTCGGACCACCACCTGGTGTGGGCGGAGCTCGCTTCGCTCCGCGCGAGGACGGGGTCCGCGTACTGGCACTTTAACAACCGGCTGTTGGAGGACGTGCGGTTCCAGGACTCGTTCCGTCGATTCTGGTCCGACTGGAGAAGGAAGCAGGGGGGCTTCCCCTCCTTGAGGCTATGGTGGGACGTGGGCAAGGCTCACGTCCGCGTCTTCTGTCAAGAGTACGCGAGGGGGTCGACCAAGAGGCGGGCGGCCAGAGTCGGGCGCCTAGAAAAAGAGGTGCTCGACCTGGAAGCCCGTCTCGGTCAAGTCGTCCAGGACCCGGCCCTGCGGACGGTGTACAAAGCGAAGAAGGCCACGCTGAAGGACCTGCAGCTCGTCGGGTCCCGAGGCGCGTTCGTGAGGTCGCGGATCCGGTTCCTGCGGGATCTGGACCGCGGCTCCCCCTTCTTCTACTCGCTGGAAAAAAGGCAGAGTGTCCATAAGCAGCTCTTGACGCTGCTGGCCGACGACGGCTCTCTCGTCTCGGATCCGGAGGGCGTCAACAACAGGGCCCGTGAATATTACGGGGCTCTGTTCTCTCTGGATCCGTCCAGCGAGGAAGCGCGTAGAGTTTTGTGGGAGGACCTGCCGAATTTCAGCCCGGAGGGCGCCGAAAATCTGGAAGCTCCGCTAAGCCTGGCGGAGCTGACCGGTGCCCTCACCCGGCTCTCGAGGGGAAAATCCCCGGGGCTGGACGGGCTGACCGTGGAGTTCCACAGGGTGTTCTGGGACGTCCTGGGGAGCGACTACGCGTGGGTCCTGGGGGAAAGTCTGGCGACCGGGGAGATGCCCCTCTCTTGGCGCAGGGCAGTCATCGTCCTGCTGCCTAAGAAGGGCGATCTCCGCCTCCTTAAGAACTGGCGCCCAGTCTCCCTCCTCAGCACGGACTACAAAATCTTCGCCAGGGCGATGTCTGCTCGCCTTGGTGCCATGCTGGACCACATGATCCACCCCGACCAGTCCTACACGGTCCCGGGCCGGACAATCCACGATAACATCCATCTGGTCAGGGACCTCATCCATTGTTCCCAGGAGGCTGGTCTGTCGGTCGCCTTCCTATCCCTCGACCAACAGAAGGCGTTCGACAGGGTGGATCATGACTATCTGCTCGGAACTCTGCGCGCTTTCGGGTTCGGGACGCATTTCGTCGCCCGGATCCGACTTTTGTACGCCGCCGCGGAGTGTCTGATTAAGGTTAACGGGTCCTTGACGGCGCCCCTTCGCTTTAGGAGAGGGGTGCGCCAGGGATGCCCCATGTCCGGCCAGTTATACGCCGTTTGCGTGGAGCCTTTCCTGCGCCTCTTGCGGACGAGGTTGACGGGACTGGCTCTGCAAGGGCCGGGCGTGGAGGTCGTCCTCTCGGCTTACGCCGATGATGTGCTCCTCGCGGTAGAGGATCCCGCTGACCTGCGGAGGATGCGTGAGTGCCAGGAGATTTACTAGGCCGCGTCCTCCGCCAGGATCAACTGGGAGAAATGTTCCGGACTCCTGGTGGGTCAGTGGCGGGTGGACTCCCTGCCAGAAGAGCTCAGGCATTTTGCCTGGAGCACGACCCATCTCCTCTATCTGGGAGTCTACCTTAGCCCCGACGAGGGAGCCTGGCCGGCGAACTGGCAGGAGCTGGAGGCCAAGGTCGCCGCTCGCCTAGGGCGCTGGACAGGACTGCTCCGAGTGCTGTCCTACAGGGGTCGAGCGCTAGTCATAAACCAGCTGGTGGCCGCAATGTTGTGGTACCGGCTGGTCACTTTGACCCCTCCCCCTGCGTTTGTCGCCAAGATACAGAAGAAGCTGGTGGACTTCTTCTGGAACAACAGGAAGCACTGGGTCTCTGCCGCGGTCTTGAGTCTCCCGCTTGAGGAGAGCGGTCAGTCGTTGGTGTGCGTCAGCGCCCAGCTCGCGACTTTCCGTCTTCAGACCCTGCAGAGATACCTTTACGTTGAGCCCCCTCCTAGGTGGTGTGCTCTGGCGAGGTATTTCTTCCGCCAGCAGCGCGACCTCAATTATGACACGCAGCTCCTGTTTGTGAACTTGGGGGGTGCCAGGACCGCCCTCCGGGAGCTGCCTGTCTTTTACAGGGAACTCATCAGGGTCTGGAACAAAGTCTCCACCAAGCGCAGCTCTCCGCCGGCTGGAGTGGCGGCCGTCCTGCAGGAGCCGCTGCTCGGGAATCCGTACCTCCACGGCCGAGGTTTCATGTGCCGGTCGGAAGAGAGGGCTGTGGCTGGTGAGGTGACCAGGGTCAGGGACCTGCTCGATGGCGGAGGAGCGTGCTGGATGGCGCCGGACTCGCTGGCGCGGCGCCTAAACTCTGCCAACGTCCGCCACGCGGCCGATGCCATCGAGTCGCTAAAAACAGCTCTGGGCCCTGACTCCGTTAGGTGCATCGAGGAGGCTCAAGCACGTGGGGAGATCCCGTCCGAACTGACCCCCGTCCGGACGGAATTCCTCATCGGCGGCAAACCCTGGAACCTCCCTCGGGGGCCGGCGCCTCACAACTTGAGCCGCCTCGGGGAAATCCCCTCCGTGCCTTTCAGTTCCGCGCGGAGGTGTTTCCTGTACGGGCTGCTCCTGCACACCCTCAACTTTGCCATCCTCGCCGGCCGTCCGGACACGCCATGGCGTACCATCTTGCCATCCGGAGGAGGCGGGGGTCCCCGATGGTGGGCACTCTACGCAGGGGTCCTCCCACTATTCATCGGGGACTTGGCCTGGAGGGTGGTGCACGGAGCAGTGCCGTGCAACAAATTTTTAAGCCGGTTCACGGACTCCCAGGCCGCCTGCAATTTCTGCGGTCTGGAGGAGTCCGTGTTCCATGTTTTTATCGAGTGCACGAGGTTGCAGCCCCTGTTCCGTTATTTGAAGGGGCTGCTCCTGAAATTCTGGCTGCACTTCAGTCCCACTCTCCTGATCTTTGGGCACCCTGTGCGGAGGGGAGCGGGTAGGTCCGAAGGCCTCCTCGTAGGACTGCTCCTGGGCACGGCCAAGGGTGCCATCAGCCGGTCCAGGCAGCGGGCGGTCGAGGGGGTCGTTCAACCTGACTGCCTGCCTCTCTTCCGCTCTTACATCCGGTCCAGGGTGTCCTTGGAGATGGAGCACGCGGTGTCCACCGGTACGCTCGCGGCCTTCCGCGAGAGGTGGGCACCGGAGGGACTGGAGTGCATCATCACGCCCGGCAACCAAATTTTAATTTGATTTTACGTTTTTAAGTTTAATTTGTTTTAATTGCCGGTGCTTTTAGTGTCCCCCTTCCCTTTTATAGGGGGCACTGGGGAAAATTGTGATCTTAGTGCCCAAAAAAAAAAGGAAAACACAAAAAAAACAAAAAAAAAGGGGGGGGGGGAAAAAAAGGGCCTTGTAAATGTCTGGAGTGTCACCCAGGTCGGGTGGCACCGTTTAATGTTTTCTGTTTTGCAGGTGAACTTCAAAAAGAGTTTCATGCACAAGGACCAATTGTGGAGCAGTGGAGGCGTGTCCTGCTCAGTTGGAGCTGAGCTGCTGAGAGAGGAGCAGCTACCAACCTTAGCTCCTGCCTGGAAGGCCTGGAGAGCCCTGAGAACAGTCCAGGAAGAGAAGGAAGGAAGGGGCTTCACCACCAACTTTCACCCAGAGGGAGAGGAGGAAAAAGCAGAAAACTTTTAACATCTTTACCTTTTCTACAAAGAGTTGGAGAGAGGGGGAAAGACCAACAACAACATCCAGTGTGGAAGGAGGGAGACTCTACCATTCTACAGGTGGGTGTGTTTTGGTGCAGTCCCCAATAGACTTTGTTGTATCGGTGGGGGGAGGAAAGAAGACCACTGAGGGCCGGAACATCGTGGGGGGTGTGTGTGTGTGGAAAGTGTGTGTGGGGGTCTTGCCTACAACTAGGCCCCACACACAATTGAACCCCCCCCCCCAATTGCCTAGCCTGGGATAGCTGGAGCTACCAGGCTGAAGATTTCATTTCTTTAATCACCCATTTAACATCGTTAGGAGTGTGTGCCTGGTGGCTCTAGCTGCCCCAGGTGAAGACATCTTCTCCCCTCACCCGAAGACCACCCCAAAGACTATTTTGTGTTTTGCCATCTGGGGATTGCACGCACCCACAGCTGCGAGGGGAGACCTGCCCTCGCAGCCTCCCTCTTTCCCGTACCCCCCTTCTCTATCTCTCTCTCTCTGTCGCTCCCCTCTCTCTCTGAGATCCCTTCCTCCTAATTTAAAAAAAATATAAAACAATTAAGACAACTGAGCAGAGGGAGCAAGGCCCCTCCCCAATTGCCAACTAGGGGAGAGGTGTGCCTCGTTAAGAGCTCCTCTGCTCAGTCAAATCAAACGAGGCCAATTAAGACCTTTGAGGCCTGTGACTTTGGGGTGGGTGTAGCCCTTAAAGGGACCCCGTGATGGCGACCCCATCCACGCCGGTGGCGGGGCCAGCGAGGACATATGCGCAGGCGGTGTCCACATCCACGGCACCTCCTGCGCCACCCGCTGCCCTGCCACCTTTTCAACTCATCACAAAAAAACACGGGGTCAAGAGCTACACTCACCCCACAATGAGCATCGAGGAGTGCGTGCGGGCGATGGCTGGGGTAGTCGGCCCCTCGGCCATTGTCGCAGCCTCCAAGATGTCTGGGAAGGCTGTGTTCTTCCTGGGGTCGGAGCGGGCGGTGTCCCTGGCCCTCGAAAAGGGGCTCACGGTGGGCGGGACGTTCCTGCCGGTGGATCCTCTCGAGGCCACCGCGCAGAGGGTCATCGTGTCGAACGTCCCGCCCTTTGTTCCCACTGAGCTCCTCCTCCCTCACCTACACCACCTGGGGGAGGTAAGGTCGGGGATCAACCCCATACTGCTCGGCCTCAGGGAGAGCAGCCTGCGCCACGTGCTCTCCTTCCGCCGCCAGCTCTTTGTCCGGCTGGCGCGGGAGGACACGACGGAAGGGCACTTTAATGTGGTGCACGAGGGGACTGCCTACCGCGTCTTCTGGACGTCGGACGGCGTGCGGTGCCATGCCTGTAGGGAGGTGGGGCATGTTCGTAAGAACTGCCCCGCCTCCAAGGCCGCCAAACCACCGAAGGCGGCCAAGGCTGGCGCCGCCGCCACCCCTCCCCTAGTTGCGTCCGCGTGCCGGGAGCCATGGGTGCGCGGGCATCGTCGGGGGCCTTTGTTTTCACGGCCTCCGGCGGGGGGGAGGGAGAGCGTCCGGCCGGAAAGAAGGCGCGGAACAAGGCGAAACATCTAGAGGCGGGTCCCCTCAGTGCGCCAGAAAGATTGACCACCGCGAGCGCGGGGTGCCCTGAGCCCGTGCCCGAGCCCTTGAACAACAC
Organism: Pristiophorus japonicus; assembly: GCF_044704955.1. Taxonomy (NCBI): domain Eukaryota; kingdom Metazoa; phylum Chordata; class Chondrichthyes; family Pristiophoridae; genus Pristiophorus; species Pristiophorus japonicus. The sequence continues at coordinate 278,490,727 of NC_091980.1, read as the reverse complement.
CGCAGAGGGGCCCGGGCGCGGGCAAGAAAAGGAAAAGGGGGGTCGGAGCGGGAGGCCTCGGCAGACATGGAGGTCTCCCTGCCTCCGCGCACCCCCAATAACAAAAGGAGGCACCGCCCCAATGAGGCGGAGGGGGAACAACATCCCTCCGCGGAGGAGGCGGTGCCCGCCGCGTGTCCCGCGTCCCCCACCAGCGACCCCAAGCAGCGCCGTAGGCGGGAGGAGTCTGTCCCCGGGGAGGGTGAGACAGTCGAGGCTGCCCAGCCTCTGCCTCCCGGGGATGGCGTGGAAGATCTGCCTGTCGTGGGGGGCGTGGGGACCGCGGAGGAATGCATTGCCGCCGGGCCGGGCGTCCCGGGGACTGAGGCGGGCGGGGCCGAAGAGGCCGAACCTGAGCCCGCCCAGCCAATACCCAACTTCCCCCGGGATTTGCTCGACCCGGCAGAAACACAAATCAAGAAATTTAATGATACTGTACATGCTGGGCCGGGGGGTGGCAGCGGGGAGGGGGAGGAACACCCACCCTCGCCCCTTACTTTGGAGCTGGAGCACTTGGGGAGCCTGGGGATTTCCTATGGCCGGGTCTCTCCTTGTTCCCCGGTTCCTGGGGCGGAGGGGGAACCCCTTCCGCTGTCGTTTCCCGACCCAGCACCATTTTTAAATGAGCCCAGTGGGGACTCCTCTGCAGACGATCCTGGGGGTGGGATCGGGGCAGAGCCAGGGCCGGTTGGAGCGGCCGGGTCATTTGCCGTACCTTGTGCGGTCGATGGGCCGGCTGCTGGCGGCCACCTCCCGGAGGAGGACGGGGACTCGGTGGGGGATGCGGGAGAAGAACTAGAGACCACCGCCAGGGAGGTGGTGGATCTGCTCACGGCCGCCGCTGAGGCCCTCCTCATTCCTGCAAAGGAACTCTGGGACTTTTTGGCCCAGAGCCGGGGTCGCTGCGACCAAGCCCGACTGGCCCTGGAAAAATGGTCCGAGCCAGAGCTGATCAAGGGGTCCGTCCGCGCCGCCGTTAAAACCTTGGCCGCGGGCAGGCCCTTGACAAAGGAGCAACATCTTGAGCTGCGCGAGCTCGAGGGACTCCTCGCTGGGCTGCGGAGGGAGCGGAGTTCAACAAAAGACAGAGGTTGCACTATGCTTTTGCCATGAAGATAACCATAGCCAGCCTCAACATCAACGGCGGCAGAGGGGCACGCCGTAGATTTGACAATTTTTCGCTCCTGCGGGAGGGGAAATATGCGGTGTGCTTCCTGCAAGAAACCCACACCGTTCCGGGAGACGAAGCCACGTGGCTCCTGGAATGGCAAGGAGAGGTCCGCATGAGCCACCTCACCGCCATTTCTAGTGGGGTGGCCATCTTGCTGGGCCCGCATTTTCAGCCGGAGATCATGGGGGTCGAGGAGCCCGTGCCAGGCCGCTTGCTGCACGTAACGGTTCGCCTGGGGGACGTGCCGCTCCATCTCGTGAACGTGTACGCCCCTCAGCCCGGCCCGCAGCAAACACGCTTCTTTGAAGAGGTGTCCGCTCTTCTTGGCTCCGTCGACGTCGGCGACTGCATTGTCCTCGGGGGGGATTTTAACTGCACCCTCGAGGCGAGGGACCGCTCCGGTGCCCCGCAGTGCATGACGGCGATGGAGAAGTTGAGGGACCTGGTCGGGTCCTTCGACTTGGTGGACGTCTGGCGAAATCTCCACCCCAACTCCAGCGCCTTTACTTGGGTGAGGCCTGGAGTAGGATGGTCCAGAGTCGACCGCCTTTACTTGTCTCGGGCGTACGTTTCCTGCGTCCCGGCGGCCTCCATGCGGCCGGTGCCGTGTTCGGACCACCACCTGGTGTGGGCGGAGCCCGTCTCGGTCAAGTCGTCCAGGACCCGGCCCTGCGGACGGTGTACGAAGCGAAGAAGGCTGCGCTGAAGGACCTGCAGCTCGTCGGGTCCCGAGGCGCGTTCATGAGGTCGCGGATCCGGTTCCTGCGGGATCTGGACCGCGGCTCCCCCTTCTTCTACTCGCTGGAAAAAAGGCAGAGTGTCCGTAAGCAGCTCTTGACGCTGCTGGCCGACGACGGCTCTCTCGTCTCGGATCCGGAGGGCGTCAACAACAGGGCCCATGAATATTCCGGGGCTCTGTTCTCTCTGGATCCGTCCAGCGGGGAAGCGCGTAGAGTTTTGTGGGAGGACCTGCCGAAGGTCAGCCCGGAGGGCGCCGAAAATCTGGAAGCTCCGCTAAGCCTGGCGGAGCTGACCGGTGCCCTCGACCGGCTCTCGAGGGGAAAATTCCCGGGGCTGGACGGGCTGACCGTGGAGTTCCACAGGGCGTTCTGGGGGAAAGTCTGGCGACCGGGGAGATGCCCCTCTCTTGGCGCAGGGCAGTCATCGTCCTGCTGCCTAAGAAGGGCGATCTCCGCCTCCTTAAGAACTGGCGCCCGGTCTCCCTCCTCAGCACGGACTACAAAATGTTCGCCAGGGCGATGTCTGCTCGCCTTGGTGCCATGCTGGACCACATGATCCACCCCGACCAGTCCATACGGTCCCGGGCCGGACAATCCACGATAACATCCATCTGGTCCGGGACCTCATCCATTGTTCCCAGGAGGCTGGTCTGTCGGTCGCCTTCCTATCCCTCGACCAACAGAAGGCGTTCGACAGGGTGGATCACGACTATCTGCTCGGAACTCTGCGTGCTTTCGGGTTTGGGACGCATTTCGTCGCCCGGATCCGACTTTTGTACGCCGCCGCGGAGTGTCTGATTAAGGTTAACGGGTCCTTGACGGCGCCCCTTCGCTTTAGGAGAGGGGTGCGCCAGGGATGCCCCATGTCCGGCCAGTTATACGCCGTTTGCGTGGAGCAAGGCCCCTCCCCAATTGCCAACTAGGGGAGAGGTGTGCCTCGTTAAGAGCTCCTCTGCTCAGTCAAATCAAACGAGGCCAATTAAGACCTTTGAGGCCTGTGACTTTGGGGTGGGTGTAGCCCTTAAAGGGACCCCGTGATGGCGACCCCATCCACGCCGGTGGCGGGGCCAGCGAGGACATATGCACAGGCGGTGTCCACATCCACGGCACCTCCTGCGCCACCCGCTGCCCTGCCACCTTTTCAACTCATCACAAAAAAACACGGGGTCAAGAGCTACACTCACCCCACAATGAGCATCGAGGAGTGCGTGCGGGCGATGGCTGGGGTAGTCGGCCCCTCGGCCATTGTCGCAGCCTCCAAGATGTCTGGGAAGGCTGTGTCCTTCCTGGGGTCGGAGCGGGCGGTGTCCCTGGCCCTCGAAAAGGGGCTCACGGTGGGCGGGACGTTCCTGCCGGTGGATCCTCTCGAGGCCACCGCGCAGAGGGTCATCGTGTCGAACGTCCCGCCCTTTGTTCCCACTGAGCTTCTCCTCCCTCACCTACACCACCTGGGGGAGGTAAGGTCGGGGATCAACCCCATACCGCTCGGCCTCAGGGAGAGCAGCCTGCGCCACGTGTTCTCCTTCCGCCGCCAGCTCTTTGTCCGGCTGGCGCGGGAGGACACGACGGAAGGGCACTTTAATGTGGTGCACGAGGGGACTGCCTACCGCGTCTGCTGGACGTCGGACGGCGTGCGGTGCCATGCCTGTAGGGAGGTGGGGCATGTTCGTAAGAACTGCCCCGCCTCCAAGGCCGCCAAACCACCGAAGGCGGCCAAGGCTGGCGCCGCCGCCACCCCTCCCCTAGTTGCGTCCGCGTGCCGGCAGCCATGGGTGCGCGGGCATTGTCGGGGGGCCTTTGTTTTCACGGCATCCGGCGGGGGGGAGGGAGAGCGTCCGGCCGGAAAGAAGGCGCGGAACAAGGCGAAACATCTAGAGGCGGGTCCCCTCAGTGCGCCAGAAAGATTGACCACCGCGCTCAGCCCAACCCAGTCACCGGCGAGCGCGGGGTGCCCTGAGCCCATGCCTGAGCCCTTGAACAACACCGCAGAGGGGCCCGGGCGTGGGCAAGAAAAGGAAAAGAGGGGGGCGGAGCGGGAGGCCTCGGCAGACATGGAGGTCTCCCTGCGTCCCCCACCAGCGCCCCCAAGCAGCGCCGTAGGTGGGAGGAGTCTGTCCCCGGGGAGGGTGAGACAGTCGAGGCTGCGCAGCCTCTGCCTCCCGGGGATGGCGTGGAGGGGAGCGGGTAGGTCCGAAGGCCTCCTCGTAGGACTGCTCCTGGGCACGGCCAAGGGTGCCATCAGCCGGTCCAGGCAGCGGGCGGTCGAGGGGGTTGTTCAACCTGACTGCCTGCCTCTCTTCCGCTCTTACATCTGGTCCAGGGTGTCCTTGGAGATGGAGCACGCGGTCACCGGTACGATCGCGGCCTTCCGCGAGAGGTGGGCACCGGAGGGACTGGAGTGCATCATCACGCCCGGCAACCAAATTTTAATTTGATTTTACGTTTTTAAGTTTAATTTGTTTTAATTGCCGGTGCTTTTTGTGTCCCCCTTCCCTTTTAAAAGGGGCACTGGGGAAAAATTGTGATTTTAGTGCCCAAAAAAAAACCAAAAAAAGAAAAACACAAAAAAAAAAGGAGGAAAAAAAAAGGGCCTTGTAAATGTCTGGTGTGTCACCCAAGTCGGGTGGCATGGTTTAATGTTTTTTTGTTTTGCAGATAAACTCCAAAAAGAGTTTCATGCACAAGGACCCCCAGGTCCCTCTGCAACGCAGCATGTTGTAATTTCTCCCCATTCACATAATATTCCCTTTTACTGTTTTTTTTTCCAAGGTGGATGACCTCACATTTTCCGACATTGTAATCCATCTGCCAAACCTTAGCCCATTCGCTTAACCTATCTAAATCTCTTTGCAGCCTCTCTGTGTCCTCTGCACAACCTGCTTTCCCACTAATCTTTGTGCCATCTGCAAATTGTGTTACACTACACTCTGTCCCCTCTTCCAGGTCATCTATGTATATTGTAAACAATTGTAGTCCCAGCACCGATCCCTGTGGCACACCGCTAACCACCGATTTCCAACCCGAAAGGGACCCATTTATCCCGACTCTCTGCTTTCTGTTAGCCAGCCAATTCTCTATCCATCTCTGCTTTCTGTTAGCCAGCCAATTCTGTTTTAGCATCTTGCCCAAACGAAACCTCCAGCAATACAACACTCCCAAAATACTACACCACTTCACTGTCAGCCTGAATTATGGGAACTTTACTTTGCATTTAACTATGCTGTACCTGACTTGTGATGTCTCTCACTGTGCCTGAAAAGGAAAAGCCTTTCATTTCTCAGCATGAACAATCCTCCCTTTGTTGAACACATAGAAAATTTATAATTAATTTTTAATTATCTCAACGTGAAAGTATTTACGAACAGTGCTCAGATACCCAAGAGGTGGTTATTTTTTAGCTCTGTTTTCGGGTGCATAACTGACGGTGTGCTTCCAACGTGTGCCCAAATGAGAGGTTTGAGGGATGACAGAAATGGGGCCTCCGGCCTCATTGCAAAAACAGTGCTGAACTGCTGGAGCCTGCTGCACCTCCAGAGGCAGCTCGCTCGTTGGCCTGGATCCAATTTGGGCTGCGGTCTGAGTAGCAAGAAGGGTCAATTGTTCCCCCCAAACCCTGAGGTATTATTAAACCAGCTAATGAGTAAACATAAATTAGCAGGCCCAGCTGACTAAATTTTTATGATCTATTAATCTAAAGATTAACACCCATTACACTATGACATATGATTCCATGGAGCACTGATCTTCTCTTTGTAATGCTAATTTCATCATATTCAAAGATGTCTCATAACACAAAATACTTGACTTACATGATTATGTTGCAAATTGCAGAAACAATACGTGAATGCAGTCTTAAAAGCTAAATGCAGTTGAGCAGATAGTACTATAGATACAATAAATGAAATTGAGCAGAATGAATTAATGTTGCTGATCAAACAACCAATACAAAGATTGAGGGGAAGTCATAACCATTAAGTGAAAGTAATCACTTTGTTTTATTTAGCAGAGGTATTAAAAAATACTGTTGCGATTTCCATAAGATTAATAATAAAGAATTTGAGGGGGAAAAGAAAGTTAATGGGGTAGATTTTCATTTATACTGCCTGGGTGTACAGTAGCACTCAGACAGAGAGCAGGGAAGACAACTGTATGGGGAATATCACGCACCCATAACAGAGACTGCCCAATTTCTCGTCCATTCAATTGAATAGAAGGGAAATCTGACAGGCTCTGTTATCCTCTGTACGTTCACCCCATGCAAGACAGATAAAAAATGTGACCCTTCGACAGAACCTTAGGGGGCAATTTTAATCTACCCTGCCCATCGGGAAACTGACGTGATTGGGTGCAATGCTGGTTTTTCACCCCGCCCCATTTTACGCTCCATTGAAGTCAGCGCAGAGTAATATTGGGAGGGGTGTAAAACAAGCATTCCACCCGATCCCATCGGATTTCCAACTTTGGGGTTAGGTTAAAATTATCCCTATATTGTCTCTGATGCTGAAAAAAAATGTACTTTATATTATTTTTGACAGTAGGGGGCTGAAATTCAGGCATGCCAGAAAGCTGCCACACTTATGATTTCTTACCTGTTTTTACCACTGGGAGCGTGCAGGTGGCCGACTGATCCATTTTCAGGACTCTGAATTTTTTTTTACGTTGGACTGGAAGCCAGTCATAAAGGGGATGGTAGTGTGGTGGTAAGTGAGGCTGAGGGGCGGAGGTTGGGGCAGGATCGGGACTCTGCCGCTGTCAATCAGCGGTGGAGCGGTGGTGATATCACAGCATTAAAGGGAAGAGAATCTGGCATTTTTTTACTTTTGCCACTGGGCCACCAGGGAGGGTTTCGGCTGGGCCAATGGCCTGGCATCCAGGCTGCCTGTTGGCGGCCTGGCGAAACCCAGGGGCACAATAGTCCAGCCGACATGGAAGTCGGCCATCAAAAAATATTATATGGTGGCCGCAGAGCTCCGCTTAAATTTCTGCCACAACGCCAGGGCCGAGAGAGAGGAGACAAGGAGCACTGACAGAAAAAGCTGTCGAGAGCACCGCGCGGCGGGGCATCGATTTTTTTTTTGCTCAATTTGGGTCGGAATAAAACGGAGGTGAGGGATAACAGTGGTGCATGCTTCTATGTTAAGCTTGCAGTGATTGGCAACAACGAGGTGGAAGTGGGGAAAGGCTGAAAAATCCACGACCTGAATTTGGGTCAGGGGGGCCTATTGACCACAAAGCGGCGGCTACGGGATTGCGCCGCATGGCCACCACAAATAGGCAATAACGGGTCTTTCTAAGAGCCTAAATTTCGGCCCCTAGTTGTAAAACATCGCTTTGCAAAAAGAATTCACCAAGAATTGAAACCTTTGACCCACGAGTCTCCTTTAGCAAGACAGCACTCTCCCACACTGCCTTTGTACCCTCTGATTGGCTGGCTATGCCTCTGTCAGCTCGACCAAATAATTGACATCAGGCACGAATACTTTTGTCTTCCATGCATGCAGCATGCACTGTGTGGATTAAAAATTCTAACTGCTCAGACCAAAGTACTTCATTCTGACGGAGAAGAAACACTGAGGTCTGCACCAAAATGTGAGTTTGGTTTAGCTGCATTTTCTTTCTTGCCTGAAGTGTGTAATGTGCCCTTTGCGGGCGCATGTGTCTTCATGTGATAAAAAATTCACACTTTTATATTTTCTGCAACTGGCTTTTAAGTACTGAATATTCTGCTATCATTTATAACACGTAGGCTAACAAGTTATATTTGAGAGTATACAATGCAAATACTTTTATTTTAAACAAGACTGCAGACCTTATCTTTGTAAATTCTGAAGAAAGTATTTAAAACCAAATGTTCGACTTAATGGTGCCATTTACACACGTTTCCTCCTGGGTGTACAGTAGCACTCAGGCAGAGAGCCGGGAAGACAATTGTGCGGGGAGAATCACGTACCCATAACAGAGACTGCCCAATTTCTCATCCATTCAATTGAGGAGGAGAAATTACATCACAGGTATGCAGGGGAATGTAAAAATAAAAGGTAAAGCAAAGTGTTTTGAGTGCTCTTTGACAAATAAATGCTTTAATTCACTGTTTGGCATTTTGTCCCTGCCCAATAACATCTCCCACACAATGAATGAGTGAAAGCACTTGCATTTATTTTGCACTTTTCATGACATCCCTAAGCACTTCACAGTCAATGAGGTACTTTTGAAGAGTAGTCACTATTGTAACGTAGCAAAATGTAGCACTCAATTTGCACTCAGCAATGAAATAAATGACCAGACAATCTGTTTTGGTATTGTTGGTTGAGAAATAAATGGAAGGCAGTGTACAAGAACTTCTGCTCTTCTTCGAATAGTTCCATAGGACCTTTGGCGTCCACCTTAGAGAACAGATGGGGCACTGAAGTGTCAGCCCAGATAATGTGCTCAAGTCTCTGGTGGGGTTTGAACCCATAACCTTCGAACCCAGAGGACAAGAGTGCTACCACTGAATCATGGCGGACACTTCAATGCAGCATTGTGGGAATGTTGCACTTTCAGAGGTGCTGTCCTTCGCATGAAATTTTAAACCCAGACCCTGCCTGCTCTCTCAGCTGAGGAATGCGCACACACTCCATTACTGATTCATTTGATAGATATGCTATGTGATGTGGTACTGAGCCATATAGAGACCTGAAGGCATTGGGTTTAACCTGTGGTCTGTGCTGAGTTAGCTATCCTCAGCCAGGGTGAGTATCTGTAGTGCTTCACTTGATCTCAGTATCCTATGCAAAGGAGGAGAAAAATCAGCCAGGGTTCCCACTCTTGATCACTATTTAGGGATCCCTACTATAAAGAGTAGTTGTGCAGATATTGGGTAAGGACAAAATTGGGCTCACCATGATGGCCACTACAGTTGAATAGCCTGCCAAAACTTAACTAAGCTCAAATGTGAAGTATGATTACTTGGGTGAGGCACTGGAGAAGAACTGACACCAGAGCATATGAGTCACTGGCCTTCTAAAGAAAAATGGAGAATTTGGAAAATCTTTTCATTGATGCATAATAATAAAATATAGGATTATTTAAATTCCCATTATCAGAAAAGGGTAGAGTTCTTGCAGCTGTCTCTCCGGATCTCCCTCCATAACCTCAGCAGAAGATCAGTGGAAACCCGAGAAATGGGGTAAACAGCTATTTATGGTATTTCTCTGGAATGTGTTATAGTAGGAGGTTGCCAGGTGAAAGTGGTTATTAAAATAAGCTGAAAAAGCTCAAGAGAACTTTAACCAAGCCTCCAGTAAGAAACATACTAGCCTTCCAGGAAGCAAGGCTATGCATTATGTGTTGAAACTGGACAGGCACAGTTGGCACACCCAAGTATAGTAGCCTTCCCTTACTTAAAACAACATCCCATCCACACAGAATATTTTCCAAGATTGAGAATAGGAATTAGGAGGAGGTGGCCTCCAAATTAAAGTTCACCCTCACTGATGAACGGACTAAGGGTTTCACAATCTTTCTTTGCTGTCAAATTCAAGAGTTGCCTGTCCTTGTTAAAATTTGGGTGAACACCGCTGTTAGTCCACCTAACATACAGAAAGGTGGTGGTTTGGTGATCTCTGCATGGAATAAAATAATAAGTTTACAGTCAGCTGAAGTGTCGCCAAATAAACTGTCAGTGTTTAAGCACCTGATCTCACAGTTTCTTTGTTTTTCATCTTCCTTTTGTCCAACAATTTTCTCTCCTTTACTCACACTCTCCTAAAGGGATGATGCCCTCGCTGGGCTACAGTTATAAGAGCCTAGGTTACATTCTGGTACTTTTTCTTTACATGTGATTCTTGACGGTGAGCGTTGCTGGGCTGTTTAATGTGTTAGGCAGCATAGCAAGCTCAATCTCCCAATGTCCCCAAACACGCACGTGCAACAGTGGATATTGCACAGTGATTAGAAATGGTAACCTTTGCTGATTTTCCCCTCCGTGACCAAAGAGCATTCAGAAAGAAAGAAAGACTTGCATTTATATAGCGCCTTTCATGATCACCGGATGTCTCGAAACACTTTACAGCCAATGAAGTACATTTGGAGTGTAATCATTGTTGTAGTATAGGAAATGTGGCAGCCGATTTGCGCACAGCAAGCTCCTACAGACAGCAATGTGATAATGACCAGATAATTTTTTTTTCACCATATTGATTGAGGGATAAATATTGGCCGGGACACTGGGGATAACTCCCATGCTCTTCTTCAAGAGAGTGCCATGGGATATTTTGCATCCACCTGAGAGAACTTGCGGGACCTCGGTGTAATGTCTCATCCAAAAGACAGCACCTCCAACTGTGTAACATTCCCTCAGCACTGCACAGGAGTGGGATCTGAATCTGCAACCTTCATGACGCAGAGGCGAGAGTGCTACCCACTGAGCCACAGCTGACACTACACTCACTGCAGCACCCTAAGATTGCCCCAGCTGGGATTGACTAATTCAGCAAGACTGGTGACAGAAGCTGGGGCGTTCCTGGTCTGTATGGCCCAGCAACCCACTGTCGTAACCAACTGAGCTACTAGGGGAGCCTGACCATGCTGTTTCAGGCAAATGTTAAAGATCCTAGGATACTCTTCGAAGATTAGGGAGTTGCCCTGGTATCTTGGCCAAGATTCCTCCACCAATACCGTAAAATAGTCATTGAATTCCATTGCTGTTAAAAGAACCTTGTGCACAAATAGCTGCCACATTTATCGACACACTAACACTTGTAATTCCAAGCAATCCACTGTATGTTTCTGAGAGACCGATTAAGATGTTGTATGTAATAGAGCTCCACCTAGTGGAATACTGCTCCTCCTAGTGGACTGCTGTGGTAATGGAACTGCTGCTGTACACAATAAAAGGATCATGTGACAAGGTCATATGACAAGTTCCTCCAGAACCATCTTGTGTGTTTGTGATATTGTAAAAAAGATATTACATTAGCGATGTAGGATGAGATTTATAGATTTTAAAGCTGAAATTTTTGTTGCCAAACAACAGAGAGACTTTGAAAGGTTCTTTGTTATACAGCACAGCTAAAAATCCAAGGCAAATTACAAGCACACTGTTGGCATTGCCAGAGTCCAGATGGCCGCACCTATGGGAATAATAGGGTACTTGATTGAATTCCATCATGACCGAGAGACGTTTGGAGCATATGTGGAGCGGCTGGAAATGTTTTTAACTGCAAAGAGTATCGTCGAAGTTCTCGATGATGAAAACCATAACCGGGTGGTTTTAGAAATAAAATGGGCTATTTTCTTGACTGAAGCAGGCCCCGAGGTGTATGAAACCCTGAAAAATGTGTTTGTTCCTTCAAGCCAAAGGACACACTACAGACGGAAATTCTAACCAACAGCCCCTGGAAATTACTGAAAGTTACATTTTGGAATATGAGATCAATTAAATGACAAGGTTATCAGTGAGTACATCGTAGTGTTAATAAAGCTATCCATTCACTGTCATTTCAGAAACTTTCAGGACCGAGCATTGCGTGATTGCTTTGTTTGTGGGATGAAAAATGAAGCAATCGGAAGAAAATTGTTGACAACTCCTAACTTGACTTTTGATTTAGCTTGTCACACAGCTATGTCGATGGATATGGCCGACCATTACTCCGAGAAGATTGTGCCATTTCCAGTCGTCAGACAACCAAGGTGAATTGCCTGCAGGTTAAAAGTAAAAGGCAGTTGGGTCCCAAGGCCTCAGCAACTGGCCAAGGTAACAGCACATTGAAGTTGTGCTATCGGTGTCTGAGACAACACATTGCTCAAAGTTGTGCATATGTAAAGGCAGAATGTTTCTTCTGCAACAAATCTGGACATATTGCAAAGGTATGTAGACTGAAGAGTAAACCAACTTTCAATGCTATAAATATAAATCACCAGACATTACATAGCATTGAGGAGAAGCAACAGGATGAGGAGATTCTGGAGATACACGTCATCAAGAGCACAACGGTACCTAACAATGATTCACGAAGTATTGTCATCCAAATAGACATTGCAGGAACCAGGATACCCATAGCAATCGACACTGGTGCATCCATGAGCGTAGTACCTGAATCGTTATATCTCAACAAATTGCGTGATTTTTCATGTGAGAAGTCGAAGATAGAGCCGCGAGGCTACTCAGGAGAGCGAATCCCTGTGTTAGGACATATCATTGTACCAGTGAAATACAAGGATCAGTTTCAGAGGTTGCCTCTCTTAGTAGTGGCAGGAGAAAAGCCTGCATTAATAGGTAGAAATTGGTTGGGATCACTGAAGCTGGATTGGAATGAGATTTTTTGTGTTGAAACGAGATTTGCATCGAAGGATGACGTCATCAAGCAGTATCCGAAGGTGTTCCGCGAAACAAGCAGTCCGATCCAAGGCTTCGAGGCAAGTGTCAGGGTACAGAAGGAAGCTAGATCGGTTTATTGCAAGCCACGTCCCATACCATACACACTCAAGGAGAAAGTTGAGCAAGAATTCAAAATACTAGAAATTGAGAACATTATCTCTAAGGTAGATCTAAGTAATTGGGCTACACCCATTGTTGTTTTCCCCAAGTCAGATGATAAGGTAAGGTTGTGTGGTGATTATAAAGTAACTATAATCCAGGTTCTAGAGGGTAATCTACCCAATACATTGCCAAATGTAGAAGATTTGTTCACAACGCTGACAGGTGGCCAGATCTTCTTAAAATTAGATCTTACAAATGCCTACTTACAACTTGAGATGGATGAGGAGTCCAAATCATGCTTGCCGAGAGGCGGCGACAGTCGAGAGGCGGGAGTTCGTGGCATTGGTGAGGCCTATAAAGGCGTGCTTGTGCAGCTTCAGCGGGGAGAGAAGGCAAAAAAGTAGAAAGAAATTGAAAGGTGACGTCACAGCCAAGAGGGTAAATGATTGGCTGATGATTGGTGAGTAGCTTTTCTTTTTTCTTTTCTACATCAGTAAGTAACCTTTAGCCTTGTTGTTGCCAGATTAAGTTTATCTAAGGGTTAAGTCAATGGCAGGACAGCTCGGACACGTGTTATGCTCCTCCTGTGCTATGTGGGAAGTCAGGGACGCTTCTGGTGTCCCTGACAACTACATGTGCGGGAAGTGCATCCGCCTGCAGCTCCTGACGGACTGCGTTGCGAAACTGGAGCTGCGGATGAATTTACTCTGGAGCATCCACGATGCTGAGAATGACGTGAATAGCACATTTAGTGAGTTGGTCTTACCGCAGGAGAAGGGTACATAGCCAGATAGGAAATGGAAGACCAACAGGAAGAGCAGTGCAAGGAAGGTAGTGCAGGGGTTCCCTGCGGTCATCCCCCTGCAAAACAGATACACCGCTTTGGGTACTGTTGAGGGGGATGACTCATCAGGGGAGAGCAGCAGCAGCCAGGTCCATGGCACCATGGGTGGCTCTGTTGCACAGGAGGGCAGAAAAAAGAGTGGGAAATCTATAGATAGGGGATTCAATTGTAAGGGGAATAGATAGGCGTTTCTGCGGCTGCAACCGAGACTCCAGGATGTATGTTGCCTCCCTGGTGCAAGGGTCAAGGATGTCTCGGAGCGGGTGCAGGACATTCTGAAAAGGGAGGGTGAACAGGCAGTTGTCGTGGTACATATAGGTACCAACGATATAGGTAAAAAACGGGATGAGGTCCTACGAGATGAATTTAAGGAGCTAGGAGTTAAATTAAAAAGCAAGACCTCAAAGGGAGTAATCTCAGGATTGCTACCAGAGTGCCACGTGCGAGTCAGAATAGGAATCGCAGGATAGCTCAAATGAATGCGTGGCTTGAGCAGTGGTGCAGAAGGGAGGGATTCAAATTCCTGGTGCATTGGAACTGGTTCTGGGGGAGGTGGGACCAGTACAAACTGGACAGTCTGCACCTGGGCAGGACCGGAACCAATGTCCTAGGGGGAGTGTTTGCTAGTGCTTTTTGGGAGGAGTTAAACTAATATGGCAGGGGGATAGGAACCTATGTAGGGAGACAGAGGAGAATAAAAAGGAGACAAAAACAAAAGCTAGAAAGGAGAATCGTAAAAGTGGAGGGCAGAGAAACCCAAGGCAAAAAATAAAAAGGGCCAATTTACAGCAAAATTCTAAAGGGTCAAAGTGTGTTAAAAAAGACAAGCCTGAAGGCTCTGTGCCTCAATGCGAGGAGTATTCGGAATAAGGTGGATGAATTAACTGTGCAGATGGCAGTTAACGGATACGATGTGATTGGCTTCACAGAGACATGGCTCCAGGGTGACCAAGGCTGGGAACTCAACATACAAGTGTATTCAGCATTTAGGAAGGACAGACAGAAAGGAAAAGGAGGCGGGGTGGCGTTGCTGGTTAAAGAGGAAATTAATGCAATTGTAAGGAAGAACATTAGCTTGGATGATGTGGAATCAGTATGGGTGGAGCTACGGAATACCAAAGAGCAGAAAACGCTAGTGGGAGTTGTGTACAGGCCACCAAATAGTAGTAGTGAGGTTGGGGACAGCATCAAACAAGAAATAAGGGATGTGTGCAATAAAGGTATAGCAGTAATCATGGGCAACTTTAATCTACATATTGATTGGGCTAACCTAACTGGTAGCAATGAGGTGGAGGAGGATTTCCTGGAGTGTATTAGGGATGGTTTTCTTGACCAATATGTCAAGGAACCAAAAGAGAGCTGGCCATCCTAGACTGGGTGATGTGTAATGAGAAGGGACTAATTAGCAATCTTGTTGTGCAAGGCCCCTTGGGGAAGAGTGACCATAATGTGGTCGAATTCATTATTAAGATGGAGAGTGACAAAGTTAATTCAGAGACTATGGTCCTGAATTTAAGGAAAGGTAACTTTGATGGTAGGAGGCGTGAATTGGCAAGATTAGACTGGCAAATGATATTTAAAGGATTGATGGTGGATAGGCAATGGCAAACCTTTAAAGAGCATATGGACGAACTTCAGCAATTGTACATCCCTGTCTGGAGCAAAAATAAAATGGGGAAGGTGGCTCAATCGTGGCTGACAAAAGAAATTAAGGATAGTATTAATTCCAAGGAAGAGACATACAAATTAGCTAGGAAGAGCAGCAAACCGGAGGACTGGGAGAATATTAGAATTCAGCAGAGGAGGACAAAAGGTTTACTTAAGAGGGGGAAAATAGAGTATGAGAGGAAGCTTGCCGGAAACATAAAAACTGACTGCAAAAGCTTCTATAGATATGTGAAGAGAAAAAGATTAGTGAAGACAAACAGGTCCCTTGCCGTCGGATTCGGGTGAATTATAATGGGGAACAAAGAAATGGCGGACCAATTGAACATGTACTTTGGTTCTGTCTTCACAAAGGAAGACACAAATAACCTTCCGGATGTACTAGGGGACCGAGGGTCTAGTGAGAAGGAGGAACTGAAGGATATCCTTATTAGGTGGGAAATTGTGTTCGGGAAATTGACGGGATTGAAGGCCGATAAATCTCCAGGGCCTGATAGTCTACATCCCAGAGTACTTAAGGAAGTGGCCCTCGAAATAGTGGATGCATTGGTGATCATTTTCCAACAGCCTATCAACTCTGGATCAGTTCATAAGGACTGGAGGATTGCTAATGTAACACCACTTTTTAAAAAAGGAGGGAGAGAGAAAACGGGTAATTATAGACCAGTTAGTGTGACATCGGTGGTGGGGAAAATGTTGGAATCAATCATTAAGGATGAAATAGCTGCGCATTTGGAGAGCAGTGATAGGATTGGTCCAAGTCAACATGGATTTATGAAAGGGAAATCATGCTTGACAACTCTTCTGGAATTTTTTGAGGATATAACGAGTAGAGTGGACAAGGGAGAACCAGTGGATGTGGTGTATTTGGACTTTCAAAAGGCTTTTGACAAGGTCCCACACAGGAGATTGTTGTGCAAAATCAAAGCACATGGTATTGGGGGTAATGTACTGATGTGGATAGAGAACTGGTTGGCAGACAGGAAGCAGAGAGTCGGGATTAACGGGTTGTTTTCAGAATGGCAGGCAGTGACTAGTGGTGTGCCGCAGGGCTCAGTGCTGGGACCCCAGCTCTTTACAATATATATTAATGATTTACATGATGTAATTGAGTGTAATATCTCCAAGTTTGCAGATGACACTAAACTTGGTGGCGGTGTGAGCTGTGAGGAGGACACTAAGAGGCTGTAGGGTGACTTGGACAGGTTAGGCGAGTGGGCAAATACATGGCAGATGCAGTATAATGTGGATAAATGTGAGGTTATCCACTTTGGGGGCAAAAACGCGAAGACAGAATATTATCTGAATGGCAGCAGATTAGGAAAAGGGGAGGTGCAGTGAGACCTGGGTGTCATGGTTCATCAGTATTGAAAGTTGGCATGCAGGTACAGCAGGCGGTGAAGAACGCAAATGGTATGTTGGCCTTCATAGCTAGGGGATTTGAGTATCGGAGCAGGGAAGTCTTGCTGCAGTTATACAGGGCCTTGATGAGGCCCCATCTGGAATATTGTGTTCAGTTTTGGTCTCCTAATCTGAGGAAGGATGTTCTTGCTATTGAGGGAGTGCAGCGAAGGTTCAGCAGACTGATTCCCGGGATGGCAGGGATGGCAGGACTGACATATGAGGAGAGACTGGATCAACTGGGCCTTTATACACTGGAGTTTAGAAGGATAAGAGGGGATCTCATAAAACATATAAAGTTCTGACTGGACTGGACAGCTAGATGCGGGAAGAATGTTCCCGACATTGGCGAAGTCCAGAACCAGGGGACACAGTCTTAGGATAAGGGGCAGGCCGTTTAGGACTGAGATGAGGAGAAACTTCTTCACTCAGAGAGTTGTTAACCTGTGGAATTCCCTGCTGCAGAGAGCTGTTGATGCCAGTTCATTGGATATGTTCAAGAGTGAGTGAGATATGGCCCTTATGGCTAAAGGAATCAAGGGGTATGGAGAGAAAGCAGGAAAGGGGTACTGAGGGAATGATCAGCCATGATCGTATTGAATGGTGGTGCAGGCTCGAAGGGCCGAATGGCCTACTCCTGCACCTATTTTCTATGTTTCTATGTTTCTATGTTTGACTATAAATACCCATCTCGGCCTATATCAGTTTAAAAGGCTAGCATTTGAAGTGTCTTCCACCCCAGCCAAATTCCAAGGGGTGATGAACCAGATTTTGCAAGGCCTTAAATGGGTAGTTTGTTATTTAGATGACATACTCACTTCAGCACCGAACAAGAAAATCCATAATAACTTACTGAATTAAGTGCTCAAACAGCTAGAGAAGCACAGAGTACGAGTGCCTGCTCATAAGTGAGAGTTATTTCAAAACAAAGTGGAATATTTCGGACACAGAGTAGACAAAGATGGTTTACATCCAACGAAGGGAAAGCTGGATGCAATCAGAAATACATCCACTCCCAAAAATGTCACTTAAATTCGATCATTTTTGGGTCTTTTGAACTATTATGGGAAGTTCCTACCAAATTTGGCTACAGTGTTACATCCACTGAATGATCTGTTGATAAAACAGGTCCATTGGAAGTGGTCAGAAGAGTGTGACACCGCATTCAAAGATTGTAAAAACCAGTTGATAGAGAGTACCACTAGTTAATTCACTATGATATATCTAAGGAGATCAAGCTAGCATGTGAAATCTCTCCGTATGGAGTTGGGCAGTGATCCCTCATGTACTACGTAATGGGGAGGAGAAACCAATTGCTTTTGCTTCACGCACTCTCTGTGCCAGTGAGCGTAATTATGTGCAGATTGAAAGCAAAGCTTCGGCATTAATTTTGGAGGTAAAGAAGTTCCACAAATACTTGTATGGTTGTAAGTTTACCATTGTTACTGACCATAAGCCCCTGACAGCAATCCTCCATCCAAAGACCCCAGTTCCAAACTTAGCTGCAGCCCGAATGCAGAGATGGCCTTTGAATTTGTCAGCATATACATATGACATTGAATACAGATGATCAGCTGATCACAATAATGCTGATGCTATGTCCAGGTTGCCATCCCCATCATGTTACACCCAATAGGGAAGAAATATTCTATTTTTCAAATATTGATGAACTGCCAGTCACAGATGAAAAGATTGGTAGAGCTACTAAACATGACCCAGTTATGTCAAAGGTATATGATTACATTGCAATGGCTGACCAAACCAGGTATCAGAGAAATATATTCATCCATATTTCATTCATAGGATTGAATTGTCAGTGGATAAAGATTATATCATGTGTGGTGCAAGAGTAGTTATCCCAAATTAATTCAGAAAATAAGTGGTTATGTTTGATTTGTAAATATGGCAAAATAAGCCCATATCTTTTGTTGCATATAAACATGCACGTTATGTATGATGACTATTTTGTTATAATTTACTTCTTCATTAAGGAGACAGAAGTGTAATAGAGCTCCACCTAGTGGACTACTGTTCCACCTAGTAGACTACTGTGGTAATGCAACTACTGCTGTATATAATAAAAGAATCATGTTGACAAATTCCTGTAGCATCATCATGTGTGTGTGTTTGTGATGTCGCAAAGAATATATCACATTTTATCACTCCAAGTATTTTATTATTTTTTAAAGGACAGGATCACCTCTATCTCTACTATTCTATTGGTCAATGGTGATAAAGTGATCGGCAAGAGTTGAGTCATCATTCATATGTCACCTTGTGCTCTAGTAAGTTACGGCAGCATAGCGGTTATCTTACTGGACGAGTCAATTCAAAGGCCTGGTCTAATGATCCAAAGATGGGAGTTCAAATCCCACCATGGCAGTCCAAGGGGTATTTAAATCCAGTTAATTAAAAAAAATATGGAATTTTAAAAAGTTAGCATAACTATGATGCTACTGGAGTCTTGCATAAATTCATCTGGTTCACGAATGTCCTTTAGGGAAGGAAATCTGCTGTCCTTACCTGGTCTGGTCTATATGTGACTCCAGACCCACAGCAATGTGGTTGACTCTTAACTGCCCTCTGAAATGGCAGCTTACTACCAATCTCAAGGGCAATTGGGGATGGGCAATAAATGCTGTCCTTGCCAGTGACGCTCACATCACACAAACAAATTAAAAAAAATTAATACAGTCAAATATTAGCCAAGCAAATGAAGACTTCCAGTTTAGCTTTTTAAAACATAATCAGTGACACCGTATAAGGTGCAAGTTCAACAACAGCATGAAGAAAACAAAATAATTAGGTGAACTAAACGGTACAGACCACAATCAACACTAAACACAATCAAATACTGGTTGTCATACAGTCAGTAATATATGTTAATATATGCAGGAGCTAAAAGAATGAATCACCTGATTTATGGGCATCTGTCAGCAGATGGAGATGGATCAGATCTGCAGCCACCACAGCCTCTATCAATAGAGTGCCCAATGGAACTTCATGGTAGATTTCCTTTTTTGATTTTGAGATAATAATATGATTCTGTTTCTACCTTCAGCAGAGAAAGACAATAAAAAGGAGGAAAAGGAAATGATTATGGATCCTAACCCCTTATGGGACTATCCCGGTTCAGGTGTACTTCTCAGGTGTTCACTCTCAACGTAAGGTTGAGGTAGCTGAATCCTAAAGACACTGAATGGGTCTTAAGGTCTGGACTATCTCTCCCCAAAGGAAAACAACAAACCAAGAATATTACCATCCACCGGATAGCACTTTTTAGTAGGTTCTAGCCAGATTGAAATTATCCCGGATATTATAAGGGTCCGCGGGGTCTCTCCTCAGTAATGTACCGCTTCGCCAAAAGAGTGTACTTGAGATGTGGTGCGCGAGTTATTGATACAGAAGACTATATGAGACTATTCAAATATATATATATAGATTTATTCAGAGAACCGATATGCAAGTTACTGTTAGTGAGACAGTCAATCACAATATTAACAATTCCAAGAAAGAGATGAAAAATACAATCTTAATTTTAACAGAGAAACTTACTTATGAATCTAATAGAAATATAGAAACATGGAAAATAGGTGCAGGAGTAGGCTATTTGGCCATTCGAGCCTGCACCGCCATTCAACATGATCATGGGTGATCATGCAACTTCAGTACCCCAATCCTGGTTTCTCTCCATACCCCTTGATCCCTTTAGCCGTAAGGGCCATATCTTACTCTCTTTTGAATATATCGAATGAACTGGCCTCAACAACTTTCTGTGGTAGCGAATTCCACATGCTCACAATCCTCTGAGTGAAGAAGTTTCTCCTCATCTCGGTCCTAAATGGCTTGCCCCTTATCCTTAGACTGTGACCCCTGGTTCTGTACTTCCCCAACATCGGGAACATTCTACCTGCATCTAACGTGTCTAATCCCCTCAGAATTTTACATATATCTATGAGATCCCCTCTCATTCTTCTAAATTCTGGTGAATATAAGCCTAGTTGATCCAGTCTTTCTTCATATGTCAGTCGTGCCATCCCGGGAATTAGTCTGGTGAACCTTTGCTGCATTCCCTCAATAGAAAGAATGTCCTTCCTCAGATTAGGAGACCAAAACTGTACACAATATTCAAGATGTGGCCTCACCAAGGCCCTGCACAACCAGTAAGACCTTCGTGCTCCTATACTCAAATCCCTGTGCTCTGAAGGCCAGCATGTCATTTGTTTTCTTTACTGCCTGCTGTATCTACCTTCAATGACTGATGGACCATGACACCCAGGACTCGTTGCACTTCCCCTTTTACTAATCTGTCACCATTCAGATAATATTCTGCCTTCCTGTTTTTGCCACCAAAGTGGATAACCTCACACTTATCCACATTATAGTGCATCTGCCATGCATTTGCCCACTCACCTAACCTGTCCAAGTCAACCTGCAGCCTGCTAGCATCCTCCTCGCAGCTCGCACTGCCACCCAGCTTTGTGTCATCTGCAAACTTGGAGATATTACATTCAATTCCTTCGTCTAAATCATTAATGTACATTGTAAATAGCTGGGGTCCGAGCACTGAACCCTGCGGCACCCCACTAGTCACTGCCTGCCATTCTGAGAAGGACCCGTTTATTCCCACTCTTTGCTTCCTGTCTGCCAACCAGTTCTCTATCCACGTCAATACATTTCCCCCAATACCACGTGCTTTAATTTTGCACACTAATCCCTTGTGTGGGACCTTGTCAAAAGCCTTTTGAAAGTCCAAATACACCACATCCACTGGTTCTCCCGTATCCACTCTACTAGTAACATCCTCAAAAAACTCTAGAAGATTTGTCAAGCATGATTCCCCTTTCATAAATCCATGCTGATTTGGATTGATCCTGTCACTGCTTTCCAAATGCGCTGCTATTACATCTTTAATAATTGATTCCAGCATTTTCCCCACCACCAATGTCAGGCTAACCGGTCTATAATTCCCTGTTTTTTCTCTCCCTCCTTTTTTAAAAAGTGGGGTTACATTAGCTACCCTCCAATCATAGAAACTGAACCAGAGTCCATGGAATGTTGGAAAATGACCACCAATGCATCTACTATTTCTCGAGCCATTTCCTTAAGTACTCTGAGATGCAGACTATCAGGCCCTGGGGATTTATCAGCTTTCAGTCCTTTCAATTTCCCTAACAGCATTTCCTGACTAATAAGGATTTCCCTCAGTTCCCCCTTCTCGCTAGACCCTCAGTCCCCTAGTATTTTCGGGAGGTTATTCGTGTCTTCCTTAGTGAAGACAGAACCAAAGTATTTGTTCAATTGGTCTGCCATTTCCTTGTTCCCCATTATGAATTCACCTGATTCTGACTGCAAGGGACCTACATTAGTCTTCACTAATCTTTTTCTCTTCACATTTCTATAGAAGCTTTTGCAGTCAGTTTTTATATTCCCTGCAAGCTTACTCTCATACTTTATTTTCCCCTTCCTAATTAAACCCTTTGTCCTCTGTTGAATTCTAAATTTCTCCCAGTCCTCAGGTTTTCAGCTTTTTCTGGCCAATTTATATGCCTCTTCCTTGCATTTAACACTTTCCCTAATTTCCCTTGTTAGCTACGGTTGAGCCACCTTACCTTTTTTATTCTTACGCCACACAGGAATGTACAATTGTTGTAGTTCATCCATGTGATATTTAAATGTCTGCCATTGCCTATCCACAGTGAACCCTTTAAGTATCATTCTCCAGTCTACCCTAGCCAATTCACATCTCATAATGTCGAAGTTTCCTTTCTTTAAGTTCAGGACCCTAGTCTCTGAATTAACTGTGTCACTCTCCATCTTAATGAAGAATTCTACCATATTATGGTCACTCTTCCCCAAGGCACCCCGCATGACCAGATTGCTAATTAGTCCACTCTCATTACACGTCACCCAGTCTAGGATGACCTGCTCTCTAATCGGTTCCTCGACATATTGGTCTGGAAAACCATCCCTTATAAACTCCTAATTATAGTTCTTAAAATTGTGTAAGCAGGACATCCATCAATTATCAAGGTGACAGTTACCTTCAATCCCCAAGAAGTAAAGGACTACAGAAAAAAAAGCACTTTGCCTTCTGCTTTACTCTGCAATCAAGACAACTCTTAGACCGTCGAAGAGTGTCTCTCTTTCTGCTCTGAGCCTTGAATATTTATTCAATTTTCTGCCCTGTTTCATAAGATTTTTGAGTTAATTATTATTCGTTATCTTCTTGCTGCCTTGCTTTCATGCTTATCGTGGGTTTACTTACTTTTTCTTTTTGTGAGCATATGTCTATCATGAGCTGGCCTACTTTGCTTCCTTAATACATGGCTAACGTGAGTTTAAAGAGTGCATGTAATTTGTTTGTGTGCTGGGCATTTTGAGATGTTTCGCTTAGGTTGTGTTATTCTTACGAGGTTATCCAAATCATTTCTTTATGTTCCTAAGACTTTAGTTTGGTTTGTGTCAGAATCTTGACTTGTTGCTGAACTGACTGAACTAACTGTGTATTTGTTCGGATTTCCTCTGTAGCTAAGAGGGCTGCTACCATTTGTTTATGATGAACAGTCCAGATTAGGCCATTCAAGCTGACTGCTTATTCCAACAACCATCCTATCTTAAAAGGGTTAATACTTTACTTTATTCAAGGTTCATCTTTGAAGGCTAAAATGCTCCTGTGGCTAGGCTCTCCAAATTCAATCTGTTCTATTTTTAATGAAGTTTCCATGTCGAATGTTCTAAAAATGTTATAAGGTGGTGTCTTGTTATTAAAATGTCATAAGGTAGAATTCCTTCACATCTCTACTTCACGCTGTACCCAATGGGTATCAACTGGATGACTCACAATTGAATCAAGAAACTGAGCAGCTCAGTTGGCATATCCAAGTAAAGTAGCCCTCTCTTACTTGCAGTGACTCTGCCTCAACATTACAGTTTCAAAGTATTCAATAGGTTTCAGTGGCCAGATTGGAGTTAGCAAGCACCTAGAAAGCCCACATCATTAGTAAGTTCCACAGACAACAATATTGGCCGGAATTTTCTGGCGTCCATGCGGGCGGAGTTGAAGGCAGATTGGGAGGGAAATTTGAAATAACTTGGAGCACATCAGGAACCCATCATCATCCTGCTCCCACGTGCTTTTCCCTTGGGTGCGTTTGCCAACGACATAAACGGCAGAGGCAGCTGAGCTAATGCAGTTATTATTGGATACTTGTCAGACCCTTAAGAGTATTTGTAACCCTAACTTTCAAATTTCCCTGGGACCACGGGAATCACGCAGTTCAGGAACCACGACTGTGAACCTGAGGCAGAAGGTCAGTGGCCATTGATCCAGCTCATTAGTGCACAGCATGGAAAGCACAATAAAAACTTCCACCTTACACCTGATTACTTTCCTGAGGCAGATGCTGTTGCTGAGTGCATTGTCAGCACAGATTTAGCTTTCTCGGGGTTGCAAGTCTTTTCAGCAAAGTCGGGATCCACTGTCACCTCATTGGTACCAACTATCACACCATTGACAGTTTACTTCTTTCATCTCGACTTGACCTGCCATTTATTACATAACCATGGATGCCATTTATACTGTCTCACCTTGGTCCCCAGAATCGGACCACGATGAGCGCCAACATCAGCAGCATCAGGCACACCAGCAGCACCAACAACAACACCAACGTTCTCCTCACTGATGATGATGGTGCTGCACAGGACAGCGGGCATCAGCACAGGGCTACACTGCACCAGAGGTGATACCCCCAACACAGTGTATACAAGCAGAGGATGAGCTTCCTCAACACAAATGAGCCACAGGGGGGTCAGGCTATTGCGCCAGGTCATTGCAGACATTTGCAGATTGCTGGAACAGGATCTACAACCCAGAGAAGTGGGTGGCTATGCTTTACCAGTGCCTGTCAAAGTCACCAGCACCCTCAACTTCTTCGCCTCAGTCTCCTTCAGTCTGGCAATTTGGAGACAAGGGATATCCACTGAAGTCATGGCTCATGACACCCTCGAGGAGGCCAAGTACTGAAGCCCAGGAGAGATATAATGAAAGCCACATTTCTGCCATATGTGTCATAGGGCAGACAATAGGCATGCTGAAAATGCACTTCAGATACCTTGACATATCTGGAGGAGCCCTTCAGTACGCACCAGCCAGGGTCCCCTAGATATGAAGGCCAACATACTGTTTGCCTTCTTCACCGCCTGCTGTACCTGCATGCCAACTTTCAATGACTGATGTACCATGACACCCAGATCTCGTTGCACCTCCCCTTTTCCAAATCTGTCACCATTCAAATAATATTCTGTCTTCCTGTTTTTGCCACCAAAGTGGATAACCTCACATTTATCTACATTATACTGCATCTGCCATGCATTTGCCCACTCACCTAACCTGTCCAAGTCGCCCTGCAGCCTCTTAGCATCCTCCTCACAGCTCACACTGCCACCCAGCTTAGTGTCATCTGTAAACTTGGAAATATTACATTCAATTCCTTTGTCTAAATCATTAATGTATGTTGTAAATAGCTGGGGTCCCGGCACTGAACCTTGCGGTACCCCACTAGTCACTGCTTGCCATTCTGAAAAGTGAAAAGGACCCGTTTATTCCTACTCTTTGCTTCCTGTCTGCCAACCAGTTCTCTATCCATGACAATGCATTACCCCAATACCAGGTGCTTTAATTTTGCACACTAATCCCTTGTGTGGAACCTTGTCAAAAGCCTTTTGAAAGTCCAAATACACCACATCAACTGGTTCTCCCTTGTCCACTCTACTCGTTACATCCTCAAAAAATTCTAGAAGATTTGTCAAGCATGATTTGCCTTTCATAAATCCATGCTGACTTGGACCAATCCTGTCACTGTTTTCCAAATGCTCTGCTATTACATTTTTAATAATTGATTCCAACATTTTCCCCACTACCGATGTCAGGCTAACCGGTCTATAATTCCCTGTTTTCTCTCTCCCTCCTTTTTTAAAAAGTGGGGTTACATAAGCTACCATCCAATTCATAGGAACTGATCCAGAGTGTATAGAATATTGGAAAATGACCACCAATGCATCCACTATTTCTAGGGCCACTTCCTTAAGTACTCTGGGATGCAGACCATCGGGCCCTGGGGATTTATTGGCCTTCAATCCCATCAATTTCCCTAACACCATTTCCTGACTAGTAAGAATTTCCTTCAGTTCCTCCTTTTCGCTAGATCCTCGGTCCCCTAGTATTTCCGGAAAGTTATTTGTATTTTCTTTAGTGAAGACAGAACCAAAGTATTTGTTCACTTGGTCTGCCATTTCTTTGTTCCCCATTATAAATTCACCTGATTCTGACTACAAGGGACCTACATTTGTCTTCACTAATCTTTTTCTCTTCACATATCTATAGAAGCTTTTACAGTCAGTTGTTATGTTCCCTGCAAGCTTACTCTCACACTCTATTTTCCCCCTCCTAAATAAATCCTTTGTCCTCCTCTGCTGAATAATATATTTCTCCTAATCCTCAGGTTTTCTGCTTTTTCTGGCCAATTTATGTGCCTCTTCCTTGGATTTAACACTATCCCTAATTTCCCTTGTTAGCCACGGTTGAGCCACCTTCCCTGTTTTATTTTTACACCAGACAGGGATGTACAATTGTTGAAGTTCATTCATGTGATCTTTAAATGTCGGCCATTGCCTATCCAGCATCAACCGTTTAAGTATCATTCACCAGTCTATCCTAGCCAATTCACGTCACATACCATCAAAGTTACCTTTCCTTAAGTTCAGGAGCCTAGTCTCTGAATTAACTGTGTCATTCTCCATCTTAATGAAGAATTCTACCATATTATGGTCACTCTTCCCCAAGGGGCCTCGCACAACAAGATTGCTAATTAATCCTCTCTAATTACACAACAACCAGTCTAGGATGGCCAGCTCTCTAGTTGGTTCCTCGACATATTGGTCTAGAAAACCATCGCTTATGCACTCCAGGAAATTCTCCTCCACCGTATAGCTACCAGTTTGGTTAGCCCAATCTATATGTAGATTAAAGTCACCCATGATAACTGCTGTACCTTTCTTGCACGCATCCCTAATTTCCTGTTTGATGCTGTCCCCAACCTCACTACTACTGTTTGGTGGTCTGTACACAACTCCCACTAGCATTTTCTGCCCTTTGGTGTTCTGCAGCTCTACCCATACAGATTCCGCATCATCCACGCTAATGTCCTTCCTTATTATTGCGTTAATCTCCTCTTTAACCAACAACACTACCCCATCTCCTTTTCCTTTCTGTCTATATTTCCTGAATATTGAATACCTCTGGATGTTGAGTTCCTGGCCTTGGTCACCCTGGAGCCATGTCTCCGTAATCCCAATTACATCATATCCATTAACAGCTGTCTGCGCAGTCAATTCATCCATCTTATTATGAATGCTCCTCGCATTGAGACACAGAGCCTTAACGCTTGTTTTTTTAACACTCTTTATCCTTTTAGAATTTTATTGTAATGTGGTCCTTTTTGATTTTTGCTTTTGATTTCTCTGCCCTCCAATTTTCCTTATCTCCTTTCTACCTGTTCGCTTCTGCCCGCATTTTACTTCCCTCTGTCTCCCTGCATAGATTCCCATCCTCCTGACATATTAGTTTAAACCCTCCCCAACAGCACTAGCAAACACTCCCCCGAGGACATCGGTTCTGGTCCTGCCCAGGTGCAAACTGTCCAGGTTGTACTGGTCCCACCTTCCCCAGAACTGATTCCAATGTCCCAGGAATTTGAATCCCTCCCTCTTGCACCATTCCCCAAACAACTTATTCTCCCTACCTATCCTGCTATTTCTACTCTGACTAGCACATAGCACTGATGGCAATCCTGAGATTGCTACCTTTGAGGTCCTACTTTTTAATTTAATTACTAGCTCACTAAATTCAGCTTGTAGGACCTCATCCCATGTTTTACCTATATCATTGGTACCTATATGCACCACGACAACTGGCTGTTCACCCTCCCCCTCCAGAATGCCCTGCAGCCACTCCAAGACATCATTGACCCTTGCACCAGGGAGGCAACATACCATCCTGAAGTCTCGATTGTGGCCACAGAAATGCCTATTTATTCCCCTTACAATAGAATCCCCTACCACTATAGCTCTCCCACTCTTTTTCCTGCCCTCCTGTGCAGCAGAGCCACCCATGGTGCCATGAACTTGGCTGCTGCTGCCTTCCCCTGATGAGCCATCTCTCCAAACAGTTTCCAAAGTGTTATATCTGTTTTAGAGGGAGATGACTGCAGGGGACACCTGCACTACCTTCCTACTCCTGCTCTGCCTGATGGTCACCCATTCCCTATCTGTCTTTGTAACCTTTACCTGCGATGTGACCAACTCACTAAACATGCTATTCATGACATCCTCAGCATCACAGATGCTCCAGGGTGAATCCATGAACAGCTCCAGTGCCACAATGCAGTCTGACAGGAGCTGCAGCTGGATACACTTTCCGGACACATAGTGGTCAGGGACACTTGAAGGATCCTTGATTTCCCACATAGCACAGGAGGAGCATGACAAACATAAAAGTAAACAGGTCTGCAGAGAATAGCGCACTTAAAAGTGTTTTATTTGGAAATTTGGAAAGAGTGGGAACTTGGAGAAGAGGAGGAAGGAATTGTTGTTTTTTGCCTACACTACTATTAGTGCTTGTGTTACAGGTATCTATTTAAATTAGTTGCCCATAATTTAATCTAGATCCATTAAGTAAAGAAGCTAAACTGTAAACGACATTACTTAAATACAAATGTAATTAAATTTAATTAACTGGAACAGGATCATATAGGGATGGCAGTATAGGTGGTGTGCCGTAACTGCAGCATGTGGGAGTTTGTGGAGAGCATTGTGATCCTGGACAACCACGTTTGCAGCAAGTGCCTGCATCTTCAGGAACATCAGCTCAGAATTGTTGAGCTGGCATCTGAGGTGTAGACACTGCGAGGCATCAGGGAGGGGGAGAGTTACCTGAACACTTTGATCCAGGAGGCAGTCACACCCCTTAGGTTAGGGAGTGTTACAGGTCTGGTTAGTGGCCAGGGACAGGAGGGTGTGACTACAACTCAGGCAGGTAAGGGGACCTCAGGTGCAGTGTTAGAGGAACCACGGCATTTGTCTTTATCCAACAGGTATGAGGTTCTTGCTGCCTGTGTGCATGAGGGAACAGCCTGGATAGATGAATAAGCTGACCATGGCATCATGGTGCAGGGGGCCATTCAAGTGGGGGGAGTGAAAGAGAATGTAGTTGTGGTAGGGGACAGTATAATCAGAGGGATAGATAATGTTCTCTGCAACCACGACCGGGTGTTCCGAAGTTTGTGTTGCCTGCCCGGTGACAGGGTTAAAGACATCTGCTCATGGCTAGAGAAGAATTTGGAGTGGGAAGAGGAGGATCCAGTTGTCATGGTTCAACTGACATAGGTAGAATTAGGAATGAGGTTCTGCTGAGAGATTTTGAGGAGTTGGGGCCCAAATTTAAAAGCAGAACCTCAACGCTAATAATCTCTGGATTATTACCTGAGCCACGTGCCAATTGGCAAAGGGATAAGCAGATTAGAAGGTTAAATGTGTGGCTCAAAGAGTGGTGCAGGAGGCAGGGATTTTACTTCATGGGGCACTGGCACCAGTACTGGGGAAAAAGGGAGCTGTTTCTTTGGGATGGGCTCCACTTCAACCGGGCTGGAACCAGTGTCTTGGCAAATTGAATAAGTGGGCAATCGACAGGGTTTTAAACTAATGAAGGGAGGGTGGGAGGATTTAGGAAAGAGTAAATTTAAAAGCAGCAAGAGAAATGTCAAGGCTCTAAAGCAGAGCAAAGTTTG
Organism: Pristiophorus japonicus; assembly: GCF_044704955.1. NCBI lineage: Eukaryota > Metazoa > Chordata > Chondrichthyes > Pristiophoridae > Pristiophorus > Pristiophorus japonicus. The sequence continues at coordinate 278,461,560 of NC_091980.1, read as the reverse complement.
GAGTAAAAATAAGTAGAGTGGCTCAGGAAGGGACAGAGAGAGTAACAAAGGTAACAAGGCATCAGTGACTAAGGTGACATCAGGGAAAAATAGAAAAAAGTCAAAGCTAAAGGCACTATATCTGAATGAGCGAAGCATTCGCAACAAAATAGATGAATTAATAGCGCAGATCGACATTAATGGGTTTTATCTAATAGCCATTGCGGAGACGTGGTTGCAAAGTGATCAAAATTTGGGCTCTCTAAGTCACAGAAGTGGATTAAATTAAGAGCTGAGAAAGTGTGACTTTCTAGTACTTACTAAATTAATAACTTATACGAGATAAAATTATCAAACAGTACAACTAAAATATCGATTGAATAAAAGCTTTAACTGGTTAATTAATAACTAAAACAAGGTTAGAGATGGCAGGGCAGGTGGTGCATCATAAGTGCAGCATGTAGGAGTTGGTGGAGAGTATCACATCCTGAGCAACCAAATCTGTAATAAGTGTTTGCAACGTGAGGAACTTTGGCTCAATGTTGTTGAGCTGGAGTACGAGCTGCAGACATTGCAACCCTTTAGGGTGGGGTAGAGTTACCTGGACACTTTGTTCTAGGAGGCAGTAACACCCTTTAGGTTAAGTATTACTTTGGATTCCGTCAGTGGTCAGGGACAGGAGGCTGTGACTGCGAGTCAGGAAGCTATGGGAACAAAGGATATAGTGATAGAGGAGCCTCAAGCCTTGACCTTGTCCAAAAGGTACGAGGTACTTGCTACTTTTATGGATGAGGAAAAGGACGGCACGGAGGATGGACAAACTGACTATGGCACCGTGGTACAGGGGCCCATCCAAGTCAGTGGAGAATGAAGGAATGTGGTAGTGGCAGGGGACAGTATAGTCAGGGGGATAAATACTGTTCTCTGCAGCCACGAAAGAGAGTCCCGAAGGCTGTGTTGCTTGCCCGGTGCCAGGATATTAATAATAAAATTTATTTATATAGCGCCTTTAACATAGTAAAACATCCCAAGGTGGTTCACAAGAATTTTACAACACGTGAGATATTGACCATTGAGGGAAAGAGAGAAAAAGCATAAGAAGGAAATGTAAAAAGAGGCTAAAGGCTCGGGTTTGAAGTGGCATTCAAAATGCGCACGCAGATCGACACAGGCGAAAAAAACTAAAAAAAAATAAATTCAAATTACATTGTAAGTAATACAATAAGGAGTATACAATAGTAAAACCAGTATAATAGAGATTAATTATAATTAAACAAAATTAAATAATATATACCATAATTATAAATTAAGTTAAAATTAGAAAATCAGCAATTGAATCATATTAAATCAGTTATTAGCTTTATTTAAGATTCATTCCCTGTCCAGTGATTCAATTAATCTGGAAGAACCAATCACTGTCCTCCATCCATGTGATGTGATCATTTTATTACTTTTTATTTCTCATTTTGACCTCTTGACAGGACCTGTAATAGTTCCAGTATCGAGCTGCCTCCATTGTCAGGGTGACGCTGATGTTTAAATCTCCCTCCAGCTGCTCCAGGCTTGAGTTGCCTCCGTTGTTATGGAGATACTGATGTTTAAATCTCTCTCCAGCTGCTCCAGTCTTGAGCTGCCTCCGTTGTCAGGGAGATACTGATGTTTAAATCTCCCTCCAGCTGCTCCAGGCTCACACTGCCTCCTCACGGCTGGAGAAGAACTTGGAGTGGGAGGGGGAGGATCCAGTTGTCATAATTCATGTAGGCACCAATGACATAGGTAGAACTATGAATGGGATTCTGCTGAGGGAGCTTGAGAAGAACACTGGAGCAAAGTATTAACAAAAGGAAGCAAACGTACATTATTTGCACCAGAAAACACATAAGAATATTTTAGGTTTCAACTGGTATAGAAACATAGAAACATAGAAAATAGATGCAGGAGTAGGCCATTCAGCCCTTCGAGCCTGCACTACCATTCAATATGATTGTGCAACTTCAGTACCCATTTCCTGCTTTCTCTCCATACCCCTTGATCCGTTGAGCCATAAGGGCCACATCTAACTCCCTTTTGAATATATCTAGTGAATTGGCCTCAACAACTTTCTGTGGTAGTGAATTCCACAGGTTCACAATTCTCTGAATGAAGAAGTTTCTCCTCATCTCGGTCCTAAATAGCTTACCCCTTATCCTTAGACTGTGACACCTGGATCTGGACTTCCCCAACATTCTTGCTGCATCTAATCTGTCCAATCCCATCAGAATTTTATATGTTTCTATGAGATCCTCTCTCATTCTTCTAAATTCCAGTGAATATAAGCCTAGTCGATTCAGTCTTTCTTCATATGTCAGTCCTGCCATCCCAGGAATCAGTCTGGTGAACCTTCACTGCACTCACTCAATAGCAAGAAAGTCCTTCCTCAGATTTGGAGATCAAAACTGCACACAATACTAAAGGTGTGGTCTCACCAAGTCCCTCTACAACTACAGTAAGACCTTCTTCTCCTATACTCAAATCGCCTCGCTATGAAGGCCAGCATACCATTTGCTTACTTTACTGCCTGCTGTACCTGCATGCCTACCTTCAACGACAGATGTACCATGGCACCCAGGTCTCGTTGCACTTCCCCTTTTACTAATCTGTCACTGTTCAGATAATAATCTACCTTCCTGTTTTTTCCACTAAAGTGGATAACCTCACATTTATCCACATTATACTGCATCTACCATGCATTTGCTCATTCACCTAACCTTTCCAATTCCCCCTGCAGCCTCCTAACAGCTCGCACTGCCACCCAGCTTAGTGTCATCTGCAAACTTGGAGATATTACATTCAACTCGTTCATCTAAATCATTAATGTATATTGTAAATAGCTGGCGTCCCAGCACTGAACCCTGCAGCACCCCACAAGTCACTGCCTGTCATTCTGAAAAAGACCCGTCTATTCCCAGTTTTTGCTTCCTGTCTGCCAACCAGTTACATCCTCAAAAAACTCCAGAAGATTTGTTATGCATGATTTCCCTTTCATAAATCCGTGCTGACTTGGACCGATCCTGTCACTGCTGTTACATCTTTAATAATTGATACCAGCATTTTCCCCACCACCGATATCAGGCTAACTGGTCTATACTTCCCAGTTTTCTCTCTCCCTCCTTTTTTAAAAAGTGTGGTTACATTAATTTCATGGTATTGGGGGTAATGTATTGATGTGGATAGAGAACTGGTTGGCAGACAGGAAGCAGAGAATCGGCATAAACGGGCCCTTTTCAGAATGGCAGGCAGTGACCAGTGGGGTGCCGCAAGGTTCAGTGCTGGGACCCCATCTATTTATAATATACATCAATGATTTAGATGAAGGAATTGAATGTAATATCTCCAGGTTTGCAGATGACACTAAGCTGCGTGGCGGTGTGAGCTGTGAGGAGGATGGTAAGAGACTGCAGGGTGACTTGGACAGGTTAGATGAGTGGGCAAATACATGGCAGATGCAATATAATGTGGATAAATGTGAGGTTATCCACTTTGGTGGCAAAAACAGGAAGACAGAATATTATCTGAATGGTGACAGATTAGGAAAAGGGGAGGTGCAACGAGACCTGGGTGTCATGATACATCAGTCATTGAAGTTTGGCATGCAGGTACAGCAGGCGGTGAAGAAGGCAAATGGCATGTTGGCCTTCATAGCTAGAGGATTTCAATATCGGAGCAGGGAGGCCTTACTGCAGTTGTACAGGACCTTGGTGAGGCCACATCTGGAATACTGTGTTCAGTTTTCGTCCCCTAATCTGAGAAAGGATGTTCTTGCTATTGAGAGAGTACAGCGAAGGTTCACCAGATTGATTCCTGGGATGGCAGGACTGACATATGAGGAGAGACTGGATCAACTAGGCTTATATCCATTGGAGTTTAGAAGAATGAGAGGGGATCTCATAGAAACATATAACATTTTGACAGGATTCGGCAGGTTAGATGCAGGAAGAATGTTCCCGTTGCTGGGGAGTTCCAGATCCAGGGGTCACAGTCTAAGAATAAGGGGTAAGCCATTTAGGACTGAGATGAGGAGAAACTTCTTCACTCAGAGAGTGGTTAACCTGTGGAATTCTCTACCGCAGAAAATTGTTGAAGCCAGTTCGTTAGATATATTCAAAAGGGAGTTAGATATGGCCCTTACGGCCAAAGGGATCAAGGGGTATGGAGAGAAAGCAGGAAAGGGGTACTGAGGTTGAATGATCAGCCATGATCTTATTGAATGAAGGTGCAGGCTCAAAGGGCCGAATGGCCTGCTCCTGCACCTAATTTCTATGTTTCTATGTTTCTGTTTCTCCAATCCATAGGAACGGAACCAGCCCATGGAATGTTGGAAAATGACCACCAATGCATCTACTATTTCTAGGGTCACTTCCTTAATTACTCTGGAATGCAGGCTATCAGGCCCTGGGGATTTATTTTCTTGACCAATCAGTTCCCCCTTCTCGCTAGACCCTCGGTCCCCTAGTACTTTCGGGAGGTTATTCATGTCTTCGTTAGTGAAAACAGAACCAAAGTATTTGATCAATTGGTCTGCCATTTCCTTGTTCCCCATTATGAATTCACCTGATTCTGACTGCAAGGAACCTACATTAGTCTTCACTAATCTTTTTTCTTCACGTATCTATAGAAGCTTTTGCAGTCAGTTTTTATGTTCCCTGCAAGCTTACTCTCATACTCTATTTTCCCCTTCCTAATTAAACCCTTAGTCCTCCTCTGCTGAATTCTAAATTTCTCCCAGTCCTCAGGTTTGCTGCTTGTTCTGGCCAATTTACATGCCTCTTCCTTGGATTTAACTCTATCCCTAATTTCCCTTGTTAGCCTTCCTCTAAAACAAAAATTCCAACTATTATTGTAAAACACAAATTTTAAAAATACAACATTCAAATCAGTCTAATTTTGTTAGATAAAGTAAACTCCAGAGCATAAATTAATTTTCTAGAGAACATATGCAAATACTTCGTACATATACATTTCTATCTGTCATGACTGACCGTGCACCTTTCAGTTAAAGCTGATAGAATTATTATTGGAAATAAAAAGCTACAATAAAACAGTTTAACCTACTGATTGGCTGCCATCAAAAAACTGGGAACCCCGACCGTTAGGTTTGTTAAATAGAAAAGTTCTGTCTACCTCAAATTATGAAGAAAATTGAGAATAACAGAAAACATGTGGTTATATTTATTTATGAGTCTGTAATGTGGTTCGCAACAGATTTGGGCATGATCTAAAACTGTTGCTATAGACTTCTGAGGTTTTCTACAGCACATTCAAATGAATTTTTGTTGAAGTGTATTGATGATGGTGAATTCATCTACTCAGTGTTTTGCTGCCATCTACAGGTAATGACTTACTCAGGTAACCAGATATTAATGCTAATTCAGCAAGTTAGAATTTAATTGAGACAACTTGACATTGACCTGGCTTGCAGCCATTAAGTCTCATTTTCAAGTTTGATTACTTGTAGCAAAGAAGGATCACATTGCCTCCGGCCTGTCAATAGTTCCCCTTTATGCTTCTGTTTCTCATAAGTCACCCAGAGCAAATGTCTAAATGAAGGACATTGTGTTGTTGCTCCACTCACATCGGCGGAATTATACTGACCTGTGGGCACACCAGAGGTGTTATAGATTTTGGATTCAGTCATGTTGTGCTATGAATTTGACACATTTAAACCAAAGCCAGTATGAATTTGGCATCTTGCGTGTACAATGCCAGCAGCAATAGTGGGGCTGTTTGTCATCAGCATAGGGCATAGAACAAATATAGTATGATTTCAATGTATCACTCATTTTTTTTATTCGTTCATGGAATGTGGGCATCGCTGGCAAGGCCAGCATTTATTGCCCATCCCTTATTGTCCTTGAGGAGCTGGTGGTGAGCCGTCTTCTTGAACTGCTGCAGTCTGTGTGGTGAAGGTACTCCCACAGTGCTGTTAGAGAGGGAGTTCCAAGATTTTGCCCCAGTGTCTATGAAGGAACAGCGATATATTTCCAAGTCAGGATGGTGTGTGATTTGGAGGGGAATTTGGAGGTGGTGGTGTTCTCATGTGCCTACTGCCCTTGTCCTTCTAGGTGGTAGAGGTTGTGGGTTTGGGAGGTGCTGTCAAAGAAATGCTGGCAAGTTAGTAACTAGTTTCACCCTGTTGAAAGAATAACTACTTTACAAGTAACAGCTCTTCACTTCAGATTCAGTTACTGTGGCTTTTCGTTGCAGTAAATAATACTCGATGCAATTGATCTGGGTGGTTTGTAAACAGTAGCACAGTATGACAGAGGTCATGCACAGCGTGCCTGTTACCTGTGTTTCAGTTTTAATGGGTAAGTGACAAAAATGATAAAATTGGACAACTTCAAGAAAAACTCGAGATTAGGTTTTTTTGCCCCTCAGATTCCAGTATAAGTAAATGTTTAATGATGTGATAAGTCTTAATTACTGCAAAACTACCTCTTTGGCACTGAAAATTTACTTTTAAAAGTGTTGATTCTCATTCCTTCAGATTTTAATTACCATTGGAGATTTGAAAAAATTAAAAATTGTATTTTTTTTCTTTTTCTTCATGACTGACTGCTCTCTCTCTCTCTCTCTCTCTCAAACCCATCTTTCTATCCCTCTCTTTATTTTTCTTTCTTACATGATGTGTCATTGAATTAAATATTCTAACTTATACTTGCTGGTTTAGACTCTGCGTGCCTCAGTAAAGATTTTTCAGTCTGATTGATTAAGGAGCTTTGCTTGCCCTGTTTACACAGTTCTCAGATTCATGTAGAGGGTGCCTTGCCATTTTTTTCTCTTTAATTACCGCTAATTCCAATGCAAAAGCCCATGGAAAGTCTGTGGGCAAGTGTCAGTGTATTGTACGGCTGGAGCCATTCGTTAGCCGTTGACCGCAAAATCCAAGCTGTTGATTATTGTACACTGTGTGGTGCATTCCAGTTACATTGAACATCTCCTGTATTATTGTGCACGCATGTTGTCCACAGAGTGAACAATGTTATCCTGATATACTGGAGAGTTCGCTCAACTCCTTCAGATCCTGAGAGGAATTACAAATGTGTTTTTTTCTTCGAAGTTGTAGTTGTGCACACTTGTTTCCTTCAAGATATTAAATATTTTGCAAAGAGTGTGCAAATTGTACCTGTTCTGTTGTAATAAGTAAGCTTCATGGGTTAAATGGGCTATTCTTGCTCCACACATTTAAGTTCACATTCCATGAACAATTTTCTACTTTATCGCTGTTATTGGGTGATCTTTTCAGCTTGTCATGGAAAGCTTTATAATGATAACCAGAATGAAGAGTTATTTGCCAGAACACGCTATTGATCATGCTAAATAGGCAAGATTGTTCTCGACACAAATTGATCTCAGATCTCCACATTTCCATGCTGAACTTCACCCAAGTGCCATTTTTTCATGCAAGAGCCGAAACAGTGATAGAGGGCATTACAACCCAAAATGACTCCTCAATCAACATTCTGATATCCACATTTTCCAGCAGAGATCATTGAATAATGATCAGGAACAAGACCTTGCCTATTTTTCACTATTTTGGCCCAAAGGGTGCTTTGGCCAGGGATTGAATCTGGACCATTTCAATTTCCATAGCTCAGTACCAGACTAGGCAAGCATTTACCCATTTATCCATCACAGGCATCGAGCTTATGGCTCATTTCAAATATATAAAGGTGAAAGTTGAAAAGGAAAAGGATTATTGCATCTATAATGAAAAAGAATTTAAATGGAATCGATCTCAGTATATCATTTACCTTGAGTACTACTCTTGTTTGTACGGGCATTCTTATTTTGTGAGAATAAGCATCAGAAAACAAGAAGCAGGTCAAAATTACTTGGGCCATTCGGCCAATCTTTCCAAAGATCACATATAATGCCCCCTGTAATGGACTCTTTGGAATTCATTTAACTTTTAATGAGGAAAATTATGTAAACATTTCACTCTATCTCCAAAGGCAATTGAAGATTTACCTCCCAGTGATTCTAGGTTAGGTTAAAATCTCCCTTGTTTTCTACTTGCACTGACGCTTTCATTTCCATTGGGGAATGGAGCAGAATATGTTCCATGAAATATTGGATCACCCGTTTCTACACTTACTCTGAAAACTTTTAACACTGTCCCTAACCAGGTTTTCGTCCAGCTTTATTTCAGGTAATTAGGTATATCAATCATTTTGCTCTGAGTTGCTCTGACACAGCAAGAAAAGAAAAAGTTGGTATGTTGCTCAGTTTTTCTCAATCAGTGACAGAAGAAATTTTTGGTAATAATTTGTGAAAATCAAAAAAGTAATACCTCCAAATACTGCAGGGGTGTTTTCCCTGGTCTCCTGGGCAATATATATCTCTCAACCAACATCGCTGAAAACAGATCCTTTGGTCATTATCACATTGCTGTTTGTGGGAACTTTAGTTGCTGTGCACTAAATTGGCTGCTGTGTTTCCTACATTACAACAGTGACTACACTTCAATAGTATTTAATTAGTAGTAAAGCACTTTGGGCTGTCCCAAAGTCATGAAAGGTGCTATATGAATGCAAGTCTTTCTTTCTTGCTGCCCTGGTTCAGATTAAGTAACACAGCACAGAGTAAGGAACAAAAATGTTACTGTCCTGACTTGTATGGCTGAGTATTATGCCTAGCATTGGCTTCACCCACTGAGCTATTTTGATTTTGATCGTCCTTGGACTCTTACACTGTTCCAATGAAGCTCAATGCAAGCTCGAGGAACAGCATCTCATCTTTCGTTTAAGCACTTCACAGCCTTCTGGACTCAGCATCGAGTTCAATAATTTCAGACCTTAACCTTTGCCTATATTTTGCTCTTATGTTTATTTTCTCTTTCTGTGTTTCCCATGGCAGCTGATAATTATCCTGCCAATCCCACCCTTTCTAAACAAATATTTTTCTAACTTCCACCATTACCATCTCAAGTCGGACCATCATCCCTTTTGTCTCTCAAATCTCTCCTGTCTTCCACCCTATCACAGACCTTCCCTTTTGTTCTTTCCTCCCCACCCCTTTTCAGTGCTCCTTAAGAATCTGTTCTTTCGAACATTCATTAGTTCTGATGAGGGGTCATCGACCCGAAATGTTAACTTTGTTTCTCTCCACAGATGCTGCCTGACCCGCTGAGATTGCCAGCATTTTCTGTTATTATTTCCAGCATCCACAGTATTTTGCTTTTGAATTCGATTTTGATCTTTGCAGCTTTGTGGTGAAGGTATGGATCAGAGACCATGAAGGTGGGAAGCATGAATAAATTCATGGGAGTTTTTGGCAAAAGTTTTTGGCAAAAGAAGCAGTTTAGAGATATAAGAGCTTGACAGTTAAAATTGTGATTGTACGTATTAATTCTTAAATTCCTCTCCGCTATTGTAATGAAGATGTATATGAGTTAACACCTCTACCCTAAAGTATGGTATTTTTAAATGGATTGCCCAGAATGGGTACAATGGTCATTTGCAGTCTTGTACACTCCCCTGGCAAGCCACCAACAACAACTTGCATTTATGTAGCACCTTTAAGGTGGTAAAACTTCATAATCATAAGTGCTAATTGGCTGATGCTATGAATATCAATTATTAATGCTATAATTATTTAGTTAAGCTGCTTTTTGCCTTTCAACAACCCAGTTGGGGACTCCAAACATATTCATTGGTTTTCGCTGCGGCTCAGTTGATAGTGCTTACATATCTGATTCAGAAGATCATAGGTTCAAGTTCCACCCCAGAAGCTTGAGCACAAAATCTTGGTTGATGCTACAGTGCAGTACCAAGAGAAATACACTTTATAATGGAATTCTTGCTTTCCCTTGACTACACTTGATCACTGCACAGACTCAATCTTTTATGAGGTAATCATGAAACAAGCTTGCTTGATGTGAGGAGACACCATTTTCTATCCATTTCAGTAGACAGAGAAGCACTTTCAAAATGATAGTTGTGAATTAATTTGGTGATAATTCTGGATTATGCAGACTGCAGGGATTACAACAGAAGCACAATAAACTATCATCAACTGTACTCCTAATACAATCACTCCAATCCCTGTTAAAATCAATGACATACAAAATATTGCAGGCTCCATAGGCTAGATTTGTAGTACCTGTACTGACATCAGCACAGGTACATGCATTCCTAAAGTGTCCTCGAGAACAAAGTAATATGCTAATACTATCAGATCAACATTATTAAAATATCTTTATAACTGTCATTTATTCTTTGAGCTGAAAGATGACAAATATTAATAAAAGGAGCAATTCACAGAAAAATAAAACTGAGATGCAATTATAATTAGCTGCAGCTTCCTAACTACAATTTAATTGGAATCTCCTTGAACAAGTCTATACTCTGAACAGAAATCTATAAGATGAATAATTATCTTCTCCCACATATATTTCTACTGAGAAATACAGCATAATATATTATTTCTATACGTTAATAATATGTCTCTATTGCTATTTCATGAAATATTAGACAGTGTACTCAGATAAGCCAAAAGCTTCAAAGGGTTAGGAAATGGTATAGGCCTGTTTTCAGACCTGAGATCATGGATACGTTTGATACGTATTTCAAAAGCCGGAGGTCTGAGGCACGTCCCGAATTGGGTCTTCAGCCTCCTATGAATAATTCCAGCAAGTAGCGGATGCCAATCGAGCATCCAGAGCTAACTCGCCGAGGTGCTCCAGGTCACTTTGGGCTGGTTCTAACGTTGGAAATGGCCTTCAGGTAGGTCCTGGGATGGGGAGGGCGAATGGGAGGAGGTGAGTACAGGCTGGCGGTGAGCCAGGCGCTGTGGAGCTGGGAGAGGCACACATGGTCCTCTGACTCTACATCATGGGTAACTTTAAAAACAAAAAGCTTTGTTGGCAGCAGTGGCGTAACTAGAGGACGTGGGCCCCAACGCAAACATAGATTTTTTAAAATCACAGCACGACAGGGAAAAGTGCAGCCAGCCAGGGAAGACACCATGTAGCCACCCCTCGAGTGAGGGGGTCCAGGGGGGCCGAAGAGGGAGTTCGGGGTCTGGGGGAGCCGGTGTGAGGGGGAGCCGGGACCGGTGTGCGGGAGGGTTTACGGGGCGGGGGGGGGGGGGGTTACCGTGGGGTCCGGGAGCGGAGCTGAGCCGGGTGCGGACGGCGGGACGATGGCGTTCCAGGCTCAGGCTCTGAACAATTTCCAGAGCGAGAATGTGGGCGAGATTTCGGTGCGGGAGGACGAGGTGCTGACCGTGTACAGTGAGCACAACATCGAGGGCTGGCTGGAGGGGGGCCAACATCCGCGTCCAGAGGGGCCTCTTCCCGGCCTCGTACATGCCGATCCTGCGGGCCGGGAGCGGGGGCGTGCCGTCGAGGCCGCCGCCTCCCGTTATGCCAATGTGCCGACCGGTGGCTACAACAGCCCGGCACCGCCTTAGCCTCAGCCTCCCAGGGGCTTCCCCATGTTGGCCTGCCCCGCCGCCAGCAGCTTCTGTCTCCCGCCTCTCGCCCAAAGGGGCGGTGGCGGCCTCGGGGGCTGGTCCTGGCAGGGCTGCAGCACCAGGCGTCGGGCAGCGGCGACGACAACGACTGGGACAATGACTTGGCAGCCTCCAGCAGTGTTTAGGTATTGGTGTTTACTGTATTAGTGTTTGTGGACCACTGGTTAAGGCACAGAAGAACCCAAACATAGAAACCTAGGCCCCAAGTTTCCACATGATTTGCTCCTGATTTTTAGGAGCAACTGGTGTAGAACGGAATATCTTAGAAATCGGAATTCTCCACATTTAGTTTGCTCCAGTTCTAGTCAGTTAGAACAGTTTCACTTTGGAACAGAATTTTTTTTTCAAAAGGGGGCGTGTCCGGCCACTTACTCCTGATGTCAAAGTTTCGTGAGTGAAAACTTACTCCAAACTAAATTAGAATGGAGTAAGTGAAGATTTTTGTACGCTCGAAAAAACCTTGTCTACACTTTAGAAAATCAGGCGTAGGTTACAAATTAGGCACAGGGAACGAAGTGGGGGGGGAGGGGGGGAAGGGAAGTCATTAAATTCTACAATCAATCCTTAATTATACTTATACAAATATTATACAAATAAATCCAACCTGAATAAAAATTTATAAGCAAAGAAAAGATTAAATAAACCATGTTCCTACCTGTGTGAAAGTGCTTCAGGCAGGCCTTTCATGTTGGAGACAGGCAGGGGTGTGGCGTCAGTGTCTCGACGGCAGCGGCAGCAAGCTTCGAGCTGAGCTGCAGTTCTTGAGGCAGGCCTTCATTCTCTTCGTGGCTGGCCGCGAAGAAGCAGCACCGGACGGACCCGAGGCCATTCGGCCACGAGATATCAGCGGCGTCAGTGGCTGGCCGGCAGCCGAAGAATCAGCGGACCGATGTGAGGCCATTCGGCCACGAGATAGCAGCGGCGTCAGTGGCTGGCCGGCAGCCGAAGAATCAGCAGACCGATGTGAGGCCATTCGGCCATGAGATAGCAGCGGCGTCAGTGGCTGGCCGGCAGCCGAAGAATCAACGCAGGACACACGCAGCTCATTAAGGTTCTTGAGGCCATTCGGCCACGCTTTAGGGGCGGCGTCAGCGGCTGGCCGGCAGCCAAAGAATCAGCAGCGGACGGACGTGAGGCCATTCGGCCATAGGATATCAGCGGCGTCAGTGGCTGGCCGGCAGCCGAAGATACAGCAGCAGCCTTCGAGCTGTGAGGGGGACTGAGGCCATTTGGACAGGGAGAGGCAGCCACATCGACAGTTTTATATTTAAATTTGCAGAATGGGTGCTGCATTGGCACCACGTATTATTGCAAAGTTGAATTGGCACTCTTATTTCTCCAAACACCCAGTCCTTACTTTGCATGCACCAATGCAGCACCGGTTCTGCAAGTTTAGCAGTGAAAAGCTGAACTCACTGATTTCAGCAGGTGATTTATTCAGCAGTGCTGCTAAAAGCACTCCCTCACACAGAGAAATATCAAAAAAAATTAAATTACAAGCCTTTGCAGGGGTCCAAGAAACAAATCTTCACTTTTTCTGCAGTATTTTTAAAAATGGCCGAGTGCCAATGTTTGTGTGAGACAGCGCGTGCACGCACGCTCCAACGCGCACGCGCAGGGTTGCCGGCACCACGAAGGCTAATTTAAATTGTACCCGCCCCCTGCTACTTAAAAAATCGGTGCGAGTGTTAGGCTCCGCCCCCTGCTGCGATGAGCGCGCCGCGCCAAGCAGACATCGAGCTCCAAGGAGCTCGAGAATATCAGACTTTTTTTTAGGCGCAGTTTTCGGCGCGAAAAACAGGCGCCCAGCTCAGAGGTGCGCCGTTTTCGCCGCGGCACGAAACTTGGGGCCATAGAAACATAGAAAATAGGTTCAGGAGTAGGCCATTCAGCCCTTCGAGCCTGCACCGCCATTCAATAAGATCATGGCTGATCATTCCCTCAGTACCCCTTTCCTGCTTTCTCTCCATACACCTTTGATCCCTTTAGCCGTAAGGGCCATATCTAACTCCATCTTGAATATATCCAATGAACTGGCATCAACAACTCTCTGCAACAGAGAATTTCACAGGTTACCAACTCTTTGAGTGAAGAAGTTTCTCATATCAGTCCTAAATGGCCTACCCCTTATCCTAAGACTGTGTACCCTGGTTCTGGACTTCCCCAACATGGGGAACAATCTACCCACATCTAACCTGTCCTGTCCCGTCAGAATCTTCTATATTTCTATGAGCTCCCCTCTCATCCTTCTAAACTCCAATGTATAAAGGCCCAGTTGATCCAGTCAGTCTCTCCTCATATGTCAGTCCAGCCATCCCGGGAATCAGCCTGGTGGATCTTCGCTGCACTCCCTCAATAGCAAGTATATCCTTCCTCAGATTAGGAGACCAAAACTGAACACAATATTCCACGTGAGGCCTCACCAAGGCCCTGTACAACTGCAGTAAGACCTCCCTGCTCCTATACTCAAATCCCCGAGCTATGAAGGCCAACATACCATTTGCCTTCTTTACCGCCTACTGTACCTGCATGCCAACTTTCAATGACTGATGAACCATGACACCCAGGTCTCGTTGCACCTCCCCTTTTCCTAATCTGCCACCATTCAGATAATATTCTGTCTTCGCGTTTTTGTCCCCAAAGTGGATAACCTCACATTTATCCACATTATACTGCATCTGCCATGCATTTACCCACTCACCTAACCTGTCCAAGTCACCCTGTAGCCTCTTAGCATTCCCCTCGCAGCTCACACTGCCACCCAGTTTAGTATCATCTGAAAACTTGGAGATATTACACTCAATTCATTCATCTAAATCATTGATGTATATTGTAAAGAGCTGGGGTCCCAGCACTGAGCCCTGCGGCACTGCCTGCCATTCTGAAAAGGACCCATTTATCCCGACTCTCTGCTTCCTGTCTGTCAACCAGTTCTCTATCCACATCAGTATATTACCCCCAATACCATGTGCTTTTATTTTGCACACCAATCTCTTGTATGGGACCTTGTCAAAAACCTTTTGAAAGTCCAAATACACCACATCCACTGGTTCTCCCCTGTCCACTCTACTAGTTACATCCTCAAAAAATTCCAGAAGATTTGTCAAGCATGATTTCCCCCTTAAAAAGCAGAGCATGCTCGATGCTGACGAATTTCAGAACAGGGTCATGAAAGAGGCAATAGAACCCCTCATTAGCATATGCAAGGCACAAATGCCAGTTCAAAGTGACCACCAGGGAGGCCTGTGGCATCGGACAAATTTATGGCCCTATTCTGGTGCTGGACACATCCATGCAAAATTGGTGGTTTTTGCCTTGTTTTGCAACCATAGTACAGGGACAAAAGTGCCTGAATTTTGCCCCCATTCCCCCTCCCAAATACCTAAGGAGAATTTATCAAAGATGAATGATTGAAACTGATAAATACCATAATAGAATTAATTCTGCCAGTCCAGGAGATTTGCATTTGAATCACAAAACGTCACTATCTTTGAAGTTGATGGTTTCAGTTCTGAGAGCACTGAAGTGCTCTCTGCTGGGAATTGAATTATCCCTCAATGGAATAAAAAGCTCTGTACATAATCTAAAGTTATATGTAAAGGAAAAGAGTGGCTAAAGTAAATGTTGGTATCCTAGAGGATGAGACTGGAGAATTCATAACGGGGAACAGGGAAATGGCAGAGATTTTGAACAAATATTTTGTATCGGTCTTCACGGTAGAAGACACTAAAAACACCCCAATAGTGGATAATCAAGGGGCTATAGGGAGGGAGGAACTTAATACAATCACTATTACTAAAGAAGTAGTACTCGGGAAAATAATGGGACTAAAGGCGGACAAGTCCCCTGGACCTGATGGCTTGCATCCTAGGGTCCTAAAAGAAGTGGCTGCAGAAATAGTAGATGCATTGGTTGTAATCTACCAAAATTCACTGGATTCTGGGGAGGTCGCAGTGGATTAGAAAATCGCGAATGTAACGCCCCTATTTAAAAAAGGAGGCAGACCGAAAGCAGGAAACTATAGATCGGTTAGCCTAACATCTGTCATTGGGAAAATGCTGGAGTCCATTATTAAGGAAGCAGTGCAAGACACTTGAAAAGTATAATTCAATCAAGCAGAGTCAGCATGGTTTTAGGAAAGGGAAGTCGTGTTTGACAAATTTGCTGGAGTTCTTTGAGGATGTAACAAGCAGGGTGGATAAGGGGGAACCAGTGGATGTGGTGTATTTGGATTTCCAGAAGGCATTCGATAAGGTGCCACATAAAAGGTTACTGCACAAGATAAAAGTTCACGGGTAATACACTAGCATAGATAGAGGATTGGCTAACTAACAGAAAACAGAGAGTCAGGATAAACAGGTCATATTCCGGTTGCCAAACAGTAACTAGTGGGGTGCCGCAGGGATCGATGCTGGGGCCTCAACTATTTACAATCTATATTAATGACTTGGATGAAGGGACCGAGTGTAAAGTTTGCTGATGATATAAAAATGGGTGGGAAAGCAAATTGTGAGGAGGACGCAAAAAATCTGCAAAGGAATATAGACAGGCTAATTGGGTGGCAAAAATTTGGCAGATGGAGTCCAATGTGGGAAAGTGTGAGGTTATCCACTTTGGCAGAAAAAATAGAAAAGCAAATTATAATTTAAATGGAGAAAAATTGCAAAGTGCTGCAGTAAGGAGGGACCTGGGGGTCCTTGTGCATGAAACACAAAAAGTTAGTATGCAGGATCAGCAAGTAATCAGGAAGGCAAATGGAATGTTGGCCTTTATTGCAAGGGGGATAGAGTATAAAAGCAGAGAAGTCCTGCTACAACTGTACAGTGAGGCCACACCTCGAGTACGGCATACCGTTTTGGTCTCCGTATTGAAGGATATACTTGCATTGGAAGCTGTTCAGAGAAGATTCACTAGGTTGATTCCGGAGATGAGGGGATTGACTTATGAGGATAGGTTGAGTAGGTTGGGCCTGTACACATTGGAGTTCAGAAGAATGAGAGGTGATCTTATCGCAATATACAAGATAATGAGGGGGCTCGACAAAGTAGATGCAGAGAGGGTATTTCCACTCATGGGGGTAACTAAAGCTAGTGGGCATACTCTCAGAATAAGGGGCCGCCCATTTAAAACTGATATGAGGAGAAATTTCTTCTCTCAGAGGGTTGTAAATCTATGGAATTCTCTGCCCCAGAGACCTGTGGAGGCTGGGTCATTGAATATATTTAAGCCGGAGATAGACAGATTTTGGAGTGATAAAGGAATAAAGGGTTATGGGGAGCAGGCAGCGAAGTGGAGCTGAGTCCATGATCAGATCAACCATGATCTTATTAAATGGTGGAGCAGGCTCAACAGGTCAAATGGCCTACTCCTGCTCCTATTTCTTATGCTGTTATGTTTATGTACCATTGATTATGTACTATATGAATCTTGTACTATTAGCCTTGGAATTCTCCCATGGTATGCTTCAAACTTCAAATGTGATAATTTGATAGTTTATTGGAAAGATATAAATCGTTATGTTCTCTCCACAAAAAAAGTTTTATTTTTATCATTATGGTTTCAGTCCAAAAATTGGCTGAGATTTTAATCTGCTAACTGTACATGTGATAAGTTAGCTTTCCTTATTTAGCATAACAACACAAGAACATTGGAGCACCTCCATTCAGTCTGCAAGTGTGACACTGAGCATCCAGTCGCCTGTCACTTTAATTCTTCACTCCATTCCCACTTGGAGCTTTCTGTTCTCGGTCTCCTACACTGTTCCAACGAAGCTCAACGCAAGCTTGAGGAACAGCACTTTTCATTTAGGCACTTTACCCAGCCTTCTGGACTCAACATCGAGTTCAAACATTTCAGAGAGTAACCGCTGCCAATCGTGGCTTCCATTCCTCACCCCTCTCAGAGCCGGCTTCTTTCTTTCTCTTTTTCTCCATGACTCTACTGGCAGTTGATCATTATCCCACCATTCACACCCTACCTTGACTAATGTTTTTCTAACGCCAATTTGAATTTGGGCCATCATCCCTTTTGTCTTTCTAATCTCTCCTGTCTTCCAACCAATCACAGAGCTTCTCTTTTGTTCTTTCTTCCCCTCCCGCTTTCAGTGCTTGTTAAAAATCTGTTCTTTTTGAACACTCCAGTTCTGACGAAGGGTCATCGAACCGAAACATTAACTCTGCTTCCTCTCCACAGAAGTTGCCTGACCTGCTGAGATTTCCAGCATTTTCTGTTTTTATTCCAGATTTCAGCATCCACAATATTTTGCTTTTGTACAAGAACATAAGAAATAGCAGCAGGAGTAGGCCATTCGGTCATTCGAGCCTGCTCCAGCATTCATTAAGTTCATGGCAGATCTTCTTCCTCAACTCCATTTGCCTGCACTATCCCCGTATCCCTTTCCCTAATATCCAAAAATCTATCTCTCTCAGTCTTGAATATAACCAATGATTGATTATCCACAACCCTCTGGGGTAGAGAATTCCAAAGGTTCACAACCTTTTGTGTGAAGACATTTCTCCTCAACTCAGTCCGAAATGGCCGACCCCTTATTCTGAGACTGTGACCCCCTAGTTCTAGACGCCCCAGCCATGGGAAACATCCTCCCATCTATCCTCTCAAGCCCTGTAAGAATTCTTCTAAAGTCTAGGGAATATAGGCGTAGTCTCAATCTCTCCTCATAGGACAATCCCCTCATTCCAGGGATCAGTCTAGTACACCTATGATGCATTCTTTCCAAGGCAAGCATATCCTGTCTTAGGAAAGGGAAACAGAACTGTACACAGTACTCCAGGTGTGGCCTCACCAAGGCCCTATATAATTGCAATAAGACTTTCTGGGCTAGAAATTGCATAGTGCCCCGTTTGAGGCAATAACTTTTCAGCGAGCGCAAAAGTATCGCCAGGCGAAAAATGTTTGCAGCTGATGAGAACTTCTGCTTTAGCACTCCAAGAGGAATATGAAGCAGTAAATCAAGTGCTACCACTTCCCTTAGTGCGCTAAAGGGAGTGAGAGGGGTACTTTCGGCAGAACGCTGAGCAATGTTCAGTGCAGCACTGCCGTCTGTACAGGCTCCTTCCCTCGCTTAAAGGGAAGTGCCGATGCTGGGGTGAATGAGCTTTCATGCTGTCTGTGTTGGGCCATGGGACGCTAAGTGCGAGGCAAGGCTGAGCAATCACAGGGGCAAAGGAAATCAGGAGGCACCAGAATTGGGAGAGAAATAAACTTTACCCTACCTGACCACCACTGTCTTTAATTTGCACTCCCCAAGCAGCCAGCCGAGGTGACAACACCTCCACCAGCTGCAGTTGACACTCGGCGATGCTGCAGAGGGCGGGAACGAATATTGCATCCGGGGCATTAACGAGGCACTGCGCACCGGATGACATCCCGATCTCCAGGGCGCAAGAGAGCGAGGTGGTAAGTGTTAGCGCCAGCACAAAACCACCAGGGAAGTTCGCGGGCAACGGTGATTTCATCACGCCCGGTCGGTATCCCCTTAGCATCACGTTACCGGCTCCCACAGGCGCTAACCGGAGGTGTAAACCCAGCCAACTTTTTCCCCTTTAATTCTTGTACTCCAATCCTTTTGTAATAAATGCTAACATATAATTTGTTTTCCTAATTGTTTGCTGTACCTGCATGTTAACTTTTTATGATTTGTGTACAAGGAGACCCAGGTCCCTCTGAACACCACCATTTCCCAATCTCTCACCATTTAAAAATTACTCTGTTTTTCTATTTTTCCTATCAAAGTGAATAATTTTACATTTCTCCACATTATATTCTATGCCATGTTCTTGCCCACTCACTTAATCTCTTTGAAGCCTTTTTGCATCTTCCTCACAAATTACTTTCCCACCTAGCTTTGTATCATCAGCAAACTTTGATACATTACACTCGGTCCGCTCATCTAAATCATTGATATAGTTTGTAAAAAGCTGAGGCCCAAGGCATTGATCCTTGCAGCACTCCACTAGTTACAGCCTGCCAACCCAAAAATCGCCCATTTATTTGTTTACCTCTGTAGCCACCTCTCTTAAAACCCTAGGATGTAGGCCATCAAATTAAAGGGATTTATTGAATTCTACTCATTAATTTATCCAGTAATATTTATTTACTAACACTACTTTCTTCAATTTCGTCATTCCCACTACACCCTTGGTTCCCCACTATTTCCAAAATATTTTTTGTGTCCTCTTCCCTGAAGAATTTTACTTGACTGGGCTTCAATTCCACTTCCCTGCCCGCTCCCCATAACCCTTGACTCGCTTATCGTTCACAAATCTGTCTATCTCCACCTTAAATATATTCAATGACCCAGCCTCTACAGCTCTCTGGGGTAGGGAATTTCAAAGATTCACGACCCTCTAAGAGAAGAAATTCCTCCTCATCTCTGTTTTAAATAGGCAACCCCTTATTCGGAAACTATGCCCCCTAGTTCTAGATTCCCCCTCAAGGGGAAACATCCTCTCTGCATCTACCCTGTCAAGCCCCCCTCAGAATCTTATACATTTCAATAAGATCATATCTCATTCTTCTAAACTCCAATGAGTATTGACCCAACCTGCTCAACCTTTCTTCATAAGATAACCCCTTCAACTCAACCTTGGCAAACTGTAACCATGGGGTGCCATAGGGATCAGTGCTGGGGCCTCAACTATTTACAATCTATATTAATGACTTGGATGAAGGGACTGAGTGTAATGTAGCCAAATTTGCTGATGATACAAAGATAGGTGGGAAAGCAAGTTGTGAGGAGGATGCAAAGAATCTGCAAAGGGATATAGATAAGCTAAGTGAATGGGCAAACATGATTTCCCTTTCATAAAACCATGCTGACTATGCTTGACTATATTATGATTTTCTCAATGTCCTGCCACTACTTCCTTAACAATGGATTCCAGCATTTCCCAATGACAGAGGTTAGGCTAACTGGTCTACAGCTTCCTGTTTTCTGTCTCCCTCCTTTCTTAAATAGGATTGCTACATTTGCTGTTTTCCAATCTGCTGGGACCTCTCCAGAATCCAGGGAATTTTGGTAGATTACAACCAATGCATCCATTATCTCTGCAGCCACTTCTTTTACAACCCTAGGATGCAAGCCATCAGGTCCAGGGGACTTGTCCACCATTAGTCCCATTAGTTTTCCTAGTACTTTTTCTCTAGTGATAGTGATTGTTTTAAGACCCCCTCCTCCCAATATCCCCTTGATTATCCACGAGTGGGAGGCTTTTAGTGTCCTCTACTGTGAAGACCTGTACAAAATATTTGTTCAAAGATTCTGCCATTTCCCTGATTCCCATTATTAATTCTCCAGTCTCATCCTCTAAGGGACCAATGTTTACTTTAGCTATTCTCTTCCTTTTTATATACCTGTAGAAGCTCTTACTGTCTGTTTTTATATTTCTTGCTAGTTTACTCTCATAATCCATCTTCTCTCTCTTTATTTTTTTATTAGTCCTTTGCTGGTTTCTAAAAATTTCCCAATCCTATGGTTTTCCACTAATCTTCGCAACATTGTATGCCTTTGTTTTCAATTTGATACCATCCTTTACTTCCATCGTTAGCAGCGGATGGTTCATCCTTCCTGTAGAGTCTTTCTTTCTCACTCGGAGCGGGTGGAGGACATTCTAAAAAGGGAGGGAGAACAGCCAGTTGTCGTGGTGCACGTTGGTACCAATGACATAGGTAAAAAAAGGGATGAGTTCCTACGAAATGAATTTAAGGAGCTAGGAGCTAAATTAAAAAGTAGGACCTCAAAAGTAGTAATCTCGGGATTGCTACCAGTGCCACGTGCTAGTCAGAGTAGGAATCGCAGGATAGCTCAGATGAATACGTGGCTTGAGCAATGGTGCAGCAGGGAGGGATTCAAATTCCTGGGGCATTGGAACCGGTTCTGGGGGAGGTGGGACCAGTACAATCCGGACGGTCTGCACCTGGGCAGAATCGGAACCAATGTCCTCGGGGGAGTGTTTGCTAGTGCTGTTGGGGAGGAGTTAAACTAATATGGCAGGGGGATGGGAACCAATGCAGGGAGATAGAGGGAAACAAAAAGGAGGCAAAAACAAAAGACAGAAAGGAGATGAGGAAAAGTGGAGGGCAGAGAAACCCAAGGCAAAGAACAAAAAGGGCCATTGTACAGCAAAATTCTAAAAGGACAGAGGGTGTTAAAAAAACAAGCCTGAAGGCTTTGTGTCTTAATGCAAGGAGTATCCGCAATAAGGTGGATGAATTAACTGTGCAAATAGATGTTAACAAATATGATGTGATTGGGATTACGGAGACGTGGCTCCAGGATGAGCAGGGCTGGGAACTCAACATCCAGGGGTATTCAACATTCAGGAAGGATAGAATAAAAGGAAAAGGAGGTGGGGTAGCATTGCTGGTTAAGGAGGAGATTAAGGCAATAGTTAGGAAGGACATTAGCTTGGATGATGTGGAATCTATATGGGTAGAGCTGCAGAACACCAAAGGGCAAAAAACGTTAGTGGGAGTTGTGTACAGACCTCCAAACAGTAGTTGTGATGTTGGGGAGGGCATCAAACAGGAAATTAGGGGTGCGTGCAATAAAGGTGCAGCAGTTATAATGGGTGACTTTAATATGCACATAGATTGGGCTAACCAAACTGGAAGCAATACGGTGGAGGAGGATTTTCTGGAGTGCATAAGGGATGGTTTTTTAGACCAATATGTCGAGGAACCAACTTGGGGGGAGGCCATCTTAGACTGGGTGTTATGTAATGAGAAAGGATTAATTAGCAATCTCGTTGTGCGAGGCCCCTTGGGGAAGAGTGACCATAATATGGTGGAATTCTGCATTAGGATGGAGAATGAAACAGTTAACTCAGAGACCATGGTCCAGAACTTAAAGAAGGCTAACTTTGAAGGTATGAGGCGTGAATTGGCTGAGATGGATTGGCGAATGATACTTAAGGGGTTGACTGTGGATGGGCAATGGCAGACATTTAGAGACCGCATGGATGAACTACAACAATTGTACATTCCTGTCTGGCATAGAAATAAAAAAGGGAAGGTGGCTCAACCGTGGCTATCAAGGGAAATCAGGGATAGTATTAAAGCCAAGGAAGTGGCATACAAATTGGCCAGAAATAGCAGCGAACCTGGGGACTGGGAGAAATTTAGAACTCAGCAGAGGAGGACAAAGGGTTTGATTAGGGCAGGGAAAATGGAGTATGAGAAGAAGCTTGCAGGGAACATTAAGACGGATTGCAAAAGTTTCTATAGATATGTAAAGAGAAAAAGGTTAGTAAAGACAAATGTAGGTCCCCTGCAGTCAGAATCAGGGGAAGTCATAACGGGGAACAAAGAAATGGCGGACCAATTGAACAAGTACTTTGTTCGGTATTCACGAAGGAGGACACGAACAACCTTCCGGTTATAAAAGGGGTCGGGGGGTCTAGTAAGGAGGAGGAACTGAGGGAAATCCTTATTAGCCGGGAAATTGTGTTGGGGAAATTGATGGGATTGAAGGCCGATAAATCCCCAGGGCCTGATGGACTGCATCCCAGAGTACTTAAGGAGGTGGCCTTGGAAATAGTGGATGCGTTGACAGTCATTTTCCAACATTCCATTGACTCTGGATCAGTTCCTATGGAGTGGAGGGTAGCCAATGTAACCCCACTTTTTAAAAAAGGAGGGAGAGAGAAAACAGGGAATTATAGACCGGTCAGCCTGACATCGGTAGTGGGTAAAATGATGGAATCAATTATTAAGGATGTCATAGCAGTGCATTTGGAAAGAGGTGACATGATAGGTCCAAGTCAGCATGGATTTGTGAAAGGGAAATCATGCTTGACAAATCTTCTGGAATTTTTTGAGGATGTTTCCAGTCGAGTGGACAAGGGAGAACCAGTTGATGTGGTATATTTGGACTTTCAGAAGGCGTTCGACAAGGTCCCACGCAAGAGATTGATGTGCAAAGTTAGAGCACATGGGATTGGGGGTAGTGTACTGACATGGATTGAGAACTGGTTGTCAGACAGGAAGCAAAGAGTAGGAGTAAATGGGTACTTTTCAGAATGGCAGGCAGTGACTAGTGGGGTACCGCAAGGTTCTGTGCTGGGGCCCCAGCTGTTTACACTGTACATTAATGATTTAGATGAGGGGATTAAATGTAGTATCTCCAAATTTGCGGATGACACTAAGTTGGGTGGCAGTGTGAGCTGCGAGGAGGATGCTGTGAGGCTGCAGAGCGACTTGGATAGGTTAGGTGAGTGGGCAAATGCATGGCAGATGAAGTATAATGTGGATAAATGTGAGGTTATCCACTTTGGTGGTAAAAACAGAGAGACAGACTATTATCTGAATGGTGACAGATTAGGAAAAGGGGAGGTGCAAAGAGACCTGGGTGTCATGGTACATCAGTCATTGAAGGTTGGCATGCAGGTGCAGCAGGCGGTTAAGAAAGCAAATGGCATGTTGGCCTTCATAGCAAGGGGATTTGAGTACAGGGGCAGGGAGGTGTTGCTACAGTTGTACAGGGCATTGGTGAGGCCACACCTGGAGTATTGTGTACAGTTTTGGTCTCCTAACCTGAGGAAGGACATTCTTGCTATTGAGGGAGTGCAGCGAAGGTTCACCAGACTGATTCCCGGGATGGCGGGACTGACCTATCAAGAAAGACTGGATCAACTGGGCTTGTATTCACTGGAGTTCAGAAGAATGAGAGGGGACCTCATAGAAACATATAAAATTCTGACGGGGTTAGACAGGTTAGATGCAGGAAGAATGTTCCCAATGTTGGGGAAGTCCAGAACCAGGGGTCACAGTCTAAGGATAAGGGGTAAGCCATTTAGGACCGAGATGCGGAGGAACTTCTTCACCCAGAGAGTGGTGAACCTGTGGAATTCTCTACCACAGAAAGTTGTTGAGGCCAATTCACTAAATATATTCAAAAAGGAGTTAGATGAGGTCCTTACTGCTAGGGGGATCAAGGGGTATGGCGAGAAAGCAGGAATGGGGTACTGAAGTTGAATGTTCAGCCATGAACTCATTGAATGGCGGTGCAGGCTAGAAGGGCCGAATGGCCTACTCCTGCACCTATTTTCTATGTTTCTATGTTTCTATATCTTTGCTGAGAGTTATGAAATATCTCCTGATATGTTTGCCACTGCTTATATACCGTCATACCCATTAATTTGTTTTTCTAGTCCACATTAGCCAACTCTGCCTTCATACCTTTGTCAATGCCTTTATTTAAGTTCAAGACACCAGTTGGAAACCTAACTATCTCACCCTCAAACTGAATTTGAAATTCTACCAAGCTATGATCATTCTTCCCAAGAGGATCCTTTACTATGAGATAATTGATTACTCCAGTCTCATTACACATTAACAGATCTAAAATAGTCCCATCTTCCCTTTGGTCTCTTTAATCTCTCCTGCCTTTCACCCTATGACAGACTTTCCCTTTTGTTCTTTCTTCCCCTCCCTCTCCCCCTTTCTTCCTTTCCCCCTTCACCTCCACCTTTCAATGCTCCTTAAGATCTGTCCTTTTTGAACATTCGCCAGTTCTGACGAAGGGTCATTGACCTGAAACGTTAACTCTGTTTTTCTCTCCACAGATGCTGTCTGGCCAGCTGAGATTTCCAGCATTTTCTGTTTTTATTTTAGATTCTTGCATTTGCAGTATTTTGCTTTTGTTGTAGTCTACTCCCTGGTTGGTTCTAAGAAACCATCCCGAATACATTCTATCAAATCTTCCTCAAGGCTACCTTTGCCAATTTGATTTGTCCAATCAATATGAAGATTAAAATTGCACATGATTATTGCCATACCTTTCTTACAAGCCTTTCATTATTTCTTGACATATACTCTGTCCTACAGTGTAGCTACTGTTAGGGGGCCTGGAAACTATGTCCATCAGTGAGTTATTTCCCTTATTATCCTAGCACCCCCTTCTCCTCTAATAATCACATTTGTGTTTTGCAGCTTAGCCAGCAGCACGTCCCAAGGAAAGACCATAGAGGCCAGAAGGTGGGGCCGTGGGACAGGAGTCGGTGGACGATCCAACATCTGGTGCTGAGGAGATCCGATTCTCGCCCGATTCTCGCCCGTCAATCCGCTGGGTCTGTTCTCCACGGATGAGAGCGCGGACTTTGAGGAACTTGCATCGCCACGCTCCAGAAGCCATTCCACCCCAAGGCCACCTAGTGGTCCTTCAGTCATTCCTGCCTCCACTCTGGAGGTACTAGCTCCAAACACCTCACCACAGGGCACCCCATTTGTCCCCAGGACGGCGCCGACCCCATGGAGGTCTGTTCCATGAGCGCCACATGAGAACGGAGAGATGGTACAGTTGTCCAGGAGGACTGTAGACATTGGTGACTAGCTCATCAAAGCATTGGGGGACATATCCCGACAGCTGGCCACCATCTCCGGCACCATGACCGAGTACATTCCGCGGATGGCGGAGTCCCTGGATGTGTTAGCCAGGAACACTTTTGCCACAGGCCTCCCAGTGGTCCCCTAGTGTGGCACTCTACCCCTAGGATCCGCACCACCACTGTGAGCAACAGATGACAGCAAGGACCAAGATCCTGCTTCTGCATCAGAGAATGTTGCCCCCTCAGCACCCACAGCTGCCGTACTCATCCAACGACCACATCTGCCTTCATCCCCCCCAATGAGGCCTCACCCGAGGAGCTCCTCGTCCAGGTGTCATGGAGTGAGGAGGGGAAGGGGTAGAGGTGGGGAGAAGAAGGGGAGGGGGAAAGAAAGTAAGGTGTGTGTCCGCAAGTGTTGGCTGTGTTATATCTCCATCTAGGTGTATGCAATTTGTTGCAATGTATGGGGACTGGGGACCATGCTCCTGCTTTGCCTTTGTATTCTGTATTGCTGGACATATTGAACATGTGATTTATGTCAATGGTGGAAAAAGTGAGGTGTGGGTGGGGGTTGGGTGTTATTGGCTGTGATACTTATGATTTCAGACCAACGTTGGTATAAAAATTTTGTTATTGAACATAACCTTGTTGCGCATTGTCTCAAAAGCTGCACCATTAGACATTGGGATTTCTTAACTTGAAAGCGTTAAATACAACTTAACATCAATCAACGTAAACTTTAACTGGCACCAAGATGATGGGCACCATTTATGTCTGAGCTGCACACACACAGCAGTGTGTCAGCATTATCACTCACATCAACACTCTTTCAGGCAAATCGTTCAGATATCAGCTCCTCACGTAAGAGTGGGTTTTTAAAAATGCCAGCCACACCGCTGGCTTTTGTTCAGAACAGTACCACTTTTTGTGGGCGGTTTTTGGGCGAGCGATATTGTGGGCGATGTGTGTGTGAGGTGGTGAAATTGACGCTGGCCGATCTGCTGGGTGCTAGTTTTGGTAAATACGCTCTTCACAACAAAAAAAAAGTGGGCGGGCGGTATTATTGAATCTCTGCGTTAAATCGGTGCGGAAATTAACGCTGGGCGATATTATGGGCTTTGATTTCACCCATTTTGATAATTCCGCCCCAAAAAAGTGGGCAGGCGGTAATATTTTTTCGCAATGTTAAGCACATGGGGAAAGTAATGCTCGTCGATAAGTTTCCTAAAAATGGGCATCAGTTTCCATTTATTGGCTAAATGGGCAATATCTGGGTGCTATAAGTCATTTCAACAGTAAAGTGGGCATTAAGTGGGTGTTAAGCATGCAAAGAAAATGAAGATTCTAGCCTATGATCCCTAAGCTGCGAGGACGCTGTCGGTGAGCACGTAAACATAGAAACATAGAAAATAGGTGCAGGAGTCGGCCATTCGGCCCTTCGAGCCTGCACCGCCATTCAATGAGTTCATGGCTGAACATGCAACTTCAGTACCCCATTCCTGCTTTCTCGCCATACCCCTTAATCCCCCTAGTAGTAAGGACTACATCTAACTCCTTTTTGAATATATTTAGTGAATTGGCCTCAACAACTTTCTGTGGTCGAGAATTCCACAGGTTCACCACTCTCTGGGTGAAAAGTGAAACGATAAGCTAAAGTGTATTCTTAATGATGTCTAAACAAGGTCATAATGAGCTTAAATGGGACTCCTGCCACTGCGTGTCAGGTCTGCTCAGCACTGACAGACCCGACATTGGGAAAGGCATGTGGCGTCAGGTTCACAGCGGTGTCCTGACCCGCTGTGAAAAAAAAACACTTTCCTACCCAACTATCCAGCGATCGTGCCCGCTGAACCCCTGCAAAATTCTGGCCATAGTATTTGTTTAAAATCTCTGCTATTTCCTTATTCCCCATTATAATTTTTCCTGTTTCTGCCTAAAAGGGACCCACATTTACTTTCGCTAATCTCTTCCCTTTTAAGTACCGTTGGAACTTTTACAATCAGGAGATTCCCTTATTTTTGCACTCAAGGGCAAGGGTTAACCATATTGTAACCACAATCAGTGTACATGTAAGCTTTGATATCCATTGGGCAGGGGTTTAAGGTGACATGTTCTCGATGCATTCTGGCCCCATGCCATCTGAACTCACTCACAATCCGCCATGGGAAAGCTGCCTGGCTCAGATGAGTGTGCTTTGAGTAGAGTCACTGTAAACGAGTGTAAATGTAAATGAATACATGTAAATGATGCCTGAGTGTACTAATCCAAATCACCCTGGCTTCACACTCCGCAGGGTGCGGGGTGTTTCCAGATGAATCACCATCTGTTTTGGCCCTTGCTCCCCAGATTTCCACCCTGAGTAATATGCCCGCATAAACACCGGCATGGACTGGTTGGGCTGAATGGCTTGTTTCTGTGCTGTATATCCTATGTTAGAATTGGGGCTATAGTTATTCCTTTATAACAGCATACATGGGCGCATAGCATTGGGAACATGCGAGAGTTGTTTGAAATAAAATCAAGCAGGGCCACTCTTAAAGAGCAATTTTTTTTTTCACCATTACTTATTATGTTATAGTGGTTTACATTAATAGCTACAGAGCATTTTCTCTGGAATATCAGGGACAATTTACTCTGTGAGACAGAATTAATGGTGTTTTATTGCTTGCTGGAGGGCGAAGGTAAATACTTTACACATATAAAATAATAATGATGTAATGACACAACTGACTTTCTGCCTGACCTGAAGCATCTTTAATGCTCAATGCTTATATGATTCAATTATTTCTATGCTAGATCTTGTATAACAGCCAAAGCCAAGGAGAGAGAAACAGCCCAAGGTTAGAAGTGAATTTCAGAAAAGTTGAACTCTCGATTCTACACAAGAGATGGAATAATGTGCAGCTAGTTTGGCCATAAACTTACTTTTCAATGTACATTAAGGTGAAGGTTTTTACTCGTTGGAGTTCAGAAGGATGAGGGGTGATCTTATAGAAACATTTAAAATAATGAAAGGGATAGACAAGATAGAGGCAGAGAGGTTGTTTCCACTGGTCGGGGAGACTAGAACTAGGGGGCACAGCCTCAAAATACGGGGGAGTCAATTTAAAACCGAGTTCAGAAGGAATTTCTTCTCCCAGAGGGTTGTGAATCTGTGGAATTCTCTGCCTAAGGAAGCAGTTGAGGCTAGCTCATTGAATGTATTCAAATCACAGATAGATAGATTTTTAACCAATAAGGGAATTAAGGGTTATGGGGAGCGGGCGGGTAAGTGGAGCTGAGTCCACGGCCAGATCAGCCATGATCTTGTTGAATGGCGGAGCAGGCTCGAGGGGCTAGATGGCCTACTCCTGTTCCTAATTCTTATGTTCTTATGTTATGTTCTTATGAAGTAAACAAGTCCTAAAAAATGTAGTTTGTTTGGCGATCCAATTGCATAGTGTTGTAGTACAATGTGTCATGAAGTGATTGTACACATGAGCCTAGAAATTCAAGCAGTGGCACAGGGAACAATCCCTAAGTCTGAATAGTGAGGCCCAAAGTACACCCGACATTGGGCCCCATTTCCATTGGGCCGACTAGCTGTGTACTTTAACAGGCAATACCAGCAGCAGACCTAAGGTAAGTGGGAAAGGGAGAACCTGGAAGGTGGGGGCGGGGGGGGGCGGGGGGAAGATCGGGCAGGGTACGATCAGACTAGGGGGTGACCAGGAAGGGAGGACAATCAAGTCAAGGTGGCATACCGGGAAAGGGGGGGGGGGGGCGCGGTTTATTGGCTCGAAGGAGGAGATATATTACAACATTTCTTTGATATCTCTGGCCTAAAGATAATGTAAATGGTGAAGATCTGCAATGCACTTTCTTCAATGTTTGTCATATATTGTTTGCCAATGCTTCTTAGAATCATAGGATCATAGAATTATACAGCCCAGAAAGAGGCTTTTGAGCCCATCATTTCTGTGCTGGCTCTTTGGTAGAGTTATGCAAGAAGTCCCACTCCCCTGTTCTTTCCCCATAGTCCTGAAAAAAACATTTTTCCTTCATGTATTTATCTAATTCTCTTTTGAAAGTTACTATTGAATCTGCTTCCACCACCCTTTCAAACAGTGCGTTCCAGATCACAACCACTTGCTGCATAAATGCTCTTTTTCTCATGTCACATCTGGTTCTTTTGCCAATTACCTGAAATCTTTGTCCTTTGGTTACCAACCCTTCTGCCACTGGAAACAATTTCTCCTTATTTACTCTATCAAAACTATTATTGAGTTTGAAAACCTCTATCAAATCTCTTTTTAAGCTTCCCTGCTCAAAGGAGGACAATCCCAGCTTCTCCAGTCTCTACACATAACTGAAGTCCCTCATCCCTGCTACCATTCTAGTAAATCTCTTCTGCACCCTGGGTACAATACTCCAGCTAGGACCTAACCAACATTTTATAAAGGTTTCGTATAGCTTCTTTTATTTTGTATTCTATGCCTCTATTAATAAAACCAAGGGTACTGTAACAAGACAATGTATAGTGCCCTCTAGCTAGGAGATATAGGGGGCTGTATTGAGAGAGTCTGTGAAGGAACACCATTTTAAATCTCCACATGGCTGTCTGAAATCTCCCAAATAAATAGTGTTAAGAGTGTTCAGGAGTGTTCAAAAGATTATAAAATACATAGTGTCAGAAGTCAAGACTTCTGATTTTTCGTCGAACGCATCTATGACCGAAATATTGGAAATGTAAGACCTTTTCGAGCCGATCGAAATCGACGTTAAGAAGTGCAGTGCAAAGCGTGTTTCCTACACATTGTGCGTGGATCCGTGAAGGGCGATAAATAGTCATAAGCTTATAAAATAATCTAGAGGCATTAGTAAAGTAACTTAAAGTGGCATAAATTATTGTAGAGCCTCAATTGAAATAGTATTTCTACAATTATAGGGCCAAGATATTTTGCTATTAGACTTGTTCTAGTCCTCTGGCTATTTGAGCTGTATACATGTATGTGACAAACTCAATGTCCTAAATTGTAGCAAGCTATCATGACCACCACGATGCCAACTCCCGCGGACATTCCTCTCTCACCTCCATTGCAGGTGACTGGTCATTTGAAAGCCAACTGGAAAAAATTCAAACAGCTGTGGGACAGCTATGAAATTATCATGAATATTGTGGAAAAAATAAATAGAGTCAGGGTTGCAATGTATATCACTGACACTGGCAGCAATGCCCTAGATATCCACAATAATCTTCCCTACAAATCAGAGGAAGATATGCAGGAAATTAAGATTATTTTAAAGCTCTGGGAAGAACACCATAAAGGTAAAAGTAACATCATCTATGAATGGTACCAGTTTAACAACTGTGTACAAGGGGACGAGCGGTTTGACAGATATCTCGTGAAAGTGAGACAGCTAGCATCGTCATATGATTTCAGCAATTTGAGGGATGATTTCATCAGAGATCGCATATCTGCAGAATATCTGATAACACTCTGCATAAGAGGCTGTTGCAAGAATCAAGCCTAACACTCGATAAATGTGCGATGCTCTGTAAAGCTACAGATGCCACAGTTGCACAAGTGAACTCCATGAAGCTCACTAAAACAGACTCTGAAGATGTCAAAGCTGTCAGACAGAAACTCTGATCCACAAAGAAAGAATTCACAGGCAAAGAGTTCATGAACAATTGCAGATATTGTGGCAAAAGACATGAGCTGTTAAAAACTAAATGCCCAGCATATGGGAAGACCTGCACAAGTTGCAGCAAACTAAATCACTTTTCTCAAAAGTGTAGGCAGAATGGATCGAGGCAGAAGTCTACACACAACCCGAAATATAAAGGCAAGCCAAAAGTTCATGCACTATGTGAAGAGAGTTATGATTCTGATTTTGAAGTCATGACTCTAAGGACCCAAGATTCGAGCCGCGTCCGAAAACAGTGCCAGGACCTCTGCACATGCTGGGCGCGCATGTGCAGTAGCTCCAGGCGCCCAAAACTGTGTGGGAGGGGCCCGAAGCACGCAGTCCCTAGCCCTGGCCGAATGGCCTCACTGGGGCTGCGTGCATAAGGCTGCCTCCCATGCCCAGCTCCTGCTTCCTCCCGACCCGACTCGACTCCCGCTTCCCCCACCCCCCGCCCCCTGGACCGGACCTGACCCCGGACTGGACCCGACCCGCGCTCCCCTCCCTCCCCCGCCCCCCCCGACCCGAACCAAACTGACCTCCCTCCCACCACCCCCCCCGACCCAACCCGCGCTCCCGACGCCCCCCCCCAACCCGGTCCGGATCCAACCTGACCTCCCTCCCCCCACCTCCGACACGAACCGACCTCCCTCTGCCTCCCCCCCCACCCCCGACCCAAACCGAACCGACCCGACCTGCGCTCCCTCCCCCCCCAACCCGAACCAACCCGACCTCCCTCCTCCCCCCCCGACCCGACCTTTCCCGACCCGACCTCCCTCGGCCCCCCCAACCCGACCCGTGCTCCCGACCCCAACCCGCGCTCCCGACCCCAGACCCCGGACCCACCCAATGCCTGTAAATCTGGTGCTGGGGACAGGCCCTGCACGAAGTCTTGGGCCCGGCCGGTTCAGCCTCCCTCCCCCTTCTCCTTCCCCCCCTTCTCCTTTCACCCCTTCTTCTTTTCCCCCCTTCTCCTTTCCCCCGCCCTTCTCCTTTCCCTCCCCCCTCTTCTCCTTTCCCTCTCCCCTCTTCTCCTTTCTCCCCTTCTCCTCTCCCCCCTCTCTTTCCCCTTCTCCTCTCCCTCCCTTTCCCCTTGTCCTGTCCCCCCCTTTCCCCTTCTCCTCTCCCCTTCCCCTTCTCCTCCCCCTCTTCTCTTCCCCCCTCCCCCTTCTCCCCCCCTCCCACTTCTCCCCCTTCCCTCCATGTTTTTCCCCATCCCTCCCTCCCCCTCTGCCTCCCTCCCTTCCCTCCCCCTGCCCCCCCCCCCTCTACCCCCCTCCTCACCCTCCCCTCGCTGTCAGAAACACAGACACTGACAGACAGAGAGTGAGAGACACAGACAGACAGACAAAGAGATAGAGACACTGACAGAGACACACTGGGGGGGGGGGGGGGGGGGGCATCCCAACACGCTGTTGAAGGGCTCTTGGTGCTGCAGTTGGTAAGTAGAAAATGTTTGATTTATTGATTTTTTAAAAATTATTTCTTATTAATTAAAAAAAAATTATTTCTTATTAATTTTTTTGATTGAGTTATTGGTTGATTTATTGATGTTTTTATTATTTATTATTGATGATGGCTCTTTATTTGTAAAAATGAAGTGTTTTTATGTTTGTAAACTTCCCTTTAAACTCTCCCCACCCACACCCCCAATTCCCTACGCCTGATTTTCTAAAGTGTAGACAAGGTTTTTTCGCATGTACAAAAATCTTCACTTACTCCATTCTAAGTTAGTTTGGAGTAAGTTTTCACTGCCGAAACTTTGAAAACAGGCGTAAGTGGCCGGACACGCCCCCTTTTGAAAAACAAATTCTGTTCTAAAGTGAAACTGTTCCAACTGACTAGAACTGGAGCAAACTAAATGCCGAGAATTTGAATTTCTAAGATATTTCGTTCTACACCAGTTGCTCCAAAAAATCAGGAGCAACTGAGGCCGAAATTTGAGCCCCATAGATGCTTGGTAAAGTTGATCGCACAATCAAGGACAACGCTAACAGAAAGTATCCAAACAAGATTATGGCTACCTTCTCCATTAAAGGTCAAATGTTAAAAATGCAAATAGATTGTAGGGCCACATGCAATGTGCTACCTCTTAGATACTTAGCTAAAGGCTTAAAGATAAAAGAATCTAAGACAATACTGTCACGATATGACAACCATGCAACCATTCCAGTGGTAGGGACTTGAAATGTGCCACTGGAAAATACAAAGAACAAGCAAAAGTATGTTGTGCCCTTTGTGATCATTGAGGGCCAAAGTGCACCACTGATTGGCTCACGCAATGCTCAACAGCTACAACTGATAAAAGTGCAGCATCAGAATATCGTGGTGGTAAATGAACCACGCGAATCGCAAACTACGAACAAGGCAAACATCTCCCTAGCGTCAAAAACTGATGTCAACAATACATATCCGGATGTGTTTAAGGGACTTGGACACATGCCAGGGACAGTTCACCTTGAACTTAACGAATCTGCGACACCAGCTGTAATGCCACCCAGATGGGTGCCAATAGCGATCAAACAATCGCTAAAAGAGAATCTCGATCGTTTGAAAAATCGACAAATCATCACGAAAGTTGTTGAACCGATGGACTGGGTATCCAGTCTAGTGGCTGTACAAAAACAAAATGGCAAGATACTAGTATGT
Organism: Pristiophorus japonicus; assembly: GCF_044704955.1. Taxonomy (NCBI): domain Eukaryota; kingdom Metazoa; phylum Chordata; class Chondrichthyes; family Pristiophoridae; genus Pristiophorus; species Pristiophorus japonicus. The sequence continues at coordinate 278,427,400 of NC_091980.1, read as the reverse complement.
ATCGACGCTCAATATCTGAACAATGCCCTGAAACGTGGACACAATCCACTTCCTGTGATCGATGACATCTTGCCACAGATGTCAAATGTAAAAGTCTTCACTAAAGCAGACTGCAAGGGAGGTTTCTTGCAATTTGAACTCGACACAGAGGCCGCCTACCTCACAACCTTCCAGACTCCATGGGGACGATATCGATATAATAGAATGCCATTTGGCATCAATCCTGCCCTGGAAATCTTCCAGCAGAAGCTAAACCAGAACCTCGAGGGTCTAGATGAAGTCTACATGATTGTATGTTATCTCAATCACTGGATGCGGTGAGACACTTAAAGAGGCCAATCACGATCATGAAGCAAACTAACACAAGTTCATGCAGAGATGCAGAGAGCGAAACATCAAATTAACTTCGATAAGTTCAAATACAAGAGCTCCCAAGTGAAATACATGGGACACATATTGTCGAGTGATGGACTCAAAGCAGGCCCAAGCAAAGTGGTCGCAATCAACAAAATGTAGAAACCGCAGGATGTCACAGGTGTACAATGATTTGTCGGCATGACAAAATACCTCGCAAAATTCTTGCCAGATCTTTCAGACCTCAGTGACCCTCTGCGACAGCTTACTCAGTCTGGAAATGGACTGAAGAACAAGACAAAGCATTTGAAGCTATCAAACAAAGCATGACAGATTCTCCGGTGCTCAGGGACTTTGACCACAAACTTGCAACCGAAGGTCAAGGAGATGCTTCGAGCAAGGGTCTTGGGTTTGTCCTTCTTCAACAGGGACAACCAATTGCATACGTGAGCCGAGCGCTCACTCCAGCAGAAACGCGATACTCTCAAATCAAAAAGGAGCTGCTTGCTCAAGTCTTCGGAATGGAACGAAAACATCACTATGAATATGGTCACAATATCACACTATGGACAGACTATAAGCCTTTGGTTGCTATACGACACAAGCCGTTATCTGCAGCACCCAAGCAACTGCAATGTCTGCTCATTCGGTTCAACCAATATGACGTCAATATAAAGTATCAACCAGGAAAAGAAATGTACCTAGCAGACACTCTCTCGTGCACATACCTCAAAAACATGGAGAGATCACCAACAGAAATTGCAGTGGAATAGAAACATAGAAACATAGAAAATAGGTGCAGGAGTAGGCCATTCGGCCCTTCTAGCCTGCACCGCCATTCAATGAGTTCATGGCTGAACATGCAACTTCAGTACCCCATTCCTGCTTTCTCACCATACCCCTTGATTCCCCTAGTAGTAAGGACTTCATCTAACTCCTTTTTGAATATATTTAGTGAATTGGCCTCAACAACTTTCTGTGGTAGAGAATTCCACAGGTTCACCACACTCTGGGTGAAGAGATTCCTCCTCATCTCGGTCCTAAATGGCTTCCCCCTTATCCTTAGACTGTGTCCCCTGGTTCTGGACTTCCCCAACATTGGGAACATTCTTCCTGCATCTAACCTGTCTAACCCCGTCAGAATTTTAAACGTTTCTATGAGGTCGCCTCTCATTCTTCTGAACTGCAGTGAATACAAGCCCAGTTGATCCAGTCTTTCTTGATAGGTCAGTCCCGCCATCCCGGGAATCAGTCTGGTGAACCTTCGCTGCACTCCCTCAATAGCAAGAATGTCCTTCCTCAGGTTAGGAGACCAAAACTGTACACAATACTCCAGGTGTGGCCTCACCAAGGCCCTGTACAATTGTAGCAACACCTCCCTGCCCTTGTACTCAAATCCCCTCGCTATGAAGGCCAACATGCCATTTGCTTTCTTAACCGCCTGCTGTACCTGCATGCCAACCTTCAATGACTGATGTACCATGACACCCAGGTCTCTTTGCACCTCCCCTTTTCCTAATCTGTCACCATTCAGATAATAGTCTGTCTCTCTGTTTTTACCACCAAAGTGGATAACCTCACATTTATCCACATTATACTTCATCTGCCATGCATTTGCCCACTCACCTAACCTATCCAAGTCGCTCTGCAGCCTCATAGAATCCTCCTTGCAGCTCACACTGCCACCCAACTTAGTGTCATCCGCAAATTTGGAGATACTACATTTAATCCCCTCGTCTAAATCATTAATGTACAGTGTAAACAGCTGGGGCCCCAGCACAGAACCTTGCGGTACCCCACTAGTCACTGTCTGCCATTCTGAAAAGTCCCCATTTACTCCTACTCTTTGCTTCCTGTCTGACAACCAGTTCTCAATCCATGTCAGCACACTACCCCCAATCCCATGTGCACATTAATCTCTTGTGTGGGACCTTGTCGAAAGCCTTCTGAAAGTCCAAATATACCACATCAACTGGTTCTCCCTTGTCCACTCTACTGGAAACATCCTCAAAAAATTCCAGAAGATTTGTCAAGCATGATTTCCCTTTCACAAATCCATGCTGACTTGGACCTATCATATTACCTCTTTCCAAATGCACTGCGATGACATCCTTAATAATTGATTCCATCATTTTACCCACTACCGATGTCAGGCTGACCGGTCTGTAATTCCCTGTTTTCTCTCTCGCTCCTTTTTTAAAAAGTGGGGTTACATTGGCTACCCTCCACTCCATAGGAACTGATCCAGAGTCAATGGAATGTTGGAAAATGACTGTCAATGCATCCACTATTTCCAAGGCCACCTCCTTAAGTACTCTGGGATGCAGTCCATCAGGCCCTGGGGATTTATCGGTCTTCAATCCCATCAATTTCCCCAACACAATTTCCCGACTAATAAGGATTTCCCTCAGTTCCTCCTCCTTACTAGACCCTCCGACCCCTTTTATATCCGGAAGGTTGTTTGTGTCCTCCTCAGTGAATACCGAACCAAAGTACTTGTTCAATTGGTCCGCCATTTCTTTGTTCCCCGTTATGACTTCCCCTGATTCTGACTGCAGGGGACCTACGTTTGTCTTTACTAACCTTTTTCTCTTTACATATCTATAGAAACTTTTGCAATCCGTCTTAATGTTCCCTGCAAGCTTCTTCTCGTACTCCATTTTCCCTGCCCTAATCAAACCCTTTGTCCTCCTCTGCTGAGTTCTAAATTTCTCCCAGTCCCCGGGTTCTCTGCTATTTCTGGCCAATTTGTATGCCACTTCCTTGGCTTTAATGCTATCCCTGATTTCCCTTGATAGCCACGGTTGAGCCACCTTAACTTTTTTATTTTTACGACAGACAGGGATGTACAATTGTTGTAGTTCATCCATGCGGTCTCTAAATGTCTGCCATTGCCCATCCACAGTCAACCCCTTCAGTATCATTCGCCAATCTATCCTAGCCAATTCACGCCTCATACCTTCAAAGTTATCCTTCTTTAAGTTCTGGACCATGGTATCTGAATTAACTGTTTCATTCTCCATCCTAATGCAGAATTCCACCATATTATGGTCACTCTTCCCCAAGGGGCCTCGCACAACGAGATTGCTAATTAATCCTCTCTCATTACACAACACCCAGTCTAAGATGGCCTCCCCCCTAGTTGGTTCCTCGACATATTGGTCTAAAAAACCATCCCTTATGCACTCCAGGAAATCCTCCTCTACCGTATTGCTTCCAGTTTGGTTAACCCAATCTATGTGCATATTAAAGTCACCCATTATAACTGCTGCACCTTTATTGCACGCACCCCTAATTTCATGTTTGATGCCCTCCCCAACATCACAACTACTGTTTGGAGGTCTGTACACAACTCCCACTAACGTTTTTTGTCCTTTGGTATTCTGCAGCTCTACCCATATAGATTCCACATCATCCAAGCTGATGTCCTTCCGAACTATTGCCTTAATTTGCTCCTTAACCAGCAATGCTACCCCACCTCCTTTTCCTTTTATTCTATCTTTCCTGAATGTTGAATATCCCTGGATGTTGAGTTCCCAGCCCTGATCATCCTGGAGCCACGTCTCCGTAATCCCAATCACATCATATTTGTTAACATCTATTTGCACAGTTAATTCATCCACTTTATTGCGGATACTCCTTGCATTAAGACACAAAGCCTTCAGGCTTGTTCTTTTAACACCCTTTGTCCTTTTAGAATTTTGCTGTACAGTGGCCCTTTTTGTTCTTTGCCTTGGGTTTCTCTGCCCTCCACTTTTCCTCATCTCCTTTCTGTCTTTTGCTTTTGCCTCCTTTTTGTTTCCCTCTGTCTCCCTGCATTGGTTCCCATCCCCCTGCCATATCAATTTAAATCCTCCCCAACAGCACTAGCAAACACTCCCCCTAGGACATTGGTTCCGGTCCTGCCCAGGTGCAGACCGTCCAGTTTGTACTGGTCCCACCTCCCCCAGAACCGGTTCCAATGCCCCAGGAATTTGAATCCCTCCCTGTTGCACCACTGCTCAAGCCACGTATTCATCTGCACTATCCTGCGATTCCTACTCTGACTATCACGTGGCACTGGTAGCAATCCCGAGATTACTACTTTTGAGGTCCTACTTTTTAATTTAGCTCCTAGCTCCTTAAATTCGTTTCGTAGGACCTCATCCCTCTTTTTACCTATGTCGTTGGTACCAATGTGCACCACGACAACTGGCTGTTCTCCCTCCCTTTTTAGAATGTCCTGCACCCGCTCCGAGACATCCTTGACCCTTGCACCAGGGAGGCAACATACCATCCTGGAGTCTCGGTTGCGGCCGCAGAAACGCCTATCTATTCCCCTCACCATTGAATCCCCAATCACTATCACTCTCCCACTCTTTTTCATGCCCTCCTGTGCAGCAGAGCCAGCCACGGTGCCATGAACTTGGCTGCTGCTGCCCTCCCCTGATGAGTCATCCCCCTCAACAGTACCCAAAGCAGTGTATCTGTTTTGCAGGGGGATGACCACAGGGGACTCCTGCACTACCTTCCTTGCACTGCTCTTCCTGTTGGTCTTCCATTCCCTATCTGGCTGTGGACCCTTTCCCTGTGGTACGACCAACTCGCTACACGTGATACTCACGTCATTCTCAGCATCGTGGATGCTCCAGAGTGAATCCACCCTCAGCTCCAACTCCGCAACGCGGTCTGTCAGGAGCTGGAGGCGGATACACTTCCCGCACACGTAATCACATGGTGGACTTTCTCCCACTCTCCAAACAAGGACTGACTACCATACAACATGCAGCTACAAGCGACTTCAGACTACAACTGGTCATACAACAAATCACAACGGGATGGCCAGAAACCACACATGAATGCCCGCCTGAAACACATGCGAACTTCAAAGTTCATGATGAACTTACAACACAAGATGGCATAGTCTTCAAAGGGCTATCGCTGTGTAATACCAAAATCCCTGAGATTCGACAATCATCAGCGACTTCTTGCTGCTCACAGCACTCTTCGATGTTCCAGAGAATCCGTTTTATTGTGTTCCGAACACAGATGAGACTGCACACAGGGAGATTAAAGTAACAATGACCTCAGTCTTTAATAAGACATTCCAGAGTGAGGAACAGGCCTTAGGGGCCGGCTTATATACAGTACTCCCAAGGGATGCTGGGATCCCTTGGGACTTCAGGGGGTGAGCTCCCTGGTGGAGGAACATGGGAGTGCATGCTTTACAGATACACAACATCACTCCCCTCCCAAAGTCAAAGTGAAAACTATTTACAAGGTGAGGCGGTCGGGAGCCTTTCTTTCCCTGGTGGACCGCCTCGGAACAAATGTCTGTTCTGGTGTGTTGGCTGTGCCCTCGCTGGGCTGGCGTGTTGTTGGCCCTGCAGGGCTGCTGGGTGAGCCTGGCCTTGCTGGGCTGTTGGGCATGCTGGCTGTGTGTTGTGGGCTCGAAAAAGGTGGTGTCTGCTGTGGGTTGTTCAGGGCAGTCTGTGAACTGCAGCCTTGTTTGGTCCAGGTGCTTTCTGCAGATTTGTCCATTGTCCAGTTTGATTACGAACACCCTATTCCCTTCTTTAGCTATCACTGTGCCCGCGATCCATTTGGGACCATGTCTGTAGTTTAGCACATACATAGGGTCATTCAGATCAATTTCCCGTGACACAGTGGCGCGACCATCGTTTACATTTTGTTGCTGCTGCCTGCTCTCTACCTGATCATGCAGGTTGGGGTGAACCAGCGAGAGTCTGGTTTTAAGTGTCCTTTTCATGAGTAGCTCAGCCGGGAGCACCCCTGTGAGCGACTGGGGTCTCCTGCGATAGCTGAGCAGTACTCGGGACAGGCGGGTTTGGAGTGAGCCTTCTGCGACTTGTTTAAGGCTCTGTTTGATGGTTTGTATTGCCCACTCTGCCTGCACATTGGAGGCTGGTTTAAACGGGGCTGAGGTGACATGTTTGATCGCATTGCGGGTCATGAATTCTTTAAATTCGGCACTGGTGAAACATGGCCCGTTGTCACTGACCAGTATGTCAGGCAGGCCGTGGGTGGCAAACATGGCCCTCAGGCTTTCACTGGTGGCGGTGGCGGTGCTTCCCAACATTATTTCACATTCAATCCATTTTGAAAAAGCATCCACCACCACCAGGAACATTTTACCGAGAAACGGGCCTGCATAGTCGAAATGGATCCTCGACCATGGTCTGGAAGGCCAGGACCACAAACTTAGTGGTGCCTCTCTGGGCGCGTTGCTCAACTGAACACATACGTTGCATTGCCGTACACAGGACTCTAAGTCAGAGTCGATACCGGGCCACCACACGTGGGATCTGGCTATCGCTTTCATCATTACTATACCCAGGTGTGTGCTGTGGAGATCCGAGATGAACGTATTCCTGCCCTTTTTTGGTAGCACTACGCGGTTACCCCACTACAGGCAGTCTGTCTAAATGGACAGCTCGCCCTTTCGCCGCTGGAACAGCTTGATTAGCTCTTGCATTTCAACGGGGATGCTGGCCCAGCTCCCATGCAGTACACAGTTTTTTACTAGGGACAGCAGAGGATCTTGACTGGTCCAAGTCCTAATCTGGCAGGCCGTGACAGGTGATTTATCATTTTCAAACGCTTCCACGACCATCAACAAGTTTGCAGGCTGCGCCATTTCCACCCCCATGGTGGGCAATGGTAGCCGACTGAGACCATCCGCACAGTTCTCGTTGCCTGCCCTGTGGCGGATGGTATAGTTATATGCTGATAGCCGGAGTGCCCACTTTTGTATGCGGGCTGAGGCATTCGTATTTATCCCCTTGTTTTCAGCAAACAGGAATATGAGGGGCTTGTGATCGGTTTCCAGCTCAAATTTGAGGACAAACAGGTACTGATGCATTTTCTTTACCATGAACACACACGCTGATGCCTCTTTCTCAATCATGCTGTAGGCCCTCTCGGCCTTCGACAACTCCTGGAAGCATAGGCGACAGGTTGCAACTTCCCCGCAACGTTAGTTTGTTGTAATACACACCCAACTCCGTACGACGACACGTCACATGCTAGCACAAGTCTTTTACACGGGTTATACAATACAAGCATCTTGTTGAAGCATAAAATGTTTCTGGCTTTCTCAAAAGCAATTGGTTTTTTCCCCATACCCAGTTCTCACCTTTGCGCAATAACACATGTAAGCACTCTAAAAGGGTGCTTAACCCCGGTAGGAAGTTACCAAAATAGTTGAGGAGTCCCAAGAACGACCGCAGCTCCGTGACGTTCTGTGGCCTGGGCGGGTACCTGATAGCCTCTGTGGGCCGAATGCCATCCGCCGCGATCTTTCTCCCCAAAAACTCCACTTCTGTTGCCATGAAGACGCATTTCGACCTCTTCAGCCACAGCCCTACGCAATCCAGTCACTGGAGGACCTCCTCCCGACCCGTGACCAATATGTTGTCCTGAAAGACCACCGTGTGTGGCACCGATTTGAGTAGGCTCTCCATGTTTCTCTGGAAGATCGCTACAGCCGATTGAATTCCAAACGGGCATCTGTTGTAGATGAACAGTCCCTTGTGCGTGTTGATGCAGGTGAGGCCCTTCGAAGACTCCTCCAGCAACTGTGTCATGTAGGCCGAAGTCAGGTCGAGTTTGGTGAACGTCTTGCCTCCTGCCAGCGTCGCAAATAGGTCGTCTGACTTCGGTAGCGGGTATTGGTCCTGTAGCGAGAAACGATTAATAGTTACTTTATAATCGCCGCAAATCCTGACCGTGCCATCACTTTTGAGTACTAGAACAATCGGGCTAGCCCACTCGCTGAATCGCGTTGCAGCCTGTCCAGCTCGATTTCCAATCTCTCCCTCATCATGTAAGTTACCGCTCGCGCCTTGTGGTGAATGAGTCGTGCCTTTGGGACCAAGTGGATCCGCACCTTTGCCCCGGAAAAGTTTCCAATGCCTGGCTCAAAAAGGGAAGGAAATTTGTTAAAAACCTGGGTACATGAGGCCTCATCAACATGTGATAGCTTTTGGATGTCATCCCAGTTCCAGCGGATTTTGCCCAGCCAGCTCTTTCCAAGCAGTGTGGGGCCATCGCCTGGGACAATCCAGAGTGGCAGTTTGTGCACCGTGCCCTCATAGGTGACCTTGACCATGGCGCTGCCCAGGACAGTGATAAGCTCTTTAGTGTACGTTCTCAGTTTCATGTGGATGGGGCTTAGGGCTGGTCTAAATGCCTTGTTGCACCACAGTCTCTCAAACATCATTTTACTCATGATGGATTGGCTAGCGCCAGTGTCCAGTTCCATGGCTACGGGTAATCCATTCAATTTTACATTTAGCATTATAGGTGGACATTTCATCGAAAATGTGTGCACCCCGTGTACTTCAGCATCTGCCTCCTCTCTCTGAGGCTCGAAATTGCTTTGATCCACCATGGACCGATCTTCCTCTGCCACGTGGTGGTTAGCAGGTTTTGCAGAGCTTACAGATCGTTTGCAAGCTCGTTGGCGGTGCCCCATTGTTCCACAGCTCTTGCAAACATACCCTTTGAAGCGGCATGAATAGGCTGAATGGAAGCCTCCACAATGCCAACAAGGTGTGAATTGCCTTGCATTCATCCTTTGTTGGGACTCTGAGTCAAATGGGTCACCTGAGGCCTGCTGGCAGTTGCAGACTCATGGGTTCTGCCCTGTACATTTCTGCTCGCAAACACAGTTCCAGTTAATTTATGAACATTGCTAGCACTTGTGTGCTGAAAGATTTGTTTGGTGTTATCACTAGTGCACATAAATGCCTGCGCTATCGCAATGGCCTTACTGAGGGCTGGTGTCTCTACAGTCAAAAGTTTTCGTAGGATGGTCTCATGGCCAATGCCTAGTACAAAAAAGTCTCTGAGCATTTGTTCTAGATAGCCATCAAACTCACATTGTCCTGCAAGTCGCCTTAGCTCGGCGACGTAACTCGCCACTTCCTGACGTTCAGATCGCTGGTACGTGTAGAACCGATACCTCGCCATCAGCACACTCTCCCTCGGGTTAAAATGCTCCCGAACCAGTGTACACAGCTCCTCATATGACTTATCTGTGGATTTCACTGGAGCCAGAAGATTCTTCATGAGGCTGTAGGTAAGTGCCCCGCAGACTGTGAGGAGGACCGCTCTCCTTTTTGCAGCGCTTCCTTCTCAGTCCAGCTCGTTGGCTACAAAGTACTCGTCTAGCCGTTTGACATTGGCTTCCCAGTCCTCACCCTCTGAGAACTTCTCCAGGATGCCCACAGTTTGCTGCATCTTTCATTGGATTCGTATTGTCGTCGCCAGTTATTGTGTTCCTAACACAGATGAGACTGCACACAGGGAGGTTAAAGTAACAGTGACCTCAGTCTTTAATAAGACACTCCAGAGTGAGGAACAGGCCTTCGGGGCCGGCTTATACACAGTGCTCCCAAGGGATGCTGGAATTCCTTGGGACTTCAGGGGGTGAACTCCCTGGTGGCGGAACATGGGAGTGCATGCTTTACAGATACACAACACGTTTACTGGCCAGGACTGATATAAAAGACTATGTTTCAAAGTGTGAAACATGCAACACTTGGCTAAAGAATCAATAAGACAAAGTTTTGTTGTTGCTTGTTAAACTTTTAGTTGTTTACTACATTTACCCATAAGAGGTTAATTACCAGTTTATATTGAAGCTGACTTTAATTAATTTTTTTTTCTTATGAAAGGAAATGTGTAATAAGATCATGTATAGCACCCTCTAGCTAGGAGGTATAGGGGGCTGTATTGAGAGAGATGGTTTGTGAAAGAATGTCATTTTAAAGCACCACATGGCTGTCTGAAATCGCCCAAATAAATAGAGTTAAGTTGAACTAAGCGTGTTCAAGAGACTATAAAATACAGCTTTCTCAACTTATCTTGCCACCTTTGAAGATTTGTGTACATGCAATCCCATGTCTCTCTGTTCCTGCACTCCCTTTAAAATTGCAGCATTTGGTTCATCTTGCCTCTCCTCATTCTTTCTACCAAAATATATCACTTTACACTTCTCTACATTAAATGCCATGTGGCTTCCCATTTCACCAGCCTGTCTATATCCTCCTGGTCTGTTACTATCCTCCTCATTGTAAATTACATTTCCGAGTTTTGTGTCATCTGCAAACTTTGAAATTATGTCCTGTTTACCCAAGTACAGGTCATTAATATCGATCAAAAAGAGCAGTGGTTCTAATACCGACTACTGGGGGACGCCACTGTATACTTCCCTCTCTGTAAAACAACCGTTCACCGCTATTCTCTACTTTCGGTCTCTTAACCAATTTCATATAGATGCTGCCACTGTCCCTTTAATCCCTTGGGGTTTAATTTTGCTAACAAGTCTATTATCTGGTATTTTATCAACGCCTTTTGAAAATCCAAATACACATCAACCACATTACCTTCAGCAACCTTCTCTGCTACTTCACCAAAGAACTCAATTAAGTTAGTCAAATAAAATTTGCCTTTAACAAATCTGTACTGACTTTCATTTATTAGCCCATACTTTTCCAAGTGCCAATTAAATTTGTCCCAGATTATTGTCTCTAAGTTTCTCACCACCGATGTTAGGTTGACTGGCCTGTAATTACTGGGTTTATCCCTCTCCCCTCCTTCCACACTTATTTTCACCAGTTATTTAGTTATCCATTCTCTATTCTTGACAGCATTCTCCATCCTCCACAGCATATATGCTTGATCCTTTGTATCGGCAAATGTTTAACAAGTTTCAGCCACTTGACACAATTACTTTGGGATCTTTTGTGTGTCAGATTGACTCAGTTAGTAGTATTACCAGCCTTGCGTTTGTGCACCATACTGGGCTTTGAGCACATAATCTAGGCTCACGTCCCAATGCAGTATTGATGGAATCTTAGACTTTAAGAGATGTTGTTTTTTAAATGAGACATCAAATTGAGACTCTGTCTCCCAGTTAAATAATATATTGCCACTATTCAAAGACTAGAGAGTTCTCCAGATGGTCTGGCCAACAGTTATCCAGCAACCAATACTGTCACAGCACAGATTGGCTGATCATACTTCTCATGGCTTGTGTGTGGCATGTTGCTGGTGTAAAATAGCTACCTTATTTTGCTTGTATAACAATAATCACTGCACTCCAAAAAGTAATTAATTGAGTGGAGTGCTTCCATATGTTCCAACGTGATAAAGTGTTGTATCAATATGAATGTTATATTTATTCATTCTCATCTTTTAATTACCTTTTTATTTATACTCCACCAAAGAAAATATTTTTCAATATGTCATTTTGAAGGCTTTGAGTTACTGCTTCTTCAACTTTCAGTAATATCCAGGTTCATTACTATACAATCCAGCTGATGCAACTATTATTTAATGGGTCGCAATTTGCTGAAAAAAATAATGGAGTATGAACAATGCACACCGTTAATAATGTGCAAAGTGGCCAGCAACTTGTGGTGAGGAAGAGATAGCCCGTGAATTGCGAATCACCACAAGCTGCTGGACAATTTGCACCACTCTGCCAATAGCTTCACGAAAACAGCATTTCGCACTTAACCTCCCTGTGGGCTAGACTTTCCATTAGTTTTGCATCGCTGCCACCCACTTAACATCCATTTTAATGCTGAGATGAGGTATAACGCTCAGATTGCGCCCATTTAGCAAAAAAATGGAAACTTATGCCCATTTATCGCTCACTTTTCGGCCAATGTTTCTTTCGGCATTTAGTTAACACCGAGAATTAATTATCGTCTGCCCATTTTTTTCTGCCGTAAAGGTCACAATAGCCGAAACTAACGCCCATAATATCAGCGAGCGTTACTTTCGGCATCTCGGACACAAATCACCGAAAATATCGCTCACCGAAACAAACGCTGAGAAAAAGTTGCTCTCACCTGAATTAAACCCAGCGGTACGGAAGCCATGATGTAAATCGGAGGAGTTTTCATAACAAACGCTTTTTCACCTTCTAGGGAGTTTTGATGTAATCTTGAGTTATTTTAAGGTGATTTGAACATCTGAACAAACATCTTATCATACTTTGGACGAATTGAATTTATTTTATTAGTTTTAGTAGGTAAATTTATTGTTTGTGAACAATAGGTATAATACTGATAGTTATCGTAATGGGGCCTGTAATTTCTCAGCCTGTCTTGATGACTACGCACATGCTGCAGACTAGAGATGGCAGAAGGTATATTGAGGAGCATTATGTGCCCAATCAAAGAGGTGGCAGACTGAGGAGGAGGAGGACGAGAACTTACACCCCACGCACCTGCAAGGAGAAGCGGTCTTATCTGAGAAAATGCGCAACAATGTTATGTTAAATAAAATAAATTTTAATATGTGTATTAATTAATACTGGGAACTGTGCAAAACATCCCACCCCACAACAAAATTAAAACATTTATATCATCGATTGCATTTTTAACACTTCCAACAAGACTTCAAACACAGAGAACACAAATACAAAAAAACAAGGTACCCCCCCCCCAAACCTCCCAACATTTATTCAATAGCAACTGTCACAACTACAACTCCTGTGGCCATACACCTCACTTTCCTTTCCCCCCCGCTTTTCCTCCCACCTCTTCCCCTTCCCCTCCCGACTCCAAGCACCTTGCCGAAGTGCTCCTCCAGCGCTGCTTCATTAGGGGGGATGACGGCAGATCCGCTGGTTGGCCGGATGCTGGAGAGGACGGTCCCAAAGATGAAATGTCCTCCGAGCCAGAAGCAAGAGCTTCCTCTTGGCTCGCATGTGTTGTTGGCAATGGGGGTGCGGCACCTTGGGGTGCAGTGCCGCATTCTGGGAACACTGGTAGTCCTGTGGCACCAGTGTTCCTGGTTATCATCTCCAGGTCCACCACTATCCGCGGCACGTACTCTGTCATGGTGGCAGATATGGTGGCCAACTGATGGGACATGCCCCCCATTGTCTGGAGGATCTGCTGACCTATGTCAACACTCGTCCTGGACAAATGAACCATGACCCCGCTTAGATCTACCGATCGTGGAGCAGTCCTGCAGCATCGAACCAACCTCCGTGGGGTCGTCGCCAGCATGGGAACACTTGGGGTGCCCTGCGGAAAAGTGCTTGGGCCCGCTACCTCCATGGTGGAGGAGGACATGGCCGCAGGAGCATTAAATGTCATCGGAGTTGTAAGACATGATGGAGCTTGTTGCTGCAGGCTCCTCAAACTCCGCACTGGACAAGGCACCCTGCAGCTCCACGGGCGAGATTCGGGGCTCCTCACCACCAGACTGACCATCCCCCGCTAACGCCGACGCCGAATCCGCACCTTGCCTCGGTGGTGTTGCCTGTGACTGCGTTGTTGGCTGAGCTACAAAACATAAGTGAGGTTAGTAGAGGAGAAGAGGGTGCTCGGGTCACAGGCTGATTCAAACGCTACACACAGCATATGCACGACAACAGCACTACTGCTATCAAAATAATCACAGGCATCACATTTAATGAACATAACCAGATTTTGCATTACAATGATTTTCATGAGCCCATCATTAATTAGATAACACTTTCATCAATCATCTATCATATATTGTTCGGATATGAGTGGGTGTGGCATCTATTGACTTTACATCACACAATGGTGTATACTTTATTCACGTGGCATCACATCAGGTTCTGCTGCTGCTTGCGTGGACGACCGGGGGTGGCTCCCCACTCGTGCCAGTGCCCGCTCCTCAAGGTCTGTAAGCTCGCTGATGACTGGTGGGCCGACACCCGTGTGCCGCTGCTCGGCCCTATTCTTTGAAAGCTTCTTCTGCAAAAGATAACAACAGCACGACATCGCATCAGATCATTGCGTAGGATCATTGCTAAGTACTGTCACAGATACTTATACAACACATAATGGAAAATGTTATAATTATTATTATTATCATTATTAACCTAAACACATACACCGTAAACATTCGCTTTGAGTTAAACATTCCCAGTCTAAGTGCAATGCATCAGATCTGAATTTATTTACTTATTACACTTACAATTCCAATTATATAAACTTATAAGTAATTGTCAATAAATGTAATACCTACTCTGGCGGATCCGACAAAGTCGTTCCAGCGCTTGCGACACTGGTTTCCCTCATGCACCTCGTGTGTCACCGACGAGATCACCTCAGCTATGTCAGCCTAAATTTTCTGGTAAACCTTCATGGTGGGCTTCCCACGCCCACCCTGGGTCAATTGACCCCAGCATGACTCCACCTCCTGCAGGAGGGCAGCATTTGCCTCATTGGAGAATCTCCAAGTTTGTTTTCGTCCTCCCACTTCATCTCCCTCTCCTACTTCACTGCTCTCACCAGCCTCCTCCATGCCTTCCATGTAAATTATTTTTTCCCCCCAAATTTCGGTGTAAACAAACTAAATAATGCTCTCAATTCTTCTTATTCCTCCAAAATATCTTTCCTACCTCCCACAACAGCGAAACAACCAGACAACACACCCATACATGCTTTTATCTTCTCTCTGCTCTCTCTCTCTCTCTCTCCTCTTCTGCGCATGTATTGATGACTCCTGACCTCCTGAAATGCGGGAAAAGACCATTGCCATGCTGTTGCTATGGACGCCGACATTTTACGGCAGAAAAAAAAAATTACCGCTGACGCCCATTTCACATTGCTCCCGTTAACGCACATTTTATAAAATGGAAACTAGGAGTTTTGAAAATGGGCGATAATCCAGCGATCTCAAAACTCATAATAAACACCAATGCTGGAAATAATGCCCACTTTTGGGCAATCTGCACAATAATGGAAAGTCTAGCCCTGTGAGTTTTATGAAGTTGCTGTGTTTGCACACTTATTGTCCATTAAACTCGCCACAGAAAGTTAAGTCTAGTAATTAATAGCGTAAGGACCCTTATAAAGATGTGATAATTGTTAATGATTGTCAATCAACCTCTCTGGCTCAGAAAGTGAACAATTAAAAGTGTGGAGTGAATTGTTCTTATAATTGTCAAATTTTGAATTTTTTTCTTACTTTTCCTTTGTCTTTTTTTCTCACTCTCTTAATCCAATTTTTCTTTCCCTCTCTTTATTTCTCTTTCTCGACCTGATTTGATGTTGAATTTACCCACTCAAATTTACCCTCCTTTCCAGTCCTTGCTCTGTTTATTTCTAAATTCTTAAATTTTATTGGTTAAGTAGATACACGGGTTCGTCCCATTATTCACCAAGGTCCCTGATGCCCCGTTGCCCTCTCCATTCCTTATCAGCTCACACTTCCAGCATCATCACCATAGGCAGTCCCTTGGAATCGAGGAAGATTTGCTTCCACTCCCAAAGCGAGTTCTGTGATGGCTGAACAGTCCGATACAAGAGGCACAGACCCTGTCACAGGTGGGACAGACATTCGTCGAGGGAAGGGGTCGGTGGGCCTAGTTTGCCGCGCGCTCCTTCCACTGCCTGCGCTTGGCCTCTTCACATTCTTTGCGTTGAGACTTGAAGAGCTCAACGCCCTCCTGGATGTACTTCTCCACCTCGGGCCATCTTCGGCCAGGGTCTCCCAGGTGTCAGTGGTGATGTCGCACTTCACCAGGGAGGCTTTGAGGGTGTGCTTATAACGTTTCTGCTGTCCTCCTTTGGCTCGTTTACCACAAAGGAGCTCCACATAAAGCATTTTCTTTGTGAGTCTCGTATCTGGCATGCGAATTATGTGGCCTGCCCAGCGAAGCTGATCGAGTGTGGTCAGTGCTTCAATACTGGGGATGTTAGCCTGGTCGAGGACACTGATGTTGGTGCGCCTGTCCTCCCAGGGGATTTGCAGGACCTTGCAGAGACATCGTTGGTGATATATCTCCAGCGACTTGAGGTGCCTTCTATACATCGTCCATGCCTCAGATCCATACAGGAGGGCGGGTATTACTACAGCCCTGTAGACCATGAGCTTGGTGGTAGATTTGAGGGCCTGGTCTTCAAACACTCTTTTCCTCAGACGGCTGAAGGCTGCACTGGCGCACTAGAGGCGATGTTGAAACTCCGCATCAATGTCTGCCTTTGTTGATAAGAGGCTCCCGAGATATGGGAAATGGTCCACTTCCAGCAACTCAAAGAGAAAAACATTTTTGAGCTGGAGTGCACAGGAAAAGTTCTAACAAACTGGACATGCTGTGAGATGTGCTGCTCCAGTAACTTCCGTCCCAATGTTTATTCTGACTAGTTCAAGCACTGTGCTTCTCTTATAATTTGATAGAATTGGGGCCAGGTACGCTAGTCCTGCTTAGAATAATTACCAAATTAAAATTTTACAGACACAAACCTCAGCTTTAAAATTAAAGTGTGTAATAGGTCTTCAGCAATTTATAAAACTGAAATCACGTAAGTTGTTTAATTGAGATGATAGTAAAAATAAATTCAGATGTAAAGCGACCCTTAGTATTATAATGGCGCACACACGCTTGTAGGCAGGCATCTGTGGCCCGGGAGCAGCACGGACGACCCGAGCTGTGGCCCGGGAGCAGCACGAAGGCCTTGACCTGCAACCCGGGAGCAGCGTGGAGGCATGCCACTTCAGGGTGCAGCACAAGCTGGTGCAGGAGAGTGATGACTTGGAGAAGGGCAACTGAATTGGACGTCACCAAAATCCAGGTCACTGATTGGAGCATGGGCAGGTACAGCAGGAGAGCCGGCAAGCAACAGAGGAGCGGTGAGGTCGCGGAGAAGGAGCGGCGAGTGATCGTGGAGCGACGTGATCAGGGCCCAGGAGAGGCGTGAGTTCGGGGCCCAGAAGAGGCGAGGGCCCAGGGGCAGCACGGGCCAGCCCACACTGCAATATGTGTGCGCACTACGTCTGTGCAGCAGAGCTGGTCTCCAGTCATCTTGGTTAATCCTTGCCACTGGATAAAGGCCTAGCTCTGTCAAGCCCGTGTACTGGCTGGTGTGCAACGGCCACCACACGTTAAAGAAATCCACGCATAGGCATATTCCACCCTTCAACATGTAGTTCAAGACCTGGAACATCAGGTCCTTCATTGAAACACCTGTGAACTCATTCCTTTTTGTGTGGAAGCAAGTCATCCTCGATACAAGGGACCGCCTAAGAAGAAGGTTGCAGTAATTCACAAATAATCTAATTGTGCAGAATTCAAATAAGTTCTGGGTTCAGATTAGTAAAGTCCTTTTAAAAATGTTGCCATGTAAATTTATACAGGAACCAAATATCTTCCTGCATCTAAGTGCTGTTGTATTTTAACATACTTTTCCTGTCATAATATATAGGGCTAGAAATTGCGTAGTGCACCATTTGGGGCGATAACTTTTGAAGGAGCACAAAGGTATCGCCAGGTGACAAAGATTTACTGCTCCTGGTAACTTCTGCTATAGCGCTCCAAGAGGGAAGTGGCGCACTAAATCAAGCGCGACCACTTCCCTTAGAGCACTAAAGGGTGTGAGAAGGGTGGTAGAGGCAGGGCGCTGAGCAGTGTTCAGTACAGCGCTGCCTTCTTTACAGACTACTTCCCTCGGTTAAAGAGCCAATGATGGGTTGAATGAAACTTCATGCTGTCTCTGTTGTGCCATGGGACTTGTGCTATGTGCATAGCAGCCCCAAGCACTCTAAGGAGGCTTGATACCCCAGCCCGGGGCCCCAATGAGTCATGGCAAGTGTATATTTCACACAAAGCCGGCTCCTACAGCCGGCAGGGTTCGGGTTTTATTTCTCAGGGAGGGTTCGCTGACGAGTTCGCGCCTGACTGCGGCCTGGTAGTCGAGCTTCTCGAGTAGTTGTGAGGAGAAGGAAGGGGAAATGGACCTTTATACTGCCAGGGCCTGGCTTCAGACTAAATCACTTCCAGCGTTGGTACTCGGCACCCTGTGCAGCACTGGAGGGTTTACAACCAACACAAAGCCCCAACCACAACCGCGGTGGGAGAGTATTCAGTGCCTCTGCCCTCTTCAGCTTCTCTCCCGGCCTGGGGCTTGTTAGGAATTCTTCATCCTTTTGGACTTGATCAAGATAAGCAGTTTCACAATATTAAGACTCAGATTTTTTTTAAGCACTGGCTACAGATCAGTGAATGAGCAAGGACAGGCTGATGTTTCTGTGTAGAGATTCCCTCCTCCCCAGCCCAACTTCCATCTGATGGAAGGGTCTCACTTGAAATGTTAACCTGTTTACTTCGGGATCTGATCGGTGTTTTTACAGAATTTTCCACTTTTCCAGAATTATATTCACTCTTACATATGAAGAAAGATTGGATCGACTAGGCTTGTATTCAGTGGAGTTTAGAAGAATGAGAGGGGATCTCATAGAAACATATAAAATTCTGACAGGACTGGACAGGTTAGATGCAGGAAGAATGTTCCCGATGTTGGGGAAGTCCAGAACCAGGGATCACAGTCTAAGGATAAGGGGTAAGCCATTTAGGACTGAGATGAGGAGAAACTTTTTCACCCAGAGAGTTGTTAACCCGTGGAGTTCTCTACCACAGAAAGTTGTTGAGGCCAGTTCGTTAAATGTATTCAAAAGGGAGTTAGATATGGCCCTTATGGCTAAAGGGATCAAGGGGTATGGAGAGAAAGCAGGAAAGGGGTATTGAAATGCATGATCAGCCATGATCATATTGAATGCTGGTGCAGGCTCGAAGGCCGAATGGCCTACTCCTCTACCGATTTTCTATGCTTCTATGTTTCTAATAGAGTGCAGGGTTGAGCAATTGCAGGGTCAAAAGAAATCAGGAGGCACCAGAACAGGGAGAGAAATAAATGTTGCCCTACCTCACCACCACTGACTTTAAATATCGCTCCCCAAGTGGCCAGCCGAGTTGACAACACCTCCTGCAGCTGCCGTTGTTGACACCTGGTGATGCTGTCGGAGGCAGGAACGAATATCGCATCTGGAGCGCTAACAGGGCGCTGAACACCGGACGACATCACGATCTACTTGGCACAAGTGTGCAAAGCGGTAAGTGTTAGCGCTAGCACAAAACCACCAGGGAAGTTCACGGGCATCGGTGAATTTATTGTGCCCCATCGGTTACGCCTTAGCGACCCGTTACCGTCCCTCGCAGGTGCTAATGGGAGGCACAAACCAGGCGTATTTCTCCCCTAAAGCACTTGAGATACTTAATTTGCAAAAAAAGGTAGATTTCAATTATTATTTTTGCTTTATCTAAATTTATATATATTATATAGCTCCCATCCAAGTCACACACGATCCTGACTTGGACATATATCACCGTTTCTTCATCATTGCAGGGGTTAAAGTCCTTGAACTCCCTACCTAATAGCACTGTGGGAATTATTTCACGACATAGACTGCAGTGGCTCAGAAGAAGGCTCACCACCACTTTCTCAAGGCAACAATAGATAGGCAATGAATGCTGGCCTTGCTAGCGATGCCTATAACCTGAGAGTGAATATAATTATCCCATTATGCTGCTCTAACAATATATTTCTAACCTGAGAGTCCCATGGCGATATCTGATTGCTGACAATCTAAAGCAGGGTCTTTTGGTCTATTGAAAAATAAATCTGATTTCTTATGCTCGAGGGATGAGGATGAATTAGATTTGCCTGGCAACCTAAGAATATCCAGTCTATGTCACTCTAGTGAAATGTGTCTGATTCCTGCTGAGACAGAAGGAAAAAAGAAAGACTTAGATTTCTATAGCACCTTTCACGACCTCAAAACGTCTCAGAGCATTTTACTGCCAATGAAGTACTTTTGAAATATAGTCACTGTTTTAATGTAGGAAATGCAGCGAAAAATTTGCACACAGCAAGATCCTACAAACATCAAAGTGATAATGGCCAGATAATCTGTTTTAGCCATGTTGGTGGAGGGATAAATATTGGATGCAGATATTTGCACTAGAAAAATGCTCTGATTGGGTCGCCGTGATCACGTGACCTGATTGCTGATTGGAGGATAAGACACACCCAGCAGTTTCTCTGGAATGTGTAATTAGAACTGTCCAGCCCAAGTTCTCAGTGACTTTGCAAATTGCAATTCGAGCCATTCAGACTGCAGACTCCAGACAGGAGAGAGCTCCCCCCTCCCAGCCCAAGTTCCTGAGCTCCTGACCACCCTCCCACCCACCCCAAGACCAAGTTCCTGTCCCATCCCAGCCCAAGTCTTGGCCCCCCCAGCCCAAGTTCATGACCGGCCCAGCCCAAGTTCCTGCTCCATCGCAGCACAGGTTCCTGACCTTACCCCCCCCACCTCCCCGCTCCACCCGCCATGCCACAGATGGGGCATTGTGTTTAGGTCATGGATTGTTAACAGGTTTATTGGGTATGAAGTGAATACTGACGGTATCATGACTTTCAGATTTCAGCCACTCCAATGATGTCCCTTGTCACACTCGTACCAAGTTTTTTGAGAAATCGGGTGAGGGTGTATAAAGGAGTAGGGTTGGAAGAATGTGGTCCATCTTCCATGAGCTCTCTCTCTCCCCTCTGATCCCCTCTCCCGCATCTCCTCTCTCTCCCCAGTCTCTCTCTCTGTCCCCTCAGTCTCTCTCTCTCACTCTTCCCCCAGTCTCTTTTTCTGCTCCATTCTGTCTCTCCCCAGTCTTTCTCACTCCCTCAATCTCTCTCTCTTTCCCCCCCAGTCTCTCTCTCTCTCTCTCTGCCCCACTCTCTCACTCCCCCCCAGTCTCTCTCTCTCTCTGCCTCATTCGCTCTCTCTCCCCCGTTTCTCTCTCTCCCCCCAGTCTCTCTCTTCCCCTCCCAGTCTCTCTCTTTCGCCCCCCCATCTCTCTTTCTCTCCCCCCCTCCCCACTCCCGAGTCTCTCTCTCCCCCCTCCCCAGTCTCTCTTTCTCTCCCCCCACTCCCCAGTCTCTCTCTCTCCCCTCTCCCTAGTCTCTCTCTCCCCCTCCACAGTCTCCGTCTCCCCCCCGTCTCTCTCTCCCATCCCCAGTCTCTCTCCCTCCCCCGCCCCCAGTTTCTACCTCCGCCCCCCAGTCTCTTTCTCCCCCAGTTTCTCTCTCCACCTCCCAGTCTCTCTCTCCCCGCCCCAGTTTCTCTCTCCCCCTCGACTCTCTCTCTCTCCCCCCCTCTCTCCCTCTCCCTCCCCCCCTCTCTCCCTCTCCCCCCCGCTCTCTCCCTCTCCCTCCCCCCCCTCTCACCCGCTCCCTCCCCCCCTCCCTCCCCTCTTTCCCTCCCCCCCTCTCCCTCTCTCTTCCCCCCCCACCCCCCTCTCTCCCTCTCTCTTCCCCCCCCACCCCCCTCTCTCCCTCTCCCTCCCCTCTCCCTCTCCCTCCCCTCCCTCTCCCTCCCCCCCTCTCTCCCTCTCCCTCCCCCCCTCTCTCCCTCTGCCCCCCCCCTCTCTCCCTCTCTCTCCTCACCCCCCCTCTCGAGTCATTCTCTCTACCTCCAATGCTTTCTCTCCCACAGAAGGCTGCAAACATGTTCATGTAGATAATCACGGTGATATTCTAGACAAAAGTCCTGAAGATAATCCGAAAGCTAGAAGCAGCTCCAGCTCCAGGCTCGAGCAGTGATGAGCTCCATGCGGGTCGTGGTTTGGCCCGTGCATGTCCAACTGAATCAAGGGCCCTTGTGCAAAAAGGGGGCAGATCCATTACGAGCATGCACAGAAGGACACACAAAAAACTAGTGCAAATAATCACTCTGATAAATATTGGCCAGGATACTGGGGAGAACTCGCCTGCTGTTCTTTGACTAGTGTCAAAGCTTCAATTTGACATTGTATTCGAAAGACGGCACCTCCAACAATGGAGCACACCATTAGGGCTGCACTGAGACTGATCGGTGGAGTATGCATCCAACTTCCTCAGTGGCCTACTGCAGGGGTATACAACATACATCCCTAGGGCAGCATGTGGTACCCAAGCCCTATCAATCCACCCTCAGATTCCAGGCAACTCAAACCTGAGTTTCCCACAGAAAATCAAACACAATGGACTGGTAGCTATATATGTATTTTTCCAAAGGTATTTGCAATGAGAAGTCTGCACCCAACCATAGCTGAACATATGTATTTTTTTTCTTTAGGGATTGCATTTGTATTTCATGGTGTTCTAGGGAAATTTGTGTATGAATAATAAAATCAAGATCTGACATTTAAGGGGATGATTTTAACCCTACTCGCTCACCAGAAACCTGGCGGAGGGGCAGTTAAAATCGCTCTGCCTCTTATCTGTACGAAAGCCGCCATGATCACAACATCTGCAATTTTAACCTGCTCTCCTGAGCAGGCAGCAAGGATATGCGTCTGGAGCCAATGACATAATTGAGACCAATGTTACCTCTAATTTTTTATTCCGCGCACGGTCCCTTTAAATTGCTGTACAGCTCATTCAAATTTTGTGTATGTGCAGTTTTTACAATGCAAAAGCCTCACAGCCACCTCACAGACACTGTACATCCGATTCGCCACGCAGTTTCCAGGGAACATTGATTGAGTCCTGACTGTAATTTCAACTCGGGCATTAGCAGGGAATCCACCTGGAATTAAAATTGGGCCTGGTTCAATTATATAAATATCCACATGTTAGCATTTCCAAAGCTCAGCCAGAAACTGATTGCCAAGAAACCCAAATTCTCATACTTATCACTGATTTATTTAAATTTATGTGGGCTTAGTTAAGGCATATTGATGAGCTGATAAAAATATGTAAATAGTAATTTTGACCAGAAAGGATTTTTTAGCTGAGATTATTTCCGCGTATTATTTCCCATTAAATCAGCATTTCTTTCTCTATGTATCATATTATATAGCTTTTAGTTTCACCTGAAGGATGGTGCAACATCTGTGATTTATTGCTAATTTTACATTCAATTATTCCAACTTGAATAATGCTGATTCCTTATGGGATTGTTGTTTAAGCTCCTGCTTATTTTAGGATCTTATTAATGACCAAAGTTCATTGACGGTTATTTACACAGCAAAAAAAGCATGTGTAGCTATTAAAGAATAAATGCTTACCTTTCACAAGGGCAGTGCCTTCTTTCATATTCATCTAAGAATAAATTATTTGCAAGATAGGTTGAGCTATTAAATGTTTTAAAAAGCTGTTGGTGGTGCAAAAAATAATTACATCCAAACATATAGATGACTGACGGAGCAGGTAATTATAAAATACTTAGATCAGCACCTAGGATATAATTGTCCTCTTAAAGTTTGTTTTTGTTCTCAAAGAGTACAACTTATTGAAGTTAAACCTTGCTACAATTTTCTGGACTCAAAGTCTACTCTCTGTCTAGCAACATTTATTTCAGGGTGCCCACATTGAAAAAAATAGCTTACTATAAAGCTCCAAAACCAATTCCTTGTTGATACAGGTTGAAACTCTCTTATCCGGCACCCTCGGGACCTGGCCTGTGTCGGATAAGGGATTTTGCCGGACGAGGGAAGGTCTCGTTAAATTGGATGATACAGGTACTGAGCAGGGGGATGTTGGGGCTGGTTGGCTTGGGGCTGGGAGTGCGGCAAAGAGATCGTGGCAGGGTGGAGGGGGCAGGGGTGGTGGATCGTGGGGTCAGGTCAGCGATTGCAGTAGCGAGGAAGGACTTCAATTTGTTCATGTCGGAGTTCTGTGCATGCGCCACTCTGTGGCCAGGAATGGTGCCAGACGAGGGGTAGTGCTGGATAAGGGAGTCCCGGATAAAGGGACTTTTACCTGTACTTTATGCAGGAAGACAGACTGTTGTGTGTCGCCTTCTGCAGCAGTTTCTGATGGATTTAACCAGATTGGGGACCAGGAAATATAGATCAAAAGAAAGAAATGTCATTTAAATGGCACCTTTCACATTTCCCGTGCACCAAAAGCTCCCAGTGAATTATTCTTTAAGTGCAGCAGTCAATTTGCGAACAGCAAGGACCTGCAAACGGTAATGAGATGAATGACCAGTTTGGGTGTGTTAGCTGAAGGTTGGACAAGACATCAAGAGAGCTCCCTGCTCACCTTCAAATAAGGTGTATGAAATCTTTTACATCCACTCAAACAGAACCTTGGCTCAACATCTCTTCTGCAAGACAGCGACTGCGACAATGCAGCACTCACGCATTACTGTACTGACGGGTCTGTCTAGATTTATGTACTGTCCTGGAGTGTAGCTTAAACCCACAAATTTTTGACTCAGAAGTATGGATGCTAGGTATCAGCTGTAGCAATCTTGACTCTCAGTCAATGTGGCATGTTTAAGCCCTACTCTGGAAATGATCACAAAATCTAGGCTGACATTTCGGTGCAGTAGTGATGGAGTGTTGCAGAGTTGGAGTTGACTTCATTAGGATAAGACATTAATCCAAGGCTCTGTCTACCTCTTGGGTTAATATAAAAGATCTCATGGCACCATTTGACCAAAAGCAGGTATGTTGTCTTGGCCAACATTTATCCATCAATCAACATCACCTAAAACAGATCAGCTGGCCATTAATTCCATTGCTGTTTGTAGGGTCTTGCTGTATGCAGTTTCTCGGCTGTATTTCCCTACAGTGACTGCATTTCAAAAAGTACTTCATTGGCTGTGAAGCACTTTGGGACATCCTGAGGACATGAATGGCACTATATAAATTCGACTTTCTTTCTTTACCACTGAGCCTAACTGATCAGGAGTGAGTTGTGGCTGCAGCAATCTTGAGGAAATTATCTTTAGAATAAAGAGTAACCAAAAAAACCATTGAGCCCATCAAGTCCACTCCATCCAGATTCCATGGGCTTTCTTCCCAAACCACATATTGATCTCTTACTTCTGCGAATATTTATTTTCTTACTCAATCTACCCTACAAGCAGCATTGTTAATTATCTGTGTAACCCTCAGTCCAGCTTTCAACAGATATTTTCTTTTAAAGGTGACAATTGACCCTGAGCCAATGACATTTTCTAGGGGTATGTTCCCCATACATCAGTTTGTCTCTGTAGCTTTTCCACCTTTGAGTTAGAAGATTGTGGGTTTAAGCCCCATGATGTATGTGAGCCTTTAATCTAGGCTGATACTTCAATGCAGTAGTGAGGGAGTACTGCATTATTGGATATGTCATATTTCAGATGAAATTAAGGCCGTTTGTCTGTTCAGAAAAACTCGAAAGGTCCCATGGCACTATTGAAAGAAGAGTAGGGTGTTCCTCTTAGTATCCTCGCCAGCATTCTTCTCTCAACCAAAGTCAATAACGATAATTTTACTGTAAACCTAGCTCCACCTTCCTATTGGCTGACAGAAAATAAGAAGGTATGACCCTTCATGTTATATCCTGAGGGTATTGGGCCCTGCTCCATCCCACAATTCTAATTAAAATCAAACCCTTGCCTGTTATACACTTGTTTACTGTTAGCTTTTCCTAAATAAGTCATTTTACATTGAACCATCAGCCATATCAGTAAATCTACATAATTGGTCCATGTCTCTGAAGTTAATCAATCTCCTTTCTACTTGTTACTTACCCATAGAACTTTGTGTCATCAGCACATCTAATCATCATCATCATAGGCAGTCCCTCAAAATGAGGATGACTTGCTTCCACACCAAAAAGGGATGAGTTCACAGGTGTTTCAATGAAGAATCTAATATTCCAGATCCCGAACTACATCTTGGAGGGTGGAAGATGCCTGTGCTTGGATTTTTTTAACGTGTGGTGGCCGTTGCACACCAGCCACCACATGGGCTTGACAGAGCTAGGTCTTGGTCCAGTGGCAAGGATTACCCAAGACTAACTGGAGACCAGCTCTGTTGCACAGACCAAGCGCGCACACATATCGCAGTGTGGGCTGGCCCATGCTGCCCCTGGGCCCTCGCCTCTTCTGGGCCCCAGATTCATGCCTCTCCTGGGCCCCGGTCACTTCCCTCTATGGATTCTTGCCGCTCCTTCACCCTTCCTGCTGTGCCTACAATCAGCGACCTGGCTTCATAGCTGTCGCCCTCCTGCAGCAGCACGCGCTGCTCCCTGCAGTGATATGCTACCGCACGCTACTCCCTCCAATAGCCACGGCTTGCTGAATGTCTTGCAGGCCGAGACCTCGCCAATTTCCTGGCTGGGCTGTCGCACGCTGCTCCCTCCAATGGCCCCAGCCTGCTGTGTGTCGAGGTGCCCGATAGCACATTTAATACCATTATGACACTCTGTTCCACGCATTCACCAATATTAATGGCATATCCTGGGATGGGGGGATTGTCCTATGAGGCGAGATTGAGTAGACTAGGCATATATTCTCTAGAGTTTAGAAGATTGAGAGGTAATCTCATTGAAACATACAACATTCTCAGAGAGCGTGGCAGGGTAGATGCAAGGAAGACGTTTCCCCTGGCTGGGGAGTCTAGAACCAGGGGTCACAGTCTCAGAATAAGCTGTCGGCCCTTTAGGACTGAGCTAAGGAGAAATTTCTTCACTCAGAGGGTGGCGAATCTTTGGAATTTTCTACCCCAGAGGGCTTTGGAGGCTCAGTCGTTGAGTATATTCAAGACAGAGATCGATAGATTTTTGGATATTAAGGGAATCAAGGGATATGGGGATAGTGCAGGAAAATGGAGTTGAGGCAGAAGACAGCCATAATCTTATTGAATGGTGGAGCAGGCTTGAGCGGCCAAATGGCCTACTCCTGCTCTTGTTTCTTATGTTCTTATGTTCTTATGTTCTTAATAGCAGAGATCCCAGAACAGATGCCAATGGGACTTCACGGGTTATCTTTTTCCCAGTCAGAGCATTTTCCATTGGTTGCCCAACTACCAGAAGTCTATGAGCCAGGATCATGCGCTCCGGTGCCATCCACTATTAACCCCACTGGAGTTGATGGGATCAGCAAGAAGACATCTCATTTGCACGTGGCCAATGGCTGCCTACGTCATTGCGAGCGCATCTCCAGCACCTCTCTGCTTCATACTTTTTGATGTGTTACGGACAAAGAAAGCTGATCACATTTTTATACAGTGTACATTGATTAATGAATACCTTACTAACTGGAATGTTCATTTAAAAGCAATTCGTTTGCAGATTCATTCTGTATGAATTCTATGGGGAAAGCTTGTCTTAAAGGAATAATTTATATCACCATCATCGCTGCTTTGTATGCATACTCTTACGTCTTGCAGTGTCTGAGTAGGTTTTGTTTAACCTCTTACCACTTCACAACAAAGGGACATTTCCTTTTTCAAAAGGACATGCTGCCTGATGGACTTTATGTCCTGTATTGCCAAATGAAGACAAACAGAAAGACTGAAGCCATTAGACTTTGGTATTGTTCTTTAACGACTCAGCATATGCTTGCTCAGTTTGGCATGTCGGTACACACACTGTTCAGCTCCCGTATTTTCCAAATTCTTTCATACCTGATTAAGAGCTGGAATCTGATTGTCTCTGGAGATGCCAGCAGTAACAAAAAAGGTAATGAAGTACAGCTGAAACCTTCTCAGAGTGCCATGGCAGAAGGTTTCACGATCACAATGTATTTGAACTGGCAAGCTAAGTGACACTAAAATAAATAGATGGACTGAATCCTTTAAAAACAACAGCATTTCAGCATTCTTTTTAACTGAAAAATTACAGTAAATGACAAAAGCTTATGGTGGTGGAAGAGAACGATGGCTTGAATGCCACGGTGGGGGGCGGGGGAGGAAGAATTGCTCCAGTTACCATGTGTCGTAAATTTGTAAAGGCATTGAAAACGAATGTGTTTATGATATGGTTCAGGGCAATTTTTCCTCTATGTGCTTGTTTATCTAAAGTGGACTAAGGTAGCATGACTATTGTTGGCTGCATTACTCATCCTTTGGTGCAGATGCTTTTGTGCACTCTCTACAGTTGAACGTCAATGAGGAGAATTGTTCTGGTTGCCACGTGTAGTAAATTTGTAAGGGCATTGAAGACAAATTTGTTTTATTATTTTGACACTTACAGACGCTATGTGTGGGCTGCTTTTTTAATATATGGATGAGGAGTGGATTGGCCACCACAATCAGTTTCCCTTTGTGCTGCAACTGCTGTGGGGAGAGGTGTGTGGCATAGTTTGTGGTAAGGTTACTTGATACTCAGGCCAACTTTATTCACTGAATCCATACAACTTGATTTCATGAAATTATACAAAAAAATAATCAAAACACTATCTATCCTACTTTGCTGGATCCTTTTATGTAATTTATACAAAATAACCCCTCTCCATCCTATCGCTAGAGGCCCAGAGCAAAGCCTTTTCCCCGTGCAGTCCCATGTTTTCATAGTTTTTCCTGCCTACTTGTGCAGTCCTGTTTCCAAACTGACATTTGGACATTCTTTAAAAAAAGCTGGACTACTGTGTTAGCTTTTACACAAAACTAATAACACCTTCTTACAATAATTTTAGGAAAAAGGGGGTGGTCAAGAGTGGTGTCCCTGCACCGTACTACAAACTCACATGAGGCATGTACTGCAGACACAGTCACTACGTGACCTTAACCTTTATTCCCAGGACTATGGAGTGCTGACCCTGGGTGGGACCTCCCATTTTATACCTGGAAAGCCAGGTGAGGAGTGTCTCCCACAAGTTCACCCCTGTGGTCAGGGTGTGCATTTCTAGGGTATAAGTACAGTGTACAGGAGTTGCATGAAGGTTACAGTTACATAAAGATTACTGTTGCATGATGGTTACATACATGACATCAAGAGCAATTCGGGCCCCTTGATATTGTAAATGAAAATAAGGAAATGGCGGAACTGATGAGTAATTACTTTGTCAGTATTTACAGTAAAGGAAGCATCCCGGACATCCCAAAGAAACTATTACTGAATCTGGAACTGTGACTCATTAAAATTAACGTAAGCAAAATAACAATGATGGCACTGAAGAGTGACAAGTCCCCAAGACCTGATGGTTTCAATCCTAGGGTTTTAAAGGAAGTAGGTGAGAACATTGCAAATGTTCTAAGTATAATCTCCAATTCAGAAACTGTTGCATTAGGTTGGAAAATTGCGCATGTCACTCTGCTATTTAAGAAAGGTGGGAGAGGGAAACCAGGGAATTATAGACCAGTTAGCCTAACATCCGCTGTCAGGAAATTATTAGAGTTCATAAACTAAGGATAGAGTGCATGAACACCGTGAACATTTTCAGCTGATCAGAGAGAGCCTTACGGAGGAGTTGTAATGGGTAGGACATGCCTGACGAGCCTGATTGAATATTTTAAAGAGATGACTAAAGTAGTGGATAGGGGAATGTCTATGGATGTTATGTATATGGACTTCCAGAAGGCATGTGATAAAGTCCCTCATAAGAGACTGTTAGTTAAAGTTGAAGCTCATGGAATTGAAGGCAAATTATTGGCCTGGTTGGGAAAATGGCTAAGCGGCAGGTGACAGAGAGTAGGGATAATGGGCAGGAAATGACCAGTGGTGTCCCACACGGATCTGTGTTGGGGCCTTAACTATTCACCATATTTATTAACGGCTTATATGATGGGATAGAGAGCCACGTATCCAGGTTTGCCAATGACACACGATAGGCGGCAGTCTAACTAGTGTAGATGGAAGCATAACATTTCAAAGAGATATTAATAGATTAAGCAAATGGGCAAAACAGTGGCAAATGGATTTCAATATCGGCATTTGTGATGTCATCCACTTTGGATCTAAAAGGGATAAATCAGAGTAATTTCTAAATGGTGAAAAGCTAGAAACAGTGGAGGTCAAACGAGACTTAGGGGTCCATGTACATAGATCGTTAAAATGTCATGGACAGGTACAGAAAATAATCAAAAATGCTAATGGAATGCTGGGCATTATATCTAGAGGACTAGAATACAACGGGGTAGAAATTATGCTAAAGCTATAAAAAGCTCTGGTTAGACCACCGCTGGAGTACTGTGAGCAGTTCTGGGCACCACACCTTCAGAAGGATATGTTGGCCTTGGAGGGTGTGCAGCGTAGGTTTACTAGATTTACCAGAATACTACCTGGACTCCAAGGGTTAAATTACGAGGACAGATTACACAAACCAGGACCGTATTCCTTGGAATTTAGAAGATTGAGGGGTGATTTGATCAAAGTTTTCAAGATATTAAGGGGAACAGATAGGGTAGATAGAAATAAACTATTTCTGCTGGTTGGAGAGTCTAGGACGAGGGGACATAGCCTAATAGTTAGAGCCAAGCCTTTCAGGAGTGAAATTAGGAAACACTTCTACAC
Organism: Pristiophorus japonicus; assembly: GCF_044704955.1. Lineage (NCBI taxonomy): Eukaryota > Metazoa > Chordata > Chondrichthyes > Pristiophoridae > Pristiophorus > Pristiophorus japonicus. The sequence continues at coordinate 278,396,999 of NC_091980.1, read as the reverse complement.
ACAAAGGGTGGCAGAAATTTAGACCTCTCCTCCATAACAGCAATTGATGTTAGGTCAATTGTTAATTTTAAATCTGAGATTGATCGATTTTTGCTAACCAAAGGTATTAAGGGGTATGAGGCAAAGTTGGGTATATGGATTTGGTCACAGATCAGCCATGATCTCATTGAATGACAGAACAGGCTCAAGGGGCTCAATGGCCTACTCCTGTTCCTATGTTCCTCCCCTAAGAGTAGAGTCCATCAGTTTAACTTGTCAGTGACCCATAATAATTTCAAATGAATAGGATTGTCGCTGGGGTTGCCAACTCTGGTTGGATGTATTCTCTGAGGTTTTATCACAAGACAGCAATGGCTTTACAGTATTGCAAGTTGCAATGCCAGTACACCAATATGATGGCTGAGAGAGAGAGCAGACACGCGTTGCCTTGACATTTTAAGCACCAGCTGGACAATAGATTTTTCAGGAACACATGAAACTAAGGAGAAACTGGTAACAAGATCAATTTGATTTACCATTCAATACTAATTGTCAGAATTCCCTAAGATCTTTCTCCAGTGTCGCTTGCAGTGGTGTTTGGGAGATTCGTTTTAATTCCAGGAGACCCCAAGACAATCCTGGAGAGCTGGCAACTCTATTCTCAACACAGCAATGAGTATGAACGGGCACTGGAATGTGAAAATATTCCTCAATGCTTCGAAATGTTGGTTTTTGATGCCCTGCCTGAAAGCCAATACGTACCTCCAACACTGTTGCCCCATGAATTTAACACCCTTTAAACAAGTTTTAGCTTAAAAGCACATTTTAAAATAACTCTTATCTCGGTCCTTCATTCACATCTGTATAGTTAATAAATATCTTAGTGTCAGCTAAAAGATACATATTTCATAGCATGCATAATCCACTAGTTAAAAGAAGTACATCCATAATAGTGCTGAAGGCATTCAATGTGGTCAAATGAAAATGCTTGTTCTACAAGTATGATAAGTTTGCATTCACTCTCAATTTTACCCATAAAGGCACTTTACTCAATTGCTTGAATCTCAGTTACTTGAAACGATAGCATTTTGCTTTCATTCCAGTTTAGATAGAAGGATGAGGTATGGCTGATTTCTGTCTTCATAACAGGACTACAATTCTTGATTATTGTAGTCAGGAGACAATACCAGAAAGACTTTTGTGTGTAGTAAAAGGAATTAATGATTTATTTATACGTAGATGATGTGTGGACATCTGAATCCTAAAAGCTTTATTTTAATGTCAGATTATAGACTAAAACTCAAGGTCAACTGAGCCAAATTCAAGACTTTCGGATTGAACATCCAGACTTGGAGTTTTCGTTCGATTGCGTTAGTTTTTTTGTGAAATCCCCCCGATAGAGGCGTATCAACGCAAAAGATCGCAGAATTTTATGCGAAATTTGTGTTCAGCACTGCTCGAGTTTTAGTGATCTTTTGCACTAATTTTAAAAACATCGCACTAGAAGCAGGCCCTGTCCACACCCCCAGGGTGAATTCATCACATTGGGAGTTTCCGCTAATTGCACTCATTTTCAGATCTTCGAGGAGGCTCCAAAAATTAAACTGGAACTTTTAGGTGCACGGACATTTAATAGTTAAGTTTTGAAAGTTTTGAATATCATTTTTATTTAAATTTACTTATAAACTGAGTAATGTACCCCAATATAACTAGAAAATACTTTTATATATTTTTAAAAATAAATTTCAGTAATTTAAAATTAGCTTATTCAGCAGTGTTGGATTAACATTGTGATTAAAAATGTATATCCTTTTTGATAAACCCATTTTCAGCTGTTTTAATCAAACTGTACCAAGTTACCACTTTTAAATATACGAAGGAATTATTTTTAAAGCAAAATTTTATTCCATTTCAAAACGCTGCCCGATTGCGCTGGTTCATGGTAGATTTTGTGCTTGGTGATATGCAAACGAGTTTGAGTGGAAATTTTGGGGAAAAAAACATTTGGAAACTTGTGTAATTTTGGGCGCAATTTGCGCCGGAACCGCTGATTGCATCCAAAGCCTAAACTCCACCCCTTACTGTTTCAATAGAGATATTCAATAATACTAATGAAAGTTGCTTTTATAATGTTGCTTTTAATAATATTAATGCCTACACCAAAAAACTAGCAGAAACTGATATAACTATAGCAGTTTGTAAGATTAAGCAAGATTTAAACAGAGTTTTACATTGCTGTACCTTCAAGGCAAGATCGATACATTAACAATCAATATAGTACACAAAACCATTTTATATTTATGACCCAGCTCACCCCAAAACTGCCTATTTACTAGTTTTTAAAAGAAACAGAATAATTTTTTTGACTTTTATGCGACAGGAAATGACATTGCATTACCATGGCGATACTCATGCACCTTGAGGAAAATAGGATAATGGGTCCATTAGATCCTGCAACTTACAATCGCACATTTACATTGAATTGGGATGGCAGCTGCTGGAAACTGTTATTGGAAATATGAGAATGTGTGCTCATTTTTTCAGGGTTTCGTGCCTAGTATAATTTGGTTACAGAGAGACAAGCAGGTATTGCTAAATTTCCAAACTCCAATTGGTGGAGCAGCTGTTCAACAGGGTATAGTGTGTGGCAATGTACTCAGTCACACATTTTGTGGTGAGTTGTGCTGCTCACTATCCCGTGTGTGAGGAGATCCTGGTACTTGCTGTCCACATAGCAAGGGCCCAAATCCAGCTCTTTAGCGGTCTAATGACTATCCTTCTTGACTGCAAGGTAATCAAGGTATTTTTGGGGTTGTGGTGGCTCCAAAATATCATGCTTGCTGATGGAAGTTCGGAACCATGTCAATCCTCTGTGGCAGGCTCATTAATCACGAGCCACAAGCCATGTCCATAATACTGTAGTTACTGTTGATAATTGACCAGCCAGCCTAGCTGATTAATAGAACATGGAGGGCAAGGGCAATAAGTGGGAGCTGGGAGTCTTCCCACTGAACACCAGATATTTCCCAGATGGATTAGCTTACTAGTGTTCCTTGGTTGTAAGCTGTTCAGGTTTAGCTGATAGAATTGCAGCACAAATGGAATGGGGTGGGACCCAAAGCAGTAACTCTTGTCAACCTGCGTCTAAGCTTTCTGGGCTTAGGTAAATGGGATGTCTCACAATGGGAAGATTGTGTGCAGTCCATATCAGACAATCAGAAATCCTATGTGTTAATTTCTCAGTAGCTTGGCTTGGAGACTCTTAAACATGGTGATGTATTTCCACATGTATGAAACAAACAAAAAAACATCGAAGTATGCTGTTTGCTATTAGAAAGCAATTTGTCTTATCCTCAAGATAACTGGCATCTCAGAATATTCCACTTTTGTTCAAACTACGTGGACATATTATTACTAATTGTATATCATAGCAGATCCTGAGTAATGGAAAAGTGATTAAAATGTGTTGAATGCATACCGTACAAATTAAAATGTAGAACAACTCTAACATCTGGCAAGAGATTCTAAACCCTGCTGTTTTAATAAATAGTGAAATGCAGAGACAGAAAGCATAACATGGCCAAAAGAACTACAAGGTTCTTTCCTTTGAACAACAGTGGAGAAAGCTCCAGATTTTCTGGGCCCAATTTTAATAGAAACATAGGAACAAGGGCAGGCCATTCAGCCCCTGGAACCTTGTTGGAGTAAATAGAGCTTGCTGGGAAATCAGACAAGTGGCAGCTTGGCAGCAGGGGGTGGAAAATCCCAAGTTGCACAACTAGGGATGAGGTCACACTCTAGCATAAACCATTTAACCGTATAATCATATACAGACGCCATGTAAACAGACAAAGGTGGTGGCAGTTATATGACTCATGGGCCAGGCGATTTCTTATCAATGAGATTTTCTGTACAATAATGAGATTTTCTATACTTGTTTACTTCAATGTATAAATGATTGTGCTCCGCTCTGCTTAAATGAGAAGTCGGCTGCTGTGACTGCGGAGTCCATGGCGTCTCTCCTAGAGCGCTCTGTTTAATAAACCGTTTATGATTCGCAAAGCTCACTCCATATTCTGGGGAATAAGTTATTTCACTAACAATTTGGCATAGTCGACAGGATCCGTGTCGAGGACTCTCTCTACCTAGGCCCGCGGTACCGGGCGATGAGTCACATTTCTGACCGTCCATAAATTGACACCGTGGGACTGGTGAGTAGGTTCCTCGGACGGATCCAACGAACTAAGGGAGTGGGTTTGTGACTTAAACGGCTTATATAGGTCATGACCCGCGGTTCCGTAACTGTATTGTTTCTTATTTACAGAAGACTAAATGTTACATAGGCCCGTGATATGCCACATATTAGTCACAAGTGAGACACCTCTGAGAGACCTGGAAAGTGTGGGTTTACAAGTGAGACACCTCTGACGACGGATTATAGTAGGCGTCCAAGCTGGATAAGCGGGACCCACTCGGACATAAGTGAGGTAGTAGAAATACTACGATGGCAGGTAAGGACTCTACATTTAGTTCGGGGCCGTCAGGATCCTTGACCAGATGGTTTATGGAGGAAAGAAAGACAGTGAGAGAGAAAATGAATCGGGACGGGTGGGACCCGTCCAATCCGCTCCGGGGGCAACGGGACTGGTGGGAAAAACAGAAGAAAGATAGAATAAAAAAGGCAGGGATAATGTTGGCCCAAGCATATACACAGTTGCAGGAAATAGCGGAAGAAAACGATAGATATAAAACAAAAAGAATCAGAGAATTAGAGAAACAATTGGTGGACTCTACGTAGATGCCCAAGAGGCAAAGCGAGAACATGGGGGCCCAAATATAAAACAAGAGAGAGGGGGCGGTGGGATAGGCGCAGGGTACCCGACCTCGAACCTGTTTTAATTGTGGTAAGGCCGGGCACTTGGCAAAGGCCTGTAAAGCCCCGAAACCTGTCTGCAAGAATTGTGGCAAGGTGGGACACCTAACGGAGAAATGTTGGGCAGGACAGGCCGAGGCCAGTATAACCTCGGCCTCTGGGACCCTCGAACAACAAATAGGGAGCAACGAGTACCGCAAATACCTGGAATATCTCAAGAAGTCAGGGAGCAGCTATTGAGGGTCTGCGGCCCCCAGGGAAGTGGGGTCAGATGAACGAATGTATGTGTCTGCACTAATAGGGGGCCGACAGTGTGAAATGTTAGTGGACACAGGATGCTCGGTCTCTATAACCAACATACCCCTCCCGGTAACCAAGGATAAAATAGTGATAGTGGGCTTAGGAGGAGAACGAGTCCACGCGTACAAAAGCACAGTGCAGGTGGTAGAAATAGATGGGAAAATGATACCCGCACAGTTCTATGTGTGTAAGAATAACGAGGATACCATCATGGGGCTCGACTTCATGAGGGACCTTAACCTCTTGATAAATGCCCGACAGTCTAATTTGCACTGGCCGGAAGCAAATGGGGCCAGGACACCTCTCACCAAATATACCTGCCATACGGCCAAGGTAGGAAGTGCGCAAGTTTTGGCACAAGATTGGATAAAGATTAAGGGAATCTATCAAGCGGTATGTAGTGCCTTGTCCGCAGTTTGGGCTAAGAACAAGCAAGATACCGGAGAGGTGGTTGTGCCGCCCATTACAGTCGAGGGACCAGCCCATACCGCCCACAGACAGTACCCCATTAAAACGGAAGCAGAACAGGCGGTTAAAGAGATAGTTAAGGAGCTGGAGAAAAGAGGAATAGTGAGACACGCTGAAAGCACTACTAATTCCCCTGTGTGGCCAGTGTCTAAACCAGACGGGTCTTACCGCCTTACGATCGACTACACGGCCCTAAATAAGGTCACCTCGAAGGTATACCCGATTGTGGCCAACCCGGCCACAATATTTAACCAGCTCAGCCCCACTCACAAGGTTTTTATGGTTTTAGATATAGCAAATGGGTTCTGGTCTATCCCCCTCGACCAGGTGTCCCAGGACAAATTAGCCTTCACAGTCGGGACAAAGCAATATACCTGGACAAGACTCCCACAGGGATTTCACAATAGTCCAGTCATCTCCCACCAGGCCATGAGCGTGTTATTAGAAAAAGTAGACCTGATACCGTACCACATTACGGTTTTACAATATGTAGACGACCTCCTAATCGCTTCAGAGGATGAAAGGCGGCATGCCGCTGGTCGTGGTATTGCAAGCACTGCTAGAGGGCGGGTTTAAGGTAAATCCAAAGAAATCACAGGTAGGGTTGGCCCAGGTCACGTACCTCGGACAACAGTTGTCGCAGGGACAACGAACCATGCCCGGAGACCGGCGGAGTGCCATAGAACGAATGCCTCGTCCGGTGTCCGTAAGGGGGGTGAGGAAGGTCCTCGGTCTTTTTAATTACAGCCGGAGCTTTATTCCCGATTTTGCAGAAATAGTTGAACCTATACAGGCATTAGTGAGGGGCTCCCCTCCGGCCACGTCGGAGGTAGAATGGGGCCCGAAACAACAGGAAGCCTATATGGAGTTAAAACGGGCCCTCATTACAGCACCCGGACTGGGGATGCCAGATATGCGAAAGCCATTACATATATTCTGTAACAATCATGCAGGATTTTACACAGCAGTAGTGGCACAAGATCATGGGGATAGAAAGAGGCCGGTGGCATATATTACTCTACTAAGATGTCGCCGGTAGAAGAGGGACTATCGCGATGTGTAGCCATCTTGGACTGTGCTGCATGGGCGGTAAAAGTCAGTGAACCAGTGGTAATGACAGGAGATATTATCCTACATATCAAACATACCATTGTGGAAATGTTAAACACTGGAAAGCTGAGGTCTGTCTCGAACATGCACCGGGCAAGGTGGGAGGCAGTGTTACTACCCGCCGATCAGTCAGTCAAGATAATCAGAGACACAGGGGAGAATCCAGCAGAGGGGATGATGGGGGAAGGTAGTCCCCATGAATGTGAGGAAGTAGATGAGGAAGTGAACATGGGAAGGCTGAAGGATGTACAGTTGGAGGACCCGCAGCTCACCTTCTACGTAGATGGGTCACGTAAATATATAGATGGGGCCCCGCGGACTGGGTGGGCTGTGGTGAATGAGCACTTAGACGTTGAGAGATCGGGACGAATAATTGGGAGCCTGTCGGCTCAGGTAGCCGAATTGGTGGCCCTCACGGAAGCATTGAAGCTAGTAGAAGGAAAAACCGTAAACATTTATATGGACAGTCGGTACGCATTTGGGGTAGTGCATGACTATATGACCGCATGGGGACACAGGGGCTTTATCACCACAGGGGGAGAGCCCGTTAAGCATCAAGTAAGAGTTAGGAACCGATTGGAAGCCTCAAGTAAACCGACACAGGCAGCAGTTATAAAGGTTAAGGCACACCAAAAGGTTAAGACGAAAGAACAGGAGGGTAACTAAGCGGCTGACAAGGCCGCGCAGACGGCCTTAGAGTCGGAATGGGTGGAACAAGTGGCGGCTGCAAGAGTAGAACAGGAAAGGATAAATATAGTACAGCTTCATGCTGACATCCCCGCCGCCGAGAAAGGGGAATGAGCACAGAAGGGAGCAAAAATGGAAGCGGACCTTGTGTGGAGGAAAGACGGGAGAGTAGTAGCCCCATCTTGTATAAGGCAGATGTTAATGGAATTACACCATGGCGCGAGCCATACCGCACGAGTCCCAATGGCAATTGCGATTATGAAAGACTGGTGGTGGCCGGGGTTGAGGCCGGACATCGGCCGATATTGCCATAGGTGTATCATATGCGCACAGCACAATAGTGGAAAACCGGTACAGGTTCGGATGGCACATCAGCCACGCCCGCGGGGACCTTGGGAAAACGTCCAGATAGACTTCACTGGGCCCCTCCCAGCTTCCCGGGGAAAACAATACTGTTTGGTGGTGATAGATCAATTCACCCGTTGGGTAGAAGCCTTTCCAACGAGGAAATGCACAGCAACTACCGTGGCACGAATCTTGGTAGAGGAGGTAATTCCGCGATGGGGGGTACCATTGCAAATAGATTCGTACCAGGGCACACACTTTACGGGATCGGTAATGAAAACGGTCTGTAAATTATTGGGAATCAGACAAAGGTTGCACATTCCCTACCATCCTCAGAGCTCGGGTATGGTAGAACGAATAAATAGAACATTAAAATTGGCTTTGGGGAAGGCCATCTGGGACACCGGACAAACATGGGTAGATGTGTTGCCTATAATCCTAATGAAATTAAGAGCAACCCCCAATCGCACTACCAGATTTACCCCGAATGAACTGATGACTGGACGGGCAATGTTGCTGCCCAAGGGCATCGCCACGGGAGGAACGGAGGTGGGCCCATTGAAAGATAGAATACGAACCTACCTCATCGAATTGAGTCAGCAATTGGCAGATATGAGGAAAACGGTTTGTTCTGACCAAAAGGAAAGAGATCATAACCTTAAGTTGACCACTCTCCCTGAAGTACCCCCGGTGGGAATAAGGGTAATGGTCAAGGTTATACCGGGAAAACCGGGCTTCATCCCGAAATGGATAGGACCCTATGAGGTCGTGCTTAGCAGTGATACTTGTGCTTGTGTGGACATTAAGGGAACGGGACAATGGAAACATTAGTCCCAGCTTAAAGTATATGAGCCCTAACACTTAACAAACCTCGTTATTACCATTGACAGGAAGGCCCTGACACATCTTCTATCAACACGTTGCGTGCGGGTTGTGGGTTTGGGAGATTGTTAAAGTGAAGAGTAATAAGTAACGATGAAAATGAAAGTGCTGTCCGCTTTATCTGTGTTTTGCTTCCTCGGCATTAGCCAATGGGGAGAAGGTACAGCCCTCCGGAGAAAACGGGAATTACAGGTTAACATGTTCTTGTATATGTCATATACGTATGCTAAAGATAAACATTTGTCAAGCTGCTGGGTATGTGCATATGTCCCAAGTCACGCTAAGGGAGGTATTCCACTGAGATCCGTCCTGCTCAACCTGTCGGAGGTGGCGGAATGGTACATCAACCAGAACGCCTTCTCCGCGGATGAGACAAGAGAAAGAAGTCTAGCCACCGGGGGTGGAAGGTATATCGTTAGTATGAAGGGAAGTGCAGCAGAATGGGAACAAGCAGGCCACCCATTTCTAACCTTCACAGGATGGGACCAGCCCAAGTACAGTACAAGTTGTCAGCCCCCGTTCCTGGTTCTTACTAATACCTCAGCAATAGGGGAACCACTCGGGTCGGTTTGTTTCATTAGAAACCAGACTGGAGGGCAAACAATGGGGCTTAGTAAGGGCTCCCAGTATTTTAACGTAACTGATGACGCTGATAATAGTCGCATAATATTCCAGAACCTTACGGATGGTAGCAACCTGACTGACGCATGGGCCCCTGTGGTGGTAACACGATACAGCCCATATAATGGGACATATTTTGTCTGTGGCCATAAGGCGTACCCCTGGCTACCAATGAAGTGGACTGGATCTTGCTACCTGGCTTACGTGGTCCCATACGTACACCATCTGAGGTCTTTGACACAACACCTTCATTTGGCAAAAAGACACATAAGTGAGACCGCCCGATTCTTTGCTATCATAGCACCCTCCTATGGTGTTGCCCGAGCAATAAAGCTCCTGGCCTCCCTACTCGAAGAAGTTGTCAATGATATGGCTGAAGCGCTGGAAGGCATAAGCGCCGAAACCGTGGCAATACACACAATGGTTTTACAAAACAGGATGGCCCTAGACTTTATCTTAGCCGAGAAGGGAGGCACATGTGTGATAATTGGAAGAGAGTGTTGCACTTACATCCCAGATAGCTCGGAGACTATCCACGATTTAGTTAGCCACATCCAAACAGAGGCAGCAAAGGCTCGACAAACGCCGGATTCCTCCCTGTGGGGATGGCCAACTAGCTGGTTGGGATCAATAGGAACCACCCTGATGCAGGGATTTGTTACAATTGTTATTGTCATAATAGTGCTGTATCTCTTGGTTATGCTGGTAAAGTGCTGTTGTGCCAGAATGGGAGAAACAATAGTCCCAGCCGCTGCCGCGGAATATCAACAAGTGATCCAGTGCGGATCCGATTACTCCAACATTGCTAACACTCACAAGAAAGGAATTTGGCTGTAGGACCACCACAGCCTGAGAGCAGGGGATCGCAGGATTGGCGAACCCCATACATGTTGAACATCAAGCAAAACACCAGAAGAGGAACTACATCAGCAGAAGGGTCCAGGGCATAATGGTTCAGAGGGGTGGGAGCTTCCTCCTGTCCCCATGAACCACAGGAGGGGCTGTTGGAGTTAATAGAGCTTGCTGGGAAATCAGATAAGTGGCAGCTTGGCAGCAGGGGGTGGAAAATCCCCAGTTGCACAACTAGGGATGAGGTCACACTCTAGCATAAACCATTTAACCGTATAATCATATACCGACGTCATGTAAACAGACAAAGGCGGTGGCAGTTATATGACTCATGGGTCAGGCGATTTCTTATCAATAATGAGATTTTCTGTACAATAATGAGATTTTCTATACTTGTTTACTTCAATGTATAAATGATTGTGCTCCGCTCTGCTTAAACGAGAAGTCGGCTGCTGTGACTGCGGAGTACACAGCTTCTCTCCCAGAGCGCTCTGTTTAATAGACCGTTTATGATTCGCAAAGCTCACTCCGTATTCCGGGGAATAAGTTATTTCACTAACAAGCCTGTTCTGCCATTCAATGAGATCATGGCTGATCTGCGACCTAAATCCATATACTTGCCTTTGGCCCATATCCCGTAATTCCTTAGGTTAACAAAAAGCTATCAATCTCCATTTTAAAATTAACAATTGATCTAGCATCAATTGCTATTTGTGAAAGAGAGTTCCAAACATCTACCACCCTTTGTGGGTAGAAGTATTTCCTAATTTCACTCCTGACAGATCTGGCTCTAATTTTTAGACTATGCCCCCTAGTCCTAGACTCCCCAACCAACGGAAATAGTTTCTCTCTATCTATCCTATCAGTTCCCTTTAATATCCTGAAAACTTCAATCAGATCACCCCTTAACCGTCTAAATTCTAAGGAATACAACCCTAATTTGTGGAGTCTCTCCTCGTAACTTAACCTTTGAAATCCAAGTATCATTCGAGTAAACCTACATTGCACTCCCTCCATGGCCAATATGTCCTTCCGAAGGTGTGGTGCCCAGAATTGCTCACAGTACTCCAGATGTGGTCTAACCAGGGTATTGTACAGCTGCAGCAAAACTTCTGCCCCCTTGTACTCTAGTCCTATAGATATAAAGGCCAGCATGCCATTAGCGTTTTTGATTATTTTCTGTACCTCTCCATGACATTTTAACAATCTATGCAGCTGAACCCCCAAATCTTTTTGAACCTCCACTGTTTTTTTAGCTTTTTACCATTTAGAAAGTAACTTGTTCGATACTTTTTGGTCCAAAGCGGATGACCTCACATTTGCTTACATTGAAATTCATTTGCCACAGTTTTGCTCATTCACTTAATCTATTAATATCCCTTTGTAATTTCATGCTTTCACCTACACTGCCTAGAATGCCTATATTCCAGATCATCTATTAAACAACATTGGGCGAAAGGGAACAAGTTTAAGAAAGTAGAAGAAGAATGTACTAGCTTCATGCTTTTAAGCGATGATTGCTGGAATTAACATGTGAACATTTTACAATCCTCGAAAAAGAAAAGAAGAAAATGGACAAGAACATTAAGCCTAATATTTGGGCAGTACTTCTAAAACATCAGCAGACAGTTATGAGGTATGAATAGATAGTGCACACTACATAAAGACTGAAGTGTAGCCTTTTCTAATTAGAAGATGTTTGTATTAATACAAATGGAATGTGTCGTGTCCAACATGTATTTTCACCCATATTAACAAAACGTAATGAAATTTAATTCCAAATAAGAATGATACTCATGACATTTTCCTACAACACTACTGAAATTATAAACGACCTGAAGGAATTTAATGAGTTTACAGTTTGAAGACTTCTCTTCACTTACCTCTAAATTCAGTTCAAGTAACAGATCTTCAAGTAATAATATGAAAAATAATTACACTTTAAAATGTAATTTGTGTTAAATGATCCATTCATTTTTTTGAGTGAGCAGTACAACCCTCCATTAGAATTTTGATTAAACTGAAAGGCAACTTTTATTGCAATTAAGATTTTGCTTCATATTACATCACTACTAGCGTTAGCAGGTGTCTTCAGTCAGCTTCGGGCTTCTGCAACACTGGGATAGGAATGGTTCAGCTATACTTTGTAGGCAGTCCTATTTATTACACTGGATTATCGATATCTTTCCTTTCAACCTCCTTTGACCATTCATTCCCATCTGACAGTGGACTACCCTCAAATGTTACCAGTTATTGCATCTCATGAGGTTTCAGAGACTACTTATCCTCTTTCTATTTAGTCAGCTTTTGGCTGCATGTAAAGTCCGGAAGCCTTGGAGACAATGGAGAAGAAAACCAGGCAAGATGTAAAAAGAGCTGATGATTTGTTATTGTCCATTTTGTACAAACGCCAAAGACCAATTTCACCCTCTATGTCTTGTACATACTTAGCTTGAAAAGATTCTCCCCTTTGTGATGCCAACTTGACAGTAACTTCGGATAAAGATGGAACAGGAGGCCAGGATTTCTGACATGCTTCAGAATTTCATAACATTGGATGATAATAACTGTTTTATTGGCAGATGGATCCTGATCTCAAAGTTTCGATACATTCACATATTTTTGTCTTATCCAGATCTTTTCACAAACCCGTTTTGCATTCCATCTCATCCAACAGTTTATTAAGAGGGATATTTGCCTTTGTGTGATTAGTTCTTATGCTAAATTTATGCTTGCTCATTTATTTACCAATATGTCCATAGTTGGCCCATATTAAGTCAAAGTTTCTTCAACAAAATCCTTTGCTCTGAAGGAAGCCAACTGCAGGCATAGTAGAGGTAACCAATCATCTCCAGGATTGGTTACCCTTGCCTGCCATGTTTGTGGGACCTTTCCAAAGGCTTTAACAGAACTCTCATCAGATCTCAGCTTGTTATGTTCAGAATAAATCCACAGCACTATATCGTAAGCTCAAACTGTTGTGACCTTGGTCTCTTTATTTCAGAGTCTAGAATGAGCAAGCAGCATGGTGAGTCGCCTTTTATACTTGCTTGCCCCAGGGTGCACAGGTGACCCTTAGATCTCCCATAGGTGTGCCCCCGGTGAAAAGTCTTACATTTGGGCAAGGTCTACATACATACATAACATCATTCACCCCCCAAAGTCTTATTGTGCAAGTTATTTGCAAGTTGAGGTGATCTGGCGCCCCGCGCCCCCAGGTCGATCACCTGGATTGAAGTCCTGACATGGTGGGTTCATCCTTGTGTTTGGCGGCGAAGTGGATCGTGTTAGTGGGTCGCTGGGGGCCAGGTCCTTTCAGTGTGGTTCCTGGTTATCTGTCGTTCGCAGTTTGGTCTTGTCCCACTGCTTTACTCGTTAGCCCGCTACACGGTTTCACAATTAAACACTCCGTTTTCATCACATACACTCAATTCCCCCCTTGACTAATGCGGTGCTAGCGGCCCAACTGGGGCCCAGAACATGGTCTACATCACTAATTCTGATGTCGCGTGGAGGGGCCGTGCACTTATGGTGCATTCTCTACTGATGGCATGCGGAAGGTTCGGTTCTGAGTGATTCTGTCTGGTGATTGCATAACACCCAGGATAGCCAGGTCTGTAGGGAGTCTACCGTGGCATCCGTGGCGCTAGGTTTAGTCATTTCGGTGCCGACCCTGAGGTCTGGCAAGCCCAGGATGGCCGCAATGGCCTTGAAACTTTCGGTAGTGGCGGGAGGCCTAGTGGTCCCCGAGGACATTGGGCCAAGGTATGAGGGCACCGGACCACCGACTGCATGTAGCTACCCTGTCTTACTTTGCAACGTTGGGATGGGTCTATCGTCTTTTTGGTTGATAGGTTGCCACATCCCGTCTAGCAGTTCACCTTTGGCAGGCGGTAATATGGGATCCTGGCTGGTCCAGGTCTTAAGTTGCGGGGCCGTTACAGTTGACCCCTCGCTTTCTAGCACTTCCACGACCGCGAGTGGGTCTGAAGGCTGCGCCGTTTCTGTTGTATATCAGTAAAGCATGCACTCCCATGTTTCGCCACCAGGGAGCTCATCCCCTGAAGTCCCAACAGATCCCAACATCCCTTGGGAACACTGTATATAAGCCAGCCCCTAAGGCCTGTTCCTCACTCTGGAGTGTCTTATTAAAGACTGAGGTCACTGTTACTTTAACCTCCCTGTGTGCAGCCTCATCTGTGTTAGGAACACAATAACTGGTGACAAGTATACGAATCCAACGCAAAGATGTAGCCAACTGTGGGCATCTGGAGAAGTTCTCGGAAGATGAGGACTGGGAAGCCTATGTTGAACAGCTAGACCAGTACTTTGTAGCCAACGAGCTGGACGGAGAAGGAAGCGCTGCAAAAAGGAGAGCGGTCCTCCTCACAGTCTGCGGGGCACTGCCCTACAGCCTCATGAAGAATCTTCTGGCTTTGGTGAAACCCACAGGTAAGTCATATGAGGAGCTGTGTACACTGGTTCAGGAGCACCTTAACCAAAGGGAGAGCGTGCTGATGACGAGGTATCGGTTCTACACGTGCCAGCGATCTGAAGGTCAGGAAGTGGTAAGCTACGTCGCCGAGCTAAGGCAACTTGCAGGACAATCTGAGTTTGATGGCTACCTGGAACAAATGCTCAGAGACTTTTTTGTACTGGGCATTGGCCACGAGACCATCCACCAGTGATAACAGCAAACAAATCTCTCAGCACACAAGTGCTAGCAATGTTCATAAATTAACTGGAACTCAGTTTGCAAGCAGAAATGTACAGGGCAGAACCAACGAGTCTGCAACTGCCAGCAGGCCTCAGGTGACCCAGATGACTCAGAGTCCCCAACAAAGGATGAATGCAAGGCAATTCACACCTTGTTGGTGTTGTGTAGGCTTTCATTCAGCCTATTCATGCCGCTTCAAAGAGTATGCTTACAAGAGCTGTAGAACAATGGGGCACGTCCAACGAGCTTGATAATGAGCTGCAAGCTCTGCAAAACCTGCTAACCACCATGTGGCAGAGGAAGATTAGTCCATGGTGGATCAAAGCAATTTCGAGCCTCAGAGAGAGGAGGCAGATGCTGAAGTAAACGGGGTGCACACATTTTGGACGAAATGTCCATCTATAATGCTAAAATTGAATGGTTTACCCATAGCCATGGAACTGGACACTGGCACTAGCCAATCCATCATGAGTAAAAAGATGTTTGAGAGACTGTGGTGCAACAAGGCACTCAGACCAGCCCTGAGCCCCATCCACACGAAACTGAGAACGTACACCAAAGAGCTTATCACTGTCCTGGGCAGCGCCATGGTCAAGGTCACCTACGAGGGCACGGTGCACGAACTGCCACTCTAGATTGTCCCGGGCGATGGCCCCACACTGCTTGGAAGGAGTTGGTTGGGTAAAATCCGTTGGAACTGGGATGACATCCGAGCGCTATCACATGTCGATGAAGCCTCATGTACCCAGGTTCTGAACAAATTTCCTTCACTTTTTGAGCCAGGCATTGGAAACTTTTCCAGGGTGAAGCAGCTGATCCACTTGGTCCCAGGGGCATGACCCATTCACTACAAGGTGCGAGCGGTACCTCACATGATGAGGGAAAGAGTGGAAATCGAGTTCGACAGACTGCAACGCGAGGACATCATCTCCCCAGTGGAATTCAGCGAGTGTGCCAGCCGGATTGATCCAGTACTCAAAAGTGATGGCACGGTCATGATTTGCGGCAATTATAAAGTCATTATTAATTGTTTCTCGCTACAGGACCAATACCCGCTACCTAAGGCAGATGGCCTATATGCGATGCTGGAAGGAGTCAAGACGTTCACCAAGCTCGACCTGTCTTTGGCCTACATGGTGCAGGAGCTGGAGGAGTCTTCGAAGGGCCTCACCTGCATCAACATGCACAAGGGACTGTCCATCTACAACAGATGCCTGTTTGGAATTCGATCGGCTACAGCGATCTTCCAGAGAAACATGGAGAGCCTACTCAAGTCGGTACCACACACGGTGGCCTTTCAGGATGACATATTGGTCATGGGTCGGGACACCGCCGAGCACCTACAAACCCTGGAGGAGGTCCTCCAGCGACTGGATCGCATACGGCTGCGGCTGAAGAGGTCGAAATGCGTCTTCATGGCAACAGAAGTGGAATTTTTGGGGAGAAAGATCGCGACGGATGGCATTCGGCCAACAGACGCCAAGACAGAGGCTATCAGGAACACGCCCAGGCTACAGAAAGTCACGGAGCTGCGGTCGTTCCTGGGACTCCTCAACTATTTTGGTAACTTCCTACTGGGGTTAAGCACCCTTTTAGAGCCCCTACATGTGTTATTGCGCAAAGGTGAAAACTGGGTATGGGGAAAAAACCAAGTAATTGCTTTTGAGAAAGCCAGAAACATTTTATGCTCCAACAAGCTGCTTCTATAGTATAACCCATGTAAAAGACTTGTACTAGCATGTGACGCGTCATCGGGTGTGTATTACAACAAGCTAATGTTGCGGGGATGTTGCAACCTGTCACCTATGCTTCCAGGAGCTTGTCTAAGGCCGAGAGGGCCTACAGCATGATTGAGAAAGCGGCATTAGCGTGTGTGTTCAGGGTAAAGAAAATGCATCAGTACCTGTTTGGCCTCATATTTGAGCTGGAAACCGATCACAAGCCTCTCATGTCCCTGTTCGCTGACAACAAAGGGATAAATACTAATGATTCAGCCCGCATACAAAGGTGGGCACTCGCGCTATCAGCGTATAACTATACCATCCGCCACAGGCCAGGCACCGAGAACTGTGCGGATGGTCTCAGTCGGCTACCATTGCTCACCATGGGGTTGGAAATGGCGCAGCCTGCAAACTTGTTGATGGTGGTACAGCCCGGAGACTTGTTGATGGTCATGGAAGCGTTTGAAAATGATAAATCACCTGTCACGGCCTGCCAGATTAGGACTTGGACCAGTCAAGATCCTCTGCTGTCCCTAGTAAAAAACTGTGTACTGCATGGGAGCTGGGCCAGCATCCCCGTTGAAATTCAAGAGCCAATCAAGCCGTTCCAGCGGCGAAAGGACGAACTGTCCATTCAGGCAGACTGCCTGTTATGGGGTAACCGCGTAGTGCTACCAAAAAAGGGCAGGGAGACGTTCATCTCGGATCGCCACAGCACACACCCAGGTATAGTAATGATGAACGCGATAGCCAGATCCCACGTGTGGTGGCCCGGTATCGACTCTGACTTAGTGTCCTGTGTAGTGTCAATGCAGCGTATGTGTTCAGTTGAGCAACGCGCCCAGAGAGGTACCATTAAGTTGGTGGTCCTGGCCCTCCAGACCATGGTCGAGGATCCATGTCGACTATGCAGGCCCATTTCTCGGTAAAATGTTCCTGGTGGTGGTGGATGCTTTTTCAAAATGGATTGAATGTGAAATAATGTCAGGAAGCACTGCCACCGCCGCCATTGAATGCCTGAGGGCCATGTTTGCCACCCACTGCCTGCCTGACATACTGGTCAGTGACAACGGGCCATGTTTCACCAGTGCCGAATTGAAAGAATTCATGACCCGCAATGGGATCAAACATGTCACCTCGGCCCCCTTTATACCAGCCTCCAATGGGCAGGCAGAGCGGGCAATACAAACCATCAAACAGAGCCTTAAATGAGTCACAGAAGGCTCACTCTAAACCCGCCTGTCCCGAGTACTGCTCAGCTATCGCACGAGACCCCACTCGCTCACAGGGGTGCCTCCGGCTGAGCTACTCATGAAAAGGACACTTAAAACCAGACTCTTGTTGGTGCACCCCAACCTACATGATCAGGTAGAGAGTAGGCGGCAGCAACAAAATGTAAACGATGGTCACGCCACTGTGTCACGGGAAATTGATCTGAATGACCCCGTGTATGTGCTAAACTATGGACATGATCCCAAGTGGATCGCAGGCACAGTGATAGCTAAAGAAGGGAGTAGTGTGTTTGTAGTCAAACTAAACAATGGACAAATTTGCAGAAAGCACCTGGACCAAACGAGGCTGCGGTTCACAGACTGCCCTGAACAAGCCACAGCAGATACCACCTTTTTCGAGCCCACAACACACACCCAAAGGATCAACGACACCACGCCGGACCAGGAAATCGAACCCATCACGCCCAACAGCCCAGCAAGGCCAGGCTCACCTAGCAGCCCTGCAGGGCCAACAACACGCCAGCCCAGCGAGAGCACAGCCAACACACCAGAACAGTCATTTGTACCGAGGCGGTCCGCCAGGGAAAGAAAGACTCCCGACCGCCTCACCTTGTAAATAGTTTTCACTTTGACTTTGGGGGGGTGAGTGATGTTGTGTATCTGTAAAGCATGCACTCCCATGTTCCGCCACCAGGGAGCTCATCCCCTGAAGTCCCAAGGGATCCCAGCATCCCTTGGGAGCACTGTATATGAGCCGGCCCCTAAGGCCTGTTCCTCACTCTGGAGTGTCTTCTTGAAGATAGGTCACTGTTACTTTAACCTCCCTGCATGCAGCCTCATCTGTGTTAGGAACACAATAGTTTCCACCCCAGGGGTGGGCAACGGTGGCCAACTGAGAGCATGGGTGCCGTTCTCTGTGCCTGGCCCATGGCGGATCATGTTACAGTTCACAGGCAGTGTTTGACATTCTCGAAACAATGCATCGGTAATGGTGCCTCTGCTCTCCCAAGCTTGTGGGATGAACAGCTTGTCTGATGCGAGCACATATTGGGACACTCTTTGGTATGTATCTTTAGTCCCGTGAACACAGGCTGCTGCTTTGTTTAACTTATTTGATACATGTTCAATAGTTTGGGGCTCACCCGCTACTTTTGCTTGCTGCACAACACTCCCGACCCCATGCAGTAACATCTCACTTGCTACAAATGCTTTGTTAGATACATATACAACTGGTCGGGGTTCGCCACTTTGGCTTGCTGTACTACACACCCGACCCACGTGATAACACCTCACTTGTCAGATACGTATACGACCGGTTGGTGTTCGCCTGATACTTTGGCTTGTTGTCGAGTCCCCCAAACTCCATACAATGGTACATCATTGGCTGCAAAAGACCTCTCGCACGGGTTACATGGCGCACACGATTTATTTGAGCGTGATGGGTTCCTGGCCATCTCCGCGGCCGCCCCTTTACCTTTGCCCCAAACCCAGTCGTCTTCCTTGCTGGGCGACACATTCTTCCGTTCCATTGTGGCGACCTTCCGTGGTCTGGACGCTCTCTCGTCCCGTGGTCTGGATGTTCTCTCATCCCATGGCCTGGACGCACTCTCGTTCGTGGTCTGGATGCACCTTCGTCCCGTGGTCTGGACGCCTTCTCGTCCTGTGGTCTGGACGCACTCTCACCCGTGTCCGTGATGCCGACTGCCGTGATCTTCCTCCCCAGGTATTTTGCCTCTGGCCTCGGGAAGACGCATTCAGATCGTTTCGGCCGGAGTCCCACTCCGCATGGTCGACTTGGAGCCTCTTCCATCGTGGCGAAGGGGTCATCGGCTTCGGGTGGTGGGTACCGCGCCTGTACCTCTGCTCGGTTGAATTTTACCTCCTCGTGATTGTGATGAGCGGCCTGTGCCTCAGGGATCTGCAAATGGATCTGTACTTCGATGCCTGTTTCAGCTGGAAGTAGGGGTTTGCTCAGCCTTTGGGAAAGGGAGGCCTCGTTCGCCAGAGAAGGTACACAGAGGTCTTCCCAGTTCCATTGAATCTTCCCCATCCACCTCCTGCCAAGCAGCATTGGCCCATCACCTGAGACAATCCACAGTGGTAATTCGTGCACTGCTCCCTCATGGAATATTCTTATGTCCGCACTACCAATAACTGGTATCAGTTCACTGGTGTAGGTGCAGAGCTTTGCCTGAATTGGGATCAGCTTGGATCGCTGTGCTTCGTCGCTCACAGCCTCTCGAAAGCCTTCTGGCTAATGACTAATTGACTCGCTTGGTGTCTAGTTCCATGGAGACTGGAGTGCCGTTAAGTTCAACTTTTAACATTAACGGAGGGCTTTTGCTGGTGAAGGTGTGTATCCCATATACTTCTTCATCCTCAGGTTCAGTTGCCTCTCCTGCTCGTTCATCCTGATCCTCGCTGGATCGGTCGTCCTCTCCCGACTCTGCCACGTGGTGAGTCAGAGGTCATTTGCACACTCGCTGGAGGTGCCCCATTGTTCCACAGGCCTTGCACACATAGAGCTTGAATCGACATTGATGAGCTCTGTGGCTGCCCCCGCAGCGCCAACATGGTGCTAATTGATACGCATTCACGCCCCACGTCGGACTCTGAGTCACTCTAGGCCTAGGTCTGGCCTCTGCAATCGGTTGGGCCCTGCCCTGTGCCATTCTGTCTGCTGCAAACATTATTTTGTGCACGGTGTTCGCCGGTGAGCTTTGATTCTGTGAAGATATCTGTTTCGTGTTATCGCTCATGGATATGAAAGCTTGGGCTATCATGATGGCTTTGCTCAGATCTAGGGACTCGGCAGACAGCAGATTGCGAAGGATGACCTCGTGGCCAATTCCAAGCACGAAAAAGTCCCGCAACATTTCCCCCAAGGTTCCTGCAAAGTCGCAGTGCCCCGCAAGGTGTCTTAGGTCGGCGACAAAACTCGCCACGTTCTGGCACTCAGAGCGACGGTGCGTGTAAAAGCGGTATCTGGCCATCAGGATGCTCTCCTTTGGTTTGAGATGTTCCTTAGCCAGCGTACACAGCTCTGCATAAGATGTGTCCGTTATTTTGACCGGTGCCAGCAAATTTTTTAGGAGGCCATATACCGATGACCCACATACGGTGAGGAGAATCGCCCTGCGCTTGACCGCCGTCTCAGCCTTGTCCAATTCGTTGGCCACAAAGTACTGGTCGAGGTGCTCAATGAAGGCTTCCCGATCATCACCCTCAACAAATCTCTCAAGAATACCAACGGCAGCCATTACTGCGTGAAAGTTCGTGATCTGTTACTCATTGCTGATTTGTTATGTTCAGAATAAATCCACATGACTATATCGCAAGCTCAAACTGTTCTGACCTTGGTCTCCTTATTTCAGACTCTAGATTGAGGAAGCAGCATGGTGAGTCACCTTTTATACCTGCTTGCACCAGGGTGACCCTTAGGTCTCCCTCAGGTGTGCCTTCTGGTGGCAAGTCTTACATTTGGGTAAGGTCTACATACATACATAACACAGCTGGCAAGACTTCTGCTGTTGCCTATAAGGGAGGAATGGGCAGGAAATGACAGGACCAAAGAAATGGGACAGAATCCAAATAGAACTGGGTTCTCCTCTGTTTTCTGCTCCCCAAACCAGAGAGCTGCCTGGTTCCAACCGTGGCCATCTGTGGAACCTCTGGCTCTCTTTCTCCGAGTTGTACACACCAGACCCTGTTGAGTTAGCTGATCTCTTCTAGTGTGGCAGTAGGGGTGCTATATTGGCCATGAGTTAAGAAATAGTTCCTGCTCCTGACTGCTATATCACAAATTCTACTCGAAGCATGAGTGTCTGTTGTAGGAAATGTGTCCTGTACATTGCCTGAAGTGTGCCTTCAAGATTTGTAGGGAAATTGTCTTGTAAACTGTCTGAAATGTGCTCAAAAAGGTGTTCAGCTTAAAGGAGCCATACAAGGTGGAGTCAGTAATTGGATTGAATGTTGAAAGTGGCAGGAAAGCAAAGTTAATTCAAACCGAAAGGCTTTTAAGTAAAATAAGTTTTTTCAAATAATTAATTAATTAAGCTGGATCGCCTGGACACAGCAAATATGTAAAATTTATACATGACAGACCATATACAAAGGACCCACTCGATTCTCTTTCCATTTTCTAGTAAATCCAGTGGATCTGGGCGCAGACCCAGTAAAATTACCCCTAATTTTCAGAAGCATAAGAAGCTCCTCTACTGGTCACACATGATGCTCTTTTTATGCTGGTAATATGCACAAAATAAATTTGCTGTCACAACATCCTTGAATTGGCAACAGTTTTTCTTCTACTGAACTATCTTAAATTCCCACCCTCCCTCTCTCGATGTTACAGAATGACATGACAACAGGGCTCCGTGGAGCATTCTGCTGGTGACAAATTGGACGCGCCAGCTCCATCGCGCACGGCATGTCTTCATCAGCATGCTGTCTGTCATCTCCTCTCCAGCGCTGTCTACAGCAGCAAGAGCAGTCAGCCTCTAACTGCCGATTAGGACAGTCTCTGCAATATCATGAAGCACCAAGCACTCTGTCTGCCTCTCACTTCCTGGCTGGAGTGTGGAAACGTAACGCAGAAAATTATACTGTAATGGAGAAGAGATTGCAAGGTCAATCGACTGTCAGGTGCTTTCCTTTACGCGGGGCGCTAACGGTAGTCTTTCGACATTCATAGCCCATGCAGAGAACACAGCCTTCTCTAGAACAAATATCAGGGCTGAATTTGTGGAGACGGATGCCTCCGACCAGCAAAAAATCGACGTACTTACCTTCTGCCTCGGGATCCATGGAGATTTGCGCTTCTGGGCGTCTATGTGTAGGCCTGCGTAAAGGTCCACGTATCGCAGGGGCGCATGTGGTTCCTGGGATCACGTGGGCTGGCCCAACCAATCAAAGAAAGGAATCCCCATTCATGCTTATGGGGATTCCGTAAAGCCCCATAAGTATGAATGGGAATATACCCACAAATACATCCAGACATTCAATAAATAAAAATAAAAATTACATATTTAAAATTAATTAAAATGACATTGAATTAAATATTCAAAAAAAAATTAAAATGTTTTGAATAATAAATTTACATGTTTTAACGGGGCTAAAAATAATTGTACTTTATTGCACAGGTTTTTAAAGTATAAATGATTGATACAATTTTACTTTTAGGTATTTTAAAACTCTTATGCTGGTAAAAGCAGGCTTTTTCCAGGCGTAAGAACTTCACGGGCATTCGCTGGTCAGAAGTTGGGCAAATAGCCCAACTCACCGCCTGCGGAGGCCCTTTTCCCGGGGATGCAGTGGGTCTATCAAAGCAAATTCTTGCAAATTACGCTTATCATTTTTTCTTAACTTATTGCAAAAAGACTCTTTGGCCTAGATTTTGCAGTCAGCAATGAGTGAATGGCTCTCACCATTCACCTCGCTGGTCGCTACCCACAAAGTTTTTGTTGGGGTGGAAATTCTGTCGAGTCTCTGTTGCAGTGTTAACCCGGGCGGAGCGGTAAATTTTGCAAAATTCACCAGCTGGGCACTGAGTGTGGAGAGGAGCGCTAAGGGAGGCTTTCCACCCCTCTTTTAGGGTGCAAGACCGGCTGAGCAAATGATAATCCTGAGTTAAACAGTTGGCCTTGGACCACCCTAAGAGATGCTACCGTGAAAAAAAAATCTGAAAAAAACACCAAAAACATTCCCAATACTAACGCCACATGCACAGGAAGTGCAAAAAAAAAACAATCACACTTACCTTGGGTTGACATTCCTTCCCTCACTGTGGCTTTCACAGGTGGTCCCACTCGGGCGCTGCGGACCGCTAAGGATCGGGCGAGTTTCAAATTTCGAGCCAGTGTCACAATCAGGGACGTTGCACTTGGGCTCAACTCTCCCAGGTGGTACTGCTCCATGTCCCCGCAAACCCAGCACCAAATGTCCCTGCGGGGCGCTGGAAGTTGTCCGCCTGTCCGGAAATGCTCTCTGCTGCTATTACCACCCCTCCGGGGCGAAAACAGAGGTGGGGCAACGAACTGAAAATCCAACCCTTGTGCTTTTGAGTGCCAGTGCGGCACCCTCTACAGGGGATCTGTGGAATCTGTGAGCAAAGAAAAAACAGCAAGGCCCTTCAACCAATCGGATTTAAAAATCCTCACTGAGACATGCAGACGTATAAAGCAGGAAGTATAAATTAGATTTAAATCATGTGCAGAAAGTGATATAAAGGTTGGAAAAGACAGATGTGATTAAGAGAGAGAGATAAAAGAGATGGACAGAAAAAGTAAAAATATATATACTTTTTAAAAACCTCCAACACTAATTAACCTCTGAAGGAATGAGACTTCACACTTATAAAATTAAATTTTCAGGGCCAGATAGGTTGTTTGGCAGTTATTATCACTTATCACATCGTTAAAAATTCACTTACTCCTGAATACACCAGCCCTAACCTTTTCTGGTGTCTTTAGCGGGAACTAGTGGGCAAGTACCCCAAGTTCACACCATTGCATTGATTTCAGTGCTGCATCTATCGGCGAGGACTGTTGCAGTGCACCCTGTGGAGGAGCATGGCATCTCTGACAGTCACTTCCAGATTTCCACATTTAACTGCGCATGTGCAGACACCAGAAGTTGCTGTCCAATTTACTCCATTATAATGGTGAGCACTATTAGCCTCACCATTATTATCTGGGCCAATGTGTTTAACCCTACAGATCTGAAGTATCATTAGCAATGTGCCCAAAAAGCACAAGTGCGGTACTTCACAGCTGCTTATAAAATATGCCAACCTTTATCATAATACAAGACTCAAGAACCAAGCATATTGTGGGTTTTAGCCAGAGGTATTCTACAGTGACTTGTCTCATGAATAACATTAATAAACTTGCAGAATGGGCATATAATTGGCAAATTAAGTTCAATATAGATAAATGTGAAGTATTACATTTTGATAGGAAAAATAGGGAGGTCACTTATTACTTTTGCGAGTCTCGGTGGGGTAGAGGAACAAAGGGATCTCAGAGTACAAATACACAAATCACTAAAAGTTACAATGCAGGTGAGCAAGTCCATAGAAAAGCAAACCAAGCACGACGGTTTATTTCTAGAGGTATAGAATTGAAAAGTAGGTAAGTTATGCTAAACCGATATAGAACCTTGGTTAGACCACACTTAGAATTCTGATTGCCATATTATAAAAAGGATATAGAAGCACTGAAGAGGATGCAGAGAAGATTTACAAAGATAATACCATAAATGCGAGGGTATATATATCAGGAAAGGATGAACAGGCTGGGTCTCTTTTCTCTTGAAAAAAGAAGGCTGAGGGGTGACCTAATAGAAGTCTTTAAAATTCTGAAAGGTTATGGTAAAATGGATATGATACATATGCTTAACACTATAATAAATCACACGTGGCCCATTGCTGGAGCTGATCACCTTGTGACCTTTAGGTTTAATGTAAACTCCAAGAGTGAGACCTGCAGGGGGAGCCTGCTTTATATAGGGAGGCAGCACGAGGTGCAGTAATGTGTGCCTCCCTGGCTTTCCCCATCTGTTGGCTGTTACATGTAATTACATGCTACAATGCATGGTACAGAGCATGGCTGCAAACACATCACAGGATACAGAGAGAATGTTTCCACTTGTGGGGAAGATCATAACTTACCAAGAAATCTAATATGGAATTTAGAAGAAACTTATTTACCCAAAGAGTGGTGAGAATGTGGAACTCGCTACCACAGGGAGTGGTTGAAGCAAATAGTACAGATGCATTTAAGGGGAGGCTAGACAAGCATATGAGCGATAAGAAAGTAGAGGATTATGTTGATAGATTTAGATGAGGAAAGATGGGAGGAGGCTCAAGTGGAGCATAAACGCCGGCATGGACTGGTTGGGCCGAATGGCCTGTTTCTGTGTCATATATCTTATGTAATCCCATGTAACATACCAGGAAAAGAAACACAAAAAGTTAGGAGTGAAGAATTATAGCTCTGTAACATGACGGCAGAGGTTATGCCCTTTATCATCATTGTCCAATTGTGTTGATGCTAATAGTAAAGGGACAAATGTAAAAAATATATATTTTATTCAGCAGCAGCAGTGAGTTTCCGGGATGCTGAATGAATATTAAAATTCTAATTTCAAAATTATTTTGCAATGCTTCAGTCAGTCAGTCAGTCTCCCACCAAATCAAGGAAGAATGGCCACCACCGGCAATTACCATTACAGTGGCCATTCCTCCTGCATGCTGTAAAATATGCAGTCTAGTGTTCTCCTGCAGTGTTAAATAGAGAAGCAAACAAAATAGCAGGCAATTGCACAGGAAATACCTGATACTAACAGCCCAATCAATCCAGGGATCCATTCATTCTACTTTAAATACAGGTTATGAATTTATTACATGGCAGTATTATATATCCACGGATCAGGCAGCATCTGTGGAGAGAAAACAGAGTTAACATTTCAGGTCAATGACCCTCGAAATATCATCTACCCAAAACATTAACTCTGCTTTTATTCCAGATTCCAGCATCCACAGTATTTTGCTTTAGTACTATATCACTGCTGTCTTTCCTGTCTTTACATTGGCTGTAAATCGCTTTGAAACATCCGGTGGTCGTGAAAGGCGCTATATAAATGCAAGTCTTTCTTTCTTTCCCTAGGGTGTTATTGTTAATGTTCCCAAACTATGAGCGAATGAATACATTTTTAAAAAGTCATCAGCAGGTGCTTTCCCATTGCATTTACTGAACACGGTCTGTCCTATTGCCATCTGTAGCAGCAAGTACAAAGATCCTGGAATAGTTCAGTATCTTGAGCACTGCTAATAGCATTAATACTACACAATACATCATTCTGCTAACATTTAGCTATGGTACTAAAGTGATTGGAATTGTGCCAAGAGTTTTATGGAGTCCATGATTAAACAATGGTAGTATGTATACTGTATGAAGAAAAATCAATATGTGGGAATGATGAAAAGCAAGAATTTCACTGAGAATATCAGATGTTGTGAACTGTGGGAAAAATACTGAGGAGTTGATTGACAGTTCTATTCAGTCGGTGCTTTTTGTCAGCATCAGGTATCATGACAGACATTACTGATCAGGACACTCCATGTAGTTCACGCTTGATGAAATCTGTACTGAAGAATTAATGGTGAAAAGTCACTGCAAATTCATTGTACAATACCCGACGATTATTTAAAAGCGAGCACTAATTATAAGGAGGTACATTGATATTGAAGGCTTGTTTCAAAAAGTGTGCAAAGGAAGTACCAAGTATAACTTGCAATCTGAAATAAAATGATGTTGAAATGTGGAATTTCAGACCGGTTGGTTACTAAGTTACCAAATGCTATTTACTCTCTGACTGAAAATGCCAGTAAGTCATTGGCCCAGATATTCCTGCCTCCCAGGTCCGTACAGAGTGTCTACGGACCCTGGAAGGCATCGGAAAAGCCGGTTTTCAGCGCGCAATGCACATGCGCTGAAAACCGGCTTTTCCTATCTGTCAAGTTTCCGGCTTGACAGATCCTCCATATCTCGGGAGCGAGGACATTTGCACGGGCAAGATTGTGGTATTTATGCATATCTTGCCCAACAAATGTCCTCAAAACTCTTGCGCCTGATAAAAGCAAGCGCATAGCCTACTTTTACAGGCATAAGAGTTGTAAAAAATACAAAAATATAAGTAAATTAAAGTAAAAATACATTATTTTTAAAAACCCTGCCCAATATGTTATATTTATTTTTAACCATAATTTAAAAAAACATTTTTAATTGCCAAATTTTTTTCTTTAAAAATCATTTCTAACAACTTTAATTTCTATCAGTGTATTTATGTGAGGTGTTTTTTTAATGTTTCAGGTAGTGTTTGTGTGTTTGGAGGGTTCTCATTCACAGTAATAGGAGTTTCAGAGTTACAAAACTCCTATTACTATGAATGAGAAAATACTTACCTGCAATTGGATGTCCAGGCCCACATGACTCCTGCGAACGTCCCAATGTGAACACGCTCCATTATGCAAGAAGAGGAGGCCTCGAGTCTGGGATCTCTGGCGGGCATTCGACGAAAAGGTAGGTGCGCATCTTCTCTCCTAGTTTTAGGCAAACGCCCACGGGAAGAAGAAACAGGGATTTCTGGGCCATTAAGAGCAAAACCTGAGGTCAGATCCTTCATGTCATTTTCAAGCATTTTTAATGTTTAAGTACAGGATTTAAATTTTCAGTTGCTTTTTCACCAGTTGACAAATGTCTTCAGTCCCCAACTCACTCACACATCACCTGCACGGTTGCAGAACCACACACACACAAACAAGTATACTTAGCTTATATTCTTCAATATTAAATTACATGTAAGGACCCATGAGTCTCAAATGAACAATTGTACTATGGTGGATCCTATCTAATCGGCCACAGGTCAACAAAAAATGAAACACATCAGAATTTTAATTGTTGACTTGTGCAATCAGAACTCAGCTTTATAATTACCAGCACATTTGTACACAAAGAAAATAAACTAGTTGTTAAATTGGATAGCTATTAATAGTCCTCAGAGCAAAACATAATACATGGTTATTACAACAAATTGTACATGTTCCATTTTGCTTCTTGTTATTGCCTAAATTTCTCTTGTTTCCATATGTTCTTTTGCTGAGAGAGCAGGAGGAGTACCAATCCACAGTTCTGTGATTAGTGGCTAGGTGAGGTAAACAGTATTCATTTCTCTTCCCTCGAGGTGACACAATCTGGTATCGCAAGGTGTTCCAGTCTGAAAAATGGCTCAGAACTGACAAAACTCCTGGCAGCTGTGGCAGGTAAATTTGAGTGAAAGGAAACCCTGGGATTTTAATCCTCTTCACAACTGTTAGCCTACATGGCTGACCTAGTTTATTTTCCACTTGAGTTTGATCATTTTTAGGATTGTATTTTCGCTAAAATTTAGAGGGGGAAAAAAAAAGAAACATAATATTCATTTCTCAGAAGAGGTCCAAACCTCAATTCTGTACATCTATGATCGGGTTGTCTTTTGTTCAACGGTATAAATTTTAAATATAAAAGTTAAAATCAAGTAAGATTTTTGACTTTCCGAGTTTTCTTTTTCATATTTGAATGACTGTATTCCTGCATTGTAAATCTACATCATTACAATGAGTGTAGCACAATGATTCACTTTAATTTGCTTGCCTTCCTATCAGCAGACAAATAACATTGGCAGCGATTCTATTGTCACTGTAATATTCCAGTTAGAAATGACATTTCTATTGTCTATTGTTATAGGTAATCATTAAAATGCCATTAATCAGGATAAAAGCTACAAGCAAAACAAATTGTACAAGGGAGTCAAGGGATGTGGGGATGGTGGGGGAGGTGAAAGATCAACCACAGCCCTATTGGATGGCCAAATGGCCCACTCCTGCTCCTAATTCTTATCTTCGTATGTTCTAAGTACATTCATTTTAATTGGTCTTCACATTTAAAATGCAGAAAATGGTCGACTGTAAATACAATTAAAAAACATTTATACACACAAAATGATATTAAAAGACTCAAGGAGTAGTTGTGGGGATATCATTTGTATTCCCTAATTGAGGAAGATCACAAAGTTGTTAGTTAATAAACTCTCCCTGTTCGGTGGGATAAAGTAGTGCTCGAAAGGAAGAAAAACTTGTATTTCTATAGTGCCTTTCACATCCTCCAGACACCACAAGGCATTTTGCCACAAATGAATTGCTTTTTGAAATGTAGTTGCTGTTGTTCCATTTGCAAATAATTACAACAATTCACTGATTATTCTTTTGAGCTTAAAATTGAATATTTATTTTAACGTTGTGGGGAATTACTTACTACTTGGCAAGGCATGTGAAGTGTTGTTTCATCTACCTCCACAAGAGTTGGATGTCATGTCAATTGTTTTCTAAGTGGGGATTTGTTGTCATCATTGTTACATAGCCTATCAATTAAGAAAAAAGTAACTGTAAACTTAACTCCACAATTGAAGAGTACTTAAAATTATCACAAGAAGTCATTTAAAAAAAACATATCTCTGCACCTGACTCTAAACTGCTAGCATATGCAATCAGCTCTACAACCGACTAAGCTGATATTCCAGACTTCTAACAGTTCAACGCTTCATTTCTCAGAACTTTTTTCAAAATGGTGATCAAAGATCTGGTGAGAATTGTTGTGGAAGAATTATCTCTTAGTTTATAATACTCTTGTTTTTGGTACTGTACCATGTAAACGTTCAAGCAACAAATTGCCTGCTTAAAACAAAAGACACACTTAGACCCCAACGTTCGTTGACCCTGAGTCATGGAGATAGGGGAAGTAAGGCAATGGGCGGTTGAAAAGGCAAACAGATGTATATCGCTTGTACTAATAACAGGAAGGTGGTTCCTTGTTTTTCTGCTGATGCGAGGAAAATAACCCCACTTGTGTGTGCGTATGCTAGTTAACCTTTGACTTACCACAATGTAAAGATAGATTGTCATAGCATTACCATATAGGGTAAGACGTTACAAAAATGTTAGATAATTGGACAATGGTGTAAGGGGGTGGGACCGCCTCCAAAGGTATAATTGTAACTTGGAAACTTCACTTGGAGAGAAGGCGTGGCGAAGCTGCGGAGTTTCCCACGTCTCCCAGAGCGCTCTGTACGAATAAACTGTGATGTTTTCCTTCACCGTACTCGGACTTGGTGTGGAATTTATTTACCTTACAAGAACGAAGCTGGAAGTAGATCTGCTTAGAACTCACTTAATGAGTATCATATTTTGTAATTGAAAGTAGTTCTGAGAAAAATGATACAACAGTGGAAGTAAACCAAAGTTATTTGTGATGTTAATATATGCTGACATGGTAAATTTCCTATTTAAAAACTTCCTAGTGACTTAAAAGGTGAATTTCTGAAGTATAATTATTCAAGTAATTTGGTTGGAGATATGTTACCAGACGTTTTTAACAAGCGATCTACTTAATGATTAAAGGTAGCCATTCTGGAGCATACATCGACTGTTAGACATCCATTCATCCCGGGAATGGCTGGGACAATATGTTTAAATCTTGCTCTTTAAAATCTTGGTTTGATTCCAGCCTAGACAGATGGGGCAAAGGTGCTTCCTCACTTGGCAGCTGATAAAGGTTTCAAATTAAGTAAGCTGTACAATCTCAAACTAGATTTAAGTGGACAAAAATTCACAGCAGAAAACAGCCTCAAATTCAGCATAAATTGCAAAAAAAATCTTAAAGGACAATTTGCATCAAATAGAAATTATGATCAAGTGCAGAATCTATTACACTCATAATAAATGGTGAGACTGAGTACTCTGTGTAATGAGCAAGTGTGACCTTAGCTCCTTTAAAATAAGATTCCAGAATGCAGGTACCTCGTGGGTGGCCTGCTTATATACTGTGCTTCCAAGGGATACTGGGATCCCGTGGGACTCCAACGGGTAGGTCCTCTGGTGGTCGGGTGTGATGCAGGTTACAAAGGGTTAAATACATAACATCACTTCCCCCATGAAGTCAACAGTACACTTATTTACAAGGTGAGACGATCTGGGGCTTTGCGTTCCCTTGTCGATCATCTCGGTGCAAATGCTGGTGTGGGTGAGTTGATCAGTTCTTCACTGGGCTGTTGGGTAGCCGGCCTTGCCGGGCTGCTGGGGATGTTGAGTTCGGTTTCATGGTCAACAATGATGTCAGTTGCCACTTGTGTGTGTGTTGGAAGGTCAAAGTTGGTGGTGTCCCCTTCAGGTTGTTCGTAGCTGTTGGTGAACTGCAATTTGATTTGGTCCAAATGTTTTCTGTTCGTTTGTCCATTGATCAGTTTGACCTGAAACACTCTACTTTGGCTGTGGCCATGCCAGTGAGCCATTTAGGACCATGTCGATAATTGAGCACAAACACAGGATCATTGATCTCAATATCGCGTGAAAAATTTGCGCGGTCATGGCACACACTTTGTTGATGCCGCTTGTCCTCCACGTGATCATTTAGATCAGGGTGGACAAGAGAGAGCCTTGTTTTAAGCATCCTTTTCATGAGCAGCTCAGCTGGGGGAACCCCGGTGAGTGAGTGGGGTCTGGTGCGGTAGCTGAGCAGCACTCGGGACAACCGGGTCTGTAGGGAGCCTTCCGACACACGTTTCAAGCTTTGCTTGATGGTCTGAGCTGCCCATTCTGCCTGGCCATTGGATGCGGGCTTGAACGGGGCAGATGTGATGTGTTTGATCCCATTGCGGGTCATGAATTCCTTGAATTCAGCACTGGTGAAACACGGCTCATTGTTGCTGACTAGGATATCAGGCAAGCCATGCGTGACAAACATGGTTCGTAGGCTTTCAATGGTGGCCGTGGATGTGCTTACAGACATTATTGCATTTTCAATCCATTTTGCGTAAGCATCCACGACAACATTTTGCCGATGAATGGGCCCGCATAGTCTACATGGATCCTCAACCACAGTTTGGATGGCCGTGACCACAAACTTAGCGGTGCCTCTCTGAGTGCATTGCTCAACTGTGAGCAAGTGTTGCACTGGTGCATGCATGACTCTAAATCTGAGTCGATGCCGGGCCACCACACGTGAAATCTGGCTATGGCTTTCATCATTACAATACCTGGGTGGATGTTGTGCAGTTCGCAAATAAATGTGTCTCTGCCTTTCTTGGGCAAGACCACGCGATTGCCCCACAAAAGACAGTCCGCCTACAAGGACAACTCGTCTTTGTGTCTGTGGAATGGTTTAATCGCCTTCTACATCTCCACTGGGACACTGGACCAGCTCCCATGGAGGACACAGTTTTTTACCAAGGACAGTAAAGAATCCTGGCTGGTCCAGGTCCTGATCTGGAGGACCATAACGTGAGACTTCTCGTTCTCAAATGCCTCCATGACCATGAGCAAGTCCACTGGCTGTGCCATTTCCACCCCGGTGGTGGGCAATGGTAGCCGACTGAGAGCATCTGCGCAATTCTCTGTGCCCGGTCTGTCACGGATTGCATAGTTGTATGCCAACAGCGTGAGCGCCCATCTTTGGATGCAGGCAGAGGCATTGGTGTTAATCCCTTTGCTCTCCGAGAAATTTATATGAGCGGCTTGTGGTTAGTTTCATGCTCGAACTTGAGGCCAAATAAGTACTGGTGCATTTTTTTTACCCCATAAACACACGCCAGAGCCTCTTTTTCAACCATGCTGTAGGCCCTTTTGGCCTTGGACAAACTCCTGGATGCATATGCAACCGGTTGCAAAATCCTCGATTCGTTAGCCTGTTGTAATACACATCCAACCCCGTATGACGACGCATCGCAAGCTAGCACTAATCATTTACATGGGTTATACAGGACAAGCAGTTTGTTAGAACACAATAAATTTCTGGCTTTCTTAAAGGCAGCCTCTTGTTAATTCCCCCATACCCAGACATCTCCCTTGCACAGTAGCGCATGTAAGGGTTCTAGCAGAGTGCTTAACCCAGGTAGGAAATTGCCGAAATAGTTGAGGAGTCCCAGGAATGACCGCAGCTCTGTCACGTTCTGTGGTCGCGGTGCGTTCTTGATGGCCTCCGTCTTGGCGTCGGTGGGTCTGATGCCCTCTGCTGCGATTCTCCTTCCTAAGAATTCGACGTCCTGTGCCAGGAAAACACACTTCAAGCATTTCAACCTGAATCCCATGCGATCTAGCCGACTTAGAAGCACTTCCAGGTTCTGCAAGTGTTCGATGGTGTCCCGACCTGTGACCAGTAGTTCATCCTGGAAGACCACTGTGCAAGGAACCGACTTTAGCAGGCTCTCCATTTTCCGCTGGAAGATCGCCGCGGCCGACCGAATCCCGAACGGGCACTCGTTGTAGATAAACAGACCTTTGTGCATGTCAATGCAGGTGAGGCTTTTCGAAGACTCCTCCAGCTCCTGCATCATGTAGACCGAGGTCAGGTCCAGCTTGGTGAATTTCTTCCCTCCAGCCAGGGTCGCAGATAGGTTGTCTGCCTTGGGTAGCGGGTACTGGTCCTGTAGCGAAAAACAATTAATCGTTACATTATGGTCCCCGCAAATACTAACCGTATTGTCCTCCTTGAATACTGGGACAATCAGACTGGCCCAGTCATTGAATTCCACCGGCGCGATGAAGCCTTCACGTTGCAGCCTGTTCAGCTCAAGTTCCACTTTTTCACGCATGTATGGTACCACCCGAGACTTGTGGTGAATGGGTCGTGTACCGGGAACCAAATGGATCTGCACTTTTGACCCTGAGAAGCTTCCAATGCCTGGCTCGAATAATGATGGGAACTTGCTTAAAACCTGGGTACATGAGGCGTCGTCGACGGATGAAAGCGCTCAGATGTCGTCCCAGTTCCAGCGGATTTTTTCCAGCCAGCTTCTGCCAAACAAAGTGGGGGCATCCCCTGGTATAATTCACAGCGGAAGTTCATGTACTGCTCTGTCATAGGAGACTTTGACTTCTGCACTGCCAATTACAGGGATCAGTTCCTTGGTGTAAGTCCTTAGTTTGGTGTGAATGGGGCTGAGCTTGGGCTTGTGTGCTTTCTTTCCCCACAGCCTTCAAGGATGCAAAATTCACAAGAACCCCCCCCCCCCCCGCCCCCCCCCCCCCCCCCACCAGTGTTTGGGCTCATTCGAAAGGAAATTTAATTTGGGACTATCTACTGGAAAATTTGAAATCCTGAAGTGCTTGTAGAAGAAACTATGAACTTTAATCGAATTTTGGATTTGACAAGACAAATTCAAGCCTGTGGGCAGGCCTAAAGAACTAAGGAAGCCCACTTGATTATTGGAACTACCTAGGTGTTGAGACTAAGTTAACTAGTCTGGAGGAATGGACATTCGAAAACCCTTCTCCACAGGAGACATTTACATTACAACAATAATTAAGAAATGGCCAGCCATCAAACCAAACTGAGAAAAGCCATCTTCAACATGAATAAGAACAAAGGGCCCACTACAGCCTGTGTGCGAAAAACCAAGCACAAAAGAACATTGCGATTAGCAAGCTAATATTTCCATCAGGAAATAGATTTAGAAATGCAACCCACCCAAGACATATTAACTTTTAACGAGCCCGCCAAAATATTACAAAGGAAAGTCAAGCTCAGCAAATTTAAACAAAGTTTTCTGAACCGATTTGGCGTGAAGATTAGAACAACTCAAACCATATAACTGACCCCTTATTTCAACAGAGGGTATGACACACTTTACCATACAACCGAGACCACGCTGATGTCATCAAGAAAGGAGACAAACCAATGCGACAGTTGTAAACTAACTTCTCCAGCATTGAAGTCCTGAAGTCCTGAAGGAAGAACATCACCATTGTGGCAGCAACCGACCACAGCCAACGTGGTCCCAACGAAAAACCACCGCGATTGACCAAACTCAAAACAAAACTCCAACGGGAAGAAACCGAAGAATCGAAAAGTTTCCACTCTACAATCTAAGTCCTGACTACCAACAGGTGAAAACATTACCTAAAGAGACTTTGAACCTATTTCTAATAAAGTAAACCGGGAACTTACCCCATAGATCCAAAACGCGCCTTACCACATTAGCGGACTCAACCCAACTGAAGATTGCGCAGCAAGACGTCTTCTCCGACGTTCGGGATACGGCAAGCAGAACCTACAGAATTCAACGAACCCTGAAATCGTGGACTACCGCTAACTGACCAGAAAGGATTGGTAAGCATAGTCCCTGCCTGCCCTGGAGTCTAACCTAGCTCAAATTAGATATTCAGAGGTGGAAGGTGTAGTTTTTACTGTAACCCCCTTTGAATATGTAATGTATTGTTCTTTATTAGAATGATTATAAGTTTGAAATTTTTCTTGTCTGTAATAAAATCAAAGTTCTTTTGCACCAAAGCAGTTGTCCTTTGCACTTTATTCCGGAGTCTAGAACCCAAGGGAGTGGGAGGGATTCAAACCGCTCAAATAGGTCAAAGGTGAATCTGACCCCCGGGACCACACCCTTACAAAATGGCGACTGCGGCAGGACTCTGGTCCAAGGAATGTGATGCGGAGAGTGCTGGTTTGGGGCAAAGAACCAAAATAGAAGAGAGGATTTCCTCCTATGTGTATAAAAGGTAACTGTCACTAAGGAATTGGTGCTTGGTCAATTGCACGCTGAGCGTCCAGCTGACGCTGCAGCCCAGTGGACAGCAAGAAAGGATCACAAAGAAACAGTAGAGAAGGCAATTTGGTTGGTCTGTCTACAGCAACAGGTCCAACTCCTAGATAAAATCAATAAGACCCTACAGGCAGAGTTATGGGAATGTGCAGCGAACTATCAGGGAAGGGTTATGGCAGAAGAAAGGTTATGGGGAGAACACCGTAAGCTAAAACAGGAAAGGACCCAGATAATGGAAAAGTTTAAAAACAGTCAGGACTATTTTCAATGTCAGGGTACCGAGGCAAAAAGTAACGAAAAGTCACTGAGGGAGTAAAGCTCTTGCCTCACCCTACAAGTAAAAGAGCTCCAGGAAAAATACAAAAATGTGCAGGCAGAGTATAAAGTAGCTAGCACTAATGGGTTTGAATCAGAACACCACGGTCCCTGCCAGCAACAAATTAAAAGTCTAAACCTTGCTCTGTCCAAGGCAAAAGGCATGGTATGCCTAATAAGCCCAGGTGCACCCCAGGTAAACCTGGAAGAGAAGGAGGAAACTACCTGGCCACCACCTGTGGCACCGGTGACTACACCGGTTCAGCAGCAGGAGGGGCAAATCTGTTGCGGGGCGGACAGGGATAGTGAACCACCACCACCTGTGGCACCGAGTTTCAGCTCGGCTTGGCAACAGGGAGGAGAGGTAGGCGAACCAGAACAGGGAGAGCCAGAACCAGGGCCAATGTGCCTGGTCCAGCAACAGAAGTTTGGCCCGCCCACCCTTAACGGGGGTCCAGGGCACCTGGAAAGTCAGTTTGTGGACCCCCACACTCCCCAACAGCTTAGGGCTATGATAAGCCATCTGGGAAAGCTAACTCCAAAGGGAGACCCATCGGTTCACTTTATGGAGGTGGAACAGGCGGGGGATATTAATGGGTGCAATGATGAAGAAATGGCAAAGATGCTCCTCCTTACCCTGGACAGCAAGCTGTACCAGTCTCTCTCTACTGAGAACAAAAGGAGGCAGAGAACACTTGCTGCCATCCAGAAAGATATTTTAGAAGCCATGGGCTGCAATGAAGGGAGTCCCTTCTCCAGGGTAGAGAAAACGGTGCAGCTCGCAGGGGAAACCCCACAGGCGTTCGCAGACCTACTGTGGCCTGTGTACCAGAGCGCCTGTAGTGGGGACATAAACAGAGATCACTTAAGCCTAGACGAGTTAGCACACTGGCTCCGAAGCCTAGTAGCTAACAGTTTACCCCAAATAAGAACCAAGGCTGAGGCCTGGTTTGACCCAAGAGATCCCTAAACCACCGAACAGGGAGTGCTTAGGCAACTGACCCTAGCTTACAGAAACGGCAGAGGGACGGAAGAGTTCCCACAAAAGGGAAGGGTTCACGAAATCCGACCTAGCCAAGATAAGAGCGAATGGTGCCACGAGGGGGGCAACCCCTCCGATACAATACGTACCTGCTTCGGGTGTGGAAAAAGTGGGCACTGGAGACAGAATTGCAGAAATCCTTGGAAGACTAGCATAGGAAAGAGTTCTCCAGCCCCGGCCAAAAGGGCCGCGACAGATAAGCCAGTCCCTCCCCACCCATTCGATACCTTCCTAACCGCGCTCCGGACCATGTTAGATGGCCCTGGGAAGTTAGCCACCGGTATCGAAATCCCATCTGCCCCCTCCCAACCAAAACCGTGACTAGGACAGGCACAGCCTGTCCACTTGTGTTCCCTCGAGTATGATGCATGGGGGAGACCAACCGTGAAGATGGAAATGTAAAAGGAAAAAGGGACTTACTTGCTGGACACCGGTATCTCAAGCACCCTTGTCTATGCAGCTAACCCCACCACCTCACCTCTGTCTAACGGGGTCCCCTACAGCTTGGTGGGTTTCACAGGCACTGAACAGACTGGCTCATTCTCCGTTCCGCTCTCCATTCATTTAGGTACACTCCACACTTGTGTCCTGATGAAATGGGAACAGGATGGGAGAGGGATCCTGGGGGCTGACTTCATCCTAGGCCACGGGATCCTATTGGATTTAAGAAACCACTGTCTTTGGGGGTCAATCTGCACGGGACAGGAGAGTGAGGTGATGGTTATCCCGGGAAAACATGGAAAAGGGACAGTGGCCACCATGAAGCCAAATGAGGGTTACGACATTGAATTACTGGTCAGTAACACTCCGATAGAATACCAAGGATATGTGAGGAAAAACCTTGCAGCTTTTGCAACTCACAAACACGACTCATAAACAGGGTCGAGTTTAGCATAGATGGGGACCCGACCACAGAAACAGTACAACTTCCCCAGGGAGGAGGAGGCAGACATGGAAACAGCCTTGGGTTCGCTGGTTAAACAGGGGGTATTGAGACCAATTGCTACCCATGTGAACTCTCCATTGTGGCCGGTTAAGAAATCGGACAACTCCTGGAGAGCCACAGTGGACTATCAAGTACTCAACCATAACATCTCCGCCTGTGCACACACCGTTGTTGCTGTTGCCGACCTCATTGGAAGTATCCCAGCCTCCACGACCACCTTCACGGTGCTGGATATTTCCAACGAGTTCTGGTCCATACCTTTAAGAAGGGAAAATCAGTACAAGTTTGCTTTTACCTTTAAAGGACAGCAATACATTTGGTACTGTCTCCCTCAGGGCTTCCACAACAGCCCCAGTATTATTCATCAGTGTATGGCCAACTGTTTAAAGAGCTTCAGCAGACCCCAGCAGCTCGTACAGTATGTGGATGACCTGCTCCTGTTCACCGATGAGGGCGAGGAGCATGGCCCACTGCTGGCTGAACTGCTGGAGCTGCTGAAAGAAGAGGGATTTAAAGTAAACCCCAAGAAGGCACAGATCGGCCTGAAGGAATTAAAGTTCCTGGACAGGCTGTGCGCTTTGGGGAAAGGGCCATTGACAAAGCTAGAAGGGAAGCAGTGCAGACATTACCAGCCCCCAACACAGTAACAGGAGTAAGATCTTTTCTAGGGCTAACCGGGTACTGCAGAGATTTCATTGAGGATTACGCAGCCACTGCAGCCACCTCTGCTCCGACTCCTACACAAGGGAGTGGAGTGGGAATGGGACAAAGGATGCGAGGCAGCATTTATCCAACTCAAGAAAGACCTGCAGACCGCGCCAGCTCTAGGGGCCATCGATGGGGGTAAAGAGTTTTTCCTGGAGGTAGCAGCGAGTGGGGACAGCCTGAGCACAGTACTGCTCCAAGAGCGACACGGCCGGCTGAGACCAGTGGTCTACTCCTCCAGGATACTCACGGATGTGGGGAAGGGATACTTCAACTGTGAGCGGCACCTCCTAGCCACTCACTGAGCTGTGAAAAGATCACTGATCTTCACAGGGGTGTCCCCTATCACACTCCTTACCCACCATACGCCCAACCAAATTCTCCTGGACGGAAGAATCAAGGAAAGGACAGTGAGCAGCGCCCGCATTGCTTGCTGGACCCTGCTCCTCTCTCAAATGGACCGAAGGGTAAAGAGTCTCTGCTAGCCAAGACTCGCAGCCAACATGATTTATCCAGGGACAGCCCACCAGTGTTCCGTAGAAGGGGTATGGGAAATTAACATCGCTTTTCGAGCTGGGTTACACCCCACAGGCCGAGAGATCTATGTGGACGGTTCAAGCACGATATCTGCGGGTGAACGACTCACAGGTTGCGGAGTTTATGACCCCGAGGCAGGCATTGCCCTGGCGATTAAGCTCCCCAGTACCATGATCGGCCAGCTCGCTGAACTGTCTGCGGTGGTGTACGTAGTCACACACCCCGAAGAATTCCCTACCCCATACACGATTTGCTCGGACAATATGTTCACATGCAATTCGTGTACGGAGTACCTAGCTATCTGGTCCCGCCACGGATACACATCCGCAGACGGGAGACCCCTGATGATTAAGCCCCGACTGGAAAAGATTATGACAGCCGTTGGGGAGGAAGGGAACATCTATATATGTAAGGTGAAGGCACATTCCACCACTGAACCCCATAGCAAGGGAAACCAGCAGGCTGACATGTTTGCCAAGCAAGGTGCCCGCACGGGCAAGCTCTGGGATCCGTACAATCCAGGACCCATTGCAACAGTTAGGGACAGGATGAGGACAGCAAGGATTGCTTTGCCCCCGGACCTAAAAACGGTTCAGACCCAAGACCCTGTCCTCAAAATTGTCCTGAACACGCTAGCTAAAGGGGAAAGGATAGACAGCCCGTACGGCACCGCAGCAATTGCCATTAAAGAAGGCATGTTGTTCAGGGGGGAGCAATGGGTAGTACTGCAACAACACCGGAGAGAATTCCTCCAGCTGGCCCACGAGGGTCCAGGAGCAGGACACCCCGGAACTGAGACCACTTGGCAATGGGTGGAACAGGCAGGGTGGTGGCCAAGACTCAGGGAAGATGTCCGCGAGTTCTGTGCTAGCTGTCTGGTGTGCGCGGCCAACAACCCCGACCCCCAGAAAAGAAAGGTGTCTATGGGACATATCAGGAGGGTAGAGGGACCCTGGCAGTCAATCCAACTCGACTACATAGGGCCCCTACCCACTACCCAGGGAGGCTACAAGTACTGCTAGTCTTGGTGGATGTATTCACCAAATGGGTGGAAGCCTTCCCATGCCGAACTGCCACTGCCCTGGGAACAGCTAGGATCCTGGTCAGAGAAGTGTTCTCCCGATGGGGACTGCCACAATATGTGGAGTCCGACCAAGGGAGTCACTCAACCAGGCAGGTGATGCAGGAGACCCTTAAGGTACTCAGCATCAAAGGGAAATGGCATGTCGCCCACAACCCGCAGTCATCCGGGCTTGTGGAGCATTTATACCGGACCATCAAAGAAAGTCTGCGCAAAGAGACTGGGGACTCACCCAAAGGGTGTGTAGAGGTCCTACCACTGGTCCTCATGGGGATCCGGGCCAGCCAGTCAAAGAGCACGGGGTACTCCCCATACGAGCTCATGACCGGCAGAGCCATGTGAACCCACACCCATGTGTTAGCCTCGGTACTCACGAAAGGTCAGCTTAGGGAAGTGAACCGGGACAGCTTTGTCAGGAATCTGTTTGAACGCCTTAAACAGATTCACTGGCAGGCTGCTAACAACATGGGAAAACAGCATCGGAGCAACCGACTGCTGCTAGAACCCCGCAAGCACCATGAGTGGGAGATAGGGGAGCAGGTTATGGTGAGGAACTACGCTAGAGTAGGGGTCTTTGTGGCACTGTACATGGGACCATACCACATTGTCGACAACGCAAGCCCCATGGTCTATGCCAGAAAATTGCCCCGCCGAACAAAGTGGTTCCACATAAATCAGTGCAAACTTTTCAATCCAGGGGCAGCAGCTAAATGTAAGGGACAGCCCAAAACTGTAAACCGTACTAAAGACCGGGACCCCCAGCCAGCAGCCCCCGACTGTGGAAATCCCACAGGGGACGTGGCAGACCCACAGACTGCACCTAGAAGGGCGATGGACTGTGTTATTGGAGGAGCTATCCCCCCAATCATTTGGGACCCGGACACACCCCCAGCAGCCAGAGCCTTAAGAAGGACTCCCCGCACACCACGGCCAAAAACACCGTGGTCACCAGCGCTCCAATTTGAATGGTTCAGCCCCGGGAAAGGGACCAGCAGCAAAAGGGCACCTAAGGTCAGAGACCAGCCCATGAGCAGGGACACCCAGCCAGTAGCCTCGGACAACGAGGGACCCTCAGAAGAGTTAGCGGTGGACCAGCCACCAAGTAAGAGTCTCCAGCCCGTAGCCCTCGACCAGGCAGAACCCCCAGGGGAAGAAA
This sequence comes from Pristiophorus japonicus, assembly GCF_044704955.1. Classification (NCBI taxonomy): domain Eukaryota; kingdom Metazoa; phylum Chordata; class Chondrichthyes; family Pristiophoridae; genus Pristiophorus; species Pristiophorus japonicus. The sequence continues at coordinate 278,355,289 of NC_091980.1, read as the reverse complement.
CGAACCAGGCAGCCACCCCCAAAGGAGCAGTGTGCTGTAGCACCGGAGGGGACGTTCCGCCGATAGTGTGGGATTCAAACCCATCTCCGGTCAGGACACTCCGGGTCCGGCGGTGCAGGCCGACCTATTACCGACCTCTCTGGACACCCAGCGGAAGAAGAAGAAAGAAAGAAGGCAGGAATTAACCTGGCCACCCGGAGACGAGTGGCAGATGTACATATATAGTACGATATGGATTTAAGAATGTTTAGTGAATAATTTAGAGTAGTTTGAGATTATCTGTGTAATGATAAGTATATACGTATTAGTTACTGGGGTGAGGAAAAGAATCAACCTGTGCAGCTCTTAAAAGAGGCAGAGGCCGGGTAATACCCGGGAGTAAAAAGAATCTACCGGTATAACTATTAAGGGAAGCGGCTGTGAGATAAAAGATAGAAGCAGACATCAGTCCACAAGGAACTGATTAAGACAGACAGTCAATTAAAGACTATGAGCCCAAATTGGAACTCGATCACCTTGGTCAAGCCAGAGAGCTTTCTCAGGGCTCGACAATCTGTTTTATGTGCCCCTACAGGAAAGAGAACAGTATGGAAAGGATCCTGTTCCTGCTCGCCCTGATAGCGATGAGCAGCGGCGACCAAGGAGACATGGAAGAACCCCTCATTTACGGGTGATCAGGAGAAAGAGCACCGATCATAACTGCCGGGGGTGGCACCCCAGGCGTGGAACCCCAGGCGTGGAAGAACTCGCCGTTTACACCCACGAGGGAAGATGGCCAGGGTGGCTGGGATCTAATTCTACCCGCTACTCCAACCAGGAAGGTTTTACCTACGGGGAGGCCTCAGTTCCATGCCCCCGGATGCGAATCATCGCTGTCCGAGTCAGTGTTACAGAAGTATATGTTTGACTTGCAAAGGAAACATTCCCCTGGGAAGATGGTGGTGGCTCAGGAAACTCAGCAGGGACGCATGGGACCAGGAATCGGACTGGGAAAGACTCGGTAATGATATGTACCGCACCATCACGGGGACACGGGGAGGAGTAACAGTGTGTTGGGACAAATGGTGGGAATCCAAACAAGGAATTTACATTTGCATGAGGGGATCAGAGAGTATTTGTCCCGCAGGCATATCGATCGCCTTCGCCAGGCAATGGCAAGATGAAGGGGAAGGGATGGGGTGGGATTCTAGCCTAAACGGGTGCGCGGTCCCACACTCCCCACTCCCAATTAACGCCACCAAATTAAGAGCACACAACCCCACCAATACACACAGTAATAGAAAGGTGTCCTACCACCACCAAGGGACCTGGAAACGGATTATTATTCATCCAGACCGAAAAGGTGTTATACCAGCGAGCAGCGAGTACGTTATGCAGTAGCTTCAGTAATTTTAAAACTTACCGAGGTACACCTACTTGCATGATGCCCGAAGGAAACAGAGCTCCTATACCAGGCCCTCTTAGAGAAATGTTCAAGAAGTTTTATGAGTTAGACTTTGGAAATGTGGATAAAGCAGACCTCTCCACCCTAAATGCTAGGGACACCATGGGCTCGGGGAGACCTAGAAGGGAAATCATAAACGACGTTTTCACTGCCTACAATACAGGATCCTCTTTAATAAATAGCCTAGATGACATAGAACTGCAAACACAGATAAACGGTTTAAAGAACCAATTGAGGAAAATCCTGAAACAAGAGAACACAGTAGTAGGCTCAGAACTACACGAGGACCAGGCTATGACTGTCCATTTAAAAGAAATAGTGGCTGAGCTAGAAAAACATGCACAGACAGTGAATGCACTCATACAGGAGGATAGAAACACTTCGGACCAGGCTGCACAGAACGAGGTGTGTGTACTGTATGGGGCATGGTTGTTGGGCGAGGACCGCAACAACCTGGAGGATTTAAAACAAGGTTTAGTCCCCTCTTGGATCAGGAACAAGCACCTCACAGCCCTCCACCCGTACAGCAGTTCACTAAGCCCATGCCAGTTCCACTGAGCCTCTGAAGCCTACTCTGTCCCAGTAGACTGTGGGAAATCTAACCACACCATTATGGGAATCGTACTAAGGATGCCAGTCACGTGTGGGACAGCCCGACCCGCACCGGTATACCGGGTGGAGAACATTGGAGTTGTTCAGGGAGGTGCACACATTCGTTTCGCAGCGGTCCCACCCTATGTCATAAAGTGGGAGCACGCTGTAACAGGTACTGACCTCTCCGGGTGCCGGAGCCGGGGTGCACACGTAATACTGTGTTCCCAGTACTTGAGTGCCCATTCAAAGTCACAGTGTGGGTTTAAAGCTGCTGGTGCACAGCCTATTAACTGCACCATGGAGGTGATGACACAAGACCATGTCCCTCCACAGGTAACATACATAGAGGGTGGGACATATTGTGTCACCACCAGTGCGCCCCACTACCAACATGGGCACTTCTGGTGTCCGGTAAGTGACAGCAGTTTTTGCTTCAAACCTGAGGCATCAGTTCAAGTGGCCCAGGAACGGATTGTCCCCATTCCTGAACCCTCCACTGTCCACCTTACTGTGAGAGAAAACATTACAAACCTGCAGGATTATGTTGTACGTTTTGGCTATGCAATTCCCCCTCTACCTGAACATCTCTCCGCTCTGCTAAAAGCTGTAATTATCTCACAAAAACACTTCTACACTCAAGAACAGAAAACAATTGAGATAGGGAAAAAGATTCTCAGATCACAATTCCGCCGTGGTATAACCTTTTCAGAAATATAGAAGTCCCAGTCTGGATTCGAATCGCTTCCCACACTTTAGTTATCTGTCAACTCGCGATTATTCTTTACTTGTGGTGTCTCACTTGCTGAGTGAAACGCAGAGGCCATCAGTGAGGCTCCAAAGGGTGCTATAGACTCCTTGGCCGAACTTGGGAATCGCTTAGGGAGGAGTGACACCATACTACCATGTTTAATTTGTGTTTGATTTTACCTGTTGGAAACTGCAAAATATCAAGTGTTGTAAGAGTGTTACTTAAAATGTGTTTGACTATGTACCTTTATTTTTACTGAACATAAAATATGTTTGACTATGTGCTTTTTTTTTTACTTTACTTAAAGTTGTGTTTGATTGTATGCAGTATTTTACTGTGAAACTCGAGTAAAAGAGGGGCATCGTACCCACTCTATGCTGTAACCGAATTGTAATGACTGTCTTCACCTGTAAATTGCATTGCATTTCAACGGGGGATGCACATTAATGTTTAGCTAGTATAAATGCAGGGAAGGTTGACTCTCGTGAGCAGGAATTTTGATTGACACTGAAGAGTGTGGAGTGTCAACAGGGGGAACTGAAGGATGCAAAATTTGGCTCATTTGAAAGGAAATTAAATTTTGGACTAGCTACCAGAAAGTTTGAAATCCTAAAGTGCTTGTGAAAGAAACTACGAACTTTAATCGAATTTTGGATTTTAAAAGACAAATTTGAGCCAAATTTAAAAGAACTAAGGAAGCCCACTTGATTATTGGAACTGTCTAGGTGTTGAGACCAAGTTAACTTGTCTGAAGGAATGGACATTCAAAGACCCTTCTCCACAAGAGACATTTATATTACAACAATAATTCAGAGATGGCCAGCCATCAAACCAAACTGAGAAAAGCCATCTTCAACATGAATAAGAACAAAGGGCCCACTACAGCCTGTGTGCGAAAAACCAAGCACAAAAGAACATTGCGATTAGCAAGCTAATATTTCCATCAGGAAATAGATTTAGAAATGCAACCCACCCAAGACATATTAACTTTTAACGAGCCCGCCAAAATATTACAAAGAAAAGTCAAGCTCGCCAAATTTAAACAAAGTATTTTGAGCTGATTTGGCGTGAAGATTAGAACAACTCAAACCATATAAATGGCCCCCTGTTTCAACAGAAGGTATGACACACTTTGCCATACAACCGAGACCACGCTGATGTCATCAAGAAAGGAGACAAACCAATGCGTCAGTTGTAAACTAACTTCTTCAGCATCGAAGTCCTGAAGCCCTGAAGGAAGGAAGAGCATCACCATCGCTGCAGCAACTGACCACAGCCAACGTGGTCCCAACGAAAAACCACCGCGATCGATCAAACGCGAAACAAAACTCCCACAGGAAGAAACCGAAGAATCAAAAAGTTTCCACTCTACAATCTAAGGCCTGACTACCAACAGGTGAAAACATTACCTAAAGATACTTTGAACCTATTTCTAATGAAGAAAACCGGGTACTTACCCCATAGATCCAAAACACGCCTTACCGCATTAGCGGACTCAACCCAACTGAAGATTGCACAGCAAGAAGTCTTCTCCGACATTCGGGGTACGACAAGCAGAACCTACAGAATTCAACGAACCCCGAAATCATGAACTACCGCTAACTGACCAGAAAGGATTGGTAAGCATAGTCCCTGCCTGCCCTGGAGTCTAACCTAGCTCGAATTAGGTATTCGGAGGTGGGAGGTGTAATTTTTACTGTAATCCCCTTTGAATGTGTAATGTATTCTTTATTAGAGTGATTATAAGTTTGACATTGTATTTTCTTATTCTGTAATAAAATCAAAGTTCTTTTGCACCAAAGCAGTTGTCCTTTGCACTTTATCCCATCCCCCAAATAAATCCAGAGTCTAGAACCCAAGGGAGTGGGGGGATTCGAACCGCTCATGTAGGTCAGAGGTGAACCTGACCCCAGGGACCACGCCCTTACAGCCTGACGAAGACCTTATTACTCATTATGGACTGACTTGTCCCCGTGTCCAGCTCCATAGATACTGGAATGCCGTTCAGTTCAACTTTCAACATTATTGGTGGGCATTTCGTCATGAACATGTGTACCCCGTACACTTCTGCCTCCTCAGTACGAGTTTCCAATTCAGACTGATAAACTGATCGATCTTCTTTTGCAACGTGGTGATTTGCAGGGTTTGCAGCTCACCTGCACATTCGTTGGAGGTGTCCCATTGTTCTGCAACCATTGCACGCATAGTGCTTAAAGCGGCATTATAGGGCCGATTGATACGTCCTTACTATACAGTATAAATGCACACGAGGCCCATGCTTGAGAGAAGGTCAGTCTGTGACCTGTCCTTTATTCCTTAGCACTCAAGTGATGAAGGTGGGTGGAGCTTCCCCTTTTATACCTGAAGGTCCAGGTTAGGAGTGTCTCCCACCTAGTGGTCAGTGTTCTCACGGTGTACAACTTAGGTCAGTTTATACATGGGTTATAATGTTGGTTGAATACATGACACCGATGATCACCGCCGCAGCGCCAACGGGGTGTTAACTGCCTCACATTAACAAATGATGGCGGACTCTGGGTCAATTGAGGTCGGGCCACAGCAACTGGCGTGTATGTTCTGCCCTGTACATTTCTGCTCAAAACCGACATTACTTTATGCACAGTACTGGCCGAAACTTCTTTTTCTGCGAAATCTGTTTGGTGTTGTCGCTGGTGGACATAAATGCCTGGGCTATCATTATGGCTTTACTCAGATTCGGAGTTTCTACAGTCAACAGTTTGTGAAGGATTGTCTCATGTCCAATGCCCAGTACAAAAAAGTCTCTGAGCATTTGTTCTAAGAATCCCTCAAACTCACAATGTCCTGCGAGGCGCCTTAGTTCGGCGACGTAGCTCACCACTCCATGGTCCTCCGATCGTTGACACGTGTAGAATTGATGTCTCGCCATCAAAATGCTTTTCTTAGGATTTAGGTTCCCCGGATACAATTCTTCGTAGGATTTCTCTGGTGGTTTTGCCGGGGCCAGGAGATTCTTCATGAGGCACTAGGTTGATGTCCCACAGAAAGTTAGGAGGATCGCCCTTCGTTTGGTAGCATTCTCGTCCCCTTCCAGCTTATTGGCCACAAAGTATTGGTCGAGTCTCTCCACGAAGGCCTCCCAATCGTTCCCTTCTGAGAACTTCTCCAGGATGCCGACTGTTCTTTGCATTTTCGCGTGGTTGTTCGTTACCTCATCGCCAATTGTTACACTCATAATAAATGGTGAGACTGAGTACTGTGTGTAATGAGCAAGTGTGACCTTAGCTCCTTTAATAACATTCAAGAGTGCAGGTACCTCGTGGGTGGCCTACTCATATACTGTGCTCCCAAGGGATGCTGGGGTCCCTTGGGACTCCAACAGGTGGGCCCTCTGGTGGTCAGGTATAAAGCAGGTTACAAAGGATTAAATATATAACAGAACTGACCCTGCAATCTAAATTTAATGTGTGGTTTGTGCAGATTCAGAACAAAATGGGATTCACACTCCAAATTTATTCGAAAAGAAAGATGGATCAGGTCCAGTGTGGGGAATGTGGAGTATTAGTTAAAGAAGAAACCCTTTGCATCAAAATGGTACAGCTTATTAATATTATTGAGTGTAATACACTTACCAGTGTATTAATCTTTAAATAGAAGATGCCCGATGAAAGAAGCCCTGAGTATTGGCTTAAAAGGCATTGTGCCTTAAATTGGGAAGGGAGAAAAGAGAAAGAAAGATTTATATAATTCTTGTCACATTTTCTTAGAAACTTCTCAAAGTATCTCAGAAACAATACATTACTTTAATAATGTGTAATGATGTGGCAGGTATTCTGTTTTAGATGGTGTTGGTTAAAAGGGAAATGTTGATCATGGTGTTGGGAGAAGCCTCTGATGTCTGTCGAATAGATCACCAGAAAAGGCACAAGGACTTCAGTTTAATATTTGTTCTGGAGGACAGGACTAAGAGTTACTAAATACCTCGTCCCCTGTTACACAGTTCTTGACGTCAGGTTTTTATAAGAACAAAATTACACACGGCACAGGGTTTTGGCTCAACCAAGATTTGTACGTTTTATTGAACAGACACACAACTACCTCCCCTGTATAAATCACTACAGTCTATGTGGGACTAACAAACCCAGAATACAAATCCCTACGAAAGGGTCATTTGCATCGGCACAACTTGACTAAGTTAAACTCGTTTGCAATTTGGCTGTTACACATAAAGTTACCCAAACCCACTTACAAAACCCTTCTATGATTTGGCTGAAACAAAACATACAATCACCAATTTCTCGGCTGTCTTCTGAGGTTGACTGTAGGCCTTTTCCTTGGTTTCAGCTTGTGTCCCAAAGACTGGCTGGCTTCCGTTTCTGTACTGCTGCTAGCCTTTGAAAGTGGGACTTCTTTATACCAAAAACCAACTTGCAATCTTGGAACAAATTTAACACAATGGCCGCATCAAATGTGAACTCTTGATGGCTAACTGTTCCCCATCTACAGTCATTGTTCATGCTGTTGTGAGGTTCTTTACAAGGTTGGTTTTCTATTAGTATTCATATCCACGTGGCTCAGGGTCCGGTCCATTGTCTAGGCCTACCCTGATACCAGCCTTTCTGGAGCCACAGTCCAGGGTACGTTCTTCAAACAATGTCACCACTTACCATAAATGAATATATGAATGTTCCTGTATCTTTTCAGACAGGAAATCATTGAAAGTGTGAATGTCTCTCTTCTTCTACCATTGTCTGATGATTTAAGTCTGTAAGTGGTTTTGTCCTTGGTGGTTTCGAATCACACCCCCCCTTACAGTTCTAAACCCGAGAATTACAGTAGTGAACAGAATGCACAGTTGTAGACAGATCTTTCGGTCTCAACCATCACAATGCTTTTATTCAAGTTAAAACACACCCTGGTGGTGTAAAACAAACAAACACAGTACAAGACACAACACTGGTCCATCTGAATAGGCCCCTATCGCAAAGTACCCATGACTAAAACACCCCTGCTTGGCTCAATAGGGTACCACCGAATCTGTCCAATGGACTGTGCGTTCGCCTATGATCTGTGCAGAAACCTCCCCACTAAAGCCCTAATGCTTGGTTGGGGCACACGAAGCAGTGGTCTTCAGGATGTGTGAGCTGGGATAATGGTCACAAGTTACCCCTCTGGCTTACTCGCTGCTTCTCCCGATGAGCGAGGCTTTCTTGCTCGTAGATGGTGGTCCTAGATGGAGTGCTCAGTCCTTGAGTGCATTGAACGAAGCAAGCAAGCGTAGCAAAGGAAAGAGAGAGAGATGGCTGCAAACTGTCTTTCTCTTATACCTGAAAAATGCTTCTGAATTCTCACACCAAAAACCAGTCCTTTGCCTGAGGCAGTCCAACTAAAGAGCACTGAATCACATCTCCGACCTGTGCCTTTGTTACTGGGCTCTTCCTGGGGATAAAGGCTCCAATGAGTCTGGGTAGCAAAATAGCTTCCTTTGTCCTGAGGTTTCCGCGCTCCAGGGCTCTCAGTCATTTCGATGGCTTGACCACTGACCAGTTTATCTGATCTCTCACTGATGGGTTCTCATTACATCTCACTTCAGCCATCCCAGACTATCCCCGCCCACCTAATGTGTATTCCTATGGAACATGTTTGGACCTGTCCCAAGTCATGTTGCCAGCGCTTTTGAAATATGAAAAAGCAATGTCCAAAACTTAAAGTCCAAAATGTTTACGCTGATACTGTCGATGTTTACGTCAATTCTTACAGGTCAATGGCAGATATCCTGTATCATAGTCCTTCATGATGTCTGATGGTTTGGCTACAATGTAAGAATTAACTCTTTCCTGCCCAGCTCTTTTTGCAAGCTGTTATACAGTTCTGAGTTTTTATATTCAATAGTCCAATTTTACCATTGGGAGGGGAGGAACGGATCCACCTCTTATAACGCAGAATTCCCTCAGTGCTATGCTGAAATGCCATCGTCGATTATGTATCCTAGCAAAGAGAATGAACCAAAACCACAGATTGCTATCCAGGATCTTGGTGGATCGAGAGTGAAGAATGGGAAGATGGGAGCACACCATGATTCCAGGAGTATGGGAGTGTCTACAGTGAGACCTAAACATTTATGGCAACAGTTTCCAGACTATAAAAGTTATTGAGAGTTATAATAGCCTCGATCAGTGGCAGTGGCTTAGTTTAGGTTATGCGGGTAGGTTTTAACCCTGAGTGGGTTTCGGGCAGGTGAGAGTGGGCTGAGCATTTGCTGTCAGAAATTGCAGACCCAGTGTATTTTAACTCCCAGGACTCATCTACCTGCTAATTGCCAGCTCAGAATGGGCAGTAAGTGGCAGCTGGTCGGTGGGTGGGAGAGGAAGTCTGGGCGGACCAGAAGTCGTCCACTGGCACTTCGGGAAGGTTCACCAGCATACAGGTAAGTCACGGGTGGGTTTGGTTGGCACAGTCTCACGATTAGGGTGGAGGGAGTCTGCAGCACTGGAATCCTAGACTTTTCTTGTGGGACCCGGAGAAGTGCGACTGCTCCTCCTGGCCCCGACAGAGGAAAGTTTTACACCTACCACGGTTTATCTCTTCTTTCTGCAGATCAGCTGAGCACCTGCTTCTTCCTAGTGGGAAAGTGACTGCCGCTCCCCTGCTCAGGCCTCGGTTAAAACACAATCAGGGTCTTATTGGCACCATAGGACCTCAATTAACATTTACGCATGAGGCTCCCACCTGAGACCAGCAGGGGGCCTTATCTCCGCCAAAGCCCATGCTGCTAAAATCGAGAGTTAAAATTCCCTCCATGGTGTTAACAGGAAAATAGAACTATCTTGTCCAGTTCTGCAGGAATGTTTTGTGACAACAGAGACAGTCTTGTCATTGTGAAGCACAGTCTTACATGAAAATGACTTGAGACTTTCTTCCTTCCAAAACATCTGCAACCTTGCTAATGAACAAAATACTAAGCGATCATTACAGACTTTAATAATTCAGAAGCTGTTCAGGGAAATCTAAAGCGAGATGCATAGCAGCTATCACTTCTCCTATACAGTGCTGCAAATGAGGATATTTAAGTATTAAAACGAGTTCATCAAGGGGAATATTTCCATTCTGGATAGGATTCCCTGATCCCCAATTAACTAGACTGTAATGTGCTGTCAACGCTTGGAGTTAAATATGAAATAATAGTTTTGCAAGTTGAGAAACACAATACACTTGGTACATAGGAATGAAACAGTTTTAAAACTCGCAGGATAACTTAAATTTTGTAACAGTAGAATCACACACTACAGGTTTTGTATGTTTAGAAAAAAGCCCAAATCACTTCAGAACAAGTCCCTGAAATGGGGATCATTTCAGGGCCTGAAAATGACAGTGCTGAATTTACAGCTCCATTCCCATTATCAATCCATCCGCCACCATTTCCAAACAATCGTGGAAATGGGTGTCTTGAACGCCCATCTGTATTAGGCGGCAGCCAAATGCAACATGCAAATCGGAGTAGGACCCTGATGCAATGTTAAGGTAATAATGGGTGCAGCATGTGCCATGCCCATTGGTACCAGGCATAGAACTGGCTATCCAATGGTCCTTAAAGTGGCCACTGCCGGCCACTCAGAAAACATGGCAAAACATCTGTGCCACATTATTTTTGCTCCCAACCACCTCTGAGTGACTGGTGACACTAAGCCCAAGCAAATATCTGGCGGGTCATCTGAAAATTGTTAGTCATTTTCAAAGCAGGAAAAAAAAAATTCTATATGTGCTCTGACATTTTACATATCCTGCAGTTTGTTTCCTTACTACCATGTTGAACTCTGAGTGAACTGCTGCTATCTGTGATTGCGAAAGAAACTAGGTTGTGTCTCTTAACTTTGTCTCATGGTCTAATAATCTGATGGGTAGCATCTGATTACTGATTTGGGGCTCAACTTTCCCCAGTCATTTGCGCCATTTTTTTGGCATGCACCGTTTTTTTTCTGGTGTATTTCTTTTTTTCAAACTTTCCCCCTGCGATCTGCGCCGGCGTAACTGACTTAGTTTTTCTAGGCTAATTTTTTTTGATGTCATGTTCCCTCATGTCTGCGCAGTTTTTTCAATTGTTCGCAGTTTGGCCAACATTTTTTTCTCTTAGGTTGACGTATCTGGCCACTCCCGAAAAACCTTCTGGTGAGTTAAGAAAACCAGCGCACATTCACAAATCTACGCTGAAAGACGCCATTGTTTATAAATCGAAGATTTTGGAGGGAGTCAAGAACACTGTCAAAATCAATAATAAAGTTCAACTTTTTTTTAACCTGTCAACGTAGAAGTGTAAATTTGTTAGATTTCACAAATTTTCTCTTTTTTTTTACCCATTCACCCGCCACCAGCAAACATCTTGAAGAAGGCCTGGAGGGTTGTAGGTTTGGCCGGCAGAATCGGCCTCGTGCCCGGACACAGCAGCTCGGGGTTTGGCTACAAAAAAAGCCGTTGGGGGTTTGGGGGGGTGGGGGGGGGGAGGGTGGAGGAGAAAGAGAGAGAGAGCGAGTGAGGTGCCGATTGGAAGGTTTGGAGCCCGGGGAGGGGGAGAGAGAGAAGTAACAAACAATTAGTAAAGGCTGGGGGAGGGGGGCAGGAGAGGAGCGAGAAAGAGAGAGAGAGATGCGAATCAGAAGGCTTGGAGCCCAGAGAGGGGGAGGGAGAGAGAGAAGTCACAAGACTCAAGGGGGAGGGGTAGAGAGAGGAGACCCTGAGGGCTCAGCGACAACTATTCCACATGGATATGTTTACTGTTTGGAGCTATTCCGTAAACTTGTGTTGTGTAAATGGAACAAGTTCAGTTTTAATGTTAAATATATTTACAATAACTTAACTTTAATAAAATGATTCTTGTATTAAACTTTACTTTGGTCACTCTTTAAGATCACTTAAAAATTAACATAACATACAAAAATCTTTTAATTTGAGAACAGTTACAATAGTGACAATAATAATAGCAACAACAGCAGCAAAGAAAGGCTGCATCCACCCATCTCCCATGCCCCTATTCTAAGACCGCTTGCTGCGCTTGGTCTTGCACACTCCACCACCCCTGCCCGTAGGCAGTGGCATGGTGTTTCTGGGCTTGATACCAAGCTTATTCTTTCTAACATCTCGGGGTCAGCGTCAGGTGGCAAGTTGGAAGGCCCGGCTTTGGGCTCTTTGGAGGCTGGTGTAGGGATTGGAGTGGGAGTGACAGTTGATTCTGTCAGTGTTTCCTTATTGCAGCAGCTAACTCCAACATGCCTTCCCTCATGCGCCCTGACAGTGTCTCAATTGTCTGCAACATTCCCTCCCGCATGGCCAGTGACGTGGTTTGCACTACTTTTGACATTCCCTCCCTCATGGCCACTATTCCCTCACTGATGGTCCCGGATATCGTTCCCATTTCTCATGAGCGTGTTGTTACTTTTACCGACAGTCCTGCTACCTCATCACTCATCCCACTGATGGTGTCCAGGAGTGATCGAGTAAGGTCAATGCTCTCCGCACTCATTGACATCATCTGAATCACATCTTATAGATCCTGCAGCTCAGGAGAGCGTGGTCGAGCTCTCCTTCCCCTCCTCACCCTGGGTGTGGCTCACACCACACCACTGGGACCCAAAGCCTGGGACTGTGGGGCCCTGGGTGTGCCTTGCTGCAATACACCACTGGAACCCGCAGCCTGGGATGGTGGGGCCCTGGGTGTGCCTTGCTGCAACACACCACTGGGACCCACAGCCTGGGACGGTGGGGCCCTGGGTGTGCCTTGCTGCAACACACAACTGGAACCCGCAGCCTGGGACGGTGGGGCCCTGGGTGTGCCTTGCTGCACCACACCACTGGGACCCGCAACCTCGAAAGATGTGAAACCATGGACTGTCCCACCAACACTCAAACCACTAGTCACAGAATGGGATGACACCTCCATGAGCAGCACCTCCTCCAAAGTCAGTACAGCAGTGGGAGCTTCATCCATCTCCATCTCCTCCCCCTCACTGCCAAGATGGATTGGAACATGTTCTCCTCTTTTGGCTTGTCCGCATCTGAATCATCTTCTGCATTGTCAGGGTTGGCCTCAAGTTCTGCAAAATATAACAGGACAGTCAAATGGTTAGCTGCAGAGGAGGGGGCAGGGTGGGTGGCATTAGTAGGCTCACACAGTGGAGGCCAGGCAGCAGGCTGATTTGAAGGGTTATGATGAATTTGCAGGACTTACCATCTCCCTCGAGTGTGGGCCCAGCTTGTGCAGTGGTGGTTGCCTTTTTCCAGGCAGGACCCATCAAAGCAGTGACCCTCTCTTCCAAGGGTGTCAGTGGCTGCAGATTTGCCGGGCCTCCTCCTGTTCGAATTATTTCCCTTTTGTTGTGTGCCACGTTCCTCTGCAGAGATAAAAATGCAACTTTTTAGAGAGGGTGCCTTTCTGCTGGGTGGGATATATACAGCTGGTCACATTTACAATTGCATTGAATAAATGAAAATATTACTTACACTGACTACTTGACCAAGGTCCTGCCATTTCTTTTTACACTGGCCTCCATATCTCTTGGTGTTCACCAATGCTCAGTAATCTTCTGCAACTTGGTTCCAGCGTTTCTTCATTTCTTTTGGTGGAACGTTTATGTGTCCAGCTCCTGCCATGTGTTCTCAGTCACAGTAACTACTGCCTCCACTTCTTCCTGTAAGAAATTCTTGGCCCTTGCACTGCGTTGCATCTTGTACAGCTGTAGCTGCGATTTTTCCAATGCACTCACACAGCACTCCTTCTCTCACACACACAATTGGCTCTTTAAAAATGGCCGATTGCCAAATTCGAGCTGTACTGAGCATGTGCATCCATTGGAACAACGTCAAAAATGTAACTTTTTTCTCCCCCGAGCATGCGCAGAAGGTGCGGCATTGTTTTTTGGTGCAGACAGCAGGCTCCACCACCTGAGACGACTGGACATGCTGCGCGGCGCCAAATTCAAACTGTACATCGGGGAAACTTTAGTAAAATATTTCTGCCGCATTTCTGGCCTAGAAAAACTGGCATAACTCTGGCAATGCACCAGAAAACGGGCTTGGGGAAAATTGAGCCCAATGTATCCGAGGGCCAATGGATTTCTCATGGTCCAGTGGTCAGCATGTTTAGTTTTATGGTGGTGTGTATTGGTTTCTCCTGGTGATGCTGCCAGAATGATCAGATTGGAGGGTCTACATTGAATTCTCTAGTGTCAAGAAACAAATATGTATTCATCGCTGTCTTTACTGCCAATGTGATTGGAATCTTATCCTTGGAGTTACGAAGAATACTTTGAAATTCAAAGTGTGAATAGCATTTTGAATGATCTTCTGGTGTTTTATTGACTCTTGCTCATAAGCAAAACTGGTGTCCTAATTGTTATGTAAAACGACTTCAGATAAACATTGTCAAGATAAAAGAAATTCTACTGAAAACTTTACACATAAAATGCTGGCCAGGTCTTTTTCCCTTTCAATTGCTGACTGACCTGTTGCAGCATTTTCTGTTTTCAGTTCAACTAAAAACTCAGAGCTGTTTGGATTTCCAATTTAGCTCATCCCTCTCTTATCCACAGATGATTTGACTGGGTCAAGTTAAAAAAATCAGTCAATCATGGCGTATTCCATCATGTCGATCAGCTGCAGAAGAAACCATTGGTGATAAAATAACAGATCTAAATTGGAAAGCTGTCTTGCAGATATACGCCTGTCAAGGTGAAAATATTTTCTGCTGGCTGGGTCACATGCAAGATTGTTAGAATGTTTGAGTGAAGTGAACTCCCTCGTTGGTCCTGTGGCCTGAGTATGATCCTTTCAGAACAACTGAAAATACATTCTCCTTGTGATCGAGTGCCAGACTACAACCTGAACCTTTTGTCTCAACTGTGCCGCTAGTTCCCTCAGAAAGCAATTTATTGTTTCTGACAAATAAGCCTGGTGAGTATAGAAGATTGATGAGGGCAATCAAAAGAATACTACTGGCCCTGGCAAGCGTACATATTATAAGGCGGCCTGCACTATCAGACACAGGTAAAGAACACCAGGTACAGGTTGTGTTTAGGAAGCGTTTATTCAAAAATGACAACATGATCATTCTCGCCAACACACAGAACAATGACAGTAGGTTTACTTGTGCCAGGGTCAATGCGTTGACCAACTTTGCTCATGCAGACCTGCTGAATGTCCACGGAAAAACTTTGCTGCACGATAACAGCAACTGGAAAATCACCCATAAAGTGCATCCTTTTTTTTGATTTGTTCACAGGATGTTGGCGTGTGTGGCAAGGCCAGCATTTATTGCCTATCCCTAATCGCCCTTAAGAAGCTGTTTTCTTGAATTGCTGCAGTAGCAGTTTGTAACAACTGAGTGGCTTGCTAGGCCATATCAGAGGGCAGTTGGAGGTCAACCACATTGCTGTTGGAGCAATATAAGCCAGACCAGGTAATGACGGCAGATTTCCTTCCTTAAAGGACATTAGTGAATAGATGGGTTTTTACGACAATCTAGTATTTTCATGGTCACCATTACTGATATAAGATTTTTATTCCATATGTATTTAAGTAACTGAATTTAAATTCCCTAACTGTCGTGATGGGATTTCAGCTCATGTCTCTGGATCATCAGTCCAGGCTTCTGGAATACTAGTGTAGTAACATAACCATTATGCTACAGTACCCCGCATCCATCCTGTTATCCACAATGTAAACACCATGATTAGGTTTTGCAGAGATTTAGAAAAGTATCCCAGTCTTTGATTGCAATTTATTGTAATGGGATAGTTTCATGCAACCAAAATATATTCGAATTGTAGCAGATCTCTCATAGCAGTCCTCACTGTGTAGGTATGTTGTTTGATGACAGGTGTGTACATGCAGTGTCACTGATTTACAGTGACTGAATAAATCAAATTCTGTTTGTCTATTACATTGTAATCTGGGATTTTTACTGGTGCTTGGGGATTTAACATTAGCACAGTCCCATAAGTTACAAAAATATTTCTGTATTTCTGCAAACATTAAATTAATTGGTGAAGAAAATGGTCCCCATTGCGCCAATTTCTTTGGGCGATAAATTACCGTTGGGAGTACAAATTTCCAGGCATGATCTTGCATGACCGATCTCTCCCAGAAATGGCAGAGGCAACTTCTAAGTGTCCAGGGAGCCTGCCCAAAACAGGCGTTGGGCCCCATGAATATGCTAATAAGGGCCTGTTTTAGGACTCCATTTCCAAAGACGGAAGGCCTAGTCACTCATTAGCATCCCTTGCGGAAAAGAGAGAGACTGAGCATGTGTGCATTAACACATCAGGTGAAGGCAGCACCAGGCTCAGCTGTAATGGGATACCATGTCGTCAGATAGGTTGCCAATTCTCACCATCTAGGCTCATGCGTGAAGAATGGTGGGGAAAAGAATGGATGGGGAACACAAGGTAATGCTCACTACACATGACAGGTATCAGTTTCCCAGTTATAAATTTAAAAGGTTAATGAGTTGTAAACATGGGAGACTTGTCCGCTCAAAAGTTTGCTAGTTAAATTGGACTAGAAGACAACTGTCACTGTGTCAATTAGTACCTGTTGAAAGAAATTGCAATTTTTGCTGTATGTCAAGAATATGAACGGCATATTGAAAGACATGATTTAGCAATGTGTCACCATTGCACCAGAATTATAGAATCTGGCAATTACTTATGAAAGTTATTAATATATATTGATAGTTTGTGGTTCATCGAAAAGATAATAAACGAAATCAGGCAAAATGAAAACTGTATATTTAGGCTTATAAGTGAGAGATAGATTTTATTTTAATAATTGAAATGTTTCCTCCTTTCATGAGAAAGATTTTATTCATGCTATGTGCATTGACCCCGACAGCATTAACAGCAAGTCTGAACGCATCAATAATAAAAACTCAGAAATTGTTCAGGAGTCCTAACATTTTCTAAACGAAATCATATTAATAATAACTTCATATTAATAATAACTCGGGCACTGCCTGATGTGGAAACTACAGGCCTGAAATTCACCGTCCCGAAGGGACGGCTACTGCGGAATTTCGGCAGTCGATCGGAAAAATCGATCGGCCACCGTGTTCGGATGCTTTTCCCTCCCCGAGCCATATTCAGCTTGGGGAGGATTTCAGCGGTGTTCACTTCCGCTGGAAATGGCGCGGTGAAGCCGCAGTAAAGGAAGGTTTCCAGCGCTGAGCTCTGCAGCGTGAGGGCCCCTGGAAAGGGACTACCACAGCGGAATTCACCGAGGAAAAGGTAGGAATTTCTTGGCAGTGTCCCTGCAAGGTTTTCGATGTGGTGCTCGAACACGACACCGCTGGGGCCCTTTGGTAGGTAAAAAGTTTTATTACTTATTATTGTTTTTAGTTCATTTTCCAGCATCTGCAGTATTTATCTTTTGATATCATTTATTACTTATTAGTGTTTTTATTTCATTTTCCAGCATCCACAGTGTTTATCTTTTGATATAGTTTTATTAGTTATTAGTGTTTTTATTTCATTTTCCATGGTCTGCAGTATTTAACTTTTGATATAATTTTATTCATTGTTTTGGCTCCATTAAAGCTGCTGAGTGCTGCTCAGAGGTTTGCACATACCCTTGTACTTTTGTACAACTTTCAGGTCTGACTTTTTAGTGGAGGCCTGTGGGCTGCAGAGACCTGCTTGGCCGGGTTCACCCTGAGGATGGGAGGAGTGTTGGGAGGGCGACAGCTGGTACAGCTGGTCAGAAGCAGGGTGGCACGCAGGAGATGGCGTCACCATCAGCACCATGCAGACAGGCAGCGGGTAAGTGAGTCAGCAGCCATGATCCGTTCATTCCGCGCCAGACCAGTGTTCACTGGCCCGAACCAGGATTGCGGTTGGTAGCTTGGGGACAAAGGATATCTCCTATCCATTTGACTGATCACTCCTCTGCGGAACCCCAGGACAGCGACAGAGCATGCATACAATGGTGCTCATTGTGCCATCAGGTGCAGCATTGAGCAGTGCACGGCATCCTTAAGTAGAGGTTCCTGTGCCTGGACCACTCTAGTGGCACCTTGCAGTACTCTCCTCAATGGGTCTCCATAATCATCGTGGTCTGCTGCATGCTGCACAACCTGGCCTTCATGAGGGGACAGCCACTGGAGGTCAAGCCAGCAGTACACCTGAGGAGGAGGAGGAGGAGCAGGAGGAGGAGGAGGATCCCCGTTGTCCCAGAGCTAGGAGACATCGACCCTGGAAGGGCCGGGCGAAGACTGGCCAGCATCCTCCTGGGAGGGTGCGTCCTCACATTTATGGAGGAACATGACACCTCCCCTGCAATCTCCCCTCATGCATTATGTACTGGCGGTCTGCCAGGTCTCCCCACGTCAGGAAACAATATTCTTCTTCTGTCCTCCACTCCGTCCATCAGTGTCTCCAGTTCCATATCACTGAACCTGTTGGCTCTCCTTGCACCTCTTACACCAGCCATCCTTCCAAACTCCTTCCCCCCTCACGGCCTTGTTGCAAACCCTGGCCTTTAAAAAGGCCAGGGAGCAGCTGGCTCATTAGAAACCCTTACCTGCATGCTGAATTTCTCAGTGGTGATAACGCTCAAATTAAGACAGCCACAGTGCTGAAAAATCCACTTTGGAAGGGTTCATTAGTGCTGGAACCCATTTGTTCACTTTTGGAGCTGAATATGGGGTGGTCCAGCCACAAAGAAATTTTGGCGCTCATGGCCACAAAAATGAGCGGGGAGCACCAGCTTTCCAGTGGTACTGAATTTTGGGCCCTATATCTTTACACAACATTCATATAAAAGTATTGACAAAAGCATATATGTATTTGTGAAATGATAGACAAAATTAATAGGTAAATGACTTTTAAAAGAAGAGTCGAGTGGTTCCAGAGGTTTTCAATAATCATATTTCGGGTACATGTGAAATGATTAGACAAAGTGGAGGTCATTTTGATTTTGGGCAATAGTATAAAACACACAATATCGGCATGGCTATCTATTAAACACTTCTCAAGTCAATAGAAACTAAAATCGGGAGAGGTGTTCAACAGGTGGTCGAGCCAATATCACACATTTTACTCTAGTGGCCAAAGTCAAAATTATCCCCATTGAGTGGATAAGCAAGTCATTTGCACAACTCAAGTGACCCAGTTATTGAGGCACCTACGAAGCAAAATTCAGTACCGCCCTATTTGGGGGCAGTAACAGCCATGAGGCGGGTGTTCCCACACTGCAGTTCCTGTCAGGGGCGGGACCGGGTCGCAAAGGCACGCAAAGTTTCTAGCACTACGCAGTGGGACGCGTAGCGCAACGGATAGACAGGACCCTCCCCTTCTATTAAAGGGAAGGGCCAAGCTGCTGACTCTGTGAGCGGGAAACGGGGCTATCGCTGGCCCACCAGGGAGCGGGGTGCCATGGCAGCAGCCCGGCAGACAAGTGGAGTGCCAGGCTGCAAGATTGCGGCAAAAAGTGTAAGAGTTTCTAAATACCCGGACCCCGTTATACAGTTCTTTGACATCAGGATTTATAAGAACAAAATACACTTGGCACAGGGTTTTGGCTCAACCAAGATTTGTTTGTTTTATTGAACATGCACACAATTACCTCCCCAGTATAAATCACTACGATTTATATTGGACCAACAATCCCCAGAATACAAACCCCTATGAAAGGGTCATTTGCATTGGCACAACTTGACACAGTTAAACCCATCTGCGATTTGACTGCTACACAAAAAGTTCACTGGACCCAATCACAAAACACTTCTATGATTTGGCTGGAACAAACAAACAATCACCAATTCCCTGGCTGCCTTCTGAGGTTGACTGTAGGCCCTTTTCTTAGTTGCAGTTTGTGTCCCACAGACACACCACTGGCTTCTGTTGCTGTTTTAATTCCGTTCCCGATACTGCTCTCGTGCCTTTGAAAATGGGTCTTCTTTATTCCAAAAACCGGCTTGCAATCTCAAAACAGATTTCCTGTTCCCGCCTGTGATATCAGCTCTCCTGCTGTGCAGCACAATGCAGAACCTTCCTTGATATCGATAGTTGAGAAATGTGTGAATGACCCTGTATCTTTTCAGACAGAAAACCATTGAAGGTGTGAATGTTTCTCTTTTGATGCCATTGTCTCTGACTTCCACTCCCTGGCCCAGACAGAAAACCATTGAAGGGACGGATGTCTCTCTTCTGGTGCTCTGATGATGTCCAATCTCTCAATGAGTCATAGTTTTGCTGCAATGGCCGGGACCATTGAATGTGTGAATGGCCATCGTCTGGTGATTTAGATCGATGGCAGATATCCTGTACCATTGTAGAAACATAGAATCCATAGAAATTTACAGCGCAGAAGGAGGCCATTCCGGCCCATCGTATCCGCGCCGGCCGACAAAGAGCCACATGGCCCTTGGTCAGCAGCCCTAAAGATTACATATAAACCTATGAACAATGACGGAAAGGCAAAGAGCACCCAGTCCAACCAATCCGCCATACCACAACTGCGACATCCCCTTATACTAAAACATTCTACACTCCACCCCAACCGGAGCCATGTGATCTCCTGGGAGAGGCAAAAACCAGATAAAAACCCAGGCCAATTTAGGGAGAAAAAAATCTGGGAAATTCGTCTCTGACCCATCCAGGCGATCAAAACTAGTCCAGGCGATCACCCTGGCCGTATTCTATTCCCTGCAGTTCTCTGTATCTGCTTCGTCCAACAAAAAGTCATCTAGGCTAATCCCAATTACCAGCTCTAGGTCCGTAACCCTGCAGGTTGCTGCACATTAAGTGCCCATCCAACCGCCTCTTATGATGTGTCATGGTTTCGCTGCAATGTTTCCTGCCCAGCTCTTTTTGCAGGCTGCAATGCAGTTCTGGATTTTTATCTTTAATAGTCCAATAGTGGGGGTGAGGAATGGATCCTACACAGACCTCGTGATCTGCAAACATGAAGGTCGCACCTCCCCTTTAATGTTCGCCCCGCGAGCGGCCTACAGCCCGCGGTACGCATCCCGCAAAGCTGTCGCAGCCATCGCCCGTGGCAGCTTCATGGGGTGCAACCAAGATTTCACTCCGGGTGTGAAAACGGGTCTCTGCGCCTGGTGTTGACGCCATCATCGCTGGCCTAGCGGCATGGGGAACTAACGGTCGGAGCGGGGTGCTACCGGTGACCATCGCCGCTAAACTCACGCAGAATTTTGCAGGAGTCAGAAGCGGCACCGCACCCAGGCACCGCACCCAGAGGGCACTAATGGAATGTGCAAATGACCCAAATTTTTACTTATTATTTCCAATTACTAGATCTGACTTCAAAGTGGATGTCTTTTTAGCGCCAGCAGACTCGTTACTGTTTTGATGGATGAAGCGTCAGTAAGGCAAGTAGCGGATCTTTCCTAACTGCTGGACTACAATTCAAATGTTTTACTTTGCTGCCCTTAACCTGGACAAACCCATGATGCACAAAATTCTGCTCATTTGATGAAAGACTTACTGGAAGCATGTTTTTGCATCTGCAGCATATGCTGTCTGTACGGCCAGTGAGTCCACTTATGTAGAGATGCGTCCATTCATATAGTCGTTCTATCAATCTCAGAGTATAAAAACCAACACAGTAGGAAATATTTTCATTATTTAAAAAAATAGATATACATGGGGTTAAGTTGGTTAGCCCCCCGAAAACGAGCGTGGAGATCGCAATGCGATCTCCAAGCATATATACATGACAGTGTGCATCTGAGTGTCAGGGTGTGAGTGTGTGTGAGGGTGTGAGTGTTGCATCTGCTCACATTCAGATGCTGAACTCCAAGTCATAGTCAACATCTTCACCGAGGCGTACGAAAGCATAGGCCTTACACTAAACAGCCGTAAGACAAAGGTCCTCCACCAACCTGACCCCGCCATACAGCACTGCTCCCCAGTCATCAAGATACATGCCATGGCCCTGGACAAAGTAGACCACTTTCCATACCTTGGGAGCCTATTATCAGCAAGGGCAGATATCGACATCGAGGTTCAACACCGCCTCCAGTGAGCCAGCGCAGTCTTCAGCTGCCTGAGGAAGAGAGTGTTTGAAGATTAGCCCTCAAATCAAGCACCAAGCTTATGGTCTACAGGACTGTAGTAATACCCGCCCTCCTGTATGGCTCAGAGACGTGGACCATATACAGTAGACACCTCAAATCGCTGGAGAAATACCACCAACGATGTCTCCGCAAGATCCTGCAAATCCCCTGGGAGGACAGGTGCACCAACGCTAGTGTCCTCAATCAGGCCAACATCCCCGGCATCAAAGCACCGACCACACTCGACCAGCTCCGTTGGGCGGGCCACATTGTTCGCATGTCTGACACAAGACTCCCAAAACAAGCACTCTACTCGAAACTCATGGCAACCGAGTCCCAGGTGGGCAGAGGAAATGTTTCAAGTACACCCTCAAAGCTTCCTTGGTAAAATGCAACACCCACCAACACCTGGGAGTATAGCAGGAATGGGGTACTGAAGTTGCATGTTCAGCCATGAACTCATTGAATGGTGGTGCAGGCTCGAAAGGCCGAATGGCCTACTCCTGCACCTATTTTCTATGTTTCTATTAATCCGCCCTCTGAGTGAAATGCAGGCAGCACACCAACTTTTTGATGCCTGTTCATTATAATGATTTCTACATGCAGCCAATGATCCCCGCATCGTTCATTGGCTGCATGCATCTGCGGGGTGCCTAATATCGTTACTAACTTGCACTACTTAAAGCTAGTCTGCAATAATTAAAGCTAGCCTGCACCTTTTAAAGGGGAGGTGCATTGTGGCTGGAGCAAGTACTGGGAGTAATTCTGGGAAAGAGTGAAGAATGGCTGACCATGGGAGAGCGCGGGCTCCCAGGTTTTCAAGTGCTGCACTGGCGTGCTTGGTGGAGGAGAGATGTGCTGTATCCTCAGGAGGGCAGGTGGTCGTCCAGACACATGATGAGAAAGCAGTTGCCACGATAGCTGTGGAGATCAATACCAGGCGTATAGCCCCAAGGACCTGGATGCAACGCTCACAAGTGGTCAAAGTCAGTGAATGTATCTTCATATCCTATCAACTGCACCACCAGCCTCAGCCACTGCTCAATTCACCACACCCCCATCACTCACCTACCAACAATCTCTATCAATCAGGACTCATAACTAACATTCATATGCTTCACCTCATCCTCACACACTTAGCATTGTTGCAAGCCTCATACCTACATCTCACAGCTTGCACACACTGGCAGCAATTCAACCTTGATAGCCATATCAGCCAAACATATTGCAGAACACTCACTGACACACTTTCCTCTTTCTTGCAGGAGAATATGGAACACAACCGAGGCAGCAGGGGCAGAGGCTCGCTTGCATGTTTGAACCCCCATGGAGGAGGCAGTGCTGGCCATTATGGGAAGGGCCATTGCTGAGGCCGTGGCCACCAGTGGGGCTGAAGACATTGAAGATAATGGCATCCTCATACCTAATCTCCTTCCCACATCATCTCATCCCTCAATTTCTTCTGATTTACAAGCTGTTGAAGATGTACGCATACACTTCTTACTTTGTCCTCTCCCCTCACTACAACCCAAACCTTGTCCCTTTTTCATTTCCGATACACAAGAACTGCATCCTGCCCAGGCAGTGGAGGAAGAGCAAGAAGACAGTGAAGATGAAGACACACGGTCACTCGATTGCACGCTTTCAGCCACCAGCTCAGATACTGACACTGCGCATAATTTAAAGGACAGGATAGAGGCAAGATCTGCACGTGGTGAGATACCGGGCACAAGTGCACTGCAGCCATGGCCAGGGGAAAGGAGAGCACAGGTGCCAGCTCACACTAGTTCTGCTGCACGTGTCCCACAAATTTCATTTTGCCTAGTTTAGTTTATTATCTTTCAGATGAACCACAAAATATCAATATATCTTAACATCTTTCATAATTAATTGCCAGATTCTATAATTCTGCTGTTTTCAGATGTGAGCTCCTCAGGTTATACAGTTTGCTGAGTTTACAGCTGACATTTGAACTTAACCCAGACGAGTTCTATAAGGCTGCCGGTTTTACACCTGGCCTGATTTTCACTGACACCTTTGAAGTCAATAGAGAGTAAAATTGGGTGGAGTGTTAAATAGGTATACGACCCAAAAGTGCTCGTTTACCCCCAGTGGTTCAGTTAAAGTTACCTCCTTAGACTTTCAAAAGCCACACAATGTAGAACGAAACAAATTAAAATGTTGGCCATCACAGTACTTACTGAGCTGGAATTTCAATACCAAATATCAGATCACTTACTGCTCCCAATAAGCAAATGTGTTTTTTTATTGTAGACTAAAAGACATTCCTCCATAAATAGGTTTATAGTTTAGAGTTCTGCAATGATTTAGAAGTAAGTTTCAAGTATAATTAATTTAGTACCCCTTTTACGTTTGAACAGGAATTTTAACAAAAGTAAATACCTCATCATTTTTCATTGACAGTTTTGTCATTTTAAAGCGATTGGTTTGGAAGCAGCATCTGGTATAATGTCATAACAACTGACAAGCTGTCACACATCAAGTTAAAGGGGAAAACATTCCCTACCTTATCGGTGGGAGGGTACAGAGGTGAATTCAAATTGTTATAATAAGAATGGGTAACATTATCGTTATTGTACATGATGAAATTTTTTTTTAAGTTATTCATTCCTGGGTTGTGGGCATCGTTGGCAAGGTCAGCATTTATTGCCTATTCTTAATTGCCCTTGAGAAGGTGGTGGTGAGCTACCTTTTTAAACCGCTGCTGTCCTTGTGGTGAAGGTACTCCCACAGTGCAGTTAGGGAGGGAGTTCCAGAATTTTGACCCAGCGACGATGAAGGAATAGCGATATATTTCCAAGTCAGGATGGTGTATGACTTGGAGGAAAACTTGCAGGTGATGATGTTCCCATGCACCTGCTGCCCTTGTTCTTCTAGGTGGTAGAGGTCACGGGTTTGAGAAGTGCAGTCGAAGAAGTCTTGGCAAGTTGCTGCTGTGCATCTTGTGGATAGTACACACTGCAGCCACAGTACACCGGTGGTGCAGCGAATGAATGTTTAAGGTGGTGAATGGGGTGCCAATCAAGTGGGCTGCTTTGTCCTGGATGGTGTTGAACTTCTTGAGGGTTACTGGAGCTACACTCATCCAGGTAAGTGGAGAGTATTCCATCACACTCCTGACCTGTGCCTTGTAGATGGTGGAAAGGCTTTGGGAGTTAAGAAGTGAGACACTCAAAAGAACATCAGAACATAAGAACATAAGAACATAAGAATTAGGAACAGGAGTAGGCCATCTAGCCCCTCGAGCCTGCTCCGTCACTCAACAAGATCATGGCTGATCTGGCCGTGGACTCAGCTCCACTTACCCGCCCGCTCCCCATAACCCTTAATTCCCTTATTGGTTAAAAATCTATCTATCTGTGATTTGAATACATTCAATGAGCTAGCCTCAACTGCTTCCTTGGGCAGAGAATTCCACAGATTCACAACCCTCTGGGAGAAGAAATTCCTTCTCAGCTCGGTTTTAAATTGGCTCCCCTGTATTTTGAGGCTGTGCCCCCTAGTTCTAGTCTCCTGGACAAGTGGAAACAACCTCTCTGCCTCTATCTTGTCTATCCCTTTCATTATTTTAAATGTTTCTATAAGATCACCCCTCATTCTTCTGAACTCCAATGAGTAAAGACCCAGTCTACTCAATCTATCATCATAAGTTAACCCCCTCATCTCCGGAATCAGCCGAGTGAATCGTCTCTGTAGCCCCTCCAAGGCTAGTATATCCTTCCTTAAGTAAGGTGACCAAAACTGCACACAGTACTCCAGGTGCGGCCTCACCAATACCCTGTACATTTGCAGCAGGACCTCCCTGCTTTTGTACTCCATCCCTCTCGCAATGAAGGCCAACATTCCATTCACCTTCCTGATTACCTGCTGCACCTGCAAACTAACTTTTTGGGATTCATGCACAAGAAAGAGGTGGGCACCGGAGGGACTGGAGTGCATCATCACGCCCGGCAACCAAATTTTAATTTGATTTTACGTTTTAAAGTTTAATTTGTTTTAATTGCCGGTGCTTTTAGTGTCCCCCTCCCCTTTTATAGGGGGCACTGGAGGAAAAAATGTGATTTTAGTGGCAAAAAAAAAACACAAAAAAAAACACAAAAAAAAAAGGGGCCTTGTAAATGTCTGGTGTGTCATCCAGGTCGGGTGGCACCGATTAATGTTTTATGTTTTGCAGATAAACTCCAAAAAGAGTTTCATGCACAAGAACCCCCAGGTCCCTCTGCACCGCAGCATTTTGTAATTTCTCCCCATTCAAATAATATTCCCTTTTACTGTTTTTTTTTCCAAGGTGGATGACCTCACATTTTCCGACATTGTATTCCATCTACCAAACCTTAGCCCATTCGCTTAACCTATCTAAATCTCTTTGCAGCCTCTCTGTGTCCTCTACACAACCAGCTTAACCACTAAACTTAGTGTCATCTACAAATTTTGTTACACTACACTCTGTCCCCTCTTCCAGGTCACCTATGTATATTGTAAACAGTTGTCGTCCCAGCACTGATCCCTGTGGCACACCACTAACCACCGATTTCCAACCCAAAAAGGACCCATTTATCCTGACTCTCTGCTTTCTGTTAGCCAGCCAATTCTCTATCCATGCTAATACATTTCCTCTGACTCCACGTATCTTTATCTTCTGCAGTAACCTCCTGTGTGCCACCTTATTGAATGCCTTTTGGAAATCTAAATACTCGTCACAGAATACCCAGCTTCTGACCTGCTCTTGCAGCTAAGTATTTATGTGGCTGGTCCAGTTAAGTTTTTGGTCAATGGTGACACCCAGGATGTTGATGGTGGGGATTCAGTGATGGTAATGTCATTGAACATCAAGGGCTGGTGGTTATACTGTCGCTTGTTGGAGATAGTCATTATCTGGCACTTTGATGGCGTGAATTTTACTTGCCACTTATCAACCCAAGACAGAATGTCGTCCAGGTCTTGTTGCATGCGGGCATGGACTGCTTCATTATTTGGGAAGTTGCGAATGGAACTGAACACTGTGCAGTCATCAATGAACATCTCCATATCTGACCTTATGATGGAGGGAAGGTCATTGATGAAGCAGTTGAAGATGGTTGGGCCTAGAACACCGCCCTGAGGAACTCCTGCAGCGAGGTCCTGGGGCTGAAATGAATGACCTCCAACCACTACAACCATCTTCCTTTGTGCTAGGTATGACTCTAGCCAGTGGGGACTTTTCCCACGGAGTTCCATTAACTTCAGTTTTACTAGGGCTCTTTGTTGCCACACTTGGTCAAATGCTGCCTTGAAGTCAAGGGCAGTCACTCTCACCTCACCTCTGGAATTCAGCTCTTTTTCCATGTTTTGACCAAGGTTGTAATGAGGTCTGGAGCCGAGTGGCCCTGGTGGAACCCAAACTGGGATTAATTGAGCAGGTTATTGGTGAGTAAATGCTACTTGATAACACTGTCGACGACACCTTCCAACACTTTGCTGATGATTGAGGTTCACTGGCTGCTGACATGAGCCACCGTATAGGTGATTGTTGTATGTCATGTGGCTTTTGAGGTGTGATTCTGTCATCAAGTTGCTGAGATGTCCCCCTCTCTCCATCTCCCAATGCCAGCATCTCTCTGAAATTTCCAGAGCCATCTCCCCTGTTACTGTCAGATGTGCAAGGACTGGAGGGCTACCTCTGGTTATCGCTCTCTCCCTGTTATGGCTCTTTTCTCCTGCTAGGGGGAAAAGAAAAGAAGTTTGAGCGAGAGTGATGGAATTAGTGTAAGGAATGGATGGGTTACATCTATAGAGGGTGACTATGAGGGAGTGGGGTGCGAATGACAAATGGCCTCCTTCTGTGGTGTTACTTGCTATGATTGCATTAGGATGACGATAAGTGTGAGGGGTGTCAGTCAGATGGGGATGTATGTACATGGAGAGAAAGGGGGATGGGTGGATGTGCAATGTTGGTGTGAGTAATGATGTGCAGGGGTAGGCTTGGGAAGGCAGAGTGATGGGGATGCATTGACAGGCACTTCAGGATGAAGGTGAGGGTTGCACTCACATCTCCTGACCTCTTGAGATCATTGAAGTGCTTCCTGCACTGTATCCAGGTCCTTCTGACCACATCCCTTCTGCTGACCTCCTCAGCAATATCCAGCCAGGCTCTTTTTGTTGCTTGTGGAGGTCTCCTTAGCCTGTCATCAGGGAAGAAGACCTCCCCGCCTGCTCTGACAGCCTCCACAAGAGTATGCAAGGAAGAATCCGAGAGCCAGGATACAGCCTTCTGCATTTGGCTATCCATCTTTCAAAATGTTTATCTCTGCTGTGGCCTTTCTTTCAAACCTTTCACCTTCCTCTGGAAATCATCAAGTGAGTTGAGTGCAAGGCTGTTTTAAATATGGCTGCTGGAAACAAGTCATCGACGACATCATTGGACCCGCAGCATTTAATAGGTCCAGGAATCGCACATGACTCTTTCAATTGGGGCCATTAAGTGAAAGTCGCTCTGAGCAGCGCGTTGCTCAGAACATTGCATTTTGGCCCATACGTGGCCCGGCCGTGGCCAGCCCAGCGTTAAGGTGAAAGTTCCGGCCAGAGTTCATGTTTCAGGTTGAGATATTGCCTGACCTGCTGAGTATTTCCAGCATCTTATGCTGTCAATTCAGATTTCCAGCATCCGCTCGCAGAGAGAAAAGGAAGACACAAAAGAGGAAGAAGCCAAAGAGAAGGAAGCAGAAGAGGAGGAAGCAGAAGCAACCCAGACAGTCCCTATCTGGCCGGCATATCCGGGAGGAATCATCTTCCTGCGGTGACCACAACCCATATTCGCCTTTCAACATTTCCCTCTATTACTGACCATCACAGCGTTCATTCTCTTGGCCACAATGCTGAAATAAAAGCCACCATAACTCAAACTTTCCAATCCAACTTTATACATCTATCTATCCAATATGACATTATGAAATAAACTCATCACCCTTATGCATTCTCTTAGTGACTATCTTGTGTGTGCCTTTGCCTATCCTACTGATGTCAGGCAGCGCTACCCCAATGACAGTAGCATGGCTGGTGGAAGGCTGCTGACATTCTGTGGAGGTCACTGCAAATGGCCTTGCTGGCCGACCTTGAGGAGCTTGAGGAGGGAAGTGTCAAATCAAGTGACGGTGTTTTTTTTCTTCTTCTTCTCCTCCTCCTCCTCCTCCTCCTTCTCCTTCTTCTTCTCTCTCCTCTCTCACATCTTCTTCTTCTCTCTCCTCTCCCTCATCTTGGCCAACCACTGGCTGGGCAGACTGCATTTCCTGGGTGTGTTAAATGAGGAAGACACAAGGGTGGAGTTGTGGTAAGGGGAGGGTGGGAAAGCAAGTGGTGCATGCCAGAAGGAGCATAACTCATGAGGATACCAGCATCTTGTATCCTTTCAGCCCATCGCTGGCCAAGGGCTCAGCCATGACCCTGCAAAGAATGGCCTGCACCGTCTCTTCCAAGGGGATGAGGTGAGCCTCGGAATGGGAGATGTGCCTTGAGATTGGTACAGGCTGTTGGTAAATGAGTGATTGGGGGGGGGGGCGGGGGTCGTGCATCGAGCTGTGTGTGAGGCTAGTGATTCAGTTGGTGGGTGACATCTTCCAACGATGCATTCACTGACCTTGACCAGTGGTCTGTGGTCATGAACCTCTTAGGGCACTGGAGCCAGGTGGTGAGGGCGACACTGCTGGCAGTGACAGCCTCAGTGATGTGGTTCCACATCGTTCTTTCTGGAGAGCCTCCTGGTCCCTATGGGTATAGGACCTGTCTTGCAGTGTTGACCCCCTGCATAAAGCTGGAGTGCTGCGTGCGAGACCCTGGGTACCCCTTCCCTGGCTTGCTGAGACATTTGTGTTGGTGCTGAAACACGTTTTCCATTTTTTGAGGTTTGGAAAGGAATTCAACTTTAAGCGCTGAAGACTCCTACTTGTGACTTCTTTTTTGAAAGGCAGCAAAGGCTGAACAATGCATTTTTTCACTTGATTTTAATTTTTATTAGCTCTGAACACAATGTCCCTTTAATTCATAGCCGTTTTAATTGCCCACAATTCATTGCTAATGCCACAGCCTCGCTCCCCGAGAACTTTGGGTCGGATGCCTCCAGTTTCGCCCCCAGGAGGGCATTGCACTGATACTTAACGCTGGGCTAACGCAAATCTTTGCCCAGTAGTGCTGCAGCCACTTGCAGCGGCCAAAAACTCGAGACCGCGGTGACATCAGCTGTTTTTTTGTCGATGTCCAATTTCTAGGCATTCGTCTCTTCTCTTTATGTCAAGGAATGGAAAAGACCAACAAGATGGAAGAGCTGTGAATTAGTCGGGAATTGAGAGGTGTGCTTCACGGATTATACTTAAAAAAATAAAAATTGGTGAAATAAATGCAAATCTTTCATGTTTGTCTGCAGGCACTAGTTAGTGGGGAACATTGTGAAGTATGCAATTTTTTGTCTGTTTGCTGGACTCAGGAATTAGCTTTTTCAAAGTGACAATCTGCTTTTAGTTCCTTTTATCATATACTCATTTCTTGCTTCCAGCAGGAAAATTCGCGAACTGAGAGCACATAATAACAACTTAAGAAATAGGAACAGGAGTAAATTATACGGCCCCTCGAGCCTGCTCCACCATTCAATAAGATCATGGTTGATCTGATCATGGACTCAGCTCCACTTCCCTGCCCGCTCCCCATAACCCCTTATCCACTTATCATTTAAGAAACTGTCTATTTCTGTCTTAAATTTATTCAATGTCCCAGCTTGCACAGCTCTCTGAGGCAGCAAATTCCACAGATTTACAACCCTCTGAGAAAAGAAATTTCTCCTCATCTCAGTTTTAAATGGGCAACCCCTTATTCTAAGATCATGCCCTCTAGTTCTAGTCTCCCCCATCAGTGGAAATATCCTCTCTGCATTCACCTTGTCAAGCTCCCTCATAATCTTATACGTTTCGATAAGATCACCTCTCAATCTTCTGAATTCCAATGAGTAGAGGCTCAACCTACTCAACCTTTCCTCAGAAGTCAACCCCCTCATTTCCGGAATAAGCCTAGTGAATCTTCTCTGAACTGCCTCCAAAGCAAATATATCCTTTCGTAAATATGGAAACCAAAACTGCATGCAGTATTCCAGGTGTGGCCTCACCAATGCATTGTATAGCTGTAGCAAGATTTCCCGGCTTTTATACTCCATCCCCTTTGCAATAAAGACCATTGGCCTTCCTGATCACTTGCTGTACCTGCATACGATCCTTTTGTGTTTCGTGCACAAGTATC
Source organism: Pristiophorus japonicus (assembly GCF_044704955.1). Taxonomy (NCBI): domain Eukaryota; kingdom Metazoa; phylum Chordata; class Chondrichthyes; family Pristiophoridae; genus Pristiophorus; species Pristiophorus japonicus. The sequence continues at coordinate 278,324,185 of NC_091980.1, read as the reverse complement.
CCCAGGTCCCGCTGTACTGCAGCACTTTGCAATCTTTCTACATTTAAATAATAACTTGCTCTTTGATTTTTTTTCTGACAAAGTGCATGACCTCACACTTCCCAAAATTATACTCCATCTGCCAAATTTTTGCCCAATCACTTAGCCTGCCTATGTCCTTTTGCAGATTTTTTGTGTCCTCACACATTTCTTTTCCTCCCATTGGTATCGTCAGCAGTAGGAAGGCTGATGTAAGCTGGATTCCTACTACCACCCTGGGGTATTTTACTGCGTTAAAGGTGCTATATAAATGTAAGTTGTTGTTGTTGTTGTTATTAGTGGACAAGGCTTCCACTGGGAGTGTAAATTCAGAAAATATCCCCAGTTAAGGCAGTGTGCAAATTTCATATGTTGTTTGGTCAGTAAAGAATTTATTCCAGTCCTTCTTGAGTGACATAACTTAAATCAAAAGATTCAATACTTCAAACATTAGATAGGAGTCTTCTCCTGCCATCAGTAACCATGATTTCTTCCAGTGTTATTCAACATTTCATTCTCTGTTATGTCATTTCTCTTCAAACAACGACTTCCTTTGGCCAGGTGAGCAAGCAAAGAGTCGACAGATTGCTGCTTGATTTTCAATACCACGTGCATTCGGTGTGCTTCAGTTGACGAGCATAAACTATGGAAGGCTGGGCGAGCTGGTTTTCTTTCTCAGTGGTGGAAAGCTCACACATAATAGCAGAAATATAATTGAAGAGCGGCCTTAAGTGTCTGCAGCTGATTTGGCTCAAATCAAAGGCAGTAGCACTGGGATGGAAACATTTAAAATTCGAAACCAGCTAATACTTCTGATAGAATTGGCTTGTCTAGATTGCCTTGCACTGTAACTTGAGACAGTTCTTTTTAAGCCTTATCTAATAACCTAATATTCAAATATTGGTTCTAATTTTCCTCAAGATGGATGACACATATAAGAAAATACTTATCGGCTCACAGAAATAAATTTGGCCCCAATTTTAACTTCAGGTCAATTCCCCGCTCAGGCCTGAGTTAAAATTACAGTCAGGTCTCAATGATATCATTGGGCCGCAACATGCATATGTAAAGAGGGACCCTAATACAAAAGCAAAATACTGCGGATGCTGGAATCTGAAATAGAAACAGAAAATGCTGGAAATCTCAGAGGTCAGGCAGCATCTGTGGAGAGAAACAAAGTTACCGTTTCAGGTCTGTGACCTGAAGAGTCTGTGATGAAGAGTCACAGACCTGAAACAGTAACTCTGTTTCTCTTCACAGATGCTGCCTGACCTGCTGAGATTTCCAGCATTTTCTGTTTTTATTAAACAGGGACCCTGTTGGCTCCAGGTGCGTGGCTTTGCTGCCTGCTCAGGATAAAATTGTAGATGTTGTGTTCATCGCGGCTTTTGGGCGTGTAGGAGCCAGGGTGATTTTAACTGCCCACCCACCAAGTTTATGCTTGAGCGAGTAGGATTAAAATCATCCTCTGTCAATAAAGTATATTGAACAATTAGCTCAGGTTCCACTTTTATTTCTAAATCCTTTTACAATGTGCTTTATTTTTTGTTTTTAACCTCTCTTCCTGAAGGCTGTGGTTGTTTAGAAAAAAGCCAGTCACATGATGATACCTTACCAAGGTGATAGCATTGTTGTTTCCTCAACATCACCGCAGCCCCCCCCCACCCCCCCACTGCAGGCTCAGGTCTTCCACGAGACTGACTGCTCCTCCCGAGAATCAATTCCCACCCTTGTCCTCACTGACCTGCAATGACTATCGCCCAGCACTTTGCACTTAAAATCCTTATCCTTATCTTCAAATCTGTCCACAGCCTCATCATACCTAACTTGTGTAACTTCCAACTTTACGCCCTCTCCAAATCTAGCCTTCTACGTATTCCCCCTCCACCCTTCCCTATTCTCTGAAAATGTCTATATACACCACCCCCTCCTCTCCACTTCACTCTCCTTTAAAAAAGTTCTCAAAGCCTATCTTTTCAACCTAGACACCCGTTTCTTTATTCCATTTATTGATTCTCTCTTTCCCCCACCTGTAAAACCCCTTGGCATATTTTCTACAGTAAAGGTACTACATAAATACCAATTTTTTGTTGTTGTATCAGCTGTTGTGCTTAAATTTAGATTTGGTGATTGTATATGTATTCAGAAAAAGATATGATAACTGATACATGAGAACGCATACAGACATAGGGGGGTGAGATTAGACACAGGCGGGTAGGCAAAACAGGCGGGATCACTTATCACGCCCGTTATAGGACGTACCTGATATTCAGTTATATTGAAGTCCACGGAACTGAATATTGTGCAGAGCATATAACGGGCAACCAATACGCTGCTGTCTGTTTTGCATCCCTACCCACCTCCACTTTTACCCCCAAAGTCTCCATAGTCCAAACTGAAGGGAAATTGTGCAAATTTATGAAAAAACTCTACACCAGGGCACAGTTCAAGCACTCTCTGCGGCCACATTCAGTCAGATAATGAGAAACAAATTTACCACAGAAAAGCAAAGCAAAGCAGAATGATCGAAAAAACAGTCGAACTACAAAATGAAGGAATATGCTGACCGGAGAAGCAATGTTCAAAATTTGGAGGGCAAGGAAGGAGAATAATGAAAAGCTGTGAGCAAGGAAAACTGTCCCTTCCAGATCTATTGCTAAACACCGTGGCACACAAAAAGGGGTCCGCTGCAAGTTGCAGAGAAAGATGGCCCTAAACTCACAAGAACTGTGTCCCATTGGAAGAAAATTGTCTTATGCGATTGACTTAAGTGAATCCGAGTAGAAATGGGGATGAGTTAGGTTAAAATACAGTATAGAGCCAACAGACTGGAGAGACACGGGTGAAATTGGCTATCGTCCCAATTGGGGACGGTAACCTCTCCGGGGCCAGACATTCTGCACCCGGCACAGAAGTCCCACCCAGAAATAAAATTGCAGTTACGGAAGTGGAGCGCAATGTCACATGCTCCACTTCCTTTCAGGGGGGGAGGGGGATCGGGCCGTGCATCCCGGGCGCAGCGTAGAACACTACGCAGCTTCTCCACATAGCACTGATGCGTTTCAATGCCCCTCCCCTTCAGTTAAAGGGGAGGGATGCTGCGAGATCAATAGACTCTTTGATGGCCTCCACTGGGCCACCAGGGCTAAGGAGTGCCGTGGCTGCACGATCGCGGCCTGGACCCTGCGACAATATAGTACGGCGGCCCGACCAATAAGTCAGGAAGAACCAAAAATGGCGGCCTGCAGCACAGCGCACCTCCCCTTTAAGTTTCGCCCTGAGATGGATGTGTGGCCCGGTTCGCGACCCACGAGGCTGGCGTGGGCATCACCTGCGACAGCCTCACAGGGCACTGGTCAATTTCTGCTGCTGGGCACGCCACGCACGCCAATGACGTCATCATCGCCGGCACAGTGGCCCAGCGGGGCATGCCACTAATGGATTTGCGTCTCCGCTAACCCCCTGTGTAACTTTGTGGAATCGCCCCCCCCCGCCAGGTGAAAACACTTTCGCACCCCGTTAGCACCCCATAGAGGCGCTAACTGCAGGTGCACAACAGGGGAAATTTGGCCCCTCAAAATCATTATCTAATGAAGAGCAAGAGACTTCCTGTCAACCTAAAGCATCAATATTGTGAATTAATTGATTGAAAAATGTGACTGTCTAACACCATATTTTTAATTGTTGATGAGATTATGCATGCTGTATACTGCACAAGTCAGAGACGACTTTAGAAGTTTAGTATAGTTACGCTTATATACTAGTGTTGATTCTCTATAGCTGCAGTTTATTCTGGAAATTTAGTATTATATACATAATATACACACATTAATTTTTACCTCACTAGCCCAGGTGTATCCCTACCACCACCTCAGCAGAGATCAACTCAGCACGGACAGTATGCTTTATCCTTTGGAAGCAAACTTTGTGGCTTTAAAACCGTAAGTCATGACATAAACTTTTTAAGACACGTATGTCCCTATCTATTAGAAGCTAAAATACCTTTCAGCCTTTCCTGTCATTTAAAACTGATAGGTAATGAGAACTGTAAAATTTAAGTATTAACTCACAATTCTATCAGAGAAGATCGCTGTTGAAAATAGTCTTCTGTAATGAAAAGTCAGATTAAATTGCAAACGCTCAGCATCTCCAGAGGGGGAAAGTGACAAGTGTAAAATGTGCTGACACTTGTATGAAAGCAGAGTGATAGCATGACAGTTCCTACATTTCTAAAATGTAAACAGAGATGAAACCTCTTTGAAAAGCTGCCTGGTCCATTCATTTTATATATACCAATTGCTCTTTACCATTTGTAACATGCAGTTTTTTTAAAATCCTTAAATGATATTTTGCGTATTTATGTAAATGGATCCAGTTGGATAGAAATAAATTACTAAATGATGGTTAAAACTCATAAAAGTTCTTGCCAGTGCTGATTGTTTCTATTGCAGAGGTCAAGATAGAAATAAAGGAACTGATCTTAAGGAGTAGAAAATCTCAATTCCAGATAGATTTCACCTACAGATTCTTTAAGAAAATAGGGAGGAGATAGCAGAGGCACCATTAGCCATCTATAAAAATTAAATTAAAAAAAGAATAGTGACAGAGGACTGGCAGACAACAAATGTAATTCCTGTGGTGTCCTTACACCCTGCTATAGAATCACACGAGGCATATACTGCAGACAAGGTCACTGTGTGACCTGAACTTTTATTCTCAGGACCAAGGAGTGATCACCCTCCGTGGGACCTCCCTTTTTATACAGTGTACAGTGTTGTTACATAAAGGTTACAGTTGTGTGAAGGTTACAAACATGATATCACCTCCCCCCAACGTCTTTGGGTCAAAGGTTGAGTCTTTCAGGCGGTCGACGCTCTCTTGTGGAGCGCCGCAGTTGGGGCGCTGGTGGTTGGGCCTTGGCATGCATCTCTGTCGCCTGAGGTGATTCCGGCCTCTCCGGCCTGGCCGCAGGGACTGTGCATGTTGATGAATGTCCTTGTTGCTCGTTCTCTGGCAGTGGTGTGGGTGGCATCTCATGATCTTCCTCAGGTTCCTCAGTGTCCATGTTGAACCTTTTCTTTACTTGGTCCAGATGTTTGCAGCATATCTGTCCATTGTTAAGTCTGACCACTATGACCCTATTCCCCTCTTTGCCAATTACAGTACCCTCAAGCCACTTGGATCTCAAAGCATGATTGAGAATGAATGCAGGGTCATCGATTTCTATGCATCTCCCCACTGAGTTGCGATCATGGCACTCGATTTGGGACTGGCGCTTGCCCTCAACAATGTCTGACAGGGCTGGGTGAATGAGGGACAGCCGCGTTTTAAGCGTGCGTTTCATGAGTAGTTCCATGAGCGGGACTCCCGTGAGCGAAAGCGGGTGGGACCTATAGGCCAGCAGGAGGTGCGATAGGCGGCATTGAAGGGAGGGTCCTTGAATCCGGAGCATGCTCTGTTTTATGATTTGCACCGCACGTTCCGCCTGGCCATTGGAAGCCGACTTGAACGGTGCTGTCCTGACATGTTTGATACCATTACCCGACATAAACTCCTTGAATTTATAGCTAGTGATTCACGGATCATTATCGCTAACCAGGATGTCCGGCAAGTCGTGGGTCGCAAAGACCGTACGCAGACTCTCCACGGTGGTGGATGTCGTGCTCGAATTCAATATGATGCACTCGATCCATTTCGAGCATGCATCAACAAGAATCAGGAAAATTTTTCCCATGAACAGGCCCGCGTAGTCTACGTGAATACATGACCAAGGCCTGGTGGACCAGGGCCACGGGCTGAGTGGGGCCTCCCTGGGGGCATTACCCTGCTGAGCACACTTCGTGCACCTGCGAATCCAGTGTTCCAGGTCTGAGTCAATTCCCGGCCACCATACATGTGACCAGGCAATGGCCTTCATTAGTACAATACCTGGATGCTCGCTGTGGAGCTCCCTGATGAATGCCTCCCTGCCCTTCTGTAGCATGCCTACCCGGCTGCCCCATAGCAGGCAGTCAGCTTGGATGGAGAGTTCATCCACCTGTCTGTGAAACGATCTGACCTCCTCGGGGCATGCTTCGTGTGCGGGCGCCCAATCCCCAGTCAGGACACATTCTTTTATCAGAGATAGGAGAGGGTCTCTGTTGGTCCAGATTTTGATCTGGTGGGCTGTGATGGGGGAGCCTGCGGTGTCGAAAGCCTCAACGGCCATGTCCATCTCCGCGCTTTGCTCCGACGCCCCCTCAGTGATCGCCAGTGGGAGCCTGCTGAGCGCGTCAGCGCAATTTTCGGTGCCTGGCCGGTGCCGTATGGTGTAGTCATATGCAGCCAGCGTGAGAGCCCATTCGTTGTATGCGGGCTGATGCATTGGCATTGACAGCCTTGCTGTCGGACATAAGGGATGTTAACATCCATTTCTAACTCGAACCTTCTGCCAAAAAGGTACTGGTGCATCTTTTTCACCCCGTAGACACATGCGAGTGCTTCCTTTTCAGCCATCCCGTATCCCCTTTCTACTTGGGAGAGCGACCTGGAGGCATAAGCCACAGATTGGAGTTGGCCCTCACCATTACTCTGCTGCAACACGCACCCAACCTCATAGGATGATGCATCACATGTCAAAACCAATTTCTTACAGGGTCGTACAGGGTCAATAACTTATTAAAACAAAGCAGGTTCCACGCCCGATTGAAAGCCCGTTCCTGAAAGTCCCCCCAAATCCAATCTTAACCTTTAGGCAGGGGCACATGTAGCAGCTCCAGCAATGTACTTAAGTTCAGTAGAAAGTTCCCGAAATAGTTGAATAGTCCCAGAAATGAACGCAACTCTGAGGTGTTGCCGGGCCTGGGCGCACGACGGATCGCCTCCGTTTTGGATTCGGAGGCCGGATCCCATCTGCAGCAACCCTCCTGCCAAAAACTCGACCTCTGGGGCCAAAAACACACACTTGGACTTTTTTAGTCGCAAGCCTACCTGGTCCAGTCGGCGTAGCACCTCCTCCAGGTTGCGGAGGTGTTCCTCGGTGTCGCGACCCGTGATTAGAATGTTATCTTGGAATACGATTGTTCCAGGGATGGATTTAAGCAAGCTTTCCATATTCCACTGGAAGATAGTGGTCATTGAATGAATGCCAAATGGACACCTGTTGTAAACAAATAGCCCCTTGTGCGTAGTGATGGTGGTCAGAAGCTTGGATTCTTCAGTCAGTTCCTGAGGCATGTAGACTGAAGTGAGGTCCAACTTGGTGAACAACTTGCCACCTACCAGTGTGGCAAAAAGATCCTCCGCTCTTGGAAGCGGGTATTGGTCCTGTAGTGACACTCGGTTGATGGTGGCCTTGTAGTCGCCACAAATCCTGACCAAGCCATCCGCTTTAAGGACAGGAACGATGGGGCTTGCCCAGTCACTGAATTCAACGGGCGAAATTATGCTCCCTCTTAGCAGCCTGCCCAACTCACTCTCAATTCTCTCACGCATCACATACGGCACGGCTCTGGCTTTGTGGTGCACTGGTCTGGTGTCCGGGGTGATGCGTATCATTACTTGGGTGCCCTTAAAAGTCCCGACACCTGGTTGAAAAAGTGGCTCGAATTTCTGTAGGACCTGTGAGCATGAACTTCGCACCACAGATGAAATGGCGTGCACATCCCCCCATTTCCAGTTCATCTCGGCTAACCAGCTCCTCCCCAAGAGCGCTGAACCATTCCCCGGGACAATCCAGAGTGGCAGCCGGTTCTCCGATCCATTGTGTGTGACCACCAAGTTTGCACTGCCTAGTACTGGGATGATCTCTCTGGTGTACGTCCGTAGCTGCGTGTCAATGCGTTCCAATTTGGGTCTGTTAGCTTTGTGTGGCCATAGTTTTTCAAATTGTTGGTCACTCATAAGTGACTGGCTGGCTCCTGTGTCCAGCTCCATGTGTACCGAGATGCCATTTAATAGAACTTTCATCATCTTAGGTGGCGTTTTGGTATACGAGCTGTGGAGGTCTGCTACATGAACCCTCAGGACTTCAGCGTCCATAGCTTGGCCCCAAGCATCATCCTGTCTTGCAGACCCCTTGTCTGGTTCCTCTGCCTCGTAAACTAGCCTCGCTACGGGCTTTCTGCACATTCTGGCCAGATGTCCACTGAAGTTACAGTTTCTACAGATAAATTGTTGAAAACTTACAGGGTTTTCCCAGTATGTCTGCCACCGCACCGCCAGCATGAGCTGAGATTGTTGTGAACAAAGGAACTGTTAACAGGCATTCCTCTCTGATTGTCTCTTTGATTACTCCTGAGCACTCTGTTGCTGAGTGTCAATGGTCCCACCCCGGGACGCATTGTCCCTTGTGATAGCGTGAATTGCCGATCCCCCTGCCATTGTCTCTGTTCTGGCCCATCCTAAAGTCTGTTGCTGCCTGGGAGGTGTCGAATTGCCCTTGCCTGCCTGTAGGGTTTTGAGTCTCGTTAACAATGTTAACTCCCTGGTCCATCGCCACATTGGAACCAGGGCTGTGCGCGTAAGTTATCTTGGTCTCCTCTTCCCCTGCCATGAAAGTCTGGGCCATCAACTTTGCCCTTTCCAAAGTCAAGTCCTTGGTCTCAATAAGCTTCCTGAAAATCCCGGCATGACCAATGCCCTCAATGAAGAAATCCCTTAACATCTCCCCCCTGCAGGCATCTGTGAACTTACAGAGGCTGACCAAACACCGAAGGTCCGCAACAAAGTCCGATATGCTTTGGCCCTCCCGACACCAGTGTGTGTAGAACCGGTGCCGGGCCATGTGTATACTGCTCGCCGGTTTGAGGTGCTCACTGATCAAAGTGCTGAGCTCTTCAAAGGACTTGTCCGCCGGCTTCTCGGATGCGAGCAGATCTATCACCAGCACATACGTCTTGGATCCACAGCTGGTCAGTAGATGTGCCCTCTGCTTGCCAGCCACTTCCTCTCCCAGCCAGTCCTTCGTGACAAAGCTCTGCTGGAGCCTCTCAATGAAGTCATCCTAGTCCTCACCGACACAGTACCGTTCCTCTGTGCTACTGGTGGTCATCCTCGTGGGTCGTTCATTCCCGTTTCTCGTCGCCAAATGTGGTATCCTTACACCCTGCTATAGAATCACACAAGGCATGTATTGCAGACAAGGTCACTGTGTGACCTGAACCTTTATTCCCAGGACCAAGGAGGGATCACCCTCCGAGGGACCTCCCTTTATATACCTGGGTGACCAGGTGAGGAGTGTCTCCCACAAGTTCACCCCCTGTGGTCAAGGTGTGCATTACTCAGGTGTATACAGTGTACAGTATTGTTACATAAAGGTTACAGTTGTGTGAAGGTTACAAACATGACAATTCCTATCTTAACAAAAGAAGATAGAACTAATCCTGGGAGCGATAGCCGGTAAGCTTCATCCTTCAAGTTACCAAAAGGGTGATTCAATGGGACTGTTCATCAATGATTTGCTGCTGTAGAGCTCTGGCAGCTGGCAACATTGCTGGACCTTGTTCTCCCTGCTCATCCTCGTCATGTTTCTCCTTCACGTCTCCCTCCTGAGGTGGCTGCAAGGGTTCCTCTGTAGATTTGTGGAGAATGCAGCAGAGACCCCACCACACCTGCCCAGGCAGCGGAATCTCTGTTTTATAAAAAATATTATCATCCAATTTGTTTATTTTCCACTCCTGCCCAGGTTGCAGTCGTTTCCATTAGTTCTTACGGGACCAAATTTGGCCAGCACAGATTTCTGGTGCACTCGCCAGACGTGCGCCGCTATTGTAGAACTCCAAGGGGACCAAAAATCTTCAGGCCAAGTTTGGCCGCTCCCCAGCCTCTCCTCGACGTTGGCGTAGCTGGATTCGGGGAAGGAACCAGGTCCCGGCGCTGAAAACAGTGTCGGGACCTCTGCACATGTGCGCTAGAGTGTGCGCGCATGCGCAGTAGTTCCTCACCCCCAGAATCTGTGAGAGTGTACTGCAGGCTATGTGGGAGGGGTGAAGCGCGCCGCCCCAATCCCTGGCCGAACGGGCTCCCTCATCGGCGGCCCGCTACCTTCCCTTCACATAAAGGTAGGACTTCTATTTTTTATTTGTTATTGATTGATTGATTGCTTATTACTTTGGTCTTGGTGCTTTAGGTGCAGGGTTCCTTGTATTTTTTATTTGTCAATTAATTGCTTATTACTTTTTGTGCTTTGTTTAATGCTTTGTAAGTCTTGATGCAGGTCCTCTCAGCTTCCTTGTATTTTTTATTTGTTATTGAATGATTATTTTTGTGTTTTATTTAGTGCTTGGTGCTTTAGAAAGCTGGCCATCCTAGACTGGGTGTTGTGTAATGAGAGAGGATTAATTAGCAATCTTGTCATGCGAGGCCCCTTGGGGAGGAGTGACCATAATATGGTAGAATTCTTCATTAAGATGGAGAGTGAGTTAATTCAGAGTCTAGGATCCTGAACTTAAAAAAAGGTAACTTCAACGGTCTGAGGATTGATGGTGGCTCGGCAATGGCAGACATTTAAAGATCACATGGATGAACTTCAACAATTGTACATCCCTGTTTGACGTAAAAATAAAATGGGGAAGGTGGCTCAACCATGGCTAACAAGGGAAATTAGGGATAGCATTAAATCCAAGGAAGAGGCATATAAATTGGCCAGAAAAAGCAGCAAACCTGAGGATTGGGAGAAATTTAGAATTCAGCAGAGGAGGACAAAGGGTTTAATTTGGAGTGGGAAAATAGAGTATGAGAGTAAGCTTGCAGGGAACATAAAAACTGACTGCAAAAGCTTCCATAGATATGTGAAGAGAAAAAGATTAGTGAAGACAAATGTAGGTCCCCTGCAGTCAGATTCAGGTGAATTTATAATGAGGAACAAAGAAATAACAGACCAGTTGAACAAATGCTTTGGTTCTGTCTTCACTAAGGAAGACACAAATGACCTTCCGGAAATACTAGGGGACCGAAGGTCTAGCGAGAAGGAGGAACTGAAGGAAATCCTTATTGGTCAGGAAATTGTGTTAGGGAAATTGATGGGATTGAAGGCCAATAAATCCCCGGGCCTGATAGTCTGCATCTCAGAGTACTTAAGGAAGTGGCCCTAGAAATAGTGGATGCAATGGTGGTCATTTTCCAACATTCTATAGACTCTGGATCAGTTCCTATGGATTGGAGGGTAGCTAATGTAACCCCACTTTTTAAAAAAGGATGGAGAGAGAAAACAAGGAATTATAGACCAGTTAGCCATCGGTAGTGGGGAAAATGTTGGAATCAATTATTAAAGATGTAATAATAGCGCATTTGGAAAGCAGTGATAGGATCGGTCCAAGTCAAAATGGATTTATGAAAGGGAAATCATGCTTGAAAAATCTTCTAGAATTTTCTGAGGATGGAGCTAATGGAGTGGACAAGGGAGAACCAGTGGATGTGGTATATTTGAACTTTCAAAACGCTTTTGACAAGGTCCCACACAAGAGATTAGTGTGCAAAATTAAAGCCCATAGTATTGGTGGTAATGTATTAACGTGGATAGAGAACTGGATGGCAGACAGGAGGCAAAGAGTGGGAATAAACGAGTCCTTTTCAGAATGGCATGGAATGACTAGTAGGGTACTGCAAGGTTCAGTGCTGGGACCCCAGCTATTTACAATATACATTAATGATTTAGACGAAGGAATTGAATGTAATATCTCCATGTTTGCAAATGACACTAATCTGGGTGGCAGTGTGAGCTGTAAGAAGAATGCTAAGAGGCTGCAGGGTGACTTGGACAGGTTAGGTGAGTGGGCAATTGCATGGTAGATGCAGTATAATGTAGATAAATGTGAGGTTATCCACTTTGGTGACAAAAGCAGGAAGGCAGAATATTATCTGAATGGTGACAGAATAGGAAAAGGGGAGGTGCGATGAGACCTGGGTGTCATGGTACATCAGTCATTGAAAGTTGGCATGCAGGTACAGCAGGCAGTGAAGAAGGCAAATGGCATGTTGGCCTTCATAGCGGGTGGATTTGAGTATAGGAGTACGGAGGTCTTACTGCAGTTGTACAGGGCCTTGGTGAGGCCACACCTTGAATACTGTGTACAGTTTTGGTCTCCTAACTTGAGGAAGGACATTCTTGCTATTGAGGGAGTGCAGCGAATGTTCACCAGACTGATTCCCGGAATGGCAGGACAGACCGATGAAGAAAGATTGGATCGACTAGGCTTATAGTCATGGAATTTAGAAGAATGAGAGGGGATCTCATAGAAACATATAAAAAATTCTGATGGGATTGGACAGGTTAGATGCAGGAAGAATGTTCCCGATGTTGGGGAAGTCCAGAACCAGGGGTTTACAGTCTCAGGATAAGGGGTAAGCCCTTTAGGACCGAGATGAGGAGAACCTTCACTTAGAGAATTGTGAACCTGTGGAATTCTCTACCACAGAAAGTTGTTGAAGCCAGTTCGTTAGATATATTCAAAAGGGAGTTAGATGTGGCCCTTACGGCTAAAGGGAGCAAAGGGTATGGAGAGAAAGCAGGAATGGGGTACTGAAGTTGCATGATCAGCCATGATCATATTAAATGATGTTGCAGGCTCGAAGGGCATATTTTCTATGTTTCTATGTTTTTACTTACCTGCGCTGATTTCTTAACTCTCCGCAAGGGTTTTCTGTGCGGCCACAAGCGGCCAACTATGCTGGCCTAAGTTAGTTTGGAGCAACTATTAGCTGTCCAAACTGGCTTAAATGGCCAAAACAGGCAAAGGTGGCTGGCAACGCCTCCTTCTGAAAAAAAAACTAAACTAAAAAAAATCCTAACTAACTCACGCAAATTAAATGTGCAGAATGGGGATTTTTAAGATACTCTAGAAAAATCAAGTTGCTCAAAAAAAATGGAGGAACTCCTGGCCAAATTTGGGCTCATTTAAATCTGTATCTTCCTGTGACATAATTGCTTCTAATCCCACAGTTTATTGAACACACTCTGAACATAGCAATTTATTCACTGTTTCTTTTTTTTAATTCATATTAAAAGCTACTGCTTTTCCGTTGTTTTTCTCTGTCTAACCTAACATCTTGTTCTTTTATCTCAGTACTTTCCCTGCTTAAAACTGGTCAATTTGAAATTCTTCCTCTATTCCCTTTATCCCTTCTCTATGTTATCCTTTTTTATAATTTTTTAATTTGTATATATTAACCTCTCTAATTCTATCATCTCTATTTGCATTTTCCGATTGCTTTTATTTCCCCTATCCCTACTTTCCTACTTTCAATGACATTTCATTTCCCTATTTATCCATTTTAACAATTTATTAATTCCTTTCCTGTTCTGCTGCAGCCCATCCTTGTGAGTTAGTTCCTGTCATGTATTTAACTGTCATTGTAACCCATGTATAAACTGACCTAAGTTGTACACCGTGAGAACATTGACCACGAGGTGGTGAACTTGTGGGAGACACTCCTAACCTGGACTTTCAGGTATAAAAGGGGAAGCTCCGCTCACCTTCTTCACTTCAGTGCTGGCTAATACAGGTTACTGGTCACAGAGTGACCTTCTCTCAAGTATGGGCCTCGTGTGCATTTATACTGTATAGTGAGGACATATCATTGGCGACGAGAAACTGGGATTTAAACCATGCGAGCATGGCCACTAGCAGCACAAACGAGAGGTACTGTGTTGGTGATGATTGGGACGATTTTATTGAGAGACTACAGCAAAGTTTCATCACTAAGGAATGGCTGGGACAGGATTCATCCGACAAATGCAAGGCTCATCTCCTGATGGTTTGTGGATCCAGGACTTACTCCCTGATGAAGGACCTTCTAGCGCCAGAGAAACCGGCGGACAAGACTTTTGAAGAGCTCAGTAAGTTGATCGGGGAACACTTTAAACCAGCGAGCAGCATGCACACGGCGAGACACCGGTTTTACACGCACCGGCGGCGAGAAGGGCAAAGTGTTCTAGACTTCGTGGCAGACCTCTGGCAACTGGCGAGCCTATGTAAGTTCCCAGATGCATGCAGAGCGGAGATGCTGCGAGGCTTTTTTATTGAGGGCATCGTGCACGCTGGGGTTTTCAGGAAACTGATTGAGACCAAAGACTTGACCCTGGAAACAGCGGCTTTGATGGCCCAGACATTTATCTCAGGGGAGGAAGAGACCAGAATGAGGTTTGACAAAAATCTTGGTTTAAATGCAGCAAATGGACAGGGAGTCAACATTGTTAACGCAGCACACAGTTCTCCAGGCAGACAGGGGCAATCGGACATGCCGAGCATGTAGTCGAACCCAAAGGGGGAATTCAACAGAGACAATGGTTAGCTGAACGGCGATTCATGCCATCGCAAGGTACAATGTGGCCAGTAATGGGGACATCAACACCTGTCAATGGTGTGCTTAAGGACAGTTACAGAGACAGTCAGAGACGATCAACTGGTAAAGAACCTTTTGTTTCCAACAACGGCTCATGTTGGAGGTGTAGAGGCAAACACACAGCCAGAGTTTGCAGGTATCAGCAATATACCAGCAGAAATTGCAACATTAGCTGTCACTTGGCATGCATGTGCAGGAAGCCTGCAGCCAGGTTGATATACGAAGAGGACGGGGACAATGTAAGCCCTACGAGGTCAAATGGACACTGGGGGAAATCGCTGGAAGCTGAAGTTCAGCGAGTTCATATGGAGCAAATATACAGTTCATACACCAGGATGCCACCGATGATGATGAAAGTGCTCCTCAATGGCATCCCAGTATCAATGGAGCTAGACACAGGGGCCAGCCAGTCCTTGATGAGTATCAAACAGTTCGACAAGTTGTGGTTGTCCAAGGCCAGGAGACTAAAATTATTGCCAATTGATGCACAGCTACGGACATATACAAAGGAGATCATTCCGGTGCTAGGCAGCGCCATGGTAGTCGTGACCCACAAAGAACAGGTTGCCACTCTGGATTGTCCCAGGGGACGGTCCCACATTGCTGCGGAGGAGTTGGCTGGCTGTCATGAACTGGAAATGGGGCGATGTCAATGCAATTTCTTCTGTGGAGCGAATATCATGCTCACAGGTCCTGCACAAATTTGACTCATTATTTCAACCCGGTATTGGCACTTTCATGGGGGCCAAGGTAGTGATTCACATAAACCCGGACGCCAGGCCAGTACACCACAAGGTCAGAGTAGTGCCGTACGTGATGCGGGAAAAGATAAAAGGCGAATTGGACCGCCTGCTGAGGGAAGGCATCATCTCACCAGTCGAATTCAGTGACTGGGCGAGCCCGATTGTGCCAGTGCTCAAGGCGGATGGGTCGGTCAGGATATGTGGTGATTACAAGGCCACCATCAATCGGGTGAAACTTCAAGACCAGTACCCACTACCGAGAGCGGAGGACCTCTTTGCGATACTATCCGGTGGCAAACTTTTTTCAAAATTGGACCTGACCTCAGTTTTCATGACCCAGGAGCTGGCGAGTGAGTCGAAGAAGCTGACCACCATCACGACACACAAGGGGTTGTTTGAGTACAACAGATGTCCATTTGGGATCCGCTCGGCCGTCGCAATCTTTCAACGAAATATGGAAAGCCTCCTCAAGTTGATTCCAAGGACAGTGGCTTTTCAAGACGACATCCTCATCACGGGTTGTGATACTGAAGAGCACCTCCAAAACCTGGAGGAGGTGCTACACAGACTGGATCAGGTAGGTCTGCGACAGAATAAGGCGAAGTGAGTCTTCCTAGCTCCAGAGGTAGAATTCCTGGGGATGAGGGTAGCAGCAGACGGGATCAGACCTACTGCATCCAAAACAGAAGCGATCCAGAGAGCACCCAGACCCCGTAACACAACGGAGCTGCATTCGCTCCTGGGGCTCCTGAACTATTTTGGTAACTTTCTTCCCAAATTGGGCATGCTGTTAGAGCCGCTACACATGTTCCTACGTAAAGGTCGCGAATGGGTCTGGGAGAACAGCCAGGAAAGGGCTTTTGATAGAGCAAGAAATTTGTTATGCTCCAACAATCTGTTAACGCTATATGACTCATGTAAGAAACTTGTTTTAACGTGCGATGCGTCGTCCTATGGGGTCGGGTGTGTGTTGCAGCATGTTAATGCCAAGGGTCAGTTACAGCCGGTAGCTTATGCCTCCAGAAGTATGTCCCAGGCAGAACGGGGCTACGGGATGGTAGAAAAGGAAGCGCTAGCATGTGCATATGCTGTAAAAAAAATGCACCAGTACTTGTTTGGCAGGAAATTTGAGCTGGAGACAGATCACAAACCCCTAACATCCCTTTTGGCCGACAACAAGGCCATAAATTCAAATGCATCGGCCCACATACAGAGGTGGGCACTCACATTACTACACAATTCGGCATAGACCGTGCACTGAAAACTGCTCCGATGCACTCAGCAGGCTCCCACTAGCCACCACCGAGGGGGCAACCGAGCATGCTGCTGAAATGGTTATGGCTGTTGAAGCTTTCGGAAGCGAAGGCTCACCCGTGACAGCCCGTCAGATTAAAGTCTGGACAAATAGAGATCCGCTACTGTCTTTAGACAAGAAATGTGTCCTGAATGGGGACTGGGCAGCCACGTACGGGGCGTACCCTGAGAAATTCAAACCATTTCACAAGCGCAAGGATGAACTCTCGATTCAGGCCGATTGCCTACTATGGGGAAACCGAGTAGTCATGCCTCAGATGGGCAGAGAGATGTTCATCAGAGAACTCCACAATGAGCACCCGGCATTGTCATGATGAAGGCAATTGCCAGGTCACACATTTGGTGGCCAGGGATAGATGCAGACCTGGAACTTTGCTTTCGCAGGTGCAACACGTGTGCCCAGCTGGGCAATGCACCCAAGGAAGTCCCCCTTAGCCCCTGGTCCTGGCCCACCAAGCCATGGTCACACATCCATGTGGACTACGCAGGTGCTTTCATGAGAAAAATGTTTTTGGTTGTAGTAGACGCCTACTCCAAATGGATCGAGTGTGACATTCTTAATTCAAGCACATCCTCTGCCACAGTAGAAATTCTACGGGCAATGTTCGCCGCCCATGGTCTACCGAACGTCTTGGTCAGCGACAATGGTCCATGCTTTACAAGCATTGAATTCCAGGACTTCATGGCAGGAAATGGTATCAACCATGTCAGAGCGGCACCGTTCAAGCCGGCCTCAAAATGCTCAGAATCCAAGGGGGTTCCCTACAATGCCGCTTATCACGCCTCCTGTTGGCCTACAGATCCCGACCACACTCGCTCACACCCGGGATCCCACCCGCAGAACTGCTAAAGAAAAGGACGCTCAAAACCAGGTTATCCCTTATACACCCCACCATGAAAGAAATTGTTGAGAGCAGGCACCAGTCACAATATGACTACCATGACGGGAATGTGAGGGCGCGATGTATTGATGTCAATGACCCTGTCTTTGTCCTCAACTACGCTGCAGGGCCTAAATGGCTTGCAGGCACTGTGATTGCCAAAGAGGGGAATAGGATTCTGGTAGTTAAACTTACCAATGGACAAATCTGCCGCAAACACATGGATCAAACAAAAAGGAGGTTCAGCAACCCCATAGAAGAAGCAGAGGAAGAACACGATGTAGAGTTTACTCCACCACAGGTGACCGAACACTGGAACCAAGTGGAGGAGAGCCCAGTCACTGTGGGCAGTCCGGACAGGCCTGAGGCACCGCAAACAGCAGACACTCAGGCCAGCGCCCAACAACCGGAGCCCCAACTTAGGCGCTCTGCAAGGGAGCGTAAACCATCAGAGAGACTTAACCTGTGATCCCAATAAGACTTTGGTGGGGAGGTGATGTCATGTATTTAACTGTCATTGTAACCCATGTATAAATTGACCTAAGTTGTACACCGTGAGAACATTGATCACTAGGTGTGAACTTTTGGGAGACACTCCTAACCTGGACTTACAGGTATAAAAGGGGAAGCTCCACACACCTTCATCTCTTCAGTGCTGGCTAATAAAGGTAACTGGTCAAAGAGTGACCTTCTCTCAAGTATGGGCCTCGCGTGCATTTATACTGTATAGTAAGGACATATTAGTTCCCATCTGTTCATCAGGTTTCACTATTTAGAATAGGTGAAGAAGGAAACTGTGATGGAAAAATATTAGCTATTTATTGCTTCCGTGGCACAGACCACATCAACGTTCTTGTGATAACCATACACCGTACCTATTGTTGATTATTGCACAACTTGTATAGCTTACTGATGGTTATGCAACCTTTTAAGCTACCAGGTTGTGCCTCTGATCATCAATTGCTGGTCTCCTTATCCGATATGGCTTGCCCCTAGTGAGCGGTTGGAGTGGAGCACTGCCCAGAGCATAAGCACAACTTTATCAAAATCTTGTTCTGTCCAAGGTAGCAAAGCACTGCTGCAGATGACCTCACATCATTCACTAGTTGCCACTAAATGGCTAGGCCTGCATTCTTGGAGCTGTGCCTCTGCTGGAAATTGGCCAGCCCAAAATCAAGACAGGCAAAGAGACACTTTCCATCTCCTGGGCTCTTTATTGTTTACAGCCAGGTGTCCCTACTACACAGGACGAGGAGAAATGAAAAAGGTCACCCTTATACTCTCCTGAACCTCCATGATGTCACCTGTTTTGGGAAACCTGGCAGAGAGCCTTTTTGCCCAGGTCAGTCCACCCTTTCCTGTTATGTGGCCTTGATTAGCTCTGTGGCTCCCCCATATTGCCTATGTAATTTTAAAAGGACTTTGTGAGTGGGGGACAGTGGTGGGGAGGCGGGGTTGGAGAGAAAGAGAAAGAACCACAAGAGCCAAGGAGGCCATGCATAATCTCCTGAGGGTGGAGAGAGGGAGATCGTGAAAGGTGATTTTTCTCCAATGCCCTCATGTCGTCAATCGTGCTGGAGAGATTTGACTCTAGTTCTGGCCACTGAGCACAGTGCCTAATGCAGGATATTATGTGTATATGGCTCTGTGCGCATGGGTGCTCCTAGTTTCAGGTGTAGTAAATCACCCAATGTGCGCAGCATGCTTTAAACAGCAATATGGTTTAAGATCCTGCTTCCCAGCATGAATCTACTTAACCAAAGGGTAAGATTTGACTGTTTCATGATGGATGTTGTGGTACTGTGACACCATGATACGCATCTGGGGCAATGCGCGGGCTGTAGTTGTTATACTCCATCGTCAGATTACTTATATAAGCGACCTTGTTGAAGCTGTTAAATCATAAAATACTATTAGAAGGCAATTCAGATACTGTATATTATTATTTTCGTGCCAAAATTCATGTTATTTCTTGCATGAGTTCAATGCAAAATCCCAGCCGAGTAGCAATATTAATTCCCTCTGAATGGAGCACATTTGATCCGAGGCAAAAGGCAAGGGCATGATATGAGATTTGTACAAAAGTGGCTATGCTTAACATGATATTAATTTTCTGGGATGTTTGCAAATACCTCAAGTCATACACTGTGCCTTAAGCTCATACTTAAGATTATGATTCATCTTTCTATTGTAATTAATAATGGAATTGTTGTTAGACCATGAGCCATGTAAGAAAATGCTTTGCACTTTGTAATACAACAGACCACTGTCCCTTTCCGGTGATTAAATTGTCATTCAAATTACCTGATGCAGACACACTGCTGTGTTTCATGCATCTCAGGGAAACATTTTTGGAAAGTCATTAAGCTGCTATTTAAAAATGAGAGATTTCTTGACCGCTTGTTCTCCAAAAACAACCTTCTCAAAACAACCCATTTTGAAACTGCTCACTACACACGAAAGTGATTTATTCACTTTCATGAGCCATTTCTTAAATATAATTGAACTTTCATCAGGCAGCATACTGAAATAATGTAGTAGCTTGTTAAAAGGGACAGAAGCAGCCCTGTTTAGGGCTATAGCATATTGATATATTTTTCTAATCCACCCCCCACCCCCTGCCCTCGCCACCCATCCAGTTTGATTTTGTTATGCTTTCATTTAATTGTAAACAAAGATTACCTTAAAAATGTTTTTCCCTGAAAAATAATGAACTAATTAAGCTTGTTTGTGAAACTATCATTTACATTTTGTGAAGTGAGGATGCCGTGTTTAAATACTATAGGGCCACTTTTCCTGACCTGTGCCCCCAGAGAATGGCCATTTCTCCAGACACCAGGTAGATAAAAAAAGAGCAGAAATGGAGACCCATTTCACCAGGTCTCTTGTCCTTTTATGTATTGCCAGGATTTCCAGGGCTTCCCTGTAGATTGGCACTGTGCCCACACTTGCAGTAGGTGCAGGCCTGACGATCCCATATAAATTAGGTGGGAGTGGGCATTCCTGGCCTCCTGCCTCACTGAGCATCGCAGTTCAGGGGCAACCGATGAAACACGGCACTGCAGGCTTTGCTTTTTTATATGGTTTTTGTATGTGGGTAACCAAGCTGCATTTATTGTCCTTCCCTAGAAACCCTGAAAAGGTGGTGGTGTGCCTTCTCTTTAAAGCACTGCAGTCCTTATGCTGATGGTGCCCCCAAGATAGTATTTGTTAGGGAATTCCAGGATACTGACCCAGTGCTGATGAAGGAATGATGGTATGTGTCTAAGTCAAGGTGGCATGTGACTTGGAGGTGATGTTTCCACAACAGTTTTTCCCATGTTCTTCTAAGTAGTAGAGGTCTCAGGGGAGGAAGTTGCTATTGAAGGAAGCTTGGTATGTTACATAACAACATAAGAAATAGGAGCAGGAGTATACCATATGGCCCCTCGAGCCTGCTCCGCCATTGAATACGATCATGGCTGATCCGATCATGGACTCAGGTCCACTTCCCTGTCCGTTCCCCATAACCTCTTATTCCCTTATCGGTTAAGAAACTGTCTATGTCTATATTAAATTTATTCAATGACCCAGCTTCCACAGCTCTCTGAGGCAGTGAATTCCACAGAGTTACAATCCTCTAAGAGAAGAAATTCCTCATTATCTCAGTTTTAAATGGGCGGTCCCTTATTCTAAGATCATGCTCCCGAGTTCTAGTCTCTATCAGAGGAAACATCCTCTCTGCATCCACCTTGTCAAGCCCCCTCATAATCTTATAAGTTTCGATAAGATCACCTCTCATTCTTCTGAATTCCAATGAGTAGAGGCCCAATCTACTCAACCTTTCCTCATAAATCAACCCCCTCATCTCCGGAATCAACCTAGTGAACCTTCTCTGAACTGCCTCCAAAGCAAGTATATCCTTTCTTAAATATGGAAACCAAAACTGCATGCAGTATTCCAGGTGTGGCCTCACCAATACCCTGTACAACTGTAGCAAGGCTTCCCTGCTTTTATCCTCCATCCCCTTTGCAATAAAGACCAAGATTCCATTGGCCTTCTTGATCACATGCTGTACCTGCATATTAACCGTTTGTGTTTCATGTACCAGGACCCCCAGGTCCCGCTGTACTGCAGCACTTTCAATTTTTCTCCATTTAAATAATAACTTGCTCTTCGATTTTTTTTCTGCCAAAGTTCATAACCTCACACTTTCCATGCGTTACATCCTGTAGGCAGTACATACTGTAGCCACCGTGCACTGGTGATGGAATAGGGTGGATATTGACTCCTGCCTTAGATCCCTGCCAACCAAAGGAGAACAGGCCAAAAACCAGAAAGTAAATGATTATTTTACTTTTCATTCTTTGGAATTCCCCTCCCCCACCGCCCAATGAATTTCGGATATAATTGGGACCTCCTGGATGCTGATCTCCATGTTAATGGCCTAGGACAGGAACGTCCAGTGATTCTGTTCAGTGTTGGGTGTGTGGGAGACTAGAAAAACTATCCTTATACTCAATAATATCTGTAGTTTTAATTGCAACATTACACATAACTAGTACTTTTAGTACTTCTGAAGTTGAGTTGGATGTCAATGGTAGTCAAATATATATATTTTACTTCTTAGGTAATCCACTATTTCCAAATATGAACTGATATCCTGTGGCATTGCTCATAATAATGTCGGGTCTGGAGTGTCATTGTTTTGGGTAGGTGCGACGATGGAGCTGTTTTAAATGGTCTGTCCCTTTAAGGCTTAGATAATTCCTGTTGGAAAATCGTCCAAGTAGACACAACTCTTTTGGGAGGAAAAACTAACCATTAAATCGTGCCCCCCGATCCAAGTAGACACATCACAAGGTCAATTAGAGACTAATTGCTGAGGGAATTGGGAGCTGTTTGTCGACCCACTTGTGCCCTTGGGGACAGGTGAGATTATCGAGGTTAATAAAAGCAGGAAATTGCAGGGTTTTTTATTTAAATACATTTTAGAAACTTTCAAGTGGAAGACATGTGTATAACATACTCTCAGGAGCCGTGTAATTTAGGGTCCAAGCCACTGTATTTTGGGACTTGGGGAGCCTTGGGGCTACGTATGATTTATTCTCATGTTCCCATTAATTTGAAGATTCCTCAAGTTGCTGAGTCCAATTGATTTTGATGTTCTAACTGAACATTTGGTCACCAATGAGGCAGCTGTGTTAAAAACAGCCATTTGCAAACTTCCTAGGCCCATAAAAATGCATCATAAACACACATAGGAATAAGTTGCCTGAGTTTAAGAGTCAGGTTACTAAGACTTGGGGACCCCCAGGTTGGAAACCCTTGACCTAGGAAATGAAATTCCTCCAATCGATACTTTTAGCAAATGGGATTTTTTTTGTTTTTAAGCACGTTGGGATGGATTCAGGCTTTGTTTTAAATTTCCTTTACCAAAATTAAATCAAATAAAGAAATTTTAATCCCCAGTTGAATTACAACATTAGCTTTTTAATTCAGGAAACCTGTTTTGAATCTACCTAGACTAATGGAATGAATGCCTCATTTTTCTTCCAATCATAAGAATCTTAAGTGAAAGAAAAGTGCTCTATGGAAAAAAAAAAAGAAGCTTCCGGTTCCAGATTAATGTGCAGTATGCTTCTACCCAGCTTCCGGTCATTGGCAGGAGTCACTCTGTAAATGGAATGGATTTGCAAAATCTTAGTCCAGTTCTGGGAAGATACAATCTACAGCATAAAATGCCCATGATTGAACACTACTTGGAAGAAACACTGAGAGTAGCAAGGGCACTAAATGTACTCTGGGTGGGGGACTTCAATGTCCATCACCAAGAGTGGCTCGATAGCATCACTACTGACCGAGCTGGCTGAGTCCTGAAGGACAAAGCTGCCAGACTGGGCCTGCAACAGGTGGTGAGAGAACCAACATGAGGGAAAAAGTTACTTGGTCTCGTCCTCACCAATCTACCTGTCGCAGATGCATCTGTCCATGACAGCATTGGGATGAAGTCACGTCTTTTCATACTGAGGACATCCTCCATCATGTTGTGTGGCACTACCGCCGTGCTAAATATTATAGATTCAGAACAGATCTAGCAGCTCAAAACTGGGCATTCATGCTGTGGGCCATCAGCAGCAGCAGAATTGTATTCCACCACAATCTGTAACCTTATGGCCTGGCATATCCCTCACTCTACCATTACAATCAAGTCAGGGGCCAATCCCAGTTCAATGAGGTGTGCAGAAGAGTATGCCAAGAGCAGCAACAAGCATATCTAAAATGTTATCAGTGACCTGCTCACCGATGTCTTGTTTGGGTTCCACTAGGACCACTCAGCTCCAGACCTCATTACAGCCTTGGTCCAAACATGGACAAAAGGGTTGGATTCCAGCTGTGAGGTGAGAGTGACTGCCCTTGACATCAAAGCAGCAATTGGCCGAGTGTGGCATCAAAGAGCCCTAGTAAAATCGAAGTCAATGGGAATCAGGGCCACTGGCTGGAGTCATACCTAGCACAAAGGAAGGTGGTTGTGGTGGTTGGAGGTCAATCATTACCGCCGCAGGACATTGCTGCAGGAGTTCCTCAGGGCAGTGTCCTAGACCCAACCATCTTCAGCTGCTTCATCAATGACCTTCCCTCCATCATAAGGTCAGATATAGGGATGTTCGCTGATGACTGCACAGTGTTCAGTTCCATTTGCAACTCCTCAGATAATGAAGCAGTCCATGCCCGCATACAGCAAGATCTGGACAACATTCAGGCTTGGGTTGATAAGTGGCAAGTAACATTTGCATCACACAGCTGCCAGGCAATGACTATCTCCAACAAGAGAGAGTCTAACTATCACCCCTTGATATTCAACGGCATTAACATTGCCAAATCCCCCACCATCAACATCCTGGGGGTCACCTTTGACCAGAAACTTAACTGAACGAGCCACATAATACTGTGGCAACAAGAGTAGGTCAAAGGCTGGGTATTCTGCGGTGAGTGTCCCACCTCCTGACTCCAAAAAGCCTTTCCACCATTTACAAGGCATAAGTCAGGAGTGTGATGGAATGCTGTCCACTTGCCTGGATCAGTGCAGCTTCAACAACACTCAAGAAGCATAGCACCATCCAAGACGAAGCAACACACTTGATTGGCACCCCATCCACCACCTTAAATATTCACTCCCTCCACCACTGGCGCACCATGGCTGCAGTGTATATCATCTATAAGATGCACTACAGTAACTCGCCAAAGCTTCTTCAGCAGCACCTCCAAAACCTGTGACCTCTACTATCTAGAAGGACAAGGCCAGCAGGTGCATGGAAATATCATCAACTGAAAATTCCCCTCCAAGTCATACACCATCCTGACTTAAAAATATATCACTGTTCCTTCATCGTTGCTGGGTCAAAATCCTGGAACTTCCTACTTAGCACTGTGGGAGTACCTTCAATTATAAGGACTGCAGCGGTTCAAGAAGGTGGCTCACCACCACCTTCTCAAGGGCAATTAGGGAATGCAGAATAGATGCTGGCCTTGCCAACGACGCTCATATCCCAGGAACAAATGAAAAAAGAATTAGACTATCTCATTCAGAAAGACTGGTGCAGAAAATGGAACATTCACGCTGATACTGTGAAATTGTTGCTTTTAATATTGTAGTTAATAAGAACATAAGAACATAAGAAATAGGAACAGGAGTAAGCCATTGGGCCCCTCGAGCCTGCTCCACCACTCAATAAGATCATGGCTGATCTGATCATGGACTATGCTCCACTTCCCCGCTCGCTCCCCATATCCCCTTCTCTTATCGTTTAAGAAACTGCCTATTTCTGTCTTAAATTTATTCAATGTCCCAACTTCCACAGCTCTCTGAGGCAGTGAATTCCACAGATTTACAACCCTCAGAGAAGAAATTCCTCCTCATCTCAGTTTTAAATGGGCAGCCCCTTATTCTAAGATGATGATGACAGCACAGATAATGTGCTTCAGCGTGCACTGGTATAACCTATGCCAATTTTGAAAAAATTAGCTTGCCAATATATTTTGCTTTTGATTAACTTCATTGCCCTTCATACTATTTACAATCTATATTAACGACTTGGAACTATTTAAAATGTATATTAACGATTTGGAACAATTTACAATCTATATTAACGACTTGGAACTATTTACAATCTATATTAATGACATGGAAGAAGGGACCGAGTGTAACGTAGCCAAATTTGCTGATGATACAAAGATGGGAGGAAAAGCAATGTGTGAGGAGGACACAAAAAATCTGCAAAAGGACATAGATAGGCTAAGTGAGTGGGCAAATCTTTGGCAGATGGAGTATAATGTTGGAAAGTGTGAGGTCATGTACTTCGGCAGAAAAATACAAAGAGCAAGTATTATTTAAATGGAGAAAAATTGCAAAGTGCTGCAGTACAGCAGGACCTGGGGGTACTTGTGCAGGAAACATAAAAGGTTAGTATGCAGGTACAGCAAGTGATCAGGGAGGCCAATGGAATCTTAGCCTTTATAGCAAAGGGGATGGAGTATAAAAGCAGGGAAGTCTTGCTACAGTTGTACAGGGTATTGGTGAGACCACACCTGGAATACTGCATGCAGCTTTGGTTTCCATATTTAAGAAAGGATATACTTGCTATGTATTATGCTCATAATATAGGATGAAACTGAGTACTGTATGCAATGAGTAAGTGTGACCTTAGCTCCTTTAATTGAACTCCAGAGTGCTGGTACAGTGTGGGAGGCCTGCTTATATACAGTGCTCCCAAGGGATGCTGGGATCCCTTGGGACTCCAACAGGTAGGCCCTCTGGTGGTGGTGTGATACAACTTGCCAAGGGTTACATATATAACATCACTCCCTTGTAAAGTCAATAGTACATTATTTACAGGGTGAGATGATCTGGGGCTTTACACTTCCTTGTCGATCGTCTCAGTACAAATGCAGGTGTGGGTGAGTTGGTTGGTTCTTCACTGGGCTGCAGGCAGCTGGCCTTGCCGGGCTGCTGGGGATGGTGAGTTTGGCTTCGTGCTCAACCGTGATGTTGGTTGCCACTTGTGTGTGTGTGTTGTAGGGTCAAAGTTGGTGATGTCCTCTTCGGGTTGCTCGTAGCTGTTAGTAAACCGCAATTTGGTTTGGTCCAAATGCTTTCTGCATGTTAGTCCATTGGCCAATTTGACTTGAAACACCCTTCTTTGGCTATAACTGTGCCAGTAAGCCATTTGGGACAATGTCCATAATTGAGTACAAATACAGGGTCATTGACCTCAATATCACGTGACAAGTTTGCGCGATCATGGTACATGCTTTGTGGATGCTGCCTGTCCTCAACATGATCATGGAGATCAGGGTGGACAAGAGCGAGCCTTGTTTTGAGCACTCTTTTCAAGAGTAGCTCGACTGGGGGAGCCCCGGTAAGCAAGTAGGGTCTGGTGCGGTAGCTGAGCAGGACTCGGGACAATCGGGTCTGCAGGGAATCTTCCGACACGCATTTCAAGCTTTGCTTGATGGTTTGAACTGCCCGTTCTGCTTGGCCGTTGGATGCGGGCTTGAACGGGGCAGATGTGACGTGCTTGATCCTATTGCGGGTCATGAATTCCTTGAATTCAGCACTGGTGACTAGGACATCAGGCAGGCCGTGTGTGGCAATCATGGCTCGTAGGCTTTCGATGGTGGCGGTGGACATGCTTACAGACATTATTACATATTCAATCCATTTTGAATAAGCATCCACAACAACCAAGAACATTTTGCCCAGAAATGGGCCCGCAAAGTCAATGTGGATCCTAGACCACGGTTTGGAAGGCCACGACCACAAACTTAGCAGTGCCTCTCTGGGTGCATTGCTCAGTTGAGAGCAAGTGTTGCACTGGTGCACGCATGACTCTAAATCTGAGTCGATGCCAGGCCACCACACATGGGATCTGGCTATGGCTTTCATCATTACTATGCCTGTGTGGGTGGTGTGTAGGTCGCATATGAACGTTTCTTTGTCTTTCTTGGGCAAGACCACGCGATTACCCTACAAAAGACAGTCCACCTGTAAAGACATTTCATCTTTGCACTTGTGGAACGGCTTAATCTCTTCCTGTATCTTCGCTGGGACACTGGATCAGCTCCCATGGAGGACAGTTTTTTGCCAGGGACAGTAAAGGATCCTGGCTGGTCCAGGTCCTGATCTGGCGGGCCGTAACGAGTGACTTTTCGTTTTCGAATGCATCCATCACCAAGAGCAAGTCTGCAGGCCGTGCCATTTCCAGCCCGGTGGTGGGCAATGTTAGCTGACTGAGAACATCAGCGTAGTTCTCTGTGCCCGGTCTGTGGCGGATTACATAGTTGTATATCGACAGCGTGAGTGCCATCTTTGGATGCGGGCCGAGGCATTGGTGTTAATCCCTTTGCTCTCTGAGAATAGCGATATGAGCGGCTTATGGTCAGTTTCGAACTCAAACTTAAGACCAAACAAATACTGGTGCAGTTTTTTCACCCCGTAAACGCACGCCAGAGCTTCTTTTTCAATCATGTTGTAGGCCCTTTCGGCCTTGGTCAGACTCCTGGATGCATAAGCGACCGGTTAAAAAAATCCCCGATTCGTTAGCCTGTTGTAACACACACCCCACTCCGTATGACGAAGCATCGCAAGCTAGCATTAATCGTTTACATGGGTTATACAGAACAAGCAGTTTGTTTGAAAATAACAGATTTCTAGCTTTCTCAAAGGCAGCCTCTTGTGAATTCCCCCATACCCTGTCGTCTCCCTTGCACAGTAGCACATGTAGGGGTTCTAGCAAGGTGCTTAACCCGGGTAGGAAATTACCGAAATAGTTGAGGAGTCCCAGGAACGACCGCAGCTCCGTCACGTTCTATGGTCTCGGCGCGTTCTTGATGGCCTTCAAGTTGGCGTCGGTGTGTCTGATGCTGTCTGCTGTGATTCTTCTTCCTAAGAACTCAACCTCTGGCGCCAGGAAAACATACTTCGAGCGTTTCAACCTGAGTCCCACGCGATCTAGCGGACTTAGAACCTTTTCCAGATTCTTCAAGTGTTCGATGGTGTCCCGACCTGTGACCAGAATGTCGTTCTGGAAAACCATGGTGCGTGGAACTGACTTTAGCAGGCTCTCCATATTCCATTGGAAAATTGCCGTGGCCGAACGAATCCCAAACTGGCATATGTTATAGATGAACAGACCTTTGTGCGTGTTGATGCAAGTGAGGCCTTTCGAAGATTCCTTCAGCTCCTGCGTCATGTAGGCCGAGGTCAAGTCCAACTTGGTGAACATCTTTCCTCCAGCCAGGGTCGCAAATAGGTCGTCTGCCTTGGGTAGCGGGTACTGGTTAATCGTTACTTATTGTCGCCACAAATTCTGACCGTGCCATCACCTTTGAGTACCGGGACAATCGGACTGGCACACTCGTTGAATTCCACCTGCATGATGATGCCTTCTCGTTGCAGCCTGTCGAGCTTAATTTCCACTTTCTCTCGCATCATATACGGTACCGCCCGTGCGTTGTGGTGGATGGGTCATGTACCGGGAACCAAGTGGATCTGCATCTTCGCACCTGAGAAACTTACAATGCCTGGCTCAAACAACGATGGGAATCTGTTCAGATTCTGGGCACATGAGGCATTGTCGGTGGACGAAAGTGCTCGGATGTTGTCCCAGTTCCAGCGGATTTTTTTTCAGCCAGCTTCTGCCGAACAGCATGGGGCCATCCCCTGGCACGATCCATAATGGGAGTTCGTGCACTGCTCCATCATAGGAGACTTTTACTGCTGCGCATGCCAATAACAGGGATCGTCTCTTTGGTGTAAGTTCTTAGCTTGGTGTGAATGGGGCTAAGCTTGGGCCTGTGTGCCTTGTTGCACCACAGTCTGTCGAAGGCCTTTATGCTCATTATAGACTGACTCACACCCGTGTCCAGTTCCATGGATATGGGAATTCCGCTCAGTTCAACTTTTAACGTAATTGGTGGACATTTCGTGGTGAAGGTTTGTACCCCGTATACTTCTGCTTCCTCGGTTCGAGTCTCTAATGCAGCCTGATCCACCATGGATCGGTCTTCCTCTGCAACGTGGTGGTTTGAAGGGTTTGCAGGGTTTGCAGCTTGCCTGCACATTCGCTGGAGGTGTCCAATTGTTCTGCAGCCTTTGCACGCATAGTGTTTGAAGTGGTATTGATGGGCCCGATGATCACCTCCACAATGCCAACAAGGTGTTAACTGCCTCGCATTAACGATTGATGGCGGACTCTGGGTCATCTGAGGTCGTGCAGCTGCAGACGTGTACGTTCTGCCATATGCATTCCTGCTCGAAAATGATGTTACTTTGTGCACAGTACTAGCCGAAACCTCTTTATGTTACAAAATTTGTTTGGTGTTATCGTTGGTGGACATAAATGCCTGGGCTATCATTATGGCTTTGCTCAGATTCGGTTTTTCAACAGTCAATAGTTTGCAAAGAATAACCTCATGGCCAATGTCAAGCACAAAAAGGTCTCTTAGCATTTGTTCAAGGAATCCGTCGAATTCACAATGCCTGCAAGGCGCCTGAGTTCGGCGACGTAGCTCACCACTTCCTGGCCCTCCGACCGTTGACACGTGTAGAACCAATACCACGCCATTAATATGCTTTCCTTCGGACTTAGGTGCTCCCGGACCAGCTTACACAATTCTTCATAGGATTTGGCTGTTGGTTTCACCGGAGCTAGAAGATTCTTCATGAGGCTATAGTTTGTTGCCCCACAGACGGTGAGGAGGATCGCCCTTCATTTGGCAGCGTTCTCGTCCCCTTCCAGCTCATTGGCCACGAAGTATTGGTCAAGTCTCTCCACGAAGACCTCCCAATCATCCCCTTCTGAGAATTTCTCCAGGTTACCAACAGTTCTTTGCATTTTTGCGCGGTTGTTCGTTACCTCATCGCCAATTATTATGCTCATAATAAAGGATGAAACTGAGTACTGTATGCAATGAGTAAATGTGACCTTAGCTCTTTTAATTGAACTCCAAAGTGCTGGTACAGTGTGGGAGGTCTGCTTATATACAATGCTCCCAAGGGATGCTGAGATCCCTTAGAACTCCAACAGGTAGGCCCTCTGGTGGTGGTGTGATACATGTTGCCAAGGGTTACATACATAACACTAAGGAGGCAGTTCAGAGAAGGTTCACAAGGTTGATTCCAGAGGTGAGGGGGTTGACTTATGAGGAAAGGTTGAGTAGGTTGGGCCTCTACTCATTGGAATTCAGAAGAATGGAAGGTGATCTAATGGAAACTTATAAGATTATGAGGGGGCTTGACAAGGTGGATGCAGAGAGGATGTTTCCACTGATAGGGGAGACTAGAACTAGAGGACATAATCTTAGAATAAGGGGCCGCCTATTTAAAACTGAGATGAGGAGGAAGTTCTTCTCTCAGAGGGTTGTGGATCTGTAGAATTCGCTGCCTCAGAGAACTGTGGCAGCTGGGACATTGAATAAATTTAAGACAGAAATAGACAGTTTCTTAAACGATAAGGGGATAAGGAGTTATGGGGAGCGGGCAGGGAAGTGAAGCTGAGTCCATGATCAGATCAGCCATGATCATATTAAATGGCAGAGCAAGCTCGAGGGGCCGTAAGGCCTATTGCTGCTCCTATTTCTTATGTTCTTATGTTCTTATGATTTCTCCACCCATACCTCAGTCTCTCTGTTGCTGAAACCATTCATTACCTACAGACTCGATCATTCCAAAACACTCCTAGTTGGTCTCCTATCTTGCACCCCAATAAACTCCAACTTGTGCAAAATTCTGCTGCAGGTATCCTGTTCTGCTCTAAGTCCACCTTCCTTATCACCCTTCACCTGTCCTCAATGAATTACACTGGCTCTCCATTCCTCACCCCCCTCAAATTTGAAATCTTTGTTCTCATTTTTAATTCTCTTCATGGACTTGCCCCACCCCAACTCTGCAACTTCGAGCGCTTATCACTCCATTTCCAAACTCTCCATTCCTCTAACTCTGGGACCTTGTGCATTTCCCCTTTCCCCCACCAGTAGTGGCAGAGCTTTTGGCCGTC
Source organism: Pristiophorus japonicus (assembly GCF_044704955.1). Classification (NCBI taxonomy): domain Eukaryota; kingdom Metazoa; phylum Chordata; class Chondrichthyes; family Pristiophoridae; genus Pristiophorus; species Pristiophorus japonicus. The sequence goes on along the minus strand of NC_091980.1, from coordinate 278,292,871 downwards.
TAGGTTGTTGTGCTGATGGTCATGCCAACACCACACATAAAGTATTTCATTCTTGTTTGTTGAGGGAGTCGGTTTGAATAATTGAACCATATAATGTCAGTCCGACTGAGCTGGACAGCAAGAGGAAATGATCGTTGTTGAAAGTTAAAGCATTGCTGTTTAGGGAGTTAGTAAATGCACTTACTGAAGCATAACTCTCTGAAGCGCCTTAATACCCATAGGTTGTGCTATCAACCCCTATGTGACAAAAGTAAAATGATGACTGATGATAGAAAATGTAGACAAATTATGCTAAAGATTAAACCTCCTGTGTTAGTACCGACAGTGCACATCCATCAGATATCCAGGTAAGCATGAAGGACAAAGCACTCAACAAGAGATCATGGGACAGATTCTGTAGCAGGTAGAATACGCACACAAACACACTAAATTAGCACCTTTCTGTACCTTCCCTGCATGCAACCTACCAATATCACCCAATGCCTTACAGATTTTTATTCATAGACAATCTTTTAAAAAGGTAGATAAAAACAGTCCTCAAATTATTTGCCACATTTTAAATTCGCAGCAACATCTAAGAGTTTGTAGGAAAATAAATTGCCCACTGCATCAGTAATTATCGACATTGCATTGTTTAAAATGGCTATTGGTTTGAAAGCTCTCTACCTCTTCTACCTTAAGCATATTGTCCTGAAAGTCCTCGGGCCTACTGTGCTGCTGTGTTTAAAGGGCGGGGCAGCTCTTTTGAATATTTTCGGCAGTCACTTGTGCCATTCTGGGTGCACCTCGGGTGTACGTTGGAGGGATGAGGGTGTACATTGGGGGATGAGGGTGTACATTGGGGGGTGAGGGTGAGCTTTAGAGGGTGAGAGTGTACGTTGGAGAGGTGAGGGCAAACTTTAGAGGGGGGAGGGTGTACATTGGAGGGGTGAGAGTGTACGTTGGAGGGGTGAGGGTGTACGTTGGAGGGGTGAGGGTGTACGTTGGAGGGGTGAGGGTGTACGTTGGAGGGGTGAGGGTATACGTTGGAGGGATGAGGGCGAATGTTGGAGGGGTGAGGGCGAACGTCGCCATTCCCGATGGCTGCTTAGTGACCGTACTGCACGATTCCCTCAACAAGTGTAGCTCTCTAGGTCACTGGTCCCTTTGTAAGATGGTTGATGTAAAAAAGACAATGGCCTAGAAATTGTAGTTGGAGACGTCCCTCCAGAGTATGCCTCCGACCCGCGAAACAATTACAAAATTACCCGCTGGCGCCCAGACTGCGAAGAGTTGCAATCTTAGGCCTTGAGACGAAGGACAGCGAATTGGGCCATGGACCCCTGAGACGCAGGCGATGTGGAAGCGCATCTGGGATCTTGTGGGCCCGATCCTCCAATCACAAAGGAGAATTCCATTTCAATCATTTATGAAGAGAATCCCCTAATGAAATGCAGTGGAAATCCCAACTCTAATAATTATGCAATGTAGAGAATTGCAATTTTATTCAAGATTCCTTCATTGCACCAACCTCAATAAAAATATAATTTTTGTTAATTTTAAACACCATTAATTAAGACTGTTATCCAGGCCAATATTTGCATAAACTCATTTAATAAAGTGTATGTGCATAAGTTTGGATTTGTAAATGTTTCATTTAAGTCTTAGATTGCATCAACTGTAAGACTTACATGGGCAATTGCTGGCCAGTCACCGGGCAATTAGCCTAACTCTACACCAGCAATACTCAACTTAAAGTCCTGAAAATGGATTTACTTACGGTACCAGGAGTTCCAGTGGTAATTACCAGTCAGAAACCTCATAGGTGTGGCAGCTTTCTGCTGTATCTGAATTTCGTCCCCAGGGTATGCAACATGTTGTAATAAAAACAGAAAATGCTCGAAAAACTCAGCAGGTCAGGCAGCATCTGTGGAGAGAGAAACAAAGTTAACGTTTCGGGCTGATGACCTTTCGTCAGAACTGGAGTAAGTTAGAGATGTAACAGATTTTAAGCAAGTACAGGGGCAGGGAAAGGGGGAGGGGAGGAAAGAACAAAAGGGAAGGCCTGTGATAGGGTGAAAGGCAGGACTGAGTAAATGACAAAAGGTATGATAGTACAAAGCAAAATGATATGTTAATGGGATAAGTAAAGAAACAAAAGATGAATCTAGAAGAGGTGTAAATGGGAATGGCAGAATCATCAACAGTTGCCATGTGAAAAACTAGGGGCAGAGGGTATGGTCTGAAATTGTTGAACTCGATGTTGAGTCTAGAAGGCTGTAAAGTGCCTAAACAAAAGATGAGGTGCTGTTCCTCGAGCTTGCGTTGAGCTTCATTGGAACAGAGTAGGAGGCCGAGGATGGAGATATCAGAGTGGGAGTGGAGCAGAGAATTAAAGTAACAGGTGACCGGAAGCGACCACATACGTGCTGAATGAAGGTGTTCCACAAAGCGGTCGCCCAATCTGCATTTGGTCTCCCCAATGTAGAGGAGACCACATCGTGTGTAGCGAATACAGTATACTAAATTGAAACAATTACAAGTAATTATCTGTTTCACCTTGAAGGAATGTTTGGGGCCCTGGATAGTGGGAAGGGAGGAGGTAAAAGGGCAGGTGTTGCAATTTCTGTGCTTGCATGGGAAGGTGCCGTGGGAAGGAATGGGGGTGCTGGGAACAACAGTACCACCCTTGTCAGCACGTTTAATGACAAAGTTGGGGTTGGATCTGAGCGAGCGGAGTGCTGCAAGTTCAGAGGGAGGTAGGTTGTAGTGAGTGAGGGGAGCAGAGAAACTGAGATGGCCGATGTCACACTGGCAGGTTGAAATGAAATGATCTAGAGAGTGTAAGAGGCCAGAGGGAGGGGACCAGATAGAACGAAAATTCTGAAAGCAGAAGAAAGGGTCAGCTTTGCGGGGAGGAAGACTGCTGGCCAAAGAAGTGGGCACAGAAATGAAGGCAACGGAAAAAGAGCTCAACGTCATGCTGAACTCGAAATTCATTGAGGTGTGGGATGAAGCTCAGGCCTTTGCTGAGGACTGGTCGTTCGGGGTCAGAGAGGGGAAGGTCAGAGGGGATCGTGAAAACATGGCAGAGGATGAAGTTGGAAGAAGGGATGGGTTCTGTGGAAAGTGAAGGGGAAGGTGGTTCCGGAGGGGTTTTGGTGTCCAAGGGTTGTTGAAGCTTGCGATCCTTGACACCTGAAAGGAAGAAAAAAAGTTTTTTGTTAAAGCGCCGGATGAGGCGAAGGATAAATGGAACTGCGAACCAGGGCAGCTTTCAGATAGAGTGAGTCGGTGCTGCTGAAGAGCGAGGTCGAGAGTGTGCATGTGGAGGCGCATAGCGTTGAGTGTGGATCTCAGGATGTGATGAGAGCAGTGGTTTGAGTCACTCATGTTGACTTGATATTTCTGAACAGTTAATATCCATCCCCGACAGCATCATGCCATTATGTGTTCAGAAATATGATCATGTGCATAATGTTCATTTAAAACATTCTTACCATGACAGTTCTAATTCATGTCTTTACTCTCCCACAGGCCCACCAAAGTGTCCCACAGCCAGTCCAGCCAGAAGAGGAAGGAGACTCCTCAGCACAGGTCACTAACTCTGAGGGCGCACTGTCACAGGACGCATGCACACCAAGCACCAGCGCACGTACACACAAGTCGGTGGGAGCATTAAGTCAGTTAGTAGTATTTCACCTGGTGTCTCAGAGATCATATGTGACCAAGAGCAGATGGTGCAGAGAGGGACAGCAGTGGAGAGTCCTCGTCAGAGGGCACAGGATCTCCAAGCTCTGCTCAGCTGGATGCAGATGCTGAACCTCGGGGGCCGATAACAAAGAGGATGATTCTGGAGGAGCAGCAAAAAACGTGAGGGGCTCTGGCAGGATTGCCAGCCGCAATGTGTTTGCTTGCAGAGAGAATGGAGGAGTCCATCGCAAGCATGACTGGCGTGATGCTGCCGGAGATGGCTATTATGTGTTCTGACAAAGTGTCATCGACCCAAAACGTTAACTCTGCTTCCTCTCCACAGATGCTGCCTGACCTGCTGACAATTCCAGCATTTTCTGTTTATAGTCCAGATTCCAGCACCTGCAGTATTTTGCTTTGGCATGGCTATTATGTGTTCTTCCATGGGGAAGGGTAGCCACCTGCATGGAGCATCAAATGCAGCATTCAAATGAGTGCATGCTGGCCCTCACCAAGAGGTTGCACACTCTGAATGCCATCTTAACAAGGATGGATAAAAATCTAGACTTGGCTATTTATCGCCCCACTGATGTGCAATAAAGTGCTCACCAGCTCACTGCAAGCAGGGAGGTGTGGGTGGGCCATAAGAGGGATGATGGCGAAAGGGGACATAGAAGAGGGGGCTCTCCTCAAAGCGCTTCCACTTCTCACCCTTTGCTGCCACCCCCCACCCCCAGTCAGTGTCCCATATGGTGCCTCGTCTACTGATGGCTGAGTATGCCCCTGCACAGGTGCAGGAGGAACAGTCTTTGGTGGGGCCCTCATGGGCTCTAAAACCCAGAGGGCATTGGCCAAGAGCATCTCAGTAGTCAGGGCAGAGCTCTGCACATCCTGTCTCACCCTCTGCTGAAGCCACAGGGGTTGCAGGACATAGAAGTGCTAGAAAGAGGAAGATGAAAGATTTCTGGGTGCACAAGGGTGTGTTAGGCAATGTTGCACCTTGAAGGTTATGTTAAAATTTAGAGGCACATCAAATTATTTCTTTGCACAACTTTCCCATCTTGCCCAATGTTGCCTGCTACCTGGGAAGTAGCCTTGTCACTATTAATGAATGGTAAGACATGACTTGACTGCTAGCAATGGGTGTCTGTGAAAGAAATGGTTTGGTCATTGTAGGACTGCTTTGTGATTGCTCTTCCTGGCAGCTCCAATCCTCGCAACAGCACTATGTTGTGCAACACGCGCCATACGACGATGATTCTGGAGACCCTGGCTGGTGCGTATTGAAGGGCTCCTCCAGGTCTGTCCAGGCATCTGAAGCACATCTTCAGTATCCCGATTACTTGCTCTATTACATATCTTGTCCTCATTTGGCTTTCATTGTAGCGCATTTTGTCCTCATTGCTTGGCCTCCTCAAGGGTGTCATTAGCCACGTCTTCAGTGGATCGTCCTTGTCTCCAAGCAGCCAGCCAGTAAGTCTGGTCGGAGGTGTGATGAGCTGAGGGAGAGTGGACTGGCGCAGGACAAATGAATCATGACAGCTCCCTGGGAATCTGGCGCACTCACGCATGATGATCTTTTTGTGGTTGCAGACGAGTTGCACATTGATGGAGTGGAAGCCCTTACGGTTCACGAACCCCCGCTGGCTGGTCTGGGGGTGGGGTGCCTTGACGGGCACACATGTGCAGTTGATGATGCCCTCCACCTGCGGGATGCCAGCCAAAGCCACAAACCCAAGTGCCTGATCATTGATGGCAACATGTACAAAAATGCCTGTCCTGGCAAACATGGCTTGATGCATTTTTGCCGGCCGACTGCGAAATGCTGCAAATATCTCCTGCAGATCCCTGGAAGGAGCCTGAGACGGAGAAGTTGAGGGCGATGGTGACTTTGACAGTCACTGCTAAGGTGTGTCCACCAGGTCCACTCAGCAACAGGTCTTCTTCCAGCAGGCTACAAATGTCTGCCACGACCTGACGTGATAGCCTAAGCCTCCTGAGGCACTGGTGTTTAGTCATGACCAGGAAGCTGATCCTCTGCCTGTATACCTTGTGTTGAAGCTATCGCCTGCACCCCTGCTCTCATCCCTTTCTCAGATGGAGTGGCAGGTCTGTGAGGAGAATGCTGCTGCTGCTGGTGCTGCTGGTGCTGTTGCTGCAAGGGGCTCATCTTGGTCCGAATCGGAGGTACAAGGTGAAACAGCATAAGCGGCACTCATGCTGATCTGATAGATGACAGATGTAAAGTGGAGATCAGACGCACAATCCTCCAGTGTACTGAGAGTGACCGCCAACGTACTGAGAGTGACCTCCAAAGTTGTAGAAATCATCCGGAAAATACTGAAAACAAACTGCCAGAACAAGTGGTGTGATCAAAAGCCTTCGCTTTAGTCAAGGGAGCAGGTGAGAGGCCTCAGTATTGATCGGACTTTTTGCCAGTCAGTTGTTTAGTCCCCTCAACAGCCGCTGCACTCTCGCTTTGCGTTCACTGTTGCGGTCCAGGAACCCCGGGAACCCCGTGCACACGTAGTAAAATTTGAAACCCCAGGTAAAAAAACCCGCCTCTCCAGAGGGGTACCTTGCTCGCAGCCGAACACATTCAAGTTTAAAGCGGAAGACGACGGGTTGAAGCCGGCTTCTCGGCGCACTGTCGATTTTGGCACGTTTAACGCATCTAACCTCTCACTCACACACTTTTCTGTTAAAATTTTGGCCTGGTGTGGGAAGCTCTCCCTCTGGCTATGGCTCCTTGCTACATCATGGGCCTTATATGCGACGGAAGGACTTTGGGCTGCCCCTGCATCCAAACTCCTTTGGGTAGAGGCCAGTATTTCCAGGTTCCATCTGATTTTTCTGAGTTCCATGCAGTTTCCCAGGTCCCACCCAATTTTTCTCCATCATCAGGCCTCTCCCGCCCTCCCCCCAGCCTGATGGTGCCCCCCACCCCCCACCCTCCCCCATGCCCCACATGCTCTTGGAGTCATTGTAAAGGTGGTCACCACACCGAAAGATTCTTCCAAAATGCCAGAAATGTCTTAATCGCGTGGGGCTTACATCACTAAACGAGTCAAAATCAGTGTAAGATCAACCCCATGTGACCAAAGCCCTGGACTCATATAACGTCAAGTTGACACTCACATGCATCCCTTCCACTTTGTTTAAAGGGAATAAACAAACTTGTTTCCCCAAACTTAATGACAATCGGTAAAACAAAGTATACTTGAATGTGAAACCATCTGAATCGAATAAAGTGTAAAAGCTTATAAATTAATTTGTATTTTGTGCCATTTTCTAACCCCTGGGAGTTCCAATTGCTTTCAGTGTTCTGTTATTATGCCATTTGGGATTTAAAGTTTTCACATAATTGATTTTCTTAAATTGGAAACTTTATACAGGATATATCATGATAATTATGCTAATTCAATTGAGGACAAACTCACTTGGACCTAAATTGGAAAGTAAAGCTATAAACCATCAATTACAGGTAATACGTTGCAGAACAAAAAGTAATCTATAGACCATGAAATGCCAAAAATTTTAGTTGTTTGCAATTTAATAAGGCTGCCAAGGTCTGTTTGTCACCTTGTAACACATTCAATGCAAACTGACACCCAGATAAATAGGACACACCACCTCAGTAACACAGATGCTTACATTTTTTTTTAAACGAAATGACACAGTCTCGAGTAATGGAGTTAAATAATTAGCTGTATACTTTGGGCTATGCATTTGAGAAGCATTTTTTGTGAGCTAATAATACAAGTGGGACATTGAACCAATTGTGATATATATATGTGTACACAGCGCACAAATTCTACATCAGTAATTTTCTCTGCCGAATGTTAGAAAGTGATGTTAAATTAATCCTGAGAGTTGTGAACTGATTTCTGATTTCACAGGGTTAGACATCATTCCAACCATTAAAAAGATAAACTATGAATGCTAGAAATCTGAAATAACATTTTTAAAATATGCAAATTAAAAAGGTGCTGTCTCATTAATCCTGTTTTACACCTTGATCACAATGACTGTAGTGGTTTATATAAAAGACCCACCACCGCGATCGCAGAGCAACTAGGGATGAGCAACAAAAGCTGCTTTGCAGAGTTGGTTTTGCCCCATGAACAAATCTTAAAAAACAAAATCTCTTTGTCTGTCCATTTCTTCAAAAACTTCTAGTAAGTTTGTCAAATACGACTTGCCTTTAACAAATCTGTGCTGGCTGTGCTTGATTTCCAAATGCTTCCTAATTTCTCCTTCCCGGCTGCTCACTCATGCTAAATCCAACGATGAACAAGCTCAGACTCCAGCTTGACCATGAGCTGAGATTCAAGCACTATTTTTAATCAATCTTCAAAACTGCCTATTTCCAATCCATAATATTGCTTGTTCCATCCGTACCTCACTTCCAGTGCAGCTGACGCCATCAGGAAAGCCCTCATGACTTTCAGGCTTGACATCTCCAATGCCCTCCCTGAGTCTTCTAAACTCCAGCTCTTCTAGAACTACTTCATTTATATCCTTTCCCATAATAAATACCACTTATCCTTATTTACAATTCCCTGCATAGCTTACTCTACTCTACATCTGTAACCTTATTCATGCGTATGTCCCAACTCATATGCTCTATTCTTCTTTGCTGTCCATCCAAGCTGATCAGCTCTACCACGATTTGCAGGGCCTTCTGTCATTATGCCCCTGCAGTCTGGAATTATCTTTCAGAATCTCTCCCCTCTATGCCTACATGTCTTCCTATCTTCAGAAGCCCCCTCAAAACCTAACTCTGACCATATCTTCAATCGCTTCCCTTGATCGCTCTCCCAGGTTCCTGCTAAATAGCTGATTTCCCTCGTGAAGCACCTTGGGACATTTTCAATACATTAAAAGCCCTATGTAAATGCACTAAAGTTGCTCCAAAGTGATTGCTGAAAGCAGAAAGTAAAAATCGAGCCCCACAAATTTTAGCTGCTCATTTTTTATTAAAATGTCTCGAGAAAAAATAATCGACCAGTACGAAGGTTCACTAGACTGGTTCCTGGGATGAGGGGATTGCCCTATGAGGAGAGATTGAGTAGACCAGGCCTATATTCCCTCGAGTTTATAAGAATGAGAGGTGATCTAATTGAAACATATAAAATTCTTAAGGGGCTTGACAGGGTTAATGCTGAGAAGATGTTTCCCCTGGCTGGAGAATCTAGAACACGGGGTAAAAACATAAGGTCACAGTCTCAAAATAAAGGGTCGGCCATTTAGGACTGAGATGAGGAGAAATTTCTTTCACTCAAAGAGTCGTGAATCTTTGGAATTCTGTACTCCAGAGAGCTGTGGATCGTTGAGTATATTCAAGACAGAGGTCAATAAATTTTGGGGAACGAAGGGAATTAAGGAATATAGGGATAGTGTGGGAATGTGGAATTGGGGTAGAAGATCAGTCATGATCTTATTGAATGGCGAAACAGGCTCGAAGGACCAAATGGCCCACTCCAGCTTCTATTTCTTATATTCCAAGGATGAGTTTGCGATGTGGAGTCAAACCCTTTGCGCATTTATTAAAAATTAAATGACCACATGTGTACAACCAACACTGAGATGACAAAAACAAAAGCAAAATGCTGCGGATGCTCAAAATCTAAAATAAAAACAGAAAATTCTGCAAAACTCTCAGCAGGTCAGGCAGCAGCAGTGGAGTGAGAAACAGAGTTAACACTGTGAATTTTAACACCCAAAAAGGGGTGGGTTGGTGTCGGGACCGATGTTCAAATTTTAAAAATCCTAACCCGCCTCCAACCCTCCCACTTTCAGCGTTAACAGAGGCGGGACAAGGGGCGGGCAGCCAACCTGCTCCCAGGAATGGACTGGCAATTAAATTATTAGCCTCAGATTTAACCTGCAGGTTTTCCATTGGCCGGCCAAGTTTCCCCGGCCTCGGGAAGCTCGGCAGCTGAAGTAAGGCGAGGACATCTTTGGGGAGACGGTATTTGCCTTTACAGCAATGCTTGTGGGCCAGGAGATGCAGCAGTGCTACCCACCGGACCTCCAAGCTCCCCTCCCATCATAACCCCCTCCCGTACAAAGACCCTGGGGTCGGGGATCGGTCCCCCCACCACGGGGTCAGGGATGGGATCCCCTCCGGGATCGGACCCGTCCCCCCCGGGGTCGTGGCTCGGACTACCTGCTCCTGTGGTCTGCTCCGAAGTTTTCCCTGCCCAGCTGAAAGCCAAGCCGTTCAATCTTGCTGACTTCCCAGCAGGGGAACCTGTCATGGACTAAAGACGATACAGCATGTGGGGAAACCAGGACTTCCAGGTTTCTCGTCCAGAACATCTCTCCCCCGCCTACGTAACCTGCCCCTATTAATATCCAGGACAGCATTTCAGATTGATGAGAGCCGTATACATATAGCCATTGCAGGTTATATCTTACAGAGCGCATTCCTCCACTTCCCGCCCCCTGTCCCCGCTTGGAACCTGCCTTTACATTAATATCGGGGCCGACCTTTCATCAGAACTGGTCCAGCACTTTTTCTTTTTATTCAAGACTACAATAGATGTTTTGCTGTAGAAAAACACATATCACAGCTGGTTGGGCACTACCTTCGCGCCTCCCTCTCTCAGTCTCTCCTCTTTCTGTTCCTTCTTCTAACTTACGGCTACGATCTCTCATCATCTAGCTGCACTATTCCATAGGCATCTGCTTTGCATAACCCTTTACACACCTTTTGTACCAGTCCACATCAGTGTCTATCAAGATGTTCCATGCTACCTGAACAGTTACCTCTCTAATCTGAAGTTCGTGTTTCTGTAGGGGAACAGAAAACATGTGGATCTACAAGGCACTTGGGGCTGGATTTTCGGTTCTGCTCATTTCGGGGCGGTAATGGCGGCGGGACGGTAAAGTTTGCGCCCGGGAGCAGTTTGCGCCTCAGTCAGCAAAATTCATCAGCTGTGCCCTGAGTGTGGGGTGGAGCGCTATGGGAGGCGTAGCACACCTCTCTTAGGGTGCTAGGCCAGCTGAGCACATGAAAATCCCGAGCTAAATAGCCGGTCTCGGAGCACTCTAAGAGAAGCCGGAGGGGTGGAATAAACCTGAAAAAACCCACTAAAAACATTCCCAATAAATAACACTCCACCACAACATGAATTGCAAAAAATAAGAAATAAAACACAATCACACTTACCTGAGGTTGACATCACTTACCTCACTGCGGCTACTACAGCTCGGACCGCCCGCTTTCACACACAGTTCCAGCTGGGCGCTCTACGGAGCGCTACGGATAGGATGGTAACCAAAAATCGATCCGATGTTGCAACCAAGGGCGTTACACCTCTTCCGGGCGGAATTGCTCTGCGCTCCCGTCGAAACCGGCCCCGAAAACCCCGGTGGGGCGCTGGAAGCTGCCCGCCAGCCCAGTAGTGCTTACCACCACCATTGCTGCCCCTCCGGGGAGCTAGCATGGGCGGCAGAAGACTGAAAATCCAGCCCAAAATGTATTGTTATGGTGAGTTACTGATATCTTAATCTCTAAATGCAAGCACGTTGTGACCTAACCCAGAAGCAGGCCTTTTTCTGGCCTCTGTACAGACACTATTAACCATAGTGTCAGCTACATAAGTCTTTCAGTGCTAGACTTTTAACTATCGAGCTTAATATAAAATTAAACATAATATAAATTAATTATTTTCATACAAGATGGACTCCTTTACTAAATCTTGCTCTTGATCTCTAACACCACCACAACATGGCTCCATCCCCCTCCACCCCCCCCAATCCCCCACTCCTGCCCACCAGCTTAATTTCATTCAGATTTTCAGAACTCCAATAATGGCTATGTAATTGCTCCACAATTCCTTTTTTTTCTTCTGCTTTTTCCTTTCTTCTCCATCCCTCACAAAGTAAGAACGATATTTCAGCGTGGAGGCAGTGAAAGAGCAAAAGACGAACACAGAAGGTTCAAAGAGCAAGTACAGGACCAACAAAAGACTGCGATCTGTGGGAGGCGGAGGTGAATATGTATAGTTGAAATGAAGTGCCCACAGCTGGGAGATTTCTGTTTTGTGACAAATACATTTTCTTCTTGTTTAATAAACCATTGCAAAAAATACAAATTGCACTTGGCTTTCTTTCTCTTGAGCTCAAAGGGTGACTTACAATACATTTATATACATGACTGACCACCTTAACTCACCCTGCAGCCACAGGCATTGTAGGTTTGAGTGAAGGCAGTCGTCTTTGTTTGACTCCCATTTGAATGCTTGTCAGTCATATGTGTAAAGCATCAGAATCGCTCACTGTAAAATCAATGACAACATTGATCACTTGGGACCACTGTCCATCAGGAGATAGCAAATGGCAATCATTTTGTTCTGATGGCAGCTGACAGGCTTCACTTCTGGAGTACAATTCATGAGTAACCGTGCACTGTCACTTCCAATACTTGTGTTACTGTGAAACCCATCTCACTGAAGCCCGGAGCTATTGCATTTCCCATGTCGCCACAATAAAAATGTCTGTGGCACTTTGTCTTGAGACCCTGAGCACCTGTCAGGGATTTAAAAGAAAAAAATTATTATTCATTTTTACTCTTTTCAAAACAGTATGTAGCTATATGGAATCTGCATTAAGTCAGGACATAAATCAATAATTCTGTAAAGCACAATTCCTGTCATCTTCATCCATCCTGCAGATTCCTGAGGCATAAGTTTAGCTCATTGTTCACTTTTGCTGAAACTCTTCTTTCAGCAAGCTATTTTTTGGCAAGTGTATTGTTTTCATAGATCTCTAGTCACCAGGGTCACATTGCTACTGAGTGTCAGGGATCACACAGTAGTGCTTGTGGAAAATCACACCATTAGCTTAGAAGATAAAGCCTCTGTGTTTTCCACACGGCAATTTGTGCTCTTATTAACCGTTATAAAGTGGTCGAAAATTGGTGGTCCTTTCCAGTGCGGTCCTGCTCTAAGTCCAGTAGGAGCGCGACAGAAGAGCTGGACATTAGGCCAGGTTCCCTAGCCATGGGCAGGTCCTGCCACGCAGTCTGTGGCTGATCAGAAAATTGCACGAGCATTGTCAGTGATTTGATGTCTTTTAAAATCAAGGATATAAAATCACGGGCAATGTATCCCTGATTTTCTAATTAACCATCTGCTACGTATGGATGGTACGGTGACTCAAAAATCTTCACCCATTGTATTTATTTTTAGGTGCCCTACTTTAGGAAGCATTTCTATGCCATTGAGAAGGGACAGAAGTGATTTACTAGGTTAATACCAGGAATGAGAGGATTTAGTTCTGAGCAGAGACTAGAAAAACTGGAGCTATTCTCACAAACTGTTTTGCTATAAGTATTAAAAATTATAAAGGGTTTTGATAAAGTTGGCCCCGAATTTCTTTAGCGTAACTGAGGGGGGATAACATTGGATACAAATGGCTTGGCCAATGAAAACTAGGCAGGGCTTGGAAACGTTGGGTTTCTGGTACTATCCATTTGTTGCTGCCAGTATCTGCATGGGCCTCATGCTGGTGGAACGCTCATCCTCTTCTAAACAGGGCCGACCAACTGCAGAGAAGCCCCTACCCACACAGTGCAGCAGCCTAGCACTGCACCATTCATACCTCCTCACCTTGCAGGTATCCAAGGGCACATGCCAAATATTCTTAAATCTGTTAAGTCCACCTGAAACCGTGGAGCAAGCAGAATCCATGGCAGCTTTTAAAAGGAAAGTGGATCATTATTGGAAACGCAAAATGGTAAAAGAATATGGGAAAAGGACAAAGAAATGGGACCAAACTGATAGCTGTTTCAGAGAGCCAGCGCAAGTGCCATGGGCTCCTTCTCCGATGTGAAGTTCTATAATTCTTTGATTCTATTAGAATGTATCAGCAATGCACCACTCAGGAATGCACAAAAGCTGCCGTACAATGTTCCCCCACCATCCACACCAAGCATGGACATGCAACTCCACTCTTTCCTGTATTTAGAGTAAGTTTTGCACTCCTTTGAACCCTGAAGGGATGACTTTTAAAAAATTCATTCACAGGATGTGGACATCACTGGCAAGGCCAGCATTTATTACCCATCCCTAATTGCCCTTGAGAAGGTGATGGTGAACCGCCCCCTTGAACCGCTGCAGTCCATGTGGTGAAGGTGCTCCCACAGTGCTGCTAGGGAGGGAGTTCCAGGATTTTGACCCAGCGACGATAAAGGAACGGTGATATATTTCCAAGTCAGGATGGTGTGTGACTTGGTAGGGAACTTGCAGGTAATGGTGTTATGTATGCAACCCTATGTAACCAGTATTATACCGCCACCAGAGGGCATACCTGTTGGAGTCCCAAGGGATCCCAACATCTCTTGGGAGCACTGTATCTAAGCAGGCCTCCCATGCTGTACCAACACTCTGGAGTTAGAATAAAGGAACTAAGGTCACACTTACGTCTACAGTACTCAGTTACATTACTTTATTTGAGACATAACAACTGGCGACGAGATAATGAACCACCACGCAAAAATGCAGAGAACTGTTGGCATCCTGGAGAAATTCTCAGAAGGGGATGATTGGGAGGCCTTTGTGGAACGAATCGACCAATACTTTGTGGCTAACGAGCTGGAAGGGAGCGCGAACGCTGCCAAACGAAGGGCGATGCTCCTCACCGTCTGCGGGGCAACAACCTATGGCCTAAGAAAGGCAGGGAAACGTTCATACATGATCTACACATGAAAGCTATAGCCAGATCCCACGTGTGGTGGTCCGGCATCGAATCAGATTGGAGTCTTGCGTGCGCCAATGCAACATTTGCTCTCAACTGAGCATGCACCCAGGGAGGTACCGCTATGTTTGTGGTCATGGCCCTCCAAACTGTGGTCTAGGATCCACGTTGACTTTGCTGGCCCGTCTCTTGGCAAAATGTTTTTGGTTATTGTGGATGCTTATTCGAAATGGATTGAGTGTGTAATAATGTCTGTAAGCACGTCCACCGCCACCATCGAAAGCCTACGAGCCATGTTTGCCACGCACGGCCTGCCTGATGTCTTTATCAGTGACAATGGGCCGTGCTTCACCAGTGCTGAATTCAAGGAATTCATGACCCGCAATGGGATCAAGCACGTCACACCTGCCCCGTTCAAGCCCGCATCCAACAGCCAGGCAGAACTGGCAATCCAAACCATCAAGCAAAGCTTGAAACGTGCAGACCCGCCTGTCCCAAGTACTGCTCAGCTACCACACCAGACCTCACTCGCTCACCGGGGTTCCCGCAGCCGAGCTGCTCATGAAAAGGGCGCTCAAAACAAGGCTCTCTTTTGTCCATCCTGATCTCCATGATCACATGGAGGACAGGCGGCATCAACAAAGTGTGTACCATGATCGCGTAAATTTGTCACGCAATATTGAAGTCAATAACCCTGTATTTGTACTCAACTATGGATATGGTCCCAAATTGCTTGCTGACACTGTCATAGCCAAGGAAGGGAGTAGGGTGATTCAGGTCAAACTCGCAAATGGTCTAACTTGCAGAAAGCATTTGGACCAAATCAAACTGCGATTCATAGACAGCCAAGAACAACCCGAAGAGGCCACCACCAACTTCAATGCACACCCTCCGACCCTCCGATACACACACAAGTGGCAACCGACATCACGGTTGACCACGAAGCTGAACTCACCATCCCCAGCAGCCCAGCAAGGCCAGCTGCACAGCAGCCCAGCGAAGAACCAACCAACTCACCTACACCTGCATTTATACTGAGACGATCGACTAGGGAGCAAAAGGCCTCAGATAGTCTCACCCTGTAAATAAGTGTACTATTGTCTTTGGGAGGGAGTGATGTTATGTATGCAACCCTATGTAACCAATATTATACCGCCACCAGAGGGTGCACCTGTTGGAGTCCCAAGGGATCCCAGCATCCCTTGGGAGCACTGTATATAAGCAGGCCTGCCATGCTGTACCAGCAGACTGGAGTTAGAATAAAGGAACTAAGGTCACACTTACTCATGTCTACAGTACGCAGTTACATTACTTTATTTGACAATAACAGATGGTGTGCCCATGTGGCTGCTGCCCTTGTCCTTCTAGGTGGTAAAAGTCACGAGTTTGGGAGGTGCTGCCGAAGAAGCTTTGGTGAGTTGCTGCAATGCATTTTGTAAATGGTGCACACTGCGGCCACAGTGCTGTGGTGCAGGGAGTGAATATTTAAGATAGTGAATGGGGTGCCAATCAAATGAACAGCTTTGTCCTGGATGGTGTCGAGCTTCTTGAGTGTCGTTGGAGCTGCACTCATCCAGGCAAGTGGAGTGTATTACATCACACTCTTGACTTGTGCTTTGTAGATGGTGTGAACGCTTTGGGGAGTCAGGAGGTGAGACACTCACTGCAGAATACCCAGTCTCTGATCTGCTCATGTGGCCATATATTTATGTGGCTGGTCTAGTTAACTTTCTGGTCAATTTTGACCACTGGGATGTTGATGGTGGGGGATGCAGCCATTGAATGTCAAGCGAGGTTGGGAGATTATACTTGTGGTCAATCTGTAAAGCATACACTCCCATGTTCTGCCACCAGGGAGCTCATCCCCTGAAGTACCAAGGGATTCCAGCATCCCTTAGTAACACTGTATATAAGCCGGCCCCGAAGGCTTGCTCCTCACTATGGAGTGTCTTATTAAAGACTGAGGTCACTGTTACTTTAACCTCCCTGTGTGCAGCCTCATCTGTGTTAGGAACACAGTAACTGGCGACGAGAATACGAATCCAACGCAAAGATGCAGCAAACTGTGGGCATCCTGGAGAAGTTCTCGGAGGGTGAGGACTGGGAAGCCTATGTCGAACGGCTAGACCAGTACTTTGTAGCCAACGAGCTGGACGGAGAAGGAAGTGCTGCAAAAAGGAGAGCGGTCCTCCTCACCGTCTGTGGGGCACCGATCTACAGCCTCATGAAGAATCTTCTGGCTCCAGTGAAACCCATAGATAAGTCGTATGAGGAGCTGTGTACACTGGCTCAGGAGCATCTTAACCCGAGGGAGAGCGTGCTGATGCCGAGGTATCGGTTCTACACGTGCCAGCGACCTGAAGGTCAGGAAGTGGTAAGCTACGTCGCCGAGCTAAGGCAACTTGCAGGACAATGTGAGTTTGATGACTACCTGGAGCAAATGCTCAGGGACTTTGTTGTACTGGGCATTGGCCACGAGACCATCCTACGAAAACTTTTGACTGTAGAGACACCGACCCTCAGTAAGGCCATTGCGATAGCACATGCGTTTATGTCCACGAGTGATAACATCAAACAAATCTCTCAGCACACAAGTGCTAGCAATGTTCATAAATTAACTGGAACTCAGTTTGCGAGCAGAAATGTACAGGGCAGAAACCACGAGTCTGCAACTGCCAGCAGGCCTCAGGTGACCCAGACGACACAGGATCCCCAATGAAGGATGAATGCAAGGCAATTCACACCTTGTTGGCGTTGTGGAGGCTTCCATTCAGCCTATTCATGCCGCTTCAAAGGGTATATTTGCAAGAGCTGTTGAACAATGGGGCACCTCCAATGAGCTTGCAAATGAGCTGCAAGCTCCGCAAAACCTGCTAACCACCACATGGCAGAGGAAGATCAGTCCATGGTGGATCAAAGCAATTTCGAGTCTCAGAGAGAGGAGGCAGATGCTGAAGTACATGGGGTGCACACATTTTTGACGAACTGTCCACCTATAATGCTAAATGTAAAATTAAATGGATTACCCGTAGCCATGGAACTGGACTCAATCCATCATGAGTAAAAAGATGTTTGAGAGACTGTGGTGCAACAAGGCATTCAGACCAGCCCTGAGCCCCATCCACACGAAACTGAGAATGTACACCAAAGAGCTTATCACTGTCCTGGGCAGCACCATGGTCAAGGTCACCTATGAGGGCACGGTGCATGAACTGCCACTCTGGATTGTCCAAGGCGATGGCCCCACAGTGCTTGGAAGGAGCTGGCTGGGCAAAATCCACTGGAACTGGGATGACATCCGAGCGCTATCACATGTCGATGAGGCCTCATGTACCCAGGTTCTTAACAAATTTCCTTCCCTTTTTGAGCCAGGCATTGGAAACTTTTCCGGGGCGAAGGTGCGGATCCACTTGGTCCCAGAGGCACGACCCATTCACCACAAGGCACGTGCGGTAACTCACATGATGAGGGAGAGCGTGGAAATCAAGCCCGACGGGCTGCAATGTGAGGGCATCATCTCCCCAGTGGAATTCAGCGAGTGGGCCAGCCCGATTGTTCCAGTACTCAAAAGTGATGGCACGGTTAGGATTTGCGGCGATTATAAAGTAACTATTAATTGTTTCTCGTGACAGGACCAATTCCCGCTACCTAAGGCAGACGACCTATTTGCGACACTGGCAGGAGTCAAGACATTCACCAAGCTAGACCTGTCTTCGCCCTACATGACGCAGAAGCTGGAGGAGTCTTCGAAGGGCCTCACCTGCATCAACACGCACAAGGGACTGTTCATGTACAACAGTTGCCCGTTTCGAATTCGGTCGGCTGCAGCGATCTTCCAGAGAAACATGGAGAGCCTACTCAAGTCAGAACCAGACACGGTGGTCTTTCAGGATGACATATTGGCCACGGGTTGGGACACTGCCGAGCATCTACAAAACCTGGAGGACTGGATCGCGACTGGATCGCGCAGGGCTGCGGCTGAAGAGGTCAAAATGCGTCTTCATGGCAACAGAAGTGGAGTTTTTGGGGAAAAAGATCGCGGCGGATGGCATTCGGCCCACAGACGCCAAGACAGAGGCTATCAGGAACGTGCCCAGGCCACAGAATGTCACGGAGCTGCGGTCGTTCCTGGGACTCCTCAACTATTTTGGAAACTTCCTACCGGGGTTAAGCATCCTTTTAGAGCCCCTACATGTGTTATTGCGCAAAGGTGAGAACTCGGTATGGGTAAAAAAACAAGTAATTGCTTTTGAGAAAGCCAGAAACATTTTATGCTCCAACAAGCTGCTTGTATTGTATAACCCGTGTAAAAGACTTGTGCTAGCATGTGACACGTCGTCGTACGGAGTCGGGTGTGTAATACAACAAGCTAACGTTGCGGGAAAGTTGCAACCTGTCGCCTATGCTTCCAGGAGCTTGTCTAAGGCCGAGAGGGCCTACAGCATGATTGAGAAAGAGGCATTAGCGTCAGTATTCGGGACAAACAAAATGCATCAGTACCTGTTTGGCCTCAAATTTGAGCTGGAAACCGATCACAAGCCCCTCACATCCCAGTTTGCTGAAAACAAGGGGCTAAATACTCATGCCTCAGCCCGCATACAAAGGTGGGCACTCGCGCTATCAGCGTATAACTATACCATCCACCACAGGCCAGGCACCGAGAACTGTGCGGATGCTCTCAGTCGGCTACCGTTGCCCACCACAGGGGTAGAAATGGTGCAGCCTGCAAACTTGTTGATGGTGGCGCAGCCCGCAGACTTGTTGATGGTCATGGAAGTGTTTGAAAATGATAAATCACCTGTCACGGCCCGCCAGATTAGGACTTGGACCAGCCAAGATCCTCTGCTGTCCCGAGTAAAAAACCGTGTACTGCATGGGAGCTGGGCCATCATCCCCGTTGAAATGCAAGATCAAATCAAGCCGTTCCAGTGGCGAAAGGACGAGCTGTTCATTCAGGCAGACTGCCTGCTGTGGGGTAACCGCATAGTGCTACCAAAAAAGAGCAGGGAGACGTTCATCTCGGATCTCCACAGCACACACCTGGGTATAGTAATGGTGAAAGTGATAGCCAGACCCCACGTGTGGTGGCCAGGTATTGATTCTGACTTAAGAGTCCTGTGTACATCAATGCAGCGTGTGTGCTCAGTTGAGCAACGCGCCCAGAGAGGCACCACTAAGTTTGTAGTCCTGGCCCTCCAGACCATGGTCGAGGATCCATGTCGACTATGCAGGCCCGTTTCTCGGTAAAATGTTCCTGGTGGTGGTGGATGCTTTTTCAAAATGGATTGAATGTGAAATAATGTTGGGAAGCACCGCCACCGCACCTGAGGGCCATGTTTGCCACCCACGGCCTGCCTGACATACTGGTCAGTGACAACGGGCCGAATTTAAAGAATTCATGACCCGCAATGGGATCAAACATGTCACCTCGGCCCCATTTAAACCAGCCTCCAATGGGCAGGCAGAGCGGGCAGTACAAACAATCAAACAGAGCCTCAAACGAGTCACAGAAGGCTCACTCCAAGCCCGCCTGTCCCAAGTACTGCTCAGCTACCGCACGAGACCCCACTCTCTCACAGGGGTGCCCCCGGCTGAGCTACTCATGAAAAGGACACTTAAAATCAGACTCTCGCTGGTTCACCCCAACCTGCATGATCAGGTAGAGAGCAGGCAGCAGCAACAAAATGTAAACGATGGTCGCGCCACTGTGTCACGGGAAATTGATCTGAATGACCCTGTGTATGTGCTAAACTATGGACATGGTCCCAAGTGGATCGCGGGCACGGTGATAGCTAAAGAAGGTAATAGAGTGTTTGTCGTCAAACTAGATAATGGACAAATTTGCTGAAAGCACCTGGACCAAACGAGACTGCGGTTCACAGACTGCCCTGAACAACCCACAGCAGACACCATCTTTTTCGAGCCCACAACACACACCCAAAGGATCAACGACACCACGCCGGACCAGGAAATCGAACCCAGCACGCCCAACAGCCCAGCTAGGCCAGGTTCACCTAGCAGCCATGCAGGGCCAACAACACACCAGCCCAGTGAGGGCACAGCCAACACACCAGAACAGACATCTGTACCGAGACGGTCTCTACCAGGGAAGGAAAGGCTCCCGACCGCCTCACCTTGTAAATAGTTTTTACTTTGACTTTGAGCGGGGGGGGGTGATGTTGTGTATCTGTAAAGCATGCAATCCCATGTTCCGCCACCAGGGAGCTCATCCCCTGAAGTCCCAGCATCCCTTGGGAGCACTGTATATAAGCTGGCCCCGAAGGCCTGTTCCTCACTCTGGAGTGTCTTATTAAAGACTGTCACTGTTACTTTAACCTCCCTGTGTGCAGTCTCATCTATGTTAGGAGCACAATAATACTGTTGTTGGAGATGGTCATATGCCGTTTTGTAGTCTGCCAGAGACCCCCTACACCTAAAGCAAAGTAATATCTTTCTGTACATTTTGATAGTACAAAGTCACTTAACAGAATCATCAATAATTGTTTTTCTTTTATTATTCAGGCCTTTTTATTTGTGATTATATCAAAGCATTTCTTTTGATGTAAAGTACACAAATTGATGTAAAAAGCTGTTGTGTTGAAAAATAAAATTGTTAGTGGTAAAAGTAATGTAATGATTCTTAGAAGCAAGCATAAAACCTATAGAAATTATAATTGTACTCGTAGAAAAAATAAAAGTGCCACTGTCTACTTCCTACCAGGCCTGTTATTTGAATGAGTGTAGACTGCATGTTTCTATTCATCCATTCTTTTGGATCTGAGGACAGAAGTGATAGACTTCCTACTATTGAAATCAGTGCAAACAAAGCCCTATGCAGTTAACACTTCACAGCCCACCTGATGACTCCTCATGAACCGGAGCCGCAGATTGTCCACAGTGCCTGTTCTGCCCTCAAGTCCACCATAATTAGCACCTGTGAAGAGACACTTGGTCACTATACCAGAAAACATCAAGACTGGTTCGACAAGAACAACTTGGGGATCCAGGAGCTTATAAACTGCAAATGCAAGGCATTTCTGAATTGGAACCAACAACACAACTCGAGAGAAAGAAAACAAATTTACAGACAACTGAAGGCTGAGATCCAACAAAAAACTCGTGACCTAAAGAACAGATGGTGGGTGGGAAAAGTGCGGGAGATCCAGCAACTAGCCAACAATCACAACGTGCGTGGATTTTTCAGCACAGTCAAGACCACCTATAGCCTAAGTACTCAAGGCCCTATCCCACTGAGAGCTAAGAGCGGAGAGGTGCTCATCAAGGACAGAGAGGCAGTCAGTGCCTGCTAGAAGGAGCACTTCAAAAGACCTCCTTAATCAAGAATCTGTGCATGAGTGTCCTTGACTCCATCCCACATCATGCTACTCGCCACCACCTCGGCACAATCCCATCCTGGCATGAGGTTGAAAAGGCCATCCGACAACTGAAAAATAACAAGGTCTCAGAAGCAGATGGAATCCCCACCGAAGTACTAAAGAATGATGAAGTATTCTTGGCACGAATCCATGACCTCATCTCTTATTTGGAAGGAGGGGAGCATACCAGGGGATCTAAGAGATGCCGTATTCATGAACATCTTCAAGAAAGGTGACAAGTCCGATTGCAGTAATTACAGAGGAGTTTCTCTGCTGTCTGCCACACGGAAAATTAGCGCAAGAATCCTCCTCAATCGTCTCCTCCCAGTGGCTGAAGAGCTCCTCCCAGCGTCTCAATGTGGATTCCGCCCACAAAGGGGCACAACGGACATGATCTTCACCACGCGACAAATCCAAGAAAAATGTAGGGAGCAGCATCAACCTCTGTACATGGCCTTCTTTGATCCCACAAAGGCCTTCGACTTGTCAACCGTGAGGGATTATGGAGTGTCCTTCTCAAATTCGACTATCCTCAAAAATGTGTCACCATCCTCCGCCTGCTTCACAATGACATACAAGCTGTGATCCTTACCAACGGATCCACCACAGAACCAATACAAGTTCAGACTGGGGTCAAGCAAGGTTGTGTCATCACACCAATGCTCTTCTCAATCTTCCTCACTGCAATGCTTCATCTCACCTTTAACAAACATAGAAACATAGAAAATAGGTGCAGGAGCAGGCCATTCAATATGATCATGGCTGATCATGCAACTTTAGTACCCCACTCCTGCCTTCTCTCCATACCCCTGATCCCTTTAGCCGTAAGGGCCACAGCTAACTCCTTTTTGAATATATCCAATGAACTGGACTCAACAACTTTCTGTGGTAGAGAATTCCACAGGTTCACAATTCTCCTCGTGAACAAGTTTCTCCTCATCTCGGTCCTAAATGGCTTATGCCTTATCCTTAGATTGTGACCCCTGGTTCTGGACTTCCCCAACATCGGGAACGTTCTTCCTGCATCTAACCTGTCCAATCCCATCAGAATTTTATAAGTTTCTATGAGATCCCCTCTCATGCTTCTAAATTCCAGTGAATATAAGCCTAGTTGATCCAGTCTTTCTTCATATGTCAGTCCTGCCATCCCAGGAATCAGTCTGGTGAACCTTCGCTGCACTCCCTCAATAGCAAGAATGTCCTTTCTCAGATTAGGAGACCAAAGCTGCACACAATACTCAAGGTGTAATCTCACCAAGGCCCTGTACAACTGCAACAAAACCTCCCTGCTTCTATACTCAAATCCGCTCGCTATGAAGGCCAACATGCCATTTGCTTTCTTTGCTAACTTTGCTTTCTTTAACAAGCTCCACGCTGGAGTGAAGCTAATCTACAGGACAAACGGGAAACTGTTTAACCTCTGTCGCCTCCAGTCCAGATCTAAGGTTGTTCCAACCTCTGCCATTGAACTACAGTATGCAGATGACGCTTGTGTTTGTGCACACTCGGAGGCCGAACTCCAAACCATCGTTGGACACTTTCACCGCAACATATGAGAGTCTGGGCCTTACATTAAACATCCAAAAGACAAAGGTTCTCCACCAACCTGCCCCCGCCACACAGCACTACCCCCGATTATCAAGATCCATGAGGAGACATTGGACAATGTAAAGCACTTTCCATACCTTGGGAACCTACTATCAGCAAGGGTACACGTCGATGACGACGTCCAACACCGCCTTCACTGTGCCAGTGCAGCCTTCGGTCGCCTGAGGTAAAGAGTATTCGAAGACCAGAATCTCAAACCTGTCACCAAGCCCATGGTCTACAGAGCAGTAGTGATACCTGCCCTCCTATATGCTTCAGAGACATAGACTATGTATAGCAGGCACCTCAAAGCACTGGAGAAGTACCACCAACACTGCCTCTGCAAAATCCTGCAACTCCATTGGCAGGATAGGCACACCAACGTCAGTGTTCTCTCCCAGGCCAACATCCCCAGCATCAAAGCATGGACCACGCTCGATCAGCTCCGATGGCCAGGCCACATTGTCCACATGCCTGATGCTAACCTCTCAAAAGAAGCACTCTACTCCAAGCTCTGTCATGGCAAGCGAGTCCCAGGTGGGCAGAGAAAACGCTTCAAGGCCTCTTTGAAAAAATGTAACATCCCCACTGACTCTTGGGAATCCCTGGCCCAAGACCACACAAAGTGGATGAGAAGCGTCCGGGAAGTTGCCGCACACCTCGAGTCTCTTCGTCGGGAGAACGCGGAAGCCAAGCACAAACAGCGGAAGGAGCGGAAGACAAGCCAAGCACCCCATCCACCCATCCCTTCAACCACCACCTGCCCCACCTGTGACAGAGATTGTAGATCCCGCATTGGTCTCATCAGTCACCTTAGAACTCATTTTAGTGTGGAATCAAGTCATTCTCGATTGCAGGGGACTGCCTAAGAAGAAGAAGGTAATGAAAATCTTGGGAAATTGTGGCCGCATGATTTTCTCTCCATTTGATTATTGTGGGCACAGTTTGCTAATATGTGCAGCCAGCAGGTGAGAATACGTGCTGGGAGTGTGCATTTGGAAAGCCTGCCCTGATGAATCAAGTAGTGATAATCAGATGACACCAAGTTTGCATTTTAAAAGCCGGGGGATAGTAGAGGCAGCGAAGAAGATCAGCTTTTATTCTACCTCCGGAGATTCCAAGGACTTCTCCCGCTCTCCGCTGCCCTACCTTTGCCAGGAATGAGACGGAAATGGAGTTTCCACCGTAAAGATATAACGGCGGAGTGAGAGCAATCCTGAAGAAATTCGAGGCCATAATTTATACCGTGTGAAGATAGTTTTTTACAAGTGTCATTAGAGTTCACACTTTACTCTGATTTAGAACTTCTGAAGATTTCCAAAGGGAATCTGAGAAGGAATATGATGGATTAGATACTTCCAGAATAATTAATTGCACAGAATCTTGCACTTCGGTCCGGTTCTTAACATTTTCCCCTCTTGCTTGCACATAGGATCATGAATTATGATGTTCTTGAGATATAAACGTGTTTGTGCTATTTAAGTCACACATTCCGAGCAACTCATTTCCTCCCCTCCCACATCGACTTCATTTGATAAATCTGAGAAGTCAAAGGATTCAGCACAAAAATCCTACCCAGCAGTGATTGGTTTATGGAACAAGCAGGTTTATTGCATGATTGGCACAAATATCAGAATTGCTTCATCAGTTTTGAGATTCCTTTCACACCAGACATTCACAGTAACTGGATTGGTTGTTGTCTATATTCTTGAATATGTTTTCTCACAGGAGTTATGAAGACATGTTGAGCCTCTAAAAAGTATGAATCTTAAAAGATTTAGAAGTGTTCCAAATCCTGGATATTATAAATCCATAGATTTAGGTTCATGATGTTACATAACTTATGCAAAATGAAAAAAAACAGCAGGCCCATGACTTTGTGATGGATTTTGTAAGTCAAAGATGAGAACAAACCTCTCAACAGATGCTAAAATTCATTATAACTAGAGATGATTAAGATAATCAGAGGAAATAAATTATGCAAACTATCGTACTTAGAATGATTGAATCTGCAAGTGATTTTTCTATTCAGTCAAAAGACAACAGCTACCAGAATCCCATTTAGATGTCTTATCTGTGTACGAGCTACGCCCATATTTGTTGCCTGTTTTTAGTTGTAAACTCGATTTCATCTTTTAAAAGCTCCAGAACCATCTTTATCTATCTCTTTTTTTTGATGAGGGGGCTGAAAAAAAATCACAAATATACAGAGAAAAAGTTACTGGATGGCACAGTTTGCACAGAGCAATGCGTTTGTGATTCCTGCTCACCCCTATTTATTTTCAATAGACTGCCTACCAGTTGAAGGATCATTCATGCCTAGCAGTAATCGGATATCAATCCCTATCACTCAAACAACCCTGGACTTGGGTCTGAACTTTGTATAAATATAAATTATTTAGCATGCTGCCCAAATATTTCATGCAAGATAGATTGTGAAGAATCTATCATAGGTGCTTATTATTGTAGATTAACTATGATAAGCTAAGTCTAAATGGATGCTTGAGCATTGCAGATATTTTTATGCTTTCTTTAATCATTATTTTAGCAGCAAATCATGAGCTAGCAACTTCTCTCGCATCTGAATCAAAATGTTATGGATTCAAATCCCACTCGAAAGACTTGAGCCCATGATCTAGGCTGACACTTCAGTGTAATACTGAGAGGAGTGCTGCACTGTCAGAAGTGTCGTTTCTTGGATGAGAATTTAAACCAAGGTCCCATCTGCCCTCTCAGGTGGACGTAAAAGATCCCATGGCACTATTTGAAGAAAAGCAGGGGAGTTCTCCCCGGTGTCTTGGCCAATACTTATCCCTCAACCAACATCACCAAAACAGATTATCAGGTCATTATTTCATTGCTGTTTGTGGGACCTTGCTGTGAGCAAATTCACTGCCATGTTTCTGACATTACAACAGTGACTACACTTCAAAAAAAGAATTGCTGCAAAGAGTTTTGAAATGTCCTGAGGTCGTGAAAGACACTGTATAAATTGTTTCTTTTGTTTGAAAGATGAATCCTTAAGACGCAACAACAAAAGTTAATTATTTCAAATGTGAAACACGACCGCTTTAATGTTTCCGGTTGCAAATTTCAGTGAAACTGTTGTTCATTACTAAATAAATATAGAAAACGCTGCCACACCAAACTCAGTCAAGGAACAAAATATGCCTGTGTCAGATGAGGTGAATACAGCTTTGTTCAGGGAAATGTTTCTGTCCAGCTCCAATGAACATGTACAATTGTGCGTCTCTTTAACTGAGTATTGAATGCTTTGGATTTTTTTTGCTGCTCTTTCTGAAATTGCCCGTGATTACATTCAGCTTTTGATGAGATTAGATGGATTATGCAGTTCCCACTGAATTTGACTTCATCAGCTAAACAGTAAAAAAAAACTTTTATCTGTCGTTAGTGTTTAATTAATCCTACCTATTCTAAATGCTAAATTCTGACAGAAATTGCAAGGAATATTATCTGGGGAAAAAAGCTTTTAAAAGTTTACCATGTTATCTAATCAGAGTTTGTAATTATCAATTGACATAACCCGAAGGGGACTGTCAATCATGGGCCTTGTTTTTTCCCACTGTTTAGAGAAGCTGTTAATGTTTGCTGTTAACAGATGCAACACCGAGTGATACTAACCAGTAATGGGAAACCAGAGGGAAGAATTTCTCTATGTATTGGCTGTAGCAAAAGCATAAAGGCTGTGATATATTCTTTACAAAATCACTACGTTACTACCATAAGCCCCTAACAGCAATCCTCCATCCAAAGTCCCCAGTTCCAACCTTAGCTGCAGCCCGAGTGCAGAGATGGGCTTTGATTTTGTCGGCATATACATATGATATTGAGTCCAGACAATCAGCTAATCACAGTAATGCTGGTGTTATGTCTAGGTTGCCATCCTCTTCACAAGTTACACCCAATAGGGAAGAAGTGTTCTATTTTTCACATATTGATGAACTGCCAGTCACAGCTGAAGAGATTGGTAGAGCGACCAAATGTGACCCAGTTATGTCAAAGGTGTATGATTATATTGCAAATGACTGGCCAAGCCAGGTATCAAAGAAACATATTCAGCCAGACTTCATTTGTAGGAATGAATTATCAGTGGATAAAGATTATATCATGTGGGGTGCAAAACTTATCCAAATAAGTTCAGGCCCAAGTTGTTCGGAGATGTTCATGACCAGCACCAGGGAATGTGCTTGACCAAGAGTTTTGCACACAGTTACTTATGGTGGCCAGGTCTAGATAAAGATATAGATTACATCGTTAGTCAGTGTACAACATGTCAATCGGTGAGCAAGAAACCACCATCAGTACCATTACAGCCATAGAAATGTTTCTCAAATGACAGCCATGATCCAGGTTCTCATTGTTAAAGCCAAACTTGGCACAGTCAGTAGAAGAGAAACAGTTAAGAGCAGAAAGAGAATCATAATCAAGGTACAGTAAGAGAGAGAAGTGTGAAATTGAATCAGGAGGTTAGAGTGAAGAACCATCACCATAAATGGTTAAAGTGGTTAGTTACCAGGAAGAATAGTGAAGATATGTGGTCCTCACACATATTTGGCCAAGATGGTTGATCATAGACAGGTAAGATTTGTTCACATTGATCATATTTTACCTACAGATGTGGAAGGAGTTGAAAATTGGAATGATTCGATTATTTCTGATGAGTCAGATAGTCTTGTTACAATTAGAGTTCCAGTAACAAATCCTACATCAGATGTACTAGAAACAAGTCCAAGAGAAAATCAGAATTTAAGTCTGAGTCCAAGTCAGGCAGAGAAACAGTCTGAAGTTCTAGATAGTTCAAATGTAGATCAAGGGCTATCCTTGGAGACAAACTGTCCTCAGGCTCAGCCTAGAATGAGTATCAGTTCGTCACCATGTTTGGAAAGTTCTGTTCAAGAGCGAAGGTATCCTCTTCGAAACAGAAAATAAGTGGTTAAGTTTGATTTGTAAACATGGCAAAATAAGTCCATATCTTTTGTTATGTATAACCATGCAAGTTATGTATAATGATTGTTTTGTTATAAATACTTTTGCATTAAGGAGGGAGAAGTGCAATATCCTGCTCCACCGAGTGGACTACTGCTCCACCTAGTGGACGACTGTGGTAATGCAACTGCTGATGTTTACAAATAAAGGATTGAAGCCATCTTGAATGTGTGTGCTTTAGTGATGTTATAAAGAATATATCACAAATGCATTCTTTATCAACCCAGTTATGATCTTACTGCCCATAGCACACAGGGACAATCTTATGAGCTCGGGAAGTGTATCCACTTCCAGCTCCTGACGGATCGCGTTGCAGAATTGGAGCTGAAGATGAATCCACTCTGGAGCATCCACGATGCTGAGAATGACGTGATTAGCACATGTAGCGAATTGGTCTTAGTGCAGGTAAAGGGTCCACAGCCAGATAGGGAATGGAAGACCAACAGGAAGAGCAGTGCAAGGAAGGTAGTGCAGGGGTCCCCTGCGGTCATCCCCCTCCAAACCGGATACACCGGTTTGAGTACTGTTGAGGGGGATGACTCAGGGGAGGGCAGCAGCAGCCAAGTTCATGACACCGTGGCTGGCTCTGCTGCACATGAGGGCAGGAAAAAGAGTGGGAGAGCAATAGTGATCGGGGATTCAATTGTAAGGGGACTCGATAGGCGTTTCTGCGGCCGCAACCGAGACTCCAGGATGGTATGTTGCCTCCCTGGTGCAAGGGCCAAGGATGTCTCGGAGCAGGTGCAGGACATTCTGAAAAGGGAGGGTGAACAGCCCGTTATCTTGGTGCACATTGGTACCAACGATATAGGTAAAAAACGGGAAGAGGTCCTACGAGATGAATTTAAGGAGCTAGGAGCTAAATTCAAACGTAGGACCTCAAAAGTAGTAATCTCAGGATTACTACCAGTGCCACTGCTAGTCAGAGTAGGAATCGCAGGATAGCTCAGATGAATACGTGGCTTGAGCAGTGGTGCAGCAGGGAGGGATTCATATTTCTGGGGCATTGGAACCGGTTCTGGGGGAGGTGGGACAAGTACAAACCGGACGGTCTGCACCTAGGAGGAGTGTTTGCTAGTGCTGTTGGGGAGGAGCTAAACTAATATGGCAGGGGAATGGGAACCAATGCAGGGAGACAGAGGGAAACAAATTGGAGACAGAAGCAAAAAACAGAAAGGAGATGAGTAAAAGTGGAGGGCAGAGAAACCCAAGGCAAAAAACAAAAAGGGCCAATTTGGAGCAAAATTCTAAAGGGTCAAAGTGTGTTAAAAATGGAAGCCTGAAGGCTCTGTGCCTCAATGTGAGGAGTATCCGTAATAAGGTGGACGAATTAACTGTGCAGATAGCAGTTAACGGATACGATGTGGTTGGCATCACGGAGACATGGCTCCAGGGTGACCAAGGCTGGGAACTCAACATCCAACGGTATTCAACATTTAGGAAGGATAGACAGAAAGGAAAAGGAGGTGGGGTGGCATTGCTGGTTAAAGAGGAAATGAATGCAATTGTAAGGAAAGACATTAGCTTGGATGATGTGGAATCGGTATGGGTGGAGCTACGGAATACCAAAGGGCAGAAAACGCTAGTGGGAGTTGTGTACAGACCTCCAAACAGTAGTAGTGATGTTAGGGTGGGCATCAAACAGGAAATTAGGTGTGCATGCAATAAAGGTGCAGCAGTTATCATGGATGACTTTAATATGCATACAGATTGGGCTAACCAAACTGGAAACAATACAGTGGAGGAGGATTTCCTGGAGTGCATAATGGATTATTTTCTAGACCAATATGTCGAGGAACCAACTAGGGGGGAGGCCATCTTAGACTGGGTGTTGTGTAAGGAGAGAGGATTAATTAGCAATCTCGTTGTGCGAGGCCCCTTGGGGAAGACTGACCATAATATGGTGGAATTCTACATTCTGATGGAGAATGAAACAGTTAATTCAGAGACCATAGTCCAGAACTTAAAGAAGGGTAACTTTGAAGGTATGAGGCGTAAATTGGCTAGGATAGATTGGCGAATAGTACTTAAGGGGTTGACAGTGGATGGGCAATGGCAGACATTTCGAGACCACATGGATGAACTACAACAATTGTACATCCCTGTCTGGCGTAAAAATAAAAAAGGGAAGGTGGCTTAACCGTGGCTATCAAGGGAAATCAGGGATAGTATTAAAGCCAAGGAAGTGGCATACAAATTGGCCAGAAATAGCAGCGAACACGGGGACTGGGAGAAATATAGAACTCAGCAGAGGAGGACGAAGATTTTGATTAGGGCAGGGAAAATAGAGTACAAGAGGAAGATTGCAGGGAACATTAAAATAGACTACAAAAGCTTCTATAGATATGTAAAGAGAAAAAGGTTAGTAAAGACAAATGTAGGTCCCCTGCAGTCAGAATCAGGGGAAGTCATAACTGGGAACAAAGAAATGGCAGACCAATTGAACAAGTACTTTGGTTCGGTATTCACGAAGGAGGATACAAACAACCTTCCGGATATAAAAGGGGTCAGAGGGTCTAGTAAGAAGGAGGAACTGAGGGAAATCCTTATTAGTCGGGAAATTGTGTTGGGGAAATTGATGGGATTGAAGGCCAATAAATTCCCAGGGCCTGATGTTCTGCATCCCAGAGTACTTAAGGAGGAGGCCTTGGAAACAGTGGATGCATTGACAGTCATTTTCCAATATTCCATAGACTCTGGATCAGTTCCTATGGAGTGGAGGGTAGCCAATGCAACCCCACTTTTTAAAAAAGGAGGGAGAGAGAAAACAGGAAATTATAGACCGGTCAGCCTGACATCAGTCATGGGTAAAATGATGGAATCAATTATTAAGGATGTCATAGCAGCGCATTTGGAAAGAGGTGACATGATAGGTCCAAGTCAGCATGGATTTGAGAAAGGGAAATCATGCTTGACAAATCTTCTGGAATTTTTTGAGGATGTTTCCAGCAGAGTGGACAAGGGGGAGCCAGTTGATGTGGTGTATTTGGACTTTCAGAGGGCTTTCGACAAGGTCCCACACAAGAGATTAATGTGCAAAGTTAAAGCACATGGGATTGGGGTAGTGTGCTGACGTGGATTGAGAACTGTTTGGCAGACAGGAAGCAAAGAGTAGGAGTAAATGGGTACTTTTCAGAATGGCAGGCAGTGACTAGTGGGGTACCGCAAGGTTCTGTGCTGCGGCCCCAGCTGTTTACATTGTACATCAATGATTTAGACGAGAGGATTAAATGTAGTATCTCCAAGTTTGCAGAAGACACGAAGTTGGGTGGCAGTGTGAGCTGCGAGGTGGATGCTATGAGGCTGCAGAGTGACTTGGATAGGTTAGGTGAGTGGGCAAATGCATGCCAGATGAAGTATAATGTGGATAAATGTGAGGTTATCCACTTTGGTTGTAAAAACAGAAAGACAGACTATTATCTGAATGGTGACAAATTAGGAAAAGGGGAGGTGCAACGAGACCTGGGTGTCATGGTACATCAGTCACTGAAGGTTGGCATGCAGGTACAGCAGGCAGTGAAGAAAGCAAATGGCATGTTGGCCTTCATAGCGAGGGGATTTGAGTACAGGGGGAGGGAGGTGTTACTACAGCTGTACAGGGTCTTGGTGAGGCCACACCTGGAGTATTGTGTACAGTTTTGGCCTCCTAACTTGAGGAAGGACATTCTTGCTATTGAGGGAGTGCAGCGAAGGTTCACCAGACTGATTCCCGGGATGGCGGGTCTGACATATCAAGAAAGACTGGATCAACTGGGCTTGTATTCACTGGAGTTCAGAAGAATGAGAGGGGATCTCATAGAAACATTTAAAATTCTGACGGGTTTTGACAGGTTAGATGCAGGAAGAATGTTCCCAATGTTGGGGAAGTCCAGAACCAGGGGTCACAGTCTAAGGATAAGGGGTAAGCCATTTAGGACTGAGATGAGGAGAAACTTCTTCACCCAGAGAGTGGTGAACCTGTGGAATTCTCTACCACAGAAAGTAGTTGAGGCCAATTCACTAAATATATTCAAAAAGGAGTTAGATGTAGTCCTTACTACTCGGGGCATCAAGGGGTATGGCGATAAAGCAGGAATGGGGTACTGAAGTTGCATGTTCTGCCATGTACTCATTGAATGGCGGTGCAGACTCGAAGGGCCGAATGGCCTACTCCTGCACCTATTTTCTATGTTTCTATGTTTCTATATGTTACATTGAGCCCGATGTTCCTCGGAAGAAGCCAGTATTTCGCTGCTGACTTTGGTTTATTTAACCCATGTGAGTAGCTGTGGACTTCGAAGCATCAGAGAAAAACAGAAAGCTCTAATTGACCTTGGGATGTGTTTAGCCTCTGACTGACTTCAGGACGGGCCTATTTACAGCAACACTATCTTGTGCCCACACCACCGCCTTAGCAGCAGAATATTACACTGTGTGCTTAGCCTTCCTGTTCATACAAAACAGTGGGCTGAGATTTATGACAGAGTTCATCCACTCTGCCATGATAACTCTGCTGGAAGATTTGTGGGACGCCCCAAGGAAACATAAGAACATAAGAACATAAGAATTAGGAACAGGAGTCGGCCATCTAGCCCCTCGAGCCTGCTCTGCCATTCAACAAGATCATGGCTGATCTGGCCGTGGACTCAGCTCCACTTACCCGCCCTCTCCCCGTAACCCTTAATTCCCTTATTGGTTAAAAATCTATCTATCTGTGACTTGAATACATTCAATGAGCTAGCCTCAACTGCTTCCTTGGGCAGAGAATTCCACAGATTCGCAACCCTCTGGGAGAAGAAATTCCTTCTCAACTCAGTTTTAAATTGGCTCCCCCGTATTTTGAGGCTGTGCCCCCTAGTTCTAGTCTCCCCGACCAGTGGAAACAACCTCTCTGCCTCTATCTTGTCTATCCCTTTCATTATTTTAAATATTTCTGTAAGATCACCCCTCATCCTTCTGAACTCCAACGAGTAAAGACCCAGTCTACTCAATCTATCATCATAAGGTAACCCCCTCATCTCCGGAATCAGCCTATTGAATCCTCTCTGTACCCCCTCCAAAGCTAGTATATCCTTCCTTAAGTAAGGTGACCAAAACTGCATGCAGTACTCCAGGTGCGGCCTCACAGATACAGTTGCAGAAGGAACTCCCTGCTTTTGTACTCCATCCCTCTTTCATTGAAGGCCAACATTCCATTTGCCTTCCTGATTACCTGCTGCACCTGCAAACTAACTTTTGGGGATTCATGCACAAGGACCCCCAGGTCCCTCTGCACCGCAGCATTTTGTAATTTCTCCCATTCAAATAATATTCCCTTTTACTGTTTTTTTTCCCAAGGTGGATGATCTCACACTTTCCGACATTGTATTCCATCTGCCTAACCTTAGCCCATTCACTTAACCTATCTAAATCTCTTTGCAGCCTCTCTGTGTCCTCGACACAACCCGCTTTCCCACTAATCTTTGTGGCATCTGCAAATTTTGTTACACTACACTCTGTCCCCTCTTCCAGGTCATCTATGTATATTGTAAACAGTTGTGGTCCCAGCACCGATCCCTGTGGCACACCACTAACCACCGATTTCCAACCCGAAAAGGACCCATTTATCCCGACTCTCTGCTTTCTGTTAGCCAGCCAATTCTCTATCCATGCTGATACATTTCCTCTGACTCCGCGTCCCTTTCTCTTCTGCAGTAACCTTTTGTGTGGAACCTTATCGAATGCCTTTTGAAAATATAAATACACCACATCCATCGGTACACCTCTATCCACCATGCTCGTTATATCTTCAAAGAATTCCAGTAAATTAGTTAAACATGATTTCTCCTTCATGAATCCATGCTGTGTCTGCTTGATTGCACTATTCCTATCTAGATGTCCCGCTATTTCTTCCTTAATGATCGTTTCAAGCATTTTCCCCACTACAGATGTTAAACTAACTGGCCTATAGTTACCTGCCTTTTGTCTGCCCCCCTTTTTAAACAGAGGCGTTACATTAGCTGCTTTCCAATCCGCTGGTACCTCCCCAGAGTCCACAGAATTTTGGAAGATTATAACGAATGCATCTGCTGTAACTTCCGCCATCTCTTTTAATACCCTGGGATGCATTTCATCAGGACCAGGGGACTTGTCTACCTTGAGTCCCATTAGCCTGTCCAGCACTACCCCCTTAGTGATAGTGATTGTCTCAAGGGCCTCCCTTCCCACATTCCTGTGACCAGCAATTTTTGGCATGGTTTTTGTGTCTTCTACTGTGAAGACTGAAGCAAAATAATTGTTTAAGGTCTCAGCCATTTCCACATTTCCCATTATTAAATCCCCCTTCTCATCTTCTAAGGGACCAACATTTACTTTAGTCACTCTTTTCCGTTTTATATATCGGTAAAAGCTTTTACTATCCGTTTTTATGTTTTGCGCAAGTTTACCTTCGTAATCTATCTTTCCTTTCTTTATTGCTTTCTTAGTCATTCTTTGCTGTCGTTTAAAATTTTCCCAATCTTCTATTTTCCCACTAACCTTGGCCAACTTTATACGCATTGGTTTTTAATTTGATACTCTCCTTTATTTCCTTGGTTATCCACGGCTGGTTATCCCTTCTCTTACCGCCCTTCTTTTTCACTGGAATATATTTTTGTTGAGCACTATGAAAGAGCTCCTTAAAAGTCCTCCACTATTTCTCAATTGTGCCACCGTTTAGTCTGTGTTTCCAGTCTACTTTAGCCAACTCTGCCCTCATCCCACTATAGTCCCCTTTGTTTAAGCAAAGTACGCTCGTTTGAGACACTACTTCCTCAACCTCAATCTGTATTACAAATTCAACCATACTGTGATCACTCATTCCGAGAGGATCTTTTACGAGGAGATTGTTTATTATTCCTGTCTCATTACACAGGACCAGATCTAAGATAGCTTGCTCCCTTGCAGGTTCTGTAACATACTGTTCTAAGAAACAATCCCGTATGCATTCTATGAATTCCTCCTCCAGGCTACCCCGTGCGATTTGATTTGACCAATCGATATGTAGGTTAAAATCCCCCATGATTACTGCCATTCCTTTTTCACATGCCTCCATTATTCCCTTGATTATTGCCCGCCCCACCGTGAAGTTATTATTTGGGGGCCTTTAAACTACGCCCACCAGTGACTTTTTCCCCTTACTATCTCTAATCTCCACCCACAATGATTCAACATTTTGTTCATTAGAGCCAATATCGTCTCTCACAACTGCCCTGATATCATCCTTTATTAACAGAGCTACCCACCTCCTTTCCCTTCTTGTCTATCTTTCCGAATCGTCAGATACCCCTGTATGTTTAATTCCCAGTCTTGGCCACCCTGCAACCACGTTTCTGTAATAGCCACCAAATCATACCCATTTGTAATGATTTGTGCCGTCAACTCATTTACTTTATTTCGAATGCTGCGTACGTTTAGGTAGAGTGTTTTAATACTAGTTTTTAAACCATGATTTTTAGTTTTCACCCTCCTGCAGCCCCTTTGTATTCAGTAGCCCTTTTTGTTTTATGCCTTGGGTTTCTCTGCCCTCCACTTTTACTCATCTCCTTTCTGTCTTTTGCTTTTGTCTCCTTTTTGTTTCCCTCTGTCTCCCTGCATTGGTTCCCATCCCCCTGCCATATTAGTTTAACTCCTCCCCAACAGCACTAGCAAACACTCCCCCTGGGACATTGGTTCCAGTCCTGCCTCGGTGCAGACCGTCCGGTTTGTACTTGTCCCACCTCCCCCAGAACCGGTTCCAATGCCCCAGGAATTTGAATCCCTCCCTGCTGCACCACTGCTCAAGCCACGTATTCATCGGAGCTATCCTGCGATTCCTACTCTAACTAGCACATGGCACTGGTAGCAATCCTGAGATTACTACTTTTGAGGTCCTATGTTTTAATTTAGCTCCTAGCTCCTTAATTTCGTCTCGTAGGACCTCATCCCTTTTTTTACCTATATCGTTGGTACCAATATGCACCATGACAACTGGCTGTTCACCCTCCCTTTTCAGAATGTCCTGCACCCGCTCCATGACATCCTTGACTCTTGCACCAGGGAGGCAACATACCATCCTGGAGTCTCGGAATTTCCCCCAGCCATCCACAAAAGTTATTTTCTTTATTTCATTCACGGGATGTGGACGTTGCCGGTAAGGCCAGTATTTATTGCCCATCCCTAATTGCCCTCGAGAAGGTGGTGGTGAGCCACCTTCTCAAATATGTGGGCAGTTAAGGAAAGCAGCAAATGTGAAAGATGTGCACAAATAAAACACTGCGCTGGCCTCATGAAAAAAATGGGAGCAAAGATGTGAAAAAGACACAGTTATGCAAATTGCATTATGCAGTCCATTGGTTCTGGTTGAGCAGCACCTCGATTTTAAAATTCTCGTCCTTATTTTCAAATCCCTCCATGGCCTCGCCCCTCCCTAGCTCTGTAATCTCCTCCAGCCCCACACCCTCCCGAATTATCTGGGCTCTTCTAATTCTAATTCTGGCCTTTTGACCATCCTTTGACCATCCCCAATTTTAATCGCTCCACTATTGATGGCCGTGCCTTCAGCTGCCAAGGCCCTCAGCTCTGGACTTCTCTCAAAGCACTTCTCCGCCCTTCTGCCTCTCTTTACTCCTTTAAGATGCTCTTTAAAACCTACCTCTTCTGCAATAATAGCTCCTTATGTGGCTCGATGTCAAATTTTGTTTTATAACGCTCCTTCGAAGTGCCTTGGACATTTTACTCTGCTATATAAACGCAAGTTGTTGTTGTTGATTGGAAAGAGAAATTGCAGACTATAAATCACAGCTGTAGAGACAGCAGGTGTCTCACGAATACATGTAAATCAGAGTTCTATGTTGGGATTAGGATGCTGATGTGTTTTTTAAATCAAAAGAGCGGAAGCCGCCCCCCACCCCACCAAGCACCCAACCTACTAAGTAAAGCCAGATCCAGGAGGCAAGTGCTTTTTCAGCACTGCTTGCAGGCCAGGAGGAGCAGGAATGCTTCCCATCCCCTGGGTCCCTCAAGCTAAACTGCCGCGATCCACCTCCTTCCCCCACGATTGGCCGACCACCAACCCCCCCGCAATCATCCCCCCCACCCCGCGACTTTTCAGACCCCACCAGGCCCCCCTAACCCAGATTCTCTCCCTCCCAGTGTTCTCTCCCTCCCTCCCTCCCTACTCTCCGCAGCGCAATGAACCCCATCCCCCACCCCGCCACACCAACTTCCCATCTTCTCGATTGCCGGGGATCGTCCCCAGAGGTCCCCGGCTGCTGCCTTGTACCACAGGCTTTCCCACCCGACAGCTGGCCAGCCTCTCAATAAAATAAAAACTCTAATGGGGGTCCCCTGCTGATAAATGTGGAAGGACCTCCACTTTCCCGGTATTTCCGGCTTTCCCCGCCGCTGTCAGACGCCCACCCCCCCATCCCTCCCCATAAATATCAGGGCCATTATTTTTGTTGGAGTAAGAGCTGAAGAGAAGCAGCAACAGCAACTGCAGCAGCAGGCTGAACAGCCAAGAGGTGCAGCACAAGACAATTGGTGAGGGGGAGCTGCCCGAAGAAGGCCTTAACCAGTTCCCAGGATCAATAGGCCAGGAATGAGTTTCCTGGATATCTCTGAGAAGCAGTGCATGCCAAGGCTGCGCATCTCCAGGCAGATTGTCACTGAGCTGTCCAGCCTCCTGCAACAAGACGAATTGCCTGCAGAGCCAGGAGGCCATGTGTTACCAGTAGCTGTCAAAGTCGCCACCACCTTTTAACTTTTTTTGCATCAGGCTCATTCAGGGTGATTCAGAGCCACCCCCTTCACATGGCTGATGGCACCCCTCTGCAACCTCACCACACCTTCCCAGCTCAGGTGCAAACAGGGCCATGGGGTCACTGGATATCATTGAGCACACAAGAGAGCTCTTGAAGCAAAAGTTCGTGTGCCTGAATAGGTCTGTCTGGGGGCTTCTGCAAATTGCTCCAGGGAGAGTAATGTTTTCAACGAGGTTCCTGGTGACCCCATGGCTCTAGTTACACATGAGCAGTTAAGGCGCGGTGGGGTTGCGGCGAGGTGCCATCAGCCATATGTGAAGGGGTAAGCCCTGAAGCATCCTTGAATGAGCCTGAGGCAAATGCTATATGTTGTATAACTTGGTAATGCAGAGAGAATCACATTTGGAAGAGGCACAGCAACAATAACTTTCTAACGAGGAAAACTTGGCAGTTTGGGAGGATTTGTCCCAGAATAAAGGTACCTTAAGGAAAATTTGATGGCTAAACAGAGCAAGAAGTGTATTGACTTTTTCCCAAGTACTATTCTCCATGATTTATTGTTGAATTGACAAAAGACGCTCAGGGCCATCAATATCTACTATTCAGTGTAACCTCATTTACCTGTAAACTCACCAGTAATACTAACTGCCAAGGGAAACTAAAATACAGGAAAAAAAAACCTTGTGGTCAATTTCATGAAAAATGCAGAGAAATTTCTCTTAACTCCATAAGTAATCAAGTAAGCTCCAGGAACCCATGATTACACATTTATGCATCACTGGATGAATATTACTAACCCACATACCCTCATTAGAGCATGTCCTCCTCCCGGTGAGAAGTGCGCTGTTCATTGTTACTTGACTGAATTTGATGTACCAGCATGCTTTGAGAGGCTAAGAAGCTGTGTTGCTGGGCAAACGCTGTAAAGAGAGCGCTGCTGCGGTTTACAAATCTACGGTTGGGACAATCTGCATGACCTTGAGAGTTCCAAAAAACAA
Source organism: Pristiophorus japonicus (assembly GCF_044704955.1). Classification (NCBI taxonomy): domain Eukaryota; kingdom Metazoa; phylum Chordata; class Chondrichthyes; family Pristiophoridae; genus Pristiophorus; species Pristiophorus japonicus. The sequence continues at coordinate 278,253,784 of NC_091980.1, read as the reverse complement.
ATTTTAAGCTGTTGTAAAATGAGTGAACAATAGCCAATATGGTCTGAGACACGCATTGGGAGGCCTGCCAAGTTTTGGGTGTAAAGGACACAGTTAGAAAAATGCTTGGAGCTGCTGCAGTGAGCCGAGCGACTTGACCGGTCGCACAGGAAGAAGGGCCGACTAGTCACCGTCAAACTGGTCACTTGCTGGTGTGAATACGTATGTATGCTTGTACTTGCTTGTAATCATAGATTGATTTTAAGTAAAGAAAAGTTACCCTGAAGTCTTTTGCCTCGAGTTGTCTGTTCCACTACAGGTCCAAAATCTATATACTGTTAGACGGATTAAGGTACGTCTCACAGATACGTCTTACAGATATTGGCACCCGAACAGGTACCGGTCCGGAACAAACAATGGCAAAGACGATGGATGAGTTAGTCATGAAATATTGGACAGTGAAGGTACCCCTCAAGAAGGGATGTGTACGAATCATAATAGACTGGAATGACCCGGTTATGAGGCCGAACAATGGACCCAAGGGTCCACGTGTTGGCCAGGAATGATGAAAGCCATTTGGTTGATGGCACATCAGAGACAGTTTAAGAACGATGAATGTGAAAAGATTAAAACGTGAAAATAATGTGAAGACATGGCAAAAAAAGCCAGTGATAGAGAGGCAGTTAAACGAGGTAGAAGATGATAGAGAGAGTAGGAAATGGCTTGAGGAAAATTTCGAGAAGGCAAAAGAAAGATGGTGCAACAAGGAACAATACCTTGAAAGCCAGTGTAAGAACAATCAGAGTCAATGGGCTGAAAATTCCGGCCTTGCCTGGTCTGTACAAAGTGCGCACACACCTGGCGAGGCCTCGCAAAGGCATGCGCCGAGAACCAGCTTTTCCGATCTGTCGAAAAAAGATTCTCTGCATCCCCGGGAGAAGGACATCCGCACGGCAGAGATTGGGCTATTTGCGCAACTCATGCCCAGTGAATGTCCTTCAAACTTTTACGCTTGGTAAACGCAGATTACTATTAAGAACATAAGAACATAAGAAATAGGAGCAAGAGTAGGCCATTTGGCCCCTCGAGCCTGTTTTGCCATTTAATAAGATCATGGCTGATCTGATTATGGACTCAGCTCCATTTCCCTGCCCACTCCCCATAACCCTTTACTCCCTTATCGCCCAAAAATCTGTCTATCTCCGCCTTAAATATATCCAGTGACCCAGCCTCTACAGCTCTCTGGGTCAGAGAATTCCATAGATTTACAACCCTCTGAGAGAAGAAATTTCTCCTCATCTCAGTTTTAAATGGGCAGCCTCTTATTCGAGACTATGTCCCCTAGTTTTAGTTTCCCCGATGAGTGGAAATATCCTCTCTGCATCTACCTTGTCGAGCCCCCTCATTATCTTATATGTTTTGATAAGATCACCTCACATTCTTCTGAACTCCAATGTGCATATGCCCAACCTACTCAACTTATTCTCATGTCAACCCCCTCATCTCCGGTATCAACCAAATTAACTTCTCTGAACAGCCTCCAATGCAAGTATATCCTTCCTTAAATACGGAGACCAAAAGTGTATGCAGTACTCCAGGTGTGGCCTCACCAATACCCTGTACAGTTGTAGTAGGACCTCTCTGCTTTTATACTCCAACCCCCTTGCAATAAAGGCCAACATTCCATTTGCCTTCCTGATTACTTGCTGTGCCTGCATACTAACGTTTTGTGTTTCATGCACAAGGATCCCCAGATCTCTCTGTTCTGCAACACTACCAGCGTACAGTTTTAAAACATAGGAAAATTAAATGTAATCATTCATTTTTATATTAAAAACCCTGTCCATTAAGGCAAGTTTATTTTTAACCTTATTAAAACACATTAAAAACATTTCCAAAAAATATATTTTTTCCAAAACATTTAATTGCATTTAATTGCAATTAATTTTAAATGTGTGAGGAGTTTTTTTTAATTTATTGTGCTGTGTTTCTTGTTTTAGGTGGTTATTCTCATTGATAGTAATGGGAATGGAGTTTCCATTTTTATCAATGAGAATACTAGATAGTGATTGATGGTCCAGGCCCACGTGATTCCAACAGATGCGTTCGTACATGGAAGACAGGTCCTCATGCGCTGCGCAGTGAATGAAGGCCTCAGACGTATGTTCCTCTGGGATCAACAGGTAGTTTTGTAGATTTTTGGGGGATCAGAGGCGTTCGTATGAAGGAAGCCTCTGACCGCAATTTTCGGCCTATTAATATGATGTTTGGTATGTTTGGACAGAAGAGTTGTCGAAACACCAAGCTGAACAGGCAGAGAAGGCCAATGAATACCTTAAAGTTGCATTTAGCGTAACCTAAAGACAGGCACTAGAAGAACGGGGTGCCCGTGGGGATCATACAAAATGTAAAAAGATTATCAAAGAATTAGGGGAGAAGTTATCAGTTTAAAGGCGCAGTGTGTGCCACGACTTGCTGTCTGCAGATAATGGAGAAAGTGATGATGTTAATCCTGAGTGGGAACGAGGGGGTGTCCCACCGGAAGAACTCCGGCCGTCACCCCTGAATCCGATGTGACAAAGGTGGTACTTGGCCAGTGCCAACGGAGCTTGGGACACTCTAGATCGGGAATTTGAGGTACCATCCAATACAGAAGAGTTAAGGAAAATCTCCAAGGACATGAGCTAGTTAGATCAGGGAGGACACCCCCCCCCCCACCCCCCACCAGAGCATTTCCTGGAAATGGACCAAATAGCCACTTAAAATGACCTGGGTGGGGCCGAAAGGAAGCGCTTAGTGCTATTTACTTTGAGTCCAGGCGTTTTCGCTGGTCTGTCTCCCACAGGAAGTCAAAAGAGGAGAGGGTAATTATGACGCGCTAATGATAAGAATCACCCAGACAATGGGGCATGGAAAGGGAGACCCTTTCCAGGCATTGGCAGAGGTAACGCAAGGCCCGTGTGAGTTACCGGTGGCGTTCGCCGATAGATTATGGCCGACTTATAATGTGGGCACGGGAGGAATGATAGATAGAGGAGGACTGGACGGCAGTTATGTAATCACTGGTTGTGCACCCTGATCTTCCACAGTCTGCCCTACTTGCAAGCTGCTCTGGCGGATTTTGACCCGGAGGTGAATACCAATACCGACCAGGGTGTTGACACTGTGCTTCGGAACATAGTAGGTAGATAAAAAGAACGAAATAAACTAAAATAAAAGGGGTGATAAAGGGCAAGGACTGTGAAATTAGGGTAAGGGACCCGATGCGGGATCACCCCGAAGTTGGCAACAAGAGGGAGCGGCAACGAAAGGGGGAACCCAGGGGCGAGAGTGCTATAATTTAGGAGGTATAGGGCATTTTGCGCGCAGTTGCTGATTCCCAAAGAAAGGGAAATTGGAGGTCCCTAATCTGCGGGACCCCAGCCAAGCAACCCCACTCAAGAAGATATGTTCAAATTATTTATCAAATAGGTGAAAGAACTTGAGATGCCCCAAGGGAAAATCCACGTGGCCCAGGGTTAAGGTAGAGTGGAACCCTAAGCATGAAGGGGCTACACCCAGTCCAAGTACCTGTGTCCACTCAGGTACGATGATTGGGGAAGACTGTGTATAGATATTACTGTAGACGGAAAGAGAAGGGACTACTTAGTAGACACTGGAGCGTCGAGTTCGGTAGTCCACTCACCCTCCCCAGTGAGGTCTCCCTGGTCAAGTGGAACCACCTATGTTCTAGGAGATTTCACGGGTGATTCAGCAGCAGGGACAGTGTCAAAACCTTTGAGTTTTAAGGTAGGACCCCCTCCAAATAAAGTGGACATGTATATTAAAGAAATGGGATCAGCCAGGGCTGTGAGTGTTAGGTTCAGACTGGATGCTGGCCCACAATGTTATAGTGGACATGGATAACAACTGTCTGTGGTGGGGGGGTGGTCAATAATGAGGAAATAGTTGTTATACCCCCACGGCATGGGGAATCATGGGCGGTAGCGCCCTCAGGACCCCTATGACTTGGAAACATTGGCAGCCAGGGTGCCCAAAAGATACCAAGCCATGGTGCAGAATGCAAAGGAAGCTTTTGTTACCCACAAACACGACTGTGGCAGGGTGGCAGGAGTAGAAGTGCGCGTGAGGGGAGAACCAATGTCCAGGCCACAAAAGCAGTATACTTTCCCCAAGAAAGCAGAGAGAGATTTGGAAAAGGCTGTTACGTCCTTGGTGGAACAAGGGGTACTGAGACCCCTCGTGACGCATGTTAACTCTGCTATTTGGCCAGTAAAGAAGCTAGACAATTCTTAGCGAATGACTGTAGATTATAGAGTCCTGAATAAAAACATCCCTGCCTGCTCTCCCACAGTAGCTGCTGTGGTTGATCTGATCGGCAATATTTCCAGCTCCACCACTGTGTTCACGGTGTTAGACATATCCAATGGATTCTGGTCGATCCCCTCACATCCGGAGGATCAATATAAGTTTGCCTTTACCTTCAAGGGGCAGCAATATGCATGGACTTGCCTGCCACTGGGGTTCTACAATAGCCAGTCGATTTTTCACCAGTGCATGGCTAAGTGCCTGTCAGAGTTCAGTCAGCCAGGCCAGCTTGTTCAATATGTTGACGATTTGTTACTGTTCTCGGATAGTGAAGGGGAACATGAGGAATGACTGGAGGAGTTGTTAGGACTGCTCAAAGCATTGGGTTTTAAAGTAAACCCCAAGAAGGCTCAGATAGGGTAAGGAAGAGGTCCAGTTATTCGTACTGACTCTTCGACCGGAAGAGCATGCGATAAACGAGGCGAAGCGCAGAGCAATCCAGGAATGACACCGTCCGGGTTCACTAACTGCTCTTCGGTCATTCCTGGGTCTAACAGGTTACTGCTCAGAGTTTATCGAGAATGATGTTGCCGCGGTAGCTCCCTTATTAAGGTTATTAAGGAAAGGAGTAGAATGGGAGTGGAGCGATAACTGCGAGGAAGCATTTGTGCAGCTGAAGAGGAAATTATGGTCAGCCCTGGCCTGAGAAACTGTGAACCCTAAGAAGGGCTTCTGTCTAGACATGGCAGCGGCAGAAGCCAGTTTGAGCGATGTCCTTATGGAGCAAACTAATGGGCATTTGAGACAGGTAGACTATGCCTCCAAGGTATTATCCGAGGTAGAAAAAGGCTATTGCACTGTGAGCGGCACTTGCTCGGCACCTTATGGGCAGTAAAGCATTTTGCGGTATTCACCAGAACGCAGCCCATCATCCTCATCACACACCAACCTGTCTCTTGTTAGAAGGTCGGATTAAAGAGGGGACAGTGTCTCGCACCCAGATTGCTAGGTGGACATTTCAACTGAAAGGGATGCACTAGAGGATAAAGACAATACGGCCAACCTCAATTATCAAGGGAAACCCTACACCTGTCCCAGTCGAAGGGGTGTGGGAGTCGAGTGGCGGATCCACCCAGAGGGGCGAGACATACATGTGGATGCATCCAGTTTTGTGGAGAAAGGGGAACGCAAAACAGGGTGCGGGATCTATGACCCACAGAAGGGGGTGGAAATGGCAATCTTGCTGTCCACCGCCCTTGGTGCTCAACAGGCGGAGTTACCAGCTGTAACTTATGTGGTAATGCATCCTACTGAGCTCCCCCTCCTTATACAATCTGTTCCAGCTCTATGTTTACATGTAACTCTTGCACGGAGTACCTGACGATTTGGGCCAGGAGGGGTTTTAAGTCAGCCAATGGCAAACCCTTGGTCACCGCACCAATGTTGGCAACCAGGTGGAAGGCATAAAAAAGGGGAGTGAAGAATATTGTATCCATAAGCTCAAAGCCCACTTTAAAGCAGAACCCAGATGGGAGGGAAATAGGAAGGTGGACTAGTTGGCTAGGATGAGAGCGGAGGAAGGGGTCCCATGGGACCCGTACCAATTGGGAGTGGTGGCAGCTGCCATTCCAGTGCCCATTACCATTTCGCTTCCTATTGGATCCTGAAATGATACAATTGAAGGATGTCATATTAAGAGCAGTCCTCAAGGACAAGGAAGCAGGCTAGCCTGTGGAAAGTCCATACAGGGCCAGAGATGTGGAAGTCAGAGAAAGCTTGTTGTTTAAAGGAGATCGGTGAATTGTGCCTGAAGTATACCGAGAGGAATTTATGCAGCTTTCTCACGGGGGACCGAGGGCTGAACACCCCGGCCTGGAGATAAGCTGGAAACGGGCAGAGGAGGTGGGATGGAGGTCCCACCTAAGGGAGGACATCAAGGACTTTTGTAAAATCTGTCTGATATGCGCAGCCAATAATCCCGATCAGCACAAGAAAAATGCTCCTTTGGGACCATGGCAGTGTATCCAAATAGATTTTATTGGGCCTTTGCCCAGCACCAAGAGAGGCAACAGGTAATGTGTGGTCCGAGAGAACAGCTCCGCAGGTCGGGCTATAAAAGAGCTGGGGCGAGCTACTCCAAGTATGCGATGATTTTGAGTGGACAACTTTACTAAATGGGTGGAAGCCTTCCCATGTAAGATGGCCACAGCGTTATGGACAGCCAAGACCTTAGTTAGGGAGGTATTCTCCATGTTATGTATGTAATAACTGGATAGACTGAATACTGTAAACTCACTCAGGTGCAAACCTGGCTCAACTTTATTCGGGCCCAAAATGCCCACATTACATGGTGGCTAGCTTTATATATCTGGCCCGCACACAAGTGCGTACAACCCAATGACCTCCGCCAGTAGCGCCCCCTGATGGCTAGTAACCCCAAGCATACATATATGATGACATCCCTCTTCAAGATCTTAGTATTAGTCTTTTTACAAGTTAAGACGGTCCAGGGCTTTCCGCTCACGAATTGATCGTCTCAGTTTAACTCTAGTTCTGGTCAAGAGTTCTGAGTCAGTTATGACTGGAGGCTGGTTAGCTGATCTGATGGGAGTGGCAATGACCATGTCAGAGATTGAAAGTCCAGATTCATTGATGATGGCGGGGTCCTCTGATGAACGAATATAGGCTGGTTGATCACTGATCGTATCTTCCTCAACCTGTTCCAGTTCATCCGTGTGCTGCAGCTTTATCTGATCAACATGTTTCCTGCATGTTTGCCCATTTTTGAGTATGACAATAAATACTCTGTTACCCTCCTTGATTGTAACAGTACCGGCGGCCCACTTGGGACCTTGACCATAATTTAGCACATACACAGGATCGTTAACAGAGATGTCGCGTGACACAGCAGCACAATCATGATACCACTGCTGATTTTGACGTCTGTTTTCAACACGATCGTTCAAGTCAGGATGGACGAGAGAGAGCTTGGTCTTGAGACCTCCCCTCATCAATAATTCAGCAGGGGAGTCCCCGGTAAGCGTGTGAGGTCTTATCCTGTAACTAAGCAACATGCATGACAAGCAAGTCTGCAGTGAACGCTGAGTTACGCGTTTCATACTCTGCTTGATGGTTTGGACAGCATGCTTTGCTTGACCATTAGAAGCAGGTTTGAATGGTGCTGAACTCACATGTTTAATACCATTGAGGTTCATGAACTCTTGAAACTCCAGACTTGTGAAGCAAAATCCGTTGACCGCTCAGGCAGACCATGAGTAGCAAACATGACACGAAGGCTCTCAATGGTAGCTGAGGATATATTAGATGACATGATTATACACTCTATCCACTTGGAATATGCATCCACCACTACAAAAAACATCTTACCCAGGAAAGGACATGCAAAGTCGATGTGGATCCTCGACCATGGTTTGGATGGCCACGACCACAGACTCAGCGGAGATTCCGCTGGTACTTTGCTTAGCTGCATGCAAGTGTTGCACTGATGCACACATGATTCCAGATCAGAGTCAATTCCGGGCCACCATACATGAGACCTGGCAATGGCTTTCATCATGACAATACAGGGATGAGTGCTGTGTAGATCACGTACAAATTTCTTTCTGACTTTCTTCGGCATAATAATACGATTACCCGACAGTAAACAATCTGACTCAATGGATAGTTCGTCTTTGTGACGGTTGTAAGGTATGGTCTCATCACACATTTCCATAGGTGTAGCAGACCAATCACCACTAAGGACACAATGTTTTGCAACGGATAAAATCGGGTCCTGTCTGGTCCAGGTCCTAACTTGTTGAGCAGTGACAGGGATTCCTTCACACTCAAAAGCATCTATAACTAATAGTAGATCTGCAGGTTGTGGCGTCTCCACCTCTGGTGTGGGCAAAGACAGACGGCTCAGTGCATCGGCAAAATTCTTGGTGCCAAGTCTATGAAAAATGACATAAGCATAGGCAGATAATGTCAGCGCCCACCTCTGGATGCAGGATGATGCATTGGTATTGATACCTTTGTTTTCCAAAAACAATGAAATGAATGGCTTGTGATCCATTTTGAGTTCAAGACGAACAGGTACTGATGCATCTTTTTAACCCCATACACGCAGGCTAAAGCTTCTTTTTCTACCATGCTGCATGCTCTTTCTGCCTTTGACAAACTTTTCGAAGCATACGCAACAGATTGTAGTTTACCCGACTCATTAGCTTGTTGGAGCATGCAGCCAACCCCATATGATGAAGCATCACAGGCCAATACTAGACACTTACATGGATCATAATATACTAGCAACTTGTTAGAGCAAAACAGATTTGTAGCTTTCTCAAAAGCTCTATCTTGAGACACACCCCAAACCCAGTTGTCGCCTTTTCTGAGCAGCATGTAGAAACATAGAAACATAGAAATTTACAGCGTAGAAGGAGGCCATTCTGGCCCATCGTGTCCGTGCCGGCCGACAAAGAGCCACACGGCCCTTGGTCAGCAGCCCTAAAGGTTACATATAAGCCTATGAACAATGACGGAAAGGCAAAGAGCACCCAGCCCAACCAATCCACCTCACCACAACTGCGACACCCCTTATACTAAAACATTCTACACTCCACCCCAACCAGAGTCATGTAATCTCCTGCGAGAGGCAAAAACCAGGTAAAAACCCAGGCCAATTTAAGAAGAAAAAATCTGGGAAAATTCCTCTCCGACCCATCCAGGCAATCGAAACTCGTCCAGGATATCACCCTGGCCGCATTCGATTCCCTGCAGTACTTGCCATTTATATCTGCTCCATCCAACAAAAGATCATCCAGTCTAATCCCAATTACCAGCTCTAGGTCCGTAACCCTGCAGGTTGCTGCACTTTAAGTGCCCATCCAACCATCTCTTAAAAGTGGTGAGGGTTTCTGCATCCACCACTCTTCCAGGCAGCCCTCTGCGTAAAGAACCCGCCCCCCCATCTCACATCTCCTCTAAACCTTCCACCACCCACGTTAAACCTATGCGCCCTCGTAATAGACCATTCCACGAATGGAAATAGACTATCCACTATGTCCAGGCCGCTGAATATTTTGTACACCTCAATGGGGTCTTCTCTCAACCTCCTCTGTTCCAATAAGATTAAACCCAGTTTATTCAATCTGTCCTCATAACAAATATTCTCCATTCCAGGCAGCATCCTAGTAAATCTCCTCTGCACCCTCTCTAGTGTAATTACATCCTTCCTATAATGCAGCTACCAGAACTGCATGCAATACTCCAGCTGTGGCCTAACCAAAGTATTATACAATTTGACATAACCTCCCTGCTCTTATATTCTATGTCTCGGACAATAAAGGCAAGCATTCCATATGCCTTCTTAACCACCTTATCCACCTGGCCTGCTACTTTCATAGAAACATAGAAACATAGAAAATAGGTGCAGGAGTAGGCCATTCGGCCCTTCGAGCCTGCACCGCCATTTAATGAGTTCATGGCTGAACATGCAACTTCAGTGCCCCATTCCTGCTTTCTCGCCAAACCCCTTGATCCCCCTAGTAGTAAGGACTACATCGAACTCCTTTTTGAATATATTTAGTGAATTGGCCTCAACAACTTTCTGTGGTAGAGAATTCCACAGGTTCACCACTCTCTGGGTGAAGAAGTTTCTCCTCATCTCGGTCCTAAATGGCTTACCCCTTATCCTCAGACTGGTTCTGGACTTCCCCAACATTGGGAACATTCTTCCTGCATCTAACCTGTCAAAACCCGTCAGAATTTTAAATGTTTCTATGAGATCCCCTCTCATTCTTCTGAACTCCAGTGAATACAAGCCCAGTTGATCCAGTCTTTCTTGATATGTCAGACCCGCCATCCCGGGAATCAGTCTGGTGAACCTTCCCTCAATAGCAAGAATGTCCTTCCTCAAGTTAGGAGGCCAAAACTGTACACAATACTCCAGGTGTGGCTTCACCAAGGCCCTGTACAACTGTAGTAACACCTCCCTGTCCCTGTACTCAAATCCCCTCGCTATGAAGGCCAACATGCCATTTGCTTTCTTAACCACCTGCTGTACCTGCATGCCAACCTTCAATGACTGATGTACCATGACACCCAGGTCTCATTGCACCTCCCCTTTTCCTAATCTGTCACCATTCAGATAATAGTCTGTCTCTCTGTTTTTACCACCAAAGTGGATAACCTCACATTTATCCACATTATACTTCATCTGCCATGTATTTGCCCACTCACCTAACCTATCCAAGTCACTCTGCAGCCTCATAGCATCCTCCTCGCAGCTCACACTGCCACCCAACTTAGTGTCATCCACAAATTTGGAGATACTACATTTAATCCCCTCGTCTAAATCATTGATGTACAATGTAAACAGCTGGGGTCCCAGCACAGAACCTTGCGGTACCCCATAAGTCACTGCCTGCCATTCTGAAAAGTACCCATTTACTCCTTCCTGTCTGCCAACCAGTTCTCAATCCACGTCAGCACACTACCCCCAATCCCATGTGCTTTAACTTTGCACATTAATCTCTTGTGTGGGACCTTGTCAAAAGCCTTCTGAAAGTCCAAATACACCACATCAACTGGTTCCCCCTTGTCCACTCTACTGGAAACATCCTCAAAAAATTCCAGAAGATTTGTCAAGCATGATTTCCCTTTCACAAATCCATGCTGACTTGGACCTATCATGTCACCTCTTTCCAAATGCGCTGCTATGACATCCTTAATAATTGATTCCATCCTTTTACCCACTACCGATGTCAGGCTGACCGGTCTATAATTCCGTTTTCTCTCTCCTTTTTTAAAAAGTGGGGTTACATTGGCTACCCTACACTCCATAGGAACTGATCCAGAGTCTATGGAATGTTGGAAAATGACTGTCAATGCATCCGCTATTTCCAAGGCCACCTCGTTAAGTGCTCTGGGATGCAGTCCATCAGGCCCTGGGGATTTATTGGCCTTCAATCCCGTCAATTTCCCCAACACAATTTCCCGACTAATAAGGATTTCCCTCAGTTCCTCCTTCTTACTAGACCCTCTGACCCCTTTTATATCCGGAAGGTTGTTTATGTCCTCCTTAGTGAATACCGAACCAAAGTACTTGTTCAATTGGTTTGCCATTTCTTTGTTCCCAGTTATGACTTCCCCTGATTCTGACTGCAGGGGACCTACGTTTGTCTTTACTAACATTTTTCTCTTTACATATCTATCGAAGCTTTTGCAGTCGGTCTTCATGTTCTCTGCAAGCTTCCTCTCGTAATCTATTTTCCCTGCCCTTATCAAACCCTTTGTCTTCCTCTGCTGAGTTCTAAATTTCTCCCAGTCCCCGGGTTTGCTGCTATTTCTGGCCAATTTGTATGCCACTTCCTTGGCTTTAATACTATCCTTGATTTCCCTTGATAGCCACGGTTGAGCCACCTTCCCTTTTTTATTTTTAGCCAGACAGGGATGTACAACTGTTGTAGTTCATCCATGCGGTCTCTAAATGTCTACCATTGCCCATCCACTGTCAACCCCTTAAGTTTCATTCGCCAATCTATCCTAGCCAATTCATGCCTCATACCTTCAAAGTTACCCTTCTTTAAGTTCTGGACCATGGTCTCTGAATTAACTGTTTCATTCTCCATCCTAATGTAGAATTCCACCATATTATGGTCACTCTTCCCCAAGGGGCCTCGCACAATGAGATTACTCGGCCTATCCCTTTCTCTCTTCTTAAGGGATCTGTGGACAAGCACTCCAAGGTCCCTTTGTTCATCTACACTATTAAGTGGCCGACCACTTAATGTGTATACCCTTTCCTTATTAGCACTCCCAAAGTGCATCATCTCACATTTCTCTGAATTAAATTCCATTTGCCACTGCTCTGCCTACCTGGCCAGTAGATTGATATCCTCCTGCAGCCCAACTGTCCTCTTCATTATTATGCACACGGCCAATTTTAATGTCGTCTGCAAACTTCTTAATCATACTCCCTATATTCAAATCTAAATCGTTGATGTCTACCACAAAAATCAAGGGTCCCAGTACTGAGCCCTGTGGAACCCCACTGGAAACATGCTTCCAGTCACAAAAACATCCATCAATCTTTACCCTTTGCTTCCTATCTCTAAGCCAATTTTGGATCCAATTTGACACTTTGCCCTGTATTCCATGGGCTTTAACCTTCATGATCAGTCTACCATGTGGGACCTTATCAAAAGCTTTGCTAAAGTCCATATATACTACATCGTACGCACTACCCTCTTCGACCCTCTTGGTTACCTCCTCAAAAAATTCAATCAGGTTAGTCAGACACGATCTGTCCTTAACAAATCCATGCTGACTGTCCCTAATTAATCCTTGCCTTTCCAAATGCAGATTTATCCTGTTTTCAGGATTTTTTCCAATAATTTTCCCACCACTGAGGTTAGGCTGACAGGCCTGTAATTACTCGGCCTATCCCTTTCTCTCATCTTAAACACTGGTACTACATTAGCAGTCCTCCAATCCTCCAGCACCATGCCCTGATCCAAAGAGGACTAGAAAATTATGGTCAAGGCCTCTGCCATTTCGTCTTTTACTTCGCTCAACAGCCTGGAATGCATTTCATCCATGCCTGGGGATTTATCTACTTTCAAAGCTGCTAAACCCCTTAATACTTCCTCTCTCACTATATTTATTTCATCCAGAATATCACACTCTTCCTCGATAACAGTGCAGTGGCTCTAATAAAGTGCTCAATCTCGGTAAGAAATTACCGAAGTAGTTGAGTAGACCAAGGAATGAATGCAGCGCGTCACATTCTGAGGCCTGGGTGCATTTTTGATGGCCTTGGTTTTCGAGTCCGTAGGCCTGAAGCCACCAACAGCAATCTTCCTCCCCAGAAATTCGACTTCCGGTGCCATGAAGACACACTTCGAACGTTTCAGCCTGAGTCCCACTTTGTCCAGACGATGTAGAACCTCTTCAAGGTTGTTCAGGTGTTCGGCGGTGTCACGACCTGTGACCAGAATGTCATCTTGAAACACGACAGTTCTAGGGACAGACTTCAGTAGACTCTCCATGTTTCTCTGAAATATTGCTGCAGCCGAGCGAATTCCAAAAGGACTCCTGCTGTAGATAAACAGTCCTTTATGAGTGTTGATGCACGTTAGTTTCTTTGACGTGTCAATGAGCTCCTGTGTCATATAGACCAACATCAGATCCAGTTTGGTGAACGACTTCCCACCGGCTAGCTTTACAAACAGATCATCAGCCTTCAGTAAGGGGTACTGATCCTGTTTTGAAAATCGGTTGATCGTGACCTTGTAGTCTCCACAAATCCTGAGAGTGCCATCATTCTTCAGCACAGGAACAATGGGACTGGCCCAGTCATTAAATTCGACCGGTGATATGACCCCTTCACGTTGGAGTCTGTCCAGCTCAATTTCGACCTTCTCCCTCATTATGTACGGAACAGCCCGAGCTTTGTGATGGACGAGGCTTGCACCTGAGTCCAGGTAAATCTGCACTTTGACTTGCGTGAAATTGCCAATGCCCGGTTCAAACAGTGAGGGAAACTTGCTCGGCACTTGAGAACTCGAAGAGTCATCCACCAATGACAACGCTTTGATAGCATTCCAATTCCATTTGATTTTTTCGAGCCAATTCCTGCCGAACAGCATTGGACCATTTCCTGGAATGATCTATAATGGTAGATCATGAACCACATGATCATATGACACCTTGTCTACTGCACTGCTTATCACCGGTATGAGTTCTTTGGTGTAAGTACGCAACTTGGCATTGACTGGACTCAGCTCAGGCTTCACAGCCTTAGTGTCCCATAGCTTGTCGAGTGTCCTTTAGCTCATTATTGACTGACTCGCACTCGTGTCCAATTCCATCGATACCGGCACGCCATTTAGTTTCACATTAACCATTATCGGTTAGTTCTTTGTCAGGAACGAATACAGTCCATACACTTCCTCCTCGGGTATCTCGAGTTGCATATCCAGGTCCGCGCTGGACTGGTCGGCATCATCCATGTGGTGAGTCGCAGCACACTTGCTCAGTTGTGGACACATTTGCTGAAGATACCCCACTTTCGAACAGCCTTTACAGATGTACTGTTGAAAATGACACTGATGATGCCAATGATTGCCCCCACAACGCCAACAGGATGAAATTGGACTCGTACCCGTTGGCGGACTTTGAGCAGCTACATGTTTCGCATATGCAGTCGAGTAGGCCCTGCCATAAGCAGCTCTGCCATACAACGACACAATCTTGTTTACAGTACTTGCCGTGGAGCTCCGACTCTTTGATGATATCGGCCTCAAATTATCATCCGTCGTCATGCATGTCTCGACAATCGCGATGGCCTTGCTCAAATCCAGCATCTCCGCAGCCAATAACTTCCAGAGGATCACCTTGTGGTTGATTCCTATTATGAAGAAATCTCGCAGCATGTCTTCCAACGCGTCTTCGAACTTACATGGCCCAGCAAGATGTTTTAGGTCGCCGATGAATTCCGACACATCCTGGCCCTCAGAACGAACATGCGTGTAGAATCGATACCGTGAGATGATGATGCCTTCTTTTGGTTTGAGATGGTCATGTAATTCCTCATAATCCTTGTCCGTTGGATGTGCAGGGGAGAGGAGATTCATTATGAGGCCATAGATTTTTGGACTGCAAAGAGTGAGGAAAACCGTCCTGCGCCTAAGGGCGTCAGTAGCATCCTCCATTTTGTTGGCCACGAAATACTGATCCAGGCGATCGATGAAATCCGACCAATCCTGGCTCAACTTTATTCGGACCCAAAGTGCCCACATTTCATGGTGGCTTGCTTTATATACCTGGCCCGCACACACCTGCATACAGCCCAATGGCGTCCGACAGTGGCACCCCCTGGTGACTAGTAACCCCAAGCATACATACATGACACTCCAGATGGGGATTACCTTGAGTGGTGGAGTCGGATCAGGAGAGTCACATAGAAAAATAGAAACATAGAAAATAGCTGCAGGAGTAGGCCATTCGGCATTTCAAGCCTGCACAACCATTCAATAAGATCATGGCTGATCATTTACCTCAGTACCCCTTTCCTGCTTTCTCTCCATACCCCTTGATCCCTTTAGCCGTAAGAGCCATATCTAACTCCCTCTTGAATATATCCAATGAACTGGCATCAACAACTCTCTGCGATAGGGAATTCCACAGGTTAACAACTCTCTGAGTGAAGAAGTTTCTCCTCATCTCAGTCCTAAATGGCTTATCCCTTATCCTTAGACTGTGTCCCCTGGTTCTGGGCTTCCCCAACATCAGGAACATTCTTCTTGCATCTAACCTGTCCAGTCCCATCAGAATTTTATATGTTTCTATGAAATCCCCTCTCATCCTTCTAAACTCCAGTGAATAAAAGCTCAGTTGATCCAGTCTCTCCTCATATGTCAGTCCAGCCATCCCGGGAATCAATCTGGTGAACCTTTGCTGCACTCCCTCAATAGCAAGAACGTCCTTCCTCAGATTAGGAGACCAAAACTGAACACAATATTCCAGGTGAGGCCTCACCAAGGCTCTGTACAACTGCAGTAAGACCTCCCTGCTCCTATACTCAAATCCCCTCGCTATGAAGCCCAACATACCATTTGCATTCTTCACCGCCTACTGTACCTGCATGCCAACTTTCAATGACTGATGTACCATGACACCCAGGTCTCATTGTACTGCCTCTTTTCCTAATCTGCCTTCATTCAGCTAATATTCTGCCTTCGTGTTTTTGCCCCCAAAGTGGATAACCTCACATTTATCCGCATTGTACTGCATCAGCCATGCATTTGCCCACTCACTTAACCTGTCCAAGTCACCCAACATCCTCTTAGCGTCCTCCTCATAGCTCACACCGCCACCCAGTTTAGTGTCATCTGCAAACTTGGAGATATTACACTCAATTCCTTCATCCAAATCATGAATGTATATTGTAAATAGCTGGGGTCCCAGAACTGAGCCCTGCAGCACTCCACTAGTCACTGCCTGCCATTCTGAAAAGGACCCGTTTATCCCGACTCTCTGCTTCCTGTCTGCCTACCAGTTCTCTATCTAAGTCAGTACATTACCCCCAATACCATGTGTTTAATTTTGCACACCAATCTCTTGTGTGGAACCTTGTCAAAAGCCTTTTGAAAGTTCAAATACACCACATCCACTGGTTCTCCCTTGTCTACTCTACCAGTTATATCATCAAAAAATTCTAGAAGATTTGTCATGCATGTTTTCCCTTTCATAAATCCATGCTAACTTGTCACTGCTTTCCAAATGCGCTGCTATTGTATCTTTAAAAATTGATTCCAACATTTTCCCCACTACTGATATCAGGCTAACTGGTCTATAATTCCGTGTTTTCTCTCTCCCTCCTTTTTTAAAAAGTGGGGTTACATTAGCTACCCTCCAGCCCATAGGAACTGATCAAGAGTCGATAGACTGTTGGAAAATGATCACCAATGCATCCACTATTTCTAGGGCCACTTCCTTAAGTACTCTGGGATGCAGACTATCAGGCCCCGGGGATTTATCGGCTTTCAATCCTATCAATTTCCCCAACACAATTTCCCTCCTAATAAGGATATCCTTCAGTTCCTCCTTCTCACTGGACCCTCGGTCTCCTAGTTCTTCCGGAAGGTTATTTGTGTCTTCCTTCGTGAAGACAAAACCAAAGTATTTGTTCAACTGGTCTGCCATTTCTTTGTTCCCCATTATAAATTCACTTGAATCTGGCTGCAAGGGACCTACGTTTCTCTTCACTAATCTTTTTCTCTTCACATATCTATAGAAGCTTTTGCAGTCAATTTTTATGTTCCCGGCAAGCTTCCTCTCATACTCCATTTTCCCCCTCCTAATTAAACCCTTTTCCTCCTCTGCTGAATTCAAAATTTCTCCCAGTCCTCAGGTTTGCTGCTTTTTCTGGCCAATTTATATGCCTCCTCCTTGGATTTAACACGATCCTTAATTTCCCTTTTTAGCCACGGTTGAGCCAGCTTCCCCGTTTTATTTTTACTCCAGACAGGGATATACAATTGTTGAAGTTCATCCATGTGATCTTTAAATGTTTGCCATTGCCTATCCACAGTCAACCCTTTAAGTATCATTTGCCAGTCTATTCTAGCCAATACACGCCTCAAACCATCGAAGTTACCTTTCCTTAAGGTCAGGACCCTAGTCTCTGAATTAACTGTGTCACTTTCCATCTTAATAAAGAATTCTACCATATTATGGTCACTCTTCCCCAAGGGCCCCCGCACAACAAGATTGCTAATTAGTCCTTTCTCATTACACATCACCCAATCTAGGATGGCCAGCCCTCTAGTTGGTTCCTCTACATATTGGTCCAGAAAACCATCCCTAATACACTCCAGGAAGTCCTCCTCCACCAATCAGTTTGGTTAGCCCAATCTATATGTAGATTAAAGTCGCCCATGATAACTGCTGTACCTTTATTGCACGTATCCCTAATTTCTTGTTTGATGCTGTCCCCAACCTCACTACTACTGTTTGGTGGTCTGTACACAACTCCCACTAGCGTTTTCTGCCCCTTGGTATTTCGCAGCTCCACCCATACAGGTTCCACATCATCCAAGCTAATGTCCTTCCTTACTATTGCGTTAATCTCCTCTTTAACCAGCAACGCTTCATCACCTCCTTTTCCTTTCTGTCTATCCTTCCTGAATGTTGAATACCCCTGGATGTTGCGTTCCCAGCTGTGGTCACCCTGGAGCCATGTCTCCGTGATGCCAATTATATCATATTCATTCATTGCTGCCTGTGCTGTTAATTCGTCCACCTTATTATGAATACTCCTCGCATTGAGGCACAGAGCCTTCAGGCTTGTCTTTTTAGCACACTTTGCCCTTTTAGAATTTTGCTGCAATGTGGCCCTTTTTGATTTTTGTCATGGGTTTTTCTGCCCTCCACTTTTACTTTTCTTCTTTCTATCTTTTGCTTCTGCCCCCATTCTACTTCCCTCTGTCTCCCTGCATAGGTTCCCATCCCCCTGCCATATTAGTTTTACCCCTCCGCAATAGCACTAGCAAACACTCTCCCTAGGACATTGGTTCCAGTCCTGCCCAGGTGCAGACCGCCCGGTTTGTGCTGGTCCCACCTCCCCCAGAACCGGTTCCAATATCCCAGGAATTTGAATCCCTCCCTTCTGCACCACTCCTCAAGCCACGTATTCATCTGAGCTATCCTGCGATTCCTACTCTTTACGGGTCAAGTGATGCCGGCCACTCTAAAGTTGCTTGGAATTGAGGGAAAATGGCACGTGATTCACAACCCATTGTCATTGGGAATTGTGGAGAGAATGAACCGTATGCTGAAACTGGCTCTGTATAAAGAATTAAATGATAACCCCACCAAGTGGGATGAGATACTTCTCCTAATACTTCAGGAAGTATGCAGCAAATTGGCCAAAGGAACAGATTATGCCCCACATGAATTGGTAACTGGGAGACCCATGCAAATCCCCACCCAACTGTTGGTTCCCATGCTGATGGACAGGCAGATTAAGGAGGTGACCAGGGATAAGTTCCTGAGCAATCTGTGGGAAATCTGAGGGCCAGTCATAGTATCGGGAGGGCCCATCAGCATGATTGACTAAACTTGGCTCCAAACAAACCCCAGGAGTGGGAGGTGGGAAGCCAGGTGATGGTGTATAACTATATGATGGTGAGAGTTTTTGAGCCACTCTACAAAGGACCATATAACATCGTCTACAAAGCCAGCCCCGTGGTTCAGCTGCCAAAGAAAGTCAAATGGTTTCTCATTAACCAACGAAGGCTTTTTCAGCCCAACAACTGGTCAAGAAGCCTGCAGGCAACGACCATGAGCCTGGTGAGACGGACTGACCCTATTGAATGGGCTGAGGCAGAGGAGGTGCACAATGTTACCCCTCCCCCGAATAATGGAGCAGAGGCACCTGGTGGGGTGTCTCCACAGGTACCGGATAATTTGAGGACACATCGCCGACATCCTCCGATACAGGTGATATAAGTTTGAGAGGCAAAGTGCAGGGTGAAGGAAGGTACATGACTGGAAGTAACACTCCGCTTTTGTTCCCTTCTCCCACAGGCCCGACCAAGGCAAAAGGGGAAATGGGGATACTATTTTGGTCACGATGGCTGCAGTGACAATAGCACGTAGTGGGTCTAGAGGCTCACTCTTGTCCCGGCACCGCACGGGAAGTCACTCTCCGATCCATCTCGGGTACGTGTGAAACGAATTGCTCGGGGACAGTGCGAGTGACCACGTATGAGGTCCTGGAAGGAAGAGAAGTAGGTCGAAAGTGTAGAAATGGGACCACCAGCCAATCACATGTGTGGTTTATCCAAGCAAAAACAGGTGATAAAACCAATTACTGCCAGGGAAAATGTGGGAAGTCCAACTCAATCGGGAGGTGAGGGAGAAACTATGTTGTGCTGGCCATGTAATGGCAAGAACACGAGAGGCTACACAGATGCGTGAATCCTCGGCTAGGCCCAATGAAGAATTGGGACAGGTTTCGGTCCAAATCACCAACTTGCGGTCTTTCCCCCACGTTCGTGTGTGCAGCGAGGAATTACACCCACTATCAATGCATGCTGCATGAGAAGGAGGGAGGGCCATGCCAAGTAAACAGTGTCACTTACCATGTGTCGGAGTGCATCAACTGAACCACAGCTACCATATAATTGAAAGTTCGTCCTTAGCTCCCCTTCTCCACAAACGAAGCGCAGACTCCCGCACAGAATGACACATGGGATACATCACAAAGTTGTCTCGAACATACCCAGGACCAACAAACGGGCTAGTGATAATCCCAACCCCGACATAATCCGGAATACCTAGTTGGTGTAAACCTGAGACAAAACTGTTGTATGAAAAATTGATGCTGAAATTGATAAGAGGAGTTTTGGAAAAAGAACAGTGAAACATTAGACGAATCGGAATTGGAAGCATTGTACCACGTTAGTCATGGGGATGGGTTTATTGGCAATGATACTGAGCCTATTTAGGGAAATGATGCTACCTCGAGAAATTGTACCAGAAGACGGCGAAGCATGGTAAATGACGCGGCAACTATTTTTAACACCGGGACCTCACTCACCAATAGCCTTGATTTGGCCAGCTTAGATCAATCCGTAAAAGCAGTCAGAATCATTTAAGGAAAATTCTGTATAAAATGAATGATCAGGAACAAGGGGAATTAAGGGAGGGCCAGATTATGATCACACATCTGCAGAATCTGCTCAAATATCTGGAATCTCATGCTAAAAGGGTGCATCAAAGGGTACTACGTACCGGGAATACCAGTACAATGCTGACCTGACCTGTCCTATTGCAGCTGGAGCATTTTGTTTTACCCCAGTCAGAGCTGTTAGATTTGGGGCGCAGATATTATTAAGAATTTATTCACGAGCAAGTGAATATTCCTGTAATCATCATCATCATAGGCAGTCCCTCGAAATCGAGGAACACTTGTTTCCACTCTAAAAGTGAGTTCCCAGGTGACTGTACAGTCCAATACGGGAATTACAGACTCTGTCACAGGTGGGACAGACAGTGGTTGGAGGAAAAGGTGGGTGGGGAGTCTGGTTTGCCGCACGCTCCTTCCACTGCCTGCGCTTGCTTGCTACATGCTCTCGACAATGAGACTCAAGGTGCTCAGCGTCCTCCCGGATGCTCTTCCTCCACTTAGGGTGGTTTTGGCCAGGGACTCCCAGGTGTCGATGGGGATGTTGCACTTTATAAAGGAGGCTTTGAGGTTGTCCTTGAAATGTTTACCTGTCCACCTGGGGATCGCCTGCCGTGTAGGAGTTCCGAATAGAGCGCTTACTTTGTGAGTCTTGTGTCGGGCATGTGGACAATGCCCAATGGAGCTGGTCGAGTGTAGTCAGTGCTTCGACGCTGGGGATGTTAGCCTGATCGAGGACACTGATGTTGGTGCGTCTGTCCTCCCAGGGAATTTGCAGGATCTTGCTGAGACATCGTTGGTGGTATTTCTCCAGCGATTTGAGGCCATCGTCACCATCATTCCTGCAAAGGATAAGATAAAAGAACAATTTCACCGGTACGCGACCCTGTTCGGCTATGACATCCCACCACTGCAAGGAAATGTGGTAAAATTGGTGAGGCGAGCCAATCAGTCCCAGAAGCATTATTATATCTTGGCACAGGAGAACCGAGAAATACGAAGAGAAATACCCAAAGTTGGCAATGACTCGTCCTGGTGAGATATCGGTAGGAATATCAAGATAGGGATCATCTCCCATGTCTTGGTCATTGTTCAGCTGGTGATTGTAGTATACCTGCTAGTAATAACTTGCCATGTCAAGCGGCGATGTAAACAGCAAAAGTTGGTCAATTTCCTGCAGAAGTCAGGAAAAGGAGAAGGTGACGAGGGAATGTAAGTGCCTGTGACCGAACTAGTCGGGCACCCACCCACAAGAGGGTGGATTCTGTACGAAGTGCGCTGTTCATTGTAACTTGACTGAATTTGATGTACCAGCATGCTTTGAGAGGCTAAGAAGCCGTATTGCTGGGCTTATGCTGTAAAGGTAGGAACTGCTGTGGTTTACAATTCTACGATTGGGTCAATCTGCATGACTTCGAGAGTTCCGCAAAACAATCCTTTAAGCTGTTGTAAAATGAGTGAACAATAGTCAACATGGTCTGAGACATGTATGCATTGGGAGGCCTGCCAAGTTTTGGGTATAAAGGACACAGTTAGAAAAATGCTTGGAGCTGCTGCAGTGAGTCGAGTGACTTGACCGGTCACACAGGAAGAAGGGCCGATTAGTCACCGCCGAACTGATCACTCGCTGGTGTTAGTACGTATGTATACTTGTACTTGCTTGTAATCATAGATTGATTTTAAGTAAAGAAAGGTTACCCTGAAGTCTTTTGTCTCGAGTTGTCTGTTCCACTATGGGTCCGAAGTCTAAATACTGTTAGACAGAGGCAAGGTAGACACGTCTTACATCCCTCAGTAACTTGTCAACTCTCCTTCCTTAGAGGACAATGGAGACACCAAACCACCATTTTCATTGGAGTTTCTAGAATGTGTTGACACAGTGATCTCCATGAAATTGAGATGTAATAGCATTAAAGAGTTAAAGATTTGAATGACAGTCCAAGTGTCTAGATATAGGGTTCAATTTTGCCCAAGCCCGTTTTCTGGCGTATTGCCAGAGTTACGCCTGTTTTTCTAGGCCAGAAATGCACCAGAAATAATTTGCCAAAGTTTCCCCGATGTATAATTCAAATTTGGCGCCATGCATTGTGTCCAGTCGACTCGGGGTGGAGCATGCTGTCTGCGCCAAAAAATGATGCCGCATCTTCTGCGCATGCTCGGGAAAAAAAAGTTACGTTTCTGACGTCGTTCCAATGGACGTGCATGCTCAGTACAGCTCTGAGTTGGCAATCAACTATTTTTAAAGAGCCAGTTGTGTGTGTGAGAAGGAGTGCTGTGTGAGAGCATTGGAAAAATCGCAGCTGCAACTATACAAGATGCAATGTGGTGCAAGGACCAAGAATTTCTTACAGGAAGAGGTGGAGGCACTAGTTACTGTGATTGAGAACAGTTGGCAGGAGATGGACACCAGCAGAGGTCACATAAAAATTCCACCCAAAGAAATGAAGAAACGCTGGAACCAAGTTGCAGAAGATTACTGTGCAATGGTGACCACCACGAGATCTGGAGGCCAGTGTAAAAAGAAGTGGCAGGACCTTGGTCAAGTAATTAGTGTAAGTAATATTTTAATTTATTCAATGGAATTGCAATTGTAAATGTGACCATCTGTATATGTCCCACCCAGCAGAAAGACACCCTCTCTAAAAAGCTGTATTTTCATCTTTGCAGAGGAAGGTGGCACATAATAAAAAGGAAAGAACTCGAACAGGAGGAGGCCCAGCAAATCTGCTGACACACTTGGAAGAGAGGATCGCTGCTTTGATGGGTCCTGCCTGGAGAAAATCAACCACCACTGCACAAGCTGGGCCCACACTCGAGGGAGAGGGTAAGTCCTGCAAATTCATCATGGTCCTTCAAATCAGCCTGCTGCCTGGCCTGCGCTGTGTGAGCCTACTCATGCCACCTGCCCCCTCCTCTGCTGCTAAGCATTTGTCTGTTCTGTTCCTTGCAGATCTTCAGGCCTACCCTAACGATGCAGAATAAGATTCAGATGCGGGCGAGCCTGAAGAGGGGAACATCTTCCAATCCCTCCCTCCAGACCAAGAACATGGGGTAAGGGGAAGGGAGAGCAGATGGAGCTGGATGAACCCACTGTTTTACTGACTTTGGAGAAGGTGCTGCTCATTGCGGTGAAAGCCCCTTTCGTAGCTTGAGTGCTGGTGGGACATTGTATGGTTTCCCAACTTCTGAGGTTGCGGGTCCCAGTTGTGGGATGCGAGCCACACCCATGGGGAGGAGGGGATGGAGAGCTCGACCGCGCTCTCCTGAGGCGCAGGATCTAACAGATGTGGTTCAGATGATGTCATTGAGTGCGGAGAGGATTGACCTTACCCGATCACTCCATCAGTGGGGTGAGTGATGAGATAGTAGGACTGTCGGGAGAAGTAACAGCAATGACATGAGAAATGGGAATGATGTCCGGGATCATCAGTGAGGGAATGAATGTCAGAGATAGCTGATGCGCTGTCAGTGACCATCAGGGAGGGAATCTCAGAGATAGTGCAAACATTGTCACTGACTATGAGAGAGGGAATGTTGCAGGTATTTGAGACAGTTTTGCTCAACATGAGGGAAGGGATGTTGAACTGTCAGGGTGCATGCGGGACGGCATGTTGGAGTTAGCTGCTGCAATAAGGGAACACGCCCAGACCCCGCGCCCACTGACAGAATAAACTGCCACTCCCACTCCAATCCCCACACCAGTCTCTTAGGAGCCCAAAGCCAGGCCTCCAACTTGCCACCTGAGCCCTCCAACTTGCCGCCTGCCACTGACGCCCCCCATCCTCAAGAGGTGCACAGTACCCGAGATGTTAGAAAGAATAAGCTTGGTGCCAAGCTCAGAAACACTGTGTCATCGCCTGCGGGCAGGGGTGGTGGAGTGTCCAAGACCCAGCGCAGCGGGCGGTCTTAGAATAACGTGGAGGAGAAATGGGTGCAGCCTTTCTTTGCTGTTGTTGTTGTTATTATTATTGTTGTTACTGTTGTAACTGTTCTCAAATTAAAAGTTTTTTTTAAGTTATGTAAATTTACAAGTTTTACAGTTTGTAAGTGATTGTAAAGTTTTTAAGTGATCTTAAAGAGTGATCATAAAGTAAAGTTTGATACCTGGGAAAATTGAGCCAATGGTTTAATGGACTGGAAATGTTTGAGCAAACCTTTGAGCTCTGCACTAAAAGCCGCCTAAATTATCCAAGATCAGTGGGAAATCTAGGAAAACCCTAGGTATCTGATGGCCCCCTCAGAGTGTAAAGTCATTAAGATAAATAACGGAGGATGTGGATTTAAAAGAGAATAATATGTTTTATCATGCGCAGACTATAATTATGTTCCACATTTCCTCATTTGTCACATCCATCATTTTGAGTTTAACAACACAGTGTCTTGAAAACGTTAATAAAAATTTATATATTTAGAAACAGGCTGGCGATGCAAATTCATCATGCTAATGTGACAGTCTCTCATATCCCGGACACAGATGTGTCTTTGCATCTTATTGCTTGATTAATCTACATTAAGAAAATGACTGACACTACAAATGGTGTCAGTGCTCTGCTAAATGAAAAAAAATGAATGGCAACTTGTCTTTGATACGCTCCCTGTTGTCAGATTTGTATCATCATTGTTTGCTAGGTATAAGGATTATATCCAACAAACTATAGAAGGATGACCAAAGATAATCACATAATCCATGAAACATCATTGTCCCAGTGTTCCTAGGATCAAAGGAAAGTCATTTATGTACAGGCACCAGTCAGGGAGGAAAAATTATAAGTATTCTGGAGTTTAGGGTCTAGAAATTGGATAAGACCCAAAAACGGGTGCTGGGATCACGATGCGCAACCCATTCATTCTGATGCAAACTTTGTGCTGCCTGCTAATTTAAATAATTATAGCATGCAGCCCAGCGCTAAACGCGCTGCTGAATGGTGACACGACTCAGCAGGGGTCCAAGTTCGTGCGAGGCTAGCACTACTTAATGCTAGCCTGCACTACTTAAAGACAGCCTGCACCTCTTAAAGGGCTGGTGCATTCTTGCTGCAGCAGGCGCTGGAAGTGGCTATGGAATAGAGTCTGCGCAGGAACAACACTGAATGATGGCACACCAGCATGCCCCAAGGTTCTCTGACACAGCACTGGATGCCTTGGGGCAGGAGATGGAGGAGGAGAGAGGTCCTGTGTCCATAGGGGACCAGTGAGCCGTCGCGGTCAATCCCCGAGGACTTGGATGCAGTGCCGCAAAAAGTTTACACGAATGGTCACGGTCACTTACTTCATCTTCAAATGCCATATCCTTACAACTGAATCCCTAGCCTCACACACTGCTCAATTCCCCTCTCCTCCCTCACTCACCTACCAACAATCTCTATCAATCACAACTCATACCTCACATTCATTGCTTAACCTCACCCTCACACACTTAGCATTGCTGCAAGCCTCACATCCACATCTCACAGCTTGCACACACTGTCAGCTATTCAACCATAACAGGCACATCACCCAAACATATTGCATTACACTCACTGACACACTTCCTGCGCTCTTGTAGGACAACGTGGCTCATAACTGGAGACTGCAGGGGCTACCCACAGGGAGACAGGTGTGCCTGCATGACCTTATCCTCATGGAGCAGACGGTGCTGGAGATTATTGGAACGGCCATCACTGAGCCCATAGCCGGCAGCGGGGCTGAAACAATTCAAGATAACAGTATCTTCCTAACTTCTCACTTCCCCCTCATCCCACAATCTCTTCTGATTTACAAGCTGCAGATAGTGTAAGCATGCATTTCTTGCTTCCTCCTCCACCCCCCCCCCTCTCCAACTCCCCTCACTGCAACCCTAACCTTACCCACGACCATGTGCCTTTCTCTTTTCATATTGCCATGGACTGCAATGAGCCAAGCAGTGGTGAAACAGCAAGAACTGGAACAGAAAGAAGGTATTGATGCTGAAGACACAGCACCATCATTCAATTTTACACTCACGGTCACCAGCTCAGATACTGACAGTTCACGTCCTTGAGAGGATAGATTATATGCGGGATCTGCACGTGGTGAGACACCGGACAGAGTGGCCTGCAGCCAGGGCAGGGGTGATGCAGGTGACACATCGCTGGAGGGCGAGGTCGCACACGAGTTCTGCTGCAGAGGACTCAGATGAGGACTTCGATGGGGCAGACTGCAGAAGGCAGCTGATGGGTATGACCAATGAAATGCTTGGTGCATTGGCAGGCCTGGCAGAAAGCCTGAGTGCAATGTCAAGGAGTGTGGAGGAGTCCAAAACCAACCTGGCACAAGGCTTTGCGCAGAGCCTGGAACCCATCCTTTCCAGCGTGGAGTTGGTGGCCAACTCCATTAGCGCACTTGTGGACCCGACCACAATGCAGTGTCTGATTGCTGATGTCTCAGCGTCCATTGCAGCACAAGCAGAAGCCATCTGACGTCTGAGTGCTGCATTAGAAGCTCAGACTGAAGTCATGCAAGCTCACCTTGTTGCCACGCAAACACAGACTGCTGCAATCGTGGTGTGAAAGGAGCTGGAAGAGTGTCACAGCAATCCAGCAGTCTGTCCTCCAACAGACTACTTGGATTGCTGAGATGCTGCCCCGGGGGAGTGGCAGTGGCTCCTAGGAGCACGTACAAGCTATCCCCTCTCAGGATGACGGTATTCGGTCTCCCTCCACTGCCACTCCGCCAGTGCCCTTGTTGTTGCCTGTCAGGCAACCAGCCCAGGCTGCTACCGCCCAAGCTGAACTGTTGCAGTTGAAAGCCGGGCCTTCTAGGCCCAGAGCTACTTGAGGTCGTCCTGCAGCCTCCCCCACTGAAAGTCAGCAGCCTTCCTCCAGCCATACTGAAGCCACTGGGGTAGCACTGCATAGGAGCACGAGGACAGGCAAAGGCAAAGAGAGGCATGAAGGGAATGCACAAAGGTGATTAGTTGACTTTGGTATGTACTATTGGATGATTTGATTTATAAATTTGATTTGGAATGTTCGTTTTGTGGTGACTTTTATTGTGACATTGTGGCCAAGAAGACACTGTGATGGTCAGTAACAGAGGGAAGGTAAGGTGTGGAGCTGTTGGTGAATGGGCAATTGGAGTTATGTTCACTGGTACCGCAGTCGAATGAGTTGATCGCTAACAGCCCGGAAGAAAAACACGGACAGAAAGGGGTTGCACTGGTTGCCTCCTCCCTTCCTCCTCCTCGTTCCCCCTCCTCCTCCTAATCGTTCCTCCTCCTCCTCTTTCCTCCTCCTCCCCATCTTTCCTCCTCCTTATCCTCCTCCTCTTTCCTCCTCTTCCCCCTCTTTCCTCCTCCTCATCCTACTCCTCCTCCTCCTCCTTCCTCCTCCATCTCCTCTTTCCTCTTCCTCCTCAGCTATTTGCCATAGGCATGGTAGCAAAGGCTTGTGCCCTCATGATGGAGAGGTTGTGGAGCAACAACAGACCATGAAGAATGTTGAGGCGCACTCTGGTGAGTACTGCAGTGCTCCTCCAGAGTGGTCCAGGCAGAGGAAACATTGTCTAAGCACACCAATGGTCTGCTCTATCAGATTCTGTGTGGCAGCATGGCTTTCGTTGTATGCATGCTACCCACATACGCTTGGGTTGCGCATCGGAGTAATGAGCCAGGTAGTCAGCGGATAGCCCCTGTCGCCCAATAGCCACTCTCTGATTTGTTGTGATGGCTCAAATGTGGATGGTACAGCGGCCTGCTGCAGAATGAGGGCATCATGGCTGCTGCCAGGATACCAAGCATTGACTTGCATGATGCGCTTAGTATGGTTGTACACTAGCTGGACATGGAGGGAATAGAATACCTTCCAGTTGCGGTACATCTCCAAATTCATATGCAATGCCAGCAAAGCAACATGTGTGCAGTCAATGGCACCCTGCATCATGGGATCTTGATGACTGGGGGACAATGCTGTGCGGTAAGGACAGATTGGTGGAGGACCTTTGTCTTGCTGGTGTTTAGCGTGAGGCCCATGCTTTCATACGCCTCAGTAAATACGTTGACTATGTCCTGGAGTTCAACCTCTGTATGTGCACAGACACTGGCATTGTCCGCGTACTGTAGCTCAATGACACAGATTGGGGTGGTCTTGGAACTGGCCTGGAGACAGTATAGGTTGAACAGCTTCCCATTTGTTCTGTAGTTTAGTTCCATTCCAGTGGGGAGCTTGTTGACTGTGAAGTGGAGCATGGCAGCGAGGAAGATTGAGAAGAGGGTTGGGGGTGATGACGCAAC
This sequence comes from Pristiophorus japonicus, assembly GCF_044704955.1. Classification (NCBI taxonomy): domain Eukaryota; kingdom Metazoa; phylum Chordata; class Chondrichthyes; family Pristiophoridae; genus Pristiophorus; species Pristiophorus japonicus. Next base: position 278,225,054 of record NC_091980.1, on the reverse strand, counting down.
CCTGTTTGACCCCGGTCTGGACGTGGATTGCGTCTGCAATGGATCCGTTGGTAAGGATTATGGCTTGCATGTCGTTGTGGAGCAGGCAGAGGATGGTGCCGAACTTTTGGGGGCATCCGAAATGGAGGAGGGTGCTCCATAGACCCTCGCGGGTGACAGTGTCAAAGGCCTTTGTGTAAGGTCGAAAAAGGCCATGTATAAGGGCTGGTGCTGTTCCCTGCATTATCCCTGCAGCTGTCGCGCTGCAAAAATCATGTCCGTTGTGCCCCGTAGAGGACGAAATCAGCACTGTGACTCCGGGAGAAGCTCATCAGCTACAGGGAGAATGAGGTTGAGGAGTACCCTAGCGACAACTTTCCCAGTAGCTGATAGCAGGAAGATTCCTCTGTAGTTGAAGATGATCACGATCACTGCATCTCTGAGATCTCCCGGCATGCTCTCCTCCCTCCAGATGAGAGAGATGAGGTAATGTATTCACGCCAGTAGTGCCTCTCCGTCATACTTCAGTGCCTCAGCAGGGATTCCATTGGCTCCAGTAGCCCTGTTGTTTTTAAGTTGCCTTATGGCATTTCCTAACGCGTGCAATGTTGGGGTTTTACTGAGGTGGTGGTGAGTAGCATGCTGCGGGATGGAGTCATCAAGATCCATGGCGCGGCCCTGGACAACGTGGACCACTTCCCATGTCTTGGGAGCCTCCTATCAACAAAGGCAGGCATTGTCGACGAGATCCAACACCGCTTCCAGTGCACCAGTGCAGCCTTCACCAGCCTGAAGAAAAGAGTATTTGAAGACCAGGCCCTCAAAACTGCTACCAAGCTCATGGTCTACAGGGCTGTAGTAATACCTGCCCTCCTGTATTGGCTTAGAAACATGGACCATGTACAGTAGACACCTCAAGTCACTGGAGAAATACCACCATTGATGTCTCCGCAAGATCCTACAAATCCCCTGGGAGGACAGACGCACCAACATTAGCGTCCTTGACCAGGCCAACATCCCCAGCATTGAAGCACTGAGCACACTCGATGTCCTCCGCTGGGCAGGCCACATAGTTCACATGCCAGACACACGACTCCCAAAGCAAGCGCTCTACTCGGAACTCCTTCACGGCAAACAAGCCAAAAATGGGCAGCAGGAATGTTACAAGGACACCCTCAAAGCCTCCCTGATAAAATGCAACATCCCCACTGACACCTGGGAGACCCTGGCCAAAGACTGCCCTAAGTGGAGGAAATGCATTTGGGAGGGCACTGAGCACCTCGAGTCTCAACACCGAGAGCATGTAGAAAACAAGCGCCGGCAGCGGAAAGAGTGTGTGGCAAACCAGACCCAGCCACCCCTTCCCTCAACGTCTGTCTGCCCCACCTGTGACAGAGACTGTGGTTCTCGTATTGGACAGTACAGCCACCTAAGAACTCATGTTAAGAGTGGAAGCAAGTCTTCCTCAATTCCAAGGGACTGCCTATGATGATGATGCATCATGGGGAAGCCTGCTATCCTGGTGAAGCCGCCTGTCCGCTCCGCCTGTTTCTGTCTGGCCGAAGAAAAAGAAAGACTTGGACTTATATAGAGCCTTTCATGACCACCCAACGTCTCAAAGCACTTTACAGCCAATGGAGTGTGGTCGCTGTTGTAATGTAGGAAACGCGGCAGGCAATTTGCGCACAAGCAAGCTCCCACAAACAGCAATGTGATAATGACCAGATAATCAATTTTTTTTGTTATGAGGGATAAATATTGGCCAGAAATTCCTGCAACTATGCATTAAGCACCCATCTTCTACTATCGCTTACATAAGTTTCTGGGTGATAGTTATACACTAAAATAGCAGTATCTATCTTGAATAATTTTTAAGTTAACTTTATTTTCCTTGCACTACGCAGTGATATCAGTTACATTAACTGGAAAATGTATATCTGTTGTAATCTGAAGTGAATAGTCATACCTGAATATAAATATATGTGAAAAAATAAAACACATCCTGAATGAATACTTGCTAAAATGAATGGTTATATTGTCTCAAATGAATGTTTCAACACTCCAAATGAATCTATAAAATGCTGGAGTCAGAAAAATGTCAGACGGCAATCTGGATCTTAAAGTAAAAGATCTAGGAATCTACCTTATTGTGAACCTTAGTTTGAATCAATAGTTCTATCAGCAAGTGTTTCTGTTGGTGTTTGGTCACTTGGCTGGATCATGTTACTTCATGAAGTCTCTTCAGCAATCTTAAGTCATGTTGCAGTCATTTAATTTTATGCGAAGTCAACGTTATAGATTTGCACTGTGGTAACTCGATCAAAATTCACAATTTCTATGTTTCCAGGGTTCACATGATCAGAGATTTATGGTTTACGTGCCGAACATACCTCTCAAACTGTAGAAATCTGTGGTGCAGCCATCGTGAACATATTCCCAAAGTAACAAATGCTAGATATTCCGTACATAAAACATGTTTTTTTAATGGAAGTAAACATGTAGCTAGTTGTTTGATCAATGCCGCATTTACACTGCTGCGGATCCCTGACCTTCAGAATCCACTCACGCATGGGCACAGGACAGACAGCAGTGTTGGAGCACTATGTCGCTACATTACCTTCTCCTGTTGCCTGCAGTCAAATAACACAGATCAAAAATTAGATTCGGGTGTCATTCTGAGTCTGTTTTTGAAGTGCACTGACAACCTAGTCATCTGGGTACGAAACCCATTGTTGGAGAGGTTAGCTTCTGTACAGCTTCCTTCGTTTGTTTTAATTGTGGAGTAAGGGAACTAAACTTTAATACTCAAATTAAGTCAAGTTTATCAAGCTTTATTTACCATTCCAATAGATGATGCAGCACCAACCTCCTCTCCTCCAGCACAGGCAAGGTTAAGGAAGATTGGAGTTTGTAAATGGAAAATTGTATATTACCACAACAATTATATAGGCAAGCTCATGCGAACCTGGGACATGTTTCAACAGCTTTATCAGCTGTAAATCTGTTTGCTATTGAAGAAGAATTGCAATCCTGGAAAAAGTCACAGTGTTACATTTATTTGAAAGTCATTGGACTGGATTTGTGCCCCGTTTTGTGCCGTGATGGGGCGGTAAATGGTGTTGCTGAGCATCAAATGGGGCGTCCAGAATTTAGCGCCCGGCCGTAAGTTTCGGCAATGGTTTCACGGCGGCACAAAAACTTACCACCCGCCCTCCATTTTGACCATCATGGTGACGCCAATCATTGTGCACCAGTCCCCGGGTGGAACGTTCACCTTAATGCCTGATTTAGCATCCGCCCCAGGAACCAACTGAAAAAAACAGGTGGTCCCAGGGTGCAGCAGGCGCACTAAGCGCCATATTTAAAGGGAGGCTGGAGGATCTTATATCGTAGTTGTCAGTGACTGCCACGGTTGCGCGCAGAACGCTGCGTGAGTCTACAGTTTAAAGCGACACTTTTATGTGACTTAACCCTTAGTTTTCAAGGTCAGTAAGAGAGTTCATTGGGAGCAATGCTAGTTCGCCAGCAAATCATGTTGGTTGCTGTTGGCAGGCGATTTCAAACTGAAAGAAGGGTTTGTGTCCATGGTGGGCAGCGGTATTGAAGAGGTCGCAGACGTTTGGGGAGGAGGCCTTACCCCTCCCCCCCCCCCGCGGGTTTACAGGGAACATCGCCACATTTCTGATGCACAGTGCCTTCGAAGGCTGCACTTCAGAAAAGAAGTGCTGACAGAGATATGCCAGCTCCTACAGACAGACCTACAGCCGACCAGCGCCAACAGGACTGTGCTGCCCGTCGAGGTGAAGGTTACAATGGCTATAGCCTTCTATGCCTCCGGGTCCTTCTAGGCAGTAGCAGGGGACATATGCAGCATCTCGCAGTACACTGCACATTGCTGCATTCGCCAGGTGACAAGGGCGCTGAACGGACATCATAAAGTTCCCAATGAGCAGGGACAGTCAGAATGAGAAGGCTATAGGGTTTGGGCAATTTTAAGGCTTCCCCAAGGTTCAAGGTGCCATTGACTGTACGCACGTGGCTCTGCGATCACCAATACAGAATGCAGAGGTCTGCCGAACAAAAAGGGATACCACTCCCTAAATGTTCAGCTGGTCTGTGACTGTCATGTATGTAACCTTCATGTAACAACACTGCATACTGTATACACTTAAGAAATGCACACCTTGACCACAGGGGGTGAACTTGTGGGAGACACTCCTCACCTGGTCATCCAGGTATAGAAAGGGAGGTCCCACGCAGGGTCATCACTTCTTGGTCCTGTGAATAAAGGTTCAGGTCACAGAGTGACCTTGTCTGCAGAATGTGCCTCATGTGAATTTATAGTAGTGTGTAAGGACATCACATTTGGCGACAAGAAACGGGAATCAACGACTCACGAGAATGGCCACCGGTAGCACAAAGGAACGGTACTGTGTTGGTGAGGACTGGATGATTTTGTTGAGAGACTCCAGTCACGAAGGACTGGCTGGGAGCAGCAACGGCTGACAAGCGAAGGGCGCATCTAGTGACCAGCTGTGGACCTAAGACGTACGGGCTGATGAAAGACCTGCTCACACCCGAGAAGCCGGTGGACAAAACCTTTGAAGAGCTCAGCAAACTGATCGGTGAGCACCTCAAACTGGCGAGCAGTATACACATGGCTCGACACCGATTCTATACACACCAACGTCGGGAAGGACAGAACATACTGGACTTCATTGCGGACCTTCGACGCTTGGCCAGCCTCTGTAAGTTCACAGACGCCTGCAGGAGGGAGATGTTAAGGAATTTCTTTATTGAGGACATTGATCATGCCGGGATTCTCAGAAAGCTAAGGACTTGACCTTGGAAGCGGCGGCGTTGATGGCTCAGACCTTCATGGCGGGGGAGGAGGAAACCAAGATAATATACGCGCGCAACTCTGCTTCCAACGTGGCAATGGATCAGGGAGTTAACATTGTAAACGCGACTCAGAACCCCGCAGGTAGGCAAGGGCAATTCGACACCAACCAGGCAGCAACAGACTCTAGAGTGGGTCCTCAACAGAGACAATGGCAGGTTGAACGGACATTTACGCCATCACGGTGGACAATGCATCCTGGGATGGGGCCATTGACACCCACTAACAGAGTGCTCAAGAGTAATCAAAGAGACAATCAGAGAGGAATGCCTGGTAACAGCCCTTTTGTTCACAACAATCTCAGCTCATGCTGGAAGTGCGCGAGCAGACATGCTCAAAAACCTGTAGGTTTCAACAATTTATCTGTAGAAATTGTAACTTCAGTGGACATTTAGCTAGAATGTGCAAGAAGCCCGCAGCGAGGCTAATTTACGAGGCAGATAAACCAGAAGAGGGATCTGCAAGGCAGGTTGATGCTTGGAACAAAGCAATGGACGCTGAAGTTCAGCGGGTTCATGTGGCAAACATCCACAGCTCATATACCAAAACGGCACCTATGATGATGAAAGTCCTATTAAACGGCATCCCGGTATGCATGGAGCTGGACACAGGGGCCATCCAGTCACTTATGAGTGTCCAACAATTCGAGAAACTATAGCCACTCAGAGCTAGCAGACCCAAACTAGAATGCATTGACATGCAATTACGGACGTACAGCAAAAAGATCATCCCAGTGCTAGGCAGTGCAATGTTGGTGATCACACATAATGGATCAGAGAACCGGCTGCCACTCTGGATTGTTCCGGGAAATGGTCCCGCGCTTTTGGGGAGGAGCTGGCTAGCCGAGATGAACTGGAAATGGGGGGATGTGCATGCCCTTTCATCTGTGGAGCGAAGTTCATGCTCACAGGTCCTACAGAAATTTGAGTCACGATTTCAACCTGGTGTCGGGACTTTCAAAGGTACCAAAGTAGTGATACGCATCACCCCGGACGCCAGACCAGTGCACCACAAAGCCAGAGCTATGCCGTATGTAATGTGGGAGAAAATTGAGAGTGATTTGGACAGGTTGCTAAGAGAGGACATAATTTCGCCCGTTGAATTCAGCGACTGGGCAAGCCCCTTCATCCCTGTCCTAAAAACGGATGGCTCGGTCAGGATCTGTGGCGACTACAAGGTCACGATCAACCGAGTGTCACTACAAGACCAATACCCGCTTCCAAGAGCGGAGGATCTTTTTGCCATGCTGGCAGGCGGCAAGCTGATCACCAAGTTGGACCTCACTTCAGCCTACATGACCCAGGAACTGGCCGAAGAATCCAAGCTACTGACCACCATCACCTCGCACAAGGGGCTGTTTGTCTACAACAGGTGTCTATTTGGCATTCGATCAGCGGCTGCTATCTTTCAAAGGAATATGGAAAGCCTGCTCAAATCCATCCCTGGGACTATCGTATTTCAGGACGACATCCTTATCACGGGTCGAGACACCGAGGAACACCTTCACAACCTAGAGGAGGTGCTACGCCGACTGGACCGGGTGGTCCTGCGACTAAAGAAGTTCAAGTATGTGTTTTTGGCCCCAGAGGTCGAGTTTTTGGGCAGGAGGGTTGTCGCAGACAGGATCCGGCCTACTGAATCCAAAACGGAGGTGATTCGTCGTGCACCCAGGCCCGGCAACACATCGGAGTTGCGTTCATTTCTGGGACTCTTGAACTATTTCGGGAACTTTCTGCCGAACTTAAGCACATTGTTGGAGCTGCTACATGTGCTCCTGCGTAAGGGTTGCGATTGGTTTTGGGGGGCACTGTCAGGAACGGGCTTTCAATTGGGCGCGGAACCTGCTTTGTTCTAATAAGCTGTTGACCCTGTACAACCCCTGTAAAAAATTGGTTTTGGCATATGATGCATCATCCTATGGGGTTGGGTGCGTGTTGCAGCAGAGTAATGATGAGGGCCAGCTCCAACCTGTGGCTTATGCCTCCATGTCACTCTCCCAAGCAGAACGGGGATATGGGATGGTTGAAAAGGAAGCACTCGCATATGTCTACGGGGTGAAAAAGATGCAGCAGTACCTTTTTGGCAGAAGGTTCAAGTTAGAAACGGACCACAAGCCGTTAACATCCCTGTTGTCAGACAGCAAAGCTGTCAATGCCAATGCATCAGCTCGCATACAGCAATGAGCTCTCACGCTGGCTGCATATGACTACACCATATGGCACCGGCCTGGCACTGAAAATTGCGCTGACGTGCTCAGCAGGCTTCCACTGGCCACCACTGGGGGGGCAGCGGAGCAAAGCACTGAGATGGTCATAGCCGTTGATGCCTTTGACAGCGCAGGCTCCCCCATCACAGCCCGCCAGATCAAAATCTGGACCAACAGAGATCCCCTCCTATCCTTGATTAAGAAATGTGTCCTGACTGGGGATTGGGCACCTGCACACGGAGGATGCCCCGAGGAGGTCAGACCGTTTCACAGACGGATGGATGAGCTCTGCATCCAAGCCGACTGCCTACTATGGGGCAGTCGGGTAGTCATGCCCCAGAAGGGAAGGGAAGCATTCATCAGGGAACTCCACAGCGAGCACCTAGGCAGCGTGCTAATGAAGGCCATTGCCCGGTCACATGTATGGTGGCCAGGAATTGACTCAGACCTGGAACACTTTGTGCCCAGCTGGGCAATGCCCCCAAGGAGGCCCCACTCAGCCTGTGGCCCTGGCCCACCAGGCCATGGTCACGTATTCACGTAGACTACGTGGGACCGTTCATGGGAAAAATGTTCCTCATTGTTGTTGATGCATACTCGAAATGGATCGAGTGCATCATATTGAATTCGTGCACGACATCCACCACTGTGGAGAGTCTGCGTGCGGTCTTTGCGACGGCTTGCCAGACATCCTGGTTAGCGACAATGGCCCGTGTTTCACTAGCTATGAATTCCGGGAGTTCATGTCGGGTAATGGCATCAAACATGTCAGGACTGCACCGTTCAAGCCGGCTTCCAGTGGCCAGGTGGAACATGTGGTCCAAATCATAAAACAGGGCATGCTCCAGATTCAAGGACCCTCTCTTCAATGCCGCCTATCGCGCCTCCTGCTGGCCTATAGGTCCCGACCGCATTCACTCACGGGAGTCCTGCCCGTGGAACTACTCATAAAACGTACACTTAAAACTCAGCTGTCCCTAATTCATCCTGTCCTGGCAGACATTGTTGAGGGCAAGCGCCAGTCCCAAAATGAATGCAATGACCGTAACTCAAAGGGGAGATGTATAGAAATCGATGACCCTGTATTTGTTCTTAATCACGCTTTGGGCCCACACAAGTGGCTTGAGGGTACTGTAATTGACAAAGAGGGGACTAGGTCACAGTGGTCAGACTTAACAATAGACAGATATGCCGCAAGCATCTGGACCAAGTAAAAAAAAGGTTCAGCATGGACACTGAGGAACCTGAGGAAGATCATGAGATGTTGCCCACACCACTGCCAGTGAACGAGCAACAAGAACATTCAGCAGCATGCAGAGTCCCTGCAGCCAGCCCAGACAGGCCGGAATCACCACAGGTGACAGAGATGCATGCCAAGGCTCAACAACCAGAGCCCCAACTGCGGCGCTCCACGAGAGAGCATCGACCGCCTGAAAGACTTCATCTTTGACCCCATAAGACGTTTGGGGGGAGGTGATGTCATGTATGTAACCTTCATGCAACAAGACTGCATACTGTATACACCTAAGAAATGCACACCTTGACCACAGGGGGTGAACTTGTGGGAGACACTCCTCACCTGGTCATCCAGGTATATAAAGGGAGGTCACACGCAGGGTCATCACTTCTTGGTCCTCTGAATAAAGGTTCGGGTCACAGAGTGACCTTGTCTGCAGAATGTGCCTTGTGTGAATTTATTGTAGTGTGTAAAGACATCACAGTGACCACACTAAGCGCATCCTCGCAGTCAATGCCCGCTATCTATGGAGCACACATGATGCTTTCATCTTGAGTGAGAGCAGTGTCTCATGAATGTTTCAGCGACAAAGACAAGGTCAGAGCTGGCTGATTGGGAACAAAGAACACGGCCTGGCTACCTGGCTCATGACCCCCCTCTGGAACCCCTCTACAGAAACCGAGCAGCGCTATAATGATAGCCATGCAGCCACCCGCAACATCATTGAACAGATAATTGGAGTGCTCAAGCAGTGCTTCTGATGCCTGGACCACTCTGGAGGCAGCCTTCAATACTCCCCTTCGCAGTTTTCTGAGTTCATTGTCATGTGCTGTATGCTACACAACTTAGCCATCATGAGGGGACTGGCATTGCCAATGGGGTTTGCAGGACCACCTCCGGAGGAGGAGGACGAGGAAGACGAGGAAGAGGAGCCTGAACCACAGGGGAGGCAGCATGGAGATGTGGCCACTGCAAGAGCTTTACGTCGGCAGCTCATCATTGAATGCTTTGCTTGAACGGAGAATGGGAGGTTTGAGCATTGCCTTGCCATTCTATGTCACCATGTTGGCTATTCTACAACCAATTGTGCAAATGAGATACAAGACAGTAATGTCAAAGCTCAAACACCAATTTTTACCAGCATTGAACAGTCTCAATTTCAGCATCCCCCCCTCCCCCACCCCCACCCGCCCCCGCCACAGCATCCTGCAGCACACAACATTTAAAGGGACAATGAATTATTGCCAGCCCTTTGTGGGTCTTCGACAGACTTTTGCCCCCTCCCCTTCCCTTCAACTCCCTCCCATGCCTGCTTCTCCTCCTCAATGAGGCCTCAGGGCATACAGACAGGGTGCTAGAGGGCTGCTATGTTGGGGGGTCAGACAATGGAGACAGTGTCTGAAGACACACTAGACCAGCTCCTGGCCTGGAAAGCCTGGCTTTCGACTGAGATGCCTCTTCCTCAGTGTTACCAGACAGAGGTGGCTGGGGTGTCAACCGTGTATGGTGCATGGTTAGCGAGTGAGTGGTGAGATCCGGAATGCTGTCATCCTGAGGAATGACACCACCTCCCATTTCCCTGGAGCCATTCACTCTCCAACAGTCTGGGCCTTAGCAACTGGAACACGATGTCGACAAATCACTTGCTGGTCTGCTTTGGCATCATCACTTCCCCGTAGGATAGTGGGGCATGCAGAGAGTATGGAAGCAGACATCGACTGCATCACTTGGTCAAGATGACCAATGGCACGCATCACACACTCTGGAACTCCACAGTCGCTGCTTGAGGCCACTAGCCTCTTTGTGTGGGCAATGATGGCCTCGCTGGACTCACGATAACAGTCTGCAACGCTGCCTCTGCAACAGTCACAGTGAGCTTGTCGATGCTCGCTGGGATCCATCCCAATGCATCATTAAGGTCACGCCCCGTCACTGTGGCTTCCCTGTACATTTCCACCAGGTTCATTTCAATGTCTATCTATCTGTGAGCAGACCGACTTTGCCGGCTCACCTCCCGGAGAGCTGGCCTGCAGGCTTCCACCCCGGCACTGCATTGCTGTACGCTCTTGGGGCCAGGAACCTACGAATCCTCAAAGCCCGGGAGGTCAGCATTGTCCCCAGAAGTACTTAATCCCGAGGCTGCAACTGGTGGGCTCAGATGCTCAGCTGGAGCAGCGTCCTCTAATGCCTTGTTGTCTCCAACATGGCCTGAAGTGGAGGCCTCCCTCGAGAGATGCTGCACCTTTGGTTGGTCATCTGGAAGTCGAAAACAGCAGACGAGTGGTTAGCAACAGGGGAGGGGACACGGTGACATGAGGAAGGTGGCATTGCACAGGTTCATTTGAGGGCTGCCGCAACTCCATAATATCTGGCAATGCAGTGTATTCAGTCGTGCAATCCATTTTCATACCCTCATTACCCGAAGGGGGCTCAGCATCGCCCCCGGCAACTGTCTGAGCTGGGATTCCGATGAGGACAGAGACCCTCTCATCTACGTCTGTCGGAGGATTTGTTTGAGGCGGACCCCCGCCTGTCCGCAGCTGCTCCCTCCTGTTGTGGGAGTGCTTTGGCTGCAAAAATAAAAATAGGAAGTGTTCAAAAAGGGTCTCTCTGCTGTTATGCCACATATGCCTACCATAGTAGAATAGGTGGTACTGTGTGAATGTTCTCAAGGCCTCCTTTCAATCTGTTTGGATATTGCATGTGGTTCATCAGTATGTATATACAGGTTAGAGGCATCTAACATGGGGGATGTAAGTGATCTTTCAGAAAGTGATAGGAGCAGTTGGAGTGCATTGCGAGGGATGATCTTAATGATACAAATAATGTGCATACATCATTAAAAGCCAATGGGTGACGAAGTAAGCCGACATCTTTGTTATGCATTGTGAAAGGCACCTCACCGAGCGCTGAGAGGGACCAGATACATAAAAAACTTTACATAGTGTGTGAGATTAATGTTACAAGTCATGGAGGCATGCATAGAGACAAATGGTACTCACCCTAATGGTACTCACCCTAATGACCCTCGTGAGGTCATTGAACTTTTTTCACCAGTGTGCCAGTCCTGGGCAATGTGTCTGCATCAGACACCTCCTGTGAAATGTTCCTCTATATTCTCTTAAACATAGGACGGAGTGGTCTGGCTCCCCCTGTAAGATTGAGTGAAGCCCACCTCTTCTCTACCATGCTCATTAAGGCCTTACTAGCCTCCTGGTTGAAGCACCTGGCACACTGCCTTCCCTCCTGCTCCTCCATCTCAGCAGAAGTGGCTGAAGTGGGTCGGTTTAAATGCGCATGCGCACAGGAAGCTGGTGTGCCCTGCATTTGTGTTTGCGACCGGAAAAGAAACCAAGAGGAAAAAATTTAAAATAAATAATCAATGTGCATGCGCAAAATGGTCGCCTCCTTCAACGCCGAAGGGTTTGGCTCCGGTGCACAAAGTCAGTGGTGCAATGCCTGACTCAACACCAACGCTCCTCCAGATTACTTTATGGCCAAAAATTCATGACAAGGGCGCAAACTATTTCCCGGCACAAACTTTTGCGCACCATTACGATTTGCGCCCTGAAATCCTAAAAACCGAAAATCCAGCCCAGTGATTTGAAACAAAGGGTAATGAACATACAGAACAGGTTACCAAGGAAGGGCATTGAGACAAACACCACAAAATATTCAAGAGGCATTAGATATGTTTCTGTAAAAGAACAGACAAATAGATAGATAGATCGATAGATAGATAGATAGATAGATAGATAGATAGATAGATAGATAGATAGATAGATAGATAGATAGATAGATAGATAGATAGATAGATAGATAGATAGATAGATAGAGAGAGATAACATTGATTTGTCCTTCTGTGATTCCTGCTTCCAATTAGGTGTTGGGTGTTCTGACACAAGAGCAAAATCTAAAGAATTAGAGATTTCTGTGACATTGCCCTTTTATGCAAACCCAAGCAACCTCATTGTTGTTTGTAAGAGCACAGCAAGTTGTAAAGGACATTCCTGTTTTCTGCTTTCTGTTATAAAATCGCTTGTACACCTTTCCGACTTTACTCTCTGTATATTTTTGAGCTAGCTGTGGAAGGTTAGGGTTGCTTCATGTATCTCCCGAGACATTTTCTAATTTCATTTTTTTTACTGCAATTGCTTTTAAAACAGCATATTAGCTCATACAAGATTGCAGGTGCAATTGAGTAGAGTTTCCAGATCAGCGATTGAGCTGAGCTGGCCTTTCCGATCTGAGGCTTAGTGGCTTTAGCCATCTTGGAGAGGGTACATTTTTTTCTTGCATTTTGCAACAAACCTGAAGCAGCAGTAGGAGCTGATGAGCAGTCAGAAAGACGTATGGCTGGTGCTGAACCCAGTTCTTTTATTCAGGTCAGAAAAGCTATTTGCCATTGGGTAGTTGGTGAGTATATTTTCCAGCCATGATTTGCTTTCTTTCCTGTTTCGGGCATTACTCATAACGTTTGGATGCACAGCAGTTATTTATATTCCCAATTGACACAGATTAAGTGTACCTTGTACTGACACAAACTTAGCATTTCTGTTCTCAAATTATTATCCACATACATAATTTAAAAAAAAATAATGCAGTGCCACAGCTGTGCTAGGAATTACATTTTGAGTTAATTGTGTTCCTAGCTCCAGCTTCCTCAGTTGTTCATTGAGAACCGCAATTTTCATCGTATAACTGACTGACTAGGAGTGAGACCATTGGAAAGATTTTGGTCTAGATTTCGCTGGAGCAGGGCACCTCGTGGTGTGCCCAGTTAGTTAATCCTTTTTCCTCATCCTTCAACTCGAAAATGTTTTGCCCTGTAAGTTGCAGGAAGTGTGAGCTGATAAGAGGTAAGGGCAGCAGGGCATCTGGGACCTTGGTGAAGGATGGGACCACGAGTCTAGCTTCTTAACCAATGAGATTTAAGGATTGTAAATGAAACAGAGGAATGATGGAGAATGGAATAGGGTGAATTAGAGTCAAATTGGATAGAGAAAGAAAAATAAAGAGAGGGAAAGATTAGATTAGGAGACAAAAAGAAAAGAGACAAAAAGGAAAACTAAGAAAAAATTTAAATGTAAAAATCTCTAAAAACAATTTACTACCTGTACGAATGACATTCCATTGTTCAAATTGTCCCCTTTCTGCACAGAAGAGGTTGATTGGCATTGCAGGAATATAAATCTTCTCATAAAAAGATACTTGTGCTCTTAAAGTAGAAGCCCTAACTTTCTGCAGTGAGTTTAATGGACAATTATAACAACAACAACTTGTATTTATATAGCACCTTTAGAATAGTGAAACATCCCAAGGCACTTCACAGGAGTATTATGAGATAAAACAATTTGACACCAAGCCGCATAAGTAGAAATTAGCGCAGGTGACCAAAAGCTTGGTCAAAGAGGTATGTTTTAAGGACTGTCTTGAAGGAGGAAAGAGAGGTAGAGAGACAGAGAGGTTTAGGCAGGAAGTTCCAGACCTTAAGGCCTATGCAACAGAAGGCACTGCCACCAATGGTTAAGCAATTAAAATCAGGGATGCTCAAGAGGGAAGAATTAGAGGAGCGCAGACATCTCGGGGGAGGTTGTAAGGCTGGAGGATGTTACAGAGATAGGGAGGGGCCAGGCCATGGAGGGATTTGAAAACAAGGATGAGAATTTTGAAATCGAGGCGTTGCTTAACCGGGAGCCAATGTAGGTCAGCGAGTGCAGGGGTGATGGGCGAGCGGGACTTGGTGCAAGTTTGGGCAATTAATGCGCAAATGCAGCAATTTCATGAAACTCATGGGGAGGTTGAGGGCGAGCTGCTGTTTTCCCAACGTCAGCAACTCTTGGTGATTGGCAATTCATGGGGTAGCTCTCTCTCGCCACAAATTGATGGGTGATTTATACAGTAATAATGGCGAGCTCCATTGAACGCGCCATTATTCTGGCAGTAAAATCTGTGCCGTTGTCTGAGCAAACTGTGCTACAACTAACTGGCTGCCTAAAATTATTTCACTCTCATGATTTCAGTGTATTCTTCCAGGATTCGCATCAGTCAGGTGAGGCAATCCGTCCACCAGCTGTTAGCTGAACTTAGGTCACCTCAACACCAAAAACTTTTCCTTTCCCAATGCAACCCATTACCGACTAATGATATGTTTTCAGAATTAGAGGAAAAGAAAAGGCCAGGGGCAGTACATTCTGTCTGCTGTATGCTGTACTCCTCTATCTCAGGAGGTATGCTCGGTCTTGTACTGTATTTTCAGCTTCATGAAGACAAGCCATTTTGGGTCTCTGCTCTCCTCTCAGGCTTTTACAGTGAAGTAGGTTACAGAGTGGTTCCATTTATTTTAATGAAAAAAATCAGTACTTAGGACCAGCCTGGGGCTGAGTACCCAGTCAGTAATGGCTTTTGACAGCTTCAGTGGCTCTGGATCGGCAACTGAAATACTAGGTCTCCATGAAGTTGAAAATAATGTGTAAAAATAAGAATTCAGCAAGGAGTGAAAGAGAAAAATGGGTCCTTTTTTTTGAAAGAGTGTGTGCTTTGAACAGCTGGAACTCCCATAACCATTCCTTTTTGTTTCAGAGGTTGTGCGAATTTCAGTAACTCCTGAAAAGGGATTTTCTGAAATGTGATACTAAAAATTGGATGCTCGTGCCCTCTGCTGGTTAAATATCAATAGCATTTAAAGGTTGGCAGTTTGTGCCAATTACGATCAACTGCTCTTTTCTAGATCATTTATTGCTTTTTCTATTATTATTTACACAGAGTGCATATCTCTTTGAGACAAGCAGATAAGGCTGACCCACAATGGAATTAAAAACATGGCTTAATATGAGACTGATTTACAGAAGCACCCTATAATAAGATTTATGCACTTAGTGTCAGTTGTGAGTCAGAAGGTTGTGCATTCAAATCCCACTCCAAGGACTTGAGCTCAAAAATCTAGGCTGAAATTCCAGTGCAGTGCTGAGGGAGTGCTCCACTGTCAGAGGTTTCATCTTTCGGATGAGACGTTAAAGCGAGGCCCCGTCTGCTCTCTCAGGTGGATGTAAAAGATCCCATGGCACTATTTTGAAGAAGATCAGGGGAGTTATCCCCACTATACTGGCCAATATTTATCCCTCAATCAACATAACAAAACAGATTATCTGGTAATTATCACATTGCTGTTTCTGGGAGCTTGCTGTGCGCAAATTGGCTGCCGTGGTTCCCATATTACAACAGTGACTACACTCCAAAAGCACTTCATTGGCTGTAAAGCACTTTATGACATCTGGTGGTCATGAAAGGCGCTATGTAAATGCAAGTCTTTCTTTCTTTCTGAAACATTAAAATAAAGTGGGATAGATTTTCAACTTACCGCCAACAAATGGACAATAACTTATTAACAATAAAGTATTTTTGTTAATTATATCATTTAATTGCAGTATAAAAAGCATTTTCCATGTGTTTTTTAAATTTAAAATCTGCTTTATTGAATTGGATAAAGAATGCAAAAACCTTATGTCTGTAGAAGAAAATGTTCACTCACAATGCAAAGTGCTGTTTGCATTGATATGAAATCTTTAATACTGAGCACGACAAAAATGTGTACCTCTAAAAGGAGAAAGCACCACTAAAGTACACACCTTGTGGCTCAACAAGGGCCTGAAATTGAAGAAGTTACCGCCCACTGCCGCCGATATTCCTCTGGTCGAACCGCCCAGTGCCACT
Organism: Pristiophorus japonicus; assembly: GCF_044704955.1. Lineage (NCBI taxonomy): Eukaryota > Metazoa > Chordata > Chondrichthyes > Pristiophoridae > Pristiophorus > Pristiophorus japonicus. The sequence continues at coordinate 278,209,019 of NC_091980.1, read as the reverse complement.
TTCGAATTGGCAAAGCAGAATACAGGATGACGATTACGATCTGGTGTTTGTTTCCTGGCCAAATCCTCATTGTGCCAATTATTAGTTACCAGTTGCAGAAAGACATATCTAAAATTAGGCGTTTGAAATCTATTGATAGTTTCTCAACAGACGGTAGATGACAATCTGCCACCAAGATCACCCTCCTTTCCTAAAGAAATACTTCAGTCCAAAAGACTTCAACAGTGACGTAGCCAAGCATGTGCAATGCATGAGATCACATACACATTCCTTGGGCAGCAACAATGAACACCACTCCCTATTCCAGCCCTCAGTGTCATTCCTATTCCAACTTCCTGATGCCCTTGAGGGATCGAATGAGGCTGTGGGTGGGAAATCTTGCAAAGGTTTTGCCAGATTAGGAGTCCTGACTGAGCAGCAGAAGGTAGGAGTGAGGAGCAACACTAGGAGGGAAGCGGGGACCAAACTGCTTCTTGGGAACTAAGAGAGAATGAGAGGTGAATTTGATAGGGAACAGGGCTGTAACTGTGCTCCCATCGGGCGGGGTAAATTAACATTCCCTCTGAAGTGTATAAAATTTTAAGTTTGTTGCCTGTACCCCTGGCCTCCAAAGATACTTGATTCTAAGGGAGAGAAATTGGGGTCCTTGGCACCTTCCGTTAGCGACCCAACAAACAACTTTTTGCCCAGGCGCAGTGCCACTAATGACTCCCGCTAAATTGCGCAGGAGTTTACTGGCAACGGTAACTGGCAGCACCTCGCTACGCTGCACCGGTGACGATGTCATCATTGTACACAGCGCCCTGTTTTCACCCCGGAGCAAAAATTGGGTATTGCCCCCTGAAGCTGCACCAGGCAATGACAGCGACAGCTTCAGGGGATGTGAACGGGGTGGCAGGAGGGTCACGGGGCGCTACGTAAAGGGCAGGTGTCGGCCATCTTGGATTAAAAAGGCAGCATTTTGCCGAGCAACCCATTGACACTTTGAACACGGGGTCTGGCAGACCAGCACTCTGCTTGAGTGGCGGGCTGGTGACACAGCACCCCACTCCCTGGTGGTCCAGGTAGGCCCCCGCAGAGTTTGCAGCTTGGCCCTCTACTTTAATGAAGGGAAGGGCCCCTGCTACGTGGCCACGCTACGTGGTCCAGTGCGTAGCGCTGCGCCCCGCTCCCGACCCGTCCGCCCCGTTAGCACCCCAGAGAGGAAGTGGAGCGCGTTCTTGTGTGCTCCACTTCCTCTCAGGGATGGTAACCCCAATTTCATGAGAAGGACGGAACTTCCACACCCGGCACAAAAAGTCCCACCTCACGGATGTTACCACCCCCAAATGGGACGTAACGCAATTTCTCCCACTAAATCTTAATTAGAGGTGGTTGCTTAAGAGATTGATCAACTCCATCACTGCATTCCACAAAGGGTTCGGTGACTTGGATGTAGATAATCTCATTTACTACAGCTCCATTAAAAACTCCCAAACAGTACGATTGGATTGTCAAACACGGTGAAGGGTGATAGGTTGTCCCAAAAACCACACATGTTTGTAAGAGTGCATGCAAATTTACAATTCCTATCCTAATTTTCGATCAGATATAACTATCCTTTACTGAAAAGCTATCCATTACATGTACTGCACCTCCACACTGATAAATAACAACCATTACAGTCTGTGTTTCTACCCTGTCTTAGCAGGCTTTATTGAATTCCGTTTGTAAAAGAAATTCCAAAATCGAGTTGTTTATTGGAAGTAATTACACAGAACAGCAAACAGCCATGAACAATGTTCTAACCTAAACCACAAATATGCCTGGTGGCTTGCAAATAATTCAGATAGAAACATAGAAACATAGAAAATAGGGGCAGGAGTAGGCCATTTGGCCCTTCTAGCCTGCACCGCCATTCAATGAGTTCATGGCTGAACATGCAACTTCAGTACCCCCTTCCTGCTTTCTCGCCATACCCCTTGATCCCCCTAGTAGCAAGGACCTCATCTAACTCCCTTTTGAATATATTTAGTGAATTGGCCTCAACTACTTCCTGTGGTAGAGAATTCCACAGGTTCACCACTCTCTGGGTGAAGAAGTTTCTCCTCATCTCGGTCCTAAATGGCTTACCCCTTATCCTTAGACTGTGACCCCTGGTTCTGGACTTCCCCAACATTGGGAACATTCTTCCTGCATCCAACCTGTCTAAACCCGTCAGAATTTTAAACGTTTCTATGAGGTCCCCTCTCATTCTTCTGAACTCCAGTGAATACAAGCCCAGTTGATCCAGTCTTTCTTGAGAGGTCAGTCCCGCCATCCCGGGAATCAGTCTGGTGAACCTTCGCTGCACTCCCTCAATAGCAAGAATGTCCTTCCTCAAGTTAGGAGACCAAAACTGTACACAATACTCCAGGTGTGGCCTCACCAAGGCCCTGTACAACTGTAGCAACACCTCCCTGCCCCTGTACTCAAATCCCCTCGCTATGAAGGCCAACATGCCATTTGCTTTCTTAACCGCCTGCTGTACCTGCATGCCAACCTTCAATGACTGATGTACCATGACACCCAGGTCTCGTTGCACCTCCCCTTTTCCTAATCTGTCACCATTCAGATAATAGTCTGTCTCTCTGTTTTTACCACCAAAGTGGATAACCTCACATTTATCCACATTATACTTCATCTGCCATGCATTTGCCCACTCACCTAACCTATCCAAGTCACTCTGCAGCCTCATAGCATCCTCCTCGCAGCTCACACTGCCACCCAACTTAGTGTCATCCGCAAATTTGGAGATACTACATTTAATCCCCTCGTCTAAATCATTAATGTACAGTGTAAACAGCTGAGGCCCCAGCACAAACCTTGCGGTACCCCACTAGTCACTGCCTGCCATTCTGAAAAGTACCCATTTACTCCTACTCTTTGCTTCCTGTCTGACAACCAATTCTCAATCCATGTCAGCACACTATCCCCAATCCCATATACAGTATCTTTATTTATTGTAGTAAAATAAGAAGAAAAACGTTAATTTATATAGTGCTTTACATGACCTCAGGATGTCCCAAAGCACTTTACAGCTAATTAAGTACTTTTGAAGTGTAGTCACTGTAATGTAAGAAACACAGCAACCAAATTGCACGCAGATAGCTCCTTAAAACAGCGATGAAATAAATGATGAGATCATCTATTTTTTTATAATTGTTGGTTGAGGTGAGGGATAAACGTTGGCGAGGTCACTGGATAAATTCCCCTACTCTTCTTCAAAATAGTGCAGTGCGATCTTTTATATTCATCTGAGAGGACAGACTGGGCCTGGGTTCAATGTCTCATCCAAAAAATGGCAAAAGTGTCAGCCTAGATTATATGCTCAAGTCTCTGGCATGGGGCTTGAACCCACAACCATCTGACTCAGAGGTGAAAGTGCCAGCCCTAAGCCAAGGCTGATTGCTTTCACAACAGGACAATTATAGTTAAAACATGTAAGCAATCAGCTGCATTCCAGGAAGTTACTGCTTATTCCATTTTGATTTCTTTTAAATTACTTTAAATTACTAAATTCCCTTTCTTGCCATTGATGCACAAAGTTGCAGTTCTTCCGAGAGAGCTGAATTAATATTTATTAAACACACAAACGCGTTATCTATTATTCATACATCTATGACTCAATGAATCTCTAGAACTGTAAACTCATTCCTAAACTTTATGAATATGCAAAGTTACATTTTCAAACATCTGATATTGTTTATTCATTAGTGGCATATTGTCCTCTGTTTAACTGCTATAACCTGGAGACATGTGACATTTTAGTACACAATTAGAGATGCCTGTCATGGATCACTGCGAAACCAAGTTTTAGCTTTATCCCAGACAAAATGGCCTGGAAATTTGATGGTGCCACTCCATTTTTCAGGATTCAACACAGGCCCTGCCACATTCAATATTGCGGGCAGGGCGTAGCAGCTCATTATGCACCAAAGGTGTGCCGTCCACCATATTGGTAAAGGGAGTAAAAGAGGCATCCAGAGGCCATGCCTGAAATAAGCATAAGGCCCTTTGCATATGCAAATAAGGGGCCTCGCGCCTGTTTGATGCCACCTATTCAAAATTGGGCTACGCTAAAGATAATTTGCACTAAGCCTGCTGCATTACTTTTTGGAAAGCGTAGTCTACTAACAAGAGGTCCTTTAAGGGACCACTGGAGTCCGCAACCAAAAAGTGATGTATTTTTTAATAAAAACTGCAGTGCCAAAGACCTTTGTCAGCTTTTGCTCGGCATCCTCCCTCTCTCCCAATTTCTCACTCCTTCCCATTCAATCACCCCTCTCCCTCCATCTCCCCATCCTCAATCACTTACAACCTTACCTAATTACCTCCTCCCTTCTGATCAATTCTCCCCCTTCTTCCAGTTGCTCCCCGCCCACCTGATCACTTTCCCTCTTGCTCAGAACGTACCTTAGGGCCACTACCGCTAACATAAGGCAGAAATTGAAATCCTCTTCACTGGTGAGCTGCCTGGGGGCACCCAGACCGGGTAAGTGTGGCAGATTTCCTTCCCTAAATGACATTAGAAAACGAGATGGGTTTTTACAACAATCCGGTAGTTTCATGGGGCTCAATTTTGGCCAGGAGCTGCTCCGTTTTTTTTGGAGTAGGCTGCTTTTTCTGGTATAACTTAAAAATCCCCATTTTTCTCAATCAATTTGCACCAGCGTAACTCACTTAGTTACGTTTTTCTCGGTTAGTTTTTTTTATTCTCAAAAGGGACCTACGCCAGTTCTGCCCATTTAGGCAACTTTGGCCAGCTAATAGTTGCTCCATTTCTACTTAGGCCAGCGTATGTGGCCACTTGAGAAAACCTTTGGGGCGAGTTAATGAAATCGGCGCAGGTAAGTACATCGGAGGCCATTCGGCCTGGGATAGGGGCGGGAAGCGGAGAGGACCCGAACCAACCAAGCCTTACCCTTAGCAATGTTTGGAAACAAAAACTACTAACAATTCTATAAGAAATAAAATTTGAAGTCCTACCTTCATCATCAAACTGCAATTCACCTTTCTGCACTCAGCCCGGGGAGGCAGCGGGCCGACGCGGGAGGCCACTCAGCTTGGGCTAGGGGCGGGACAACGCACCGGGAGGCCACTCAGCCTGGGCTAGGGGCGGGACAACGCACTGGGAGGCCACTCGGCCTGGGCTAAGCGCAGGAGGGAGCGAATTGGCCGTGGTGGGATTTGCAAAGCATGGCAGTCAGAGGCGGGAGTTCGTGGCGTTGGTGAGGCCTATAAAAGGCGTGACTTGTGCAGCTACAGGGAGAAGGCAAAAAAGAAGTAGAAAAAAACAGAAAGGTGACGTCACAGCCAAGGGGGTAAGTGATTGGCTGGATTGGTGAGAAGCTTTTCTATTTTCTCTTCTATAACAGTCAGTAACTTTTAACATTGTTGTTGCCAATTTAAGGGTATCTAAGGGTTAAGTCATGGCAGGGGAGCTCGGTCACGTGATATGCTCCTCCTGTACCATGTGGGAACTCAGGGACAATTCCAGTGTCCCTCACGACTACATCTACGGGAAGTGTATCCGCTTCCAGCTCCTGACAGACCGCGTTGCGGAATTGGAGCTGAGGGTGGATTCACTCTGGAGCATCCACGATGCTGAGAATGACGTGAGTAGCATTGTAGTGAGTTGGTCTTACCGCAGGAGAAGGGTCCACAGCCAGATAGGGAATGGAAGACCAGCAGGAAGAGTAGTGCAAGGAAGGTAGTGCAGGGGTCCCCTGTGGTGATCCCCCTGCAAAACAGATACACTGCTTTGAGTATTGTTGAGGGGGATGACTCATCAGGGGAGGGCAGCAGCAGCCAAGTTGCACAGGAACGCAGGAAAAAGAGTGGGAGAGTGATAGTGATAGGGGATTCAATTGTGAGGGGAATAGATAGGCGTTTCTGCGGCCGCAACCGAGACTCCAGGATGGTATGTTGCCTCCCTGGTGCAAGGGTCAAGGATGACTCAGAGCAGCTGCAGGACATTCTAAAAAGGGAGGGTGAACAGCCAGTTGTCGTGGTGCACATTGGTACCAACGACATAGGTAAAAAAAGGGATGAGGTCCTACGAAACGAATTTAAGGAGCTAGGAGCTAAATTAAAAAGTAGGACCTCAAAAGTAGTAATCTCGGGATTGCTACCAGTACCACGTGCTAGTCAGAGTAGGAATCGCAGGATAGCGCAGATGAATACGTGGCTTGAGCAGTGGTGCAGCAGGGAGGGATTCAAATTCCTGGAGCATTGGAACCGGTTCTGGGGGAGGTGGGACCAGCACAAACCGGACGGTCTGCACCTGGGCAGGACCGGAACCAATGTCCTAGGGGGAGTGTTTGCTCGTGCTGTTGGGGAGGAGTTAAACTAATATGGCAGGGGGATGGGAACCACTACAGGGAGACAGAGGGAAACAAAAAGGAGACAAAAGCAAAAGACAGAAAGGAGATGAGAAAAAGTGGAAGGCAGAGAAACCCAAGGCAAAGAACAAAAAGGGCCACTGTACAGCAAAATTCGAAAAGGACAAAGGGTGTTAAAAAAAACAAGCCTGAAGGCTTTGTGTCTTAATGCAAGGAGTATCCATAATAAAGTGGATGAATTAACTGTGCAAATAGATGTAAACAAATATGATGTGATTGGGATTACAGAGACGTGGCTCCATGATGATCAGGGCTGGGAACTCAACATCCATGAGTATTCAACATTCAGGAAGGATAGAATAAAAGGAAAAGGAGGTGGGGTAGCATTGCTGGTTAAAGAGGAGATTAATGCAATAGTTAGGAAGGACATTAGCTTGGATGATGTGGAATCTATATGGGTAGAGCTGCAGAACACCAAAGGGCAAAAAACATTAGTGGGAGTTGTGTACAGACCTCCAAACAGTAGTAGTGATGTTGGGGAGGGCATCAAACAGGAAATTAGGGGTGCATGCAATAAAGGTGCAGCAGTTATAATGGGTAACTTTAATATGCACATAGATTGGGCTAACCAAACTGGAAGCAATACGGTGGAGGAGGATTTCCTGGAGTGCATAAGGGATGGTTTTCTCGACCAATATGTCGAGGAACCAACTAGGGGGAGGCCATCTTAGACTGGGTGTTGTGTAATGAGAGAGGATTAATTAGCAATCATGTTGTGCGAGGAGCCTTGGGGAAGAGTGACCATAATATGGTGGAATTCTGCATTAGGATGGAGAATGAAACAGTTAATTCAGAGACCATGATCCAGAACTTAAAGAAGGGTAACTTTGAAGGTATGAGGCGTGAATTGGCTAGGATAGATTGGCGAATGATACTTAGGGGGTTGACTGTGGATGGGCAATGGCAGACATTTAGAGACCGTATGGATGAACGACAACAATTGTACATTCCTGTCTGGCGTAAAAATAAAAAAGGGAAGGTGGCTCAACCGTGGCTATCAATGGAAATCAGGGATAGTATTAAAGCCAAGGAAGTGGCATACAAATTGGTCAGAAATAGCAATGAACCCGGGGACTGGGAGAAATTTAGAACTCAGCAGAGGAGGACAAAGGGTTTGATTAGGGCAGGGAAAATGGAGTACGAAAAGAAGCTTGCAGGGAACATTAAGACGGATTGCAAAAGTTCCTATAGATATGTAAAGAGAAAAAGGTTAGAAAAGACAAACGTAGGTCCCCTGCAGTCAGAATCAGGGGAAGTCATAACGGGGAACAAAGAAATGGCAGACCAATTGAACAAGTATTTTGGTTCGGTATTCACTAAGGAGGACACAAACAACCTTCCGGATATAAAAGGGGTCAGAGGGTCTAGTAAGGAGGAGGAACTGAGGGAAATCCTTATTAGTCGGGAAGTTGTGTTGGGGAAATTGATGGGATTGAAGGCCAATAAATCCCCAGGGCCGGACTGCATCCCAGGGTACTTAAGGAGGTGGCCTTGGAAATAGCAGATGCATTGACAGCCATTTTCCAACATTCCATTGACTCTGGATCGGTTCCTATCGAGTGGAGGGTAGCCAATGTAACCCCACTTTTTAAAAAAGGAGGGAGAGAGAAAACAGGGAATTATAGACCGGTCAACCTGACCTCATTAGTGGGTAAAATGATGGAATCAATTATTAAGGATGTCATAGCAGCGCATCTGGAAAGAGGTGACATGATAGGTCCAAGTCAGCATGGATTTGTGAAAGGGAAATCATGCTTGACAAATCTTCTGGAATTTTTTGAGGATGTTTCCAGTAGAGTGGATAAGGGAGAACCAGTTGATGTGGTATATTTGGACTTTCAGAAGGCTTTCGACAAGGTCCCACACAAGAGATTAATGTGCAAAGTTAAAGCACATGGGACTGGGGGTAGTGTGCTGACATGGATTGAGAACTGGTTGTCAGACAGGAAGCAAAGAGTAGGAGTAAATGGGTACTTTTCAGAATGGCAGGCAGTGACTAGTGGGGTACCGCAAGGTTTGTGCTGGGGCCCCAGCTGTTTGCACTGTACATTAATGATTTAGACGAGGGAATTAAATGTAGTATCTCCAAATTTGCGGATGACACTAAGTTGGGTGGCAGTGTGAGCTGCGAGGAGGATGCTGTGAGGCTGCAGAGTGACTTGGATAGGTTAGGTGACTGGGCAAATGCATGGCAGATGAAGTATAATGTGGATAAATGTGAGGTTATCCACTTTGGTGGTAAAAACAGAGAGACAGACTATTATCTGAATGGTGACAGATTAGGAGAAGGGGAGGTGCAACGAGACCTGGGTGTCATGGTACATCAGTCATTGAAGGTTGGCATGCAGGTACAGCAGGCGGTTAAGAAAGCAAATGGCATGTTGACCTTCATAGCGAGGAGATTTGAGTACAGGGGCAGGGAGGTGTTGCTACAGTTGTACAGGGCCTTGGTGAGGCCACACCTGGAGTATTGTGTACAGTTTTGGTCTCCTAAATTGAGGAAGGACATTCTTGCTTTTGAGGGAATGCAGCGAAGGTTCACCAGACTGATTCCCGGGATGGCGGGACTGACCTCTCAAGAAAGACTGGATCAACTGGGCTTGTATTCACTGGAGTTCAGAAGAATGAGAGGGGACCTCATAGAAACATTCAAAATTCTGATGGGTTCAGACAGGTTAGATGCAGGAAGAATGTTCCCAATGTTGGGGAAGTCCAGAACCAGGGGTCACAGTCTAAGGATAAGGGGTAAGCCATTTAGGACCGAGATGAGGAGAAACTTCTTCACCCAGAGAGTGGTGAACCTGTGGAATTCTCGACCACAGAAAGATGTTGAGGCCAATTCACTAAATATATTCAAAAATGAGTTAGATGAAGTTCTTACTGCTCGGGGGATCAAGGGGTATGGCGAGAAAGCAGGAATGGGGCACTGAAGTTGCATATTCAGCCATGAACTCATTGAATGGCGGTGCAGGCTAGAAGGGCCAAATGGCCTACTCCTGCACCTATTTTCTATGTTTCTATGTTTCTATGAATGATTCAGCATGTCAATTAGGATCTGTGGAACGAACAGAGAAGTTAAGATTTCAGGATCGGACTCTTCATCAGAACTATTATGATGAAGGATCCAGTCCTGAACCATTAACTTGCCTGTTCTCTCTACTGCAACAACAACACAAACTTGTATTAATATAGCACCTTTAACGTAGTGAAACGTTCCAAGGCGCTTCACAGGAGTATTATAAGACAAAAAAATTGACACCAAGCTGCATAAGTAGAAATTACTCGACAGATGCTGCCTGACATGATGAGTGTTTCCAGAATTTTCAGATTTTGTTTCAGATTTCCAGCAGCTTAAGTTTCTTTTCTTTTTGGTTCGAAGCTTTTCTCCTTGCATTCTTAGTTTGCAAAATAGTAAAGGTGTTTGTAAAGAGCATGTTTACGATGTTCGCCATGTTTAGCACATGGAAGAAATCTCCTGTGGTTACACATACATGCCAATCTAGAAAACTAGCAACAAGTACCCAACTTCAGAAAAACTGACAGCTCAAAATCACACCAATGTGAGGCACCTATGGCACAAGAAGACAAATAATTAAGCTGAAGGTACAGGCTTGTTATAATTTAAGATATACGTAAAGATGCCTATATCTATCTGGGTGAATTTCTGTAGGTGTTCTCCAATCATCCACTGTAACCTCAGTGAACGAGTCACAGAACTCCTGTTAAACATCATTCCCGAATTTCCGAGGCTCTTCCGCCAAAGTTACTGGGCCACATGGGAGAATCCACACGGAATTTTACCTCCCTGTGACTCTCAGAACCCATCCGTTCATTTTAAAATGTTTCTGTCCCAAGTTCATGCATAACCAACAGTGGGAGAAATTGACATCATGTTGATTGGTTCTAACAGTTCCAATTCCCCCTTCCAACTGATTTGATTTGTCAACGCTGACAGCCTCCAATCTCAGTGGGAAAAAACCTGATGTTTCTTGTCAAACTGACATTAATTGAAATGTTGACTCAGCCTGGAACACTCACAGTTGGGATATATGATTACATAAGCCTCAAACTGCAGCTGAAAAGATAAAGGGGGCAAAATTGCCCCTTTTTATAATCCTGTTAGCACCTCCACGGGGCGTTCACAGGGCGCAATGGCCTTTTTGCCCAGGGGAGGGGGGGGGTGCTATCTTCTTATTTGAAATGATAAAACATGATGAGATAGAGTAGTTTTTAAAAATTTGTGTGCCAGGATCTCATATCAAGACTTTGAGCAAGGAGGTCAATGCACAAGATTTTCTATCCATAAAGGATGATAAATCCTGCTCAAATTCCTGACCTGCACTCCAAGCACGTGAAGTTCAACACCATGACAGTACATTCATCAATTCCATTCTGTTAGTGGGTAGTCACACTCAATGGGAGTGTAGATTAAAGAATTGTGCAGCATTAATAGCCTGACCCCTGACCTGTGCTCCCTCAGGACTGAGCCCAGCTGGAGGACAAGGATCAGTAAACTTGCTGTTGTATCAAATATACTATATCTTCCCTCAACTGTGAATTTTTCTCTATTTCTACATTAATAATCTCTTTAATGCCATTTTCTTTGAAAGTGCCTTACTTTTTTTGCAGGTCTTCTCTTGCCATCAACAACAAAAACAAATTACATTTATATACTGCCTTTAATGTGTAAAGCATCCCAAGGCGCTTCACAGGAGGATACACAAGAGACCAGAATTGAAGGAGTACAAAGATCTCAGAGGGCTATAGGACTGGAGGCGGTTACACAGATAGGGAGTGGCAAGAATTTTTAATTCAAGCCATTGTCAGACTGGAAGCCATTGTCAGTCAGCGAGCACAGTGATGATGGATCTGCAGGATTTGAATGCTTTCTCAGGAATCGTTTCTGGGTAAGCTGTGGCAGCAGTGGAAAAACTTCTCAATCGATGAATGTTCTTAAAGTAGATGCCAAAATATAAGCATCGTGGCATTGCTGATTTCCCAGTAGTCTAAGAGCTAATGGCTGTCCAAGGGACATACTCATTGTCCAGAGAATAAAGAAGGAAAACATTCTCAGTTTGGTCAAAACCTAAGAACTTTACAGAACCTCAGTTTTGTGTCATTTTAATGTCAGTACATTGGCTTTATTAAAACTAAGGTTCAAGAATGTACATTACAGGTAGGAGAAGAAATGGTGCTGATGTTGTTCTGCTGTAGGTGAGAGTGGCCATGTTACCAGTGGTGATGCCAATGCACATGTGCTGAAATGCAGGGGTGAATTGGTGATCATCAAGTGGCTTCTGATCCAGGCTATGCTAATGAACTGTTCAAAAATGTGAAGGGAAATGGTCCACTTATTCGGATAGTCTGAATATCGGATTCTTTATCCTTCCTCTCAGTTAGATCCAGTCTTAAACCTTGAGAGCGTCTCCTTTTCTCACCACTTGAACTTATTCCAGCGTGTCCTTAACTTCTTTCCTCCTCACCTCAGACTGTGCGTTTGCACTATATACAATGACTTTGCAGATGTGTTGGTTAGGGATTTTGGTTGATGATCAGAAATAACTTCTTGTTGCCTGTCATAACTTCTATTACAAGGAACATACTGAAGTAAGCCATACTCCTTCCTGAGGGCTCTGTGCTATTGCAGCAGCTGCCACTATCTTCAGCAATTTGGGGTTAACTGCATTCATATTCCGTGGACCCAGCCTCAAGCAAGCCTGCTTAGAATTTCATATGACTAATTTGAATACATTAGTGCATAATCTGCAGCCTATTTAAATCTCCACATGATTGATGAATAGATTTCCCCACAAATTCTATTTTTGTATGACGTGTATTCACTAAATGAGGAACTGAAGTGTTGTTAACAAAGTAATCTAGTTTTTAAGCCCAAAACTTGCATTCTGAAATGAAAGAAAAATGCAATCATTTTTATTCAGGGGATAGCTGGCCAAATATACTGATAAAATAGGGATTTGTTCAGTAAACCTTATTTTAGATTGGATTGATATTTATTCAAAATTGTTTTTCTCAAGCTTCTAAGTGGTTAATGTTTCTGGTAGTTGTAAAGCTCATTCCTGAACTGAGTGTCAAACCTTCATTTCTAGCCCAAACAGAGCTATATTCAGATTGCTGTGGGGCTCTAACTTGTTATTTTGATGAGAAGATATGGAAATTTTGGTTACCATGATTCTGAACCAAGCAAACATATTGCATCCATACTTGTTCTAAAATCTGTTAAATAGGTAAAATGACAGAAGATCAGTGGGAGGTGTTCAAAACATAATTTAATGTGATACAGAGCTAGTTTATATCCCTAAGGGGCAAGAGCCCTACTTGCCAAAAAAGAAACAGCCACGGACAACTAAAGAGGTGAGCGACAACATAAGATGCTCACAAAAGAAAAAGCAAACCAAAATGCAAATAATAGCACAGATCCTAGCGAATGGGAGAGTTACAAAGAACAGCAAAGAGTGACAAAGCAGATAGTAAGAGCTACAAAAAGGAATATGAAAAGAAACTTGCAAGGGATCTCAAAATCAGCACAGACATTTTTAACAATTATATTAGGAAAGAGAGGATGGTCAGGAGCAATATGGGCCCCTTGAAAACTGATCACGGTGATATTGTCAATGAAAATAAGGAAATGGTGGACATGTTGAATCATTATTTTGCATCAGTGTTTATAGGAAAGTAAGTGGTCAGCACACCGGAAATCCCAAGGAAACTAATATTGAGTCGGGACAGGGACTCAATAAAATTAACATAAACAAAATAACAGTAATGAAAAAAAAAATAAGCACTAAAGAGTGACAAATCCCAGGGCCAGGGGCTAGAACCTCCACTTTTGTGGTTATTTCCCAAAAACGGATGATATTTCCGGCATGCGCGTTAAAAAAGGGTTTTTAGATTGCCGGCTTCTCGCCCATTCGCAAAACACCTAGTCTCCATTTTTGAAAATGGGCGTTACTGCGAGTGATATAAAATGGATGGTAGTGTTAAATTTTTTTGACCTTCTGCCGTAAAGTGTGGCCATCCTTAGCAACGGCATGGCAACGCTCAATTCCCGCGATTCAGGAGGTCATCATGACATGCACAGAAGAGGAGACAGAGAGAGAGGGAGCTCAGAGGGATTGAAGGCGTGTCTGGGTGTGGTGTGGCTGCTTTGGGAGGAAGGAGGGAGAATATAGAGCTTCACAGCAAGTAGACAAAAAAAAAGTAGCTGTTACCAGCCACATATTTGCCCGAATTTGGCCTATAATGGAGAGCGAGGAGGAGGCATAACAGCACGCTATGGAGACTGACACTGGAGAGAGCAGTGAGGTGGGAGAGGAGCACATTGGAGGGCGCAAAAGAGCCAGGAGGTTATCGGACGAGGCAAATACCTCCCTCCTGCAGAAGGTCAAGTCACGCTGGGGTGATTTGAAACAGGGAGGGCGTGGGAAACATACCAGAGGATATGGACCGAGATAGCAGAGGTGGTCTCGTCGGCAAACAACGAAGTTCGTGAGGGCAACCAATGCGGCAAACGATGGAATGACCTTGTGGGATCTGCAAGAGTAAGTATTACATTGATTTACATGTATTTATTTATTTATATAATTTGATTTGTAATAGTCATGAGTGACTATCATCAAATGTGAGGTCTTTCACTTTTTCCAGGAATGTTTTACTCAAAGTGTTATATATGTAAACTTGTATTTACTCCATACAGCCACCATAGGGCTCATCCCCTGGAGTCCTAAGGGATCCCATAATCCCTTGGAAGCACAGGTATTTAAGGAGACTCCACAGGTTGGAGAGGCACTCTGGAGACCTGCATAAAAGATTACGGTCACACTTTACTTTGAGCTCACAGTGTACATGCTGACACTTTCTCCATACACAACAACTGGCGACGAGATACAGATAGCGAACCCAAAGATGCAGAGAACAGTGGGCATCCTGGAGAAATTCTCGGAGGAAGACGTTTGAGAAACTTTTGTGGAGCGACTCGACCAATATTTCATGGCCAACAAGCTAGATGGGGAGGAGAGCACTGCCAAACAAAGGGTGATCCTCCTCATCGTCTGTGGGGCACCAACGTATGGCCTCATGAAGAATTTGCTCACTCCAGCGAAACCCACGGGGAAATCGTATGACGATTTGTGTACACTGGTCCGAGAGCATTTGAACCCGAAGGAAAGCATTCTGATGGCGAGGTACCGGTTCTACACCTACAAAAGGTCTGAAGGCCAGGAAATGGCAAGTTATGTCGCCGAGCTAAGACGCCTTGCAGGACATTGCGAATTGGAAGGACATTTGGAGCACATGCTCAGAGACTTTTTCGTACTTGACATTGGCCACGAAACCATACTTCGCAAACTTCTGATTGTTGGGACCCCAACCTTGAGTAAGGCCATTGCAATAGCCCAGGCATTCATTGCCAATAGTGACAATATGAAGCAAATCTCTCAGCACACAAGTGCTGCTACAAGTACTGTGAACAAAGTGATGTTGTTTTCAAATCGTAACGTACAGGACAGGTCACACATACCTGCAGCTGCACGTCCGCAGATGTCTCAGAGTCCACCATCAAGGGTGATGAATGCAAGGCCATTAACACCTTGTTGGCGCTGCGGGGGTGATCATCATTTCCATTCATGCCGATTCAAAGAGTACATTTGCAAGGGCTGTAGAACAATGGGACACCTCCAACGAGTGTGCAGGCGAGCTGCATAGCCTGTTAAACCTGCAAACCACCATGTTGCAGAGGAGGACAGATCCACGGAGGATCACGATGAACTAGAGCCTCAGATCGAGGAGGCAGAGGTACATAGGGTGCACACATTCACCACAAATTGTCCCCCGATAATGTTGAATGTTGAACTAAATGGACTCCCAGTGTCAATGGAGCTGGACACGGGTGCGAGCCAGTCCATCATGGGCAAAAAGACTTTCGAAAGTTTGTGGTGCTTCAAGACCTCAAGGCCAGTCTTAACTCCAGTTCGCACAAAACTAAGAACTTACACAAAAGAATTGTGTAAAGGTCTCCTACGATGGAGCGGTGCACAAGCTACCACTCTGGGTGGTACCGGGCGATGGTCCCACGCTGCTCGGCAGGAGTTGGCTGGGAAAGATACATTGGAACTGGGACGATGTCCGAGCGCTATCGCCCACTGACGACACTTCGTGTGCCCAGGTCTTAAAAACAAATTTCCTTCGCTGTTCGAAACAGGCATCAGGAAATTCCAAGGAGCAAAAGTGCAGATCCACCTAATTCTGGGGGCGCGATCCATCCATCACAAGGCGAGAGCAGTACCATACGTGATGAGAGAAAGGGTAGAGATCGAGCTAGACTGGCTGCAAAGAGAGGGCATCATTTCCCCGATCGAGTTCAACGAGTGGGCCAGTCTTATTGTCCCAGGCCTCAAGGGAGACGGCACCGTCAGAATCTGTGGCGGTTACAAAGTAACGATCAATCGTTTCTCCCTGCAGGGCCAATACCCACGAGCAAAGGCCGACGACCTCTTTGCAATGCTGGCGGGAGGAAAGACGTTCACGAAGCTGGATCTGATTTCAGCCTACATGACGCAGGAACTGGAGAAATCATCGAAGGCCCTCACCTGCATCAACATGCACAAAGGTCTTTTTGTTTATAACAGATGCCCGTTTGGAATCCGATCAGCGGCGGCGATATTACAGAGAAACATGGAAAGTTTACTGAAGTCGGTCCCGCACACCGTTGTCTTCAAGGATGACATCTTGCTCACAGGTTGGAACACAGTTGAGCATCTGCAGAACCTGGAGGAGGTTCTTAGTCGACACAACTGCTTGGGGCTCAGGTTAAAACGTTCGAAGTTCATTTTCCTGGCGCCTGAAGTGGAGTTCCTGGGAAGGAGGATTGCGGCAGATGGCATCAGGCCCACCAACACAAAGACGGAGACAATTGAGAACGCACCGAGGACACAGAACGTGACGGAGCTGCGGTCGTTTCTGGGACTCCTGAACTACTTTGATAACTTCCTACCGGGTCTCAGCGCCCTGCTAGAACCACTACATGTCTTACTACGAAAAGGGGACGAATGGGTTTGGGGCAAAAGCCAAGAAAATGCCTTTGTAAAAGTAGAAAATTGTTATTCTCAAACAAATTGCTTGTGTTGTATGATCCATGTAAGCGTTTGGTACTAGCATGTGATGCGTCGTCATATGGCGTCAGATGTGTATTGCAACAAGCTAATGATTTTGGGAAACTGCAACCGGTTGCTTATGCATCCTGGAGTCTGTCTAAGGCTGAGAGAACTTACAGCATGATTGAGAAAGAAGCATTGGCGTGTGTCTATGGGGTAAAGAAAATGCATCAATACCTGTTTGGGCTAAAATTCGAATTGGAAACTGACCATAAGCCACTTATGTCCCTGTTCTCCGAGAGTAAAGGGATAAATACCAAAACATCGGCCCACGTCTAGATATGGGCACTCATGTTGTCCACATACAACTATGCCATCCGCCACCCACAGGCCAGGCACAGAAAATTGCGCCAATGCTCTCAGTAGGCTGCCATTGCCCACCACTGGGTGTAAATGGCGCAGCCCGCAGATCTAGCCATGGTTATGGAAGCATTTGAAAGTGAGCAATCACCCGTCACTGCCCAGCAGATCAAAACCTGGACAAGCCAGGACCCCTTATTATCTCTAGTCAAAAGCTCTGTGCTTCACGGGAGCTGGTCCAGTGTCCCAGTAGAAATGCAGGAAGAGATAAAGCTGTTCCAGTGGCGCAAAGATGAAATGTCTATACAGGCAGACTGCCTTCTGTGGGGCAAGCGAGTAGTAGTCCCAAGAACGGCAGAGACACCTTCATCAATGACCTCCACAGTACCCACCCAGGCATCGTAATGATGAAAACAATAGCCAGATCCCACGTGTGGTGGCCTTGTATCGATGCGGACTTAGAGTCCTGCGTTCACAGATGTAATACATGCTCGCAGTTAAGCAATGCACACAGGGAGGCGCAGCTAAGTTTATGGTCTTGGCCCTCCAAACCTTGGTCTAAGGTACACGTCGACTATGCAGGCCCGTTCTGGGTAAAATGTTCCTTGTGGTTGTAGATGCATACTCCAAGTGGATTGGTTGTGAGATAATGTCGGCAAGCACATCTGCTGCCACTACTGAAAGCCTGTGGGCCATGTTTTACCAGTGCTGACTTCAAAGAATTCATGGCCCGTAACGGGATTAAACATGTCACATCTGCCCCGTTTAAACCAGCGTCCAATGGTCAGGCAGAGAGAGCAGTGCAAACCATCAAGCAAGGCTGGAAGAGGATAACTGAAGGCTCACTGCAGACTCGCCTATCCCGAGTCCTGCTTAGCTACCGCACGAGACCCCACTCACTCACTGGAATCACACCTGCTGAATTGCTCATGAAAAGAGCAATTAAGACAAGGCTCTTGTTTGTTCACCATGATCTACATGAACAGGTAGAGAGCAAACGGCTTCAACAAAGTGCATACCATGATAGCGTAAATGTGTCACGCGAGATGGAAATCAATGATCCTGTATTCGTATTAAATTATGGACAAGGTCCCAAGTGGCCTCCTGGCACTGTCGTGGCCAAAGAGGGGAGCAGAGTGTTTCGGGTCAAACTTTCAAATGGACTCATTCACCGGAAACACTTGGACCAAATCAAACTCAGATTCACGGACTATCCTGAGCAACCCACCTTGGACCCTACCTTTTTTGATCCCCCAACATACACACCAGTGGCAACCAGCACCACAGTTGACCACAAAGCAGAACCCATCATCCACAGCAGCCCTGCAGGGCCCAACACACCAGGCAGCCCAGCAAGGCCAGCTGCACAGCAGCCCAGCGAGGGCCCAACAAGTGATTCAACAACACCAGCTTTCACACCAAGACGATCAACCAGGACAAGAAGGGCCCCAGATCGACTCACATTGTTAATAGTTACACTATTGTCTTTGTGGGGGACTGTTGTTATATATGTGAACTTGTATTTACTTTGTACAGCCACCAGAGGGCTCATCTCCTGGAGTCCCAAGGGATTCCATAATCCCTTGGGAGCACATATTTAAGGAGGCTTCACAGGTTGGAGAGGCACTCTGGAAACCTGCAATAAAAGACTAAAGTCACACTTTATTTTGAGCTCACAGTGTAGAGTCTGACTCTTTCTCCATATACAACACAAAGCCTGCGGTCACAGTGTACGTCTTCAGGTAAAGAATGATCATTTTCATAATAATCATGATTACATCTGTCGGTTATGTGTTGTATCAGTCTCTGTGACAGTACCTAACAATGATATCATGCAATGATCTCATGCCATGTCGTCCTGTCACCTTTTACAGAAGAAGCTATCGACGATGAAGTCCGTGCAGAGGTAAACAGGTGGTGGGCCAGCAGTCCCCAGCGACATCACCGAGATGGAGGAGCGGGTGCTCACACTCGTGGGGATGCACACCCGGACAGCCACGGACACATCTGCAGACCCTGAAGTGAAGCCACTTGAGTAAAGCTTACACCATTACGTGATGTAAAGTCAACAAATGCCACACCCACTCATATCCGAACAATCAAATATGATAGATGATTTCTAAAATTGTCATGTAAATAATGATGACCTAATGAAAATCATTCGAATGCAAATGTGTTGATGGTCATGAAATGTGATGTCTGTGATGATTTTGAGAGTGGTGGTGCTTTTGTCGTGCATATGCTGTGTGTAGCGCTGGACTCACCTTGTGATCCTTGCACCCGCTTCTCCTCTAATAACCTCATTTGTGTTTTGCAGCTCAGCCAGCAACACGTCCCCAGGCAAGACCACAGAGGCCAGAGGGTGGGGACGCAGGGCCCGACTCTCCAGACGATTCTTGCACTGATTCTCGCCCGACAATCCGCTGGGTCTGTTCTCCATGGATGAGAGCGCGGACTTTGAGGAATCTGCATCGCCATGCTCCAGAAGCCATTCCACCCCAAGGCCATCTCGTCATTCGTGACCGAGTACATTCCGCAGATGCCGGAGGCCCTGGATGCGATAGCCAGGAACCCTGCTGCCACAGGCCTCCCAGTGGTCCCCGAGCGCGGCACTCCACCCCTAGGTTCCGCAACACCACTGCAAATAACAGATGAGACCAATGACCAAGATCCTCCTCTGGTCATTCCCGCCTCCACTCTGGAGGTACCGGCCCCAAGCACCTCGCCACAGGGCACCCCATTTGTCCCCAGGATGGTGACAACCCCGTGGAGGTTTCGTGGACATGGCAGGTCTGTTCCACGAGCGCCACATGACAGCGGAGGGATGGTACAGTTGTCCAGGAGGACTGTAGACATTGGTGAGCAGCTCATCGAAGCATTGGGAGATATATCCCGACAGCTGGCCACTATGACTGAGTACATTCCGCAGATGCCGGAGGCCCTGGATGCGATAGCCAGGAAAACTGCTGCCACAGGTCTCCCAGTGATCCCAGAGCGTGGCACTCCACCCCTAGGTTCTGCAACACCACTGCAAACGACAGATGAGACCAATGACCAAGATCCTGCTTCTGCATCAGAGAATGTTGCCCCTTTGGCACCCCCCATTCCCGTACCCATCCAACCAACGCATCTGCCTTCATCCTCCTCCAATGAGGCTCCGCCTGAGGAGCTCCTCGGCCAGGTGCCGTGGAGCGAGGAAGGGAAGGGGTAGAGGTGGGGAGAAGATGAGGAGGGGGAAGGAAAGTGAGGTGCATGTCCGCAGGTGATGGCTGTGTTATATCTCCATCTGGGTGCATGCAATTTGTTGTAATGTATGGGGGCTGGGGCCCACGCTCCTGCTTTGCCTTTGTATTCTGTGTTGCTAGACATGTTGAACATTTGATTGATGTCAATGGTGGAAAAAGTGGGGTGTGGGTGTGGGTTGGGTGTTATTGGCTGTGAAACTTCTGATTTCAGACCAATGTTGGTATAATTTTTTTTTTATTGTACATAACCTTGTTGCGCATTGTCTCAGATAGCTGCACCATTACACACTGGTGATTCCTTAACATGAAAGGGTTAAATACAACTTACCATCAATCAACGAAACTTTAACTGGCACCAAGGTGATGGGTACCATTGATATCTGAGCTGCACACACACAGCAGTGTGTCAGCGTTGTCACTTACATCAACGCTCTTTCAGGCAAATCATTCAGATATCAGTTCCTCATATAAGGGTGCGATTTTAAAAATGCCAGCCACATCACTGGTGTTCGTTCAGAACAGTTCCACTTTTTCTGGGCGTTTTTTCGTCGATATGTGTGCGAGGTTGTGAAAGTGACGGTGGGCGATCCCCTGGGCGTTAGTTTTGCCAGATGTGCTCTTTATGAAAAAAAAAAATGGGCGGGCGGTATTATTGAATCTCAGCATTAATTCTGTGCAGAAAGTAATGCTGGGCGATATTATGGGCATTGATTTTGCCCATTCTGATGATTCTGCCCAAAAAAAGTGGGCGGTGTAAGAATAAAAGTGTTTGGTAATGACAAAATTGATTCTGTGTATGTGACGTATACCTTTTTATAAATCATTATTGTAACATTGTATCTGTTGTAACTAAATAGATCCATAGGATAGCTGACGACTGCTGATAAATGTGCATGTGTGTGTGTTTAATAATCTATTCCGAATTGTTTGAAAAGAATCAGTCTTGCTGTCAGTTTAATGCCGGAGATCTAGAGATCTTACAGCGAGCGATAATATTTTTTCCCGGCGTTAAGCACATGGAGAAAGTAATGCTCAGCCATCAGTTTCCTAAAAATGCCCTTCAGTTTCTATTTTGTGCCAAAATGGGCGATATATGGGCGTTATACGTCATTTCAGCGGTAAAATGGGCATTAAACGGGCGTTAAGCATGCAAAAAAAGTAGAGGTTCTAACCCCAGATGTTTTCCATTGCAGGGATTCAAAGGAAGCAAGTGAGATCATTGCAGATGCCCTAACTGTAATCTTCCAAAGTTCTCTCGATTCAGGAACCGTTCCTTAAGATTGGAAAATTGCGCACATCAGTTGTTTAATTTAATAATGGTGAGAGAGGGAAACTTAAGGAATTATAGACCAGTTAGCCTAACATCTGTTGCCAGGAAATTGCTGGAGTCTATAATTAAGGATAGGATGACTGAACACCTTGAAAATTTGCAGCTGATCAGAGGGAGCCAGCATGGATGTGTAAAGGGTAGATCATGCCTGACGAAGCTGATTGAATTTTTTGAAGAGATGACTAAAGTAGTGGACAGGGGAATGTGTATGGATGTTATTTATATGGACTTCCAGGAGACATTTGATGAAATCCCACATCAGAGACTGTTAACGAAAGTTGTAGTCCATGGAATTGAGGGCAAATTACTGACCTGGTTAGAAAATTGGCTGAGCGGCAGAAGACAGAGAGTAGGGATAATGGGCAGGTACTCTAATGGCTGTGTTGGGGCCTCAACTATTCAATGTATTTATTAATGACTTACATGATGGGATAGAAAGTCACATATCTAAATTTTCCGATGACACAACGATAGGTGGCGTTGTAGGTGGAAGCATAAAATTACAAAGAGATATTGCTAGATTAAGCGAATTGGTAAATCTTGGCAAATGGGTTTCAATGTAGGCAAATGTGAGGTCATCCACTTTGGACCAAAAAAGAATAGAACAGGGAACTTTCTTTTTTTAAATTAATTCATGGGATGTGGGCATCGCTGAAAAGGCCAGCATTTATTGCCCATCCCAAATTGCCCTTGAGAAGGTGGTGGTGAGTCGCCTTCTTGAACCACTGCTGTCTGTGTGGTGAAGGTACATAGAGCTGTTAGGGAGGGTGATACCAGATGGACCATCTGGTTTAATTCTTATTATTGTTTTTTGTAGCAGTTTGGCCTTTCAGAAGTCAGTTAAAGGTCAACCAGCTTGCTGTGTGTCTGGAGTCACATATAGGCCAGAGGAGGTAAGGATAGCAGATTTCCTTCCCAAAAGGACATTAGTGAACCAGATAGGTACTTACTACAATCCAATAGTTTTATGGTCACCATTACTGATTCTTTTTTAAATTTACACATAATTTAATTAACTGAATTTAAATTCCAAAGCTGTTGTGGTGGGATTTGAACACTGGATCTTTAGTCCAGAACTCTGGATTACTCATCATCATCGGCGGTCCCTCAAAACGAGGATGACTTGCTTCCACGCCAAAAAAGGATGACTTCGCAGGTGTTTCAATGAAGGACCCGAACTACATCCTGAAGAGTGGAAGATGCCTGTGCGTGAATTTTTTTAACGTGGGGTGGCCGTTGCACACCAGCCACCACACGGGCTTGACAGAGCTAAGTCTTGGTCCAGGGGACACCAGCGGCAAGTTGGGGCCATAAAAGGAGCGGCGAGCGGTGGCCATGGGCAGTGTGGAGGCGTACCACTTCAGGGTACAGCACGAGCTGGTGCAGGAGGGTGACGGCTGTGAAGAGTGACATCATCAAGATCCAGGTCAGTGATTGGAACGTGGGCAGATACAGCAGGAGCGGCGAGGTCGGGGTGAAGGAGTAGTGAGAGATTGTGGAGGAACGTGATTGGGGCTCAGGGGAAGCGCGAGTTCGGGGCCAGGGGCCCAGGGGCAGCACGGGCCAGCCTACACTGTGATACATGTGCGCACTAGGTCCGTGCAGCAGAGCTGGTCTCCAGTTGTCTGGGTTACTAGACCAGTAAAATAACCACTATGTCACCATATCCATAAATGGTGAAAGGTTAAAAACAGTGGAAGCCCAAAGGGACTTGGGGATCCAGGTAAATAGATCATTAAAATGTCATGAACAGGTACAGAAAATAATTTTTTTTAAAAGGCTAATGGAATGCTGGCCTTTATATCGAGAGGACTAGAATACGAGGGGGTAGGAGTCATGCTTCAGCGGTACGAAGCCCTGATTAGATCACACCCAGAGTACTCTGAGCAGTTCTGGGCACCACACCTTAGGAAGTATATATTGGCCTTGGAGGGAGTACAGCATAAGTTTACCAGAATGATACCTGGACTGCAAAGGGTTAAATTATGAGGAGAGATTATACAAAGAAGGCTGGTAATCCCCGGAATTTGGGAGGTTAAGGGGTGATTTGATCAAAGTTTTCATGATACTGGGGCTGAATTTGCAGCCCCTATGAGGTGCGCATGTGCCAATATGTGCTGTGCAATTTCCGGGTTAAGGAATGCACTGCACAGGCGCTAAAACCCGATCTGTCAAGAGTCCTGTTGACAGATCGCACGCATCCGGAAGAAATGTGCCTCCGCGGGCGGTGAGTTGGGTATTTGCCCAACTTCTGCCCAGCGAATGGCCTTGAAATTCTTAGGCTTTGCTTTTACAAAATAGAAAAATAAAATGTTATCACTCATTTATACATTAAAAACCCTGTCCATTAAGGTAAGTTTATTTTTAGCCTCGTTAAAACAGATAAGGGTTAAGTCATGGCAGGAGAGCTCAGACACGTGTCATGCTCCTCCTGTGCTGTGTGGAAACTCAGGGACGCTTCCAGTGTCCCAGGTGACTACATATGTGGAAAGGGCATTCTGCTGCAGATCCTGACAGACCGCATTGCGGCACTGGAGCTGCGGGTGGATTCACTCTGGAGCATCCGTGATGCTGAGGATGTCGTGAATAGCACCTTTAATGAGTTGGTCACACCGCTGGTAAAAGTTACACAGACAGATAGGGAATGGAAGACCAACAGGAAGAGCAGTGGAATCAAGGTAGTGCAGAGGTCCCCGAGGTCAACTCCTCCAAAACAGATACACCGCTTTGGGTATTGTTGGGGGGGATGACTCATCAGGGCAGGGCAGCAGCAGCCAAGTTCCTGGCACCGTGGGTGGCTCTGCTGCACAGGAGGGCAGGAAAAAGAGTGGGAGAGCTTTTGTGATAGGGGATTCTATTGTAAGGGGAATAGATAGTTTCTGCGGCCGCAAACAAGACTCCAGGATGGTATGTTGCCTCCCTGGTGCAAGGATCAAGGATGTCTCGGAGCGGTTGCAGGACATTTTGGAGGGGGAGGGTGAACAGCCAGTTGTCATGGTGCATATAGGTACCAACGATATAAGTAAAAAATGGGATGAGGTCCTACAAGCTGAATTTAAGGAGCTAGGAGTTAAATTAAAAAGTAGGACCTCAAAGGTAGTAATCTCAGGATTGCTACCAGTGCCATGTGCTAGTCAGAGTAGTAATTGCAGGATAGCTCAGATGAATACGTGGCTTGAGGAATGGTGCAGAAGGGAGGGATTCAAATGCCTGGGACATTGGAATCAATTCTGGGGGAGGTGGACCAGTACAAACCGGACGGTCTACACCTGGGCAGGACTGGAACCAATGTCCTAGGGGGAGTTTTTGCTAGTGCTGTTGGGGAGGGGTTAAACTAATATGGCAGAGGGATGGGAACCTATGTAGGGAGACAGAGGGAAATAAAATGGAGGCAGAAGCAAAAGATAGAAAGAGGAATAGTAAAAGTGGAGGGCAGAGAAACCCAAGGCAAAAAACAAAAAGGGCCACATTGCAGCAAAATTCTAAAGAGGCAAAGTGTGTTAAAAAGGCAAGGAATAATCGTAATAAGATGGACGAATTAACTGCACAGGCAGCAATTAATGAATATGATGTAATTGGCATCACGGAGACATGGCTCCAGGATGACCAAGGCTGGGAACTCAACATCCAGGGGTATTCAACATTCAGGAAGGATAGCCATAAAGGATAAGGAGGTGGGGTAGCGTTGCTGGTTAAAGAGGAGATTAATGCAATAGTAAGGAAGGACATTAGCTTGGATGATGTGGAAGCTGTATGGGTGGAGCTGCGGCATACCAAAGGGCAGAAAACGCTAGTGGGAGTTGTGTACAGATTACCAAACAGTAGTAGTGAGGTTGGGGACAGCATCAAACAAGAAATTAGGGATGCATGCAATAAAGGTACAGCAGTTATCATGGGTGACTTTAATCTACATATTGATTGGGTTAACCAAACTGGTAGCAATACGGTGGAGGAGGATGAGCTGGAGTGTATTAGGAATGGTTTTCTGGACCAATATGTTGAAGAACCAACTAGAGGGCTGGCCATCCTAGATTGGGTGATGTGTAATGAGAAAGGACTAATTAGCAATCTTGTTGTGCAAGGCCCCTTGGGGAAAAGTGACCATAATATGGTCGAATTCTTTATTAAGATGGAGAGTGACACAATTAATTCAGAGACTAGGGTCCTGAACTTAAGGAAAATTAACTTCGATGGTATGAGATGTGAATTGGCTAGAATAGACTGGAAAATGATACTTAAAGGGTTGACGGTGGATAGGCAATGGCAAACATTTAAAGATCACATGGATGACCTTCAACAATTGTACATCCCTGTCTGGAGTAAAAATAAAACGGGGAAGCTGACTCAACCGTAGCTAACAAGGGAAATTAAGGGTGGTGTTAAATCCAAGGAAGAAGCACATAAATTGGCCAGAAAAAGCATCAAATCTGAGGACTGGGAGAAATTTAGAATTCAGCAGAGAAGGACAAAGGGTTTAATTAGGAGGGGGAAAATAGAGTATGTGAGGAAGCTTGCCGGGAAAATAAAAACTGACTGCAAAAGCTTCTATAGATATGTGAAGACAAACATAGGTCCCTTGCAGACAGATTGAGATGAATTTATAATGGGGAACAAAGAAATGGCAGACCAGTTGAACAAATATTTTGGTTCTATCTTCACGAAGGAAGACACAAATAGCCTTCCGGAAGCACGAGGGGGCCGAGGATCTAATGAGAAGGAGGAACTGAAGGATATCCTTATTAGGTGGCAAATTATGTTAGGGAAATTGATGGGATTGAGGGCCGATAAATCCCCGGGGCCTGATTGTCTGCATCCCAGAGTACTTAAGGAAGTGGCCCTAGAAATAGTGGATGCATTGGTGATCATTTTCCAACATTCTATCGACTCTGGATCAGTTCCTATGGACTGGAGGGTAGCTAATGTAACACCACTTTTTAAAAAAGGAGCGAGAGAGAAAACAGGTAATTATAGACCGATTAGCATGACATCAGTAGTGGAGAAAATGTTGGAATCCATTATTAAAGATAAAATAATAGCGCATTTTTAAAGCAGTGGCAGGATCGGTCCAAGTCAGCATGGATTTATGAAAGAGAAATCATGCTTGACAACTCTTCTAGAATTTTTTGAGGATGTAACTAATAGAGTGGACAAGGGAGAACCACTGGATGTGACGTATTTGGACTTTCGAAAGGCTTTTGACGAGGTCCCACACAAAAGATTAGTATGCAAAAATAAAGCACATGGTATTGGGGGTAATCGACTGACGTGGATATAGAACTGGTTGGCAGACAGGGAGCAGAATGTTGGGATAAATGGGTCCTTTTCAGAATGGCAGGCAGTGACTAGTGGGGTGCCGCAGGGCTCAATGCTGGACCCCAGCTATTTACAATATACATTAATGATTTTGATGATGGAATTGAGTGTAATATCTCCAAGTTTGCAGATGACACTAAACTGGGTGGCGGTGTGATCTGTGAGGAGGACGCTAAGAGGCTGCAGGGTGACTTGGACAGGTTAGGTGAGTGGACAAATGCATGGCAGATGCAGCATAATGTGGATAAATGTGAGGTTATCCACTTGGGGGGCAAAAACACGAAGGCAGAATATTATCTGAATGGCGGCAGATTAGGAAAAAGGGAGGTGCAACAAGACCTGGGTGTCATGGTACATCAGTCATTGAAAGTTGGCATGCAGGTACAAAAGGCAGTGAAGAAGGCAAATGGTATGTTGGCCTTCATAGCTAGGGGTTTTGAGTAAAGGAGCAGGGAGCTCTTACTACAGTTGTACAGGGCCTTGGTGAAGCCTCACCTGGAATATTGTGTTCAGTTTTGGTCTCTTAATCTGAGGAAGGACCTTCTTGCTATTGACGGAGTGCAGCAAAGGTTCACCATACTGATTCCAGGGATGGCTGGACTGACATATGAGGAGAGACTGGATCGAATGGGCCTTATTTCACTGGAGTTTAGAAGGATGAGAGGGGATCTCATAGAAACATATAAGATTCTGATGGGACTGGACAGGTTACATGCAGGAAGAATGTTCCTGATGTTGGGGAAGTCCAGAACCAGGGGACAGTCTAAGGATAAGGGGTAAGCCATTTTGGACTGAGATGAGGAGAAACTTCTTCACTCAAGGCATTGTTAACCTGTGGAATTCCCTTCCGCAGAGAGTTGTTGATGCCAGTTCATTGGATATATTCAAGAGGGAGTTAGATATGGCCCTTACGGCTAAAGGGATCATGGGGTATGGAGAGAAAGCAGGAAAGGGGTACTGAGGTGAATGATCAGCCATGATGTTATTGAATGGTGGTGCAGGCTCGAATGGCCGAATGGCCTAATCCTGCACCTATTTTCGATGTTTCTATGTTTCTCGGGGTCGAAATTCGGTACCGCCATTTTGAGGCGGTGTTACTGCCTGAGTGCAGATTTTACTGCCGGGCATTAGGTGCAGGCTCCAGCTGACAAATTGAGTTTTTAGGCCCAAAGACAAGGGAGCAGCGCTAAAAAGTGGCGTCGCGCACTCATCCTGGGCGGGAGCTCAGGAGACCGACTGAATTTCGCACGGGAGGCTGCCGCCATGTTAGCTGGAAAACGGGAAGAAAAGGGAAGAAAGGGAAAAAAATTCAAACTTCTCCGACCCACACAAAAAAATGAAAAAATAAAGAAAGAAAAAACTTACCTTGCTCTCTGGCCAATTCCGCAGCTGCCGAAAAAACAAGATATCGTAATAGAGGCGCCAAGAAGGCATTTCACGCATACTGATGTCATGATTACAATGCTGTCAGCCGGGTGGGACGAACATTTCAACACCCTTAAAAAATGACCAGCGAATTTCACGTCAGGCGTGAACAGCACCCAGCGCCACTCCCAACCGCCTAATTCCCAAATAACACCAAACACCGACGTTATCAGCAGGTGTTCGCAACCGAATTTCGACCCCATAATTTTTTAAAAAATAAAACTTTTGTTAACAATATTTACTTAAATAGCATTTTGATTAATTTTCAATGTGTAATGTTTTTAAAAATGTATTTCACATGTTCATGTATTTTTTAAGTGATCTCCATTCATACTTAAAAGAGTTCCATACAAACGGAACTCCCCAAATGTATGAATGGAGATCTCCTACTATTATTGGTTCGGCAAGCCCACGTGATCCCAGGTGTGCTTACGAACCGCATTCGCCCCTGGAATACGTGAGCTTCTACGCAGGCCGACACGTAGAGACCCAGGAGTGCACGTCGCTGAATCTCCCGGAGCACCAGGTAAATTCATCGATTTTTTCCAGGTCGGAGGCATCCGCTCGCGGGAAGCCTCCAGCCACAAATTTTGGGCCAATAGGGGGAACAGATAGGGTAGATAAAGCGAAGCTATTTCCGTTGGTTGGTGAGTCTAGGACTAGAGGGCATAGACTAAAAATTAGACCCAGACCTTTCAGGAGTGAAATTAGGAAACATGTCTACACACAAAGGGTGGTAGATATTTGTTGGAACTCTCTTCTGGAAATGGCAAATAGTGCTGGATCAATTGTTAATTTTAAATCTGAGATTGATAGTTTTTTTAAACCAAAGGTATTAAGGGATATGGGGCAAAGGCGGGTATATGGAGTTAGGTGGCTGATCAACCATGATCTCATTGAATGGCAGAACAGGTTCGAGGGGCTGAATGGCCTACTCCTGTTCATGTTCCTAAAATGTTATTTATTCCCTCCTTCAGTGCTCTGAAGCAGATCCAGCTTACCATTTGTTTTTAATCAATGATTTAAACAAAATGGAGCCATTATAACTGTCAGTCACATTTAGATCATTAATATTCATATTAGTTTCCATTTGTACAAAGCAAGAACACGCTTTTACACAGCAAAATATATCAGAGTGAATAGAAAATAACTCTTTTCGTCTTATAGGAATCTGTGTTGAAAGCTGAGGCAGACTTACTAAATAAACCCTGTTCATGCCAAGCAATGATCAGTCATAGGATCATAGAATCATAGAGTAGTTACAGCACAGAAGAAGGCCATTCGACCCATCAAGCCCGTGCCGACTCTCAGTTCGTCCCACTCCCCTGCCGTTTTCCTATAGCTCTGCAATATATTTTCCTTCAGATACTTATCCAACTCTGTTTTGAAAGATAAGATTGAGTCTGCCTCCACTACCTTTTCAGATAATGCATTCCAGATCTTAACCACTTGCTGAGTAAAAATGTTTTTTCTTGCATCACCTTTGGTTCTTTTGCCAATCACCTTTAATCTGTGTCCTCTGGTTCTCGATCCTTCCGCCAATGGGAACAGTTTCTCTCTATCTACTCTGTCCAGATCCCCTCATGATTTTGAGCACTTCTATCTAATCCCCTCTCAATCTTCTCTGCTCCAAAGAGAACTGTTGTGTATGTATAACATAAGTTTATACCCTGTATACGCAATGTACAGTCACATAAGACTACTGGATGTAACTTCACACTGTATACACTATGCTTGTACCACTAGAGGGTGCAACTGGTGGAGACCTAGGGGTCACCTGAACACGACAGGTAACCAGGTATAAAAGGGAGCTCGCCATGCTGTACCCTGACTCAGGCGCTGTAATAAATGGATTAAGGTCACCACAGTTCAAGTACAATACCTTACCTCGTGGAGTCATTACTAGAGTGCTTACAGATAGAATAACTGGCGACGAGATTACGAATTTCCACGTGAAAAATGGCTAACCTTGGCAACTTTCAACAATTCACTGAAGGGGAAGATTGGGAGGCCTGTGTGGAAAGACTCGAACACTTCTTAAGAAAGCAAATGGCATGTTGGCCTTCATAGCAAGGGGATTTGAGTACAGGGGCAGGGAGGTGTTGCTACAGTTGTACAGGGCATTGGTGAGGCCACACCTGGAGTATTGTGTACAGTTTTGGTCTCCTAACCTGAGGAAGGACATTCTTGCTATTGAGGGAGTGCAGCGAAGGTTCACCAGACTGATTCCCGGGATGGCGGGACTGACCTATCAAGAAAGACTGGATCAACTGGGCTTGTATTCACTGGAGTTCAGAAGAATGAGAGGGGACCTCATAGAAACATATAAAATTCTGACGGGGTTAGACAGGTTAGATGCAGGAAGAATGTTCCCAATGTTGGGGAAGTCCAGAACCAGGGGTCACAGTCTAAGGATAAGGGGTAAGCCATTTAGGACCGAGATGGGGAGGAACTTCTTCACCCAGAGAGTGGTGAACCTGTGGAATTCTCTACCACAGAAAGTTGTTGAGGCCAATTCACTAAATATATTCAAAAAGGAGTTAGATGAGGTCCTTACTGCTAGGGGGATCAAGGGGTATGGCGAGAAAGCAGGAATGGGGTACTGAAGTTGAATGTTCAGCCATGAACTCATTGAATGGCGGTGCAGGCTAGAAGGGCCGAATGGCCTACTCCTGCACCTATTTTCTATGTTTCTATGTTTCTATGTTTCATTGCGAACAACCTGGTGGGAGACACACCAACCTCGCTGGCTGACAAGCACAGAGCTATCCTGCTCACCAGTTGTGGGCCCGCCATCTATGGTCTCGTCAGGAACTTGCTAGCCCCAGAGAAGACAACAACCAAAACATATGCTGAGCTTGTAAAGATGATACAGGAACAGCCCAAACCTAAAGAGAGCATCCTCACAGCCAGACATCGGTTCTACATGCACCCGAAGGCCAAGAAATCGCAAAATGTGCTGCAGACCTCAGCCGATTGGCTGCACCGTGTGATTTTGGCAACCAACTCACCGAAGCGCTGAGAGACATCTTCGTTATTGGAATCGGCCACGAGGGCCTTCTCCACAGGCTGCTTTCGGTGGACGCCATGGTCACCCTGCAGAAGGCAATTAACGTGAGCCAGGCGTTCATGGCCTCGGCCTGCGATTCCAAGCGATTGACTCACCCCCAGGACCCTAACCCGGCAAGTACTGTGAACCGACTGGTGCCTTTTAGAGGCAAGTCTGCTGCAAGTGGTTTCTCTCAGGGTAGAGAGAGCAAAACCCCGAATCCTGCAACCCTGAGTCCACCACATGGGGCCAACCGGCCAACCCCATGCTGGCGCTGTGGAGGAATCACAGGGCCCACCAGTGCCGCAACAAGGAATATACTTGCAAAGCCTGTAACACGAAGGGCTGCCTACAGAGACTGTGCAAGAGAAATTTTACTCACCGAGTCGCTGAAGAGTTGGCCGATCATCCAGATTCCAGCGATGATGACGAGAGAGTCAACGAGGCAACTCAGCCCCACGACGAGGTGTATGGAGTGTTTACCTGCTCCACCGAGAGCTCTCCATTGAAAATGGAAGTTGAAATCAACGGTGTTCCAGTCTCGATGGAGGTGGACACAGGGGCGATCCAATCGCTGATGAATCAGGCGGCCTTTGAGAAACTCTGGGACAATCCAATCGAACGACCTAAAATGATCCCTATCCAAGTCAAGCTGCTCACCTACACAAACAACACCATCCCAGTCATTGGCAGCGTGGATGTCCAGGTGACCCATGGCGGCGCGTTGCCTAAGTTACCTTTGTGGACCGTTGCTGGTGATGGTCCAACGCTGCTAGAAAGAAGATGGATGAAACAAATCCATTGGAGCTGGGAAAACCTCCAGCCTCCAGCGATCGATGTCCTACGTGGCCCCAAATTTGGATCCAGCACACCTGAGAAACCAGCCGTTCAACTCAAATGAGTGAAGACGACACAGGCCGATCAACCCAACAGCGAGATAATCCAGCCCAAACGACCCGACCTCACCTTCCAGGCTCCAGTGGCAGGACTCCAGAGGAAGAAAATCTGAGCAGAAGGTAACTTCCCTGTTTCTGTGGCAGAACCTGGGGAGAAAAGGATCACCGCAGCCTACCTCATGGAAAGAAAGAAGATGGCGCCCGCACCACGAGGTGAAGCGCCTGAAGTAATGATGGCGGCGGTTAGACCACGAGGGGCAGCGTTTGAGGGAGCAACACGTGATGCCGAGCAGCGAACCAGATTGCGGTAAAGATTGCAAGGCCCTTTTAAAGGAGACCAGCAACCCATCGAAATTAAAGCAACAGTTCCACTCTTTGTACAACAATGCCAATAATACACATGGAAAAGATGTAATTGACAAATGCAAGTATGTAAATGTAACGAACCATGTCGAGTTGGGCGCTTGCGGTCAGAGCCAATGTATGATGACAGTAAATGAAGAAATGATGTGCGATGCTGGGTTCTACAAGGGCAACTCCCGTCGGAAGCACCCAGGTCCAGCGGGCTAACCGATCATGTAACCTGCGCCTCCGGGACTAATGTGAGGACCCAGCAAGTGTGGCCACACACAGAGGGAGCATACCAGCTGCAGGGCCAGCGTTCAGCGGACAGCAAAGGCACCACTGCTGGTACCCTGCCCCAGATCGACTCTACCCCTCTGGCCACCAGGGCCAGTACCGGGAGCAAGAGGTTAGCACCCTCCAGCCCCCGCAATGGGACCTGGGATGACTAGGCTCCGACTATCGCTGAAAGGCAGCAGGGAGACACTGCAGCCCTCAAAGGAGAGCAGGGAGGCCACACTCTCCTGTGGCTCTGCCCATCACTCGGCAACAGCAAAGGCCCTGAGACTCAGCCAGGTGAGCGATCCGATCCCACCCAGCTGGCAGGGGGCACAGCACCACCATCAGACAACCTGGACACAGTTAGGGTACTCTGGAACTAGCGTCCTCACCCACCTGCACCTACACTTCAGGGGCAAGACTGTGATACCACATATGTACCTTACCTGTAAAATGTACTTGTTCCACTATTGCAAAACCCAAACAGTGATGTAATTAATCCTATGTTCTTTTTTCGGTTCTTTCCGTCTGCACTTGTTTGCACATGCAGGTGTTGAGCCACACACATGGTGTATGTATGGGTGCTGGAAATGGATGTATGCAGCCATGGACACTCATGGATCACACCCAGAACCCACTCAACTCTCACTGCAACCTCAAACCATCCACTGCTGACCATTTCCCAATGTTGTGGCAATGTTGTGGGCCTACAGGGAGAGAGCCAAGCCAAAGCATAGACAAGGTGCAAGGGCTTTGGGCACTCAAGTCTAGGGTCAGAGCACACAATGCAAAGGCCAGTGGCACAAGACTTAGGGGAGAGTGATGTTGTGTATGTATAACATAAGCTTATACCCTGTACACTCAATGTACAGTTACAGAAGACTACTGGATGTATCTTCACACTGTATACACTACGCTTGTACCACCAGAGAGTGCAACTGGTGAAGACCTAGGGGTCACCTGTACACGACAGGTAACCAGGTACAAAAGGGAGCTCACCATGCTGTACCCTGACTCAGGAGCTGCAATAAATGGACTAAGGTCACCACAGTTCAAGTACAATACCTTGCCTCATGGAGTCATTACTAGAGTGCTTACAGGTACAATAAGAACAACCCCAGCTTCTCCAGTCTATCAACATAATCGCAGTCTCTCATTACTGGAATGATTCTCATAAATCTTTTCGGCACCCTCTCTCAGGCCTTCACATCCTTCCTAATGTGCGGTGCCCCAGAATTGGACATAGTTCTCCAGTTGGGGCCAAACCAGTGTTTTATACAGGTTCATCATAATTTCCACACTTTTGTACTCTATACCTCTATTTATGAAGCCCAGAATCCTGTAAGCCTTTTTAACTGCTTTCTCAATCTGCTCTATCACCTTCAACGATTTATGCACACATACCCCCAGGTCTCTTTGTTTGTGCACCCCATTTAGGATTGTACCATTTAGTTTATATTGCCTCTCTGCATTCTTTCTACCAAAATGTACCACTTCACACTTTTCTGCATTAAATTTCATCTGTCACATGTCCGCCCATTTCACCAGCCTGTATATGTCTTCCTGAAGTCTATCACTCTCCTCCTCACTGTTCACTATACTTCCAAATTTTGTTTCACCTGCAAATTTTGAAATTGTGCCCTGTACAAACATGTTCAAGTCATTAATATATGTCCTAGAACCAACCCCTGAGGAACACCACTGTATAAATTCCTCCAGTCCGAAAAACAACCGTTCACTACTCTCTGTTTCCTGTCATTTAGCCAATTTCGTATCCATGCTGCCACTGTCCATTTTTATCCAGGGCTTCAGCTTTGCTGGTAAGCCTATTATGTGGCACTTTGTCAAACACCTTATGGAAATCCATGTCCACTACATCAACCACATTACCCTCATCAACCCGCTCTGCTCCCTCATCAAAAATCTCGATCAAGTTGGTTAAACACGATTTGTCTTTAACAAGTCCATGCTAACTTTCCTTAATTAATCCACACCTATCCAAGTGACTGTTAACTTTGTCCCTTAATACTGTTTCTAAAAGCTTCCCCACTACCAAGGTTAAACTGACTGGCCTATAGTTGCTGGGTTTATGTTTACACCCTTTATTGAACAATGGTGTTACATTTGCAATTCTCCAGTCCTCTGACACCACTCCTGTAACTATGGAAGATTGGAATATTATGGCCAGTACCTCTGTGATTTCCATCCTCAATGCCCTCAGCATCCTAGGATGCATTCCATCCTCTCCAGGTGATTTATCTACTTTAAATACAGCCAGCTTTTCTAATATCTCTTCTTTATCAATTTTTATCTTATCAAATGTCTCCATTACCTCCTCCTTCACTATGTCTATGGCAGCATTCTCTTCCTTGGTGAAGACAGATGCAAAGTACTCATTTAGTACCTCAGTCATACCCTCTGCCTCCATGCACAGGTCTCCTTTTTGGTCCCTAATTAGCCCGACCCCTCCTCTTAATACCCTTTTACTATTTATATGCCTATAGAAGATTTTTGGATTACATTTTATGCTGACTGCCATTCTATTCTCACCCTCTTTTTGCCCCTCTTATTTTCTTTTTCACCTCCTCTGACCTTGCTATATATAGCCTGATTCTCAGATGTATTTGCAACCTGACATCTGTCATACGCGTACTTTTTCTGAGCAGAGTCATTTAACAGTTAATAACATATTGATTTAAATGAGGAATTAAAAAGCTCATTCTAAAGAGTTTTTTTGTTGGAAAAAAGGAGAGAATTCAGCTCTAAAATATGACTTTGAAATCTCATTAGCTATAACGCACTTATAGAAAATGAACACAGGATTCAAACACAGTTAACCTAATCCTCCTATCGGGACAATAAATTCAATGGAGAATAATACCGGTGTTCCACCCAATCCCATGGGTTTCCCACCCAGTGAATTAAGATAAAATTATCACCATAATCTCAAAAACAGTATTTGTGGTTATGCCTTCAGCCCTTCACATAATATGTGTGATGGAATACTCTCCACTTGCCTAGAAGAATTCAGCTCCAACAACACTCAATAAGCTTGACACCATCCAGGACAAAGCAGCCCGCTTGATTGGCACCCCATCCACCACCTTAAACATTCACTCTCTCCACCACTAGCACACCATGACTGCAGTGTATACTGTCTACAAGATTCACTGCAGCAACTCGCCAAGGCTTCTTCGACAGCACCTTCCAAACCCACGACCTCTACCACCTAGACTGACAAGGGCAGTAGGTGCATGGGAACACCATCACCTCCAAGTTCCCCTCCATGTCACACACCATCCTGACTTCGAAATATATCATCGTTCCTTCATCGTCGCTGGGTTAAAATCCTGGAACTCCCTCCCTGACAGCATTGTGGAAGTACCGTCACCAAATCGACTGAAGCAATTCAAGAAGGCAGCTTACCACCACCTTCTCAAGGGCAATTGGGGTTGGACAATAAATGCTGGCCTTACCAACGATGTTCACATTGCATGAACAAATAAAAAATCTTGATCGGCTGGAAGCTCTTCGAATTGTTTCACAGCTGTGATTACTTTCTAGTGAAACTAAGGAAGCAAATCGATGTTATGGATGCAACGTAAGAGCAGAAAATAAATTGGAATGGGAATTTACTGTGTGAAATAAAGATAACAAGAACCCTGACAGAAAATTGGCTTAAGAGCCTGGAATAGATTTTAAAGCAAAAGAAATGCAGTTTGGCTTCCATACCTCTAAAGGGATTCTGCATGGATCTATACTCATCTCTACTATATCTTCAAAATGTTTTTTTTGCTGACACTAGAAATTCTAAAGCAGCTATTCAACTAATAAAAATCATGTTGGGTATGAAATCTATGCCAGGAAAAAAACCTTATAAAGGTTCAGCCAAATTGGACCAGAGATAAATTTCAAAAATATATTATCCATATACTTTTGTGAATTTCAGCAAGTTTCTGGTTTTACAGTCCCACCAGTATCTCCTCACCGACACAGCAGTCAACTGGCCTTTATGATGCCTCCATCCAATCTCAATTGTGAGCTAGTCACCAGATAGTTCATTGATAAGTGTGAATAGATTTTTCTTCTAATTGTCTTTCCTTCACCGTGAGAGAGTTACTTATTTCTGCTCAGTGCCTCTCTGTCATAGCTTATCAATGATCACGAACTTGCCATCTATGAAATTATTGGGAAAAACCTGTATATTGTCCAACAAAGTAGTAAGCTCCAAACACCCCCACTGCCTCTCTTCAGTGGTCCATCTCAGGGGATCCCTTTGCTTAATTTCACTCCTGCCTCTGACATAGTCACCTCTGGAGTACCCCATCCTTGAACTCCTCCCTTTCCTTATTTACATGCTGTCCTTTGAATACATGATGCACAGGAACAGTATCATTCTCATATCTATTCTGATGACATCAAGCTTTATCTTTCTAACATTCTTGATTCCACAGCCACCTCTGCTTTATCTGACTGCCTATCTGAAATCAAGTCATGGATCAGCCAAGAACATTTTCCAAGTGAAAAGTGGAAAAAAAACAAGTAATTTAGCACCAGCCAAAAACTCGGTACCCATGCCTCCAGTTCCAGTCATCTGCCTGGCTACTGAACCAGATACTGTGTGGCTTCAGTGTCCTACTTGACCGTGGACTAAACTTCAATCTCCACATCCAAAGACTCCATCAATCCTGCAAGACTAAAATGGAGAACTAAGAAAGGGAAGTGGAACCCAGGTCATGAAGACAATGGTTATCATGCTGCATATTGATCTATTTCATGTTTTGTATCTGTAATGTATTTGCTTCATGGGTTCTTTGCTTAAGAATTCATAGCAACACATTGCTATTAAGAACTAGTTGGTTTATTAACAAAGGTTTAACAATCACACTACACCTTACAAGTTCATCCAATAGGCTCATAACTGCATACCCCATCGTGGATGACCTAGACTCAATTAACTGGGGTTTTATTGAGTCTTGTGAACATCACGTGTCTGGCTAAGCCACTCACAATGCAACAGCTCTATAACTATTTTGGGTTAAAATTTTAAATCAACAGCCCCCTTTTGTAAGGGCATAAAAATCCACAAATTAATGAATAAACATTATTAGTTACATAATAACTAATTATTTAATGTGAAATGTATGAAGTTGCAGCCCCTTTTCCACATCAAATTAAATGAACATTTTTGTTCCCTGTTGAAATGATGCACTCCAGTCCCTCCAGTGCCCACCTCTCATGGCAGGCCGTGAGCATACCGATGGATACCGCATGCTCCATCTCCAGGGACAACCTGGCGCCAATGTCACCGCGGGAGAGAGGCAGGCAGACGGGCTGAACAACACCTTCGACCGCCCGTTGCCTGGACCTGTTAATGGCCACCTTGGCCAGGCCCAGGAGCAGTCCTATGAGGAGGTCCTCCGACCTGCCCGCTCCCCTCCGCACCGGGTGCCCAAAGATCAGGAGCGTGGGACTGAAATGCAGGCAGAAATCGAGGAGCAGTCCTTTCAAATAATGGAAAAGTGGCTGCAACCTCACACATTTCACGTAAACATGGAACACGGTGTCCTCCAAACCATTGAAATTGCAGGTGGCCTAGGAGTCTGTGAACCGACTTAAAAACTTATTATATGAGACTGTCCCATACAACACCCTCCAGGCCAAGTTCCCAATAAATAAAGGGAGGAATCCCACATAGAGAGCCCTCCATTGGGGATCCCTGCCTCCGCCGGACAGCAAGATGGTGCACCACGGCATGTCCGGACGGCAGACGAGGATGGAAAAATGGGATGGTGTACAAGTTGTGAGGCGTCGGCTCCCAAGGGAGGTTTTGGGAATTCCCAATTCCGTCCGGAGGGGGGTCAGTTCGGATAGGATCGCCTCATGTGCTTGAGCCTCCTCAACACACATAGTGGAATCAGGGCCCAGTGCCATTTTTAGCGCCTCAATGGCTTTGGCTGCGAGCCGGATGTGAGCCCAGGACAGGCACCACACCAGCTCGTCTAGCGTCATCCAAGCTGCTCCTCCGCCATCGCTGACCCTGTTCACCTTGCCAAGCACAGCCCTCTTGTCCGCCTGCCACCTAAAACTGCGGTCATGGAGATACGGATTTCTGAGCAGCAGCTCCCGAGGGACAGCCGCCACTCCAGATGGGGAGAACTGTGTTTGTAGGTGTTCTTGTTCCAGACCTTGATGAGTTCCTGGTAAAAGACAGGCAGCCCCCCGCTTGGAGGTCCTGATGCCTCCCGGGTTTATAAACGGGAACTGTGTGTCATAATTGAGGCCGTACTGTAGGCGGAAGAAATGCGTCACCAGCGCACACCATCTGGGAGGGTGCTCCACTTACAGGTATCTCTGCAGGGTCTGAAGACGGAAAGTTGCAGCTTGGGTGCTCACACACACCAGCACCTGACTGGCCTCCCTAAGCAGGAGACTCAGAACTGCAAGCGAGACCCAATGCTTCCTGGTGTCCCCGAAGAAGCTTGTCCTGTATCTTGGCAACAAACGCAGACGGAGGGATCAAAGTGACCAACCGGCACCACGGCATAGCGACCACCAGCTGGTTTATGACTAGTGCTCGACCCCCATAGGACAGCACTCGGAGCGGTCTTATCAAACACCCTAGGCGAGCGGGGACCATTTCTCCCAGTTGATCCTTGCAGAGGACACGGCTGAGTAAATCTTCTGGCATTCACGCATCCTCCGCAGGTCAAGGGGATCCGCAACAATGAGGAGCATGTCCTCGGCGTTAGCGAGAGGACGACCTGCATGCCCAGCCCTTGCAGAGCCAGTCCCGTCAATCTATCCATAAGAGATGCAGGAAAGGCTCCATGCATCTGGCATATAACTGGCTGGACATGGGGCATCCCTGACTAACCTCTCTCCCAAAGCGAAGGGGCGCCATCAAAGGCCCGTTAACCTTAATCATCCACTCCGAGGCAACATACAAAAGTCGGACCCGGGTGACAAAATGTGTCCCGAATCTGAAAGTGCGCAAAGTCCTGAAAAGATATTCGTGATCCACCATGTCGAACACCTTCTCCTGATCCAGGGAAAGGAAGGCAACTGACAGACCTGCCCTCTGGGAATGGTAGACCAGGTCGAGGACCAGATGGATGTTATTGTGGATAGGAAGGCACGGGTGCATACATTACAGTATCTGACATTTGATGAAGTGTCCATTCATGTATTGGATCAGTGGTCAGAAGTGAGAGACTGACTGGCATGAACCAGTTAGTACAAACTGTGGGGTGGAAGGAAGGAAGGGAGGAAGAGAAGAAAAAAAGGGAGGAAGGAAGGGAGGAAAGAAAGGAGGAAAGAAAAGAGGAAGGAAGGATGTCCTCCATAACATTGCCCATCTCTGCCCCTGCCTCAGCTCATCCACTGCTGAAGCCCTCATCCATGCCTTTGTTACCTCTAGACTTGACTATTATAACACACTCCTGGCTGGCCTCCAACATTCTATCCTATGTAAACTTGAGGTGATCCAAAACTCAGCAGCCCATGCCCTAACTCGCACCAAGACCCGCTCACCCATCACCCCTGTACTCGCTCACCTACATTAGCTTGCGGATAAGCAACGCCTCGATTTCAAAATTCTCATCCTTGTTTCCAAATTCCTCTATGGCCGCACCCCTCCCTATTTTGGTAACCTCCTCCAGCCTTACAACCCCCTGAGATGGCTGCACTCCTCTAATTCTGCCCTCTTGAGCATCCCTGATTATAATCGCTCAACCATTGGTGCCCATGCCTTCTGCTGCCTAGGCCCTAAGCTCTGGAAATCCCTGCCTCAACCTCTCTGCCTCTCTACCTCTCATTCCTCCTTCAAGACATTCCTTAAAACATACCTCTTTGACCAAGTTTTTGGTCACCTGCGCTAATTTCTACTTATGGGGTAGATGGCTCATCAGGGGAAGGCAGCAGCAGCCAAGTTCATGGCACCATGGATGGCTCTGCTGCACAGGAGAGCTATAGCGGTAGGGGATTCTATTGTAAGGGGAATAGATCGGCGTTTCTGCGGCCGCAATCGATACTCCAGGATGGTATGTTGCCTCCCTGCTGCTAGGGTCAAGGATGTCTCAGAGCGGCTACAGGGCATTTTGGAGGGGGAGGGTGAACAGCCAGTTGTTGTGGTGCATTAGGTAACAACGATATAGGTAAAAAATGGGATGAGGTCCTACAAGCTAAATTTAGTGAGCTAGGAGTTAAATTAAAAAGTAGGACCTCAAAGGTAATAATCTCAGGATTGCTACCAGTGCCACATGATAGTCAGAGTAGAAATAGCAGGACAGTTAAGATGAATATGTGGCTTGAGGAATGGTGCAAGAGGGAGGGATTCAAATTCCTGGGACAATGGAACCAGTTCTGGGGGAGGTGGGACCAGTACAAACCAGACAGTCAGCATCTGGGCAGGATCGGAACCGATGTCCTAGGAGGAGTGTTTGCTAGTGCTGTTGGGGAGGGTTTAAACTAATATGGCAGGGGATGGGAATATATGCAGGGAGACAGAGGGAAGTAAAATGGGGGCAGAAGCAAAAGGTAGAAAGGAGATAAGGAAAAGTGGAGGGCAGAGAAATCAAAAGCAAAAATCAAAAAGGGCCACAGTACAATATATTTTGAAAAGGACAAAGAGTGTTAAAAAAACAAGCCTTCGTAATAAGTGGATGCATTAACTGCACAGATAGCTGTTAATGGATATGATTTAATTGGGATTACGGAGACATGGCTCCAGGGTGACCATGGCTGGGAACTCAACATTCAAGGGTATTCAATATTCAGGAAGGATAGACAGAAAGGAAAAGGAGGTAGGGTAGCATTGCTGGTTAAAGAGGAGATTAACGCAATAGTAAGGAAGGACGTTAGCTTGGATGATGTGGAATCTATATGGGTAGAGCTACGGAACACCAAAGGGCAGAAAATGCTAGTGGGAGTTGTGTACAGACCACCAAACAGTAGTAGTGAGGTTGGGGATGGCATTAAACAGGAAATTAAGGATGCGTTCAATAAAGTACAGCGGTTAATATGGGTGATTTTAATCTACATATAGATTGGGCTAACCAAACTGGTAGCAATACGGTGGAGGAGGATTTCCTGGAGTATATAAGGGATGGTTTTCTAGACCAATATGTCGAGGAACCAATTAGAGAGCATGCCATCCTAGACTGGGTGTTGTGTAATGAGAGAGGATTAATTAGCAATTTTGTTGTGCGAGGCCCCTTGGGAACAAGTGAACATAATATGGTAGAATTCTTTATTAAGATAGAGAGTGACACGGTTAATTCAGAGACTAGGGTCCTGAAATTAAGGAAAGGTAACTTTGATGGGTATGAGACGTGAATTGGCAACAATAGACTGGCGAATGATATCAAAGGGTTGACAGTGGATAGGCAATGGCAGACATTTAAAGTTCACATGGATGAACTTCAACAATTGTACAACCCTGTATGGCATAAAAATAAAACGGGGAAGCTGGCTCAACCGTGGCTAACAAGAGAAATTAGGGATAGTGTTAAAACAAGGAACAGGCATATGACATGGCCAGAAAAAGCAGCAAACCTGATGACTGAGAGAAATTTAGAATTCAGCAGAGGAGGACAAAGGGTTTAATTAGGAGGGGGAAAATAGAGCATGAGAGTAAGCTTACAGGGAACATAAAAACTGACTGCAAAAGCTTCTATAGATATGTGAAGAGAAAAAGATTAGTGAAGACAAATGTCGGTCCCTTTCAGTCAGAATCAGGTGAATTTATAATGGGGAACAAAGAAATGGCAGACCAATTGAACAAATACATTTGTTCTGTCTTCGTTAAGGAAGGCACAAATAACCTTCTGGAAATACTAGGGGACCAAGGATCTAGCGAGAAGGAGGAACTGAAGGAAATCCTTATTAGTCAGGAAATTGTCTTAGGGAAATTGATGGGATTGAAGACAGATAAATCCCCAAGGCCTGATAGTTTGCATCCCAGAGTACTTAAGGAAGTGGCCCTAGAAATAGTGGATACATTGGTGGTCATTTTCCAACATTCTATAGATTCTGGATCGATTCCTATGGATTGGAGGATAGCTAATGTAACCCCACTTTTTAAAACAGGAGGGAGAGAGAAAACAGGGAATTATAGGCCGGTTAGCTTGACATCGGTGGTGGGGAAAATGTTGGAATCAATTATTAAAGATGTAATAGCAGCGCATTTGGAAAGCAGTAACAAGATTGGTCCAAGTCAGCATGAATTTATGAAAGGGAAATCATGCTTGACAAATCTTCTAGAATTTTTTGAGTATGTAACTAGTAGAGTGGACAAGGGAGAACCAGTGGATGTGGTATATTTGGACTTTCAAAAGGCTTTTGACAAGGTCCCACACAAGAGATTGGTGTGCAAAATCAAAGCACATGGTATTGGGGGTAATGTACTGACGTGGATAGAGATCTGGTTGGCAAACAGGAAGCAGAGAGTCGGGATAAACGGGTCCTTTTCAGAATGGCAGGTAGTGACTAGTGGGGTGCCGTATGGCTCAGTGCTGGGACCCCAGCTATTTACAATATACATTTATGATTTAGATGAAGGAATTAAACATAATATCTCCAAGTTTGCAGATGACACTAAGCTGGGTAGCGGTGTGAGCTGTGAGGAGAATTCTAAGAGGCTGCAGGGTGACTTGGACAGGTTAGGTGAGTGGGCAAATGCGTGGCAGATGCAGTATAATGTAGATAAATGTGAGGTTATCCATTTTGGTGACAAAAACAGGAAGGCAAAATATTATTTGAATGATGACAGATTCGGAAAAGAGGAGGTGCAACGAGACCTGGGTGTCATGGTACATCAGTCATTGAAAGTTGGCATGCAAGTACAGCAGGTGGTGAAGAAGGCAAATGGCATGTTAACCTTCATAGCGAGAGGATTTGAGTAAAGGAGTAGGGAGGTCTTACTGCAGTTGTACAGGGCCTTGGTGAGGCCACACGTTGAATATTGTGTACAGTTTTGGTCTCCTAATCTGAGGAAGGACATTCTTGCTATTGAGGGAGTGCAGCAAAGGTTCACCAGACTGATTCCCGGATGGCAGGATTGACAGATGAAGAAAGATTGGATCGACTAGGCTTATATTCATTGGAATTTAGAAGAATGAGAGGGGATCTCATAGAAGCAGATAACATTTCTGACTGGATTGGACAGGTTAGTTGCAGGAAGAATGTTCCCGATGTTGGGGAAGTCCAGAACCAGGGGTTTACAGTCTCAGGATAAGGGATAAGCCATTTAGGACCGAGATGAGGAGAAACTTCTTCACTCAGAATTGTGAGCATGTGGAATTCTCTACCACAGAAAGTTGTTGAGACCAGTTCATTAGATATATTCAAAAAGGAGTTAGATGTGGCCCTTACAGCTAAAGGGATCAAGGGTTATGGAGAGAAAGCAGCAATGGGGTACTGAAGTTGCATGATCAGCCGTGATCATATTGAATGGTGGTGCAGGCCCGAAGGGCAGAATGACCTACTCCTGCACCTATTTTCTATGTTTCTATGTTGTGCGGCTGTGTCAATTTTTAAAAATCTCACAATACTTCTGTGAAGCTCCTTGAGATGTTTCACTACACTAAAGGTGCTATATAAATACAAGTTGTTGTTGTTGTTGTAATTGCCCGTTAGCTCACGAGAGCAAGTTAGGGCTTCTACTTGAAAAGCACAAGTACCTTTTTAATGAGGAGTTTTATGTTCCTACAATGCCAATCTACCTCTCCTGGACAGGAAACGCGACAATTTAAACAATAGTGTGTCATTGCTACAGGTCGTAAATTGTTTGGAAATTTTTTTAATTTAAAATTTTCCATTTTTTACTTACTTTTCCTTTCTGTCTCTTTTCTCTCTTTCTAATCTAATCTTTCCCTCTCTTTGGTGCCGTGCCTTCTGTTGCCTAGGCCCTGAGCTCTGGAAATCACTGCCTAAACCTCTCTGCCTCGCTCCCTCTCTTTCCTCCTTCAAGATGCTCCTTAAAACTTAACTCTTTGACCAAGCTTTTGGTCACCTGTACTAATTTCTATTTTTTTGGCTCGGTGTCAAATTATTTTATCTCATAATAGTCCTGTCAAGCGCCTTGGGGTGTTAAAGGCGCTATATAAATACAAGTTGTTGGGAAGGAAGGAG
Organism: Pristiophorus japonicus; assembly: GCF_044704955.1. NCBI lineage: Eukaryota > Metazoa > Chordata > Chondrichthyes > Pristiophoridae > Pristiophorus > Pristiophorus japonicus. The sequence continues at coordinate 278,164,117 of NC_091980.1, read as the reverse complement.
GGAAGGTTGGAAAGGAAGGGAAGGTTAGGGAAGGTAAGGTTGGAAAGGGAAGGGAAGGGAAGGTTGGTTGGAAGGTTAAGAGTGGTGGATTATAAGTTTAATAATTTTGGTGTATGAGCTGTCAGCAGGAAAGGTCAGGGCTGCCAGCTGGAAATGAGCTAATGAGAATGATCCAACTGCATTGATCATAATGCCACCATTGTTTGCTGTTTCCTTTATCAGTTGCTATGCATTTCAATGATGCTGTCTAAGTTGATCTCTGTGTCCCAGTTTATAAACAGGATTTGCTAAATCTTCATTGGACCACTTCAGCTGAACTTTGCATGTTTCATAGCTGGATGAACAGAATAATCACCATTTATATCAATTACATGCCAATTTAGTTACTTGATGAGTATGAAAGTACCAATATTACAGATTGATTGGTGTGTTTTCATTTCTGCTAATAGATTAAGATTGAACAGAAACTTTTGAAGCAAAATGATGCGTCTCACTATTTTGATTTAAGTTTTTCATATTCCACAATATCTGGGCAATTAACCCTTTATTTGTGAATAGAGAAAAATGTTTCATTTAGAACACCATGTAAATTTCATCTAATAGTAAATACTGTGACATCATGAACTAAATTGAAACAGCTGCTAATGATCTTTTCCTAACATCTAATGGTCATTCTAATTAACTGAAAACATTCCTTTTTTACTATGTTGATGAAATAATAACAATAAACTGGTGCTAAGAGCTAGCTATTCAAGGAATGCTTCATATTATTAAAGCAATGTTTTGTACATACACTCCAAACAATTCATATTTTGTATTAGAAACAGAGGAGTGTACAGTGCTGGAGAAGACTATTGTGGTCCAATCGGGTTGATTCCAAAGTTCTAAAAATATCATCTCTCTTTCATACTCCTCAATTACGGGCATGGTAGCATAGTGGTTATGTTACTGGACTAGTACAGAGACCTGTATGAAAAATCCAGAGACGTGAGTTCAAATTCCACCATGGCAGCTGTGGAATTTAAATTCAGTTAATTCAATAAATCTGGAATAAAAAGCTGGCATCAGTAATAGTGACAATGGGCCCAAGCTTTGGCTGTCCCACACAAAGGCGCACCTCCGAGAGGCCCGCCTATTTTGTAGAATTCAAAGCGCGCCTAAAACTTACCTCGCAATTCTCCATGTTTAACAGGCCTGTTGAGCAGTCGGTGCGGCGCAACACAAGCAGCTGGGGGCAGAGCTACAACTTTGCGCCAAAAAGAGTGCCAGCAGCTGCGCACATGCGCAGTGGAATCTACGCGTGTGCGCAGTAGCACCTGGCCCTGTCTGCTCGTCTTGTCTCCGGGCGACCCTATCCCTGGCCAAAGGGACGTCGTGATGTTCGTGCCCCTATCCCGGGCCGAGTAGCCTGCCTGCCTCACCATCCCTAGCCTCGTTGCTGCCCGACCTCGGGCTTCGCCTCGTCGCCACTGCCCTTACCTCGAGGCCTCCTCACCGGCCCGCCCGAATACCTCCTCCACGATGGGGCAGCCCGACCAGTTCTTCAGCGGGCCCCACCCGACCACTTCCTTGGTGGCGGGCCGCCCAAACTCTTCCCCGGTCCGGGCCCCGCCCGAACAGCTCCTCGGCGGCGTAGCTCGCCCAACCAGCTCTTTGGCGGGCCCCACCTGACCACCTCCTCAGCAGGCAGGGCTGTTGGAGGGCTCCCGGTGCTCCCGAACGGATAGGTGCTGCAGTAATAATTTTTTATTTACTGATTTATTGATTGTTTTTTTATTTATTGATATATTGATTTGTTTATTATTTATTATTGATGATGGCTCTTTATTACTAAATGGAAATCCCCTAACTTCTCTCTAACTTCCCTTCCCCCCCCCTCCTGCCTCCCGCCCCCCCCCCCCCCCCCCGCTATCTCTGGCTATCTGTGCCTAATTTCTAAAGTGTAGGCAAGGTTTTTCTGAGCGTACAAAAGTCGACACATACTCCGTTTTAAATTAGTTTGGAGTAATTTTTCGCTGCCTAAACTTGCAAAACAGGCGTAAGTGGCTGGTAATGCCCCCTTTTGAAAAGAAAACTGAACTAAAATGAAACTAAACTAACTCACTAGAACTGGAGCAAATTAAATGCCGAGAAATGCGATTTCTAAGATACTCCAAACTAAACTGGTTGCTCCAAAAAAATAGGAGCAACTCCAGCCGAAAGTTGGGCCCCATGAAACTACTGGATTATCGTTAAAAACCCATCTGGTTCATTAATGTCCTTTAGGGAAAGAAATCTGCTGTCCTTATCTAGTCTGGCCGACATATGACTCTAGACCCACAGCAATGTGGTTGACCCTTACCTGCCCTCTGAAATGACCTAGCAAGCCACTCAATTGTACCAAAACTGCTATAAAGAAGTACACACAGTGAGAGTACCTTCACCACATTGACTGCAGCGGTTCAAGAAGGCGACTCACCACCTCCTCAAGTGGAATTAAGGATAGGCAATAAATGCTGGCCTTGCCAGCGACACCCACATCCCCTGATCAAATAAAAAAAAAATTATTTCAATGAAAAGTTATCTTGAACTTGCTGACACTATCTGCCTCCACTGTCTCTCTAAGTGATCTATTCCATACTATCAGCACTTTCCCTCTTTTTAGCTTGAGTCCATCCCTTCCATCCCTGGTTACAGAATTGGCAATAATGTCAAACAATTTCTTAATGTGCCTCCGGTATAAACATTTCCAGCTTCCTTATTCTAACAGGCCTACTCCTCAGTATCAGTTTAGGAACCCTTCCTCTGTACTTAGTCCAAAGCCTGGATGCTACCACTGTATTATGGTGCCCGGAGTGCTCCAGGCAGATTGGAGTCAGTACACTAATGTCTTCTTTCAGCATATAACAGAGGCTAGATTTATTTCCAGGGAAAGTTGAGCCAGGAGAGTAAGCCTTTCTTTTCTCAGTTAGATCTAGATTAATAAATCATTCTGCCAAGATGGCCATTAACAAATATCTTGAAAGCAAAATAGATTTGTTTCCTCATAATTTCTTTCAAGCCCTCATTATTTTACTGAGCTGATGTGACACAAGGAAGAAATTGTGGGGTCATATATCTTTTAACATTTTAATTTTGATAGGAAGCACCTACAAGTTATTAAACAGGTTACAAACCATGGATTTGAAATTATGTCACCAGTTTGAAAATATAAACACATTAATATAGTTGACAGTGAGGTTTAGACAAGATCCTTGAACAGGTCTGAGACCATAAAACTACTGATCAATCTGCCTCCAACTGACATTATTTTCACAGCAGTGTTCAACAAATCAATAGTGTATTAAAATAAATCTTTTTCAGCTTAATATATGGAGCAAAGCACTGCTTTGATAAAGGACACAGGCCTAAAAGTTCGATAATCTTGCACCCATTTTACCAGTATGAAATAAGTGGCGAGGCTCCAAAATGGCAAGTGATGTGTGTGCCCATGTCCTACACCAGGGGTTCAAAATTCAGTACTGCCGTTTTTGAGGAGGTCTCACCGCCTGAGTGCTGATTTTACCACCAGGGGTTAGGTGCAGACTCCAATTGCCAAATTCAGTTTTTACGGCCAAAGATGAGAGAGCAGCGCTAAATAGTGGTGTTGCACACTCATCCTCGGTGCCAATGGGACGGGAGCTCAGGAGGCCAACTGAATTTTGCAATGGGAGGCTGCCGGCATGTTAGGTAAAAAAACAGGACGAGAAAAAAAAATGTTAAACTTCTCCGACCCACACACACACACACTTCCCCACTGTTAGAACTGATGAAAACATGCAGAAATAAATAAAGAAAAAAACTTACCTTGCTCTCTGGGCGATACCGGCCGAGATCTGCTATGTACTCACCACTTTTCTCAGGCTGTAAGAACACCTGCCAGGAAGGCCGTTGTTGAAACCAAATATCGCGAGAGCGGTGCCAAGGGGGCGTGGCACGCTGGATGACGTCACCACGTGGGTGGCGTTAGAGGGCGCAGCGTTACCTCTTGGTGCCTCTACCAAAGACCTAATTCTCCGGGAGCGTGGACACCGCTTACCACCCGTTAGCTGCCTCCTGTCGGCGGTAATGGGAAACGGAATCTATTCCCCATGAAGTTCGCTGCCCGTCATATTGGATCAGCTGCCCCGTAGCCGTCCAGAGCCCATGCCGAAAGCATGCATAAACATCAATAGAATATTTATATAAGGGCCCTACACTGACTGTTTCAGTGCCTGACTCCCATGTGATAGACACGCCCAGAGAATCATGGCACTAAGAATCAGAAAGGAACGTGCAGGAATGCTATTTAAAGGGCTCATCCTCACCGTACAGGTTAGTTGCTGGTTTGTCATGTTACTCTGGTGGTAAACTCCTGGGTGTTTGTTTGACAATTTTGTACATTGCACAATTGATTTGTAAGTTCTGGGAAGAAATTTTTGTTGATGCTGAACTAGTTGTCGGGCTGTCAAATATTTTATTTTTCTCATGGGTGCCTTTGGAGCTGGAGTAGTAGGAGCAGCAGCAAAGAAGACTGGAGTGGGCAGGAACAGTTGGAAGAAGAAGGGGGATGAGAAGTGCACTGTGCAGGAGACCCTAACGCAGCAATTTTGATGGAGGAGCAATATATGAGGTGCACATGCTTCATCAGGGAGGCTGTAATAGAGCTATGTCACCCACTGCAGCCACAACTGGAGCCCCAAAACAGGGCGTGGACAGTACTGCCCATGGCTGTCAAGGTCACCATGGCCCTGAATTTCCATAACACAGGGTCGTTCCAGGGTTGCAGCTGGTGACATTAGTGACATCTCACAGTTCAATGTCATTCTCCTGGGACTGCACTTCAGCACACCTATTGCTCTGTGCAAGAATAGAGTGCAGAAGTGATGTGATGATCTAGAGGCAGCTATCTACATTATAGAAACATAGAAACATAGAAAATAGGTGCAGGAGTAGGCCATTCGGCACTTCAAGCCTGCACCGCCATTCATTAAGATCATGGCTGATCACTCCCTCAGTACCCCTTTCCTGCTTTCTCTCCGTACCCCTTGATCCCCTTAGCCGCAAAGGCCATATCTAACTCCCTCTTGAATATATCCAACGAACTGGCATCAACAACTCTCTGCGGCAGGGAATTACATAGGTTCAAAATGCTCTGAGTGAAGAAGTTTCTCCTCATCTCAGTCCTAAATGTCCTACCCCTTATCCCAAGACTATGTCCCCTGGTTCTGGACTTCCCCAACATCGGGAACATTCTTCCCGCATCTAACCTGTCCAGTCCCATCAGAATCTTATACGTTTCTATGAGATCCCCTCTCATCCTTCTAAACTCCAGTGAATAAAGGCCCATTCGATCCAGTCTCTCCTCATATTACAGTCCAGCCATCCCTGGAATCAGTCTGGTGAACCTTCGCTGCACTCCCTCAATAGCAAGAACGTCCTTCCTCAGATTGGGAGACCAAAACTGAACACAATATTCCAGGTGAGGCCTCACTAAAGCCCTGTACAACTACAGTAAGATCTCCCTGCTCCTATACTCAAATCCCCTAGCTATGAAGGCCAACATACCATTTGCCTTCTTCACCGCCTGCTGTACCTGCATGCCCACTTTCAGTGACTGATGAACCATGACACCCAGGTCTCGTTGCACCTCCCCTTTTCCTAATCTGCCGCCATCCAGATAATATTCTGCCTTCGTGTTTTTGCCCCCAAAATGGATAACTTCACATTTATCCACATTATACTGCATCTGCCATGCATTTGCCCACTCACCTAACCTGTCCAAGTCACCCTGCAGTCTCTTAGTGTCCTCCTCACAGCTCACACCGCTACCCAGTTTAGTGTCATCTGCAAACTTGAAGATATTACACTCAATTCCTTCATCTAAATCGTTAACGTATATTGTAAAGAGCTGGGGTCCCAGCACTGAGCTCTGCGGCACCCTACTAGTCACTGCCTGCCATTCTGAAAAGGACCTGTTTATTCTGACTCTCTGCTTCCTGTCTGCCAACCAGTTCTCTATCCACATCAGTACATTACCCCCAATACCATGCGCTTTGATTTTACACACCAATCTCTTGTGTGGGACCTTGTCAAAAGCCTTTTGAAAGTCCAAATATACCAAATCCACTGGTTCTCCCTTGTCCACTCTGCTAGTTACAGCCTCAAAAAATTCCAGAAGATTCGTCAAGCATGATTTCCCTTTCATAAATCCATGCTGACTTGGTCCAATCCTGTCACTGCTTTCCAAATGCGCTGCTATTTCATCCTTAATGATTGATTCCAACATTTTCCCCACTACTGATGTCAGGCTAACCGGCCTATAATTACCCATCTTCTTTCTCCCTCCTTTTTTAAAAAGTGGTGTTACATTAGCTACGCTCCAATCCATAGGAACTGATCCAGAGTCGATAAACTGTTGGAAAATGATCACCAATGCATCCACTATTTCTCGGACCACTTTCTTAAGTACTCTGGGATGCAGACTATCAGGCCCCGGTGATTTATCGGCCTTCAATCCCATCAATTTCCCTAACACAATTTCCCGCCTATTAAGGATATCCTTCAGTTCCTCCTTCTCACTAGCCTTCTCATTATCCTTCATGCTTTGAAAGCCAGAGGGCAGATTGGCCCCGAGAGCTAAAATGGCAGATGTATGAGTTTCCATGGGTGCCATGGAAGCTGCCAGAGCTTCCAGCAGAGGGTTAATCATGATGGGCCCACTACAGTGTTCATGAAGCTGTTGACTCACTCCATAGTTGACAACATGGGAATGGTAGCACCATGGTAATGTTACTGGACTGGTAATCCACAGGCCTGGAGTAATGATCCAGAGTTATAAATTCAAATCCGACCATGGATGCTGGGGAATTTAAATTCGGTTAATTAAATAAAATTGGAATAAAAAGCTAGTGTTTGTAATGGCGACCATGAAAGTGTTGGATTTTCATAAAAACCCTTTTAATTTACTAATGTCCTTTAGATAAGGAAATCTGCTGTCCTCATCTGGTCTGGTCTATATGTGACTCCAGACCCACAGCACTGGGGTTGACACTTAATTGCCCTCTGAAATGGCCTAGCAAGCCACCAAGGGCAATTAGGGATGGGCAATAAATGCTGGCCTTGCCAGCGATGCACATATCCTGTGAACGAATAATTTAAATAAGTATGGTCATGTCCTCTTCAAAGCGCTGACACGTTGAAGCTTGACTCTCCAGGGCCTCAGTTTTGTCTGCAAGCTCACTGGCAGGCAGCCCAATTCATTTAGCATTTTTTGGTGTACTACACTGAGCCTTCCTAGGTAGTCCACTCCAGGGACTTGAGCACAAAATCTAAGCTGACACTGCAGTGCAGTACTGATGAGATGTTATACCACAGCCCCGTCAGGTGGATGTAAATGATCCTGTGACGCTATTTCGAAGAAAAGCTGAGGGGTTCATCTCAGTCTCCTGGCTAATATTTATCCCTCAACCAACAGCATTAAAACAGATCATCATGTCACTATCACATTGCTGTTTGTGGGACCTTGCTGTGCTTAAATTGGCTGCCGTGTTTCCTACTTTACAAATGTGCCTACACTTGAAAAGTACTTCGTTGACTGTAGAACGCTTTGAGTTGTCCTGAGGTTGTGAAAAGCGGTATATAAATGTAAATTTGTCTTTCATTACATAGTCCTGAGAATAGGAGGTACAGAGTGTGTGAGTAGGAGCTGAAGGAGTTGGAGTGAAGTGATTGTAAGAGACTGAAGGGAATCAGTGTGGTTGCAGGTCTTGATCACCCTTGGAATGTGGGCATCGCTGGCAAGGCCAGCAGTTATTGCCCAACCCTTGTTGTTCTGAGAAGCTGACCAGGTTGTCTGTGTTACAACTAAATGGGTTGTTAGGCCGCTTCAGAGGCAGAGTCAACCATATAATATGGCAGTGGAGTCACAAATATGCCAGGCCGAGTAAGGCCAGCAGATTTCCTTCCCAATAGGACTTTCACTTCCTCTCCCACGCTGCCCACCTGCCCTCCACCCCGCCGCCCCCACCCCACACACAAGGTGCCCAGCCAATAAGCAGCATGAGTAGCATTGGCAGTATGCCTATCTCAGCATTATGAGCTGCCAGCATGACTTTCCCTTGGTCCCTGTAACCTTGTGAATGGACGCGTGCAGCCCCCTCTATGCCCGTTTTTTGATGTGATCAAACTTATAGGCCACAGTGTCAGTTGCTATCGATGATGTAGCTATTGGTTTCAAGAAGACGCAAAGTGAAAGCAGAATTTGGAAAGACAGTCGAGTATATTAAAACTTGCATTTTGTGGCTTGTCCAGCATGTATATATTTTATGATTTCCTTTAAGTGCAGAAGCTCAAGTGCCATTTGCTCAAACCTTATTATAATGCAGTCCTATGGATTCAAACATGTGTTCTGTTACAGGGATGCGATTACAAGTACAGAATGAGTTAAAGCTATTATTCACCCCATTCAATCTCCCGAGGAGGTGACTAACTGCAGGTATAGGCTCCAAGCAGAAAAAATTGCAACATTTCTCCTTGAGGCTTTTGATAAGGTTCTATGTATCACAGATAGAGGAAATTGGATCATAAATCAAAAATTGTTATTGTAACCTTAGGGTAAATTCAGCAATCCTACACTCACCAGTAAAGAAACCATACAGAAATGGAACACAGATCAGAAATAAAGCTACTACATTGTAATGTCGATTCACTGACCCACAGTTCCTTTTAGCTTGGATTCACTGCTAAGAGTACAGGATCGTTGAATTTACTTTCTTATTTAGACCATTGATGAGGCCATTCTTCGACTATTTGGATGAGCTAAAATTAAAAACATATACATTGTTTGCTGCATCATATAGATAAGTGCTTCTTCTTAGGCGGTCTCTCGTATCAACGATGACCTGCTTCCACACCAAAACGGATGAGTTCAGAGGTATTTCAATGAAGGACCTAATATTCCAGATCCCAAACTACATGTTGAAGGGTGGAAGATGCCTGTGCGTGGATTTTTTTAACGTGTGGTGGCCGTTGCACACCAGCCACCACATGGGCTTGACAGAGCTAGGTCTTGGTCCAGTGGCAAGGGTTAACCAAGACGACTGGAGACCAGCTCTGTTGCACGGACTTAGTATGCGCACATATCGCAGTGTGGGCTGGCCCATGCCGCCCCTGGGCCCTCGCCTCTTCTGAGCCCTGTAACTCATGCCTTAGTGCAGTCCGATTAAGTCAGATAGAAAATCAATTCTTTATATGCCTTACTGGGTTAGAATTCAAACCATTATAGAAATGATCCTTTAGCCACAGCACTAATCTATAGTCTCCTTCCTGGATCGTTACTAAAGTTTCTGTTCTATAAGAAAGGTTCCACTTAATCATTTTGGATATTTGCTTTGCGACAACTCAAGTCTCTGCGTTAGCGATCTCAGTTTCATATCTAACGGAGACTCAGATGTTTCTGGTCCAAAGATTCAGTGGGTGAAGATTGTGGCTGGAAGTTTTCTGCTCACTGATTACATGCCACTCCAGCAGAGCCTGGCACAGTAGAGTAATTTTGCATTCTGCTCTATGTCTTTCAGCATGTTGGCACTAATTGGGCTGTAAAATACCTGAAAAAAGCTCTATACATAATACAACCAGATAATGAAATGTGTATGAGGCACTTACTGATAGCTTATCCATGACTGGATGCCATGTTAGCTTTGTGCGGTGCATAAAAAGGTCCGTGAATTGCAGATAATGACCATCATTTTTTCCTCTGGCAAGCAAATCCTGTGAATGCATAATGGATCCTATCACAATATGCACTCTGCTTGTTAAGCTGTAGACTTCAGAAAGTTTTATCAGGGTCTGTCAATGCCTGACAGGCAGAAAAGCCTAGCTGTAGCTTTTGCCTTTCTTAATTTACTGGAACAATATCTCTGATCTAAAATGGCTGCACATGCAGAATCGACTGTGCCTGCTGCCTACATTCAGCCTTACATACGAGTGTGTACGAACTGTAAAAGTTAAAGTGCCCTAGCATCAGCACAACTTGGGCTGTATCGGGTTCAGCTTCAGAGGTATTTTATGATTCTGAATAAAATATTTATCCTGACTCTTCCAATTAAACATCCTGCCTTTTTATAGATCTGGCTTAGAAACTGGGATGTGACAGCTGTTCTGTGCTTAAAATGTTATTCACTGTGCCCACGCACTTTCTGTAATCACGTCTATGCCCTTAATCAGCTAACAGTCGCCTTTCAATCTAAATCCCGCAAACAAACAGGAAACATAAACATTTCCATCTACTGCAGAACTGACTTTTGCTAACATTTTAATATACAAACTACGGTCAGACTTTAATGTGACCTAAATCCCTGCAAGAACACTTTAAGCATTAATGGAAGTCCAACATTGCCTTCAGAGTTTTCTGTCAAGCATCCTATAAATGCCGACTGCTGAACATTAAATTTGGACCAAAGTAGAATGCAAAAGTGTGAAACCTTATACGTTTTAACCCACAGCATTCACAAATAAATACTCGTCTAATTTTCTTGCATTCATTGATGTTAAAATCGTCAGTACTAAAGTGGAAGGAAAGTCTAGGAGAAAAATAATATATATATAATTTAACAATTTTTTCTAAATGTCTATTTTCTGAATTGCATGGTGGTGTGTATGATTGGGCTTATTCCCTGCTAGAATGCTTCATATACCACCAATGGGGATTACCCTGTGCAACATGGAGTAACTCAACTCATAACAACAGAAACCTCAACTGTGAATTAGCTTGAGAGCCAATCTAGAGTCGTATAACCCTGGGAAACAATGCTGTCAGCTGGCTACAAACTAAAAGTGGTCTAAGTAGGGGATCTCAGAAGCACAAGATTGTAACTCAGCTTACTAGTTCCTCCAAGATCCCAGGCTGCATATTTTCAAATGTTAATGCGAAAGGCAATGAGCCTCAAGGTAACTCTCCAGTGCCTAGTCCTGACTGCAGTGCACCTTATCCCTGAAAATCAAAACTGGCATTTACAGCATAATGGATTGTAGATTCAACAGCTCAACATCATCAGCAGGAGCATCCCTGAGAGATGCACGTGTGTCTGAGGTCTTCCCTTCCATTTACGCTCCGCCATCTCTTTCCATTTCTTATTCCAGTCCCTCCAATCTGGCTTTCATATTGTTCACAGTACAAGATCACACTGCTTAACAAGCACCATCCTGTGTGACTGTGAACACGGTTCTCTATATGTCTTCTTCATCTTTAGCCTCTCTACTTCCTTTGATATAGCTGGCTGCTCCATTCCTCTCCAACATCTCTCCTCTGCAGTGCACCCCTGAGGTACTGCGCTCTCCTGATATTCTTATTAATCACACTGCAGGCACTACATTGCTGCCAATAGTTTTTGGTTCATTACCTTCATGATCGCCTTCTGTATAGCCAGGAGTCAATCCTGGCACCCGACTATTTACATAAGACCTCTTGGGACAAGGTAAGCTTCCGGTAGGAAATTGCGCTGGTGAGTTATTTTTCCCACCCACGTGAGGGAAAATGAGATCTGAACGATTTTAAACACTAGGCCTCATTTAAATCTTACCAGCCTACATCAGGTAAATGTTGGTCCCACGATCGGTAAGGACGGGTTGAGATGGCAGCAGGGCAGACTTAAGTTTGCCTTGTGGAGCCGGAGCCTCAGAAGGAAAGTAAAAAAAATTAAACTGTAATATATATAGCTCCACCTGTGGCACTGCAGCCAGTGCTGTGAACAAATAAAGAGGGAACAGGTCACCTGACTAGAGTTCTGGAGTGTTCTGCCATCTTAAGGCTGTGTGTGTGTTTGTGAGTTGTACTGAACATATAACAATGGCGATAAAGATGGGATAATCGGAAAAAAAGCTGCAAATTTTGTTGGTGGAGCATTCAGCCAACCGACAGAGAGACTTTGAGAGCTTCTTGGTTTTGATTAACAGCTACAAATCCAAGGTAAATTATAAACACACTTGTTTGAACTGCTAGAGTCCAGATGGCCGCGCCTATGGGAATAAAAGGGCTTTTGGGGGAGTTTCAACGCGACCGTGAAAGTTTCAAAGCGTATGTGGAGTGGCTAGAAATGTTTTTCATCACAAGTAATATATTGAAGTCCCCAATGATGAAAACCATAACCAGGTAGTGTTGGAAAGACAACGGACTATTTTCTTAATTGAATCAGGGCCCGAGGTTCATGAAACCCTGAAACATTTGCTTGTGCCTGTCAAGCCAAAGGACACAACTCATAAATAGATTCAGCACTACAGTCCTGAGCCCCTAGAAATTGCTGACAGTTATCGTTTTGGAATAAAAGATCAGTTAACCGAAGAAAATATCAGTGAGTACATTGTAGCATTAAAAAAGCTATCTATTCACTGTAATTTCAGAAACTTTCAGGATCACTTTGTTTGGGGGATGAAAAATGATGCGATCAGAAGAAAGTTATTGACAACTCCTAACTTGACTTTTGATTTAGCTTGTCAGACAGCTATGTCAATGAACATGACCAACCAATATTCCCAAGAATTTCATACTATTTCCAGTCATCAGACAATGAGGTGAATCACCTGCAGGTTAAAAGTAAAAGGCAGTTGGGCCCCAAGGTCTCAGAAAGTGGCAATGGTAACAGAGCATTAAAGTCCTGCTATCGGTGCCTGGGACAACACATTGCTCAAAGTTGTTCATATGTGAAGGCAGAGTGTTTCATCTGCAGGAAAACAGGGCATATTGCGACTGAAGGGCAACTGAAGGGTAAACCAGCTTTCAAAGCTATAAGTAGAAATCCCCAGAGACTCCATAGCATGGAAGAAAAACAACAGGACAAGGAGGTTTTAGAGGGACACATCATCAGGAGCACGAAGTTAACTAACAGCGATTCGAAAAATACCATAATCTACATAGATGTTGCAGGAACCAAGATATCCATGGAAATCGATACTGTGAGTGTAGTACCGGAGTCGCTATACCTCGACAAATTGCGTGATTTCCCACTGGAGAAATCCAAGATAGAACTGCGAGGTACTCGGGAGAGAACATTACTGTGGTAGGTCATATCACCGGTGAAATGCAAGGATCAATTTCAGAGCTTGTCTTTATTAAGAGTGGCAGGAGACAAGCCTGCCTGACTAGGAAGAAATTGGTTGGGATCACTGAAGCTGGAGTGGAATGAGATTTTTCGTGTTGAAACGAGATGTGCATCAAAGCATGATGTCATCAAGAATTATCTAAAGATGTTCTGTGAAACAGGCAGTCCGATCCAAGTCTTCAAGGCGAGTGTCAGGGTACAGAAGGACGCTACATCGGTTTACTGCAAGCCACGTTCCGTACCAGATGCACTCAAGGAGAAAGTTGAACAAGAACTCAAAAGACTAGAGACTGAGAAAATTAATTCTAAGATAGATCGATGTAATTGGGTTATACCCATTGTTGTTGTATCTAAGTCCGATGGTAAGGTAAGATTGTGTGGTGATTATAAAGTAACCGTAAACCAGGTTCCAGGTTCCAGGGTAATCTCCTCAATACATTGCCAAATGTCGAAGATTTGTTCACAACACTGACAGGTGGTCAGATCTTCTCAAAGTTGGATCTTACAAATGCCTACTTACAAATTGAATTAGATGAGGAGTCCAAGTCATGCTTGACTATAAATACTCATCTAGGCCTATATCAATTTAATAGGCTACCATTTGGAGTGTCTTCTTCCCCTGCCATATTCCAAGGGGTGATGAACCGTATTTTGCAAGGTATTGAAGAGGTAGTATGTTGTTTAGATGACATACTAATTTCAACACCAAATAGGAAAATTCATAATAACATATTGAATGAAGTCCTCAAATGGCTAGAGAAGCAGAGTACAAGTGTCTGCTCGCAAGTGTGAGTTATTTCAAAACTCTGTGGAATACTTAGGGTACAGAGTAGACAAAGATGGTTTACATCCAACCAAGAGAAAGTTGGATGCAATCAGGAATGCACCCACTCCCGAATATCACTGAACTTCTATCATTTTTGGGTCTTTTGAACTATTATGGGAAGTTCCTACCAAATTTGGCTACAGTGTTACATCCACTGAAGGAACTATTGAAAAAACAGGTCCATTGGAAGTGGTCAGAAGAATGCGGTGCAGCATTCAAGGATTGTAAAAGCAAATTGGTAGAGAGCACCATGTTAATTCACTATGACGTATCTAAGAAGATCAAGCTGGCATGTGATGCCTCTCTGTATGGAGTTGGGGCAGTGATCTCTCATGTACTACATAGTGGGGAGGAGAGACCAATTGCTTTTGTTTCACGCACTCTCAGTGCCAGTGAGCGTAATTATGTGCAAATCGAAAGGGAAGCTTTGGCATTAATTTTCGGGTCAAGAAGTTCCACAAATACTTGTATGGTTGTAAGTTTACCATCATTACAGACCATAAGCCTCTGACAGCAATCCTCCATCCAAAATCCCCAGTTCCAACATTAGCTGCAGCCCGAATGCAGAGATGGGCTTTGATTTTGTCAGCATATACAGATGATCAGCTGATCACATTAATGCTGATGCTATGTCTAGATTGTTTTCCCCATCACAAGTTTCACCCGATAGGGAAGGAGTGTTATATTTTTCATACATTGATGAACTGCCAGTCACAGCTGAAGTGATTGGTAGAGCAACCAAACGTGACCCAGTTATGTCAAAGGTGTATGATTATATTGCAAATGGCTGCCAAACCAGGTAATAGACAAAGATATTTATCCATTCTTCATTCATAGGAATGAATTATCAGTTGATAAAGATTGTGTCATGTGGGGTGCAAGAGTGGTTATACCAAATAAATTCAGGTCCAAATTATTAGGAGAGCCCCATGACCAGCACCTTGGAATGTGCTTGACCAAGAGTTTTGCATGCAGTTACTTATGGTGGCCAGGTCTAGATAAAGATATAGGGCTAGACTTTCCACTTTGTTCGCTAGGATCCAAAAAATGGGCAATGTTCCAGCCTTAACGATGTTGCAGCCTTCATGATCACTGGAACATCGCCCATTTTTTGGATCGCGATTTTCAGCTCAGCGATAGCCCAGCGATGTCACATCGCCCAGCAATAGCCCAGCGATTGCGAAGGGGACACAATTTTTATTTATTTTTTGGTTGGCCATGTTTTCCCGCATTTTGGGAGGTCAGGGGTCATCCACACATGCGCAGAAGGGGGAGAGAGATCGAGAGAGGAAAGAGAGAGAGCGTGATAGAGAGAGCAGGAAGGCAGAGACAGAGAGTTGAGAGAAAAGAAAGAGAGAGAGAGAAAGAAAGACAGAAATATATCTGACAGCAATGAAAGTGGGAGAGATGTGGAGATGGGGAGGAAGAGGGCCAAACCTTTCTCCGAGGAGGCTAACGCGCCCCTCGTGGCGGTGGTGCACTCCCGCTGGGCCCAATTGACTGGGGGGCGGGGGGTGCGTGGTGGGAAACCAGCACCACGGGCGTACCGCAGGTGATGGGGCGAGATAGCCGAGGTCGTCTCATCTGCATCCCACGAGTCCAGGGGCCCCGACCAGTGCTGCAAACGCTGGACTCGTTGCTTCAGCAAGAGTAAGTTCAACTTTATATTTTAATGATGCACATTCTAAATGGTAATTCTCCTGGATTGAATGGAAGCTTGTTATTCTAACTTAGATAACATATATCATCCCTGCTAAGAACTGGACAGGGCCATGAACCGATGCCCGTTTTAAGTCTCTCTGGCTGCTGTCACTTACACAGGGACCCAGCATGGACTGGAGAGAGCTGCCTTTGTTCACTGTCTGGCCTGGGACACTGTTGGACATCAGCTACTGTCATTGAATTGTGGAAACAACCTGTATTAGCATATAACGTTTGAAACTGTTGTGTATAAATGACATGGCACTAGAGCTTATGCCATGCTCTATTCATGTTTGCAGAGGAAGATATCTCATAATCGGGCTCAGCAGAGGTGCACCGGGGGAGGCCCTGCTATAATATAAACCCTCATCGACCTGGAGGAATGCGCTGAAGCACTAGTGGGGGCCCACAGTCGAGCGGTCACCGCCCGTGGTGTTGCCAGACCATCGCATGTGCTATGTGAGTAATGTGTCAAGCAGTGTAAGAGCTATGTGACGTCATTTCATTCTCATATCATAGACGAATTATGTCATGTTATGCATGCAGCCTCTGTGCGACACTCTGCCATGCTCAGGTCGACAACATAAGACCATAAGAGCAGTCATCTTGCCATCTGTCCCTTCTCTGTCCCCACCCATAAACCCTCACTCCCTTATCATTCGGTCTATCTGCGACTGATCCAACCTCCCCAGTTCTCTGGCGCAGTGATTTCCACATAGATGTACTGCCATAGCTACCACCATATGATACATTAATATGTAATGTTTCTCTGTCACATTTATGGGATTAGTGCTGTTTCTCCTACGTATGCCAGCACGGTGCAACAATGCTTTCTGCTCTAATAATCTCCATTGTGTCTTGCAGCTTTACCAGCTCCAGAGGTGCAACGGGAGGACAGATGCTCACATGGGCCTGAACCACTGCATGTGTCATTCACCACGGGTGGTGAAGAGGAGGAGACCACCGAGCCCGAGGAGGAGGAGGAATACCTGGAGACAGAGGAGGATGCCCCTTGAATCCCTCTGTCTGGGGAACCTGCGGCCATGATGGGGATCCCAACTGAGGAGGTACCCGAACCAAGTGGCATGCAGTTGGCGACTCCAAGGCGCACATTGGTGCTATCGCAGACCCCACGGAGGCCGGGTCAGCGGCTTGAACAAAGGCCTACCCTGGACCACCGTGTGGAGCACCTGGCACGATTGTGTAAGGAGTCTGTCGCAATCCAGTGTGAGCAGCTCCAGGTGTTTGTGGGGTTCATGCAGGAATTCTCCCGGGTGCCTGCTAGTCAAGCGGAGGCAACGCAGCAGATGATCCTGGAGTTGCGTGGAATCTCGGCCTCCAACCATGCCATGCGGCATGCGTTCTTGGCGGCACACGGCGCTGCACCCCGAGCTCCCGTGACCACAAGCACCGGCACACAGGCGGGTCAGGAGGATGCACCACCTCCTGACTCGGATGGCGATCCCCCTGTTTAGTCTTACCTGCCAACAGTCCCCCACCCCCCGCCCCCCGGCGATCGCCCCAGCATGTCCCCCACCACGGCAGGAAGTCTTGCCATTGCCCACTGCACACCAGCAGCAGTACCCGGGGACCAAAACGGGTGGATGAGGCAATGACACAGCGGGTTGCAGGATCTGGAGGGAAACGTGGCCGCAGGTAGGGAGGGGGGTGCACTCTTTTTAATATTGCTCCTATTGTTCACATTTATTGTTGGTGTTGTCATTTCACTGTTGGGGTGTGGGTGTGGGGTGGTGGTTGGGGCGGGGGTGGGAGGGTGGGTGTTGGGAGTGTTTTGGTGTTTGTATTTGAAAAATTACGTTCAAAAGTTGTCATTTTATTAAAACCATTTAATTTCACTTTACAATTGTTGTGCAGTGTCTTCTAATAACATGTTAAAATAGAACATGAGTGCAAGTGTTGTTAAACAATGTCCAGGCCAGACCAAGTAAGTATGAAACGTCACTTATTTATATAAAAAAGAAAACGTCTAATTGTGAGTGTACCTATCTTTAAAAGGCCCTTAAATAATTTACAAACTATCTAAGCGCCTGTTTGAGGCCTCCTGTCTTCCTCCGACATTCAAAATGGCGTCCGTGCTGCCCAGTACTGTGAGGAAGGCCAGGCAATAGCAACTATTCTCCAGCAATGTTCTTGGTGAGCGATCAGCCCAGCGATGTGCCGAAAGTTGGGCTGAACGATGTGTGGGCAATCACCTCAGCGATCACCTCGGCGATGTGAGCCGAAAGTTGCACCAGGCAATGTGTCGGTGATAAGCTCGGCGATGTGTCCCAACTTTCCATTTTTGGGCACTATCAGCCCTTTATGAGCGATATATAGGCACTAGCCCAGCGAACATGCCGCTTCACATTGCCCATATATCACCCAAAACAGACGTCTATCGCCAATTTTGAGCAAAAAATGGAAACTCAGGCTGGAACATCGCCGGAAAATTAAGCCCCCAAGTTTCGGCTCACTTCACCGAGCTAATCGCTGAGGTGATTGCCCGCAAATCACCAAATTGAACTTTCGGCACATCGCCGGCACATCGTCGGGCTGATTGCTCGCCGAGAACATGGGTGGATAATAGTTGCTTTTACCGGGCCTTCCTCACAGAACTGGGCACTACGTACGCCATTTTGAATTTCGAAGGAAGGGAGGAGGCAGCTAAAAATCTCGAGCTGAGATATTGTGAGTTATTTAAGGGTCTTTCACAGATAGATCCACTCAGATTTATACTTATATTTAATTGTACTAATAGTAGATCAGGTATTTTTTTACAGAAAGCTGCATTTATAGCAAGGGAAAATATTACTGATAGTGATGGGGCCTATGCTTTCTCTGCCATTCCTCGTAATTGCTCACAAGCTGGTTTCTGAAAGGATCAATCGAAGAGCAATGCAGAGACAGAGGAGACAGAGGAGGTGAGCGTACAGCCAACGAAGGTACAAAGAAACGCAATCTTACCTCACACTGCTGCATTCGGCAGGTGACTGAAGCCCTTTATGCTCTCAGGATGGTCTTTATAAGCTCTCTATGACCAGGGAGGCACAGACCGGGAGGGCTTTGGGTTTCTCGAGAATAGCAAACCTCCCCAAGGTTCAGGGAGCAATGGACTGCACGCACATTGCCCTGAAAACAGAACGCAGAGGTGTTTCGTAGCAGAAAGGGATTCCACTCTCTGAATGTGCAGCTTGTTGTCGACCACAACCAAATAATCATGACAGTAAAATGCTATATTTCCTGGCAGCATCCATGATGCGCACATCCTACATGAGAGTGCTATCCCTGACCTGTTTGTCAATCAGCCAGAAGGTCACAGTTGGATGCTGGGGGATAAGGGATATGGCCTTGCCAGCTGGCTGATGGCCCCACTGCATAATCCTGTCACTGAAGTAGAGAAACGTTACAATGAAAGCCACATAGCGACATGCAACATCGTCAAAAAGACAATTGGAGTCCTAAAGCTGCACTTCAGATGCCTGGACCACTCGGGTGAAGCCTACAGTGCCACACTGACCAGGTCGCTGAGTTTATTGTGGTGTGTTGCATGCTGCATAACCTAGCTATAAGTGTGATATCTTCACAGAGCACACACACACAGCTTCTTAACATGGAGGCTCTCTGTCCGGAAGCTACAGGAAGCTGCCTGTCTGTTTATTATAACTCTGCAGCTGTAGTACACAATACACCCACATCCACAGTGTGGAGCTACAAGTATTACAAGCTTACAGACATCACACTTCTCCCTCCTTAATGAAAAAGCCATCATAACAAACATCATAAATAACTTCATTTTTATACATATTTACAAATTTAACTTTACCACTTGTTTTCTGATTCGAAGAGGATACCTTCGCTCTCGAACAGAACCTTCCAAACATGGTGTTGATTTCACACTCATTTGAGGCTCATCCTGAGGAACATTTTCCTCCATGGAATTTCCTTGATTTTCATTTGCACTCACTCTAACTTCAGGCTCTTTGTTTTCCTGACTTGGACTCAGACTTTCATTCTGATTCTCTCCTGCATATTTGTTTCCAGTACATTGGATTTAGGATTTGCTATTGGTATATCAAAACTATCTGATGAGTCAGAAATAATTGAATCATTCCCACCTTCAACTCCTTCCATGTCTGTAGGTAAAATATGATCAATATGGACAAACCTAACCTGTCCATTGTCAAACATCTTTACCAAATATGTGCGAGGACCACATATCTTCACCACTCCTCTGGGTAACCACTTTAACCATTTATGGCGATGGTTCTTCACTCTCACCTTCTGGTTTAATTTCACACTTCTCTCTTTTAGTCTCCCTTTATCATGATTCTCTTTTTGTCTAATTTGTGTCTCTTCTACAGACTGTGCCAAATTTGGCTTTAACAATGAGAATCTGGTTCATGGTTGTCGTTTGAGAAACAACTCCGCTGGCGTTCTACCATCACAGGAAACCCAGAGAGGCAGGTAAACAGGTCAAGGGGTCAAAAGTGACAATGGAAAACTCCATCTGGTCAAGGAAGAGAGATAAGATAACATTCCAATGTGCCCATAAACCTTTGACACACAGTGAGGTTTATTGAGTACTGGAGATGGGATTTCAGCCATATCGCTTTTCTGGATAACTAACTTAAAACATTTTGTATATTCCCTTAATGACAAATTTTCCTTCTTAGAATTCTCCCCTTTAGCCCTTGGCTATATGCCAAATAGGCCATATTCCCCGAAAACTACTTCCCTGTGGGTGAGTACCAGGTATGTCTGTCCGTCTGGGTGGCCATTTCACAAACTTCAGAATCTCCTGTGACTTTTCCCCCAGGGCTATATAAGGTAAGTCCTTTCTGCTGTACTGTTCGAATTTCTGTCCCTCATTGCATTAACCACGGTGCATGCCATAGCATGTTGCCTGCCCCAATTGATTCATGCACAGGTTAACCCCACCAATATTATCAGTACCAGACCCTGTATTACAACAAGTACATGTGATATAATCCTTATCCATGGGTGGATCTGAATATTAAGTCCAATGTCCCACAGTTTTGAGTACCAAGGCTGTTTGGCCAGCATTGCATTAGTGTCTCTTTATAGGTTGCCTATTTCTTCCATGAGTCGGATACATTGTCATCTTTAGTTTTGGATTCCTTGCACCAGTTGCAATTGTTCCTCACTTAGTTCAGGTATTTGCCTTCCTTACATTCCCATACCGCCTTCTCGTATCCTTCTCGGATGATGTCCGTGACCGTCCCATGGACAATTTCCATTGTTTCGGGATGTATGTGGTATTCATTTATGTCTATCTCCCCCATGGGGCTGAAACAAAAGTTAGGTTTGACGATGGCGCAGTGGGTGATTCCTCCCTTGGTCTTAATCATCAGATTGTTTGCTCCTGTACTCACGCACTAGTCTCCCTTCCCTTGTGGAGTGGCAATTGTTTCGGAATCACGTCCCAGGGGGTAAAACGCAGTGTGCATTCGTTCGTTTGGTGGAATCCGCAATCATCCTCCGTCATTCTCGGCGTACCTCGACACAAAATCACTTGGTTATTTTTATAACAGTTGGTGATATCAATGCCTTTGTTATTGTTATTTTTAATCACATGTCTGGAGGGTTCATGGTGACGCAATCGTGTTTAATTTCTTACTTCTCCAATATTATCAATTTGGTATAAGGGGCCTCCCTTTGTTACATCATACTGTGGTATTGATAACACGAATCCAATCATATTCACATGTCCAGTAATACATTTAAATTTTGGCATCCATGCGTGACTATGTTTCCGTACCTCGCACGTGTTATTCATGCTTTTGTCGAGAGTCCAATTATTAAATATGTCGTTCAGACCCAATCTGGTATGTACCCATTTTGGAGTTGCTCCAAGTTATGTTGTACCTCACTAAGTATCCATGCCCCATACCCAGAGCAAACTATTTCAGCTTGCAATCATTTATTTAGGTCGTTTCCCTTTGCGTGGATCAAATTTATGGTCTTGGCATGTTCTTGTAATGTGTGGGCCACTTGTAACAGTTTCCTTTCCGCGTCATTGCCCAACCATGCTTGTAGAGCTTGGCTATCTATTTCCCTCCCCAATAAACCTCTTCAGGTTTGCGTTAAAGTGTTAACTCGGTTGTCTATTGCGTACAGGTCTATAGTATTTACTGTTGCAACCCCCTCCCTGTGGGTGCAACTTCCACGTTCTTCCTCTAATACAAAACATACCGCAGTCTCGTTTACTGCTAGTGTTATGCCTCGTTAATGGTCCACCCCCACGGTTAGATTCTCTATTAAATTGTTTTATATCCGTTAGTCCAATGCTGCAATTTAAATCCACCGTTGTGCCGTCTATCACCATTCGGGTTCCTGAATCCGGATCGCAACTAATGTTTTCCAAATCCCTGTAATACAGGCCTTGAGGTCTGTTATTTCCACCATCAGTGGATGGTCCTGATCCAAGGAGGGATAAAATCCTGTAAAACATAACATTTCCCGGTGGCCACCGGTTGGTGATGAAGAAGGTGCAAAATTCACAAGAAACACCCCAGTGTTTGGGCTCATTCGAAAGGAAATTTAATTTGGGACTATCTACCATAAAGTTTGGAAATCTAAAGTACTTATCAAAGAAACTACGAACTTTAAAAGAATTTTCGATTTTAAAAGACAAACTCAAGGCTGTGGGCGGACCTCAGGAACTAGCAGGAGACAGTCTGATTAAATGAAGCTACCTGGGTGTGAGGACTAAGTTAACCTGTCTGGAGGAATGAATATTCGAGAATCCTTCCCCCACAAGAAACATTTACATCACAAAATCACCCAGAGATAGCTAGCCATCAACATGGGTCTGGAAACCCATTTCAGCATATCCATCACAAAGAGGCCCAATCCAGCTTGTTTGTGAAATTTAAGCATAAAAGGACATTGCAATTACCAAACTAATATTTCCATCAGGAAACAGTTTTTGAACACCAACTCACTCAAAGCATATCAATTTTTAACGAGCCCGACAAAATATTACAAAGAAGAACCAAACCCGCCAAAATTATACAAAGGATTTTAAACTGATTTGGCGCCAAGATTAGAAACACTGAAATTGTATAACTGGCCCCCGGTTTCAACAGAGGGTAGGCCATACTACACCGGGTTGCTAAGTAGCTACAAGGTTGCTACTACCTCAGATGACATACTTGGGTATATAACCGAGACCACGCTTGTGTCTTCAAGACAAGGAGAGAAACCAACGCGACAGTTGTAAACTAACTTCTCCAGCCTCGAAGTCCTGAGGTCCTGAAGGAAGGAAGAACATCACCATCGCGGCAGCAACTGACCACAGTCAACGTGGTATCAACGGAAAAACCACCGCGATCGGCCAAACTCGAACAAAACTCCAACGGGAAAAAAAACGAAGAATCGAAAAGTTTCCAGTCTACAATCTAATCCTGACCTACCAACGGGTAAAACCTTACCTAAAAGACTGTAGAAACCTATTTCTACTGAAGAAAACCAGATACTTAGCCAATAGGTCCAAAACGCACCATACCGCATCAGCCGACTCAACCCAACTGAAGATTGCGCAGCGGGAGGTCGAGAGGCGGGAGCAGTAGGCGAGAGGCGGGAGCAGCGTGGTGAGGCCTATAAAGGCCCAGCTTGTGCAGCTCCAACCGGGAGAAACAGCAAAAAAGAAGTAGGAAGAAATCAAAAGGTGACCTCACAGCCAAAGGGGTAAGTGATTGGCTGGTGATTGATAAGTAGCTTTTCTTTTCTTTTTTATATCAGTAAGTAACTTGTTAACATTGTTGTCACCAAATTAAGTGTATCTAAGGGTTAAGTCATGGCAGGAGAGCTTGGACACATGATATGCTCCTGCTGTACCATGTGGGAACTCAGGGACACTTCCGGTGTCCCTGACGACTACGTGTGCGGGAAGTGTATCCGCCTCCAGCTCCTGACGGACTGCGTTGCAGAATTGGAGCTGAGGGTGGATTCACTCTGGAGCATCCACAATGCTGAGAATGACGTGATTAGCATGTTTAGCGAGTTGGTCTTACCGCAGGTGAAGGGTGCACAGCCAGATAGGGAATGGAAGACCAACAGGAAGGGCAGTGCAAGGAAGGTAGTGCAGGGGTCCCCTGCGGTCATCACCCTGCAAAACCGCTTTGAGTACTGTTGGGGGGGATGACTCACCAGGGGAGGGCAGCAGCAGCCAAGTTCAAGGCACCGTGGCTGGCTCTGCTGCACAGAAGGGAAGGAAAAAGAGTGGGAGAACGATAGTGATAGGGGATTCAAATGTAAGGGGAATAGATAGGCGTTTCTGTGGCCGCAACCGAGACTCCAGGATGGTATGTTGCCTCCCTGGTGCAAGGGTCAAATATGTCTCGGAGCAGTTGCAGGACATTCTGAAAAGGGAGGGTGAACAGCCAGTTGTCGTGATGCACATTAATACCAACAATGAGGTCCTACGAGACGAATTTAAGGAGCTCGGAGCTAAATTAAAAAGTAGGACCTCAAAAGTAGTAATCTCGGGATTGCTACCAGTGCCACGTGCTAGTCAGAGTAGGAATCGCAGGATAGCTCAGATGAATACGTGGCTTGAGCAGTGGTGCAGCAGGGAGGGATTCAAATTCCTGGGGCATTGGAACCGGTTCTGGGGGAGGTGGGACCTGTACAAACCGGACGGTCTGCACCTAGGCAGGACTGGAACCAATGTCCTGCGGGAGTGTTTGCTAGTGCTGTTGGGGAGGAGTTAAACTGATATGGCAGGGGGATGGGAACCAATGCAGGGAGACAGAGGGAAACAAAATGGAGACAGAAGCAAAAGACAGAAAGGAGATGAGTAAAAGTGGAGGGCAGAGAAACTCAAGGCAAAAACCAAAAAGGGCCACTTTACAGCAAAATTCTAAAGGGTCAAAGTGTTTTAAAAAGGCAACCCTGAAGGCTCTGTGCCTCAATGCGAGGAGTATTCAGAATAAGGTGAACGAATTAACTGTGTAGATAGCAGTTAACGGATACGATATGGTAGGCATCACGGAGACATGGCTCCAGGGTGACCAAGGCTGGCAACTCAACATCCAGGGATATTCAACATTAAGGAAAGATAGACAGAAAGGAAAAGGAGGCGGGGTGGCGTTGCTGGATAAAGAGGAAATTAATGCAATTGTAAGGAAGGACATTAGCTTGGATGATGTGGAATCAGTATGGATGGAGCTACGGAATATCAAAGGGCAGAAAACGCTAGTGGGAGTTGTGTACAGACCTCCAAACAGTAGTAGTGATGTTGGGGAGGGAATTAAACAGGAAATTAGGGGTGCATGCAATAAAGGTGCAGCAGTTATCATGGGTGACTTTAATATGCATATAGATTGGTCTAACCAAACTGGAAACAACACGGTGGAGGAGGATTTCCTGGAGTGCATAAGGGATGGTTTTCTAGACCAATATGTCAAGGAACCAACTAGGGGGGAGGCCATCTTAGACTGGGTGTTATGTAATGAGAGAGGATTAATTAGCAATCTCGTTGTACAAGGCCCCTTGGGGAAGAGTGACCATAATATGGTGAAATTCTACATTAGGATGGAGAAGGAAACAGTTAATTCAGAGACCATGGTCCAGAACTTAAAGAAGGGTAGCTTTGAAGGTATGAGGCGTGAATTGGTTAGGACAGATTGGCGAATGATACTTAAGGGGTTGACAGTGAATGGGCAATGGCAGATAAGGGGTAAGCCATTTAGGACCGAGATTCGGAGGAACTTCTTCACCCAGAGAGTGGTGAACCTGTGGAATTCTCTACCACAGAAAGTTGTTGAGGCCAATTCACTAAATATATTCAAAAAGGAGTTAGATGAGGTCCTTACTACTAGGGGGATCAAGGGGTATGGCGAGAAAGCAGGAATGGGGTACTGAAGTTGAATGTTCAGCCATGAACTCATTGAATGGCGGTGCAGGCTAGAAGGGCCGAATGGCCTACTCCTGCACCTATTTTCTATGTTTCTATGTTTCTATGTTTAGAGACCACATGGATGAACTACAACAATTGTACATCCCTGTCTTGCGTAAAAATAAAAAAGGGAAGGTGGCTCAACCGTGGCTATCAAGGGAAATCAATAAAGTCTCCCCTCAGGTCTCCTCTGTTCCAAAGAAAAAGAGACCCAGCATCTCGAATCCTTCCGTACAGCCAAAATTCTCTAGTCCAGGCAATATTCTTGTAAATCGCCTCTGCACCCTTTTCAATGCAATCACATCTTTCCTGTAATGTGGTGACCCAACTAGAGTTTTCTACAGTTCAAGCATGACATCTCCGCTCCTGCATTCCATACGTCGACTAATAAAGGCAAGTAAAAAGAAACATAGAACATAGAAAATAAGTGCAGGAGTAGGCCATTCGGACCTTCGAGCCTGCACCGCCATTCAATAAGATCATGGCTGATCTTTCACTCAGTACCCCTTTCCTGCTTTCTCTCCATACTCCTTGATCCCTTTAGCTGTAAGGGACGTATCTAACACCCTCTTGAATATATCCAATGAACTGGCATCAACAACTCTCTGCGGCAGGGAATTCCACAGGTTAATAACTCTCTGAGTGAAGAAGTTTCTCCTCATCTCAGTCTTAAATGGCCTACCCCTTATCATTAGATTATGTCCCCTGGTTCTGGACTTCCCCAACACCGGGAACATTCTTCCTGCATCTAACCTGTCCAGTCCCGTTAGAATTTTATATGTTTCTATGAGATCCCCTCTCATCCTTCTAAACTCCAGTGAATACAGGCCCAGTCGATTCAGTCTCTCCTCATATGTCAGTCTTGCTATCCCGGGAATCAGTCTGGTGAACCTTCGCTGAACTCCGTCAATAGCAAGAAGGTCCTTCCTCAGATTAAGAGACTAAAACTGAACACAATATTCCAGGTGAGGCCTTACTAAGGCCCTGTACAACTGCAGTAAGACCTCCCTGCTCCTACACTCAAATCCCCTAGCTATGAAGGCCAACATACCATTTGCCTTCTTCACCGCCTGCTGTACCCGCATGCCAACTTTCAATGACTGATGTACCATCAAACCCAGGTCTCGTTGCACCTCCCCTTTTCCTAATCTGCCACCATTCAGATAATATTCTGCCTCTGTGTTTTTGCCACCAAAGTGGATAATCTCACATTTATCCACATTATATTGCATCTGCCACTCATTTGACCACTCACCTAACCTGTCCAAGTCACCCTGCAGCCTTTTAGCTTCCTCCTCACAGCTCACACTGCCACCCAACTTAGTGTCATCTGCAATTTGGAGATATTACACTCAATTCCCTCATCCAGATCATTAACGTATTCCATATGCCTTCTTAATCATCTTATCTACCTAGCCTGTTAGCTTCAGCGGTTTGTGGACCTACACTCCAAGGTTCCTTTGTTCCTTTACACCTTTTAGTGTCGTACCATTTAATGTTTGTTTTTTGATCTGCTCCATAATCTGTTACCTCTGTAGGTTTTAGCACTTTTTGCTGCTATATGCCTACACTTCATGGTTTGGATTCCCACTAAACATCTCCTTTGAAATTGCTTCCTGCTTTTTTTTAAATGGTCACCATAGCAACTAACTTCAATCCCTCATTTCTTGCATTACAAAGAGCCTCTCTCTCTCTACATTTCCACCACGTTTGTCAGTCTGTTGCAGTTCTAACAGACTTTGGGTGTCCTACCCCCGCTCCCCCCCACTGTTTCTCATTTTTGGGAGCTGCCGGCAGTTGTTCCTGGATCAATTTAGTGTGGGTGTCTATTTCTTTTACTTGTTCCCGATAGCAGATGAGGATAATTACTTGGGCTATTTCAACTTTGTGTTTGGTCTGACTATTCCACTATTTTTTCAGTCTATCGGGGGCATCCTCTATTGTCTCTATTGCGTATTTTTTGCCTAGCAAATCTAATAGAGACCCTTCTGGTCCCCAGCTACAGTCTTCCTCCTGTTCTTGGCTGACCTGGGGTTCTGTTTCCTCAACTGTTATATTTGCCTTTTTATTAGCTTTTTACCCATCTTACTTTAGGGAAAGTTTCTGGTATTCCCTTTAGTTCATGTTCAGGATGCAAGGCGTCGTCTATATGTCGCCCCTTTGCGCCATAAAATCGTACTGCCACGCTTCTGGGTCAAGATGTCTCGTCTCTGCCAGGACGTTGTCCATATGTCTCCCCTTTGCGCCGTACACTCGTACCACCACGCTTCCGGATCAATATGTCTCGTCTCTGCGCCATACGCCCATACCGCTCCTGGATCAATATGTCTCATCCCTATGAGGACGTCATCTATATAGTCTTCCCTTTACGTCGTACCCTCTCGCAATGCCGCGCCTCCTACACGCGCACATCTCAGAGTATACCCTTAACCCTCTCTCACCCGTTGATCGTCCTTGTCCTTTGCCTCCGTCCCTCCAGGGCCTACTACAGATGTTTTTCCCTTCCGGTCTGCAATGTCACAGCTCTAACTTGAAGGTGGTAAATCAAAACATACTCACCCCAACAGCTCGATCATTGTTCCATTCGGGATGTCTATACCCTGCTCGCAGCGCCAAATTGTAAGGGAATAGCAGAAAGGCTTCTTTTTCCATGAGCGGACCCACTGATATAAGGGGTCAACACTCGTCCAAATCCGTGTAGCAACCCTCGAAGTCAATAGATGGAGACGGAAGGCAAGGTTCAATGATCTTTTAATCACGAACCGTCCGGGAGCAATTTCTCAACAAAGCCTCCTGTGAGTGGAAATGCTCTCCGAACAGCAAAATCAACCATCTTTTATACACTGTTCAAAAGACCATTTGCTTTCCCAATACAACCTCCCATGACTCCTGATTGGTTACCTTATCAGTAATACCTTGGATTGACAGACTAGCTGCAGACCTTCCTCGGGTGACCTCAGCTTGCTAGAATGTGCTGACCTGGCGGCCTTCTGGTTATTGGGGCTATCAAACTTTGTTATAATTACATGGTTAAGATTGGACCTCACCTCGGAATTTAAACGAGCTAACCTTGGCCTTTGTTGTGGTCCATTTTATAAGGGTGTATAAAGGAAATAACATATCTGAGTGATTGTAGTGGTCCACTTTATAAGGGTGTATAAAGGAAATAACATATCTGAGTGGTTAATTACAGGAGATCCCATCACAGGAAACCCAGAGGGGCAGGTAAACAGGGCAAGGGGTCAATAGTGACAATGGAAAACTCTATCTGGTCAAGGAAGAGAGATAAGATAACATTCCAATGTGCCCATAAACCTTTGACACACAGTGAGGTTTATTGAGTACTGGAAATGGGATTTCAGCCATACTGCTTTTCTGGATAACTAACTTAAAACATTTTGTATATTCCCCTAATGCCAAATTTTCCCTCTTACATGCAGTCTCCTAATGCAGGTGTTATTGGACAAGTTGAGGTAAGACCGCTTCTCCCTGTAAGTGTCGGGGGTATAAGGTCTGGTCCTCCTCATCAGTCTGGCACATCTTAGATTGGGCACATAATGCTGTCGAATATATCTTCTGCCATCTCTAGTCTGCAGCATGTGCGTACTCATCAAGACAGGCTGAGAAGTGACAGGCCCTATTCCAATAACTATCAGTGTTACACCGATTGTTCACAAACAATAAATGTCCCCACTAAGACACCTAAAGTATATTCCAATCATCCACAGTATGATAAGATGGTTGTTCAAATGTTCGCATCATCTTAAAAGACCTCCAGAGTACATTCAAACTCCCCGAAGTTGAAGCATTTTAAATGAAGCGATGTGCAATTTAGAAAATGGCATCCATACCGCTGTGATTAGTTCAGGTCAGAGCAATACAATATTGTTGGTGAGATGTGTGCGAGGTGCCAAAAGTAACACTGGGTAAATTTCTGGGCCTAAGTTTTGGCAAATATGATCTTTACGACAAAAACCAGTGGCCGGGTGGTAATATTAAATCTTGGCATTAATTACATGCCGAAAGTAATGCAGGATGATATTATGGGCTTTGGTTTCGCCCATTCTAATCTTTCCACCCCAAAAAAGTGGGCGGGCGGTATTATTTTTTATCAGCGTTACGTACATGCTGAAAGTAACGCTCGCCGATAAGTGACCGAGAAATGGGCATTACTTTCCATTTTGTGGCGAATGGGCGATATATGAGCGTTATACCTCATTTCAGCATTAAAATGGATGATAAGTGGGTGGTAAGCATGTAAAAATAATGGAAAATCTAGCTCATGGACACCTGGTGGTAGGCCCTTTACATCATCATCATCATCTTCATCATCATAGGCAATCCCTCGGAATCGAGCAAGACTTGCTTCCACTCTAAAAATGAGTTCTTAGGTGACTATACAGTCTAATACAAGAACCACAGTCTCTGTCACAGGTGGGACAGACAGTCGTTGAAAGAAAGGGTGGGTGGGACTGGTTTGCCGCAAGCTCCTTCTGCTGCCTGCGCTTGGTCTCTGCATGCTCTCGGCGACGAAACTCGAGGTGCTCAGCGCCCTCCCGGATGCACTTCCTTCACTTAGGGCAATCTTTGGCCAAGGACTCCCAGGTGTCAGTAGGGATGTTGCATTTTATCAAGGAGGGTGTCCTTGAAACATTTCCTCTGCTGTCCTTGGGCTCGTTTGCTGTGAAGGAGTTCCGAGTAGAGCGTTTGCTTTGGGAGTCTTGTCTTGGGAGTCAGGCATGCGAACAATGCGGTCCGCCCAACAGAGCTGGTTGAGTGTGGTCAGTGCTTCAATGCTGGGAATGCTGGCCTGGTCGAGGACGCTAACGTTGGTGCGTCTGTCCTCCCAGGGGATTTGTAGGATCTTGCAGAGACATCGTTGGTGGTATTTCGCCAGTGATTTGAGGTGCCTACTGTACATGGTCCACATCTTGAGCCATACAGGAGGGCACGTATCACTACAGCCCTGTAGACCATGAGCTTGGTGGCAGATTTGAGGGCTTGATCTTCAAACATTCTTCCTCAGGTGGCCGAAGGCTGCACTGGCGCACTGGAGGCAGTGCAGAATCTCGTCAACAATGTCTGCCCTTATTGATAAGAGGCTCCTGAGGTATGGAAAGTGGTCCACGTTGTCCAGGGCCACGCCATGGATCTTGATGACCGGGGGGCAGTGCTGTGTGGCGGGGTCAGGTTGGTGGAAGACCTTTGTCTTACGGATGTTTAGTGTAAGGCCCATACTTTCGTACACCTCAGTAAAGATGTTGACTATGACTTGGAGTTCAGCCTCTGAATGTGCGCAGACGCAAGCCTCGTCCGCGTACTGTAGCTCGACATGTCCGACTGCGGCAACTACAGAGGAATCTTTCTGTTATCAGCCATTGGGAAAGTCGTCACTAGAATCCTCCTCAACCATCTTCTCCCTGTGGCTGAGGAGCTCCTCCCGGAGTCAGTGCGGATTTCGTCCCCTATGGGGCACAGCAGACATGATTTTTACAGCGCGACAACTACAAGAGAAATGCAGGGAGTAGCACCAACCCTTGTACATGGCCTTCTTTGACCTTACAAAGGCCTTTGACACTGTCAACCGCAAGGGACTATGGAGGGCCTTTACAAAATGGAGCTTGCCACGTCACGTGTTAACAGGGCTTTGAGGTCATTACCACTCTGTTAACATTAGGCAAAGGCAGTAAAATTCGACCCCATTGGTTTTTGCGCCCTTAAAATCAGTACAAAATGTTGATTTAGAAATGGCTGTAGATAGTGACACCACTAATCCCAGCCAGAATGGAATTAGTTGGTTAATCCCCCCCGTGACTCACACCTGGAGACCGCTCTGCGGCAAATGGCTGGAATTGGTTTTACACACAAACTTTGTGTTGTGTAATTATACTCCACTCACTGCATTTCACTAAAGAAATAATCCTGCTTTTATCGGGAGACTTTGCTGTAGTTTCGGTCAGGAGTTCTGTTTGCTGTAGTTCATAGAAACACTTTTAAAATAGACTCTGTTTGCTGAGCAAATAGACTTCGTTTGCTGTAAAATAGACTGTTTGCTGTAAGTCCCGCCCCTCCTCCAACTCATTGGCTGACACCATAGTGTCAATACTCGTTTTTTGTTTAAAAATATGTAGTATAAAATTTCAAGCAGCAGTCCAAAAGCTTTTACTTGCAGACGTGCTGGATGGACAGTGAAGTATAATGATTTAATACGCATCCACATTAGTCTGTTGACATTCTGCATTTGAAGTCATTTCCATAATTATTTTGGGATGGCTAAATTGTTGAAATTATTTGAATCACTTTGTAAATACTCCCGCATAGAGAAATGATTAATATTGTTTCCAAGTATATATTTTATATTGGTAATAATTGTTTTGCTCGCTTGAAGAATTGTTTTTCCGATATCATCCCATTCATAAAATGACATTGTTATTTCTTATTAGCATAAAGCAGGTCAAGTTAAATTTTACTCAGATTATTTGCCAGTTGTAAATGGGGCTAATAAATCATCCTCTTTATAATACAAAGATGCATTTGGTTCTTACTGATAATACCCTTTTGTCAAAATAACTAGAGAGCTTCATAAACATTTCCTGACACTTACAGCTACAAGTATCACTTAAAAAAAATTCCATTCAATGATATAACTACAATGGATTTGTACTTCATGTTGTGCTGAATAGTTTCTTTACAAAAGAGCTGGATAAATATGGAGATTGAATGTTGATTATTTTAGGGGTCAGGGAGAAATTTCACAGAGTTTAATCTTTTTACATGTAGTTAATCAAGATTTGACATGTAGTTAATCAAGGTTTTACATGTAGTTAATCAAGTCTCTTAGCAGGTTAAATTAGAAACTAAAGGCCACAAAAAAGTTAGTTGGCCAAGTTTTTGTTCTATATTTTCTTAAGGCTTGGATTACAGATACTGGGGTCTCTAACAAAGTAGCTTGCTGCAACGTACCAATTCCTAGATTAACACTGGATAATAATGTCAAACACTGACTTAGTTGCATTGTATAAAAATTGCCTTTAAGATGCCCTCAAAATGGAGTCAGTAATCAGCCCGAATGCTGGGAAAGGATAGGGCTAATGCTAATTTAACCATGAAGGTTTATACAAATAAAATATTCATTACCAGGGAGAGTAAACAAGCCAGTAGGACCACAGGCCCAGAAACAGCTCATTAAAGGGGGCATAAAGATGTTCTACCTTCTGTGGACCTGTCTATGACCACTTTGTCAGTAAAGCCCTCAGCTAGTCCAGTGCCGTAACTGGTAGCCGACCATACTTATTAGTTATGAAAATAGTGGAGTAGAGACAGTAGGGAAGAAAGGAAAAGACAAAACGACCGCAGGAAGAAGCAAACACGTCAAAATTATGAACATACGAACAATGATGGACTGGAAAAGATCCTCTAGCCCATCCAGCCTGTCCCACACAAATTTGATACAATTTGATACAGCACAAATTTGATACAAATTTGATACAGCACAATATTATACACTCCCCACCCATGGAGCTTATCCCAGTCTTCCATTCAACTAGAGGCCATCAATATACAACAGTCACTAAGAAATCAAATAGGGAATTCAGAATAAATTCTTTACCTACAGAGTGGTGAGAATGTGGATCGAATTTAACTGTGTGGTCCTGTGCAATTCAATAACCTGCTGGTGATCAACCGGGAAGGTTCACTCACGATAATAGCCCTTTGGGTGAGGCACCACAGGGCAACTTGTTTTCCACAGATCTATATTCCAGTCAGCAAAGAAGGGTAGGGAAGAAAGTTGGAAAGGAAACGTAATATAGTTAATTCCGTGAACCAGTGGGCAGCTGCATTCACAGAGAGCGCAAGTCTAGGAATCAGGGCTACAATATTATAGCCCTATCTCCAACCCATGCTGCTTTTGAGTACAGATATCCTCCTGCGAATAATCTTGCTAAACAGAAGGGTAGAAATTTTGTTTTAGTATTTGCCAGCCCATTCTTATTCATTCAACAGATTACTGGCAACACCAGTATTTATTGCCCATCCCTAAGTGTCCTGAGAAGGTGATGGTGAGCTGCCTTCTTGAACCATTGCAATCCATTTATTTTTTGCCGTGGTTTAATACAACTAAGTGGCTTGCTAAGCCATTTTAGAGGGCAATTAAGAGTCACCACATTGGTGTGGGACTAGAGTCACATATAGGCCAGAGCAGGTAAGGACAAAAGGTTTCCTTCCTTAAATGATATTAGTGAACTAAATGGGTTTTTACAAGTACTTTTACTGATGGCAGCTTTTTAAAAAAATTCAAATTCTCAAACTGACGCAGTGAAATTTGAACTCATGATCTGACTGAGTTATTAGTCCTTGTCTCTGGATTACTAGTCCTTGTCTCTGGATTACTAGTCCAGTAACATAATCACTACACCACCATATCTGTACTTGCCATTAAAGTGACTAAATAGAAAATCACCAGCTGGTAATGCAGAAGTAGAATTTCTTCCCCGAAAAGTTCATTAAATATCCAATATGGCAGCGGCCATGGAATCAATGCTTTCATTATTTAAGATAGTTACAATGACTAGCTGCGGAACTAAATTGTTGCATAGCAGGTTGGGCAAATAATATTGAGAGGGTATCTCAAATAAACTCATGCCGAATGCAAAAGGTCAAAGGTGCACAAAGCAGTTCATATGAATCCGAATGAACTTTTCTTCGGGTTGATTACTGCAGTGTATTTTTATCATCTTAGGAAAGGGAAATTTATGCATATTGGTTGATATGCTGTTTAAAACTTACTGCTGGTTGAGCAGAGAACAAGCTCACCATTTGACGATGTTGATGAGACCATTATCCGAATTACCTATTTTCCGTGGTTGCATAGAGTTGAGTTCATAAGGGGAAAAAAGAGTTGAAGGCATATGAAACATATAAATTAAAAAGTAAATTCAATGAAATGCAAAAATCAGATTGAATTTATGGAGTGGTAACATGCTTGCTTATTTCCTTCCAAGGGCTGAATTTTTAAATTCATCTTAAAACATAATTGTCACACCGATTACAGTCTAGTGGAGCTGGATCTAGTGATCCAGTGTAATCTATGGCTTTGTGATGCTTGAATACCCTGGAGCCATGCTTCTGTGCTGTGCTGTGCATAATCAAACATGAGGAAAAGTACACAAAAAAAACGACCTAACACCACAGCAATTAATCAGGTTTTGGTTTCAGTAATTAGCCTTAAGTGAAAGCATCAAACTAACATGGTTTTAAATGAATGATCAGCAAATTCTAAGAAACTCATTTGTCATGCCCTGTCTTTGCTGCTACTGAAGAATGATAATATTTTCTCATATTATCAGGACCACTGATTCACAGTGAATGAAACAGAAACACAATTTGACTTATTCAGAGTACTGTAGGAAGTTGGGGTAGATTTCTCCTCTGTGTGGTTTTCAGATGGCGGGAGGCCCAATCCGTTGAGCATCCCGGGACAGCCCGCCGACTTTGGGCCTCCGCAATATCAGGCGGCCCAGCCAACTGGCCTCCGGACTTGGAGAAATGTAGGTCGGGGTCGGGGGCATTCTTAGGTTGGGGAGGGGGATTCCAGTGTATCAGCAGCTCAGGTGGCTTTTGTGGAGCTTCGAGGACCACTCCTGCTGAAACTGTACAGATCATGCATGGCACATGCACCACACAATTGAGTCCTAAAATGGCAATTGCGGTCCTTAGGCACTCCCTCAGAGTCAAGGATGACTTGCTTCCACACTAAAAATTAGTTCTCAGGTGACTGAAGAGTCCAATGCGGAACCTACAAGTTTTGTCACAGATGGGGCAGACGGCGGTTGGAGGAACGGGAGGTTGGGGGGGCCTGGGTTGCCGTGCGCTCCTTCCGATGTTGACGCTTGGTTTCAGCTTGCTCTTGGCGAAGAGACGCGAGGTGTTCAGCGCCTTCCCAGATGCTTTTCCTCCACTTTGTGTCGATGGGGATGTTGCATTTTTTCAAGGAGGCTTTGAGGGTGTCGCTGAAGCATTTCCTCTGCCCATCTGGGGCTCGCTTGCCATGTCGGAGCTCTGAGTAGAGCGTTTGTTTTGGGAGTCTCCTGTCAGACATGCGGATGATGTGGCCCGTCAAGCGGAGCTGATCAAGTATGGTCAATGCTTCGATGCTGGAGATGTTGGCCTGAGCAAGAACACTGACATTGGTGCACCTACCCTGGAAATGGATTTGCAGCATCTTGCGGAGGCAGTGTTGGTGGTACTTCTCCAATGTCTTGAGGTGCCTGCTGTACGTAGTCCATGTCTCTGATCCATATAGGAGGGCGGGTATTACCACTGCTCTGTAGACCATGAGTTTGGTGCCAGGTTTGAGGTCCTGGTCTTCAAACACTCTCTTTCTCAGGCAACGAAAGGCTGCACTGGCACACTGAAGATGGTGTTGGACCTCGTCGTCGATGTCTGCCCTTGTTGATAGTAGGTTCCTGAGGAATGGTCAATGATCCACATTGTCTAAGGCCTCGTCGTGGATTTTGATAACTGGGGGGCAGTGCTGTTTGGCGGGGGCAGGTTAGTAGAGGACCTTTGTCTTACAGATGTTTACTGTAAGGCCCATGCTCTCATACGCCTCGGTGAAGGTGTTGACGAGGGCTTGGATTTCGGCCTCCGAGTGTGTGCAGATGCAAGCGTTGTCTGCGTACTGTAATTCGATGACAGAGAATGGGACGACCTTGGAGGTGGTGGAGGTTGAACAGATTCCCATTTGTCCATGTAATTTAGCTCCACTCCAGTGGGGAGCTTGCTGAGGGTGAGATGGAGCATTGCAGCAAGGAAGAGCGTTGGTGTGATGACACAGCCTTGCTTGACCCCGGTCCAAATGTGGAATGGATCTGTGGTGGATCCGTAGGCCCTATGTATGACACAGGACACTGATTTGCACATTAAAAGAGCCCACAGCCTGACTCAGGCCAGCTCTGCGGCCGTCCAGTTGTAGGCCCTTGGGAATAAGGCATCAGCTACACCATTGATGGGAAGAGGGTAGTAATTCATATCCCACCAGTTTCAGGACATTACCACCCCATTTCCGCCAGCTGGGAGGCCCCAAAACTGCTCATTTCAAATTCTATAGGAGAGAAATTGGCCTGCTTTGCGCTTCCCATTAGCACCTCCAGGAGGCGGTAACGGGGTGCTAAGGGGTTACCGATGGTGCATGTGAACTCACTGGCGCCAACGAACTTCCCTGGCGGGTTTGCGCTGGCACTACAACTTACCGCTCGATCTGTTGCGCCCCGGAGATCGTGATGTCATCCGGTGCGCAGCGCACCGTTACCATCCTGGATGCAATATTGTTTCCGCCCCCTGCAGCATCGCCGGGCGTCTGAAGGTAGAGTTCTAAATATGGAATAATGAGCACTTCATTACAATATTGTAGGTCAACTATGTTCTCCTTTGGATAAATCTGATTCAAGTCAATTATACTCAGTGTAAAGCAATAGGCTGTCAATAATGAGTGAGATATCCTCACTATTAATGCTAAAGGGAACATATATCCTGAATATCCTGTGTTAAAATCCAAACAATGAACATAATTTGTACTGTTGACCATTCTCTGCATATTTGTTTGCTACTTTACAATTTTTGACGGACAAATTTTGGAAATAACTTCCAATTATTGACTACACTTTTCTTGCTGTATTTATGGCACTTTAAAGAAGGAAGAAGCAATGCCAAACAAGACAGTGGAACAGAAGATATAGAAACATAGAAACTTAGAAATTAGGTGCAGGAGCAGGCCATTCGGCCCTTCGAGCCCGCAAACCATTCAATAGGATCATGGCTGATCATTCAAGGGGCTGATCACCCCTTTCCTGCTTTCTCTCCTTACCCCTTAATGCCTTTGGCATTATTGAAGGAGACTCCACAAACATCATTAATTAATGTATGCAATCAAATATTGGTCATCCACCTCAAATGTGGTGATTCACATTTGGCCTACATTGGGCAGACATGTGGGCAGATCTGGAAAAGGTAATGACAGGGGTGTAGGAATTTTCTGGCTCCAGTTTTACAGAAAGTAACATCAGGGTTCTGCAAAGGCCATATATGTCCCTGAAATAATGTCGCTTTGATATGTCGCTATGTTTGGCAGACAAATAAATAACTCACGACCCCAGAATCAATACGATACAAATCAATTGGAATGGTTTACATGCCATTTTCTACAACGGATTGGCTGCTGCCAACAAACCGGAAGCTGCGCAGAAGCGTCTGCGCATAAATCTGTGGTGGTTTATGTATTCATCCATAATGATATAGTAATAGCACATAAATCTGTGGATCTCTGGATTGGTTTAATAATAATGTATAATATTGCGGGTTGGTTTAAGTATTAATGTATAATAATTTCACTGGGGGTGGGTTGCGGAGATCTATTTGTTTGGAGCGCGAAGGGAAAAAAGAAGAAAATTCAATAAGAATCGACATTTGCTGAGTTTTGGTGGCCCAGAATTTGTTTTCCTGACATGATTCTGTTTGGCAGAAATGCATTAAACTCATCATTAATCTTCACCCTTACCACCGAACATTCACTATTCACTTTCGCATTGGGACCCTTCAACATAGATTTCAATTTTTTTCAAACTGAGCCTCCAAACTTTCTCCAGACGACATGGTGTCCAGGTTATTTTATAAAGTCTCATCCCAATTAAAAAGTAAACAGAACCTGTACAAAATAAGCCCTTCCGATATGACTGTGACAGCCTTTTCACGGAGCAACCAACAGTCGCTGCAAACGGCTTCACAGCATAGTTTTACCCAACAGTATGTTTTTAATCGGAACTATCAAAAAAAACAGTGAAACTGCGCATGTGCAACCAATTTATTTCATTGGCAGCAGTGTAAGTATCAGCATAAACATTGACACAGACTTCAGGATTTTGGACTTTAAGTTTTGGTCATTGTTTTTCCATATTTCATTTACTGTAGAAGAGCTGACAGCATAACTGGGACAGGCCCAGGCATGTTCCACAGGAATACACATCAGGTGGGCGGGGATAGTCTGGGATAGGTCAATGGCTGAAAGCAGGAACCTCATTGCAGGTAGATGGCTGATGGAGGACCCTTTAGCCATGTAATGGGAACCCATCAGTGAGAGATCAGATAAACTGGTCAGTGCTCAAGCTATCATCCGGGATGAAATAGCCCCGAAGTACGGGAACCTCAGGACAAAGGAAGCTTTGGCCACCCAGACTCGTTGGAGTCTTTATCCCCAGGAAGAGCCCGGTAACAAAGGCACAGGCTGGAAATGTGATTAATACTCTTTAGTTGGACTGCCTCAGGCAAAGGACTGTTTTTTGGCACGAGGATTCAGCAAGCATTTTTCAGCTATAAGAGAAGGCCGTTTGCTGCCATTTCTCTCTCTCTCTCTCTCTCTCTCCTCTTCAACACTTGTTTGCTTTGTTCAACGCATTCAAGGACCAAGCACTCCGTCTGGGATGGAGAGAAGAAACCTTCATCCCTGAGCAAAGAGAGCCTCGCTATTTCGATTGGGAAGCTGACCTTGAGACTGGGACTTGGAAACCACAGATTGGTACGGAACCAGAAGATACGCCTCATCGGGAGAAGCAGCAAGTAAACCAAAGGGGTAACTTGTGAGCATTATCCCAGCCCACATCTTTAAACCACCACATAGTGTCAAGGGGTGTCGTGTGTCCCAACCAAGCCTTAGGGGTTTAGTAGGGAGGTTCTGCACAGATCATAGGCTTACGCACAGTCTGTTGGAAAGATTCGGTGGTGCATTATTGAGCCAAGCAGGGGTGTTTTAGTCATGGGTACTTTGTGATAGAGGCCTGTTCAGATGGGCCAGTGTTGGGTGTTGTACTGTGTTTGTTTGTTTTACGCCACTCGAGTGTGTTTTACTGGAAGCAGGTGTGTGCTTTAACTTGAATAAAAGCATTGTGATGGTTGAGACTGAAAGATTTGTGTATAACTTAGTATTCTGTTCACTACTGTAATTCCCAGGACTAGAACTGTTGTAAGAGGGATGATTCGAAACCACCAAGGACAAAACCACTTACAGCAGTCACGTCCTTTCTACAAACACTTTATCAAGGAGGGTTTGACGGTGTCCTTGAAACATTTCCTCTGCCGACCTGGGGCTCATTTGCCGTGTAGGAGTTCCGAGTAGAGCGCTTGCTTTGGGAGTCTCATGTCGGGCATGTGGATGATGTGGCCCACCCAGTGGAGCTGGTCGAGTGTGGTCAGGGCTTCGATCCCTGATAAAGTGCAACATCCCCACTGGCACCTGGGAATCCCTGGCCCAAGACAGTCCTAAGTGGAGGAAGAGCATCCGGGAGGGCGCTGAGCGCCTCGAGCTTCGTCACCGAGAGCATGCAGAAATGAAGCATCGACAGCGGAAGGAGCATGCGGCAAACCAGACTGGCCACCCACCCTTTCCTTCAACGACTGTCTGTCCCACTTGTGACAGAGACTGTAATTCCCATATTGGACTGTACAGTCACCTGAGAACTCACTTTTAGAGTGGAAGCAAGTCTTCCTCGATTTTGAGGGACTGTCTATGATGATGATGATTTACAATCATTAGAGAGGTTTTGCCAGCTTTCTGGGCACCTCCAGGTTCATGAGCGAATTCACAGGAATCTCCAGTCTTCAAACAATGCCTTTATGTTTATAGGAGGAACAGAAGTGCAGCTGCAGTTTCTCCTCAACATTTCATATCAATCTATAAAGTCTGCATCAAATATGAGGACTTGGGGCCACCAAAGGTTATACAACATTCTGTTAGTACCATTATAAAAATTGCTTGGACATAGCACAGGGCCCATAGAATCAGAACACACATTTTCCATCATTGGTGCTTTCAACCAGTGTAATTTTGTAAGATGTCTGCCCTCATTACAGTTGTCTTCAGCAGGACTATACGTTGAATTGCTACATAAATGAAAAAGAAAAAAAAAATCATCTTCACCACATCAA
This sequence comes from Pristiophorus japonicus, assembly GCF_044704955.1. Classification (NCBI taxonomy): domain Eukaryota; kingdom Metazoa; phylum Chordata; class Chondrichthyes; family Pristiophoridae; genus Pristiophorus; species Pristiophorus japonicus. The sequence goes on along the minus strand of NC_091980.1, from coordinate 278,123,598 downwards.
GCTGCTGCAGTAATAATTCAAGCACATTTACTGAAAATAATGTGCCGACACATTTAAAGAGCAAAAGTCTTCTGTGCATCTTTGTTTTACCTACTTTTAGCAGGGCATTTGGGTTCTATTTTTAATCAACTTCCTGGGTTAAGTATCCCACTCTAAAGATACAATTCTAGGCTTCATGAAGACAGCGAGAAAGTCTTTCTGGAACACAGTGGGTTTTGGCACAGAAAAAGAGAATCAACTGGTAAGTGAAAAGCAATGTTGTTTGATAAGATTGGTTCTGCTGGGGCTTAAAAAAGCTCAGCGATGACAGCAGGCCTGTGTATCAAAAGGTAAACTTCTATTGTCGGAATAAGATCAATAGCTTCATGTGACTCTGGCATTCTCAGGACAACCTCACGTCTTTGCAAAAAATAGGTTCAGAACAATAGACAGCATAAGGTTTTAAGTACAACTTAATGGGCCCGAAATTGGTTGATACCGATGGTCCGCCCATTTCTCGGCGGTATGCTGGCGGTATGTCGTTTCATACCACTGGCAAACCGCTGAGACCGAAGAAGGCAAAATTGGTGAAAACATTTTCGTCGTTATGTCGGCGGTAATTCAGCATTTTGCATCGGGCAGTATGCATCTTAGTTGTCAATCAAGGCCGACTCTCTGCTCGATGGGCGGTGCGGCACAGAACCGCGTGTGCACAAATTTTTTTCCCGATTTTTTTTTTTTCTCAAGCATTTTACCCACGATTTCGGGGGTCAGGGGTCACCCACGCATGTGCAATGATTTGAGGAGGAGGGAGAGAGAGTGAGAAGGAGCAGCAAGGTAGTTGAAGGCCAGTGAATTTGAAAATAGATAGCACAGTAGAAAAAAATTGGTAACAACTAATAAGTATTCAGTTTCAACACAAGAACAGATATTTAAGAAGGGAAAATTAATTTCCAGAAAAAAATTACGCCAATGTTAAAGAAAACATCCAAGCGCAGGAATATCGAGAAGGAGGGGAGATTGAGAGCGCCTGCCTTCGATGAAATGGAGTTACCTGCCCTTCTGGAGCACATCACTGAGAGGTACTCCAACCACACCAAGGGTGGAAAGCCCCTCCTAAAGGAGTACAACCAAAATTTGTGATGAGATCGGGGAGGCTCTGTCCTCGAAAAGTACGATGATACGCTCTTGGGAAAGGTGCCATCAGAGGTGGAACGACCTGGTGAGGGTTGCAAGAGTAAGTAATGATTTTATTTATGGCCCAGAGCCCCCCCCCCCCCCCAGCCCATGTGCTATGTACCATGTAAATGTAGGTTCCGTGTCACACGGATGGTGTTAGTTATCTTAAGGTTACGGCGATGTATTCATGCTTTTCAGGCAATGACAAGAGGATCAACGCAGTGCTTTTTTACCGTGTGTGTGTGTGAGTGTGTGTCTGTGCCATGTTAAATGGATTGAAGATTTATACTTTGGTTTACTTTCCTTTCGACAGAGGAAGACATCTGCAATAGCAACCAATCAGCGTAGCACGGGGTGGGAGGACCCACAACCCAGGAGCCGCTTACAGATATCGTGATCCATGCCCTGTCCCTGATTGGGGATAGCCACTACCGACATTGGAGCTGACCCACTCACACAGGATGGTCAGTTGAATAAAATGCAGTCTGTGTTGCGGTCCTATCATGTCATGTAATGTAATCTAACTGTAACTATAATGTTGGCCTTTTGTAATGTAATGCAAGTTTATTGCACTGTAATGTTGGCCTGATGTAATGTAATGTAAGTTTATTGCACTGTAATGTTGGGCTCATGGGATGTACTGCAATGTTGGGGGCATGTAACGCAATGCATGTGTGTATTCTGTCTGTGATATGTAATGCAGTACTGCAGCAGTGGTAGACATTTAAGAAAGACTGCGATAAGTCACTGTACTATGTACTAATGTAACCCTCACCCCTTCCCTGGTGCCAAGCTTTTTTAAATGTTGTTTTGTACTTCCAGACTCCGATGATTCAGACCACAGTAACACCGACGACAGACCCACTGCCTCCACTTCTGGCGTCACCCCGCCCTCTCCTAACGAGGAAGAGGAAGAGGAAGAGGAAGAAGAACAGGAAGAGCCGCTGATCCAGCAGCCAGTGGAGGTGGAACTAGTGATGGAGACAGAGGAGGATGCACCAGCTCCATGTGGGACAGCTGGAACATCCTCCACCACCACGGAGTCTGTATTCAGGGGGTACACGCTTACAGCAACCGACCTTTCCTGGGGGCGTCTTGCTGCGCATGGCTTGGTCCTCCGATTCTGTCGGACCAAGCCATGCACAGCAAGACGCCCCCAGGAAAGGTCGGTTGCTGTAAGCGTGTACCAGGACATGGTGCGCCTGTCATAGGCCAGCATTGGCATAGGTCAAGAGTTGCTCAAGGCCATGACTACAATAGGCACTAACATTACAGCTCTATCAGAGCGGCAATCAAAGGAAAGGTTGCGTATGATCGGCACGATGGAGCGAACCGCCAATGCCGTCGAAGCCATGTGGCAATCGACAGGATCGGGACATGGCGCGGAACGCCCACGTGCCATAGTAATCAGGTCGACAGCACCTGAGGGTGGGAAGCTGACATCATCTCCCAGCTCTGAAGCCGTGCCTTCCACATCGCAAGCTTGTCGCGAGGCCCCAGTTATTGCGCCTGCAATGTCTCATTCCCCCCCCCCCCCATCCCAATGACAGCAACGGCACTTGGGGTGCGGTGCTAGACGGCGGCTTCGTATAAACCAAGGGAGATCCATGCCCACGGGCACTGGGAAAGGGAAGGGTGGGAGTAAGAAAAGGGGAATAGTCCCAAAGGTGATGTACCATGCAGCCGCGGAAGGGGCAGAGGGCATGGGCGGGGAAAGTAAAGGGTCTGTTATTAAAGTTATAAAATGTTTGTTATAGTGGGTATTAAACTTTTGTAAGTTTTGTTAAAGTTTTTATTAAAGTTGTAACAGTTGTTAATTTTTGCAAAGATTTTAAATTGTTGTATATTTTTTACATTTTGAGATAAATGTTTGAATTAAATTTAAGCACTCTTGTAGTGTCAAACTTTTGGGGTAAACAGTCATGTGGGTCCAAAAATGCAGCTCTCCACATTCAAGCAAAGTGTTCACTTATGACCTGTGACGTAACAATTTTGCAGTGGCATACGCTCCCTCCGCAGTGGTGTTGTAGGGGGTGATGCCATAGGTTCATCTGGAAGCTCCTCATCATCCTCCTGCCCCTCATTGTCCTCTTCTTCCTCCTCCGTCTCCTGCACTCTCTCCTCAGGCGGTCCCGCAGTCCCCTGTGGCAATTCCTGTCCCCACATGATTGCTAAATTATGCAACATGCAGCACACCACTGTGAACTGAGCAACCTGCTCAGGGTGGTATTGCAGCCTGCCTCTCGATAGGTCCAAGCATCGTGTGGCTATATGGCTTTTATTGTATCATTGCTCGAGTTCTGTGTGAGGATTCCGCAAGGGGGTCAAGAGCCAGTTAGTGAGGCCATAACCTTTGTTGTGTCCCTGCACCTTACTACAAACTCACACGAGGCATAGATATGTCAGACACGGTCACTCTGTGACCTTCACCTTTATCGCCAGGACCAAGGAGTGCTGACCCTGGGCGGGACCTCCCCTTTTATACCGAGGTGAGGAGTGTCTCCCGCAAGTTCACCCCTTGTGGTCAGGGCGTGCATTTCTAGGGTACAGGTGCAGTGTACATGAATTACAGTTACATGACTATGTCATTGCAAGATGGTTAAATACATGACATCACCTCCCTCCTTAAGTCTTTTTGTTTCAGAGGTTAAGTCTGTCAGGTGGTCGACGCTCTCTCATGGAGCGCCGCAGTTGTGACTCTGGTGGCTGAGCCTCAGCACGCGTCTCTGTCACTTGAGGTGATTCCGGCCTGTCCGGGCTGGCCGCAGGGACTGTGCATGCTGAGGACTGTCTTTGTTGCTCGTCCGTCGTCCGCTGGCAGTGGTGTGGGTGCGATCTCATGCTCTTCTTCAGATTCCTCTGTGTCTGTGCTGAATCTTTTCTTTACTTGGTCCAAGTGTTTGTGGCATATCTGCCCATTGTTTAGTCGGACCACCATGATTCTATTTCTTTCTTTGTCAATAACAGTGCCCTCAAGCCACTTGGGTCCCAAAGCATGGTTAAGAACAAATACCGGGTCATCCATTTCTATACACCTCCCCCTTGAGCCTTGATCATGGAGCTTGGTTTGGGACTGGCTCTTGCCCTCAACAATGTCTGCCAGGGCTGGGTGAATGAGGGACAGCCGCGTCTTGAACGTGCGTTTCATGAGGAGTTCCGCTGGCGGGGTTCCCGTGAGCGAGTGTGGGCATGACCTGCAGGCCAGCAGGAGGCGCGATAGGCGGTACTGAAGGGATGGTCCTTGGATGCGTACCATGCCCTGTTTTATGACTTGGCCCGCCTGTTTCGCCTGACCATTGGAAGCCGGCTTGAACGGCGCTGTCCGGACGTGTTTGATACCATTGCCTGACATAAACTCCTGGAATTCATGGCTGGTGAAACACGGACCATTGTCACTGACCAGGATGTCCGGCAAGCCATGGGTCACGAAAACCATACGCAGACTCTCCACGGTGATGGATGTCATGCACGAGTTCAATATGATGCACTCGATCCACTTCGAGTATGTATCGACAACGATCAGGAAGATTTTCCCCATGAACGGGCCTGCATAGTCTACGTGAATACGTGACCATGGTCTGGTGGGCCAGGGCCACGGGCTGAGTGGGGCCTCCCTGGGGGCATTGCCCAGCTGGGCACACGTCGTGCACCTGCGAACCCAATGTTCCAGGTCTGAGTCAATCGCCGGCCACCATACATGTGACCGGGCAATGGCCTTCATTAACACGATGACAGGGTGCTTGCTGTGGAGTTCCCTGATGAACGCTTCCCTTCCTTTCTCAGGCATGACTACCTGGCTGCGCCATAGCAGGCAGTCGGCTTCGATGGAGAGCTCATCCATCCGTCTCTGAAATGGTCTGACTTCCTCGTGGCACGCCCTGTGTGCGGGCGCCCAGTCCCCAGTCAGGACACATTTCTTTATCATGGATAGGAGGGGGTCCCTGTTGGTCCAGAGTTTGATCTGTCGGGCTGTAGTGGGGAAGCCCGCAGTGTCAAAAGCCTCAACGGCCATGACCATCTCGGCGCTCTGCTCTGACGCCCCCTCGGTGGTGGCCAGTGGGAGCCTGCTGAGCGCGTCAGCACAATTTTCGGTGCCTGGCCGGTGCCGTATGGTGTAGTCATACGCAGCCAGCGTGAGGGCCCAGCGCTGTATGCGAGCTGACGCATTGGCATTGACAGCCTTGCTGTCGGACAACAAGGATGTTAATGGCTTGTGGTCCATCTCTAGCTCGAACTGTCGACCAAAAAGGTACTGGTGCATCTTTTTCACACCGTAAACACACGTGAGTGCTTCCTTCTCGACAATGCCGTATCTACGCTCTGGCTGGGAGAGCGACCTGGAGGCGTAAGCCACCGGTTGGAGTCAGCAGTCATCGTTGCCCTGCTGCAACACACACCCAACCCCATAGGATAAGGCATCGCATGTTAAGACCAGTTTTTTACAGGGGTCGTACAATGTCAACAGTTTGTTGGAACACAGCAGGTTCCTCGCCTTATTGAAAGCCCATTCTTGACAGTCCCCCCAAAACCATTCACAACCTTTACGCAGGAGCATGTGTAATGGCTCCAATAATGTGCTTAAGTTCAGCAAAAAGTTCCCAAAATAGTTCAAAGATCCCAGGAACGATTGCAACTCCGACGTGTTGCCGGGCCTGGGCGCCTGGCGGATCGCCTCCGTTTTTGATTCAATGGGCCGGATCCCATCTGTGGCAACCCTCCTGCCCAAAAACTCGACCGCTGGGGCCAAAAACACACACTTGGCCTTTTTCAGCCGCAAGCCTACCCGATCCAATCGACGTAGCACCTCCTCCAGGTTATGAAGGTGTTTTTCGGTGTCTCGACCCATTATGAGAATGTCGTCTTGGAATACGATCGTTCCAGGAATGGATTTGAGCAAGCTTTCCATATTTCTCTGAAAGATAGCTGCTGCCGAACGAATGCCAAACGGACACCTGTTGTAGACAAATAATCCCTTGTGCGTCATGATGGTGGTCAGAAGCTTGGATTCTTCAGCCAGTTCCTGAGTCATGTAGGCCGAAGTGAGGTCCAATTTGGTGAACAGCTTGCCACCTACCAGCGTGGAAAAAAGATCCTCCGCTCTCGGAAGCGGGTATTGGTCTTGCAGTGATACTCGGTTGATGGTGGCTTTGTAGTCGCCACAAATCCTAACCGAGCCATCTGCTTTGAGGACGGGAACGATGGGACTTGCCCAGTCGCTGAATTCAACGGCTGAAATTGTGCCCACTCTGAGCAGCCTGTCCAGTTCACATTCACTTTTCTCATGCATCACGTACGGCGCCGCTCTGGCTTTGTGGTGCACTGGTCTGGCGTCCGGAGTGAAGCGTATCACTACTTTAGTGTCCTTGAATGTTCCGACACCAGGTTGAAACAGTGACCCGAATTTTTGCAGGACCTGTGAGCATGAACTTTGCTCCACGGATGAAATGATGAAATGGTGTGCACATCCCCCCATTTCTAATTCATCTCAGCTAGCCAACTCCTCCCCAAAAGCACAGGGCCATTTCCCGGGACGATCCAAAGTGGCAGCCGGTTCTGTGATCCATTATGTGTTACCACCAAGTTTGCACTGCCCAGCACTGGGATGATCTCTTTGGTGGACGTCCGTAGCTGCGTCTCAATGCATTCCAGTTTGGGCTTGCTAGCTCTGTGTGGCCATAGTCTCTCAAATGGTTGGGCGCTCATGAGTGACTGGCTAGCTCCCGTATCCAGCTCCATGTGCACCGGGATGCCATTCACTAAGACTTTCATCATCATGGGTGGCGTTTTAGTGTATGAGCTGTGGACGTCAGCCACATGAACCCGCTGAACTTCAGCATCCATGGCTTTACCCCAGGTCTCATCCTGCATTGCAGACCTCTCGTCTGGTTCCTCTGTCTCGCAGATTAGCCTCGCTACTGCCTTTTTGCACATCCTGGCCAAGTGTCCACTGACATTACAAATCCTACAGGTATATTGCTGGAATCTGCAGCTTTTCACACTGTGTCTACCCCCGCACCTCCAGCATGAGCTGAGATTGAGATTGCTGTTAACAAAAGGACTATTACCAGGCATTCCTCTCTGATTGCCCATTTGGCTGTTTCTAAGCACTCTGATGGTGGGTGTTAATGGTCCCATCGCAGGACGCATTGTTCCCTGAGATGGTGTGAATTGCCGATCCCCTTTCCATGTCCTTTTGCGGGCCCATCATAGAGCCTGTTGCTGCCTGGCTGGTTTCGAAATGCCCTTGCCTGCCTGCGGGGTCCTGAGCCGCGTTCACCATGTTAACTCCCTGGTCCATCACCATGTTTGGACCAGGGCTGCATGCGTAAATTAGATTGATCTCCACTTCCTCTGCCATAAAGTTATGAGCTATCAACGCCCCCCCTTCTAACGTCAAGTCCTTAGTCTTTATGAGCTTCCTGAAAATGCCGGCATGATTAATGCCCTCAATGAAAAAGTCCCTTAACATCTCCCCCCTGCAGGCATCGGAGAACTTACAGAGACTGGCCAAGCGCCGCAGTTCCGCCACGAAGTCCGAAACATTTTGTCCCTCCCAACGCCGGTGAGAGTAGAACCGGTGCCGGGCCATGTGTACGCTACTCGCCGGCTTGAGATGCTCACTGATCACCTGGCTGAGCTCTTCAAAGGACTTGCCACTGGCTTTTGGGTTGCGAGCAGGTCTTTCATCAGCGCATACGTCTGTGGTCCACAGCTGGTCAGTAGATGCGCCCTCCGCTTGTCAGCCGCTGTCTCTTCCAGCCAGTCCTTTGTGACAAAGCTCTGCTGGAGTCTTTCCACAAAGTCGTCCCAGTCCTCACCCACACAGTAGTGTTCCTCTGTGCCACCGGTAGCCATCCTCGTAGTTCGTTGTTTCCCATTTCTCGTCGCCAAATGCAGTGTCCCTGCACCTTACTACAAACTCACAGGAGGCAAAGATATATCAGACATGGTCACTCTGTGACCTTCACCTTTATTGCCAAGACCAAGGAGTGCTGACCCTGGGCGGGACCTCCCCTTTTATACCTGGAAACCCAGATGAGGAGTGTCTCCCGCAAGTTCACCCCCTGTGGTCAGGGTGTGCATTTCTAGGGTACAGGTACAGTGTACATGAGTTACAGTTACATGACTATGCCATTGCAAGATGGTAGGAAATACATGATACCCTTTGTCGCCCAGCATCCAGTATTTACCTTGTGGCTCAGACTTCAACAGGTCAGACACGGTGCTCTCCCGCAAGATATGTGCATCATGGATGCTCCCTGGAAAGTTGGCATTCACTGCCATTACCTGCTGTGTATGTTGCATACCAGCTGCTCGTTGAGGGCATGAAATCCTTTATGGTTTCAGTACACCTCCGCCTCCTGTAATGGTGCTCGCATGGCAATATGGGTACAGTCAACAGCACCCTGCACCTTGAGGAAGCTGGCAATGCGTGAAAATCCCAAAGCCCTGTCACTCTGAGCCTCCCATGTCATTGGGAAGTTTATAAATTCCATCTGGCATGCATACAGTGTTTCGGTTACCTGTCGAATGCAGCGATGAGTCGCGTACTGAGAAGTAGTGCATATGTCCCCAGCTGATGATTGAAAAGATCCACATTCCTTAAAGGGAAAGTGCCACAGTCACCTTCATCTCTACAGAGAGTGCAGTAATGTTGGTGCTACCGGGCAGCAGGTCTGCATTAATGAGCTGCCAAATCTCAGTGATGACCGCTTTTCGGAAGCGCAGCCTTTGGATACACTGTCGATCGATCAGGTCCAAGTATGAGCACTTCTCCCTGAAAATCCTTTCGGGGTAAGGCTTGCTCATCATCATCATTCTGCGACCTTTTCCATGAGCCTTATAACTCTGCTCAATAAACTTCCTCACATCTGCTTCCTTCCTTAGACAGGTTGTCATCAATACAGGCTGAGATAGCACAGGCCCCATTCTTTTTAAATCTGCACAATATTTTTTGATCAAAAAAAATTAATAAAAGGCCTTTCCATCTTAATAATTTACTCAGTAATAATAAAGATACTTTTTCCAATCAAAATCACACTCTAAAATCACTGTTCACCTCAGAGATACAGAGTTGCTGCTTTAGCTGACAGTTTCCGATTTCCAACATGGCGGCTCTGTGCACTCCGCCCATTCCTGGCCACTTAACATCGCGTAAAACCACTTTTTCCAGGACAGTATGCAGCTCCAGTGGTATGTCAGCGGTATGCGGTGAAAATCACACTTTTTAGGCAGTTTGCGGTGGTCCTGCATGGCGGACAGTGTGCATACCGCTCGGCAGTATGTCATTGATGAATATTCCGTTCAGCGGTATGTCAGCGGTATGTAACTGTTTTCTGACCAAAATTGTCTTTCGGGCGGTAAGCCGGCGCTCCGCAGGCGTTGTGTGGTGGTATTTCGACCAATTTCGGTCCCTATGTGTTCACTCACTTTAATAAGACCAAGCAGCATGATTACTGCTGGCATAAAGTACGTGGTACAAAATCTGACATAGTTCTTTGAATTCACTTTAGAAAACGGAAATAAACCTTTGCACCATTGCAGTAGAGAGAAAATTGAACATTACAGAGAGTAATCCACCATTTATTTAAAAGGAAACTATTATATTATCTCAATAATACTGTAGTAGCTTTAAAAATAACCAAGAATGACTGAAAAAAAATCACATTAAAATGTGTAGGGTGCAAACCTGGATAAAACCAGTTAAAAATGCCTACTGTGATATATTCACAGAGCACAAGCACACACAGCTTCCTAACATGACAGGCAGCTCTCTCAGAAGCCTCCGGAATCTGCCTTGCTCTGTTTATTATTAACTCTGCAGTTGCAGTACACAATACGTCCACATCCACAGTGTGGAGCTACAAATATTACAAGCTTACAGACATTACACTTCTCTCTCCTTAATGAAGACGTTATTATAACAAACATCATACGTAACTTTCATGTTTATACATAACACAGTATATAAACTTATTTTTTTTCCATATTTCCAAATTTAACTTTACCACTTGTTTTCTGTTTCGAAGAGGATACCTTCGCTCTCGAACAGAACCTTCCAAACATGGTGTCGAATCTAAACTGATTCGAGGGTCATCCTGGGGGTTTTCCTCCATGGAATTTCCTTGATTTTCATTTGAACTCACTCTAACTTCAGGCTCTTTGTTTTCCTGACTCGGACTCAGACTTTCATTCTGATTCTCTCTTGGATTTGTTTCCAGTACATTGGATTTAGGATTTGCTACTGGTGTATCAAAACTATCTGATGAGTCAGAAATAATTGAATCATTCCCACCTTCAACTCCTTCCATGTCTGTTGGTAAAATATGATCAATATGAACAAACCTAACCTGTCCATTATCAAACTTCTTTACCAAATATGTCCGCGGACCACATATCTTCACCACTCTTCCTGGTAACCACTTTAACCATTTATGGTGATGGTTCTTCACTCTCACCTTCTGGTTTAATTTCACACTTCTCTCTTTTACTCTACCTCTATCATGATTATCTTTCTGTCTTAATTGTGTCTCTTCTACGGACTGTGCCAAATTTGGTTTTAACAACGAGAATCTGGTTTGTGGCTGTTGTTTGAGAAACAACTCTGCTGGTGTTCTACCAGTAGTTGTATAAGGAGTATTTCGATATGTAATCAAAATATTAGCCAATTTGTGATCCAATGACAACTGTCATTTCCTTGGATTTGGATCTAACATTTGTTTTATGAGGGCACGTTTTACAATTTGTACAGTGCGCTCTGCTGCACCATTCGAAGCAGGATGGCATGGTGGAACCTTGATATGTTTCACACCATTTGTGCTCATGAATTGTGCAAATTCTTCTGAACAAAATTGTGATCCATTATCCGAAACAATTTCTTTAGGGAGGCCAAATGAAGAAAATAATTTTCGTAAAATGTCCAATTTTTACTTGTTGTTATTTTCCACATTGGAAACACGTCAACCCACTTCGAATGGCTATCAATCACAATGAACAGTTGTCCTTCTAACTCAGCAAAATCAATATGTAGCCTTTGCCACACCCTGGGAGGCCATTTCCATGGCTGTAATGGTACTGGTGGCGGTTGCTTGCTTACCGATTGACAAGTCGTACACTGACTCACGATGTACTCTATATCTTTATCAAGACCTGGCCACCATAAGTAACTGTGTGCAAAACTCTTGGTCAAGCACATTCCCTGGTGCTGGTCATGAACATCTCTGAACAACTTGGACCTGAAATTATTTGGTATAACCACTCTTGCACCCCACATGATACAACCTTTATCAACTGATAATTCATTCCTACGAATGAAGAATGGCTGTGTATCTTTTTCTGTTGGCCATCCATTTGCAAATACTCATACACCTTTGACATCACTGGGGCACGTTTGGTTGCTCTACCAATCTCTTCAGCTGTGACTGGCAGCTCATCAATGTATGAAAAATAAAACACTTCTTCCCTATCGGGTGTAATTTGTGATGGGGAAGGCAATCTAGACATTGCATCAGCATTACTGTGATCAGCCTATCGTTTGTATTCAATTTCATATGTATATGCTGACAAAATCAAAACCGATCTCTGCATTCGGGCTGCAGCTAATGTTGGAACTGGGGACTTTGGATGGAGGATTGCTGTTTGGGACTTATGGTCTGTAACGATAGTAAATTTACAACCATACAAGTATTTGTGGAACTTCTTGACCCCAAAAATTAATGCCAAAGCTGGCCTTTCATTTTGCGCATAATTACTCTCACGGGCACTGACAGTGCGTGAAGCAAAAGCAATTGGTCTCTCCTCCCCACTACTTAATACATGAGAGATTACTGCCCCAACTCCATACGGAGAGGCATCACATGCTAGTTTAATCTCCTTAGATATGTCATAGTGAACTAACATGGTGCTCTCTACCAATTTGCTTTTACACGCCTTGAATGCTATATCGCATTCTTTTGAGCACTTCCAATGGACCTGTTTTTTCAATAGTTCATTCAGTGGACGTAATACTGCAGCCAAATTTGCTGGAACTTCCCATAATAGTTCAAAAGACCCAAGAATGAACGAAGTTCAGTGACATTCCTGGGAGTGGGTGTATTTCTGATTGCATCCAATTTTTCCTTGGTCGGATGTAAACCACCTTTGTCTACTCTGTACCCTAAGTACTCCACTGAGTTTTTAAATAACTCACACTTACGAGCAGACACTCGTACTCTGTGCTTCTCTAGCCATTTGAGGACTTCATTCAATATGTTATTATGAATTTGCCTATTTGGTGCTGAAATTAATATGTCATCCAAATAACATACTACCCCTTCAATACCTTGCAAAATCTGGTTCATCACCCCTTGGAATATGGCAGGGTCGGAAGACACTCCAAACGATAGCCTATTAAATTGATATAGGCCTAGATGAGTATTTATAGTCAAACATGACTTGGACTCCTCATCTAGCTCAAGCTGTAAGTAGGCATTTGTAAGATCCAGTTTTGAGAAGATCTGAACACCTGTCAGTGTTGTGAACAAATCTTCAATATTCGGCAATGTATTGGGGACATTACCCTCCAGAACCTGGTTTACGGTTACTTTATAATAACCACACAATCTTACCTTACCATCGGACTTAGGTACAACAACAATGGGTGTAGCCCAATTACATCAATCTATCTTACAAATAATGTTCTCAGTCTCTAGTCTTTTGAGCTCTTGCTCAACTTTCTCCTTGAGTGCATATGGTATGGAACGTGGCTTGTAGTAAACCGATCTAGCGTCCTTCTGTACCCTGACACTCGCCTTGAAGCCTTGGATCGGACTGCCCGTTTCGCAGAACACCTTCGAATACTTCTTGATAACCTCATCCGTTGATGAAAATCTCGCTTCCACACAGAAAATCTTACTCCAATCCAGCTTCAGTGAGCTCAACCAATTTCTTCCTAGTAAAGCAGACTTGTCTTCTTTCACTACTATTAGAGGCAAGTTCTGAAATTGAACTTTATATTTCACCGGTACGGTGATACGACCTACCAGAGGAATTTTCTCTCCTGAGTAGCCTCGCAGCTCTATCTTGGATTTCTCCAGTTGGAAATCATGTAATTTGTCGAGGTACAGCGACTCCGGTACGACACTCACAGATGCACCCGTGTCGATTTCCATTGGTAGCTTGAATCCCACAACATCTAAATGGATTTTAATGGTTCCGAATCGCTGTCCGTCATTGTGCTCCTGATGATGTGTAACTCTAACAGCTCCTTGTCCTGTTGATGTTCTTCCATGCTTTGTCGTCTCTTGGGATTTCTACTCATAGCTTTGAACGCTGGACTCATAGCTTTAAAAGCTGGTTTACCCTTCAGTCGGCATGCCTTCGCAAGATGCCCAGTCTTTCTGCAGAAGAAACATTCTGCATTCACGTATGGACAACTTTGAGCAATGTGTTGTCCCAGGCACCTATAGCATGACTTCGACGCTCTGTTAGAATTTCCATTTTGGGCCCTCACCGTCTTTTACTTTGAACCTGCAGGTTATTTACCTCAGTTGACTGATGAGCGTAATTATTATTTAATTCTCGGGAATATTGTTTGGCCATGCCCATCGACCTCGCTCTCTAATAAGAAATCTCAAAAGTCAAGCCATCCGTCGTCAATAACTTCCTTCTGATCACATCATTTTTCACTCCACAAACAAAATGATCCCGTAATGCTCGGTTTTGAAAGTTTCCAAAATTACAGTGCATCGATAGCTTTTTAATGCTACGATGTAATCATTGATACCTTCATCAGACTTTTGATTCCGAATCCCAAAACGATAGCTTTCAGCAATTTCTAACAGTTTGGGGTATTAGTGCTGTTCCAGCTTCATTAATGTCTCTTTAAGCATTGTGTCCTTTGACTCGTCAGGCGCAAGCAGATTTACAAGGGTTTCGTACAATGCCGGACCCGCCTCGGATAAGAAGATCGCTTTCTTATGTTCCAACACAGCCCGGTTCTGGACTGCATTGTCTGGAACTTTGATTATGTTCTTTGCAGTGAAATACATTTCTAGCCGATCCACATACGCTTTAAAACATTCCTGGTCGTGTCTATGTTCCCCCAAATGTCCGATTACACCTGCCATTTTAATCTCTAGCTGTTCACACCATGTGCTGTATTTTACCTCAGATTTTGTAGCTTTTTTCCAAAGACAGAAACTTCCAAAGTCTCTCTGTCGACTGGCTGAATCCTTCCCCAACAAAATTTAAGCTTTAAATCATCCGAAAAATCCCATTCTCATCGCCAAATGTGATATATTCACAGAGCACAAGCACACACAGCTTTCTACATGGCAGGCAGCTCTCTCGGAAGCCTCCGGATTCTGCCTGGTTCTGTTTATTATTAACTCTGCAGTTGCAGTACACAAACAACCTTCCGGATATAAAAAGGGTCAGAGGGTCTAGTAAGAAGGAGGAACGGAGGGAAATCCTTATTAGTCGGGAAATTGTTTTGGGGAAGTTGATGGGATTGAAGGCCGATAAATCCCCAGGGCCTGATGGACTGCATCCCAGAGTACTTAAGGAGGTGGCCTTGAAAATAGCGGATGCATTGACAGTCATTTTCCAACATTCCATAGACTCTGGATTAGTTCCTATGGAGTGGAGGGTAGCCAATGTAACCCCACTTTTAAAAAAAGGAGGGAGAGAGAAAACAGGGAATTATAGACCGGTCAGCCTGACATCGGTAGTGGGTAAAATGATGGAATCAATTATTAAGGATGTCATAGCAGCGCATTTGGAAAGAGGTGACATGATAGGTCCAAGTCAGCATGGATTTGTGAAAGGGAAATCATACTTGACAAATCTTCAGGAATTTTTTGAGGATGTTTCCAGTAGAGTGGCCAAGGGAGAACTAGTTGATGTGGTGTATTTGGACTTTCAGAAGGCTTTCGACAAGGTCTCACACAAGAGATTAATGTGCAAAGTTAAAGCACATGAGATTGGGGGTAGTGTGCTGACGTGGATTGAGAACTGGTTGGCAGACAGGAAGCAAAGAGTAGGAGTAAATGGGTACTTTTCAGAATGGCAGGCAGTGACTAGTGGGGTACCGCAAGGTTCTGTGCTGGGGCCCCAGCTGTTTACACTGTACATTAATGATTTAGACGAGGGGATTAAATGTAGTATCTCCAAATTTGCGGATGACTCTAAGTTGGGTGGCAGTGTGAGCTGCGAGGATGATGCTATGAGGCTGCAGAGTGACTTGGATAGGTTAGGTGAGTGGGCAAATGCATGGCAGATGAAGTATAATGTGGATAAATGTGAAGTTATCCACTTTGGTGATAAAAACAGAGAGACAGACTATTATCTGAATGGTGACAAATTTGGAAAAGGGGAGGTGCAATGAGACCTGGGTGTCATGGTACATCAGTCATTGAAGGTTGGCATGCAGGTACAGCAGGCGGTTAAGAAAGCAAATGGCATGTTGGCCTTCATAGCAAGCGGACTTGAATACAGGGGCAGGGAGGTGTTACTACAGTTGTACAGGGCCTTGGTGAGGCCACACCTGGAGTATTGTGTACAATTTTGGTCTCCTAACTTGAGGAAAGACATTCTTGCTGTTGAGGCAGTGCAGCGAAGGTTCACCAGACTGATTCCCGGGATGGCGGGGCTGACATATCAAGAAAGACTGGATCAACTGGGCTTATATTCACTGGAGTTCAGAAGAATGAGAAACGTTTAAAATTCTGACGGGTTTAGACAGGTTAGATGCAGGAAGAATGTTCCCAATGTTGGGGAAGTCCAGAACCAAGGGTCACAGTCTAGGGATAAGGGGTAAGCCACTTAGGACCGAGATGAGGAGGGACTTCTTCACCCAGAGAGTGGTGAACCTGTGGAATTCTCTACCACAGAAAGTTGTTGAGGCCAATTCACTAAATATATTCAAAAAGGAGTTAGATGTAGTCCTTACTACTAGGGGGATCAAGGGGTATGGCGAGAAAGCAGGAATGGGATACTGAAGTTGCATGTTCAGCCATGAACTCATTGAATAGCTTGAAGGGCCGAATGGCCTACTCCTGCACCTATTTTCTATGTTTCTATGTTTTTATCCACAGTGTAGAGCTACAGACATTACAAGCTTACAGACATTACACCTACCATGAGTGTTGTGAGTGTTACTTTTGAACAATGGTATCTTTTGAGGCTATGATTGGTCTATGGCAAAATTTTGCCCATAAATATCATCTGTCATAGTTCCGTGGTTGCTACTGGTCCTTTGTGAGTCATTTTTGAGCAATGGAAATGACAATTTTGTTTCCCTGATGACATCAAAAAAGAGCTGCAAAGTGACTTTTTTCAGTTAGATTTCTCACTAGTTTCCCCAAGTTTGACAGAAGGTCTGAGTATCAGCATGGTTGTGACAAGCTTTTACACTCTTGTACAATTAAGAGAATGGATAAAGATTTAATTGTCATGTCGGACCTTTTTAAAAATCCATCTCAGCAACTTATCTTCTTGGCGATGAACCTTCCTTTGTTGCAGGCCTCTGCCACTCGAATATAAGAAGATAAGAATTAGCAGCAGGAGTATGCCAGACAGCCTCTCGAGCCTGCTCGCCAATCAATAAGATCACGGCTGATCGTCTATCTCAACTCCACTTTCCCGCCCAATCCCCATATCCCTTGATTCCCTTAGTGTCCAAAAATAGATCAATCTCAGTCTTGAATATACTCAATGGCTGAGCATCCACAGTCCTCTGGGGTGGAGAATTCCAAAGATTCACAACCCTTTGAGTGAAGAAATTTCTCCTCATCTCAGTCCTCAATGGCCAACCCCTGACCCTGAGACTATGATCCCCCTAGTTCCTAACTCTCCAGCCAGGAGAAACAGCTTTCAGCATCTACCCTGTCAATCGCTCTAAGAATTTTATCGAGATCCCGCCCCCGCCCGCCGGCCAGCTTTCACTTTCCCACGTGCTTCGGACGGGCAGCTGTCCAATTAATGTCACATGGGCCTAACACTGCTGAGGCTAAAACAACCCTGTCTTCAGGCACGAATTGCACCTATCTGGACTAGCGTGCACTCCCTTTCATCTCATTAGACCACAAAGAAAATCTGAAGATTTGCTCAGAACTGACACCCAGCTTCGATCCACACGTCATTCTGATTAGTAGCGCCGTTAGCTTCTAGCACCCAGTTTGTAGGAACTCGAAAATGCAAAATGCAATTAATTTGATGTTCTCCTATATGCAGAGTTGCAGATGTTACATTTCCCGCAGTGAGCAGTATTCGGGTCCTCGGAATTTTTTTTTTAAATAAGCAAATGTTACTTCCTTCTAAGCAGCTGCCTATGTTACTTATAATTAGCTCAATTATTATATTTACATTTTGCCATCAGCCCAGTAAAACAAAAACAGATGGCTTGGTTATCGTGGAATTATGCTGATTCTGTGACATTGATATATTGATCAATTAAAACACAGGATTCTCCAAATTATTAACACTAGCTTATACAAATGAGCAAAAGACAGCACGAATGTTGGCAATGACGAAAAAGTCATGTAGCACGAGATATGCCGCAAAGAATGAAACTTTCCAGGGAAAACTGAACATGCTGACGTTATCTTCTTTACTGATGTACAGAAATGCAAGGACAGGACTGTCAAAACAGATAAAAATTTGTGACATTGGGGGAAATTTTAAAGACCTCACAATGAGCAGTAGAGAGTCGGAGGGGTTAAACCAATGAAAATATGAAATTCGAACCTAACCTGCTGTGAACGTGCCTATTTCTGGTTTAACTGTGGCAGGTTTGGTGGTTTCTGAGTAATCCATTCTGGGGAGGAGGGTCCATCATTACGTTTAAATGGGGCCCTGTCCTGCAGATTTTGGCAGCCATTTGAATTTAATGGCTGCAAGCTAGGTTTTCCAGGAATCGGGAAACCCGGCAGCTAAAGGGTGGCAGGAGCGGCCAGATCCAACAGCTACGTGCTTTTTATAGCACTGCTTGTGGGCTAGGAGGAGCAAAAATGCTTCTGCCCTGCCCCTCAAGCAAAGCTTCTGCCGTGATCACTCCCTGCCCACAATCGGCTGATCCTCCTGTGATCGGCTCACCCACCTCGCAATCTTCAAGCCTGTCCTGCGATCTTCCGAACCCACAGTGATCTCCCCCTCTCCACGATCAGCCGATTTCCTTCCACCACCCCACCCGCTCCCCTTGATCTTCAGAATGCCGGTATCAGCCAACTCCCAATTATGATCTCCAGACAATCATCCCCCCCACCCCTTCCCACAATCTCAGAACCCCCTCCCCACCACACGATCGGCCATTCCCCCCCACCCCTGTGATCTTCAGAGCCCCGAACGATCTCTCCCTCCCCGTGACCACTTCCTCCCTGTGATCGGCTGCAAACCCCTGCCTTCCCCCCACAGTGATCTTCAAACCCCCCACGATCTCCAGACCCGTCCCACGATTTTCAAACCTCCCCCATCGCGATCTCACCTTCTCCGCAACCTCTTCAGATCACCGGC
Source organism: Pristiophorus japonicus (assembly GCF_044704955.1). Classification (NCBI taxonomy): domain Eukaryota; kingdom Metazoa; phylum Chordata; class Chondrichthyes; family Pristiophoridae; genus Pristiophorus; species Pristiophorus japonicus. The sequence goes on along the minus strand of NC_091980.1, from coordinate 278,104,950 downwards.
ATCGGCTGACCTACCCTCCTCCTGTAATCTCCGGAGCCCCCATCCCCCAGCAATCTCTCCTCCCCCATGATCACTGCCTCCCTGCAATCAGCTGATACCCCCACGATTTCTCCCTCCCTCCCCCCTCCCTGCTGCCATGCTCCGAGCCCCTCCCTCCATCCCCTATCTTCTCCAATTGCCAGGGACCATTTACAAAGGTCCCCGGCCTTCTACAGATGGCTTTCCCACTTGGCAGCCAACCGGCCTCTCAATCTGGTCGGCTGCCGGGCGGGAAACTGAATTAAAAATTGCTAATGTGGTCCTGCCGTAGAATTCGGTAAGACCGCCGTCTTCACACTCCATTCCTGCCTCCCTGTAAACATTGGGGCCATTTTGTTCATTCTGTTTGAAAATCGGTATCTTTAGCTCAACAACATAAAGCAAAATCCTGTACTATATTCTTCCATTTAACCCAATGGAGATGTTCCAAAATGTATACTGTTTATTTCATTGGTACAATTATTTCACATTTATGCAAATAAAATTATAATTTACACAGACAAAATAAATTTTAACTCCAAATGCAATTGCACCATTAAAACTGCTCTGAACAAATCGGGCATGCTTCTTTTCCTTTTACTGCTTCTGGCTTGCTACAGAACCCACAATAATAACCTCAATATATTTCTAGGTCCCCTTTAAATATCGGAAAATGAAAACGCAAAGCATATCACGATTGTTTTACAATAATAACAGTTTAAACGAGTTGATGTAATTTTGGCCTTGTGTACATAACATGAGCTTGATCAAAACAATCTTACCTATGTCACGCTCAATGGAGGAATGTGATGATAGTGCTGAAAATCCTGCAAAGTATTGCTCTGTGTTACCTTTCATGACTTCCCAAATGTCAAGTTTCCAATTTTGGCTACAGACAAATACAGAAGGCGAGTCAGACTAATCTTCATTTATGCACTTTCTATTGACACAGAAACCGACTGTCAGAGTGATAAGTTGAAACGTAGTATTTCAACCCAAGTGTCAGATTGTTAGTGTTTCACAAGAAAGATCAGCTTTTTCACTGGGGTTAGAAGTCATTAGTGTCAACCAAGCAAATCAGTTGAGGCAGACCCTGTCAGAACTAATCAGATCAGTTGGAGACCAGAACCAAAGACTATGTGAACCAATCCAAGTGGTTGGAGGGCGAATTGACACATCTCATAATTAATCAATCATATATTAATATATTACATTCTCCCACTGTTGGTTGTTTTACCCAGTCTACTTCAGGTTCAATGGGCTAGAAATTCATTTGCCTAGCGCCATCCGAGAGGGGCGCTAACGGGCCGCTAAGCGCTTACCGCCCAAGCGCCACTCTGTCACTGCCTCCTGTGAACTTCAGTGGAAGCCCACCTCACCTGTGGGGCATCTTCCCATCTAAGAACTCACACCAACACGCAAGAAATCAGAAACTCTCCCTTCTACCTCGTCTGTCAAGTCCTGCGTGTGTAATCTACTTCTCCCTCATTAGCCAAGCACATGGCACCAGGGGTCATTTTGAGATTATGGACGCTAAATGCGCATGCTTTTTTCTGCTACATCTGACTCCTTAAACTAATTTTGCAAGGCTTCCATCCTGTTCTCCCTGTTTCCTTAATGCCAGTGTGCATCACTGCCTATCCTGGCTTTCCAGAATGTTCTACAGCTACTCCTTTATGTTCCTTAGCCTGGCACCTGGGAAGCAGTAAACCGTTCTGAAATCCCAGACAAGATGGCAGGGAAGTCTTCCTAGCTCTCTCAAGATAAAATCTTTTATGACTACCCACTTGTTTTTTCTTGACATTATGACTTCTCTCCCACCTTCTTATCCTACCCAACCCTCCTCCTAAGGTACCCACCGTTTTCATGAAGCGATGATGTTGTCTGTGATTTTCTTCCCCTGTGCCTAGTGCAGTGCTGAAGGAGTGCTGCACTGTCAGAGATGCCATCTTTTGGATGAGACGTTAAACCGTCTGCTCTCTCAGGTGGATGTAAAGGATCACATGGCATTATTTCAAAGAAGAGCAGATAGTTATTCCTGGTGTCTTGGCCAGTAGTTATCCCTCAATCAACATCATTAAAACAGATTATTGCTGTTTGTGGGAGCTTGCGGTGCACAAATTGGTTGCTGCATCTTACATCACAACAGTGACTATACTTCAAAAGTACTTCATTGACTGTAAAGCGCTCTGGGATGTTCTGAGGTTGTGAAAGGCGCTATAGAAATGCATCTAGCATTTCTTTTCTGTCTGGACCACAGGCATCTAGCATCTAATATTTTTGCATCCAACATGCTGAATGAGTGGAAAATCTGGCTCAGGGCATCTCTCCATCTATATTATTGACATAACTAGTGGTGTCAGCTTCCCGATAACCACCAACTCAAGGCTATTAAAAGAGTCTGGAGACAGCGCTGCTAGCAAAGTTCATTAAATTTTATGAAGAAGAATATAGCTCAGTTATTTTCTGTAATATCCATCCTTTAAGTTGAAGTTTAGTAAGTGCTGTACCTCGACCAGACAATATTAGGAAGCATCCAGCAATAAGAGCCAAACTCCTTAATAAGAAGAGGAATGCTTGCAATTTGCTTTCTTACCTCAAGAGACAAATTTCGCTTGAGATCCAAGACTCTCCATGCAGGTAATTGAGTCTAGATAAGAGAGCCCGGAATTAAAGAATTTTCTAAATCTCTTTGATGATACCTCTGGGGAAGCAGAATGAGCTTGAACGAGTTCAGTGAATTCAACCAAGACATTTCATTACTCTGAATAGACAAGCAGTTTGGAAAATAACAAAACCTTCGGTATGCATATTGGGCAGCATTTGCTGGACATTACAAGGGAAATTATATTCCAGGGGAAAGAGGGAAAAAAGGAATATTATAGAATGTAGTCGCTGAAGATTTAGGAAAAGTAGAGGAGTTAACAAACTAATCAGCGAGTGAATTTCCTGTGGGGCTGCTCATGGTAAGTCAGAACATCCCCTATTTTATAAGGACAGGCACTTTCTTTTTAAAACACAATGGGGTACATTTTGACTTTGTGCGATAGTGTAAAAAGGGTGATGGTGAGAGAGCAGCCCATTTTCCATCTATCCCAATTATTATTTCTATTGACTTCAACGGAAATAAAAATTGGGAGAGTTGTAACACAGGCTACTGATTCACTATCACCAGTTTAACACTCTCGGCTAAAGTCACGATCTAGCCCAATAGAAATGATTTTCATTTCCCATGCTGAGCCGGTTGACAGTGGGAGCTTGCAGGCAATCTCAGAGACGACCACAAACATGCCGATAGCGGACTGGACATTTTATTGGATTTTTTTCAGTGGCCTCCAGCAACCTCAGTCAGGATTGCTGGTCAGGCTGCTCAATGCCTGGTAGAACTGGGCAGAGCATGAGCTGCGGACTCCATCCATTTGTACCTGTAAAACTGAAATCGAGGTCCGACATCTGGCATAGGACTCCAATTGGCATATTTAAGTAGCCCGGGCGATTGGAGTGTATTACTGTATACACTGTATTACTGTATACACTCAACCTAGATGCACACCTTGACCACAAGGGGTGAACTTGTGGGAGACATTCCTTACCTGATCACACAGGTATAAAAAGTCACCGCTTTTGGAGTCCTGTGAATAAAGAGTTAAGGTCACAGAGTGACCTTGTCCCCAGAATGTGCCTCGTGTGGTTTCATACTGTAGAGTAAGGACTTTACATTGGCGACGAGAAATGGGAATTCACGACCCACGACAATGGCCACCGGTAGCACAGAGGAACGGTACTGTGTTGGGGAAGACTGGAACGATTTTGTCGAGAGGCTTCAGCAAAGCTTCGTTAAGAAAGAATGGCTGGGGGATGCAGAGGCCGACAAGAGAAGGGTTCATCTTTTGACCAGCTGCGGACCAAAGACTTACGCGCTCATGAAGGACTTACTAGCACCCGAAAAGGCAGCAGACAAAATCTTTGAAGAACTTAGCAAATTGACTGGGGAGCACCTCAAACCGGCGAATAGCATACATATGGCCCAACACAGATTCTACACCCACCAACATCATGAACGACAGAGCATACTTCGTAGCGGACCTCCGGCATTTGGTCAGCCTCTGTAAGTTCACAGATGCCTGCAGGGGGGAGATGATAAGGGACTTCTTTATCGAGGGCATCGGTCATACGGGAATTTTCCACAAATTAATTGAGACCATTTATTTGACCTTGGAAGCGGCGGTGTTGATAGCTCAAACTTTCATGGCGGGGGAGGAAGAGACGAAAATAATATACGCCCGCAATTCTGCCTCTAACGCGCCGATGGATCAGGGAGTCAACATCATCAATGCGACTCAGAGCCCTGCAGGCAGGCAGAGGCAGTCCGACATTCCCCAGGCAGCAATAGACCCTAAAATAGGACTTCAACAGAGACAATGGCAGGCTGAACGGACATTCACACCATCACAGTGGACAATGCGGCCCAGAATGGGGCCATTGACACCCACTAATAGGGTACTTAAGAGCAGTCAAAGGGACAGTCAGCACAGAATGCCTGGCCATAGTCCCTTTGTTCCCAACAATGGAAACTTTAACTCATGCTGGAGGTGTGGGGGAAAACACTTAGCTAGATCTTGCAGATTTCAACAGTTTGTCTGCAGGACCTGCAATCTCAGTGGCCTCTTAGCTCGAATGTGCAGGAAGTCGGCAACCAGACTAATATATGAGGCGGATGGACCAAAAGAGGGTCTTTGAGGCAGGATGACTTTTGGGGCAAATCGATGGACGCCGAGGTTCAGTGGGTCCATGTGGCGAATATTCACAGTTCATACACCAAAACGCCACCAATGATGATGAGGGTTTTATTAAACAGTATCCCAATACGCATGGAGCTGGACACTGGTTCCAGCCAGTCACTCATGGGAGCTCAGCAATTTGAGAAGCTATGGCCACTTAAAGCCAGTAGACCCAAATTAGCACGAATTGAGACACAATTATGGACTTACACTAAAGAAATCATTCTGGTGCTAGGCAGTGCAATGTTGGCTGTCACACACAATGGGTTAGTGAATCGGCTGCCGCTCTGGATCGTCCCGGGCAATGGTCCCACACTGTTGTGGAGGAGCTGGTTAGCCGAGATGAACTGGAAATGGGGGAATGTTCACGCAATGTCTGTGGAGCGAAGTTCGTGCTCACAAGTCCTACAACAATTTGATTCACTATTCCAACCTGGCATCGGGACTTTCAAAGGCACTAAAGTAGTGATACACATCACCCCGGACGCCAGGCCAGTGCACCACAAAGCCAGAGCGGTGCCGTATGTGATGCGGGAAAAGATCGAGAGCGAATTGGACCGGCTGTTGAGAGAGGGCATCATCTCACCTATTGAATTCAGCGACTGGGCGAGCCCCATCGTTCCCATCCTAAAAGCAGATGGCTCTGTCAGGATCTGTGGCGACTACAAGGCCACCATCAACCGGGTGTCCTTACAAGATCAATACCCGCTCCTGAGAGCAGAGGACCTCTTCGCCACGCTGGCAGGCGGCAAGCTGTTCACCAAGTTGGACCTCACTTCAGCCTATATGACCCAGGAACTGGCCGATGAATCTAAACTACTGACCACCATCACCACGCACAAGGGACTGTTCGTTTATAACAGGTGCATGTTTGGCATTCGATCAGCGGCTGCGATTTTTCAACGAAACATGGAAAGCCTGCTTAAATCCATTCCTGGAATGATCGTATTCCAGGACGACATCCTCATCATGGGTCGAGACACTGAGGAACACCTCCACAACCTGGAGGAGGTGCTACGCCGACTGGACTGGGTAGGCCTGCGACTCTAGAAGTCTAAATGTGTGTTCTTAGCTCCTGAGGTTGAGTTTCTGGGTAGGAGGGTTGCTGCAGATGGGATTCGGCCCACCGAATCCAAAACAGAGGCAATTTGACGAGCACCCAGGCCCTGCAACACGTCGGAGTTGCGTTCATTTCTGGGACTGTTGAACTATTTCGGGAACTTTCTGCAGAACTTGAGCACGTTGTTGGAGCCGCTACAAGTGCTCCTGCGTAAGAGTTGCGATTGGCTTTGGGGGGACTGTCAGGAACGGGCTTTTGATCAGGTGCGAAACCTACTTTGTTCAAACAAGTTGTCAACCCTGTACGACACCTGTAAAAAATTGGTTCTGACATGTGATGCATCGTCCTATGGGGTTGGGTGCGTGTTGCAGCAGGGCAATGCAGAGAGTCAACCACAACCTGTGGCTTATGTCTCCAGGTTGCTCTCTCAAGCAGAACGGGGATATGGGATGGTCGAGAAGGAAGCACTTGCATGTGTCTATGATGTAAAAATAATGCATCAATAACTCTTTGGAAGGAAGTTTGAATTGGAGACGGACCATAAGCCATTAACATCCCTGTTGTCAGACAGCAAGGCTATCAATGCCAACACATCAGCTCGCATACAGCGATGGGCTCTCACGCTGGCTGCTTATGACTACACCATCCGGCACCGGCCCGGCACTGAAAATTGCGCTGACGCACTCAGCAGGCTTCCACTGGCCACCACTGAGCGGGCAGCGGAGCAAAGCGCTGAGATGGTCATGTCTGTCGATGCCTTTGACAGTGCAGGCTCCCCCATCACAGCCCGCCAGATCAAAATCTGGACAAACAGAGATCCCCTCCTATCCCTGATTAAGAAATGTGTCCCGACTGGGGATTGGGCTCCCGCACACGGAGCATGTCCTGAGGAGGCCAGACCATTTCACAGACAAATGGATGAGCTCTCCATCCAAGCCGACTGCCTACTATGGAGCAGCTGGATAGTTATGCCCCAGAAGGGCAGGGAGGCATTCATGAGGGAGCTCCACAGCGAGCACCCAGGCATTGTGCTGATGAAGGCCATTGCCCAGTCACACGTTTGGTGGCCTGGAATACTGTGTTTGCAGGTGCATGATGTGTACCCAGCTGGGTAATGCCCCTAGGGAGGCCCCGCTCAGCCCGTGGCCCTGGCCCACCAGGCCATGATCACGCATTCATGTTGACTACGCGGACCCATTCATGGGTAAGATGTTCCTTATTGTGGTAGATGCACGCGAAATGGATCCAGTACATCATTCTGAATTTGTGCACGTCATCCACCACCTTGGAAAGCCTACATGCGATCTTTGCAACCCATGGCTTGCCGGACATCCTGGTTCGTGATAATGGCCCATGTTTCACAAGCTATGAATTCCGAGAGTTTATGTCGGGCAATGGCATCAACCACGTCAGGACTGCGCTGTTCAAGCCAGCCTCCAATGGCCAGGCGGAACGTGCGGTCCAAATCATTAAGCAAGGTATGCTCAGGATTCAAGGAGCCTCCCTACAATGCCGCGTATCGTGCCTTCTGCTGGTCTATAGATCCCGCCCGCACTCGCTCACGGGGGTCCCGCCCGCAGAGCTACTAATGAAACGGACATTCTAAACTCAGTTGTCCCTTATTCACCCAGTCCTGACTGACATAGTTGAGGGCAAGCGCAAGTCACAAAACGAGTACCATGACCGTAATTCGAGGGGGAGAGGTATAGAAATAAATTATCCTGTATTCGTTCTCAATCATGCCATGGGGCCCAAATGGCTTGAGGGCACTGTAATTGACAAAGAGGGGAATAGACTCATCGTGGTAAAACTCAACAATGGTCAGATATGCCGTAAGCATCTGGACCAAGTTAAAAAAAAGGTTTAACATTGACACGGAGGAACCTGAAGAAGACCATGAGATGGAGCTCACAACACCGCCAGTGAACGAGCAACAAGAGCAATCAGAAGAATGCACAGTCCCTGCGGTCAGCCAGGACAGGCCAGAATCACCACAGGTGACAGACACTCACGTCAGTGTCCAACAACCAGAGCCCCAACTGCGGCGCTCCACGAGGGAGCATAGACCACCTGAAAGACTAAACCTATAATCCCAATAAGATTTTGGGGGGAGAGGTGATGTCATGTATGTAACCACAATGTAACACCACTGTATTACTGTATACACTCAACGTAGATGCACACCTTGACCACAAGGGTTGAACTTGTGGGAGACATTCCTTACCTGATCACACAGGTATAAAAAGGAAGGTCCCACGCAGGGTCATCGCTTTTGGAGTCCTGTGAATAAAGAATTAAGGTCACAGAGTAACCTTGTCCCCAGAATGTGCCTCGTGTGGTTTCATACTGTAGAGTAAAGACTTTATAGGCTGCATGGCCATTTAAAGGCCTGTCAGAAAATTGGGCATCAATGGGGCAGACGAGTGCCCCTGCACCCACTCCCCATTGGATTTCTGATTGTTGACTGTCCATTTTTCAGCAAGAAACAGGCTGCCGGCAGATAAAATCCCCCACAATATATTATTCTTAAGTTGTTATGGTGTGAGTCCCTTTTAACGCAACACAATTTAATTGATGCTAAGTAAACACTGTGTGATTTCATGCAAAGATCAATTAAAAGCTGCACAAATTGTGGGGTAAAAATTGGTATTCTTTTTGTCTGTTTCTGGGGTCTGAAATAGGCGTCCGAAGTACGTATAGCACCATCTTGGTTGGGATGCTTGTTGGGCGTAAGATATACCTGACGGCCACCTAAAACCAACACAGGCACAATACATTAATATAAATTGGTGTTTGGGAGTGCCTGAGACGTCACATCCGAAACCTATCAAGCATATCTACTTTGATTTAGAACCCAACAGTTAATACCAAATGTTTCACCCACCGCCCACCCCACGCCCTGCTCCCCACGTGCCCCCCACGTCCTTTCTGGAAAAATGGTCAAAATAAATCTAAAAGTCTAACAAGGGGTATATCTCATAGGGAACTTGTTGGCAGACTTTTTGGAGCTGAAAGAGGGGAAATGGGTGTCTTATAGCAGAAAGCAAAACATTAAAGCAGTTGTCAGCATCCCAAAAAACATTTTAAATGATAAAAATCGAATGAAAATTAAGCTAATTATGATTTTTTTTTTAAAGGTGCCTATTGGGTCCTTTAAATCAACACTGGACATTTATTTTACACAGCATAATTTATATTCAGCATTAATAGGAAATCAGGCATATGATATCAGTCCATCATTGCTGCCTATTTAAAATGGAAGCAGGCACGATTGGCACCAGGTGAGTGATGTGGATAAAATTAGGCGGGTGAAAAAGTGAGCTGGTTATCTGGCATAACAGGTTTTCTCTCGATCTCCCACCTCCATCCACCCGAGTATCATCACTGGCAGCAAAGCTTGGAAAATTCTGCTTTGTATTATCTCATGCTGTTGTGCTTCTCAGTCTCTCTGTCCTTTTGTGTGTTTATTTTTTTCCTATCTGTTTCTTCTCTTCTGCTTCTCTAGCTCTCTTTGTTGTCTTGTGCTTGGTGTTATGATACTACAGATTAAAGATATTGGCCCTGAAATTGCGGTCGGAGGCTTCCCCCTGGTGGACGCCTCCAGCCACAAAAATATTTACGAATGTACCTGGTCGTCCCGGAGGAACAAACACTTGCGCTCCATGTGCAGCCCAGCACTGAGGCCCACGTATTCCAGGAGCGTATGTGCAGCCTGGGATCACATGGGCTGGACCAACCAATGAAAATGGCGGATCCCCATTCACAGTAATGGTGAGTTCCATTTGTACGGAGAGCACCATTTCTATGAATGGGGATGTCCCTAAAAACATTTTAAATAAATAAGAAAAACACTTCACATATTTAAAATTAATTGAAATCGAATTTAATTTAGGGGCTGAAATTGGTGAAGTGCAAGGGCCGCCCAAGTGCAGCCCAAAGGACTGCCGATGGCTGCCGAGATACCTGACGGTACTCTGGGCGGGGTTTTCAGCAAAAAGGTCCTTGAAAGGGCGGCCAGCGGCAAAAGAGGGACTAACGCCGTCAATCTGGGCGGTAGCGGGCGGGAGCTCTCATTCTCGGCAGCAAAGGTGCTTGCCGCTCAAGTGCTGCCGAGGACGGAGTCGGGCCAAGGGAGGGTTGAAGAGCTGCAAATAAAAAGCATTAAAAAAAACATCGGAAGACCTTCAGGGGTCCCCATCAAGGTAAGTCGCTGCAAAGAAACAATTTCGGCCCATAAATGTTTTTGACAAAAATGTATTTTTTTGAATGTTTTTAATATGTTCCAATTGGGGTAAAAGTAAACTTATCTTAATGGACAGGGATTTAATATAAAAATTATTGATAACATTTTATTTTTCTATCTTTTAAAACTCTTACACTGGTAAAAGCAGGCCTTATGCCTGCCTTTTCCAGAACTAAGAGTTTGAAGGACATTCGCTGGGCATGAGTTGGGCAAATGGCCCAAATCTCCACCCATGAATGTCCTTCTCCTGGGGATGCATTGGAACTGTCAAAATAAATTTTGACAGTTCACAAGTGCTGGCTTTCAGCACATACTCATCGCGCGACGAGAACCGACACTGGCGGGGCCTCTACGAGTGCATGCGCACATCGTACGTGCCCGTAGAGACTGCAATTTTTGGCCCATCATTAACTGTGCCTAATCGCTCAGACCAGACGAAAGAGAAATTATTTTCTTAACTTTAGTCAACTGCACACTGAAGTTATTTTTAGTAGAATTCGTGATGTTTACTCACGAGCCCAGATCACCTATTATTGCAAATATAAATTCTCCGTTCCTTCAGTCATTTGCTGCTAACAAAATAATTCAATATGTTTGAGGATCCTTGGCAGCTGGACATCTGTCCAAATTAATTAGCATTCCAATTACATCATAAGAACATAAGAAATAGGAACAGAAGTAGGCCATACGGCCCCTCGAGCCTGCTCCGCCATTCAATAAGATCATGGCTGATCTGATCATGGACTCAGCTCCACCTCCCTGCCCGCTCCCCATAACCCCTCATCCCCTTATCGTTTAAGAAATTTTCTATTTCTGTCTTAAATTTATTCAATGTCCCAGCTTCCACAGCTCTCTGAGGCAGAGAATTCCACAGATTTACAACCCTCTGAGAGAAGAAATGTCTTCTCATCTCAGTTTTAAATGGGCGGCCCCTTATTCTAAGATCATGCCCTCTAGTTCTAGTCTTCTTCATCAGTGGAAACATCCTCTCTGCATGCACCTTGTCAAGCCCCCTCTTAATCTTACACGTTTCGATAAGATCACCTCTCATTCTTCTGAATTCCAATGAGTAGAGGCCAAACCTACTCAACCTTTCCACATAAGTCAACCCCCTCATCTCCGGAATCAACCGAGTGAACCTTCTCTGAACTGCCTCCAAAGCAAGTATATCCTTTCGTAAATATGGAAACCAAAACTACACGCAGTATTCCAGGTGTGGCCTCACCAATACCCTGTATATCTGTAGCAAGACTTCCCTGCTTTCATACTCCATCCCCTTTGAAATAAAGACCAAGATTCCATTTGCCTTCCTGATCACTTGCTGTACTTGCATACTATCCTTTTGTGTTTCATGCACAAGTACCCTCAGGTCCCGCTGTACTGCAGTACTTTGCAATCTTTCTCCATTTAAATAATAACTTGGATCATGGTCCGTTGATCCAATAATCATGGATGCTGTTTCTTCTTGTTCACTTGTCAATAGAGAACACAGGTCTTGCCCTTTAGGTATATAAAAGCAATGTCATCCCAACCAAACCCTATTCAGTTGAAAATGTGTTGTGTATTATTTGTGCATCAATACAGTAGTGAACTGTATGAAATTAACCAAGTTAACACAGTATAGTTTCAACTCTCATGTCTCTAGAATAATTGTTCGGAATCTGGTTTTGCCCTCAGTCATCAGAGGTACACAATTTTGGATTCAAAAAAGATGCATTATCCCCGGTACATTTCCGCACAGTATTGTAAATTTAGATAAAAATGATAGACAACATCTCCAGAACCTTGGGAAGAAACTAAAGAGTAGGGTTAACCTGATCCAGAAACTCACCGGATCCACATGGGGAGCAGACGCTCAAACCCTCTGTACGGCAGCACTCGCTCTGGAGGACTGCATGGCCATCAAGTCCGCATGTCAAATCCATTGACGTTCAGCTGAATTCTACCATGAGAATTATCATCGATACACTTTTATCGACACCAACACCTTGGCTGCCCATGCTTGCAAATATCCCACTGCCGCACCCACGTCATGAATATGCAGTCTCCAGAGATCACAACCTCTACACCAGCAAAGTCATAAGCACATAAGAACTTAAGAAATAGGTATAGGAGTAGGCCTTTCAGCTCCTCAAGCCTGCTCCGCCATTCATTAAAATCATGGCTGATCTTTCACCTCAACTCCATTTTCCTGCACTATCTCCATATCCCTCATTCCCTTAATATCCAAAGATCTATCGATCTTTGTCTTGAATATACTCAATGACTGAGCCTCCACAGCCCTCTGGGGTAGAGAATTCCAAAGATTCACAACCCTAATTGAAGAAATTTCTCCTCATCTCAGTCCTAAATGGCCGATCCCTTATTCTGAGACTGTGATCCCTGGTTCTGGACTCCCCAGCTAGAGGAAACATCCTCCCTGCATCTACCCTCTCAAGCCCTGTAAGAATTTTGTATGTTTCAATATCACCATATAGGCCTATTCTACTCAATCTCTCCTCATAGGACAATCCCCCCATCCCAGGAATCAGTCTGGTGAACCTTCATTGCACTCCCTCCATGCCAAGTAAATCCTTCCTTATGTAAGGAGACCAAAACTCCAGGTGTGGTCTCAGCAGGGCCCTATATAATTTCAGTGAGACATCATACTCAAAACCTCTTGTAATAAAGGCCAACATACCATTTACTTTCTTAATTGTTTGCTGTACCTGCATGTTAACTTTCAGAATTTCATGTACAAGGTCCCTCTGAACACCAACATTTCCAAATCTCTCACCATTTAAAAAATACTCTGCTTTTCTATTTTTCCTACCAAAGTGGATAACTTCACATTTCTCCATATTATATTCCATTTGTCATGTTCTTGCCCACTCACATAGCCTGACTATATCCCCTTGAAGCCTCTTTGCATCTTCCTCGCAATTTACATTCCCACCTAGCTTAGTATCATCAGCAAATTTGGATATATTACATTTGGTTCCCTCATCCAAATCATTGACATAGATTGTGAATAGCTGAGGCTCAAGCACTGATCCTTGCAGTACCCCACTAGTTACAGTCTGCCAACCCGAAAGTGACCCGTTTGTATCTACTCTCTGTTTTTGTCAGTTAACCAATCCTCAATCCATGCTAGTATATTACCCCCAATCCCATGAACCCTAATTTTGTTTAATAACCTCTTGTATGGCTCCTTATCGAATGTCTTCTGAAAATCATAATACACCATATCCACTGGTTCCCCCTTATCTGTTCTGCTAGTTACAATCTCAAAACACTCTAACAGATTTATCAAACATGATTTCCCTTTTATAAATCCATGTTGACTCTGCCCAATCCTACTATCATTTTCGAAGTGCCCTGTTACCACATCCTTAATAATAGATTCTAGCAATTTCCCTACTACTGATGTCAGGCGAACTAGTCTGTAGTTCCCCATTTTCTCTCTCCCTCCTCTTTCCCTTCTTTCTTAAAAAGTGGAGTTACATTTTCTACTTTCCAATCCGCGGGAACCGTTGCGGAATCTATGGGCTAGATTTTCCACAAAAATGGGCGTTATTTCCGGCGTGGGCGGTAAAAAAGGGTTTTCAGATCGCTGGCTTCTCGCCCTTTCTCAATGCACGTAGTCTCCATTTTTTTAAATGGGCGTTACCGATAGCAATATGAAATGGGCGGTAGCGTTAAGTTTTTTTGATCTACTGCCATAAAGTGTCACCATCCTTAACAACGGCATGACAACGCTCGATTCCCGCGATTCAGGAGGTCAAGGTCATCATGACATGCACAGAAGAGGAGACAGAGAGAGAGAGAGCTGAGAGGGACTGAAGGCATGTGTGGCTGTGGTGTGTGCTTGTCTGGCTGTTGTGGGAGGCACGACGGAGATTCACCAGCAGCAAAAAGCCTATTAAGCACCAAGAACATAGTTGGCACCGAGTTTTTGTCCAACAAATAAGATATAACATGGAAGGGAGCTGGGAGCCAGTAACACTGGTGGCAGAGGGCTCACAGTGATCCCGGAGCGCGGCACTACACCCCAAGGTGCCGCATCCCCATTGCCAACCACACATGAGAGCCAGCAGCAACATCTTGCTTTTGGCTCGGAGCACGTTCCCACCTCGGGACCGTCCTCTCCTGTATCCGTCCAAGCAGCGGTTCGGCCGTCAGCCCCCCCCCCGCCCCAATGAAGTATCGCCTGAGGAGCTCCTCGGCCAGGCGGCTTAGAGTCAGGAGGGGAAGGGGGAGGGGTAGAGGTGGGGAGGAGAAGCAGAGAGGGGGAAGTGATGTTTTTTACGGAAATACTGATGATTTCAGACAAATGTTCGGTTTAAATGTTTTTTATTTAACAAAACCTTGTTGTGCATTGGTTCAGATAGCTGCACCATTACACGTTTGTAATTCCTTAACATCAAAAGGTATAATGACACTTAACTTCAATTGACTTAAACTTGAACTGTCACCAAGGTGATGCCCACCATTGATGTATCACCTGCACATCCAGCAGTGTGTCAGCCTTGTAAATAACACCAACGTTCTTTCAGGCAAAGCGATTATTGATGAGCTCCTGACATAAGGCTCTTGCAGCTATCATGCTACCACGGGCCCTTTCATGAGGTCTACAAGGGGGCGGGGGCATGACTTCAGCATCAGCCTGATTGTCTGGGCTGACGTTAGCGTCTGCCTCCTCGTCCTCCTCTTCCTCTCTCTGGTGAGGTGGACTTTCAGACTCATCAGGCAATTCTTGTCCCCTCCTGATAGCCAAGTTGTGCAGCATGGAGCACACCACCACGAATTGAGCTACCTGCTCAGGGTGGTATTGGAGCTCGCCTCCTGAGTGGTCCAGGCATCTAAAGCGCTGCTTCATCACTCCAATGGTTTTCTCCATGATATTGCGAGATGCTCTGTGGCTCTCATTTTAATGCTTCTCGGTTTCGGTGTGGGTGTCCTGCAGGGGGGTCATCAGCCAGGTGGTGAGGCCATATCCTTTGTCACCAAGCATCCACATTGACCTTGTGGCTGATTGTTAAACAAGTCAGATACAGTGCTCTCAAGCAGGATGTGAGCATCATGAATGCTGCTCGGAAATTGAGCAGTCACTGCCAGTATAATTTGCTGGTGGTTGACAACCAGTTGGACATTCAAGGAGTGGAATCCCTTGCGGTTCCTGAAAACCTCAGCATCCTGAAAAGGTGTCCGCATTGCGATTTGCGTACAGTCTATTGCTCCCTACACCTTGGGGAAGTTTGCAATTCTGGAGAATCCTAGAGCCCTCTCACTCTGTGCCTCCCTGGTCATAGGGAAGCTGATCAAGTCCCTCCTGCGTACGTACAGGGCTTCAGTGACCTGTCAAATGCAGCAATGTGTGACATGCTGAGAAAGTCTACAAATGTCTCTAGCTATGGCTTGAAAAGAACCCGAGGCGTAGAACGACAGTGCCGCGGTGACTTTGACCTCGATGGACAATGCAGCACTGATGGTGCTGGCAGGCTGCAGATCTCTCCTTATGAGCTGGCATACCTCAATGATGACCTCTTTGTGGAAGCGCAGTCTCCGAAGGCAGGTGGTGTCTGGCAAGTCAAGGTAAGAATGCTTCTCCCTGTACTTGCGGGGAGTGTAACATCTGGTCCTCCTCATCAGTCTGTCATGTCTTACATTGGGCACATAATGCGGTGGAGCGTACCTTCGGCAATCTTGAGTCTGCTGAATGTAATTCTTTACCAAGAGAGAGTGAGAAAGGACAGGCCTTATTGCAGTAGCTCTCTCTTTTCCACCGATTGGTCACAAACAATGAATGTCCCTAGATTCAATTCCAATCTGTCACACTATGTTCAAGATGTTTGTAGAGACGTTCACATCAACTCCAACGACCTGCAGAGTACATCCGAACTCCGCCGAGGTTGGAGCACAGCAGCCTTGTGATGTAGAACATGGCGTCCATAACGGTGTGACTAGTTCTGGTTAGTTCCACTTTTTCTGGGCGAACGATATTGTGGGCGATATGTGTGCGAAGTGGTGAAAGTGACGCTGAGCGACCTCATGGCCGTTAGTTTCGGTAAATATGCTCTTCGTGTCAAAAAAAAGTGGGCGGGCGGTATTATTGAATCTCGGCGTTAAATCAGTGTGGAAATTAATGCTCGGCAATATTAAGGGCGTTGATTTCGCTCATTCTGATGATTCCGCCTAAAAAAAGTGGGCAGGCGGTATTATTTTTTCCCGCCGTTACGCACATGGGGAAAGTAATGCTCGGCGATAAGTTTCTGAGAAATGCTCGTCAGTTTCCATTTTGTGGCTAAATGGGCGATATCTGGGCTTTATACGTCATTTCAGCGGTAAAATGGGCATTAAGTGGGCGTTAAGCATGCGAAAAAAGTGGAATTTCTAGCCCCATGCAATTTTGGAAGATGACAACCAATGATCCATTATCTTTAGAGCCACCTCTTTCAAAACCCGAGGATGTAGGCCATCAGGCCTAGATCCCTTTCTTTACAATTTATTCGTCCTCGTTTGCTGAATTCTAACATCCTCGTAATCCTCAAGCTTACTCCTTTTTTTGGCAACATTATAAGCCTCTTCCTTTGATCTATTACTATTTTTAACTTCTCTTGTTCGCCATGGTTGAACCAATATTCCTGTGGAGATTTTTTGCCTTAAAAAAGGTGTATTTGTTGTAAATTATATACTAATTCTTTAAATGCTAGTCATTGCTTGTCTACTGTCATACGTTTTAATGTAGTTTTCCAATCTTCCTTAGCCAACTCGCCCCTCAGACCTACGTGGTTTGTTTAGTTTAGCTTTAAGTCTCTTGTTTCAAATTTAACTGAATCACTTTCAAACTTAATATAAAATTCTATCATATTATGGACACTCTTCCCTGAGGGCCCTTTTACTACAAAGTTATAATTAACTCTTTCTCATTGCACAATACTAGATCTAAAATAGCCTGTTCCTCAACATACTGATCTAGAAAACTACCTTGTATATATTCCATGAATTCAATCTCCACACTATTACTGCAAATTTGATGTTCCCAGACTACAATAGATGAAAGTCCCCTGATTACTGAATTACCCTTGTTGCAAGCACTTTTAATTACCTGATTTATAATCTTTATACATTACAACTGCTGTTTGGGGCCCTATAAACAACTCCCCCAATGTTTTCTGCCTTTTGGTGCCGATCCAGACCAACTTGAATAGCCTACCACCAACCCATCTCAAATCGAAAAGGCCATTTTGGACCGTCACCGAAGCCTTTCAGCGATCTCCCCTCAGCCTTGATGAATGATGGTGAAATGCTTGGAAGAACTGTGACATATGGAATGGATTCCTTATAGAGGACCCCACAGTACAACCTGAAGTAACAAACCATCCTTGCAAAGAGTGGACAAACATCAACCGCCTCAGAACTGGTCATGGTAGATGCTGCCACCTTCTCCATAGATGGAAGATTAAAGCATCCCCTCCATGCGATTGTGAAGCTCCTAATCAGACCCTGGAGCGCATCATCGAGAACTGCCCTCAGAGGAAATTCGTAAACAGCCTAGAAACACAGAAACATAGAAACATAGAAATCAGGTTCAGGAGTAGGCCATTTGGCCCTTCGAGCCTGCACCAACATTCAATAAGATCATGGCTAATCATATCCTCAGTACCCCTTTCCTGCTTTCTCTCTATACCCCTTGATCCCCTTAGCTGTAAGGGCCATATCTAACTCCCTCTTGAAAATATCCAATGAACTGGCATCAACAACTCTCTGCGGCAGGGAATTCCAGAGGTTAACAACTCTCTGAGTGAAGAAGTTTCTCCTCATCTCAGTCCTAAATGGCTTACCCCTTATCCTAAGACTGTGTCCCCTGGTTCTGGACTTCCCCAACATCGGGAACATTCTACCCACATCTAACCCGTCCCGTCCCATCAGAATCTTATATGTTTCTATGAGATCCCCTCTCACCCTTCTAAACTCCTATGTATAAAGGCCCAGTTGATCCAGTCTCTCCTCATATATCAGTCCAGCCATCCCTGGAATCAGTCTGGTGAACCTTCGCTGCACTCCATCAATAACAAGAACGTCCTTCCTCAGATTAGGAGATCAAAACAGAATACAATATTCCAGGTGAGGTCTCACCAAGGCCCTGTACAACTGCAGTAAGACCTCCCTGCTCCTATACTCAAATCCCCTAGATATGAAGGCCAACATACCATTTGCCTTCTTCACCGCCTGCTGTACCTGCATGCCAACTTTCAATGACTGATGAACCATGACACCCAGGTCTCGTTGCACCTCCCCTTTTCCTAATCTGCCACCATTCAGATAATATTCTGTCTTAGCGTTTTTGCCCCCAAATTGGATAACCTCACATTTATCCACATTATACTGCATTTGCCATGCATTTGCCCACTCA
Source organism: Pristiophorus japonicus (assembly GCF_044704955.1). Lineage (NCBI taxonomy): Eukaryota > Metazoa > Chordata > Chondrichthyes > Pristiophoridae > Pristiophorus > Pristiophorus japonicus. The sequence continues at coordinate 278,086,453 of NC_091980.1, read as the reverse complement.
CCTAACCTGTCACCCTGCAGCCTCTTAGCGTCCCCCTCACAGCTCACAACGCCACCCAGTTTAGTGTCATCTGCAAACTTGGAGATATTACACTCAATTCCTTCATCTAAATCATTGATGTTATTGTAAAGAGCTGCAGTCACAGCACTGAGCCCTGCGGCACTCCACCAATCACTGCTTGCCATTCTGAAAAGGACCCGTTTATCCCGACTCTCTGCTTCCTGTCTGCCAACCAGTTCTCTATCCATGTTAGTACATTGCCCCCAATACCATGTGCTTTGATTTTGCACACCAATCTCTTGTGTGGGACCTTGTCAAAAGCCTTTTGAAAGTCCGAATACACTACATCCACTGGTTCTCCCTTGTCCACTCTACTAGTTACATCCTCAAAAAATTTCAGAAGATTTGTCAAGCATGATTTCCCCTTCATAAATCCATGCTGACTTGGACCGATCCTGTCACTGCTTTCCAAATGCACTGCTATTTCATCCTCAATAATTGATTCCAACATTTTCCCCACTACTGATGTCAGGCTAACCGGTCTATAATTACCCGCTTTCTCTCTCCCTCCCTTTTTAAAAAGTGGTGTTACATTAGCTACCCTCCAGTCCATAGGAATTGATCCAGAATCGATAGACTGTTGGAAAATGATCACCAATGGATCCACTATTTCTATGGCCAAGCCCTTAAGTACTCTGGGATGCAGTCAATCAGGCCCTGGGAATTTATCGGCCTTCAATCCCATCAATTTCCCTAACACAATTTCCCGCCTCATAAGGATATCCGTCAGTTCCTCCTTCTCACTAGACCCTCGGTCCCCTAGTACTTCCGGAAGGTTATTTGTATCTTCCTTCATGAAGACAGGACCAAAGTATTTGTTCAATTGGTCTACCATTTCTTTGTTCCCCATTATAAATTCACCTAAATCCAACTGCAAGGGACCTATGTTTGTCTTCACTAATATTTTTCTCTTCACATATCTATAGAAGCTTTTGCAGTAAGTTTTTATGTTCCCGGCACGCTTCTTCTCATACTCTATTTTCCCCCTCTTAATTAAACCCTTTGTTGTCCTCTACTGAATTCTAAATTTCTCTCAGTCCTCAAGTTTGCTGCTTTTTCTGGCCAATTTATATGCCTCTTCCTTGGATTTAACACTATCCCTAATTTCCCTTGTTAGCCATGGTTGAGCCATCTTCCCCATTTTATTTTAATTCCAGACAGGGATGTACAATTGCTAAAGTTCATCCATATGATGTTTAAATGATTGCCATTGCCAATTCACTGTCAACCTTTAAGTATCATTTGCTAGTCTATTCTAGCCAATTTACGCCTCAAACCATCGAAGTTACCTTTCCTTAATTTCAGGACCCTAGTTTCTGAATTAACTGTGTCACTCTCCATCTTAATAAAGAATTCTACCATGTTATGGTCATTCTTCCCCAAGGGGCCTCGCATAACAAGATTGCTAATTAGTCCTTTCTCATTACACATCACCCAGTCTAGGATGGCCAGCTCCCTAGTTGGTTCCTCGACATAGTGATCTTGAAAACCATCCCTAATACACTCCAGGAAATCCTCCTCCACCGCATTGCCAACAGTTTGGTTAGCCCAATCAATATGTTGTCGGGGAGGAAGAAAACCCCTTCATTTTACCCAGAAGGAAAAGTGCTGTGGGATCAGTCTGTGCTGTGAATTGAAACCAATACCGTTTGACCTTGGGAGAGCAGTGATTGGACGGGGGAGGACACCGGAGGGCCAATGGTGGGACAGAGTCAGCCCGAAGCATGTGGCTTTCAAGCCAATGGGAGAGCACTTGCTCGAAAACTGTGGGACTGACCCATAGCCATTATCGGGCTATTGTCTTCCCCATGTTTACACTATGGAAGGAAATTATGCAGACCTTTTGAAAACTAGGGAACCCAAAACAAACCAAGGGCCTACACAATGGCTACAGGAGGCCAACGCAATCAACACCCATTCAAACCTTGAGTAGGTTAACATCAGTGGAAAAAACTTGCAATAATCTAAAACTGCTGCATTTTTCAAAATCACAAAGCCCACCAATGGGAAGAATCGATTTCAGCAGGAGAGGCGGACTGGATAATCTGGCTATAAAAAGGGGTTTCTGACGTAGTGTGTGTGGTTCCCTGCTCTCGTGATCCAACAACCAGCAAATTTCTCAACACTGAAGGAAAACCAGTGTCCGAAGACACCGAGGATGGAAGAAACAAACCACCAGACTGCAGAAAGGCACAGTAGTGAGTATAACCTCTGGTCCCCGGAACTCCCAACTCAGTTAGGCCAGGAAAGGTGGGAGGTTGGGCATTGTACTGCTAAACTTGTGTAAAGATTTTCGTTGTGTTTGTTTAGTGGGATTTAGGGGGATTGTTTTGTTGGTGTATTGCTGTTTGTTGAGATACACCTTGTCAAATAAATTGGAAGCCTAAGTTCCTCGTGGAATCACCTTGTCTCAGTTCTATTGTATTACATCTCCTGATCGTGAGTCTTATGTCAGAACAGTGTAAGGGAAGCTAGGAGTGCCTCGAAAATGCTCAACTGTGTGTCACAGGCTAGGGAAGAAGGGGTTAGGAGTGTTTGACACTCACAGGTGCCTCACAGGCTAGGCATAAGCTGTGGGGACGCACACGTCTCAAAACCCCCTTCATAAGCTGTGGACACAGTCTCTCCAAGGGTGCTCTTGCAGCACTCAGGGTAGCTCACAGGCCAGGCATAAGCTGTGAGGGTAGAAGCCCAGAGAGAGACACCCAAGGCACAACAGCACTCCCCGAGAACCCCTTACAGAACATGGTGACCGTGGCAGGACATAAGCAAACAGGAGATGTTAATATAACAGATGAGGTGAAAAGAGAGGAAACTAAAATGGAGGAGAGAATTTCCTGATACATTTTTGGCAAGGTGAACCTCACCAAACCTTGGATGCAAGCCCTCACACGGGCAGAGCGCCCAATGGATGCTGCTGCTCAGTGGACAGCAGGGAAGGACCACAACCACAGGGTGGAAAAGGCCATCTGGCTTATCTGCCTCACCCGCCAAGTCCGAAAGCTCGACCAGCGGGTGAAGGACTTGGTTTGTCCGGTGGGGTACCATAAGGAGCGGGGCACGCAGGTAGTAGCATACCCAGGGCTGGGGGCAGGACCAATGTGTCCCGCTCGGCAGCAGGGATGTGAGGCTCCAGCCGAGGGTCAGTTAAAGGCTGGATCAGGCGACCAGGCACTGTCTGCTGCACCGTGTATGATGGGATAGTCGGAGGTAGAGGGACCAGCGCAGAAAGATCCTGAACAAGGGCAGATCAGGCAGCGCAAGTACGGTCCTCCACAGGCAGGTGGCCAAGGTTGGGGAGCGCTGGAGAGCGACTTTATTATTCCCCATGGAGTTCAATCACTCAGGGCCATGGTGGCCCATTTGGCCAAACTCACTCGCAGCGGGGACCCATCTATCTACTTCATGGAGGTGATGCAGGCAGGGGAAATTAATGGGTGCGACGAGGAAGAGACAGCCAAGCTGCTGCTCTTCTCTCTGGACAGCAAATTGTACCAGGCCCTCCCGGCAGAATGCCGGAGGGGACAGCGTACATTTACTGTGGTCCAGAGGGCCATCCTTGAGGCTATGGGCTTCGATGACGGCAGTCTTTTCGAACGGGTCGAAAGGACAAGGCAGCTCGCAGGGGAAACCCCGCAGGCGTTTGCGGACAGGCTGTGGGTGGTATACCACGCAGCCTGTGGGGAGCTCCTCGACCGGGCGAATCTTTCCGCGGTACAGACTGGCCGCTGGCTGAGGATGCTGGTGGCAAACTGCTTGCCTCGGCTCAAGGCCAGGGCAGAACTGTGGTTCGATTCCCGGGACCACAACCTCACCGAGGAAGCAGTGGTCAGGCAACTGGCACTGGTCCAACGGAATGGAGGAGGGGAGGAGGAGAAAACCTCCAAAGGTCGGGTAAATGAAGTAAAACCCAACTCGATTCCCAAAAGGGAGTGGCCGCTCGATTGATAAGGAGGGAGTGTGCTACGGGTGTGGGAAAGCTGGGCATTTTAAAAGGGATTGCAGGAGCCCAGTAAAGAGATATGGGGGGAGAAGTTCTTTAGGAGCCGGCCAGAGTGGGGGAAGTGGAGCGAGCTCCTCACCATCCCTTGACGAGATAGTAGCTGCAGTGAGGACAGCGCTGGAGGTGACTGGGAAGGTAGCCACGGCAACAGGCAGGGAAGCACCAGCAACCCTGGCAGTACAGAGGCCGTGACTAGCCCAGACCCAGCTTGCATACCTGTGCCCACTAGAATACGACCCCTGGGGACGACCCTGGGTCAAGATGGAGGTTGAGGGTGTATTGGGTACTTACCTTTTGGACACTGGTGCTTCCAGCACGATAGTCAATTCGGAGGACCCCGCAACCTCACCTCTATCAAACGGGGTGCCGTATCAACTAGTTGGGTTCACAGGAAATGAGAAGGCTGGGTTTTTCTCAGTCCCGCTCGCAGTTCGTTTAGGAGCATTCCAAACACAATGGAAGTGCGTCCTGATGAACTGGGAGCAGGTGGGAAAAGGGATCTTGGGGGCTGATTTCATCATCGCTCGCCAGATCCTAGTAGACTTGAGGAATCACTGTCTATGGGGTACAGTGGGCACGGGAGCAGAGGGAGAAGTCATGGTTACTGATAAGAAACAGGGAAAAGGGACTCTGTGTATAATGAAGCCAAAAGTGGGTTACGACCTGGAGGTTCTCGTCGGTAACACCCCGGCCGAGTACCGGGCCTATGTGCGAGCAAATCTTGCAGCATTTGCCACCCATAAACACGATTGTGGGAGAGTCACAAGAGTGGAGGTTAGAATAGATGGGGATCCCATGTCCCGCCCGCAAAAGCAGTATGGCTTTCCCCGAGAGGCAGAAGCAGACTTGGAGACAGCTTTAAGCTCGCTTGTCGAGCAGGGTGTTTTGAGACCCATAGCCACCCATGTCAACTCCCCGCTTTGGCCGGTTAGGAAACCGGACAATTCTTGGAGGGCTACGGTGGATTATAGGGTGCTCAATAAAAACATCCCAGCTTGTGCTCCCACAGTAGCGGCGGTTGCAGATCTGATAGGGGAAATCCCTGCATCCGCAACCACGTTCACAGTGTTGGACATATCCAACGGGTTCTGGTCTATCCCTGTACGGAGGGAAGACCAGTACAAGTTTGCCTTCACCTTCCGGGAACATCAGTATACATGGAGCTGCCTCCCACAGGGCTTTCATAATAGTCCCAGCATCTTTCACCAATGCATGGCGAACTGCTTAAAAGGCTTCAGCCAACCACACCAGCTGGTCCAGTATGTGGACGACCTGTTGTTGTTCACAGACAGCAGTGAGGAACACGGTCCACTGCTGGCCGAACTGCTGGTCTTACTGAAGGAAGGGTGTTTTAAAGTTAACCCCAAGAAAGCCCAGATAGGTCGAGGAGAGGTAAAATTCCTGGGCCTGACGATAAGAGCAGGAGAAAGGGCCATTGATGAGGCTAGAAGAAAGGCAGTGCAGGAACTCCCTGTCCCTAGGGATGTGTCGGGGGTAAGGTCTTTCCTGGGAATCACTGGCTACTTCATCGGGGACTATGCAGCCGCTGCCGCTCCTCTGCTCAGACTCCTACATAAGGGGGTCGAGTGGGAATGGGACGAGGGCTGTGAGGCAGCATTTGTCCGTCTTAAGAGAGACCTGCAGGTAGCGCCAGCCCTAGGGGGGGAGGAATTCTTCCTGGAGGTGGCAGCCAGTGGCGACAGCTTAAGTGCAGTGTTGCTCCAGGGGCGAAACGGTCAGCTGAGACCAGTGGTGTACTCCTCCAGGGTCCTTACGGAGGTAGAAAAGGGATACTCCAATTGTGAGAGGCACTTGCTTGCCACCCACTGGGCAGTAAAGAGAGCTCAGATCTTTACCGGAATATCCCCCATTACATTCCTCACCCATCATACCCCGACTCAGATGCTGTTGGACGGGAGGATTAAGGACAGGACAGTGAGCAGTGCTAGAATCACTCGCTGGACTCTCCTCCTCTCCCAAATGACTTTAAAGGACAAGGGCCTCTGCGAGCCGAGGCTCGCAGCAAATTTAATCTATCCAGGGCAGCCGCATAGATGCTCTGTGGAGGGGGTATGGGACATCAACTTTGGATTTTGGGCAGGGATACACCCCACAGGCCGCAAGATCTACATTGATGGCTCCAGTTCAGTGTCCGCGGGTACAAGACTCACGGGCTGCGGAGTTTGGAATCCCAAGGCAGGGATCGCCTTGGCTCTTAAACTCCCATGCACCCTGAGCGCCCAGCAGGCGGAACTCTCGGCGGTGATGTATGTGGTCACACACCCTGAGGAATTCCCTACCCCATACACGATTTGCTCGGACAGCCTGTTCACTTGCAATTCGTGTACAGAGTATCTGCCGATTTGGTCACGCAGGGGATACATCTCTGCGGATGGGAAGCCCCTTGTGACCAAACCCCTGCTGGAAAAGATCGTGGTTGCAGTGGGAGAAACCGGGGATGTATATATCCATAAGGTAAAGGCCGACTCCAAAACTGAGCCACGGTGGGAAGGTAACCAGCAGGCAGACCTGCTGGCAAGGGAAGGTGCTCGTACCGGTCGCCCATGGGACCCATACAAGGCAGGCATGATAGCAGCAGCAAGAAGCAAGCCAGGGACACAAGGGAGCATAGGGGCGGCTGCGGCCCCGGACCTTAAAGTAGTCCAGATGCAGGATCCGATCCTGAAGGCTGCCTTGGCTGCTATTAAAAAGGGGGAAAAGGCGGAGGGCCCATACAGTGCTGCAGATATTGCTGTGTGGGAAGGCATGTTGTTTAAAGGGGACAAATGGGTAGTGCCGCCACAACATCGGAGGGAATTCCTTCAGCTGGCCCATGAGGGTCCAGGTGCGGGACACCCCGGGCCGGAATCCACCTGGCAACGGGTAGAAAAGGCAGGGTGGTGGCTCCGGGAAGACGTCTGCAACTTCTGTGCGGGCTGTCTGGTTTGCGCTGCAAACAACCCAGACCCTCAGAAAAGGAAGGTGTCTATGGGACACATCAGGCGGGTAGAGGGACCGTGGCAGTCGATCCAGATCGACTACATTGGACCCCTACCGGCCGCCCAGGGAGGTTATAAATACTGCCTCGTCCTGGTGGATGTGTTTTCCAAGTGGGTGGAAGTCTTCCCTTGCCGAACAGCTACCGCGGTGGGGACTGCAAAAATCCTGGTGAGGGAGGTGTTCTCTCGGTGGGGTCTATCTCAAATCGTGGAGTCCAACCGGGGAAGCCACTTCACCGGCCAGGTGATGCAGGCCACCCTAAAGGTGTTGGGGATAAGAGCCAAATGGCATGTCGCCTACAACCCTCAGTCCTCAGGCTCCGTAGAACGCCTGAACCGGACCCTAAAGGAAAGGCTGCGCAAGGAGATGGGAGACTCACCGAACAAGTGGGTGGAGGTCTTACTGTTGGTCCTCATGGGAATCCGGGCCAGTCAGTCAAAGAGCACAGGGTACTCACCCCATGAGCTGATGACGGGCCGGATCATGAGAACCCCAGTGCATGTGTTGGTGCCGGTTCTCACCGAAGGGCAGCTTCGAGAGGTGAACCGGGATCGCTTCGTCAGGAATCTGTTTGAACAGCTTCAACAGATTCACTGGCAGGCGGCCAACAACATGGGTAAACAGCACCGTGCCAATCGGCTGCTGCTGGAACCCCGCAGTCACCATGTTTGGGAGGTGGGCGACCAGGTGATGGTGAGAAGCTTCGCCCGGGTCGGGGTATTTGAACCACTGTATATGGGACCATACAGCATAGTCGACAAGGCTAGCCCTATGGTCTATGCGGTTCAATTGCCTCGCCGGGTGAAGTGGTATCACATTAATCAGTGTAAATTGTTTGACCCCAAAAGAAGTAAAAAACAGAGTGGACATGCAAGGGAAGGGAATCAGGCATTGGGGGAAGAACAGGCCCCGGTTGATTTGGAGGCTCCGGAGGAGGCAGCGGGACCCGAAGCTCTACAGCCGGGGATGGTTCACTGCTCCAGTAAGGCTATCCCACCACTGGGTCGAGGTTCCCAGCCCACTAACAGAAGTAGGGAGAAAGGCTCTACCATTATCAAGGTCCGAGGGGAAGCTGAACCTCCCATGGTGGATCAGCTGGGGCTAGCCCAAGAAGTGGAGGAGATAGCATTGCAGCCCATAACGTGGGACTCTGCACCGACAGTAAGGAGGAGTGACAGAGTGCCACAGCCCAGGGCGCCGTGGTCCCCTGTTTACTTAGCTCCCCGCCCCAGACCGAGAAGGCGAAAGACAAGAGGGAGGATGCTCTGTTGCACTAGCAAGGGTCTCCTACCGATTATCCGAGGTTCGGGAGGGCCTTGGAGGGCAGCACAAGACTCATTAAGGGGGACTATACGAGCCCCTCAGTGGAGGGCATCCTGGTCCCCAGGGTATGGTCAGCCGAGTGGTCGACGACACCTGTACAGTGACAGGATGTAGCCTGGCCACCCGGGGACGGGTGGCGGTGTATATATTTTCACTTCCTGTTTTGTTACTTTGTGTTGTGTGCATATGTGTTTAGGTAAGGCAGTGACTGTTGGGTACAGCATTTTTGTGTTTGGAACATGTTAAGTGGGCCGAGCCTGGAGAGGTCTCTCAAGGCAAGGCCATGTTCTTCTTGCCTTTCAGATGCCAACACCTCCCTACTGGGCGTTAGTAATGCTGGTAATCGCTAAAGATCTGCACCGGGCACCGAATGGACACCGAGGGCTCCCTGGTTTTCGGATGCTCCGGGGGCAGAGCGCCGACAGTGACCACAGGAGAAGGGACTCCGGCGGCGGATGGCCGGGTCACCTACTCCCACGAGGGGAGATGGCCTGAGTGGTTGGGATCGAACTACACCAAGTACTCCAACCATAAGGACTTTACCTACGGAGAGGCCTCCATCCCCTGCCCGAAGATCACTGTGGCCACTTCCAGAGTGAGAGTGACAGAAGGCAGGAAGGTATGCCTAACTTGCCAAGGGGACATACCTCTGGGACGGTGGTGGTGGCTCAGAAAGCTCAAGAGGGACGTGGGAGACCGACACTCGGACTGGGAACGTCTGGATAATGATACCTACCGAACCATCATGGGGTCATCTGGCGGGGTCACGGTGTGCTGGGAGAAATGGTGGGCGTACGACCAAGGAATTTATTTGTGTATGTGGGGATCCACTCGCGTGTGTTCAGAGGGGGTCTCCATTGCTTTCTATAGGTGGTGCCCGTATGTCGGGGATGGGGTGGTATGGGATCGCAGCGGGGAGGCGTGTGTGACCCCCAATCCCCGGGTACCAGTAAACGCCACCGAACTTGAAGTTCGGGAAAGAAAACCCCCACCCACGGCCAAGCCCACCGTCCCACACGAGTGCCCGACAACAATCAGGGGGACGGGGAATGGTTTAGTGTTGGTCCCTGCCGAGAAACTACTTTATCAGGGGGTACACTACACGATGGCATCAGTGGTGCTAAATCTGACAGAAGTCCACCTACCTACGTGGTGTCCCCGGGAAACCGAGCTGTTATACCAGGCTCTGTTGCGGGAGATGTTCCGGAAGTTCTATGAACTGGACTTCGGGGATGTCAAAGTGACAGACTTGTATAAACAGTGGGATAGGGCCGAACCGGGCAGGCAGAGACGTGGCACTTTAAATGACATTTTCACGGGGTTTAACACCGGGGCGTCCGCCATAAACAGTTTGGATAACATGCAGCTGGCCCTCCAGATAAATGGGTTAAAGAATCAGCTGCGCAAAATCCTGGGGGACAAGAATACCGTAGTGGGATCCGCGCTCCACGAAGAGGTGGCTATGACAGTTCACTTAAAGGAAATTATCTCTCAATTGGAGGCACAGACCAGGGCTGTAAATGCCTTGATTCGGGAGGATAGAAACGCCTCCGATCAAGCTGCCCAAATTGAGGTGTGCGTGCTCTATGGGGCCTGGTTGCTGGGAGAGGGACGGAGTAACCTCGAGGATCTGAGACAGGGATAGGTCCCCTCCTGGATCAGCAACCAGCACTTAGCAGCACTGCACCCTTATGATAATATTTTGAGTCCTTGCCAACTTCGTGTAGCGTCGGAAGCCTACCCGGTACCGGTGGACTGTGGAAAGTCAAATCATACCATCATGGGTGTGGTGGTCAGGATGCCCGTGATGGGGGCGTCCCCACGACCAGCACCCCTGTACCGAGTGGAGAATGTGGAAGTCATTCGTGGAGGGGTGCATGTTCGATTCCAAGAGGTCCCACCTTATGTCACAATGTGGGAGCACACTGTGACAGGTACAGACCTCTCGGGTTGTCGGAGCAGGGGAGCACAGGTAATCCTCTGCCCCCAGCACTTGAACGCTTTTGCAAGGCCACAATGCGGGTTCAGCACTGCTGGGGCAGAGCCTATCAATTGCACACTGGAGGTAATGGCCCCTAACCACATGCCTCCACAGATAGCATATGTAGGCGGTGGGACATATTGTGTCACCACAAGTGCCCAACGGTATGAACACGGACCGGGAAGGTGGTGTCCAATACCGTACAGCAGCTTTTGCTTTAAACCCAGGGTGAGGTTCAAGTGGCACACACCAGAATCACACCCATCCCTGAACCTTCCACGATTCACCTCACGATACAAAACAACCTCAGCCACCTACAACAATATGTCACCCATTTTGGCTATCCCATTGCCCCACTACCTGAGAAACTTACAGCCCTCCTCTAGGCAGTGGATTTGTCTCAAAAACATTTTTACACCATGGAGCAGAAAACCGAAATTCTAGCAGGGGAGATTGCCCAGATTAAACCCCCAGCATGGTGGGATTTGGGAATACGGGCAGACATACCTGCGTGGATCCGGGTGGGATCGCATGCCTTAGTAATCGGCCAACTCCTGATTGTAGCTTATCTGCTAGTTACAAGCTGTAAGCTCAGGAGAAAAAGAAAAAGAAAGCTGTTCCTCAGGCTACTACACAGACAGGAGAGCCATTGCTAAACACTCAAGGCGTGTAAACAAAGCTTGACCGCGACACTTAGGCGGTTTTGTTATTCCCAGGGATGACTGCGTTTTCATACATAGCCCCTGGGGAGTTTGCAGGGCAGGTTTCTTTGTTTTACGGTTAAGACTGAAATGAGATTCAATGTACAATTGCTGCTGTAACCTTAAGTACATAGATGTATATTGCTGTCGTATATTGTAACCTGTTGGATTCTGTGTTTTGTACCGCGTTAAAAGGAATTACGATATATATCGACGGAATCAGTTTAGAGTTAAACTGGGGAAAGTTGGGCAATTTGGGAGACCTAGGGTTTCCTCACCACCCTGAACTTTGACACACTCGAGTGGTGTCTGACTGTGTCAGATGGGGGATTATGTAGGGGAGGACGAAAACCCCCTCATTTTACCCAGAAGGAAAAGTTCTGTGGGATCAGTCTGTGCTGTGAATTGAAACCGAGACGGTTTGACCTTGGCAGAGCAGTGATTGGACGGGGGAGGACACCGGAGGGCCAATGGTGGGACAGAGTCAGCCCGAAGCATGTGGCTTTCAAGCCAATGGGAGAGCACTTGCTCGAAAACTATGGGAGTGACCCATAGCCATTATCGGGCTATTGTCTTCCCCATGTTTACACTATGGAAGGAAAATATGCAGACCTTTTGAAAACTAGGGAACCCAAAACAAACCAAGGGCCTACACAATGGCTACAGGAGGCCAACCCAATTAACACCCACTCAAACCTTGAGTAGGTTAACATCAGTGGAAAAAACTTGCAATAATCTAAAACTGCTGCATTTTTCAAAATCACAAAGCCCACCAATGGGAAGAATCGATTTCAACAGGAGAGGCGGACTGGATAATCTGGCTATAAAAAGGGGTTTCTGACGTAGTGTGTGTGGTTCCCTGCTCTCGTGATCCAACAACCAGCAAGTCTCTCGACACTGAAGGAAAACCAGCGTCCAAAGACACCGAAGATAGAAGAAACAAACCACCAGACTGCAGAAAGGCACAGTAGTGAGTATAACCTCTGGTCCCCGGAACTCCCAACTCAGTTAGGCCAGGAAAGGTGGGAGGTTGGGCAGTGTACTGCTAAACTTGTGTAAAGATTTTCGTTGTGTCCGGTTAGTGGGATTTAGAGGGATTGTTTTGTTGGTGTATTGCTGTTTGTTGAGATAGACTTTGTCAAATAAATTGGAAGCTGAAGTTCCTCTTGGAATCACCTTGTCTTAGTTCTATTGTATTACATCTCCTGATCGTGAGTCTTATGTCAGAACAGTGTAAGGGAAGCCAGGAGCGCCTCGAAAATGCTCAACTGTGTGTCACAGGCTAGGGAAGAAGGGGTTAGGAGTGTTTGACACTCACAGGTGCCTCACAGGCTAGGCATAAGCTGTGGGGATGCACGAGTCTCAAAACCCCCTTCATAAGCTGTGGACACAGTCTCTCCAGGGGTGCTCTTGCAGCACTCAGGGTACCTCACAGGCCAGGCATAAGCTGTGTGGGCAGAAGCCCAGAGAGAGACACCCAAGGCACAACAACACTCCCTGAGAACCCCTTACAATGTAGATTAAAGTCACCCATGATAACTGCTGTACCTTTATTGCATGCATCCCTAATTTCTTGTTTGATGCTGTCCCCAACCTCACTACTACTGTTTGGTTGTCTGTACACAACTCCCACTAGCGTTTTCTGCCCCTTGGTATTCCGTAGCTCCACCTATACCGATTCCACGTCATCCAAGCTAATGTCCTTTCTTACTATTGCATTAATTTCCTCTTTAACCAGCATTGCCACCCAGCCTCCTTTTCCTTTCTGTCTATCCTTCCTAAATGTTTAATACCCCTGGATGTTGAGATGCCAGCCTTGGTCACCCTGGAGCCATGTCTCCATGATGCCAATTACATCATACCCGTTAACTGCTATCTGCGCAGTTAATTAGTCCAATAGAACTCCTCGCATTGAGGCACAGAGCCTTCAGGCTTGCCTTTCTAACACACTTTGCCCCTTTAGAATTTTGCTGTAATGTGGCCCTTTATACTTTTTGCCTTAGGTTTCTCTGCCCTCCACTTTTACTTTTCTTCTTTCTTTCTTTTGCATCTGCCCCCATTCTTCCCTCTGTCTCCCTGCATAGGTTCCCATCCCCATGTCATATTAGTTTAACTCCTTCCCAGCAGCACTAGTAAACACTCCCTCTTGAACATTGGTTCCGGTCCTGCCCAGGTGCAGATCGTCCGGTTTGTACTGGCCCCACCTCCCCCAGAACCGGTTCCAATGTCCCAGGAATTTGAATCCCTCCCTTCTGCACCACTCCTCAAGCCACATATTCATCTGAGCTACCCTGCGATTCCTACTCTGACTTGCACGTGGCACTGGTAGCAATCCTTAGATTACTACTTTTGAGGTCCTACTTTTTAATTTAGCTCCTAGCTCCCTAAATTCATCTTGTAGGACCTCATCCCGTTTTTTTACCTATATCCTTGATACTTATATGCACCATGACAACTGGCTGTTCACCCTCCCTTTTCAGAATGCCCTGCACCCACTCTGAGACATCCTTGACCCTTGCATCAGTGAGGCAACATATCATCCTGGAGTCTCGGCTGCTGCCGCAGAAATGTCTATCTATTCAGATCAGCCATGATCTTGTTGAATGGCGGAGCAGGCTCGAGGGGCTAGATGGCCTACTCCTGTTCCTAATTCTTATGTTCTTATGTTCTTATGAATCACCTATTACTCTAGCTCTCCCACTCTTTTTCCTGCCCTGTGCAGCAGAGCCACCCATGGTGCCATGAACTTGGCTGCTGGTGCCCTCCCCTGATGAGTCCCCCCCCCCAACGGTACCCAAAGCGGTGCATCTGTTTTGCAGGGGGATTACCGTAGGGGACCCCTGCACTACCTTCCTTGCACTGCTCTTCCTGTTGGTCACCCATTCCCTATCTGGCTGTGTAACTTTTACCTGCGGTAAGACCAACTCACTAAATGTGCTATTCACGTCATTTTCAGCATCGTGGATGCTCCAGAGTAAATCCACTCACAGCTCCAGTGCCGCAATGCGGTCCATCAGGAGCTGCAGGTGGATGCACTTCCCTCACGCATAGTTGTCAGGGACACCGGAAGCGTCCCTGACTTCCCACATAGTACAGGAGGAGCATAACACGTGTCCGAGCTGTCCTGCCCTGACTTAACCCTTAGATAAACTTAATTTGGCAACAACAATGCTGAAAGGTTACTTACTGATAAAGAAAACAAAAAGAAAAAGAAAATCTGCTTACCAATCACCAGCCAATCACTTACCCCCTTGGCTGTGATGTCACCTTTCGATTTCTTTCTACTTGTTTTTTGCCTCCCTGCTGTAGCTGCACTGGCTGGGCCTCTCCAATGACGCTCTTACTCCCGATGCTGCTCCCCAACTGATGGGCCTCTTGTAGGCCTCCTTATCTCCCTGCTCCACCTCTCCGACGACGTTTGAACTCCCATGCTGTTACACCGGAAGCTTTGGCCTGGATATCCAACTTAGATATTGACATTTGATTTGCTTTGTTACTGCCACACGAAAGAAGAAGAAGATTGTAAATTTAAGCTTCATGAAAACTGTACACTATTTGTCTGCCAATTAGCATATTTGTGAGAACCCTGGGTACATGTTGGACCATAGTTCTGCACAGTATGATAAGCAAGCTCCCTCCTTGCAGGAGGCTGACTGACGTAGGCTGTGTTAAATTCACAACACAGATGGTCACAAAAACAATCACTAATGATAAATGTTTCATTATTCAAAGCAAATTGAATACGCTATCCACCCACAGGATGTGAAATTGGTCTTGGGTAGTAGTGTAGAACAGGCAGTAGTGAATCGGCAGCCCGCTTTACGTCCCACTCGATTTTCTTTTCCATTGACTTCAACTTTGGGCGGGGTGTAATGTGGGCTGTTGATTCGCTATTGACCATTTCACATTCAAGACCAAGATAGAAAGAAGAAAAGTAAAAGTGGAGGGCAGAGAAACCCAAAAATCAAAAAGAGCCACATTACAGCAAAAGTCTAAAGGGACAAAGTGTGTTAAAAAGACAAGCCTGAAGGCTCTGTGCCTCAATGCGAGGAGTATTCGTAATAAAGTGGATGAATTAACTGCGCAGGCAGCTATTAACGAATATGATATAATTGGGATTCTGGAGACATGGCTCCAGTTGACCAAGGCTGGGAACTCAACATCCAGGGGTATTCAACATTCAGGAAGGATAGACAGAAAGGAAAAGGAGATGGGGTAGCGTTGCTGGTTAGAGAAGAAATTAGCGCAATAGTAAGGAAGAACATTAGCTTGGATGATGTGGAATCTGTGGGCTCAAGTTTCGGCCTGAGTTGCTCCTATTTTTTTGAACAACTAGTTTAGAATGGAGCATCTTAGAAATTGCAATGCTCGGCATTTAGATTGCTCCAGTTCTAGTGAGTTAGAATAGTTTCATTTTAGAACAGATTTTTTTTTTACAAAAGGGGGCGTGTCCAGCCACTTACACCTGTTTTGCAAGTTTAGGCAGCGAAAACTTACTCCAAACTAACTTAGAATGGAGTAAGTGTAGATTTTTGCATGCTCAGAAAAACTTTGCCTACACTTAGAAGTCAGGCGTAGGGAACAAGAGATGGGTGGGGGGGCGGGGGGGAAGGGGGGTTTATAAACATTAAACACTTCACTTTTACAAATAAAGAGACATCATCAATAACAAATGATAAAGAAATCATCAAATCAACCAATAAATCAATCAAAAAAATTAAAAAATTAAATATAAAAAAAATAAAAAATCAATCAATAAATAATAAATTAAGTTTCTACTCACCGACTGCAGCACCGGGAGCCCTCCAACAGCGTGCTGGGACGCTCCCCACCCGCCTCCCCCCCCCCCCTCCCCCCACCCAGTGTCTCTCTCTCTCTCTCTGTCTCTGTCAGTGTCTCTCTCTCTCTGTCTCTGTCAGTGTCTCTCTGTGTTTCTGACAGCAAGGGGTGGGGGGAGAGGGGGGGAGGGGGAGGGGGAAGGGGGAGGGGAGGGAGGGGACGAGGTAGAGGGGGGAAGAGAAGGTGGAGGGAGAGGAGGGGGGGAGGGAGAGGAAGGGAGAGAAGGGGGAAGGGAGGGAGAGGGAGAGAGGGAGGGAGAGAGGGGGAGGGAGGGAAGGGAGTGAGGAGGGGGAGGGGGGAAAGGGAGGGGGAAGAGGAGGGGGTGGGGGGAAGAGGAGAGGGGGGGAGGAGGAGAGGGGGGGAGAGGGAGGCTGACCGGGCCCCGACGATGACGACGCAGATGCCTGGCCACACCGAAGACTTCGGGTAGGGCCCGCCTCCAGCAAGATGCCGGGCAGGCCGGCCCCACCGAGGACATGGAGGGAGGGAGGTGGGGGGGAGAGGAGGGGGGAGGAGGGGGAACGACTGAAAGGGAGGGAGGAGGGGGAGAGCGGGAGCTAAATGGGAGGGAGGGTGGGAGGAGGGGTAAGCGGGAGCTGAACGGGAGGGAGGGAGTGCGGGAGCGGGAGCTGAACGGGGGGGGGAGCGGGAGTTGAACGGGAGGGAGCGGGAGCTGAACGGGAGGGAGCAGGAGCTGAACGGGAGGGAGTGAGGGAGGCCCGAGTCCGATCTCCGACCGGTGAGCCCATTCGTCCAGGGCTAGGGGCGAAGTGCTTCGGGCCCCTCCCACGCAGCCTCAGGGGCGAGGAGCTACTGCACATGGGCGCACACTCTAGCGCGCATGTGCAGAGGTCCCACACTGTTTTCAACGCTGAGAGCTGGCCCCATCCCCCAACCCATTGTGCTGCGCCATGCCGAGCACGAAGACATCCTTAGGAGATCACAAGGTAAGTTTTCAGCACCCTTTTTATTCCAGAAAATCAGCGCACCTCATGGTTCTTACAGAGAGCGGAAACTTGGGCCCTGTATGGTTGGAGCTGCGGAATACCAAAGGGCAGAAAACGCTAGTGGGAGTTGTGTACAGACCACCAAACAGTAGTAGTGAGGTTGGGGACAGCAACAAACAAGAAATTAGGGATGCATGCAATGAAGGTACAGCAGTTATCATGGACGACTTTAATCCAAATATAGATTAGGCTAAGCATACTGGTAGCAATACGGTGGAGGAGGATTTCCTGGAGTGTATTAAGGATGGTTTTCTGGACCAATATGTCGAGGAACTAACTAGAGGGCTGGCCATCCTAGACTGGGTGATGTATAATGAGAAAGGACTAATTAGCAATCTTGTTGTGCGAGACCCCTTGGGGAAGAGTAACCATAATATGGTAGAATTCTTTATTAAGATGGAGAGTGACATGGTAATTCAGAGACTAGGGTCCTGAACTTAAGGAAAGGTAACTTCGATGGTATGAGATGATATTGGCTAGAATAGACTGGTGAATGATACTTAAAGGGTTGACGGTGGATAGGCAATGGTAAACATTTATAGATCACATGGATGAACTTCAACAATTGTACATCCCTGTCTGTGGTAAAAATAAAACGGGGAAGGTGGCTCAACCGTGGCTAACAAGGGAAATTAGGGATAGTGTTAAATCCAAGGAAGAGGCATATAAATTGGCCAGAAAAAGCAGCAAACCTGAGGACTGAGAGAAATTTAGAATTCAGCAGAGGAGGACAAAGTGTTTAATTAGTAGGGGGAAAATTGAGTATGAGAGTAAGCTTGCAGAGAACATTAAAACTGACTGCAAAAGCTTCTATAGATATTTGAAGAGAAAAATATTAGTGAAGACAAACATAGGTCCCTTGCAGTCAGAATCAGCTGAAGTTATAATGGGGAACAAAGAAATGACAGACCAATTGAACAAAAACTTTGGTTCTGCTTCATGAAGGAAGACACAAATAACCTTCCGGAAATACTAGGAGACCGAGGGTCTAGTGAGAAGGAGGAACTGAAGGATATCCTTATTAGGCAGGAAATTGTGTTCGGGAAATTGATAGGATTGAAGGCCAATAAATCCCCAGGACCTGATAGTCTGCATCCCAGAGTACTTAAGGAAGTGGCCATAGAAATAGTGGATGCATTGGTGATCATTTTCCAACAGTCTATCAACTCTGGATCAGTTCCTATGGACTGGAGGGTAGCTAATGTAACACCACTTTTTAAAAAAGAGGAAGAGAGAAAACAGGGAATTATAGACCGGTTAGCCTGACATTAGTAGTGGGGAAAATGTTGGAATCAATTATTAAAGATGAAGTAGCAGCGCATTTGGAAAGCAGTGACAGGATCGGTCCAAGTCAGCATGGATTTATGAAAGGCAAATCATGCTTGACAAATCTTCTGGAATTTTTTGGAGACTAGTAGAGTGGACAAGGGAGAACCAGTAGATGTGGTGTATTTGGACTTTCAAAAAGCTTTTGACAAGGTCCCACACAAGAGATTGGTGTGCAAAATCAAAGCACATGATATTGGGGGTAATGTACTGATGTGGACAGAGAACTGTTTGGCAGACAGGAAGCATGGCAGATGCAGTATAATGTGGACAAATGTGAGGTTATCCACTTTGGGGGCAAAAACACAAAGGCAGAATATTATCTGAATGGCAGCAGATTAGGAAAAGGGGAGGTGCAACGAGACCTGGGTGTCATGGTACATCAGTCATTGAAGGTTGGTATGCATTGCAGCAGGCGGTGAAGAATGCAAATGGCATGTTGGCCTTCATAGCTAGGGGATTTAAGTATAGGAGCAGGGAGGTCTTGCTGCAGCTGTACAGGGCCTTGGTGAGGCCTCACCTGGAATATTGTGTTCAGTTTTGTTCTCCTAATCTGAGGAAGGACGTTCTTGCTATTGAGGGAGTGCAGCGAAGGTTCACCAGACTGATTCCTGGGATGGCAGGACTGACAAATGAGGAGAGACTGGATCGACTGGGCCTGTATTCACTGGAGTTTAGAAGAATGAGAGGGGCTCTCATAGAAACATATATAATTCTGAAAGGACTGGACAGGTTAGATGCAGGAAGAATGTTCCCGATGTTGGGAGAGTCTAGAACCAGGGTTCACAGTCAAAGGATAAGGGGGTAAGCCATTAAGGACCGAGATGAGGAGAAACTTCTTCCTAGAAAAATAGAAACATAGAAAATAGGTGCAGGAGTAGGCCATTCAGCCCTTCGAGCCTGCAGCACCATTCAATAAGATCATGGCTGATTCTTTACCTCATAACCCCTTTCCCGCTTTCTCTCCATAAACCTTGATCCCTTTAGCCGTAAAGGCCATATCTAACTCCCTCTTGACTATATCCAATGAACTGGCATTAACAACTCTCTGCGGTAGGGAATTCCACAGGTTAACAACTCTCTGAGTAAAGAAGTTTCTCCTTATCTCAGTCCTAAATGGCTTACCACTTATCCTTCAACTGTGTCCCCTGGTTCTGGACTTCCCAACATCGGAAACATTCACTTTAATAATTAACTCAGAGAGTTGTTAACCTGTGGCATTCTCTTCCGCAGAGAGTTGTTGATGTCAGTTCATTAGATATATTCAATGGGGAGTTGGATATGGCCCTTATGGCTAAAGGGATCAAGTGGTATGGAGAGAAAGCAGGAAAGGGGTACTGAGATGAATGATCAGCCATGATCTTATTGAATGGTGGTACAGGCTGAAAGGACCGAATGGCCTACTCCTGCACCTACTTTCTATGTTTCTATGTTAACCCCAAAAAGTTCTTAACTCTATATATGCGGGATCTAAACACCTAATGCCAATAAGAAAATGATGCACTCTATACCCTCTAGTGCCCTATTTGAAATGGGCTGTCTGATGAACCCAGACCGTAATCATCTTGTTTGCAGGGAACACAAGCAAAGGGCCATGTTAAAATTTAGGTGGTTCTCTTGACGAGGACGTGAAATTGGACACACGTGTAATGGGTGCCAACAATTGCAGCGAAGCAGTTAAAAAAATAATTATGAATAATGTTACCAGGAACCTTCCATTTATCACATGATTGACATCAGTTTATTACATATTTCATAATGTATGTTGAGCATTAAATAATGCTTAGATGTATTTATTCATGTTTTTTTAATAAATGTGGATTTTTATATGAAAGGATTTAATTGTATTTTAAAGGATCTTAATTGCTTTGCTGGTGAATCACAACCTAAAGGTGCATAATCAGCCCTTTCTATTGATCCACTTTGATAATTGAGTAGCTTGACTGCATGAAGTATGACAGGCACCTTTATTCATTATCACGACCATGTTCGGAATCTTAGGACCCCATTATGTGTGTTTTTGCTCCAGCAGAAGCCTGGATTCCATCTGTGTTTATTAATGCAATGGCAATTATGTGACCAGTTTTTATCCCCCCATCCCCCTCTCCAATTTTATTTTAGGACTGACACTTAGGCAGAGTACTGGTATAACTGCAATGGAAATTGCAAGTCAAGTAGAAAGCTTTTTCAAATCAACAGAATCTTCAGAATTCTCAGTTCTGCCACATGTTTGCATCAAAGACATAACTGAATGTATAAGCTTAGGAATTATGCTCTGCAGTATTAGCATACAAATACTTAAAGCCTAAAAATGAGCTCTCAGGTGACTAATGAATATGATACGGTACCTACAGTCTCCTCCACTTTGAGCGGTCTTGGGGATGTTGCAAGGAGGCTTTGAGGGTGTCCTTCCAGCATTTCCTCTGCCCACCTGGGGCTCGCTTGCCATGTTGGAGCTCCAAGTAGAACATGATCTTACCTGAGCTGGAGGTCACCTTACTGGAGCTGGGCCCAGTGCCCCTGATCTATAGAGAATTCACGCTCTGATTTTCATCCAATGGCCCCTATTGGAAGTGGCATATGTGAATGTCACAGGGGGGGGCGGGAGGGTGGGGGGGGCGGAGGTGTGGATCAGGATTAACCGTGAGGTTTCACTACGTTAAAGGCGTAATACAAATACAAGTTGCTGCTGTTGTTTTCACTCGCATGGTCAAACTGGCGATCATGGTCTTGGCTCGTATATTTAAGACGGAGGTAGACAGATTTTTGAGCAATAAGGGAATAAAGGATTATGGGGAGCGGGCAGGGAAGTGGAGCTGAGTCCATGATCAAATCAGCCATGATCTTATTAAATGGCGGAGCGGGCTCGAGGGGCCAAATGGCCAACTTCGGCTCCTATTTCTTATGTTTTTATGTTCTTATTTATATGTTATTTAAACAGAGGTGTTGACAAATTAAAAATAAACAGGTAAATTCTCTCCATAAAATAACAATCACAGTTATTTTATATGATTGAGCTTAATGTTTGTGCATTAATATCATACAGTGTCATTTCTAGCTGAGAGTATTTGGTAATAAAAATCAGTTTGGTGGGGTAATTATCAGGGGTTTATAGATTAAAAAGAACAGATTTTAACGCAACGTTTTTTGTCTTTATCAACTACTTCCATTCAAGTCGCCTCATATTGTCTTTATTTGTAGTTAATTAAATAAAGTTCTCCCTTCGTGGGGCTGATAGCATCAAGTCAATTATTTGATGTGTTCATACCTTAGAAGACACTGCAGGCTGAATGTTATGCTAATTTTAATGCTTCATTACCGAGGCAGCATTGTGCAGTACACTGTGATATGTGTCACCATGGTTTTTGCACAGTGACTACTGAGATCATATCAATATGTGAAATCATATATAATTAGCCTTGAGGCCTCTTTTACTGGAAAACTGTATAATTTTAATCATAAAGCAAGGACTTCTGAGTTTTCTTTCAGTGCAGGAATATTTTTGACATATGCAAGTTGACAAACTCTAAAAAGTGCAATTTGGCTACAAAGATGCAATGCATAGAGGACACTCAGTGAGAAATGGCAGAATGAGGATGAAGAGGACAACCTTGTTAACTTCCTCATCGAATCAATTCTGTGAATTTTGCAGGTCCCCACAGAATACCCTGCAATGGTGGAATTAGGGTGTACATTAAGGCAGGACTGCCTCCTGTCACAGAAATATAGCCCCGACACAGGCCACAAGATCATTTACATCAGGGAGCACGCCCAGGAAAGGGATGGGAGTCACTGCTGTGCTCATCAGGCTCTGTGATATTAAATAAAACATTTTAAATTTGCAAATATTAAATAGATTCATCGGCAAGTTGAAAAAGACTCAACTTTGTATAATGCCTTGTTACGCCTCTCAGAAATAGCGCAAAGCATTTCACATATAATTAATTACTGTTGTGAAGCTTTTTAGGTCATCTTAACAATGTGAAGGGTGTTTTATCAATGCAAGTTCTTTCTTCTTTCTTTTTTAAACCACTTGGGGTAAATCTTAAGCAGTCTACAATCAGGACCTGACTGCGGAGTTACACAGCCAATTTCAGGTCTATCTTAGATATTCTCTCGAGCACCTCAGCGTTGGTTTCTCCCACAAGTGAGCCCCGCTTTCCGATGTTGAGGAGTTCTGTATACTACCCAATATCTAATTGTACAATAGCCTAACCCAGGGGTGTAACAATGGGCCTTCTTTCTCTATGAATTGAATATTTTGCTCTTCTCATGTGTCCTCACATGTACTCCTCCAATTTTCCAGAACCCGAACTGATTTAAAATTTAATGAAATGTAACAGGTGCAAACTAGTTTGTTTTGCAATTGTCCACAAACAAGTTTTTATTTTGTAATTAAAAACAGAAAATGCTGGCAATCTCAGCGAGTCAGGCAGCATCTGTGGAGAGAGAAACAGAGTTAATGTTTCAGGTCGATGACCCTTCGTCAGAACTGGAGAACGTTCGAAATGAACAGATTCCTGCACTGAAAGGGGGAGGGGAGGAAAGAACAAAAGTGAAGGTCTGTGATAGGGTGGAAGACAGGAGAGATTAAAGAGACAAAAGGGATGATGGGCCGACTTGAGATGGTAATGGCAGAAGTTAGAAAAAGATTAAAGTGTGAATGGCAGAATAATTAGCAGCTGCCATCGGAAACAGATAGAAAGAAATTACATAAGAATGGCGGGGGCGGGGGGGGGCATTGGGGGGAGGGTTAAAAAAGGGAGGAACGGGAGCAAAATATGGGCAGAGGTTTTGGTCTGAAATTGTTGAACTTGATGTTGAGTCCAGAAGGCTGCAAAGTGCCTAACGAAAGATGAGGTGCTGTTCCTCAAGCTTGCGTTGCGCTTCATTGCAACTGCGTAGGAGGCCGAGGACGGAGAGATCAGAGTGGGAGTGGAGCGGAGAATTAAAATGACAGACGACCAGAAGCTCAGGATCATGCTTACAGACTGAACGGAGGTGTTCTGCAAAGAGGTCACCTAATCTGCATTTGGTCTCCCCAATGTAGAGGAGACCACATCGTGAGCAGCGAATCTGGTATACTAAATTGAAAGAATTGCTGTTTCATCTGGAAGGAGTATTTGAGGTAAAAATAGAAAATGATTTCCAGCAGTTTCTGTTTTTATTCCAGATTCCAGCATCTGCAGTATTTTGCTTTTGTAGGAGTATTTGGGGCCCTGGACAGTGGGGAGGGTGGAGGTAAAAGGGCAGGTGTTGCATCTACTGCGCTTGCACGGAAAGGTGCCGTGGGAAGGGGGTGACTGCAAAATGGACCAGGGTGTCGTGGAGGGAGCGGTCCCTTAAGAATGCTGAGAGGGGAGGGGAGGGGAAGATGGAATTGATAGTGGGATCATGCTGGATGTGACGGAAATGGTGGAGGATGATCCGTTGAACGTTTTGTCATTGTTAAGTTATCAAATAGATAAACATTTTAAGTAATTACTACCACAATAAAATTTAATTTTGTAGCCCTTCTTGTAACAAATAAATAACAAATATGCCACACTGGCCCAATTAGCAGGCTAAACAAACATAAAGGGTAATTCTGCCTTTGGGCAATAGTGTTAAACAGGCAATATCAGATCAGCCGCCCATTGTACACCTATTCATTTTCATTTCAATTGACTTAACTGGGAACAAAAATCGAGAGTGATGTTTAATGGGTGAGTAATCCTGCTGGGAGCATCAGAATAAAGCATTATTTTGTTGTTTACCAGTTGGAGGTTTCACATAGAATAGTTACACAATTTCACTAAACAGAAAAGGCCGGTTGTACTTTGCAGCCTAAAAAACGAACAATCTTATCACTTGGAGGCAGAAAAGCAGTACAGCACTGAAAACAGATTGTTATCACAGGTGTAAATGTGAGAGCATTTCTGCAATTTCCATTCCTTTGACAGGTTTGTGTGATAACACGTATATCAGTTCAAAGAAACCTGGAGGTTTGAACATCAATTAGTTGCGCAGTTTTAAACATTTACCAAAATGTTGATCTTAGCACAGCAGTTAAAATTTTGAGCCCAGCATTTTAAGGTTTGCATCAATGTAGACTAGGGTGCTACTTTGCATCCATATTAATGTGATGCCGGGGAACTGGAATTTACGACCTAAATAGATTGGATCATTACTTTTGTTTCAACAAAAAATTCAGTTGGCCTGTTAGGTATAACACTCTGAAAATTAGTCTTAGTCCAATTCAGTAAAGGAAAAAAGAAGGAATGAGTGTATTTCTTCGTACCTCACTCCTTGGGGGTCCAGTAAGACATTCTTTCTTCAAAAGTAACTGTAACTGAAAATGTTCAAACCCTTATATTTTGCTGCTCAGTGTTGATTAAAGTAGCATTTACCCAAAAGGTCACTAACCACTGGGTTTACAACAGGTGTAGCACTGGAGAACGCAGGCATCACAAAAATGAAAAATTTTCTCTTGGAAGGATGGAATACACTGGGGTAGATCTTAACTTTGAGCAATGTTGAAGTCAATAGAAACAAAAATCGGGAGAGATGTAAAGCAGGCTGCCGACTTGCTATCACATAAAGTCAAGGTCCACCTCATCAATTTTTGGTTAACTATGAAGTCTGATT
Organism: Pristiophorus japonicus; assembly: GCF_044704955.1. Taxonomy (NCBI): domain Eukaryota; kingdom Metazoa; phylum Chordata; class Chondrichthyes; family Pristiophoridae; genus Pristiophorus; species Pristiophorus japonicus. The sequence goes on along the minus strand of NC_091980.1, from coordinate 278,061,586 downwards.
ATCAGGAATTCATTCAATTTTACTGTTAAAGCTGCTTAAAAGGTTGCATTATCTCTTTCTCTCTTGTCCAGAAAGAGAATGTAAACATTTTAATTACTATGAACATGGGTGGTTGTTGCAGCTTCAACTTATTTGCTTTTTATTTTGAAAACAACATTAAATAAGAAAAGACACAGGGGGAGAAATTTTGGGGGTGAAATTCCCTATCGCCCCGGTTGGGGACGGTAACCTCTCCGGGGCCGGACATCCTGCGTCCGGCGCATAAATCCTGTTCCTTTTGGAGCGGGATCGGGGGCGCAACCCGGGCGCACCACGGAGCGCTACGCAGCCCCTCCATGTAGCGCTGATGCGTTTCAACTGCCCTCCCCTTCTGTTAAAGGGGATGGACGCTGCGAGCTCCACAGCCTCTTTGAAGGACTCCACCACGCCACCAGGGGTGCTAAGGGGTGCCGTGGCTGCAGTCACGCACCGAAAGGGAGTACCGGGCTGCATGACCGCGATCCGGACTCTGCGACATCGTTGGGCAGTGGTCCGCATTGTATGGGGCGGGAAAAAAAACATGACGGCGCATGGCTCAGCGCACCTCGCCCTGCGATGGGTGTCCGGCCCTGTTCGCGACCTGTGAGGCTGGCACGGCCAGTGCCAATGAGGCCTCATGGGACACTGGCCAATTTCCGCCACAGGGCAGAAAGGGGCCGCGGTGGTACAAAAAGAGCTTGCCGCGTTCAGTGATGGTGCCTCTGCTAACTCCCCCACAATTTCGTGGGAGCCAGTAGCACCCGTCCACCCCATCCCCCCTCCCCGGCGAAAATAGTTTTGCTTCCCATTAACGCCCCTGGAGGCTCTGATGAGAGGCACGCAACAGGGGAATTTCGGCCCCTCTGTTTCGCATCATGTCCCGGTGTGAAGTGGGTAGCTCGACGATGAAGGCCTGAGGCTTGCTCCAAATAGGTCTTTTTTCCATAAGATCAGGCATCCCGATACAGCTCGCCAGTTGGGGCCTTCTCAAAATTGTCCGGATCAAGTAAGGTGTGTATCGTGTATGGAGAAAGAGTTACACTGAACACTGTGAGCTCAAAGTAACGTGTGACCTTAGTCTTTTATTGCAGATCTCCAGAGTGCCTCTCCAACCTGTGAAGCCTCCTTAAATACCTGTGCTCCCAAGGGATTATGGGATCCCTTGGGATTCCAGGGGATGAGCCCTCTGGTGGCTGTACAGAGTAAATACAAGTCCACATATATAACACCACTCCCCCCTAAAGTCAATAGTGTAACTATTTACAATGTGAGTTGATCTGGGGCCCCTCTTGCCCTGGTTGATCATCTCATTGCGAAAGCTGGTGTTGTTGAATCATTTGTTGGGCATTCGCTGGGCTGATGTGCAGCTGGCCTTGCTGGGCTGTCTGGTATGTTGGACCCTGCAGGGCTGCTGTGGATGATGGGTTCTGCTTCGTGGTCAACCGTTGTGCCGGTTGCCATTGGTGTGTATGTTGGGGGATCAAAAAAGGTAGTGTCCAAGGTGGGTTGCTCGGGATAGTCCGTGAATCTGAGTTTGATTTGGTCCAAGTGTTTCCGGTGAATGAGTCCATTTGAAAGTTTGACCCGAAACACCCTGCTCCCTTCTTTGGCCAAGAAAGTGCCAGGAAGCCGCTTGGGACCTTGTCCCTAATTCAATACAAATACAGGATCATTGATTTCAATCTCGCGTGACACATTTGTGCTATCATGGTATGCACTTTGTTGAAGCCGCCTGCTCTCTACCTGTACATGTAGATCAGGGTGAACTAACGAGAGCATTGTCTTAAGTGCTCTTTTCATGAGCAGTTCAGCAGGTGGGATCCCAGTGAGTGAATGGGGTCTCGTGCGGAGCTAAACAGAACTCGGGATAGGCGAGTCTGCAGTGAGCCTTCAGTTACCCTCTTCAAGCCTTGCTTGATGGTTTGCACTGCTTTCTCTGCCTGACCATTGGATGCTCGTTTAAATGGGGCAGATGTGACATGTCCATTATGGGTCATGAATTCTTTGAACCCAGCACTGGTAAAACATAGAAACATAGAAACATAGAAAATAGGTGCAGGAGTAGGCCATTCGGCCCTTCGAGCCTGCACTGCCATTCAACAAGATCATGGCTGATCACCCACCCCAGCACATCCCCCCATGCCCCCTCCACACCCCCCGACCCCCCCAGCCGCAAGGACCATATCCAACTCCCTCCCGAACACATCCAATGAACTGGCATCAACAACTCTCCGCGGCAGGGAACCCCACAGGCCAACAACTCCCCGAATGAAGAAGTCTCTCCCAATCCCAGCCTCAAACAGCCCACCCCCCATCCCAAGAGCGTGCCACCCCCCCGGCTCCGGGCCCACCGAACACCGGGAACACTCCCCCCTGTACCCAACACGCCCCGTCCCGTCAGAATCCTTCGCAAATGCCGAACAGCCCTGGATGTCGAGCCCCCAGCCCCGGCCACCCCGGAGCATCACCCCCGCGATGCCAACCACACCACATCCACCAACCGCCATCTGCGCAGTCAACCCGTCCACCCCACTCGGAACATTCCCCTCACCGAGGCACAGAGCCCCCGGGCCCTCCCCTCCAACACACTTCGCCCCCCCAGACCTTCGCTGCAATGTGGCCCCTCCTGTCCCCCGCCCTGGGTTTCTGCACCCCCTACCTCCACCACTCTCCCCTCCATCCCCCGCCCCCGCCTTCCCTCAACTTCCCTCTGCCTCCCCGCACAGGTTCCCATCTTGGGGGCAGTAACCTTCTGGGGCAGGGAATTTTAGCCCCCAGCGGGGAAGTCCTGCTCCCGCCGCTGAATTGGCCTTACCACCCTCAATGGAAGCGGAGTGCAATTTCCCACACTCCACTTCCTTTGGGGGCAGGTACCGAGGCACGACTGGATGCTCCTGTGACAGTGGGAACTGGTGCTCTCCACTCTCCCGTCCTGTGACAGTTTGAACTGGTGCTCTCCACTCTCTGTCCTGTGACAGTTTGAACTGGTGCTCTCCACTCTCTGTCCTGTGACAGTTTGAACTGGTGCTCTCCACTCTCTCTCTCCTGTGACAGTGGGAACTGGTGCTCTCCACTCTCACGTCCTGTGACAGTTTGAACTGGTGCTCTCCACTCTCTGTCCTGTGACAGTTGGAACTGGTGCTCTCCACTCTCTGTCCTGTGACAGTTGGAACTGGTGCTCTCCACTCTCCCGTCCTGTGACAGTTTGAACTGGTGCTCTCCACTCTCTCTCTCCTGTGACAGTGGGAACTGGTGCTCTCCACTCTCCCGTCCTGTGACAGTTTGAACTGGTGCTCTCCACTCTCTCTCTCCTGTGACAGTGGGAACTGGTGCTCTCCACTCTCCTGTCCTGTGACATTTGGAACTGGTGCTCTCCACTCTCCCATCCCAAAACATGGCCCGTTGTCGCTCACCAGGACATCGGGTAAGCCGTGAGTGGCAAACATGGCCTGCAGCCTTTCAGTAGTGGCAGCGGACGTGCTAGCCGACATTATCTCACATTCAATCCAGTTGGAGTACGTGTCTACAACCACAAGAAACATTTTACCCAAGAACGGGCCTGCATAGTCGACGTGTACCCTCGACCACAGTTTGGAGGGCCAAGACCATAAACTTAGCGGCGCCTCCCTGGGTACATTGCTTAACTGCGAACATGTACTACATCTGTGAACGCAGGACTCTAAGTCCGCATCGATACTGGGCCACCACACGTGGGATCTGGCTATCGTTTTCATCATTACGATGCCTGGGTGGGTACTGTGGAGGTCATTGATGAAGGTGTCTCTGCCCTTCGTGGGAACTACTACTTGATTGCCCCACAGAAGGCAGGCTGCCTGTATAGACATTTCATCTTTGCACCGCTGGAACGGCTTTATCTCTTCCTGCATTTCCACTGGGACACTGGACCAGCTCCCGTGAAGCACACAGCTTTTGACTAGAGATAATAAGGTGCCCTGGCTTGTCCAGGTTTTGATCTGCCGGGTAGTGATGGGTGATTGCTCACTCTCAAATGCTTCCATAACCATGGCTAGATCTGCGGGTTGCGCTATTTCCACCCCCGTGGTGGGCAATGGCAGCCTACTGAGAGCATCGGCGCAGTTTTCTGTGTCTGGCATGTGGCGGATGGCATAGTTGTATGCGGACAATGTGAGCGCCCATCTCTGGATGCGGGCCGATGCGTTGGTATTTATTCCTTTACTCTCAGAAAACAGGGATATAAGTGGCTTATGGTCAGTTTCCAATTCGAATTTTAGCCCAAACAGGTATTGATACATTTTCTTTACCCCATAGACACATGCTAACGCTTCTTTTTTAATCATGCTATAGGCTCTCTCAGCCTTAGACAGACTCCTGGATGCATAAGCAACTGGTTTCAGTTTCCCGAAATCATTAGTTTGTTGCAATACATACCCAACACCATATGACGATGCATCACATGCTAGTACTAAACGCTTACATGGATCATACAACACAAGCAATTTGTTTGAGCATAACAATTTTCTCACTTTTACAAAGGCATTTTCTTGGCTTTTGCCCCAAACCCATTCGCCTTCTTTTCGTAGTAAGACATGTCGTGGTTCTAGCAGTGTGCTGAGACTGGGTAAAAAGTTACCAAAGTAGTTCAAGAATCCCAGAAACGACTGCAGCTCCATCATGGTCTGTGGCCTCGGTGCGTTCTCAATTGCCTCCATCTTCACGTTGGTGGGCAGCTGCCGTCCGCCGCAATCCTCCTTCCAAGAACTCCACTTCAGGCACCAGGAAAACGCACTTCAAGTGGATTAACCTGAGCCCCACATGGTTGAGTCGACTAAGAACCTCCTCCAGGTTCTGCAGGTGCTCGACCTGTGACCAAGATGTCATCCTGGAAGACCACAGTGTGCAGGACCGACTTCAATAAACTTTTCATGTTTCTCTGGAATATCGCCGCCGCTGATCGGATTCAAAATGGGCATCTGTTATAAACAAAAAGACCTTTGTGCGTATTGATGCAGGTGAGGGCCTTCGATGATTCCTCCAGTTCCTGCATCACATAGGCTGAAGTCAGATCCAGCTTCGTGAACGTCTTTCCTCCCTCCAGCATTGCAAAGAGGTCGTCGGCCTTTGGTAGTGGGTATTGGTCCTGCAGGGAGAAATGATTGACAGTTACTTTGTAATCGCCACAGATTCTGACGGTGCCGTCTCCCTTGAGGACTGGGACAATAGGACTGGCCCACTCGCTGAACTCGATCTGTGAAATGATGCCCTCTCTTTGCACCAGGTCTAGCTCGATCTCTACCCTTTCTCTCATCATGTACGGTACTGCTCTCGCCTTGTGATGGATGGGTCGCGCCCCGGTAGGTGGATCTGCACATTTGCTCCTTGGAATTTCCCGATGCCTGGTTCAAACAGCGAAGGAAATTTGTTTAAAACCTGGGCATACAAAGTGTCGTCAGCGGGCGATAGCGCTCGAACGTTGTCCCAGTTCCAGCGTATCTTTTCCAGACAGCTCCTGCCGAGCAGAGTGGGACCATCGCCCGGTACCATCCAGAGTGGTAGCTTGTGCACCGCTCCATCGTAGTAGACCTTTACGGTAGCACTGCCCATTATAGGAATCAGTTCTTTCGTGTAAGTTCTTAGTTTCGTGCGAACTGGAGTTAAGACTGGCCTTAAGGTCTTGTTGCACCACAACCTTTCAAAAGTCTTTTTGCCCATGGTGGACTGGCTCGTGCCCGTGTCCAGGGCCATTGACACCGGAAGTCTATTTAGTTCAACATTCAGCATTATCGGGGGACAATTCGTGGTGAATGTGTGCACCCCATGTACCTCTGAGTGGGCAAATACATATCAGATGCAGTATAATGTGGATAAATGTGAGGTTATCCATTTTGGGGGCAAAAACACAAAGGCAGAATATTATCTGAATGGTGGCAGACTAGGAAAAGGGGAGGTGCAACAAGACCTGGGTGTCGTGATACATCAGTCACTGAAAGTGGGCACGCAGGTGCAGCAGGCGATAAAGAAGGCAAATGGTATGTTGGCCTTCATAGCTAGGGGATTTGAATATAGAAGCAGGGAGGTCTGAATGCAGCTGTACAGGGGCTTGGTGAGGCCTCACCTGGAATATTGTGTTCAGTTTTGGTCTCCTAGTCTGAGGAAGGACGTTCTTGCTATTGAGGGAGTGCAGCGAAGGTTCACCAGACTGATTCCTGGGATGGCTGGGCTGTCATATGAGGAGAGATTGGATCAACTGGGCCTTTATTCACTGGAGTTTAGAAGGATGAGAGGGGATCTCATAGAAACATATAAGATTCTGACGGGACTGGACAAGATAGATGCGGGAAGAATGTTCCTGATGTTGGGGAAGTCCAGAACCAGGGGACAAAGTCTTAGGATAAGGGGTGGGCCATTTAGGACTGAGATGAGGAGAAACTTCTTCACTCAGAGAGTTGTTAACCTGTGGAATTCCCTACCGCAGAGACTTGTTGATGCCAGTTCACTGGATATATTCAAGAGGGAGTTAGATATGGCCCTTACGGTTAAGGGGATCAGGGGGAGAAAACAGGAAAGGGGTACTGAAGGAATGATCAGCCATGATCTGATTGAATGGCAATACAGGCTCGAAGGGCCGAATGGCCTACTCCTGCACCTATTTTCCATGTTTCTATGTTTCTATGCCTCCTCTATGAGGCTCTGGTTCGTCGTGATCCTCCGTGGATCTGTCCTCCTCTGCAACATGGTGGTTTGCAGGTTTAACAGGCTTGCAGCTACTAGCCTGCACACTCGTTGGAGGTGTTCCATTGTTCCACAGCCCTAGCAAACGTACTCTTTGAATTGGCATGAATGAAAATGATGATCACCCCCGCAGCGCCAACAAGGTGTTAATGGAATTGCATTCATCACCCTTGATGGTGGATTCTGAGTTATCCGCGGACGTGCAGCTGCAGGTATGTGTGGCCTGGCCTGTACGTTACGATTCGAAAACAACATCACTTTGTTCACAGTACTTGCGTGCTGAGAGATTTGCTTCGTATTGTCACTGGTGGCAATGAACACCTGGGCGATCGCTATGGCCTTACTCAAGGTTGGGGTCTCTACAGTCAAAACTTTGCGAAATATGGTTTTGTGGTCAATGCCATGTACGAAAAAGTCTCTGAGCATGTGCTCCAAATGTCCTTCAAATTCGTAATGTCCTACAAGGCGTCTTAGCTCGGCAACATAACTCGCCACTTCCTGGCCTTCAGACCTTTTGTAGGTATAGAACCGATATCTCGCCATCAAAACGCTTTCCTTCGGGTTCAAATGCTCTCGGACCAGTATGCACAAATCATCATACGATTTCTCCGTGAGTTTCGCTGGAGTGAGCATATTCTTCATGAGGCCATAAGTTGGTGCCCCACAGATGGTGAGGAGAATCGCCTTTCATTTGGCAGCACTCTCTTCCCCATCTTGCTCGTTGGCCACGAAGTATTGGTCAAGTCGCTCCACGAAATTTTCCCAATCATCTCCCTCTGAGAATTTCTCCAGGATTCCCACTGTTCTCTGGATCTTTAGGTTCGCTATCTGTATCTCGTTGCCAGTTGTCATGTGTGGAGAAAGAGTCAGACTGAACACTGTGAGCTCAAAGTGACGTATGACCTTAGTCTTTTATTGCAAGTCTCCAGAGTGCCTCTCCAACCTGTGAAACCTCCTTAAATACCTGTGCTCCCAAGGGATTATGTGATCCTTTGGGACTCCAGGGGATGAGCCCTCTGGTGGCTGTACAAAGTAAATACAAGTCCATATATATAACAGTGTGAATGAACCTTCCACCATTGCCACTTGCCATGGCCATGGCCTCGCCCCCACCAGCCGCCACTGCCCCCTCCCCCTGCCCGTTATGCCCAGCATATCCTCCACAACTGGATGTGCAAGTGGTCTCGGCCTTCTCCAATCTCCATCTGCTGCCTCATGTTGTGTGCAACTGCTCCTGCAAGAAAAAAGGGAGTGTGTTAGTGGCAGGCTTGGACGCTGGTTTTAGAATGTGCATGTTACGATCGAGTATTGCAGATGCTGTGGGAAAGATGTGAGGTGTGGGGAAGTGAGGGAGGTTTTGAGAGTATGAGGTGCAGAGTGTGTGTGAGTAGGAAGTGGAGTGTTACGGTCAATTGATTGGAGGGGAGTGTAGGAAAGTGGGGGAGGGGAGTGTTGTGAGTAGTGTGGCTGCAGATGATGCAAATGTGAGGAGAAATGAATTGAGGTGAGAGGTAGAATTTTTACCTTAAAAATTCTGCTGAGGTCACTAAACTTTTTTCAACAACGCAGCCATGTCCCAGGAGCTAAGCTCCTTGCATTGGTCTCCTCAGATAACTCGTCCCACTGGCAACGGAGGTGTTGCCTGGAGGGCTTCTGCTCCCAGGTGGGAAACAGGATGTCCCTCCTCCTGTTCACTACCTGGAGCGGGGCTTCCAAAACGGCATTCCAAAACGGGGACCCAATTTAAAGCTCTTGCAGCCATTTTCTCTTCAGAAGTGTTCCATCCTATCTGCAGCCAGAGCACACCTCCCCTTCAAGAGGTGCAGACTGTTTTTAAATGGTATCTGAAACACTCGCCAAACACACCCTCAAACAGGCACGCAGCCAATAAGCAGTGCGAGTAGTGCTCGCTATGAACATGATCTGTTATAATGAGGATCCAGCACCAATCATACATGGTCATTAAGCCCATGTGATCAGGTGCGTGGGGTGAATGCCCTGCTCCCTGTTTGCCTTTTTTACAGGTATGTTCGAATTTCTAGGCTAAGGTCTTTTACATAGTGAAAGGGTAAGCAGACTATTTAAGTTGGTCATTGAACATAAGACGAGAGGACACAAAAATAAAATTCATAAGCTGTAACAAGGTTAAAGGTTAGGAAATACTTGTTTCCACCCCAGGGGACAGTAAACATGTGAAATGGACTCCAGAGACGGTTTAAGATTCAGCGTTAAAAAAGGCCGTGTCTTCAATCGATATCTATTGAAAAAGGAGATTGATGGTTCTAGAGATATCACTAGCACTGGTTCTAGAAATATCAATAGCACTGCTTGATTCTTTTCAGCGGGAGTGGGTAGAGCAACCAATATTGTCCGAGAAATTTTGGGTGCCCACTCCATCCTCCGCCTGCTCCACGATGACATGCATGCCATGATCCTTATCAACGGATCTATCACAGACCCAATCCACATCCGGACCGGGGTCAAGCAGAGCTGCGTCATCGCCCCAACCCCATTCTCAATCTTCCTCGCTGCCATGCTCCACCTCACAGTCGACAAGCTCCCCGCTGTAGTAGAACTAAACTACAGAAGCAGTGGGAACTTGTTCAACCTTCGCCATCTCCAGGCCAGGTCCAAGACCACCCCAACCTCTGTCGTCGAGCTACAGTATGCGGGCGACGCCTGTATCTGTGCACATGCAAAGGCTGAACTCCAAGACATAGCCGACGTATTTACTGAGGCGTATGAAAGCATGGGCCTTATGCTAAACATAAGTAAGACAAAGGTCCTGCACCAGCCTGTCCTTGCAGCACAGCACTACCTCCCAGTCATCAAGATCCATGGTGTGGCCCTGGACAATGTGGACCATTTCTCATATCTCGGGAGCCTCCTATCAACAAGAGCAGGCATCAACGACGAGATCCAACACTGCCTCCAGTGCGTGGTCTACAGGGCTGTAGTAATAAGCGCCCTCCTGTATGGCTCAGAAACATGGACCATGTACAGTAGACACCTCAAGTCGTTGGAGAAATACCACCAACGATGTCTCCGCAAGATCCTACAAATCCCCTGGGAGGACTGATGCATCAGCATTAGCGTCCTCGACCAGGCCAACATCCCCAGCATTGAAGCACTGACCACACTTGATCAACTCCACTGGGCAGGCCACATAGTCTGCATGCCAGACACGAGACTCCCAAAGCAGGCATTCTACTAGGAACTCCTTCACGGCAAATGAGCCAAAGGTGGGCGGCGTAAACGTTACAAGGTCACTGTTATGTATGTAATAACTCGATAGATTGAATATGTAAACTAACACAGGTACAGACCTGGCTCTGCTTTATTAGGGCCCAAAGTGATTACATTACATGATGGCTTGCCTTTTATACCTGGGCTTCCCACACATGCATACAGCCCAATGACCTCCGACAGTGGCGCCACCTGGTGACTAGTAACCCCAAGCATACATACATGACAATATCCCCTTTTAAGATATTAGTAACAGTCTTTTTACAAATTGAGACGGTCCAGGGCTTTCTGTTCCCGAGTTGATCATCTCAGTTCAACTCCAGCATTGGGCAAGCGTTCTGAGTCTGTTATGACTGGAGGCTGGGTAGCCGATCTGATGGGAGTGGCAATGACCATGTCATAGATTGAAAGTCCAGATTCATTAATGACAGCGGTGTCCTCTGATGACTGAGGGTAGGTTAATTGGTCACTGATTGTGTCTTCCTCAGACTGTTCCGGTTCATCCGTGTGCCGCAGTTTATCTGATCAACATGTTTCCTGCATGTTTGCCCATTCTTGAGCTTGACAATAAACACTCTGTTGCCCTCCTGGGCCGTAACAGTACCGTTGATCCACTTGGGACCTTGACCGTAATTTAGTACATACACAGGATCGTTAACAGAAATGTCGCGTGACACGGCAGCACGATCATGATACCACTGCTGACTTTGACGTCTGTATTCAACATGATCAGTCAAGTCAGGGTGGACAAGAAATAGCTTGGTCTTGAGACTTCTCTTCATCAATAGTTCAGCAGGGGGGACCTCAGTAAGCGTGTGGGGTCGTGTCCTGTAACTAAGCAATATGCATAACAAGCGAGTCTACAGTGAAGCTTGAGTTACACGTTTCATACTCTGCTTGATGGCTTGGACAGAACTCTCTGCTTGACCATTAGATACAGGTTTGAATGGTGATGACCTCACATGTTTGATACCATTGAATTTCATGAACTCTTGAAACTCCAGACTAGTGGAGCAAGGTCCGTTGTCCCTTACAACGATGTCGGGCAGACCATGAGTGGCAAACATGACACAAAGGCTCTCAATGATCGCTGTGATGTACTGGATGACATGATTATACACTCTATCCACTTGGAATTTGCATCCACCACAACTACAAACATCTTTCCCAGGAAGGGACCTGCAAAGTCGATGTGGATTCTGGACAATGGTTTAGATGGCTACGACCACAGACTTAGCGGCCATTCCACTGGTGCTTTACTTAGCTGCAAGCAAGTGTTGCACTGATGCACACATGATTCCAGATCAGAGTCAATTCCAGGCCACCATGGCTTTCATCATGACAATACCGGAATGAGTGCTATGTAGATCATGTATAAATTTCTCTCTGCCTTTCTTAGGCATAACAACACGATTACCCCACAGTAAACAATCTGACTGAATGGATAGTTCATCTTTGTGACGGTTGTAATCTTTGGTCTCATCAACCACTTGCTTGGGTATGGCAGACCAATCACCACTAAGGACACAACGTTTCACAACCAATAATATCGGGTCCTGGCTAGTACAGGTCTTAACTTGTTGAGCCATGACAGGGGTTCCTTCACTTTCAAAAGCATCCATAACTAACAGTAGGTCGGCAGGTTGTGGAGTCTCCACCTCCGGTGTGGGCAACGGCAGACGGCTCAGTGCATCAGCACAATTCTCGGTGCCAGGTCTATTGCGAATGACATAATCATAGGCTTTAATGTCAGCACCCACCTCTGGATGCAGGACGATGCATTGGTATTGATACCTTTGTTTTCCGAAAACAATGAAATGAGTGGCTTGTGATCTGTTTCCAGTTCAAACCGAAGACCAAACAGGTACTGATGCATCTTTTTAACCCCTTGCACACAGGCTAATGCTTCTTTTTCTACCATGCCTTTTGACAAACTTTTAGAAGCATACGCAACAGGTTGTAGTTTACTCGACTCATTAGCTTGTTGGAGCACGCAACCAACTCCATATGACGAAGCATCACAGGCCAATACTAGACGCTTACACGGATCATAATGTACCAACAGCTTGTTAGAGCAAAACATATTAGTAGCTTTCTCAAAAGCTCCATCTTGAGACGCACCCCAAACCCAGTTGTCGACTTTTCTTAGCAGCATGTGTAGTGGCTCGAATGAAGTGCTCAATCTAGGTTGTAAATTACCGAAGTAGTTGAGTAGACCAAGGAACGAATGCAGCTCCGTCACATTCTGAGGCATGGGTGCATTTTTGATAGCCTTGGTTTTCAAGTCCGTAGGCCTGATGCCGTCACCAGCAATTTTTCTTCCCAGAAATTCGATTTCCGGTGCCATGAAGACGCACTTCAAATGTTTCAGTCTGAGTCCCACTTTGTCCAGACGATGTAGAACCTCTTCCAGGTTGTTCAGATGTTCAGCAGTGTCACGACCTGCGATCAGGAAGTCATCTTGGAACTCGACGGTTTTAGGGACGGACTTCAGTAGATTCTCCATGTTGCTCTAAAATATGACTGCAGCCAAGCGAATTCCGAAAGGACACCTGCTGTAGATACACAGTCCTTTATGAGTGTTGATGCACGTAAGTTTTTTCGACATCTTGACCAGCTCCTGTGTCATGTAGGCCAATATCAAATCCAGTTTAGTGAACGACTTTTCCCCGGCTAGCGTTGCAAACAAGTCATCAGCCTTCGGTAATGGGTATTGATCCTGTTTCGAAACTTGTTTGATCGTAACCTTGTAATCTCCACAAATCCTGACAGTGCCATCACTTTTCAGCATAGGAATAATGGGGCTGGCCCATTCGTTAAATTCGACTGGTGATATGACCCTTCACGCTGAAGTCTGTCCAATTCGATTTTGACTTTCTCCCTCATCATGTACGGAGCCGCCCGAGCTTTATGATGGATGGATCTTGCATCCAAGTCCACGTTAATCTGCATCTTGGCTCCCGTGAAATTGCTGATGCCTGACAGCACTCAAACAGTGAGAGGCATTTGCTCAGCACTTGAACACATGAAGTATCATCCTCTGACGACAACGCTTTGATATCGTTCCAATTTCATTTGATTTTTTCTAGCCAAATCCTGCCAAACAGCATTAGACCACTGCCTGGAACAATCAATAATGGTAAATCATGAACCGCACCATCATACGACACTTTGACTACTGCACTGCCAATCACCGTTATGAGTTCTTTAGTGTACATACGCAACTTGGCATTGACTGGACTCAGCTTAGGCCTCACAGCCTTAGTATACCACAGCTTGTCGAATGTCCTCTGGCTCATTATTGATTGACTCGCACCCGTGTCCCATTCCATCGGTACCGGCACACCGTTAAGTTTCACATTAATCATTATCGGTTGGCTCTTTGTTAGGAACGAATACAGTCCATACACTTCCTCCTCTGGTATCTCGGATTGCATATCGGGATTCGCGCTATACTGGTCATCATCCTTCACATGGTGTGTCGCAGCACACTTGCTCAGTTGTGGACACATGCGCTGGCGATGCCCCAGTCTCAAACAGCCTTTACAACTGTACTGTTTAAACCGACACTGATTAGGCCGATGATTGCTGCCTCAACGCCAACATGGTGAAATCGGATTCATTCCTGTTGGCGGACATTGGGCAGCCATAGGTTTCGCATATGCAGTAGAGTAGGCCCTGCCATATGCAGCACTGCCAAACGATGATACAATCTTGTTTACAGTTCCGATTTTTCGATGATATCTGCTTTAAGTTTTTGTCCATCGTCATGCATGCCTGGGCAATCGTGATGGCCTTGCTCAAATCCAGCGTCTCCGCCGCCAGTAGATTATACAGGATCACCTCGTGGTTGATGAAGATTCCAAAGAAGTCCCGCAACATGTCTCCCAACGCGTTTTCTCTCTCAGAGGGTTGTAAATCTGTGAAATTCGCTGCCTCAGAGAGCTGTGGCAGCTGGGACATTGAATAAATTTAATCAGAGCGATAAGGGGACAAGGGGTTATGGGGAGCGGGCGGGGAAGTGGAGCTGAGTCCTTGATCGGATCAGCCATGATCTTATTGAATGGCGGAGCAGGCTCAAGTCCCCGTATGGCCTACTCCTGTTCCTATTTCTTATGTTATTATGTATGTTCTTAAAGTGCTGTAACCTACAGGGGTATGGACCAAGAACTGGAAAGTGGGATTAGGCTAGATAGCTCTTGGTTGGCCGGTGTGGACACGATGGGCTGAAATGGCCTCCTTCTGTGCTGTAAATCTCTATGATATCTAGTAATCTGGAGGGAGAAATGGTGATTTGACACCATTAGGTGGGTCGCAATCACAGTCTGCATATGATTATCATGGATTTTCCTCTCGCACTATCTGCTAGTTTATTTTGAGGAACAACAGTCATGAAATCCTGCGCAGCCTCTCTCTGGTGGTAACCCCGCAAAATTTCTCCAGTATGAGAGCAGCGGAAGGACAAGAAAAATGGCTGAAAACGTGTTTTGTTGGGATTTCCGGCGGTCTCTTGACATAGTTATAACTCAAGTCTGGTGGTAGCCCCGCAGAATTTCTCGGACAATCACCATAGGCAGTCCCTCAGAATCGAGGAAGACTGGCTTCCTCTCTTAATATGAGTTCTTAGGAGGCTGTACAGTCCAATACGAGAGCCACAGTCTCTGTCGCAGGTGGGACAGATCGTCCTTGAGTGAAAGGGTGATTGGGACTGGTTTGCTGCACGCTCTTTCCGCTGCCTGCGCTGGATTTCTGCATGCTCTCGGCGATGAGACTCAAGGTGCTCAGCACCCTTCTGGATGCACTTCCTCCAATTAGGGCGGTCTTTGGCCAGGGACTCCCAGGTGTCGGTGGGGATGTTACACTTTATCAAGGAGGCTTTGAGGGTGTCTGTCATGTATGTATGCTTGGGGTTACTAGCTGCCAGGTGACGCCACTGTCAGAGGTCATTGGGCTGTATGCACGTGTGTGCGGCCCAGGTATAAAAGGCAAGCCATCATGTAATGTAATCACTTTGGGCCCTAATAAAGCAGAGCCAGGTTTGTACCTGTGTTAGTTTACAGTATTTAGTCTATCGAGTTATCACATACAAACATTTGGCGACGAAGTAACTTAAGAACCTTTGCATGCAAAAATGAGCACAATTGGAATTCTGGAGAGATTCGTGGAGGGAGAGGACTGGGCAGGTTTTGTAGCTTGCCTGGACCAGTACTTCGTGGCCAACAAAATGGAGGAACTCACTGACGCAGTTAGGCGCAGGGCAGTCTTCCTCACGGTTTGCGGTCTGAAAATCTATGGACTCATAAAAAATCTTCTTTCGCCTGCAAGTCCAATGGACAAGGACTATGAGGAATTGTGTGCTCTGGTATGTGACCATCTCAAACCAGAAGAAGGCATCATCATCTCACGATATCGATTCTACAAGCACGTTCGTTCTGAGGGCCAGGATGTGTCGGAATTCGTTGCCGACCTAGATGTCGAGCTGGACCATATAAGTTCAGAAATTTCTCCTCATCTCTGTTTTAAATGGGCGACCTTTATTCTAAGATCATGTCCTCTAGTTCTAGTCTCCCCCATCAGTGGAAACATCCTCACTGCATCTACCTTGTCAAGTCCCCTCATAACCTTATACGTTTCGATAAGATTACCTCTCATTCTTCTGAACTCCAATGAGTAGAGGCCCAACCTACTCAACCTTTCCTCATGTCAAACCCCTCATCCCCGGAATCAACCCAGTGAACTTTCAATGAACTGCCTCCAAAGCAAGAATATCCTTTCATAAATATGGAAACCAAAACTGCAGTCAAGGAGGCCAGCATCGTGAGAGCGGCGCAGGAGGATAAAGGGCGGCGACAGCAACTGGGAGCAGCGGCAGTCGAGGAGGCCAGCTGGTGCAGGGGCAGAAAGTAAACAAAGAAATCAAAGGAAATCGAACTGTGACATTCCATCCACATGGGTAAGTGATTGGCTGGTGGATTGGTGAGTATTTTATCTTTTTCTTTTTTTTTCTTTTTTTTCTTATCAGTAGGTAACCTTTGGCATTGTTGCCAAATTAAGTTAATTTAAGGGTGAAGTCATGGCAGGAGAGCCCAGACCTGTGTCATGATCCTCCTGTACTATGTGGGAAATCAGGGACACTTCCAGTGTCCCTGACTACTATGTGTGCAGGAAGTGTATCCAGCTGCAGCTCCTGACAGACCACATTGCGGCACTTGAGCTGTGCATGGATTCACTCTGGAGCATCCACGATGCTGAGGATGTGTGAATATCACATTTAGTGAGTTGGTCACACCGCAGGTAAAGGTTACACAGGCAGAGAGGGAATGGGTGACCATCAGGAAGAGCAGTGGAAGGAAGGTAGTGCAGGGGTCCCCTGCAGTCAACTCTCTCCAAAACAGATATACTGTTTTGGGTATTGTTGGGGGAGATGGTCAATCAGGGGAAGGCAGCAGCAGCCATGTTCAAGGCACCATGGGTGGCTCTGCTGCACAGGAGGCAGGAAAAAGAGTGGGAGAGTTATAGTGGTAGGGGATTCTATTGTAAGGGGAATAGATAGGCATTTATGCGGCCACAATCAAGACTTCAGGATGGTATGTTGCCTCCCTGGTGCAAGGGTTAACAATGTCTTGGAGTGGCTGCAGGGCATTCTGGAGGGGGAGGGTGAACAGCCAGTTGTCGTGGTGCATGTAGGTACCAACAATGTAGGTAAAACATGGGATGAGGTCCTACAAGCTGAATTTAGGGAGCTATGAGTTAAATTATAAAGTAGGACCTCAAAGGTAGTAATCTCAGGATTGCTACCAGTGCCACGTGCTAGTCAGAGTAGAAATAGCAGAATAGTTAAGATGAATACGTGGCTTGAGGAATGGTGCAAGAAGGAGGTATTCAAATTCCTGGGACATTGGAACCGGTTCTGGGGGAGGTGGGACCAGTACAAACCAGACAGTCTGCACTTGAGCAGGACTGGAACCGATGTCCTAGGTGGAGTGATTGCTGGTGCTGTTGGGGAGGGTTTAAACTAATATGGCAGGGGGATGGGAAACTATGCAGGAAGACAGAGGGATGTAAAATGGGGGCAGAAGCAAAAGGTAGAGATGAGATAAGGAAAAGTGGAGGGCAGAGAAATCAAAGGCAAAAATCAAGAAGGGCCACATTACAACATAATTCTAAAAGGACAAAGAGTGTTAAAAAAACAAGCTTTAAGGCTTTGTGTCTCAATGCGAGGAGCATTCATAATAAGGTGAATGAATTAACTACGCAGATAGCTGTTAACGGATATGATATAATTGGGATTATGGAGACATGGCTCCAGGGTGACCATGACTGGGAACTCAACATCCAGGGGTATTCAATATTCAGGAAGGATAGACAGAAAGGAAAAGGAGGTGGGGTAGCGTTGCTGGTTGAAGAGGAGATTAACACAATAGTAAGGAAGGACATTAGCTTGGATGATGTGGAATCTGTATGGGTAGAGTTGGGGAACACCAAAGGGCAGAAAATGCGAGTGGGAGTTGTGTACAGAGCACCAAACAGTAGTAGTGAGGTTGTGGATTGCATCAAACAGGAAAGTAGGGATGCATCCAATAAAGGTACAGCAGTTATCATGGGTGACTTTAATCTTCATATTGATTGGGCTAACCAAACTGCTGGCAATATGGTGGAGGAGGATTTCCTGGAGTGTATAAGGGATTGTTTTCTAGACCAATACGTCGAGGAACCAACTAGGGAGCTGGCCATCCTAGACTGGGTGTTGTGCAATGAGAGAAGATTAATTACCAATCTTCTTGTGCGAGGCCCCTTGGGGAAGAGTGACCATAATATGGTAGAATTTTTCATTAAGATGGAGAGTGACACAGTTAATTCAGAGACTAGAGTCCTGAACTTAAAGAAAGGTAACTTCGATGGTATGAGACATTAATGGGCTACGATAGGCTGGCGAATGATACTTAAAGGATTGACAGTGGATAGGCAATGGCAGATATTTAAGGACGACATGGATGAACTGCAACAATTGTACATCCCTGTCTGGAGTAAAAGTAAAATGAGGAAGGTGGCTCAACCGTGGCTAACAAGGGACATTCGTGATACTGTTAAAGCCAAGGAAGAGGCATATAAATTGGCCAGAAAAAGCATCAAACCTGAGGACTGGGAGAAATTTAGAATTCAGCAGAGGAGGACAAAGCGTTTAATTAGGAGGGGGTAAATAGAGTATGAGAGTAAGCTTGCAAGGAACATAAAAACTGACTACAAAAGCTTCTATAGATATGTGAAGAGAAAAAGATTAGTGAAGACAAATGTAGGTCGTTTGCAGTCAGAATCAGGTGAATTTATAATGGGGAACAAAGAAATGGCAGACCACTTGAACAAATACTTTGGTTCTGTCTTCACTAAGGAAGACCCAAATAACCTTCCGGAAATACTGGGGACCGAGGGTCTAGCGAGAAGGAAGAACTGAAGGAAATCCTTATTAGTCAAGAAATTGTGTTAGGGAAATTGATGGGATTGAAAGCCGATAAATCCCCGGGGCCTGATAGTCTGCATCCCAGAGTACTTAAGGAAGTGGCCCTAGAAATAGTGGATGCAATGGTGGTCATTTGCCAACATTTTATCGACTCTGGATCAGTTCCTATGGATTGGAGGGTATCTAATGTAACCCCACTTTTTAATAAAGGAGGGAGAGAGAAAGCAGAGAATTATAGACTGGTTAGCCTGACATCGGTAGTGGAGAAAAAGTCAGAATCAATTATTAAAGATGTATTAGCAGCACTTTTGGAAAGCAGTGACAGGATCGGTCCAAATCAGTATGGACTTATGAAAGGGAAATCATGCTTGACAAATCTTCTAGAATTTTTTGAGGATGTAACTATTAGAGTGCACAAGGGAGAATCAGTGGGTGTGGTGTATTTGGACTTTCAAAAGGCTTTTGACAAGGTCCCACACAAGAGATTAGTGTGCAAAATTAAAGCACATGGTATTGGGGGTAATGTATTGACGTGGATAGAGAACTGGTTGGCAGACAGAAAGCAAAGAGTAGGAATAAATGGGTCCTTTTCAGAATGGCAGGCAGTGACTAGTGGGGTGCCTCATTGTTCAGTGCTGGGACCCCAGCTATTTACAATATACATTAATGATTTAGACAAAGAGATTGAATGTAATATCTCCAAGTTTGCTGGGTGGCAGTGTGAGCTGTGAGGAGGATGCTAAGAGGCTGCAGGGTGATTTTAACAGGTTAGGTGAGAGGGCAAATGCATGGCAGGTGCAGTATAATGTAGATAAATGTGAGGTTATCAACTTTGCTGGTAAAAACAGGAAGACAGAATATTATCTGAAAGGTGACAGATTAGGAAAAGGGGAGGTGCAATGAGATCTGGGTGTCATGGTACATCAATCATTGAAAATTGGCATGTAGGTACAGCAGGTGGTGAAGAAGGCAAAAGGCATGTTGGCCTTCATAGCGAGAGGATTTGAGTATAGGAGCACTGAGGTCTTACTGCAGTTGTACAGGGCCTTGGTGAGGGCACACCTTGACTATTGTGTACAGTTTTGGTCTCCTAATCTGAGGAAGAACATTCTTGCTTTTGAGGGAGTGCAGCAAAGGTTCACCAGGCTGATTCCCTGGATGGCAGGACTGACCTATCAAGAAAGACTGGATCGACTCGGCTTATATTCACTGGAATGTAGAAGAATGAGAGGGGATCTCATAGAAACATATAAAATTCTGACGGGATTGGACAGGTTAGATGCAGGAAGAATGTTCCCAATGTTGGGGAAGTCCAGAACCAGGGGTCACAGTCTAAGGATAGGGGGTAAGCCATTTAGGACCGAGATAAGGAGAAACTTCTTCACTCAGAGAATTGTGAACCTGTGGAATTCTCTACCACAGAAAGTTGTTGAGGCCAGTTTGTTAGATATATTCAAAAGGGAGTTAGATGTGGCCTTTACAACTAAAGGGATCAAGGGGTATGGAAAGAAAGCAGGAATGGGGTACTAAAGTTGCATGATCAGCCATGATCATATTGAATGGTGGTGCAGGCTCGATGGGCCGAATGGCCTCCTCCTGCACCTATTTTCTATGTTTCTATGCTCACAGTATTCCAGCTGTGGCCTCACCAATACCTTATATAGCTGTAGCAAGATTTCCCTGCTTTTATATTCCATCCCCTTTGCAATAAAGGCCAAGATACCATTGGCTTTCCTGATTACTTGCTGTACCTGCATACTATCCTTTTGTGTTTCATGTACAAGTACCCCCAGGTCCCACTGTACTGCGGCACTTTGCAATCTTTCTCCATTCAAATAATAACTTGCTCTTTGATTTTTTTCTGCCAAAATGCATGATCTCACACTTTCCGACATTATACTCCATCTGCCAACTTTTTGCCCACTCACTTAGCCTGTCTATGTCCTTTTGCAGATTTTGTGTGTCCTCCTCACACATTGCTTTTCCTCCCATCTTTGTATCATCAGCAAACTTGGCTACGTTACACTCAGTCCCTTCTTCCAAGTCGTTAATATAGTTTGTAAATAGTGGGGTCTGAGCACTGATCCCTGCAGCACCCCACTACTTACTGGTTGCCAACCAAAGGATGAACCATTTATCCCGACTCTCTGTTCTCTGTTAGTTAGCCAATCCTCTATCCATGCTAATATATTACCCCCAACCCCGTGAACTTTTATCTTGTGCAGTAACCTTTTATGTGGCACCTTGTCAAATGCCTCCTGGAAGTCCAAATAGACCACATCCACTGGTTCCCCTTTATCCACCCTGTATCCATCCTCAAAGAACTCCAGCAAATTTGTCAAACATGACTTTCCCTTCATAAATCCATGTTGACTCTACCTGACCAAATTTTCTGCTTCTTTAATAATGGACTCCAGCATTTTCCCAACCACCGATGTTCGGCTAACTGGTCTATAGTTTCCTGCTCTTTTTTTCAACAGGGGCGTTACATTTGCAGTTTTCCAATCTGCTGGGACCACCCCAGAATCCAGGGAATTTTGGTAAATTACATTCAATGTATCCACAATCCCTGCCGCTACTTCCCTTAAGACACTCGGATGTAAGCCATCAGGTCCAGGGGATTTATTTGCCTTGAGTCCAGTTATCTTACTGAGTAACACCTCCTTAGTGATTGTGATTGTGTTAAGTTCCTCCCCCCTATAGCCCCTTGACTATCCACTGTCGGAATAGTGTTAGTGTCCTCTACTGTAAAGACTGATACAAAATATTTGTTCAGAGTTTCTGCCATCTCCATGTTCCCCATTACTAATTAAGTGCACATCCAAGTATTTTTTTTAAGTGGTGAGGGTTTATGCCTCTACCACCCCTTTCAGGCACTGAGTTCCAGAGCCCCAACACCTTCTAGGTGAAGACATTTTCCCTCATATCTCCTCTAAACCTCCCCCAATTACTTTAAATCTATGCCCCCTAGTTGTTGACCCCTCTGCCAAGGGAAACCGGTCCTTCCTATCCACTCTATCCAGGCCCCCTCATAATTTTATACACCTCAACCAGGTTCTTGCCTTTGGAGAATGAACTGAGGAATGAGACAGCATTGCAGTCATCAGATTCAGCAGTTCTACATCCAACACTTAAAAGGGGCTGATATATTCTTATGAAATATATCAAGCCTGAATTTGCGGTCTGCGGCGAAGCTAAGAGTACCCCGCTGACATTGCAAGTAAATCCGCACCTACTTCATGCAATCCCCCTGCGAGAACTTTGTTTAAAATGCTGCAGAGTTCCGTGCAGTGTACTCCCCCACGGAGCCCAGGAGCACGTCATTGTGCGTGTGCGAACCTGGGATCATATGGAGCAGTGGTTCTTTTACTTCCTGGTTCTCAGCCTATAAGCTATTCATTCAGGTCTCGTCAGCTTTAAAGGTCACATTCGCAGTGATTGTCTCATTGCTTATAGCTTCCTCCTTCATTGAAACTTGCAGCTAAGATCCATATTGTTGCCAATTCAATACACCCGAAGTTAAATTCTCGGTAAACTCAGCAGGAATACTGGGACCTTTCTTTGTATCTCCTTTATATAGATTTCCGTTTCCATTTAATTCAATATGACTCCAAAAAAAATTCTATCGTTAATCTCAAATTTTATCTAAATTATCCCAGCCGTTGAGACTCGAAGTGCTCAGCGCCCTCCCGGATGCACTTTCTCCACTTGGGGCTGTCTTTGGCCAGGGACTCCCAGATGTCAGTGGGGATGTCGCACTTTATCAGGGAGGCTTTGAGGGTGTCCTTGTAACGTTTCTGCTGACCTCCTTTGGCTCGTTTGCCGTGAAGGAGCTCCTATGAAGGAGCATAGTGCACTTGCTTTGGGAGTCTCATGTCTGGGATGCGAACTATGTGGCCTGCCCAGCGGAGCTGATAAGAGTGTGGTCAGTGCTTCAATGCTGCGGATGTTAGCCTGGACAATGAGTCAGTCATTGTCCTCGGTGGCGTGTACAAAATATCAAGGTCAACTTCCACAGTAATTACAACACTAAACATACTATCTCGTGTCACATGTTCAGGACGTGTAAAAATAAAAATGCCTCCGTTCTCAGGATTTAAATTAAAACAAAAATGGCAATCTACAATGATTATTTGCATTTGTTGATTGTAAACCATTTTCTTGCGGGATATACAACTTAACGGGGCTGTACAATATGCAATCGATTGTACCTATTAATTATCTTGTGTGTTAGAATTTCATTCCCAATAAAAACCATTTTCCCGGTACCCTTACGCTGAGCAACAGGCTTCCTGTGTTTGCTTGCACGAGACTTAAAAATTGAAAGTGTAATTACTTCGGAATAGGTGGGTAATTAGCCCAACTTTTTGCCAGTGAGTTGAAAAACACATCAAAGGCTCTGTGTCTTCGCAAATTGACAGATTGCAAGTTCGGGATTTAGCACATGTGCAAGTGCATGCAGACATCCCGAACTTGCGGTCAGTTTCAAAGGTTGTATGATGGCGAAAGGTGGCAGTTTGCCGTCATGTCAAGTGCAAATTCAGGGCCATCGTATTGTCCTCACCAATGCATGCTGAAAGTAAATATGTTTCTTCTGAATTTTAGAAAAAAACTGACAGTTATTTTTTTTTATCAACTGCTTTCAGCAATGACATTTGTAATACTTTTCTTCAAATTTATATATTTTTTATTTTGAAATCTGACTCTTATTACCACCACGAGCTGTTGTGTCCTTTGCAGGATAAGCTGATTCTGCTGTACTCTGATTATATTGTCCCCAGGCAAACCAGGTAGAGAGATTAAGCTCTTGCGCATTCAGGCTTAAATGAATGAACACAACATAAAGCTGTAAAGCAAAACAATGTAGCGATTTGCTCCGAACCAACTTTCAGTCTATTCGCAATAATATTACATTACTACATGTAAGCAACCAGACTGTGAACACCCCAGTGGCATTTGTACAATGGTGTATCTTTTCAATGGGATTCTTGCAACAATCTGAAATACATAGCCTGAAATGACAAAGCTTGTGCTTATAAATTCTGCAACTGTTCAGCATAGCAAACAATCCCAGTTCGATCTCACGATAGTATCTACCAAAAAACAGCCGTGCGCTATCAAAATTTGATCAGCAGAATGGAAGAACATTCAATTCCTAGATATCGGTATCAGAATTCTGAAGCAGAACAGCAGTTTAGTTGCTGATAAGCTACAGAATATATGGTAAGAAAAAACAACTCTTCTATTAACGCTGCATCACATTGCACAGAAGATAAAATTCACCAACAATAAAATATTAGCTGGAAGTGCGGTGAAGAGGCTGAAATATTTGATTCTGGAGAAACTTTTTTCAGCATGTTTTTTTTTTACCTTTTCTCACAAATGAATGTATCTGTTCTATCTTAAAATGAATAGAAACCATGAACATATTATTGGGGATAAGGACATAACGGTCCAAAATTTCCTGTCAAGTTTCACTAAGAAGACATAATTGTGGCATAATGCCAATTTCCAGCGCAAAAAATCAAGGACATTTTGGCGAATGTGACTTGTGCCTGTTTTTCCGCTAGGCTCAAACCTTCTTGATCTTTTACGCCATTTCAGCAAAACCATTCCGGCAAAAACTTCTGCCGCTCATTAACATAGTGCCGCCCCCATGCAACAGTGCAAAGTGCAGCTCATACAAACTTCTTAAATTTACGGCAGTTCTGAACAGGCTATAAATTTAGAACAGGACTTGAAGTCGTATGTCTGGCGCTTTAGGGCAATTTGTTTCAGCAATTATTTTTTATATTTGTTCTCACCGAGACCGAAAATGTGTTTCCATAAGTCTGAGGCATCATTATGGAAACAGAATGATTTGCATTAAATACTGAAACACTTCCACGATTGCGGTTTCTTAAACATTCTGGGGGAGAAATTGGCTCGAGCCAGCCTGTCGTCGCAAAACCAGGCGAAGGGAACGATCGCATTTCCGTCGTGGATCCTAAGATGCTAGGAATGCAAACATCAGGAATTTGACCATGCAACCCCACAGATTTCCATCGCAGGAAGTGGCTTTCAAATTCTGCATAGGAGTTCAGGCAGGCACGGCTCCGCTAAGTGGTAGCCAGCTGAAGACAGCCTCAGATATGTCATCCATGAGGCTCCTTTCTGACTGGCAAGTGAACAAATATGGGCAGTGCATTAGTTTGAGAACACTTCTCCGAGCAACCACATTTGGATGATTTACAGAGCAAACGCAGTTAAATGCTTCAATTCAACAACAAACTCAAATTGTCGTTATTGTAGGCATAAGGATTTCTGATAAATTAGAATAATTGTATGTTTTACAACAATCTGGGGTTTCTTTTTTGGTAACTATTTTTTTAAGTCTACTGCAAAGTGTCTATTAATATGTATGTGTTCTGTTACTGTCGTCGAACTACAGTACGCAGACGACGCTTGTGTCTGCGCACATTCAGAGGCTGAACTCCAAGTCATTGTCAACATCTTCAACGAGGCATACGAAAGCATGGGCCTTGCACTAAACATCTGTAAGACAAAGGTCCTCCAGCAACCTGACCCCACCACAAAGCACTGCCCCCCCAGCCATCAAGATCCATGGCGCGGTCTTGGACAACGTGGACCACTTTCCATACCTTGGGAGCCTATTATTAGCAAGGGCTGACATCGACGACGAGGTTCAACACCGCCTCCAGTGCACCAGCACAGCCTTCGGCCTCCTGAGGTTTAGAGTGTTTGAAGATCAGGCCTTCAAATCTGGCACCAAGCTTATGGTCTTCAGGTCTGTAGTGTTACCCGCCCTCCTGTATGGCTCAGAGACGTGGACCATATAGAGTAAACACCTCAAATCGTTGGAGGAATAACAGCAACAATGTCTCCGCAAGATCCTGCAAATCCCCTGGGAGCACAGATTCACCATCGTCAGTGTTCTCGGTCAGGCCAGCATCCCCAGCATCGAAGCACTGACCACACTCGACCAGCTCCATTGGGCGGGTCACATTGTCCGCACACTGGACACAAGCCTCCCAAAGCAAGCGCTCTACTCGGAACTCCGACACGGTAAGCGAGCCCAGGTGGGTAGAGGAAACATTTCAAGGACACTCTCAAAGCCTCATTGATAAAGTGCAACATCCCTACCGACATCTGTGAGTCCCTGGCCAAAGACCGCCCTAAGTGGAGGAAGAGCATCCGGGAGGGCGCTGAGCACCTCAAGTCTTGTCGCCGAAAGCATACAGAAAACAAGCGCAGGCGGCGGAAGGACCGTGCGGCAAACCAGACTCCTCACCCACCCTTTCCTCCAACCACTGTCTGTCCCACCTGCAACAGAGAGTGTAATTCCCGTATTGGACTGTACAGCCACCCGAGAATTCACTTTTGGAGTGGAAGCAAGTCTTCCTCGATTTTGAGGGACTGCCTATGATGATGATGGTGTTATGTTACTTGAACTATTACATATTAATCAGCCTAGATTTTGTTAATGAAGCAATATTCTTAAGCTCCCCTGTCTTTGTTTTTTCTTTCCATTTTTCTCTTTAATCCATACTGCTGCAAGGGCCTGGATGCTGCGGTAGTAATGACGGTGAAACTGTCAGCATTCACCATCATTACTTCTCTAAAACTAACGCACATATGTAGATGAATGCGAAAATGCAGAAGTTGTTGTCAGTGATTCTACAATTCTCAAACTCCCCGGAGCCCGCAATCAATTTAGATCACTCAACTGACGAAAACTTCCCCTTTACACTGGAATATTGCGGCAAAAAAAAATCCAAAATTTAAGCCTTATTGAAAGAACTGGGTCTTTAATGGCGTACTGGCTGCTGAACAACATTCTGACCCTAAAGAACTAATTTTATATTTGTGGAATGTCAAAATTTTCCATTATAATAAAAACAATCCATGATTTTTAAATATAATATATATTTTTAAAAGTTTGTTTATATTTTAGCTTCTACCTTAATCCCGCGTGCATGCCCCAATTTTTAGTTCACTGTCTGTAAAATGATTAAAAAGCAAAAAGGGAAAAATGAATGGAATTTACTTCCTGGTTTTCTGTCTGTGAGAATTCTGCACTGTGATTGGCTGCTTAGCCAGCTTCATGACATCACTGTTGCTGGACGTCGGAGATCCGCCATGATTTGGCGCCAGAATGAAATGAACGTGGGGAGAGGTGAAATCCACGTCAAAGGAGATCGCTAGATCTTTGTGGGCAGCTTTCTTCGAGGTTAGCAGTGAGCGCCATCACTCCTCCGCTGACCACAAAATCCAAGCCACTGGGGGGGAGAATTCCATTCGGAGGCTTCCGTCGGACGAACGCCTCCGACCTGAAAATTTTTTGCGAAAATACCAAGTGGTCACAGAGGCCTCGAAGGCCTCCATTCGCTGTGCTATGTACGGGAAGATGACTTCCCCATACGTCGGGAAATGCTGGAGTCAAGTGGGCCTGGACCACCAATCACTAGGTAGTATTCTCATTGATTAAAAATGGGAACTCCGTTTGTGCATGATCCCATTACTATCAATGAGAAAACCCTCCGAAAGCAAGAAACCCAGCTAAATACATTTTTTAACACCCTCACCTCGTTAAAATTAATTGAAATTAAATGTAATTAAATGTTTTAGAAAAAATATATATATTTTGGATTTTTTTTTAATATGTTTTAATAGAGTTAAAAATAAATTTACCTTAATGGACAGGGCTTTTACCATAAAAATGTATAATTAAATATAATTTTTATGGGCTAGAATTTCAGCTTTTAGCGATTTCATCCGTTTTTGGGCAATAATCAGTGTGCAAATTTTTTTTTTAGCGCTGGGGTACCGTTACCGCCAGAGCTCTTAAAATTCAGCAAACGGTGAAGAGCGATAGCGATGGCGATAAATCCAGCATTGCACAACTGAATTTGTGTGGTGGAGCCAAAATTTGCAAGCCAAAAAAAAACAGACCTTCTGCGCATGCGCGAATCGTTTTTGGAGGGATTTTTTTTGTTACCATTTTTTTCTTCTCCCCACATTTCTGGTCAGCTGTCAAGGAGTACCCGCACATGTGCAGTACACCCAGGGCTGAATCAGCCATTTTTAAATTGCATTCACAATGGAAGGAGATAAGAGCAGGCAGCGAGCAAAAACGTTTAGTAATGAGGCCAACAAGGCCCTTGTCACTGCTATGGAGAGGAGACGGGAGGATTTAAACAGTGGGGTGCAAGTAAACTCCTCCCAGCGGTTTTTCGCCATATTTGGACCAGCATCGCTGAGAAGGTGCCTTGTATCGACGACATCCGAAGGACCCACACCCAGTGCCTCAAGAGGTTCACTGACCATTGCACGGTCATTAGAGTAAGTAATATTTTTGTTGATGCACTCCTTCATTACTTAAATTATAAATCTGACACATGTTGGTATAGGTAGGCTTAGTGTTGCAGCTTATTTGCCATGAGTGATCTTTACACATTATTAAGATTGCTTTCTGAGATCTTAAAAGATGTTTCTGCACTTCGATGTCTTTCTCATGAACCACGTGCAACTTCCAGGGCCATTAATCAGAGGTCTGTATTAAATCCACACAGTGTGGTATAAGTGCTTTGATAGCTATCTGTACAAGAGCAGATGTGACCTCGTGTAACCATTCCCATTGTCATCTTTGCAGGGAAAGATGTCCCACAACCGCTGGGAGCAGCGGCAGACAGGTGGCGGTCCACTGAGAAGCATGCCTCTGACAGACCTGGAGGAACGAATGGCTGGTCTGATTGGTGCCTCAGGGAGGGCAACTGCCCGTGGGGGTGCTGAGCCCCCATTCGAAAGTAAGGGTAAGTCCTGCAAAATCCATGGACCTGGTTGGGGCAATGTGATATAGTGTCTGTGGACTAAGGTTGGGGCAATGTGATGTAGTGTCTGTGGACTAGGGTTGGGGCAATGTGATGCAGTGTCTGTGGACTAAGGTTGGGGCAATGTGATGTAGTGTCTGTGGACTAGGGTTGGGGCAATGTGATGTAGTGTCTGTGGACTAGGGTTGGGGCAATGTGATGTAGTGTTTGTGGACTAGGGTTGGGGTAATGTGATGCAGTGTCTGTGGACTAAGGTTGGGGCAATGTGATGTAGTGTCTGTGGACTAGTGTCTGTGGACTAAGGTTGGGGCAATGTGATGTAGTGTCTGTGGACTAGGGTTGGGGCAATGTGATGTAGTGTCTGTGGACTAGGGTTGGGGCAATGTGATGTAGTGTTTGTGGACTAGGGTTGGGGCAATGTGATGTAGTGTCTGTGGACTAGGGTTGGGGCAATGTGATGTAGTGTTTGTGGACTAGGGTTGGGGCAATGTGATGTAGTGTTTGTGGACTAGGGTTGGGGCAATGTGATGTAGTGTCTGTGGATTAGGGTTGGGGCAATGTGATGTAGTGTTTGTGGACTAGGGTTGGGGCAATGTGATGTAGTGTCTGTGGACTAGGGTTGGGGCAATGTGATGTAGTGTCTGTGGACTAGGGTTGGGGCAATGTGATGTAGTGTTTGTGGACTAGGGTTGGGGCAATGTGATGTAGTGTCTGTGGACTAAGGTTGGGGCAATGTGATGTAGTGTCTGTGGACTAGGGTTGGGGCAATGTGATGTAGTGTCTGTGGACTAGGGTTGGGGCAATGTGATGTAGTGTTTGTGGACTAGGGTTGGGGCAATGTGATGCAGTGTCTGTGGACTAGGGTTGGGGCAATGTGATGTAGTGTCTGTGGACGAGGGTTGGGGCAATGTGATGTAGTGTCTGTGGACTAGGGTTGGGGCAATGTGATGTAGTGTCTGTGGACTAGGGTTGGGGCAATGTGATGTAGTGTTTGTAGACTAGGGTTGGGGCAATGTGATGCAGTGTCTGTGGACGAGGGTTGGGGCAATGTGATGTTGTGTCTGTGGACTAGGGTTGGGGCAATGTGATGTAGTGTCTGTGGACTAGGGTTGGGGCAATGTGATGTAGTGTCTGTGGACTAGGGTTGGAGCAATGTGATGTAGTGTCTGCCCCAACCCTAGTCCACAGACACTACATCACATTGCCCCAACCCTAGTCCACAGACACTACATCACATTGCCCCAACCTTAGTCCACAGACACTACATCACATTGCCCCAACCCTAGTCCACAGACACTACATCACATTGCCCCAACCTTAGTCCACAATGTGATGCAGTGTCTGTGGACTCGGGTTGGGGCAATGTGATGTAGTGTCTGTGGACTTAGGTTGGGGCAATGTGATGCAGTGTCTGTGGACTAAGGTTGGGGCAATGTGATGCAGTGTCTGTGGACTAAGGTTGGGGCAATGTGATGTAGTGTCTGTGGACTAAGGTTGGGGCAATGTGATGCAGTGTCTGTGGACTAAATATAATGAAGTAGTGGCAGTCCTTCAAATAAGCCTGTGCTATGTGACCCTACTCATATCACCCTGTCCCCTCCCCTGCTGCTAACCACTCGTCTGTTGTTTTCTATTTCCAGATCAGGAGTCACATGCACCACGTCCTCCAATGGAAGCCTCCTCCTCAGGCCGTCAGGGGGAGGGGGACGAGGGCGAGGAACTTCAAGGAGAAGAGCAGCTTATTCCGGGGGAGGATGGATGCGGGGTTGTCGGGGCGGGGCGGGGGGCACTGATGCACTCGACACATCTTTTTTCTCTGGACAGCACCTCGTCCAAGGAAGAAATATTCTCGGGCTTTGAGCCAGCCGAGGGCCCGAGTACAAGTGGCATGCAGCAACGCACTACTGGGGTTGAATACCGTGTGCCGTTTCTCCGGAGGGTGAGTCGGCAAAGCCGATCTATTGACAGACAGGCAGACGCTCACCTGGACATGGTGGGACTGTCCAGGGAAAGCGTCCAGCTCATCCAACAGCTCCTAGAGGTATGGGATAGGATTCCTGCAAGCATCGCGACACTATTTGCGAACATGATGGAGGTCGGGCCGCAGATTGTCCATGCGAACCACGAAACCACCAAGGCTGTCAAAGCCGACGCGTTGTTGATGGTCCCTGTTATATCAGTGGACTTGTATTTACCCTGTTCAGACACCAGAGGGCTCATCCCCTGGAGTCCCAAGGGATTCGCATAATCCCTTGGGAGCACAGGGATTTAAGAAGGCTTCACAGGTTGGAGAGGCACTCTGGAGACCTGCAATAAAAGTCTAAGGTTACACTTTACTTTGAGCTCAATGTGTTTAGTCTGACTCTTTCTCCACACACAACAGTCTCCATCTGTGACACTATAGTCCCCAGTGTCACACGCAGACCCACATCACCTGGGAGTGGAGAGGCCGAGCAAGAGGCTTGCCACGCAGAAGCCGGGCCTTTCATACCCCGAGCTTCTCCAGTGGATCCACAAATGGTGTCTCCATTGTCTCTTCGCCTAATAAAGCAGGATTCTGGCTGTCTTGCTGTATGACGTCTTGGTACCACCTTAGGTAGTGTCATGACACGAGGGAGGGGGTTTAGGGTGAGGGGGGGAGGAGGGGCCAGAGGTAAATGACGTTCGGTGCAGGGGTTGCTGTTTCATTGATCTTTTGTTGTTTTGTTGTTGCTATTTTATAAAAGTTTTTAAAGTTTCCCAATTCTGTTAAGTTATAAAAGTTCACAATAATGTTCACAAATTTTATTCCAGTTTTGAAATGTTTAATAAATGTTATTAGGGCAGGGAAAATGGAGTACAAGAAGAAGCTTGCAGGGAACATTAAGGCGGATTGCAAAAGTTTCTATCGGTATGTAAAGAGAAAAAGGTTAGTAAAGACAAACGTAGGTCCCCTGCAGTCAGAATCAGGGGAAGTCATAATGGGGAACAAAGAAATGGCAGACCAATTGAACACGTACTTTGGTTCGGTATTCACTAAGGAGGACACAAACAACCTTCCGGATATAAAAGGGGTCAGAGGGTCTAGTAAGGAGGAGGAACTGAGGGAAATCTTTATTAATCGGGAAATTGTGTTGGGGAAATTGATGGGATTGAAGGCCGATAAATCCCCAGGGCCTGATGGACTGCATCCCAGAGTACTTAAGGAGGTGGCCTTGGAAATAGCGGATGCATTGACAGTCATTTTCCAATATTCCATTGACTCTGGATCAGTTCCTATCGAGGGTAGCCAATGTAACCCCACTTTTTAAAAAAGGAGGGAGAGAGAAAACAGGGAATTATAGACCGGTCAGCCTGACCTCAGTAGTGGGTAAAATGATGGAATCAATTATTAAGGATGTCATAGCAGCGCATTTGGAAAATGGTGACATGATAGGTCCAAGTCAGCATGGATTTGTGAAAGGGAAATCATGCTTGACAAATCTTCTGGAATTTTTTGAGGATGTTTCCAGTAAAGTGGACAAAGGAGAACCAGTTGATGTGGTATATTTGGACTTTCAGAAGGCTTTCGACAAGGTCCCACACAAGAGATTAATGTGCAAAGTTAAAGCACATGGGATTGGGGGTAGTGTGCTGACGTGGATTGAGAACTGGTTGTCAGACAGGAAGCAAAGAATAGGAGTAAATGGGTACTTTTCAGAATGGCAGGCAGTGACTAGTGGGGTACCGCAAGGTTCTGTGCTGGGGCCCCAGCTGTTTACATTGTACATTAATGATTTAGACGAGGGGATTAAATGTAGTATCTCCAAATTTGCGGATGACACTAAGTTGGGTGGCAGTGTGAGCTGCGAGGAGGATGCTATGAGGCTGCAGAGTGACTTGGATAGGTTAGGTGAGTGGGCAAATGCATGGCAGATGAAGTATAATGTGGATAAATGTGAGGTTATCCACTTTGGTGGTAAAAAAAGAGAGACAGACTATTATCTGAATGGTGACAGATTAGCAAAAGGGAAGGTGCAACGAGACCTGGGTGTCATGGTACATCAGTCATTGAAGGTTGGCATGCAGGTACAGCAGGCGGTTAAGAAAGCAAATGACATGTTGGCTTTCATAGCGAGGGGATTTGAGTACAGGGGCAGGGAGGTGTTGCTACAGTTGTACAGGGCCTTGGTGAGGCCACACCTAGAGTATTGTGTACAATTTTGGTCTCCTAACTTGAGGAAGAACATTCTTGCTATTGAGGGAGTGCAGCAAAGATTCACCAGACTGATCCCCGGGTTGGTGGGACTGACCTATCAAGAAAGACTGGATCAACTGGGCTTGTATTCACTGGAGTTCAGAAGAATGAGAGGGGACCTCATAGAAACGTTTAAAATTCTGACGGGTTTAGACAGGTTAGATGCAGGAAGAATGTTCCCAATGTTGGCGAAGTCCAGAACCAGGGGACACAGTCTAAGGATAAGGGGTAAGCCATTTAGGACCGAGATGAGGAGAAACTTCTTCACCCAGAGAGTGGTGAACCTGTGGAATTCTCTACCACAGAAAGTAGTTGAGGCCAATTCACTAAATATATTCAAAAGGGAGTTAGATGAAGTCCTTACTACTCGGGGGATCAAGGTGTATGGCGAGAAAGCAGGAATGGGGTACTGAAGTTTCATGTTCAGCCATGAACTCATTGAATGGCGGTGCAGGCTAGAAGGGCTGAATGGCCTGCTCCTGCACCTATTTTCTATGTTTCTATGTTTCTAAGTTACAATGATCAATAAATCTTACTCAAGTCACAATGTTTAATAAATTATTTTGTTCACCTTAACCATTCCTGTGTCATGTCTCATTTGCAGAATAAGAGCGGGAATAGCCAACATGGTGGGATAGAGTGGCCAGGCAATAGTCAAACGTGCCATTCACTCTTCAAGCAAAGCGTTGAATTAAGGCTTTTGCAGTGGCGAAAACTGCACGAGGCCTCCCCTGTTGTGGTGGTGGTGGTGGTGGTGGCATGGGTTCCTCTTCCTTGTCTTTCTCCTCCTCCTCCTCCTCCTCCCCTCTCTTCTGAGGTGGTTCTGTAATCCCCATTAGCAAATCCTGTTCCCTTATAATGGCTTAGTTGTGTACTATGCACCACACCACAATAAACTCAGAGGCCTGCTGAAGGGTGTATTAGAAACATAGAAACATAGAAAATAGGTGCAGGAGTAGCCCATTCGGCCCTTCTAGCCTGCACCGCCATTCAATGAGTTCATGGCTGAACATGCAACTTCAGTACCCCATTCCTGCTTTCTCGCCATACCCCTTGATCCCCCGAGTAGTAAGGACTTCATCTAACTCCTTTTTGAGTATATTTAGTGAATTGGCCTCAACAACTTTCTGTGGTAGAGAATTCCACAGGTTCACCACTCTCTGGGTGAAGAAGTTTCTCCTCATCTCGGTCCTAAATGGCTTACCCCTTATCCTTAGACTGTGTCCCCTGGTTCTGGACTTCCCCAACATTGGGAACATTCTTCCTGCATCTAACCTGTCTAAACCCATCAGAATTTTAAACGTTTCTATGAGGTCCCCTCTCATTCTTCTGAACTCCAGTGAATACAAGCCCAGTTGATCCAATTTTTCTTGATAGGTCAGTCCCACCAACCCGGGAATCAGTCTGGTGAACCTTCGCTGCACTCCCTCAATAGAAAAAATGTCCTTCCTCAGATTCGGAGACCAAAACTGCACACAATACTCCAGGTGTGGCCTCACCAAGTCCCTGTACAACTGTAGCAACACCTCCCTGCCCCTGTACTCAAATCCCCTCGCTATGAAGGCCAACATGCCATTTGCTTTCTTAACCGCCTGCTGTACCTGCATGCCAACCTTCAATGACTGATGTACCATGACATCCAGGTCTCGTTGCACCTCCCCTTTTCCTAATCTGTCACCATTCAGATTATAGTCTGTCTCTCTGTTTTTACCACCAAAGTGGATAACCTCACATTTATCCACATTATACTTCATCTGCCATGCATTTGCCCACTCACCTAACCTATCCAAGTCGCTCTGCAGCCTCATAGCATCCTCCTGGCAGCTCACATTGCAGGCAGCGTCCAGAGTAGTCCAGGCTTCAGAAGCGCTGCTTGAGCACTCCAATTGTCTTTTGACTATATTGCCTGAGGCAATATGGCTGTTATTATAGCGATGCTCGGCTTTGTCTGAGGGATCCGGTGGGGAGTCATGAGCCAGGAGGC
Organism: Pristiophorus japonicus; assembly: GCF_044704955.1. Taxonomy (NCBI): domain Eukaryota; kingdom Metazoa; phylum Chordata; class Chondrichthyes; family Pristiophoridae; genus Pristiophorus; species Pristiophorus japonicus. Next base: position 278,027,123 of record NC_091980.1, on the reverse strand, counting down.
GAGGCCATAACCTTTGTCCCCCAGCATCCAGCTCTGGCCTTGTGGCTGACGCTTGAACAGACATGGGACACTGCTCTCACACAAGAGGAAACATCATGGATGCTCACTGGATATTGGGCATTGATTACCATGATGCGCTGAGTATGGTCGCAGATGACCTGTATGTTCATGGAGTGGAATCCTTTCCGGTTTCGATAAACCTCTGGATAAAGTAAAGGTGCTCGCAGGCGATGTGCATACAGTCAACGGCACCCTGAACCTCGGGGAAGCCAACAATTCATCCAAAACCTACAGCCCTCTCATTCTGTGTCTCCTTGTCATTTGGCAAGTTTATGAAGTCCATCCTGCATTTGGAAAGCAGTGACAGGATCGGTCCAAGTCAGCACGGATTTATGAAGGGGAAATCAAGCATAACAAATCTTCTGGAATTTTTTGAGGATGTAACTAGTAGAGTGAACAAGAGAGAACCAGTGGATGTGGTGTATTTGGACTTTCAAAAGGCTATGTACAAGGTCCCACACAAGAGATTGTTGTGCAAAATCAAAGCGCATGGTATTGGGGGTAATGTACTGATGTGGATAGAGAACTGGTTGTCAGACAATAAGCAGAGAGTCAGGATAAACGGGTCTTTTTCAGAATGTCAAGCAGTGACTAGTGGAGTGCCGCAGGACTCAGTGCTGGGACCCCAGCTCTTTACAATATACATCAATGATTTAGATGAAGGAATTGAGTGTAATATCTCCAAGTTTGCAGATGACACTAAACTGGGTGGCGGTGTGAGCTGTGAGGGGGACGCTAAGAGGCTGCAGGGTGACTTAGACAGGTTAGGTGAGTGGGCAAATGCATGGCAGATCCAGTATAATGTGGATAAATGTGAGGTTATCCACTTTGGGGGCAAAAACGTGAAGACAGAATATTATCTGAATGGTGGCAGATTAGGAAAAGGGGAGGTGCAACGAGACCTGGGTGTCATGGTACATCAGTCATTGAAAGTTGGCATACAGGTACAGCAGGCGGTGAAGAAGGCAAATGGTATGTTGTCCTTCATAGCTAGGGGATTTGAGTCTAGGAGCAGGGAGGTCTTGCTGTAGTTGTACAGGGCCTTGGTGAGGCCTCACCTGGAATACTGTGTTCAGTTTTGGCCTCCTAATCTAAGGAAGGACGTTCTTGCTATTGAGGGAATGCAGCGAAGGTTCACCAGACTGATTCCCGGGATGGCAGGACTGACATATGAGGAGAGACTGGATCAACTGGGCCTTTATACATTGGAGTTTAGAAGGATGAGAGGGGATCTCATAGAAACATATAAGATTCTGACGGGACGGGACAGGTTAGATGCGGGTAGATTGTTCCCGATGTTGGGGAAGTCCAGAACCATGGGACACAGTCTTAGGATAAGGGGTAGGCCATTTAGGTGAGGAGAAACTTCTTCACTCAGAGAGTTGCTAACCCTTGGAATTCCCTGCCGCAGAGAGTTGTCGATGCCAGTTCATTGGATATATTCAAGAGGGAGTTCGATATGGCCCTTATGACTAAGGGGATCAAGGGGTATGGAAAGAAAGCAGGAAAGGGGCACTGAGGGAATGATCAGCCATGATCTTATCGAATGGTGGTGCAGGCTCGAAGGACCGAATGGCCTACCTCTGCACCTATTTACTATGCTTCTATGTTTGTATGTGCGTACAGTGCAGTAGTCATCTGGCGAATGCAGCGATGTGTAGAGATGGAGCGTATGTCCCCTGCTGATGCCTGAAAGGAGCCGGAAGCATCGAAGGCAAGTGCTGCAGTCACCTTCACCGCAGTGCAGTCCTGTTGGTGCTGGTAGGCTGTAGGTCTGCCTTTATGAGCTGGCATATCTCTGTGACCACCTCTTTTTGGAAGCACAGCCTTCTAATGCACTGTGCCTCAGAGAGCTGGAGGTATGAGCGCTGTTCCCTGTAAGCTTGTGGGGGGGGGTAAAGCCTCCTCGTCATACATCTACGAGCTCTTCGATTATGCTCAAAATGATCATCAATAAGCCTTTTTCCAGCTCAATGCTGCATTGAAAAAGCAGCCAGGAATAATGGCTGACATAGTATAGCCACCATTTTTTTAAATGTCCTGAAATATCCTTTGAAACGAACTATGAACTCACATGAAACTTCAGTGTGTAAAACACAGCCTTCCTTCTACACATCCTTTTTTTGCACTGAACTTCTGCTCCATTTTCAAGATGGCACCATTAACACCGGGTCCGACCTGGGTTCGAGTGATTTTTTTTGGGTGGGTTTCTGGGCGGGCGATAAAACAGGTGGCTTCCCTGAATTTTCTGCCCGGGGTGATCGCACAGCGTTGTACGCCGATTGATATCATCCAAACGGTGAAAACATCGGGTGGGCGATAATTTTAGTACCGGTACAAAACCATTGCCAAAATTTCCGCCCGGGCGCAAAGTGTTGTGCAACTCATTTAGCGCCAAAAAAAAACTCCGCTTCGCCCAGGCGGCAAAACAGTCGCAAATCTGTCGAAATTCTAACCCACTTGTTTTAAAACTTAAGCTATGCACCTGCTTTTAGCAGGCATAAAAGTTTGAAGGACATTCACTGGGCATGAGTTGGGCAAATAGCCCAATCTCTCCCGCGCGAATGTCCTTCTCCCGGAGATGCGGAGGATCTGTCAAGAGAAATCTTGACGGATCAGAAAAGCCCTTTTTCGCTGCATGCGCATCTCGCCCTGAAAACCAGCTTGTGCGAGGCCTCGCCGGGTTTGTGTGCACTTCGTACAGTCCCGGCGAGGCCGGAATTTTCAGTTCGTTATCTTAGTCTGTCTTTGGCTCCCATCTCAAATTCTTTTGATTATATTAAGAGTTTGCTTAAATCTTGTTGAAGTTTGTCTGGCCCGACTTGTTTTGTTGTTGACATTATTCCAAATGTATAAAATGTTTTGCTTATTCTTTCCAATTTGCTCAAGTTTATTTAATTCAAGTATTTAAGATTTAAAGTATTCAAGATGGCTGCTGCTGGGCAGGCAGTTCCATAAAGAGCTCTTCATTCCTTCGCCTCTATCCATGGGAATCTGTTGCCAGCCTTTGCCTTTTTCTCCCAAATCTCCTCGTTTCCACTGCATTTTAGCTCTAACTACAAGTTAACTACAAGTTGGCATTGATTTTAAACCTCCATTACCTATCCCCCACCCCTGAGCCTGCTCTTTGCTTCTCTCACTGAACTGCTGAATCGCTTCTCAAATTTGGTTTCCGAATTCTTGGACTTCTCTGGAGATCAAGACTATGCTTCTGCACTGGACTACACTGGATTGTACCATTCGGTTGTGTCTCTGATTCTGCTGCTCAAATTTTTTTAAGTAACTTTGGCCATCTACAGCCCTACCCTCACAGCTGCTCTTTCTCTGCTGAGCTGGGTGTCTCATTCTACTGGTTGTTCAACTTTGTTGGTTGCTGGCTAGTGGTTTACATTTCACCACCGCTTCTGATCTATGGTGACCTCCAACTTTACGTCAACTTCACCATCACCTTTCTGCACTGCAACCAATTCTGCACATCTCCTGGATTCTCACACCCACAAAAATATTCTCCATCCTCCAATTCTCTACCCTTCATATTGCTCCTGGATTTCACTCACCCGCTACACATGTCGACTCCACCCTACCTATGTCAACTTTATCCCTCTACGGGACCTCTGTCTTTAATTCTGGACTCTCTCCTATTGTCTCCGACCTATTCCCTGTTACTACCAGAAAATATACATCCCTATGTAACTTTAGCTTTCCCTGCATCCATACACGTGAGCATTTTGGCCGCCACTCTAGATCCGAGCCGATCACTTCTATTTCCGCTTTTTTCTCCCCCATTTTCTTTTCTCGCTATCACCCTTTGACTGCGCTCTCCTGTTGTCATGCCTCCTTTCATCTCTCCTCTCTCGGTACTCTGCACTCTGAAATCCTTACCCCAATCCTTCATTACCCTTCGATCTTCCTACTCCCCTGCAACTGTCCCCGGCTTGACTCTCTCTTAGATAAGTCTTCCTTTTGTGTCTCTCTTGGCATCTTCCGAAGGGCCCATCGAGGCATTCATCACGAGCAGCAATGCCAACTGTCCCATCCTACTCTCTCACTGACCTTCCTGAGGGCTAATCTTGCCAATCTCCTCCCTGTCCAACTCACCCCTCCCAGTGCTGACCCTGAGGTCTCTGGCAGTGAATCTGTCATCACAGACTCTCTTTGCAGCGTCCTGCAGAATATCAGTTCACATGTGAACAAGGCCCTTGCCATCCATAGGCTTATTGCACCGACATCATCGCCCTGACAGAAACTTGGCTGAGGGTAACGACAATTTACCCTTAAATGAAGCCTCCCCACCTGGCTATACCTTCCAACACTTGCCCCGCTCAGACCGCCGTGGTAGCGGTGTAGCTTTCATCACCAAATCATACTTTGGTCTGTCCTCCTGCTCCTCCAGCACTTTCTCCTCCTTTGAGCATCTCACCTTGTTCCATCCCTCTCACCTCTCATTTAAAATTATCATTCTCTACTGCCCACACAAGTAACCTGAAAAATGTTTTCACCGAGATATCGTCACTGCTTTCCTCCTTCAGCCTCTGCACCGAGTGACTACTACTCCTTGGTGATTGCAGCCTCCATCGCAATTCATCATGCTATCTCTACTCTGAATTCATTACCATCCTATCCTCCCTTAATCTCTCCCACCATGTAATCTCCACAACTCATATTCACGGTCACCCTCTTGATCTCGCCAACTTTCATGGCCTCACTAATCCCATCGTGTCAATCGCAAATAAGGCCATCTCTGACCACTTCCTTGTATTGCTCTCCACCCACATCCTCCCAACCAACCACACCTCTCCCCTCTACTTACTTCTGTGTCCGCCCATGGAAAAAACTCCTTCAAATCTGCCGTCATCACCCTGCTCCTCAAAAAGACAACCCTTGCAAACTACCGTCCCATCTCTAACCTACCTTTCCTCTCCAAAGTTCTTGAACCTATTGTCAGCTCCAAAATCTGTGCCCATCTTTCCCACAACTCCATATTTTAATCCCTCCAATCAGGTTTCCGCCCCGCCACAGTACCGAAACGGCTCTCATCAAAGTCACAAATGACAACCTTTGTGACAATGACAAAGATAAACGATCCCTTCTCATCCTTCTCAATCTGTCTGCAGCCTTTGACACGGTTGACCACTCCATCCTTCTCCAATGCCGCTCTACCACAGTCCAGCTGGGTGGGAATGCACTCGTCTGGTTCCATTCTTATCTATCTAATCATACCCAGAGAATCAGCTGCAATGGCTTCTCTTCCCACTCCTGCATCATTACCGCTGGTGTCCCCCAAGGATCTATCCTTGGCCTCCTCTTATTTCTCATCTACATGCTGCCCTTGGCGACATCATCCGGAAACACAGTCAGTTTACACCTGTACGCTGACGACTCCTAGCTCTACCTCACCACCACTTCTCTCAACCCCTCCATGTTGTCTAAATTGTCAGACTGCTTGTCTGACATCCAGTACTGGATGAGCAGAGATTTCTGTCCCTGCCTTAGCTCATCTGCTGCTTAAACCCTCATCCATTCCTTTGTGACCTCTAGATTTGACTATTCCAATGCACTCCTGGCTGGCCTCCCATGATCTACTCTATGTAAACTTGAGGCCATCCAAAACTCAGCTGTTTACATCCTAGCTCGCACCAAGTCCTGTTCACACATCACGCCTGTGCTCGCTGACCTACATTGGCTCCTGGTTAAGCATCGCCTCATTTCTAAAATTCTCATCCTTGTTTTCAAATCCCTCCATGGCCTCGTCCGTCCCTATCTCTGTAATCTCCTTCAGCCCCACAACTCCCTGAGATATCTGCACTCCTCTAATTCTGGCCTCTTGAGCATCCCTGATTTGAATCTCTCAACCATTGGTGGCTGTACCTTCAACTGCCTAGGCCCTAAGCTCTGGAATTTCCTCTCTGCCTCTCTTTCCTCCTTTAAGATACTCCTTAAAGCCTAATTCTTTGATCTACCCTAATTTCTCCATATGTGACTCGGAGTCAAATTTTGTTTCATTACACTCCTGTGAAGCATCTTGGGACGTTTACTACTTTTTCTACGTTAAAGGCACTATACAAGTTGTTGTTGTTCTTGATGTAATTCTTCTGTAAATATTTCCATACAGTACCAACTTTTTCTTCAAAACCTCCTCAGCCTGTTGATTCAGAGACATATTTTTTTATTTCCTCAGGGCTTGGTAATGAGCTTACCTCCTCCCTGTTTCCCCTATTTTCTCTGATTCGTCAGAGCATATCACATTTTCATAAGAACATAAGAACATAAGAATTAGGAACAGGAGTAGGCCATCTAGCCCCTCGAGCCTGCTCTGCCATTCAACAAGATCATGGCTGATCTGGCCGTGGACTCAGCTCCACTTACCCGCCCGTTCTCCATAACCCTTAATTCCCTTATTGGTTAAAAATCTATCTATCTGTGATTTGAATACATTCAATGAGCTAGCCTCAACTGCTTCCCTGGGCAGAGAATTCCACAGATTCACAACCCTCTGGGAGAAGAAATTCTTTCTCAACTCGGTTTTAAATTGGCTCCCCCATATTTTGAGGCTGTGCCCCCTAGTTCTAGTCTCCCCGACCAGTGGAAACAACCTCTCTGCCTCTATCTTGTCTATCCCTTTCATTATTTTAAATGTTTCTAAAAGATCACCCCTCATCCTTCTGAACGCCAACGAGTAAAGACCCAGTCTACTCAATCTATCATCATCAGGTAACCCCCTCATCTCCGGAATCAGCCTAGTGAATCGTCTCTGTACCCCCTCCAAAGCTAGTATATCCTTCCTGAAGTAAGGTGACCAAAACTGCACGCAGTACTCCAGATGCAGCCTCACCAATACCCTATACAGTTGCAGCAGGACCTCCCTGCTTTTGTACTCCATCCCTCTCGCAATGAAGGCCAACATTCCATTCGTCTTCCTGATTACCTGCTGCACCTGCAAACTAACTTTTTAGGATTCATGCACAAGGACCCCCAGGTCTCTCTGCACCGCAGCATGTTGTAATTTCTCCCCATTCAAATAATATTCCCTTTCACTGTTTTTTTTTCCAAGGTGGATGACCTCACACTTTCCGACATTGTATTCCATCTGCTAAACCTTAGCCCATTCGCTTAACCTATCTAAATCTCTTTTCAGCCTCTCTGTGTCCTCTACACAACCCACTTTCCCACTAATCTTTGTGTCATCTGCAAATTTTGTTACACTACACTCTGTCCCCTCTTCCAGGTCATCTATGTATATTGTAAACAGTTGTGGTCCCAGCACCGATCCCTGTGGCACACCACTATCCACCGATTTCCAACCCGAAAAGGATCCATTTATCCCGACTCTCTGCTTTCTGTTAGCCAGCCAATTCTCTATCCATGCTAATACATTTCCTCTGACTCCGCGTACCTTTATCTTCTGCAGTAACCTTTTGTGTGGCACCTTATCGAATGCCTTTTGGAAATCTAAATACACCACATCCATCGGTACACCTCGATCCACCATGCTCGTTATATCCTCAAAGAATTCCAGTAAATTAGTTAAACATGATTTCCCCTTCATGAATCCATGTTGCATCTGCTTGATTGCACTATTCCTATCTAGATGTCCCGCTAGTTCTTCCTTAATGATAGCTTCAAGCATTTTCCCCAACTACAGATGTTAAACTAACCGGCCTATAGTTACCTGCCTTTTGTCTGCCCCCTTTTTTAAACAGAGGTGTTACATTAGCTGCTTTCCAATCGGCTAGTACTTCCCCAGAGTCCAGAGAATTTTGGTAGATTATAACGAATGCATTTGCTATAACTTCCGCCATCTCTTTTAATACCCTGAGATGCATTTCATCAGGACCAGGGGACTTGTCTACCTTGAGTCCCATTAGCTTGTCCAGCACTACCCCCCTAGTGATAGTGATTGTCTCAAGGTCCTCCCTTCCCACATTCCTGTGACCAGCAATTTTTGGCATGGTTTTTGTGTCTTCCACTATGAAGACCGAAGCAAAATAATTGTTTTGCTATTTCCACATTTCCCATTATTAAATCCCCCTTCTCATCTTCTAAGGGACCAACATTTACTTTAGTCATTCTTTTCCGTTTTATATATCTGTAAAAGCTTTTACTATCTGTTTTTATGTTTTGCGCAAGTTTACTTTCGTAATCTATCTTTCCTTTCTTTATTGCTTTATTAGTCATTCTTTGCTGTCGTTTAAAATTTTCCCAATCTTCTAGTTTCCCCACTAACCTTGGCCACCTTATATGCATTGGTTTTTAATTTGATACTCTCCTTTATTTCCTTGGTTATCCACGGCTGGTTATCCCTTCTCTTATCGCCCTTCTTTTTCACTGGAATATATTTTTGTTGAGCACTATGAAAGAGCTCCTTAAAAGTCCTCCACTGTTCCTCAATTGTGCCACCGTTTAGTCTGTGTTTCCAGTTTACTTCAGCCAACTCTGCCCTCATCCTACTGTAGTCCCCTTTGTTTAAGCATAGTATGCTCGTTTGAGACATTACTTCCTCACCCTCAATCTGTATTACAAATTCAACCATACTGAGATCACTCATTCCGAGAGGATCTTTTACTAGGAGATCGTTTATTATTCCTGTCTCATTACACAGGACCAGATCTAAGATAGCTTGCTCCCTTGTAGGTTCTGTAACATACTGTTCTAAGAAACAATCCCGTATGCATTCTATGAATTCCTCCTCCAGGCTACCCCGTGCGATTTGATTTGACCAATCGATATGTAGGTTAAAATCCCCCATGATTACTGCCGTTCCTTTTTCACATGCCTCCATTATTCCCTTAATTACTGCCTGCCCCACCGTGAAGTTATTATTTGGGGGGCCTTTTAACTACGCCCACCAGTGACTTTTTCCCCTTACTGTCTCTAATCTCCACCCACAATGATTCAACATTTTGTTCATTAGAACCAATATCGTCTCTCACAACTGCCCTGATATCTTCCTTTATTAACAGAGCTACCCCACCTCCTTTCCCTTCTTGTCTATCTTTCCAAATTGTCAGATACCCCTGTATGTTTAATTCCCAGTCTTGGCCACCCTGCAACCACGTTTCTGTGATGGCCACCAAATCATATCCATTTGTAATGATTTGGGCCGTCAACTCTACTTTATTTGGAATGCTGCGTGCTTTTAGGTAGAGTGTTTTAATACTAGTTTTTAAATCATGATTTTTAGTTTTGACCACTCCTGCAGCCCCTTTATATTCATACATATTGTCCTTTCCTATCACCTTGTGATTTACACTTACCCCAGTGCTACTCTGCTCTGTTGCCTTCTGCCTTTTGCATTCTTTCTTGGGATCCTGTTCATCTGAGCTCTCACCCATTCTAACTAGCTCAGAGCCCTCTCCTGTGTTCCGAATACTCCTTGCATTAAGGCACCGAGCTTTCATGCTTGCCTTTTTATTACACTTTGACCCTTTAGAATTTTGCTATACAGTGGCCCTTTTTGTTTTTTGCGTTGGGTTTCTCGGCCCTCCACTTTTACTCATCTCCTTTCTGTCTTTTGCTTTTGTCTCCTTTTTGTTTCCCTCTGTCTCCCTGCATTGGTTCCCAACCCCCTGCCATATTAGTTTAACTCCTCCCCAACAGCACTAGCAAACACTCCCCCTAGGACATTGGTTCCGGTCCTGCCCAGGTGCAGACCATCCAGTTTGTACTGGTCGCACCGCCCCCAGAACCGGTTCCAATGCCCCAGGAATTTGAATCCCTCCCTGCTGCACCACTGCTCAAGCCACGTATTCATCTGAGCTATCCTGCGATTGGTACTGGTAGCAATTCCGAGATTACTACTTTTGAGGTCCTACATTTTAATTTAGCTCTTGGCTCCTTAAATTCGTCTCGTAGGACTTCATCCCTTTTTTTACCGATATCGTTGGTACCAATGTGCACCACGACAACTGGTGCACATTGGTACCTTTTCACCCTCCCTTTTCAGAATGTCCTGCACCCGCTCCGAGACATCCTTGACCCTTGCACCAGGGAGGCAACATACCATCCTGGAGTCTCAGTTGCGGCCGCAGAAACGCCTATCTAGCCCCTTACAATTGAATCCCCTATCACTATCGCTCTCCCACTCATTTTCTTGCCCTCCTGTGCAGCAGAGCCAGCCACGGTGCCATGAACTTGGCTGCTGCTGCCCTCCCCTGATAAGTCATCCCCCTCAACAGTACTCAAAATGGTGTATCTGTTTTGCAGGGGGATGACCGCAGTGGACCCCTGCACTACCTTCCTTGCACTGCTCTTCCTGCTGGTATTCCATTCCCTATCTGGCTGTGGCCCCTTCGCCTGCGGTAAGACCAACTCGCTACATGTATTACTCATGTCATTCTCAGCATCGTGGATGCTCCTGAGTAAACCCACCCTCAGCTCAAATTCCACAACGCAGTCTGTCAGGAGCTGGAGGCAGATACACTTCCCGCACACGTAGTTGTCAGGGACACCAGAAGTGTCCCTGAGTTCCCACATGGTACAGGAGGAGCATATCACATGACCGAGCTCTCCTGCCATGCCTTAACCCTTTGATACACTTAAATTGGCAACAACAATGCTAAAGTTTACTCGCTGTTATAGAAGAGAAAAAAGAAAAGCTGCTCACCAATCACCAGTCAATCACTTACCCCCTTGGCTGTGACGTCACCTTTCTGTTTCTTTCTACTTCTTTTTGCCTTCCCCCTGTAGCTGCACAAGCCTCTCGCCGAACTCGAGCTGCTCCCGGTCTCACTGACCTTTTGTAGGCCTCTCCGATCCCCGGAACTCCCGTCTCTCGCCGAACTCGCGCTGCTCCTGGTCTCACTGGCCTTTTGTAGGCCTCTCCGATCCCCGGAACTCTCGTCTCTCGCCGAACTCGCGCTGCTCCTGGTCTCACTGGCCTTTTGTAGGCCTCTCCGATCCCCGGAACTCCCGTCTCTCGCCGAACTCGCGCTGCTACTGGTCTCACTGGCCTTTTGTAGGCCTCTCCGATCCCCGGAACTCCTGCCTCTCGCCGAGCAGCATCATATTTCAAAGTCTCTTCTCACTGTTGACACTGTATATTTACTTTATTCATTGCATTTATTGATTGATTATTCTGGTTGTTGCATGCTGGGACAGCTGTTAATTGTGGGCGTCACTGGCAAGGCCAGCATTTATTGCCCATTCCTAATTGCCCTTGAGTGGCTTGCTAGTCCATTTCAGACAGTATTTAAGAATCAATCACATTGCTTTGGGTCACAGACTGGATCAGGATGGCAGATTAAAGGACACTAGTGAACCAGATGGGCTTTTGCAACAATCCGGTTCTTTCATGCTCGCCAATACTGATACTAGCTTTTTAGTCCAGATTTATTTAATTAACTGAATTCACTAGAGCATATCACATTTTCACCGTCTAATATCTATTACGGAGACTTGGTTGTAAAGTGATCAAGGTTGAGAACTAAATATTCCAGGATACTCAACTTTTAGAAGAGATAGTCAAAATAGAAAAGTAAGAGGGGTAGCCCTGATAATAAAGGATGGGATCTTAGTTCAGAAAATCAAGAAGCAGAATCAGTTTAGGTGGAGCTAAGAAACAACAAAGAGCAGTAAATGTTGCTGGGAGTTGTTTATAGGTCCCCAAACTGAAATGTTAATGTACGGCACAGTATAAATCAGGAAATTAGAGGTACATTTAATAAGGGTAATACAGTAATCATGGGGGACTTTAATCTACATATAGACTGAGAAAAACAAATTTGCAGTAATAGTGTGGAGGACGAATTCATGGAATGTATATAAGATAGTTTTCTAGATCAGTATGTTGAGGAACCAACGAGGGAACAGGCTATTTTCGATCTAGTATTGTGCAATGAGAAAGGGTTAATTAATAAACTTATATTAAAGGGGCTTTTAGGGAGAAGTGACCATAATGTGATAGAATTGTATATTGAGTTTGAAAGTCATTTAGTTAAATCCGAAACTAGGGTCTTAAACCTAAACAAAGCAAACCTCGTAGGTATGAGGGGCGAGTTAGCTAAAGTAGATTGGGAAACCCGTATATACTCGCGTATCATGCGACTTTTGAAGACCTAAATTGTAACCTAAATTTGGGGGGTCGCATGATACGCGAGATACAAAATTTGCGGGTGTGAAGTGCTGGCCAAGATTAGGCTGTTAGGCTGTTAAGCAGACCGTATCCACGCTGAATCTCGGCAGGTATCTCCTGGACTGGATTGCAGCCTCTATTGTCGCTTGTACTGTATCGGGGGGGATGAGAGAGAGTCGCGGAGGTCGGGGGGGGAGAGAGAGTCGCGGAGGTCGGTGGGGGGGGGGAGGAAAGAGACCGGACCGGATCCGACCTGACCCCCGCTCTCCCTACTCCGGCGACCCGACCTCTGCTCCCCCAACTCCCCCCCCACCCGGCAACCCGACCTCCGCTTCCCCCCGGTGACCCAACCCGACCTCCTCTTCACCCCCCCCACCCCCCCGGCGACCCGATCTCCGCTCCCCCAACTCCTCCCCCCACCCGGCAACCCGACCTCCGCTTCCCCCCGGTGACCCAACCCGACCTCCTCTTCACCCCCCCCACCCCCCCGGCGACCCGACCTCCGCTCCCCCAACTCCCCCCCCACCCGGCAACCCGACCTCCGCTTCCCCCCGGTGACCCAACCCGACCTCCTCTTCACCCCCCCCCACCCCCCCGGCGACCCGACCTCCGCCACCCACAACTCCCAAACACAGTAGAGGCTGTGGCTGAACGACGCTAGTCAAGCCAGCTGGAACGATTGCTGTATCGGTGTTCGATTCATGAACAGCTTTCACAGCAGAATCCACTCAATGTTTCATGTTAAGGTCTGTATTCGATCTCAAAAAAGTGACTCGCATGATACATGAGATATATGGTAAAATCATGTTTTGGGGACGAAAATTTAGGGGTCGCATGATACGCGAGATCGCAGGATACGCGAGTATATACGGTATATTAAAAGGTATGACAGTAGACAAGCAATGGCTAGCATTTAAAGAATTAATACATAATTTACAACAAACATACATTCCTTTAAGGCACAAAGCCCACAGGAAAAGTGGTCCAACCGTGGTTAAGAAGAGAAGTTAAAGATAGAATAAAGATCAAAGGAAATATACTGTTGCCAAAAAGAGCAGGAAGCCTGAGGATTGGGAGGATTTTTAGAATTCAGCAAAGGAGGACCAAGAAATTGATAAAGGAAGGGAAAATAGAATATGAGAGTAAACCAGCAAGAGACTTAAAACAGACTGCAAAAGATCCTATAAGTATGTAAAATGGAAAAGATTAGCAAATGTGGTTCCCTTAGAGGCTGAGACAGGAGAAATTATAATGGGGAATAAGGAAATGGCAGAGAAATTAAACAAATACTTTGCATCTGTCTTCATGGAAGAAGACCCAAAAACCTTCCGGAAATACTGGAGAACCAAGGGTCTAGCGAGAATGAGGAAGTGAAAGAAATTAGTATTAGTAAAAAAATAACACTGGAGAAATTAATGGGACTGAAAGCCAATAAATCCCCTGGATCTGATGGCCTTCATCCTAGAGTTTAAAAGAGGTGGCTATAGAGATAGTGGATGCATTGGTTGTCATCTTCCAAAATTCCATAGATTCTAGATCGGTTCCCACAGATTGGAAGGTAGTTAATCTAACCTTGCTATTTAAGAAAGGAGGGAGAGAGAAAACAGGGAACTGGCATCAGTAGAAAGGAAAATGCTAGAATCTATTATTAAGGATCAGGTAACAGGGCACTTTGAAAAGAATTATAGGATTAGCCAGAGTCAACATGGATTTATGAAAGGGAAATCATTCTTGACGAACCTGTTAGAGTTTTTTGAGGTTCCAACTAGCAGAATAGATAAGGGGGAAATCAGTGGATGTGGTGTATTTGGATTTTCAGAAGGAATTCGATAAGGTGCCACACAAGAGGTTATTACTCAACCTTTCCTCATATATCAACCCCCTCATCCCCGGAATCAACCTAGTGAACCTTCTCTGAACTGCCTGCAAAGCAAGTGTATCCTTTCATAAATATGGAAACCAAAACTGCACACAATATTCCAGGTCTACTGATTGGAATTCAGAAGAATGAGAGCTGACTTTATCAAAACATATAAGATTATGAGGGGGCTTGACAAGATGCATGCAGAGAGGATGTTTCCACTGATGGGGGAGACTAGAACTAGAGGGCATAATCTTAGAATAAGAGGCCGCCCATTTAAAACGGAGATGAGGAGAAAGTTCTTCTCTCAGAGGGTTGTAAATCTGTGGAATTCGCTGCCTCAGAGGGTTGTGGAAGCTGGGACAGTAAATAGATTTAAGACAGAAATAGACAGTTTCTTAAACGATAAGGGGATAAAGGGGTTATGGGGAGCGGGCAGGGAAGTAGAACTGAGTCCATGATCAGATCAGCCATGATCTTATTGAATGGCGGAGCAGGCTCGAGGGGCCAGGTGGCCTACTCCTGTTCCTATTTCTTGTGTTCTTGTGTTCTTGTGTAAATGAAACTAGGGCTCATGGGATTGGAAGTAACATACTAGCATGGATTGAGGATTGGTTTACAGACAGAAAACAGAGAGTAGGAATAAATGGATCATTTTCGGGTTGGCAAGCTGTAACTAGTGGGCTACCGCAAGGATCAGTGCTTGGGCCCCAGCTATTCACAATCTAAATGTAATATATCCAAGTTTGGTGATGATCCAAAGCTAGGTGTGAATGTAAATTATGAGGAGGCTGCAAAGAGGCTTCAAAGGGATATAGACAGGCCAAGGGAGTGGGTAAGAACATGGCAAATGGAATATAATGTGGAGAAATGTGAAGTATCCACTTTGGAAGGAAGAACAGAAAAGCATAGTATTTTTTAAATGGTGAGAGATTTGAAAATGTTGATGTTCAGAGGGACCTAAATGTATTTGTACACGAATCACTGACAGTTAACATGCAGGTACAGCAAACAATTAAGAAATCAAATGGTATGTTGGCCTTTATTACAAAAAGTTTTGAGTATAAGAGTAAAGACATCTTGTTGCAATTATATAGGGCCCTGGTGAGACTGCACCTGGATTATTGTGGACAATTTTGGTCTCCTTACCTAAGCAAGGGAATACTTGCCATAGAGGAAGTGCAACGAAGGTTCATCAGACTGATTCCTGAGTTGGGGGCATTTTCCTATGAGGAGAGATTGAGTAGACTAGGTCTATAGGGATGAATTTTCGCCACCTTTCTGTGCCGTTTTTTTGGCCTACGTTGTTTTTATTGGAGCAGATTACAATCTGCAAGTTTCATCAAAGTTTCTGTGCCATTCTAAAATAGGTAAGTTTTATTTTTTTAGTTCTCGATGTTTTAATGTCACGGGGCGGAACCTGCCAGGTGCACAATTTCATGGCCATTTAAGCGAGTCTGACTAAGTACAATTTTTTTCTAAAACGCCGCACGATACCCTTCTGAAAAACCTCCCCTACGCTTAAGGAAATTGGCGGAGAGAAGACGCCATTGTATCAGCAGAGCTGAAGACACGGCACGGGGGTGGGTGCGGGGTCCTTTCGGCCTGAAATGGCAACGGACCGGTGCAGGGTCGTTTCGACCCAGATAAAAGCGGTCCGGTGGGTGGGTGGGGGATGGGGGGCCTTTCAGCCCGGTATTGCAGCGGCACCGGCAATGTAGAGATGAAAAAAGTCTATAAATGCTAAAAAGGAATAAAGGAATTTCATATTGTTTCATATATTGAAATTTTAGTCTGTTGTCCCAAGTCTCACTTAGTGATCTATTTTACAAAGGGGAAATGCTTTATTTGTGCCTCAGTCCTTCAGAGCGTCCCTCGTTACCCTGGCAACTTCAGTTTTTCGGCACAGACCTTAAACTACGCCCACAGAACTTAAGGACATCTGCGCCACTCCAAAATGAAAGGTTAGACCGGCGAAATTTGGAACTTTTTTTTTAGCACAGTTGGGCCACTAAAAAACCAGACTTATCTCTACAATTGCGCCAAAAATGTCCATGTGGAGTTTTAGGCCCTTTATCTCTAGAGTTTAGAAGAATGAGAAGTGATCTCATTGAAACATACAAAATTCTTATAGGGCTTGACAGGGTGGATGCAGGGAGGATGTTTCCTCTGGGTGGGGATTCGAGAACCAAGGGTCACAGTCTCAGAATTAAGGGGTCAGTCATTTAGGACTGAGATGAGGAGAAACCTCTTCACTCAGAGGGTGGTGAGTCTTTGGAATTCTCTGTCCCAAAGGGCTGTGGAGGTTCAATCAAGACAGAGATCGATAGAATTTTGGATATTCAGGGATATGGGGACAGTGCAGTTGAGGTAGAAGATCAGCCATGATCTTAGAGAATGGTGCATGACCTTATTCCTGCTGCTAATTCTTATGTTCTTATGTAAAAGCCACAGCTGTCTTGTTAGGGTTTGAACTTATGTCTCCAGATCACTAGTAAAGGCCTCTGGATTACTACTCCAGTAACATAACCACTACGCTACCATTCCGGTAATTATATTACGTTGTAGGTAGATGAACTCTTTCCTCTAATTCGAGAACCTGATCTGAACCTGTCCGGGATAAAAATGGTCAAGGCTCACAACTCAGTATTCCTTTAACTGTTTATTATACTATGGATAACAAACATAGAATCATAGACATTTACGGCACGGAAAATATAGAACATAGAAAATAGGTGCAGGAGTAGGCCATTCGGCCCTTCGAACTTGCACTACCATTCAATATGATCATGGCTGATCATGCAACTTCAGTACCGCACTCCTGCTTTCTCTCCATATCACCTGATCGCTTTAGCCATAAGGGCCACATCTAATTCCCCTTTGAATATATCCAACGAATTGGACTCAACAAGTTTCTGTGGTAGAGAATTCCACAGGTTCACAATTCTCTAGGTGAAAAAGTTTCTCCTCATCTCGGTCCTAGATAGCTTACCACTTATCCTTAGACTGTGACCCCTGGTTCTGGACTTCCCCAACATCGGGAACATTCTTCCTGCATCTAACCTGTCCAATCCCGTTAGAATTTTATATGTTTCGATGAGATCCCCTCTCATTCTTCTAAATTCCAGTGAATATAAGCCTCGTCAACCCAGTCTTTCTTCATATGTCAGTCCTGCCATCCTGGGAATCAGTCTGGTGAACCTTCGCTGCACTCCCTTAATAGCAAGAATGTCCTTCCTCAGAATAGGAGACCAAAACTGCACACAATACTCAAGTTGTGGTCTCACCAAGGCCCTGTACAACTGCAGCAATACCTCCCTGCTCCTATACTCAAATCCCCTCGCTATGAAGGCCAACATGCCATTTGCTTTCTTTCCTGCCTGCTGTACATGCATGCCTGCTTTCAATAACTGATGTACCATGACACCCAGGTCTCGTTGCACCTCCCCTTTTACTAATCTGTCACCATTCAGATAATAATCTGCCTTCCTGTTTTTGTCACCAAAGTGGATAACCTCACATTTATCTACATTATACTGCATCTGCCATGCATTTGCCCACTCACCTAACCTGTCCAAGTCACCCAGCAGCCTCTTAGTATCCTCCTCACAGCTCATACTGCCACCCATCTTAGTGTCATCTGCAAACTTGTAAGGAGGCCATTTCGGCCCATCGTGTCCGCGCCGGTCAACAAGAGGCTATCCAGCCTAATCCCACTTTCCAGCTCTACGTCCGTAACCCTGCAGGTTACAGCACTTGAAGTGCACATCCAAGTACTTTTTAAATGTGATGAGGGTTTCTGCCTCTACCACCCTTTCAGGCATAACCCTCTGCGTGAAGAAATTTCTCTCAAATCCCCTGTAAAATTTCTACCAATTATTTTAAATCTATGCCTCCTGGTTGTTGACCCCTCTGCTAAGGGAAATAGGCCCTTTCTATCAACTATATCTAGGCCCCTCATAATTTAAAACACCTCAATGAGGTCTCCCCTCAGCCTCCTCTGTGCCAAGGAAAACAAACCCAGCCTCTCCAATCTGTCCTCATAACTAAGATTTCCACTCCCAGCAACATCCTCGTAACTCTCTGTACCCTCTCCAGTCTAATCACATCCTTCCTGTAATGCGGTGACCAGAACTGCATGCAGTACTCTAGCAGTACATCACTGCACTGTTCCCTTTAACTTCAAATAGTAACTCTCTTTAACTTCAAACACTGCTTACTCCAGTGGTCATCCAGAGAATCATGTTTCCATATTTGCGGTTGACGAACTCCGCCCGTAGTTCCCTTGTAAGTTGTCAAGTTTCATCCCTAAACACCTTCCTTTTATAATATTAAAAGTCCTACCCATGACAATCAATGACGCAATCTGCCCTTTGATGTATCATTTGGTCACTTCACCATCCTTGGTCAGTGAATAGTCCATTATCACACAAATGGTGTTTGATGGCAAGTTTCATGTCTCCAGCTTTTTGATTGTTCAACCATTAGTACACCAAGGAGCCGAAATTGCCCCACACCCGAAATGGTTTTACCGCCGCGGTGGTTGAGGTCGCCTTGAACGAAATTCCGCTCTTTGTTTTTTTTTCACTCAAATCCGGAAGTAGCTCTTAATGGGGACGGATATGCAGCGGTGGCAACACTAGAGGGTTGGAAGTTGGCGGGGGGGGGGTGGGGTGCGGAGTGGCCACTGCGATGATGTCATCACAGCACTGCATCATCATGCATCGCCGGGATAACATGGGCGCGGAATTTTGATAATGGTGGCCATTACACGAAAATTTGGCGGCCATTGCACTCCACAAGAGGCCTGAAATAAAGGGGCAATTTCGGCCCCAAGTGTTTTTGATGGCGTGTTTCGGGTCGATAATGGATTTTTCACTCCTGCAACAAGGTTAATATTAGCATTTCAAAAGGGTGAGACCACCACGCCAGATTTCATATGAGGCTGGTCAATTTACAAAACTGTCTGCACAGAACAGCCTGTTAACCCTTTAACTGTCGGCTTTACTTTAAGTTAAATGCGTTCTTCCTGAAGGTCTGACTACAATGTGCACTACTCATAACTCAATTTACAACCACAGTCATTGTCATTATCTCTGTTGGCCTTAGCTTGTTCCATTCAAAAATAAAAATAAAGCATGCTGGAAAACATTCAGCAGGTCAGACAGCATCATTTAATTTACACTATAAATTAAAGTTCTGTTTTTACTAGCGTTGCAGTGTTGGAATATGCATGGTCCATCAGAGCTAACATGTTAGCCTATCCTTGCTTTTTTACACACAGGCAGAGTATTACGTAGGATATACGACACAGAAACAAGCCATTCAGCCCAACCAGTCCATGCTGACATTTAAGCTCCACTCGAGCCTTCTCCCATCTTTCCTCATCTAAACCTATCAGCATAACCCTCGATTCCCTTCTCCCTCATACTCTTGTCCAGCCTCCCCTTAAATACATCTATACTATTCACTTCAACCATTGCCTGTGGTAGCGAGTTCCACATTCTCACCACTGTCTGGGTAAAGATTTTTCTTCTGAATTCCTTATTGGATTTCTTGGTGACTATCTTATATTGATGGCCTCTAGTTATGCTCCTCCCCACAAGTGGAAACACGGTCTCTGTATCCACTCTATCAAAACCTTTCATTACTTTAAAGACCTCTATTAGGTCACCCCTCGCCTTCCTTTTTCAAGAGAAAAAAGATCCAGCCTGTTCATCCTTTCCTGATATATAGTGGATGCATTGGTGGTCATTTTCCAACATTCTATAGACTCTGGATCAGTTCATATGGATTGGAGGGTAGCTAATATAACCCCACTTTTTAAAAAGAGGAGGGAGAGAGAAAACAGGGAAATATAGACCGGTTAGCCTAACATCAGTAGTGGGGAAAATGTTGGAATCAATTACTAAAGATGTAATAGCAGCGCATTTGGAAAGCAGTGACAGGACCGGTCCAAGTCAGCATGGATTTATCAAAGGGAAATCATGCATGACAAATCTTCTTGAATTTTTTGAGGATGTAACTAGTAGTGGACAAGGGCGAACCAGTGGATGTAGTGTATCTGGACGTTCAAAAGGCTTTTGACAAGGTCCCACACAAAAGAATGGTGTGCAAAATTAAAGCACAAGGTATTGGGGGTAATGTATTGACATGGATAGAGAACTGGTTGGCAGACAGAAAGCAAAGAGTAGGAATAAACGGGTCCTTTTCAGAATGGCAGGCAGTGACTAGTGGGGTACCGCAAGGTTCAGTGCTGGGACCTCAGCTATTTACAATATACATCAATGATTTAGACGAAGGAATTGCATGTAATATCTCCAAGTTTGCAGATGACACTAAGCTGGGTGGCAGTGTGAGCTGAGAGGAGGATGCTAAGCGGCTGCAGGGTGACTTGGACAGCTTAGGTGAGTGGACAAATGCATGGTTGATGCAGTATAATGTAGATAAATGTGAGGTTACCCACTGTGGTGGCAAAAACAGGAAGGCAGAATATTATCTGAATGGTGACAGATTAGGAAAAGGGGAGGTGCAACGAGACCTGGGTGTCATGATACATCAGTCATTGAAATTTGGCCTGCAGGTAAAGCAGGCGGTGAAGAAGACAAATGGCATGTTGGCCTTCATAGCAAGAGGATTTGAGTATAGGAGCAGGGAGGTCTTACTGCAGTTGTACAGGGCCTTGGTGAGGCTACACCTTGAATATTGTGTACAGTTTTGGTCTCCTACTCTGAGGAAGGTCATTCTTGCTATTGAGGGAGTGCAGCGAAGGTTCACCAGACTGATTCCCGGGTTGGCAGGACTGACATATGAAGAAAGACTGGATCGACTAGTCTTATATTCACTGGATGAAGGGGAAAATGGGAAGGCTTCTCTTCCCATGAGCGGGCCCTTTGATATAAAGGGTCGACGCTCATCCCAACCTGTGTAGCAGCCCTCGAAGTATTTGACGGAGATGGATGGCAAGGTATGACGATCTTTAATCACGGACATCCGGGAACACTTCTCATCACAGCTGCCTGTGAGTTCCCCGAATAGCAAAATTGTATATCATTTAGACATTTCATAGATCCCTTCGCCACCACCCCCCCCCCCCCCACCCTCTCCAGTATGACCTCCCTCGACCTCTAATTGGGTTACTTTATTCGTAATATTTTGGATTGACAGACCAAGATCTCGAGGCAACTTTTAGACCTTAACTGGGATGACCTCATTGGGTTAGAATTTGCTGATCGTACGTAGCGCCTAAAAGTTTGTTTCGAGTCTTTTCACAGAGTCTTATCTTGTCGGACTGGACGTACCTTAATGTTATCTGGTGTTTTGGTACATCAATGTTGAATCAGAGGCCTCTGGGTCCTTGGTGCTGGAATATGCTAGAATGTGAGGTCAGCCACAGACCTTCTGCCCCTTTTGCTGAGCCAATGTAGAAGCTGGCACTTTAAACCTTATTTTGCTTATACCCCTAATGCCAATTTTCTCTTCCACTGAAATTTAGAAGAATGAGAGGGGATCTCATCGAAACATATAAAATTCTAACGGGATTGGACAGGTTAGATGCAGGAAGAATGTTCCCGATGTTGGGGCAGTCCAGAACCAGGGGTCACAATCTAAGGGTAAGGGGTAAGCCATTTAGGACTGAGATGAGGAGAAACTTCTTCACTTCGAGAATTGTGAACCTGTAGAATTCTCTACCACAGAAATTTGCTAAGGCCAGTTCATTAGATATATTGAAAAGGGAGTTAGATGTGGCCCTTATGGCTAAAGGGACCAAGGTGTATAGAGAGAAAGCAGGAATGGGTTACTAAAGTTGAAAAATGATCAGCCATGATCATATTGAATGATGGTGCCAGCTCGAAGGGCCGAATGGCCTACTACTGCACCTATTTTCTATGTTTCTATGTTTCTATGCCCTTGCATTTCTGGTATAATTCTTGTAAATCTTCTCTGCGCTTTCTCCAGTACCTCTATATCCTTTTTATAATATGGTGACCAAAACTGTACGCAGTGCTCTAAGTATGGTCGAACCAAGGCTCGATACAGATTTTGTGTAATTTCCCTACTTATTAAACTGCTCGGGATAGAGGCTTGTGGTTTTAAGATATTTATTTATTCCAGTTAATTTCAACTGAAGCCAAGCTTTAGTCCCTTGCCTCTGCAGGAGCACAGAATCTCCTAATCCACTTTAAATATTTGGTAACATAGTTTTCCAATCAATTACAGTTGCTCTTAAGTTGAAGCTAACCATTAATTTCTCAGCCAGATCACCAGACAGAAGGCTTTGTAAATATATATGAGTTAGCTGATGCAGTGTGCATGGGGGAGAAGGTGAACACTAATGAACCCTTAATTTATCTATATTAATGAGTGCTTCTTCTATATCTTTGGAGAATAATTCCAGATAAATTTGTTCCATCGAGGTTCTGCTTGGAGAACAAGCACCTTCCCATGATTAACTGCATCAAGTAACTTTTTATGCTTACTAAATCACAATTATTCCGGATAATGTAACATATTACAATGTTGATAAATAATGTAATTAGCTATTGTTCTGGAAGATTCTTAGGAAACACTAAAATCTGCTTAGTTAGAATCCTTTAATTGCACTTATAATTGTTTGGTATATATTCTGGTAACCCAGATAAAATATTAAGGGCTGCCTGAGTGTAATTGTGTGCTTGTAGGTCTTACGAAATATTGTAAAGTTTTACTGACGACTACCTACCATAGATTATACGGTGTAGTGTCGGCCTCTTAGGAGAATGCCTAATAGTGTAACAGTGACCATTTTGCTGACTTTAGGTGAGAGTACTATGGATCTGATCCAGTAATTCTAGAATAAAGCCTGAAAGCTAACCTAACTCTTCTTATTTGACCTCCTTGACGGAAACTGCAATGTTACTACATAATAGAGTGTTCAGATAAGAACTGATCAAAACAATGAATTTGCTTGGAATGTCTGATCATAATTTCAAGCAATTTGTTGCATTATATAAGTAATTATTGGCCCGAGAATTACAGCCTCTCCGGGTGTGTACAATGTGCGCACACTCCCAAAGAGGCTTCGCAAATGCTGGTTCTCGGCTCGCGATGTGCTTGCACTGAGAACCTGCTTTTGCGATCTGTCAAAATGTCTTTTGGCAGATCGCACGCATCCCAGCAGGAAGGACATTCGCAGGTGGAGATTTGGGCTATTTGCCCAACTCTTGCCCAGCGAATGTTCTTCAAACTCTTACGCCTGGTAAATAGCAGGTCTACTTTTACCAGCGTAAGAGTTTTAAATCATAGAAAAATTAAATGCTATCAATTATTTTTATATTAAAAACCCTGAGGGAGAATTTGGCCAGCCTTGCACACGTTTTTTCGTCGATATTTCACCTTTTTTGCCGTTAAAAAGTACTTACCTAAATTGGCCAAAGTTAACGAATGGCGGTTTTGAAATATCGCCGAAAAGCGGGTCGACCACATGCAACACCAAAGAAAACCGCACCACTTAAAATTGGCCGTTCGGAGAACCCGTACTCAGAGTGAAAAAAAACTTCCTGAAAAAAGCCTGCATTGAAGCCCCAGAAACAGAGGTAGGTATGAGAACCTACAAAAAAGATAAGTTGAAGTTTTTAGTTTTTAATTATTTTTCAGCGATTCATTAGTTAAGTGTATAGTGAATGTTTTCTGATTTTTTAATTTTTAATTTTTGCAATTTTTCTGTGCTTTCTCCCCTCCCAGGGCCTGTATTTTTGGCGGTGATAGGCTTTGGGCTAACTTCGGCGACGACCGCGGTTTCCACCGCGAGTCCTCATGCAATGCTGATTGTTACCATCGGGCACATTTTTTTGCCAATTTTATCCCCTTAAAAAATGGCGATGTTTTTAGTGGTATTTTTGTCATAGAATAATGGAAAAAACCCGATATTGCCAAAAACTGAATTTCTAGCCCCCTGTCTATGAATTTTTCTCTAAAACATTTAATTTAATGCAATTTCCTATTATTTGTTTATGTTTATGTTTTATTTGATTTTAGAGGTATTCTCATTGATAGTAATGGGAGCTCGAAGCTCCCATGACTATGAATGAGAATACTACATAGTGATTGGTGGTTCAGTCACACGTGATTCCAGGATCCGTCTTTCAGATAAGATATTAAACCAAGGTCCCGTTTTCTCTGTCAAGTGGACGTAAAAGATCCCATGGCACTATTTCGAAGAAGAGCAGGAGAGTTATCAGTGGTGTCCTAGCCAATATTTATCCCTCAATCAACATAACAAAAACAGATTCACTGGCGATTATCACATTACTGTCTGTGGGAGCTTGCTTGAGCGCAAACTGGCTGCCACGTTTCCTACATTACAACAGTGACTACACTCCAAAAATACTTCATTTGCTATAAAGAGCTTTGAGACATCCAGTGGTCATGCAAGGCGCTATATAAATCCAAGTCTTTCTTCCTTTTAGCTATTCAGGTATTCAAATAAAAGTGACTTCTCCTGATGTCCTGGCCAAGTTTCCTTTCTCAGTTAATTACACCAAAAACAGGTTAACTGGTCACCACTCAATCTTTTTGTTGCTTGGTAGTGCAGAATGGCAGCCACAGTTGCCTACATAACATTAGTTGCTGCATTCAAAAAATAATGATTTATATGAAGCAATGCGAGGTGTTTCTGAGAGATG
Source organism: Pristiophorus japonicus (assembly GCF_044704955.1). Taxonomy (NCBI): domain Eukaryota; kingdom Metazoa; phylum Chordata; class Chondrichthyes; family Pristiophoridae; genus Pristiophorus; species Pristiophorus japonicus. The sequence goes on along the minus strand of NC_091980.1, from coordinate 278,002,468 downwards.
TGAGAAGGCGACGTATAAATGCAAGGGACTTCTATGTGGTACGCAAACAGAAACTGCTGGAAACACTCAGCAGGTCGATCCGCCTGTGTGGAGTGACAGAGAAGAGAGAACATTTAGAAAGTGACCCTTCATCAGAATATCCTGAGTTTTTCTAACATTTTTGATTTTTGTGTCAGACCTTTTTGCTTTTTATTTCTATGTTTTTCCCCCTTGTGATTTGTATGCTCATGCATGTTCCACTCTGCAAGTGTCCTCCTGCTAAGAACTCCTAGATGAAGGGGTAGCAGTGGTGGCTGAGGGATGAGTCAACTTGCAATCTGTTTGTGATTCAAAGACCCACTATCTGTACTGACTGGTGATGTGTTTTCATTTCTGAACTATCAGTGCGTATACGTTGATGTAACAGATAGTGCAAATCATAGAACATATGATTAATTATGGTACATATCCACGTGATTCATGTGCCCTTCTAAACCCATGAGCGTTCTTGCGTTCCAGAATGTCATTCCCTATTAATTCCGCCAATCTCTCTTCATGTGCCATTAAAAGCTGCAGTAAAGATTCATCAACTGTTCCACTCCTTGCCCTTTTATGTGTGAGTTTCGTCGTACAAGGTAAGAGAATGCAAATTCAGACAGAGTGATTTGAGCCCTGAAAATTCTTTCCAGCAGTACATGTTCTTTATTACTCTGGTATGTGTAATGTAAGGTCATTAGCTTGCTGTTGCAGTACCTACTTTGGCACATCCTTCTAAACATTTTTTTGTGTAAGTATAGCATTTCCCACCTTTAAATTTCTGCATATGTGTCTTTATCTCCATACTAAAACAAAGTGACTTTACAAGTCATGCTACTTTTTCTGGACCTCGTCCCATGTCCCCATAACAGTCAACCCCCAGTTAACCAATGTCGTGATGTACTGCCACATTCTTTCTTTCAAGTGCAAGTTATAGGCTTACTTCCCTTCCCAGATGGCTCCAATACCTCAAAAAGTCAATTTAGTTCCTCAAAAATACTGTCAATCAGGGTGTCCACGTCTAGGTCAATCTAGTGGGCGTCTTTCCATTTTTATTGCGCTATTACAGGTACAATGTCTCAAACCGACTGTCCAAAAATCAGAATTGTCTGAAAACCGGACATTTTTGAGAAAATCCCATTTGATATTCAGTAAAAGAATATCCGGAATTATTGTCCAATAACCGGCGGGCCGGACGAGTTATCAGCTTCACTGCTATGTTTTAAATGCCGTGCGATTTGTCCGAGCCTTGCCAAGCGTTGACCCTTGACCCGGCCTGACCCGACCTGAACCACACCACCATTAGTACTTTGTCTGTCTCGGTATCATATGTGCGGTCTTGATTTTCTTGTCCGAAATCCGGATAAATCCAAAAATCGGCATGGTCTCAGTCCCGAGGTTGCCGGATTTGGGACACTGTACCCGTATTCAAAACTTTTGCACATGCGACAGATACATGGATGAAATAGTAATCATTTATACTGACCAATTTATCAGCTTGAGAAGTACGAAAAGATCATTATCATGGTTGCTTTTTGATCCATTCATTTTGTTTTGTTCCTGTAACAATTGTACTAAGTTATCCACAGCAAAATCTTGCACAGCTGTCATTTTGAACGTCAAATCAAGATAAGAGCGATTTCCATTCTCCACTGTGTCCCACATGAATCAGCAATCCGGCCTTCTTTCTCAAGTTTGCTCGCTCCCTCCCCCCTCCCCAGCCTTTTCGTTGAATTGCCTCCGCTCTTTGGCCCCCGATGCCAGCCAGTCCGCTCCCTCCCCCCCAGCCCAGGCTGAGTGGCCACCCGGGCGTTCTCCCGCCCCCTAGCCCAGGCCGAGTGGCTTCCTCCCTCCCAGTCCCAGCACCTAACTACACCCCACTCTCTCCCCCACCACACCCCTCCCTCCATTCTCTTTCTCCCCCCTTCTCTCTCTCTCCCCCTTCTCTCTATCCCCCTTCTCTCTCTCCCCCCCTTCTCTCTTTCTCACCCTTCTCTCTCTCTCCCCCCTTCTCTCTCTCCCCCCTTCTCTCTCTCTCCCCCCCTTCTCTCTCTCTCCCCCCCCCCTTTCTCTCTCTCCCCCTCTCTCTTACCTTTCCTGTGCTGTTGTCCGGGCATCTCCTGCACTTACCTGCGCCGATTTCCTTACCTGCGCCGATTTCTTTAACTTTCCGCAAGAGTTTTCTCGAGTGACCATATACGCTGACCTAAGTAGAAATGGAGTAACTATTAGCTGGCCAAAGTTGCCTAAATGGGCAGAATTGGCGTAGGTGGCTGGAAACGCCCCACTTTGAACAAAAAAAAAAGCACCTAAAAAAATCGTAACTAAGTCAGTTACGCTGGTACAAATTGATTGCGGAAACTGGGAATTTTCAATTTAAGCCAGAAAAAACAGCCTACTCCAAAGAAAACAGAGCAAATACTGGGGAAAACTGAGCCCAATATTTCTAATATTCCCCATCATAAATATTCAACAACACCTTCCCAAGCTAATAAGTATGCAAAGAAATTCAGCTAATGAATATGCTTAAGAGGAATATATAGTAGCTTTGGAGAGTTCATACATTCTGTAGATAGGAGTCTATGCATGATTTCAGCTCAAGCAATTTACCAGATGGTAATCTCAGACCTTTCAGTACAGCCATAATATTATTGCTGAGAATTAATGTGCAGTGATTTTACTGAACACATCTGTTTGCATAGCTTCTAGAAGTAGTAAGATTCAGTTCTGACAATTTGTACTTCACACTAAGATTATAGAGCCAATCCAATATCTCCTTGAGAGTGCTGATTACATTTTCTTATAACAGGGAACCCAAGTCAACATTTTAAGAAATGATTTAGTGCTCGTGCAGATAGATTTACAAAATCATTTTCATTTGTCGGTAGCTATGATTTACACAGCTGTTGAAAACGGGTTCCATTTTCACCCTACAGCAATTGTACATCTCTCCCATATGTGTGTTCATGTTGTGCTGGTCACAGCCAATTACACATATATTTCATTCAAATCTGCAATCCAATTTTGTGAGTGGGATTGATTTGTGTTAGAAACAGTTTTATGAAGCTGAATTTCAGTTCTAATTGAAAATACACAAAAATATCTAACTATCAGGGGATACAGCAAACTGATATTATCTTTGCACTTTGCTATTAATTGAATATTTAAATCAGCCAAGGCTCAGTTGGTAGCACTCTCGCCTCTGAGTCAGAAGGTTGTGGGTTCAAGTTCCACTCCAGGAACTTGAGCACATAATTCCAGTGCAGTGCTGAGGGAGCGCTACACTATCGGATGTGCCATCTTTCGGATGGGACGTTAAACCGTTGCCCCGTCTGCTCTCTCAGGTGGATGTAAAAGATACCAGGGCACTATGTCGAAGAAGAACAGGGGAGTTATCGCCTGTGCCGTGGCCAATATTTATCCCTCAATCAACATAACAAAAACAGATTATCTGGTCATTATCACATTGCTGTTTGTGGGAGTTTGCTTGTGCGCAAGTTGGCTGCCGCATTTCCTACATGACAACAGTGACTACACTCCAAAAGTACTTCATTGGCTGTAAAGCGCTTTGGGATTTCCGGTGGTCGTGAAAGGCGCTATATAAATGCAACTCTTTCTTTCTTCAGGCCCTAAGCTCTGGAATTTCCTACCTAAACTGTCATGTATTCAACTGTCATTGTAACCCATGTATAAGCTGACCTAAGTTGTACACCTTGAGAACACTGACCACAGGGGGCGAACTTGTGGGAGACACTCCTAACCTGGACTTTCCGGTATAAAAGGGGAAGCTCCATCCACCGTCTGTCTCTTGAGGTCTTGGTAATAAAGGTAACTGGTCACAGAGTGACCTTCTCTCAAGTATAGGCCTCGTGTGCATTTATACTGTATTGTAAGGAAATATTATTGGCGACGAGAAACTGGGATTTAAACCACACGAGCATGGCTACTACAGCACAGAAGAGATGTACTATGTTGGTGATGATTGGGATGACTTTATTGAGAGACTACAGCAAAGTTTCGTCACTAAGGAATGGTTGGGACAGAATTCGGCCAACAAACGCAGGGCTCATCTCCTGACGGTTTGTGGATCCAGAACGTAATCCCTGATGAAGGACCTTCGAGCGCCAGAGAAGCCAGTGGACAAGACATTCGAAGAGCTCAGTAAGTTGATCAGGGAACACCTTAAACCGGCGAGCAGCATGCACATGGCGAGGCACCGGTTTTACATGCACCGGCGGCGAGAAGGGCAAAGCGTTCCAGACTTCGTGGCAGACCTCCGGCGACTGGCGAGCCTATGTAAGTTCCCAGATGCATGCAGAGCGGAGATGCTGTGAGACTTTTTTATTGAGGGCATCGGGCTCGCTGGAATTTTCAGGAAACTGATTGAGACCAAAGACTTGACCTTGGAAGCGGCGGCTCTGATAGCCCAGACAATTATCTCAGGGGAGGAAGAGACCAGAATGATTTATGGCAAAAATCTTGGCTCAAATGCGGCAAACGACCAGGGATTCAACTTGTTAATGCGGCACACAGTTCTCTAGGCAGACAAGGGCAATCGGACATGCCCCAGCATGCAGTCGAACACAAAGAGGGAATTCAACAGAGACAATGGCTAGCTAAACGGCGATTCATGCCATCGCAATGGACAATGCGGCCAGTAAAGGGGCCATCAACACCTGTTAATGGTGCGCTTAAGGACAGTTACAGAGACAGTCAGAGACGATTGATTGGTAATGGATCTTTTGTTTCCAACAATGGGGCCTCCAGCTCATGCTGGAGGTGTGGAGGCAAACACCGAGTCAGAGCTTGCAGGTATCAGCAATATACCTGCAGAAGCTGCAACGTCAGCGGTCACTTGGCACATATGTGCAGGAAGCCTGCAGCCAGGTTGATGTACGAGGAGGACGGGCCCAATGTAAGCCCTACGAGACCAAATGAATACTGGGGGAAATCGCTGGAAGCTGAAGTTCAGCGAGTTCATGTGGAGCACATATACAGTTTATATACCAGGACGCCACCGATAATGATGAAAGTGCTCCTCAATGGCATCCCAGTATTAATGGAGCTGGACACGGGGGCCAGCTAGTCCCTGATGAGTATCAAACAATTCGAAAGATTGTGGGTGTCCAAGGCCAGGAGGCCAAAATTGATGCACTGCTACGGACATATACAAAGGAGATCATTCCGGTGCTTGGCAGCGCCACGGTAGTCGTGGCCCACAAAGATTCGGAGAACAGGTTGCCACTCTGGATTGTCCCGGGGAATGGTCCCGCACTACTGGGGAGGAGTTGGCTTGCTGTCATGAACTGGAAATGGGGTGATGTCAATGTAATTTCTTCTGTGGAGCGAGTATCATGTTCACAGGTCCTGGACAAATTTGACTCATTATTTCAACCTGGCATCGGCACTTTCATGAGGACCAAGGTAGTGATTCACATAAACCTGGACACCAGGCCAGTACACCACAAGTCCAGAGCGGTGTCGTACGTGATGCGGGAAAAGATAGAAGGCGAATTGGACCGCCTGCTGAGAAAAGGCATCATCTCACAAGTCGAATTCAGTGACTAGGCGAACCCGATCGTGCCGGTGCTCAAGGCGGATGGGTCGGTCAGGATATGTGGCGATTACAAGGCCACCATCAATCGGGTGTCACTCCAAGACCAGTACCTGCTACCAAGAGTGGAGGACCTCTTTGCGACGCTATCCAGTGGCAAACTTTTTTCAAAATTGGAACTGACCTCAGCTTACATGAGCCAGGAGCTGGCGAGTGAGTCGAAGAAGCTGACCACCATCACGACACACAAGGGGTTGTTTGAGTATAATAGATATCCGTTCGGGATTCGTTCGGCCGCCGCGATCTTTCAGCGAAATATGGAAGGCCTCCTCAAGTCGAGTCCAAGGACGGTGGTTTTTCAAGACGACATCCTCATTACAGGTCGCGATACTGAAGAACACCTCCACAACCTGGAGGAGTTGCTATGCAGACTGTACCGTGTCGGGCTGCAAATGAAAAAGACGAAGTGCATCTTCTTAGCTCCAGAGGTAGAATTCCTGAGGAGGAGGGTAGCAGCAGACGGGATCAGACCTACTGCATCCATAACGAAGTGATCCAGAGAGCACCCAGACCCCGTAACACGACGGAGCTGCATTCGTTCCTGGGGCTCCTGAACTATTTTGGTAACTTTCTTCCCAAATTGAGCACGCTGTTAGAGCCGCTGCACGTGCTCCTACGCAAAGGTCACGAATGGATCTGGGGGAACAGCCAGGAAAGGGCTTTTGATAGAGCACGCAATTTGTTGTGCTCCAACAAACTGTTAACGTTATATGACCCATGTAAGAAACTAGTTTTAACGTGCGATGCGTCGTCCTATGGGGTCGGGTGTGTGTTGCAGCATGTCAATGCCAAGGGTCAGTTACAGCCGGTAGCTTATGCCTCCAGAAGTCTGTCCCAGGCAGAAAGGGGCTACGGGATGATAGAAAAGGAAGCGCTAGCATGTGTATATGCAGTAAAGAAAATGCACCAGCACCTGTTTGGCAGGAAATTTGAGCTGGAGACAGATCACAAACCCCTCACGCCCCTTTTGGCAGACAACAAGGCCATATATGCGAATGCATTGGCCCGCATACAGAGGTGGGCACTTACGTTAGCCGTCTATGACTGCACAATTCGGCACAAACCGGGCACTGAAAACTGTGCCGATGCACTCAGCAGGCTACCACTAGCCACCACTGTGGGGGCAGCTGAGCATGATGCTGAGATGGTCATGGCTGTTGAAGCTTTCGAAAGCGAAGGCTCACCTGTGACTACCCATCAGATTAAAGTCTGCACAAATAAAGACCCGCTACTGTCCTTAGTTAAGAAATGTGTCCTGAATGGGGACTGGGCAGCCACGTACGGGACATGCCCTGAGGAGCTTAAACCATTTCATAGGCGTAAGGATGAACTCTCGATTCAGGCCGATTGCCTACTGTGGGGAAACCGAGTAGTCATGCCCCAGAAGGGCAGCGAGGTGTTTATCAGAGAACTTCACAATGAGCACCCGGGCATTGTCATGATGAAAAGCAATTGCCAGGTCACACGTTTGGTGGCCAGGGATAGATGCAGACCTGGAACTTTGTGTTCGCAGGTGCAACACATGTGCTCAGCTTGGCAACGCACCCAGGGAAGCCCCCTTTAGCCCCTTGTCCTGGCCCGCCAAGCCATGGTCATGCATCCATGTGGACTACGCAGGTCCTTTCATGGGAAAAATGTTTTTGGTTGTAGTAGACGCCTACTCCAAATGGATTGAGTGTGCCATTTTAAATTCAAACACATGCTCTGCCATGGTAGAAAGTCTACGGGCAATGTTCGCCACCCATGGTCTACCGGACGTCTTGGTCAGCGACAATGGCCCGTGCTTCACAAGCACTGAATTCCAGGACTTCATGGCAGGCAATGGAATCAACCATGCCAGAACGGCACCATTCCAGCCGGCCTCAAACGGCCAGGCAGAACGAGCAGTGCAGATAATCAAACAGGGGATGCTCAGAATCCAAGGGGGTTCCCTACAAAGCCGCTTATCACGCCTCCTGTTGGTCAATAGATCCCGATCACACTCGCTCACAGGGGTTCCACCCGCAGAGCTGCTAATGAAAAGGACACTCAAAACCAGGTTATCCCTTATACACCCTATGAAAGAAATTGTTGAGAGCAGGCGTCAGTCACAATGTGACTACCGTGACAGAAATGCGAGGGCGTAATGTATTGATGTTAATGACCCTGTTTTTGTCCTTAATTACGCTTCAGGGCCCATATGGCTTGCAGACACTGTGATTGCCAAAGAGGGGAATAGGGTTTTGGTAGTTAAACTTACCAATGGACAAATCTGTCGCAAACACGTGGATCAAACTAAAAGGAGGTTCAGCAACTCCATAGAAGAAGCAGAGGAAGAACACGGCGTAGAGTTTACTCCACCACAGGTGACCGAACACCAGAACCAAGTGGAGGAGAGCCCAGTGGGCAGTCCGGACAGGCCTGAGGCACCGCAAATAGCAGACACTCAGGCCAGCGCCCAACAACCGGAGCTCCAACTCAGGCACTCTACAAGGGAGCGTAAACCACCAGAGAGACTTAACCTGTGATCCCAATAAGACTTTGGGGGGGGAGTGATGTCATGTATTCAGCTGTCATTGTAACCCATGTATAAGCTGACCTAAGTTGAACACCTTGAGAACACTGACCACAGGGGGCGAACTTGTGGGAGACACTCCTAAACTGGACTTTCTGGTATAAAAGGGGAAGCTCCACCCACCGTCTGTCTCTTGAGGTCTTGGTAATAAAGGTAACTGGTCACAGAGTGACCTTCTCTCAAGTATGGGCCTCGTGTGCATTTATACTGTAGAGTAAGGACATATTATTATTCCGCCTCTCTGCCTTTCTGTCCTCATTTAAGACGCTCCTTAAAATCTACCTCTTTGGCCAAGCTTTTAGTCACCTGCCCTATTTTCTTATGTGGCTCGGTGTCAAATGCTTTGTCTTATAATACTCCTGTGAAGCACCTTAGGACGTTTTACTACATTTAAGGTGCTATATAAATACAATTTGTTGTTGATGTTATTGTTATTGTAATAAGCAAGTGAGAAACGTTACCACTTTTAATTACAAACATGATGATTTATAGCAGGCACGTGTCAAATATTGCCCTGTTGCTTTGGCTTCTTCCGTTTGTACCATTAAATCGTGTTGACTTTCATATTTCACCTTCAACGTGTCATCTTCATCAGAACCAGACAAAACATTTCAATTGTGTTGCAGCGTCACATTCCAAGATAACAATCAAGTCATACAGTGAATAGGTTTTGGATGCTCTACCATGAGTGCGAAGAGAGTGATAGTCCATGGTTCTGGTAAGATTAAGATATGGATTTAGATTGCAGCATCAGGAAAGCACATTGTAGAGGAGCATTGATCAAGGCAATAGCTGCAAAATATCACAGGAAATTGGGTGAAGTGGAAAAATGTCAATATGGCTGTGTAGAATGAATGCCCTTGATAACACAGTAATCCTTACACTAACTGCAGCCGGTGATGAGATATTTCCAGTTACATTAACCCACTAAGTCCTAAATCAGATAGTAGATATTGCGACCTTCCAAATCTTTTTTGCACCTTACTGACCCACTTCACTGGTTAACGTGTCGCGTGTTATCGCAGGCACGTGTCAAATATTGCCCTGTTACTTTGGCTTCTTCTGTTTGTACCATTAAATCCTGTTGACTTTCATATTTCACCTTCAACGTGTCATCTTCATCAGAACCAGACAGCATATATCTTTTGCATGGGCAAAATAACTTACTTGGGGGGTAATCATTGAAGGGATTTAACAGTTAGCATGACCCACCCTTTAGGAGTTGATTTTAAACATTGGTTTCAAAATTTGTGCATTTTTGTTTTTCTCGCAATTTTTCTGCTAATTTTCTCCATGCCCCTGCCATATTGAAACCATTGACACCTTGTGCTGTACGATTTCATAGGTGGCTGGCTGCCTGAAGTACCTTGCTCAATTGGCCATTATTATTTTGTGAGTCTTGAGAGTGAGCAGTCTGCAGGCTGCGAGACCACAAGGGAAATCACAATCAAGTCTCATCCTCTCTTCACCCGCCATTGGCAAACATGCGCTGCCAGCAGGGAGAATAATCAGAAGCAGAAACCCTGTCTGTTATTTCCCTTTCCTACCATACGGGAACTGAGAACACTTTGACAGCCATCCTGGTCTGTATGGCTAAGCCTGCATGGCTCAGCTACTCTTTAGGTAAATCCACTGGCCTTTCGGGGAGCCTTACGAACATATGAACATGTGGAAATGATGGGCAGGAGAAGGCTTGCTGGTTCATCCAGCTTGCCCCACACCTCATGATAACTGGAGCATCATGACAAGACATTTTCTACTCCCCTGCAGCCATGTAATCTCTTGGCAGAGGAAAAAAAACACAAGGCCAGAAAGGGGAAAAAAATCTGGAAAATTCCTCGCTAAGCCCCTCAGGCGATCGAAACCAATTCTGAAGATCACATTGACCAGGCGTATGTTAAATGTTTAATCACATGCTTTTTTATAAGATTTCTGAATCTTAATCTCAAAATATATAGAATTATATTTAACAAAATTCAACAGTACAGCTCAATGAAAAGTCTTCCGAAATGCAGACATTTTATAAGACTGGCTGGAAGTAGAGATTCGATCATGTTCTTTTAAGTCGGGATTCAGAACTTACGTATATTTAAGCAAGCAAAATTGTTCAATCAATTGTAAATGTTGTTATCGATTAGTAATCGTATAATTAAGTCAGTTAAAAATTAACAGTTCATACTTGTGTGCTGCAAGCTAAATGTGGCTGTGTTCCTCATAGTTGATGTATTTTCTCATGTTAAATTATTGCGAACACAGAAGATTGAAGCCAGGACAAACTGCGTTGATGATTGAGGGACTAGTGTTCCCTTATCTCACATCTGAAATAGGTCCAGCATTTGTACAAATCTAATTTTATACATCAATTATCAATGAGCAAATGTCCCTTTGATAAAAAGACAAAACTGTAAATGTTGGAAATCTGGAATAAAATTAAAATGCTGGAATTCTACAGCAGGTCCATTGCCATCTGAAAAGAGAAAAGACAAATTAGTATTTCAAAGACAGCCAATTCTGATAAAAGATCCATCAATTAAACATTAAAATATCTATTCTCATTTCAGATGCTAACTGACCTGATATACTGTGTCATTTGCTGCATTTTTTAAATCTAATATTAATGTGACGCATGCATGTACCTATTCTAGCTTTTATGTGATGTGTACTGATCAAACTGTGATCCAAGAACATAAGAGTATTAATTAATGAAGGAACTGGTATTGATTTACCATGCATCTCAGAGGTGCAGCAGCTACACAATTGGTTTATTATCTCCACTTCAACTGTCACATATCTCCCATAGAACACAATTTACGCACACATAATGTTCCCTTTTACACAATGTGCACTGTAGTTTTATATTGCTTTTGGGCTCCTGCAGTCAAAAGAAATTGCAAAGAATTGTAATGCTTAATAGTTAAAGACATCATTTAATAGCAAGTTTCATGAGTATAATAACTGGAAAAAGTGATAGCCTAAAAGCCATCCTTCCGGTATGTGAATGTTCATTTTTATTAGTACAGTTCATTTTCCATCCTACTTTAGTCTGCTCTGCACAAATACTTCATTTTCTCTCTCAGCAATGTGTCACTGTTGTTGTTAATGGCAGATATAAGACATAGGCCAACAATATGACACTAAACAGATGACACTAAACTGGGAGGCGGTGTGAGCTGTGAGGAGGACGCTAAGATGCTGCAGGGTGACTTGGACAGGTTGGGTGATTGGGCAAATGCATGGCAGATGCAGCATAATGTGGATAAATGTGAGATTATCCATTTTGAGGGCAAAAACACAAAGGCAGAATATTATCTGAATGGCAGCAGATTAGGAAAAGGGGAGGTGTAACGAAGCCTGGGTGTCATGGTTCATCAGTCATTGAAAGTTAGCATGCAGGTGCAGCAGGCGGTGAAGAAAACAAATGGTATGTTGGCCTTCATAGCTAGGGGATTTGAGTATAGGAGCAGAGAGGTCTTATTGCAGTTGTACAGGGCCTTAGTGAGGCCTTACCTGGAATATTGTGTTCAGTTTTGGTCTCCTAATCTGAGGAAGGACGTTCTTGATATTGAGGGAGTGCAGCGAAGGTTCACCAGACTGATTCCAGGGATGGCTGGACTGTCATATGAGGAGAGACTGGATCAACTGGGCCTGTATTCACTGGAGTTTAGAAGGATGAGAGGGGATCTCATAGAAACGTATAAGATTCTGACGGGACTGGACAGGTGAGATGCGGGAAGAATGTTCCTGATCTTGGGGAAGTCCAGAACCAGGGGACATAGTCTTAGGATAAGGGGTATGCCATTTAGGACTGAGATGAGGAGAAACTTCTTCACTCAGAGAGTTGTTAACCTGTGGAATTCCATGCCGTAGAGAGTTGTTGATGCCAGTTCATTGCATATATTCAAGAGGGAGTTAGATATGGCCCTTACGGTTAAGGGGATCAAGGGGTATGGAGAGAAAGCAGGAAAGGGGTACTGAGGGAATGATCAGCCGTGATCTTATTGAATGGTGATGCAGGCTCGAAGGGCCAAATGGCCGACTCCTGCACCTATTTTCTATGTTTCTATGTTTCTAATATATATAAAACCTATGAACATTTCTACTCAATTTAATCCCAAAATAAAAAAAAAACATTACATATAATGTTTACAAGTGATTCATAATTAATGTGAATTGAAGTTACCTATTGCAAAGCAGACTAGATGAGGCCAGCACTGAGAGAGAGTGATAAGGCTCTCTTCTGAGCAGGAGGGCAAACACCGTGTACCCCTGTGGACCTGGATGCAGTGCAGGAAATAGTTTAATGACCTCACACAGCTGATCAAGGTCTGTGAATTCATCTTCAAATGTCATATCTCACCAACTGCACCATTAGCCTCATGCACTGCTCAATGTACCACACCCCAATCACTCACCTACCAACAATTTCTATCAAACACGACTCAGACCACATATTCATAGCTTCATCTCACCCTCACACACTTACCACTGCTGCAACCCTTACACTCACATCTCGCAGCTTGAACACACCACCAGCTATTCAACCATGACAGATGCATCACCCAAACACATTTCACCACACACACTGACACATTTCCCTCTCTCTTGCAGGACAAGGTGGCTCACAACCAGCGGCAGTAGGGGCTACCCGCAGGGAGACAGGAGTGCCTGCATGAACTGACCCCCATGGAGGAGACGATGCTGGGGATAATTTGGATGGCCATCACTGAGTATGTGGCCAGCGGTGGGGTTGAAACAATACAAGATGATGGTATCCTGATATCTAATCTTCCTTCTCACATCCCACTTGCTCCTAATCCCACAATCTCTTCTGATTTACAAGCTGCAGTTATGCAAGCTCAGCTTGCTACCACGCAAGCACGGACTGCTGCCAACATGGCTGCGGTTACCAGTGTTGAAATGGGTGTCACAGCAGTTCAGCAATCTGTCCTCTAACACATTACTAGGATTGCTGTGTCACTGTCCCGGGGAACATGTGGAGCACGGATTTGCTGTCCTCCCTCAGGAGGACAGCATTCATCTTCCCACCACTGCCACCCTGCCAGTGCCCTTGCTGTTGCATCAGGCTGCCAGCCCAGACTGCTGACGCCCAAGCTGAAGTGATACAGTTGTAAGCCACGCCTCCGAGGCCCAGAGCTACTCAGTGTCATCCTGCAAGGCCATCTGCAGTCTCCTTCACTGAAAGTGAACAGCCTTCCACCAGCCATGCTGCGACTGCTGGGGTAGCACTGCAAAGAAGCACAAGGACAGGCAAATGAACAAGAAAGACAAACACTAAGGGCTCAATTGTCCCCAGTGATTTGCGTCTTTTTGGCGCCCGTCGCTTTTTTTGGCGCAAGTTAAAAAATTAAAGTTTCCCCAAGGAATGTGCGCCAGCATAACTCAGTTAGTTATGATTTTTTTAGGCTAGTTTTCTTTTGCGTTAGAGGGGGTATAACCTGCCTGCGCCAGCTTTTCACAATTATGTAAGTTTGCCCCCCCCAAAATTTCTCCGAGGTTGGCGTATCTGACCACTCCCAAAAAACCTTCTGGTAAGTTAAGAAAAACCAGCCACATTGAAAAATCGGCGCAAAAAGATGCCATTGTTTTTCAGTGAAGTTTTGGAGGGAGTCAAGAACTTTTAAATATGCATAATAAAGATTAATTTTTTTTAACTTATAATGCAGTAAATGGAAGTTTGATGGAATTCTGTAAATTTCATTATTTTTGAACTGACATACCACCACCGAACGTATGCAAACAGAGCTCGACGGTCAGGGTGTCGGCCGACAGCATCGGACCCGTACCCCGGATACAGGGGCTCGGGGCTTGGCTGCAAAAGAAGCCCGGGGAGGGGGGGTTGTGGGGTGGGGGCTGTGGAACGCACACAGAAGGCATCAGAAGCCTGTTCTACGCATCAAATCAAGCACGGGTGGGTGGAGGGCTATGGATGCCATACAGAAGGCATCAGAAGCCTGCACTATGCCTCAAATGTAGCCCGGAGGGGTTGCGGGGGTATGTGGGGGTGTTCCCGATCACTGCACCTGCTCAGACCTGGGTGTGGTCCATCCAGACCTTGTGTAGGGAGAGAACAAAGAAACTTGTCCTGCCTGCCTGCCTGCCGTTTTGAATTTCTTGCAAAGGTAAAATTTAAGCATGGGGTCAATACTGACAATGCCTTGTGCAAGCTTTTTGCATGGGATGGTGCTGCGGAGGAGACAATTGATTCAACATCATCACATGAGGGAACCTCAGAGCCCGTAGGGTGATGGGCAGGAGGCCTTACCCACCTCGGGTATATCGAGACAGGCGTTCGCACCTGCACCTGAGTGATGCAGACTGTGTCAGAAGGCTGCGTTTCTGCAAAGAAGTTGTAACTGAGATCTGAGTTGGTGAAAGCAGACCTGCAACCTAGAAGCGTCAGGACAGCTTTGTTAGTTGAAGTGAAGATTACAGTTGCACTTTCATTCTGTACATCTGGATCGTTCCAAACTACAACTGGGGATGTGTGCACCATTTCTCAACATGCAACACATGTCTGCATTCGGCAGGTGACTGCTGCACTATATGCCCAGAGGAATGACTACATAAAGTTCCCCATGACTGCACAGGCAATGCGTGACAGGGCTGTGGGCTTCTCAAGGATTGCTGGCTTCTCAAAGGTACAGGGAGCCAAAGAGTACAGCCTCGCCACCGAGCTCATGACGCCCTTACGCGTAACCCGGACAGAAGCTGACCGGGAATATAACACGTGGCACATTGCGACGCGCAGCATAATAGACAGGATATTTGGCATCTTGAAACAGTGTTTCCGATGCCTGGACCATTCCAGAGGCTACTTGCAATACTCCCCTGAGATTTTCGGTCAGCTCACTGTTGTGTGCTGCCTGCTGCATAACTTAGCCATCATGAGGCAACAGCACCTGGTAATGGAAGACCCACCGGAGGTGAGAGTGGCTGATGATGATGATGAGGAAGATGCAGATGATGAGGAGGAGGACGAAGACGAGGAAGCCGTGCAACTACCTGAATCCGGAGCACGATGGCGGAGGAGGGCGGGCCGTCGTGCCCCTTTAACGATTGCTCGAGTCTTCAGTCAACAGCTCATCCGTGAACGCTTTGCTGCCTGAAGGCTCAGCGGCAACTATTCCACACGGACCATGTTTACTGTTTGGACCTGTTCCGCAATGTTATGTTGTGTTCATGGAACAAATGATGGAAATGATTCGCCTTGAGATCCAAAGGTTGTGTTATAATGGAACAAATAATGTAAATGATTCAGTTATAATTTAAAATATATTTTATTCAATAGTTTAACAAACATTTGTTTGTACTTAACTTAACTTTAATAAACATATTCTTGTATCAAACACTAAAATTTCACTTAAGATCACTTACAAGCTTTAAGATCACTTAAAAACTCCAAGATCACTTACAAACTCTAAGTTCACTTAAAAACTTTAAGATCACTTACTAACTTTTACTAACTTGTAAATTTACATAACTTACAAAAAACTTTTAAGTTGAGAACAGTTACAACAGTAACAACAATAATAACAACAACATCATCATCATCATCATGGGCGGTCCCTCGAACGAGGATGATTTGCTTCCACATGTGCGCACAGATGTTTCAATGAATGACCCGATGTTCCCGTCATGAACTCTAATTAACGGGGTGGAAGATGCCTGTGCGTGGATTTTTTTAATGTGCGGTGACCGATGCATACCAGCCCCCACATGGGCTTGACAAAGCTAGGCCTTTATCCAATAGCAAAGGTTAACCAGGACAACTGAAGACCTGCTCTGCTGCACGGACCTAGTGCGCACACATAGCTCAGTGTGGGCGGGCCCATGCTGCCCCTGGGCCCTGGGCTCTTCTGGGCCCCGTACCCTCATTCACCACACTTCTGCCTCGATCTGTCACCGCTCCTCCGCCACAAACATTCACAGCACCTCCGCCACAAAACACTCGCCGCACGTAAGTCATAATTACTGCTGAACAATCTCTTTGGCCCTGAAAAATTAATTTTACAACTGTGTAGTCTCATTCCCTTAGAGTATAATGTTGGAAAGTGTGAGGTCATGCACTTTGGCAGAAAAAATCTAAGACATTTTTCCTCATCGCAGTTTTAAATGGGCGGCCCCTTATTCTAAGATTATGCACCCAAGTTCTAGTCTCTCCCATCAGTGGAAACATTCTCTCTGCATCCACCTTGTCGAGGCCCCTCATAATCTTATAAGTTTCGATAAGATCACCTCTCAATCTTCTGAATTCCAATGAGTAGAGGCCCAAATCAACCTTTCCTCATAGGTCAACCCCCTCATCTCCGGAATCAACCTAGTGAACCTTCTCTGAGCAGCCGCCAAAGCAAGTATATCCTTTCTTAAATATGGAAACCAAAATTGCACATAGAAACATAGAAAATAGGTGCAGGAGTAGGCCATTCGGCCCTTCGACCCTGCATCACCATTTAATAAGATCATGGCTGATCATTCACCTCATTACCCCTTTCCTGCTTTCTCTCCATACCCCTTGATCCCTTTAGCCATAAGGGCCATATCTAACTCCCTCTTGAATATATCCAATGAACTGGCATCAACAACTCTCTGCGGTAGAGAATTCCACAGGTAAGCAACTCTCTGAGTGAAGAAGTTTCTCCTCATCTCAGCTCTAAATGGCTTACCCCTTATCCTTAGACTGTGTCCCGTGGTTCTGGACTTCTCCAACATTGGGAACATTCTTCCTGCATCTCACCTGTCCAGTCCCATCAGAATTTGATATGTTTCTATGAGATCCCCTTTCATCCTTCTAAACTCTAGTGAATGCAGACCCAGTCGATTCAGACTCTCCTCATATGTCAGTCCTGTCATCCCAGGAATCAGTCTGGTGAACCTTCGCTGCACTCCCTCAATATCAAGAACGTCCTTCCTCAGATTAGGAGATCAAAACTGAACACAATATTCCAAGTGAGGCCTCACCAAGGCCATGTACAACTGCAGTAAGACTTCCCTGCTCCTATACTCAAATCCCCTCGCTATGAAGGCCAATATACCATTTGCCTTCTTCACCGCCTGCTGTACCTGTATGCCAACTTTCAATGACTGATGTACCATGACACTCAGGTCTTGTTGCACTTCCCCTTTTCCTAATCTGCCGCCATTCAGATAATATTCTGCCTTCGTGTTTTTGCCACCAAATTGGATAACCTCGCATTTATCCACATTATACTGCATCTGCCATGCATTTGCCAGGTATTCCAGGTATGGCCTCACCAACACTGCATAACTGTAACAAGATTTCCCTGCTTTTATACTCCATCCCCTTTGCAATAAAGGCCAAGATTCCATTGGCCTTCCTGATCACTTGCTGTAGCTCCATACTAGCCTTCTGTGTTTCATGCACAATTACCTCCAGGTCTCGCTGTACTGCAGCACTTTGCAATCTTTCTCCATTTAAATAATAACTTGCTTTTTGATTTTTTTTTCTAACAACAACAGCAGCAAAGAAAGGCTGCACCCATCTCCCCTCCACATTATTCTAAGACTGCCCGCTGAGCTTGGTCTTGGTGACTCCACCCCTGCCCGCAGGCGGTGGTGCAGCATTTCTCGGGTTGGTACCAAGCTTATTCTTTCGAACATCTCAGGTAATGTGCACTTCTTGATTGGGGATGGGGGGGGGGGGGTTGGGGGGGGGCTGTGGGGGGCAGCTGGTAACATGGAGGGCCCGGCTTGGGCCTCTTCAGAGGCTGGTCTGGGGATTGGAGTGGGAGTAGTAATTGATTCTGTCAATGGGCGCGGGGTCTTGGCGTGTTTCCTTATTGCAGCAGATAACACCAACATTCCCTCCCTCACGTGCACTGACAGTGTCTCAACTACCTGCAACATTCCCTCCCTCATGTTCGCCGACAATGCCTCACCTACCTGTTGAGAAAAAGTGTGTCACCTACCTACAACATTCCCTCCCTCATGGTCACTGACAGCGCATCAGCTACCTGCGACATTCCCTCCCTCATGTGCACCGACATTGTTTCTGCTGAATGCGATATTCCCTCCCTCATGTTCCCGGACAGCATTCCCATTTCTTATGAGAGTGTTGTTACTTCTCCTGACAGTCCCGATCCCTCATCACCCACCCCACTAATGGTGACCCGGAGTGATCGGGTAAGGTCAATGCTCTCCGCACTCATTGCCATCATGTGAACCACACCTGTTAGATCCTGCACCACAGGAGAGTGCGGTCAAGCTCTCCTTCCCCTCGTCACCCTGGGTGTGCCTCGCTGCATCGCACTGGGACCCACAGCCTTGGATGGTGGGAGGCCATGTAATGTCCCACCAACACTCAAACCACTTCTCAGGGAAGGGGATAGTACCTCAATAGGTGGCACCTGCACCTCCTCCTAAGCGAGTACAACAGTGGGGCCTTCATCTATCTCCTCCCCCTCTCCCTCAGCCCCATGCTCTTGGTCTGGAAGGTGGGATTGGAAGATGATCTCCTCTTCAGGCTCGTTTTCGTCTGAATCTTCTTCCGCATCGTCAGGGTTGGCCTCAAATTCTGCAAAATATAACAGAACAGACAAATGGTTGGCAGCAGAGGAGGGGGCAGGGTGGCATGAGTAGGCACAAATAGCGCAGGCAGCAGGCTGATTTGAAGGACCACGATGAATGATAGCACATTGCATCAACCAAAGCTTGGCTGAGGGAGACATCCCCATGAACCGAAGCATGGCTAGCCCGCGCAGTACTTAACATTTAGCAAAGCCAGACTGTGGAATTTGCGGGACTTTCCCTCTCCCTTGAGTGTGGGTCCAACTTGTACAGTGGTGGTTGTTTTTCTCCAGGCAGGACTCATCAAAGCAGCAACCCTCTCTTCCAAGGGTGTCAATGGGTGCAGATGTGCCGGGCCTCCTCCTGTTCGAATTCTCTCTCGTTTGTTGTGTGCCAATTTCCTCTACAAAGATGAAAATATAACCTTTTAGAGAAGGTGTTTTTCTGCCGGGTGGGACATATACAGATGGTCACATTTACAATTGCAATTCCATTGAATAAATGAAAATATTACTTACACTAAGTACTTGGCCAAGGTCCTGCCACTTCTTTTTGCACTGGCCTCCACACCTCGGGGTGTTCACCTTTGCACAGTAATCTATGGTTCTATCTTCTGCAAGTTGGTTCCAGCGTTTCTTCATTTCTTTGGGTGGAACTTTTATGTGACCTTTGCTGGTGTCCAGCTCCTGCCATCTGGCCTCAATCACAGTAACTAGTGCCTCCACTTCATCCTGTAAGAAATTCTTGGTCCTTGCGCCGCGTTGCATCTTGTATTGCTGCTCCGATTTTTCCAATGAAAATTAAAGTTCTGGCACACAACTGGCTCGATAAAAATGGCCGATTGCAGACTGGGAGCTGTACTGGGCATACGCGCCCATAGGAATCACGTCAAAAACATATTTTTATTTTGCGCATGCGCAGAAAGGGCAGCATCGTTTTTTTGGTGCAGACATTTGGCTCCACCCCCCACCCCCCCACACCCCAAGGCTACAGGACAGGCTGCGCAGCGCCAATTAAAAAAAAATAGAGCGGAGAAACTTACCATATTTATTTTTGGAGCAGTTGTGGCCTAGATAAATGGGCGTAACTCTGGCAATATGCAAAAAAATGACTTTGGGCAAAATTGAGCCCATAGGGAATAGTTTGGAATCTTTGTTTTGTGGTGGTTTTCATTTCAGCTTTGTGTCCATAGGACACTGTGATGTTTCATGACAGAGGGATGGTAAGGTGGGTAACTGGTGAGCAATGGAGATCTGTGATTTCATTCACTAGAACTGGAGCCTGATGAGGCACTCACTGACAACCCTTCTGGATCAGGGATTTGCTGCCTGCCTCCTCCCTGCCTCCTCTTCCTCCTCTTCCTCCTTCTCCTGAGGTGGGTGTGGAACCCGTGGTGGAAAGGGCTGTGCCCTCATGATGGCCAAGTTGTGGAGGATATAGCAGACCACCACGAAATGGGACACTTCTCCGGTGTGTGCTGGCGAACTCCTCCGCTGGTCAAGGCAGCGGAACCGTTGCTTCAGCACCCCGATGGTCTGTTCGATGAGGTTCCTCGTGACAGCATGGCTGTCATTATATGACTGCTGGCCACAAGTGGAGGGGTTACGGAGGGGAGGGGAGTTATCAGCCAGGTGTAGAGCGGATAGCTCTTGTCTCCGAGCAGCCATCCTCGGGTTTGACATGGTAACTGGAAGTTTACTGGTACACCAGACTGGCATATGATGAAGGCATACAATCATAGAAATTTACATTACAGAAGGAGGCCATTTCGGCCCAACATGTCCGCGCCGGCCAACCAAGAGCTATCCAGCCTAATCCCACTTTCCAGCTCTTGGTCTATAACACTGTAGGTTATGGCACTTTAAGTGCACATCCATATATCTTTTTAATATGCTGAGGGTTTCTGCTTATACCACCCTTTCAGTCAGTGAGTTCCAGATCCCCATCACCCTCTGGGTGAAGATGTTTCCCCTCATATCTCCTCTAAAGCTCCACCCAATTATTTTAAATCAATGTCCCCTAGTTGTTGACCCCTCTGCCAAAGGAAACAGGTCCTTCCTATCCACTCTATCCAGGCCCCTCATAATTTTATACACCTCACTTAGGTCTCCCCTCAGCCTCCTCTGTTCCAAAGAAAACAGACCCAGCATCTCCAATCTTTCCTCATAACCAAAATTCTCCAGTCCAGGCAACATTCTTGTAAATCTCCTCTGCACCCTTTCCAGTGTAATCACATCTTTCCTATAATGTGGTGACCAGAATTGCACACAGTACTCCAACTGTGTTTTATACAGTTCAAGCATAATGTCCTTGCTCTTGTATTCCATGCCTCAACTAATAAAGGCAAGTATTCCATATGCCTTCTTAACCACCTTATCCACCTGGCCTGTTACTTTCAGGGATCTGTGGACTTCCACTCCCAGGTCCCTTTGTTCCTCTACACTTTTCAGTGTCGTATCATTTAATGTGTATTTCCTTGCCTTGTTAGACCTACCCAAATGCATTACCTCATACTTATCCGGATTGGATTCCATTTGCCACTGTTCCGTCCACCTGATCAGTACATTGATATCTTCCTGCAATCCGCAGCTTTCTTCGCCATTATGTCTGCTGCCAGGATACTGGGTATTCACCATTATGATGTGCTGGGCATGGTCACACCTCGACCACATTAAGTGAGTGATAGCCTTTGCGGTTGCAGTGCATCTCAGGATTGGTATGCAGCGCCCACACAGCCATGTATGCGCAGTCGATAGCGCCTTGCAACATGGGGAGGCCCGATATCCTGGCAAAGCCACATGCATGCTCCCCCGCCTCTCTGTTCAGAGAGATGGCAATGAATTCCCTTCTCCTGGAGTACGGAGCCTCGGTGACCTCCTGGATGCAGCAGTGTATGGCAAACAAGGAGATGTTAATTATGTCGCCTGCTCCAGACTGGAATGATCGGTGGCAAAAATACATTAGGATTCCCATCACCCTGAGTGCCATTGGCAGCGCCGTCGTCACCCAGCTCTGCGGCTACAGATCTGGTTGCAGGAGGTGGCAGAGTTCTGTGTCCACCTGCTCGGTGAAGCGGAGCCTCCGAATGTACTGCTTCTGACTTAAGTGGAGGTAGGAGAAGTGCCGTCGGGAGACCTTAGGTGGGTAAGGCCTCCTGCTGAAAGCCCTCCTGCCTCTCCACCTACTCCCTCCGCAAGCAGCTTGTTCCCTTCTCTGCTGCCTCTGCTCCATCCTCCCGTCACGCAGTGGCGCGAGGCGGACTGCAAGTAGAGCCCCCATGACGGGGAGCAAGTGTTCTGAGCAGCACCCTTGAATTCAGAAGCAAGGCCTTCTTCACTTGCAGCAGCATTCGCTGTCACCCCGCCAACTTTAAACAACTCGAGAAAACTCCAAATACTTCCACAAACTTACACAGAGCCAGTAGAAATCAAGAAGCAAGTTACCTGAAAGTTGGTGCTGATCCCTTTAGTTATCACTGATGGTCGGGGTGGGGGGGCGTCTCTCGTACAGCCAAACATACGTTCAGCTGTGCGTGTTTTGGAGAGAGCATGCAGTCGAGCGGCGATATCCAAAATAGCAAGTCGTACATCAAATCAGCATTACACGCTGATTATCATCACAATCTGCCTCATTTGCATTCTGCTGCCAAACCAGGCAAGAGCCGCACTACTGACCTGCCGAAAATAGAGACTGCTGCGGCTGCACCGGGAGTGGTCAGAAGCGAGGGGGCCTCCATCTTTCTGCCGAAACCAGCCTGAAATGCAGGCACTAAGAGAAGAATTTCATGACCACAGCTTTGACTGCTGGCTATCAGTTGCAGCGATCTCAATGTAGATTTATTTTGTGTGCCTTCCTTGTGTCTCCATGCCCAAAGGCCTCCTCACCCCCGCCACCCCCAGTTCAAATGCAGTGCATTGTCTGGGCTATTTCGCAAATATGATGAGATATAGACCATCTCTTTTATATCCCCTGGAGCTCTCAATGGCATTACCCCTATGGCAATCCAGATATCCTGCCGGCGGCCGAGAACGATGTGGTTTCACATCTTGCCACAACATGAATCGCTGAAGGCTCTCACAGGTCATTCACAATTGAGACATTAAATCCATCACTGCTAAATCCATTCAGTTTGAGTTGAATTCCAGCTCAGGCAGAAAGACCCTTTCGACTATTGACAAATCAAGTCTGCTCAAGACAACTAGGTCAGCCACCCGACCACCCACAGCCCAAGAACCTTTCTCGAATTCCATAAAGTCATATCCAAGCCAATTTCACGCAACTATAAAACTACATGTTCGCCACCAAAGTGCAGTTACCGGCTGCTAGGAATGGCTGCAATGCTAACCAGGTGGGCATGGAGAGGGTGGTGCAGCGCTCACCTTCCATGCGATGCCATCCTGGTGGCATTGCTGGAGGGATCCAGGGCAAATTTCCTGTCCAGGTCCAGCATTACAGCTTCCCACAGCCTCTGTGAGCGAAGCTGTAGAGCTCGCAGGGAATTGTGGACAATGAAGAGGTCTGAGAACTAAAGGGGCCATGCAGACCGAAGCAATACAAAGTAAAATGCAGTAAATCAAGACATTTTTCAGCCCTTTCTGCCTTTTAAGAAATATTCAATATTTCAAACAAGTTCCAAAGGTGACTATGCAGCTGTTAAAGCTGAATTACCTTCCTAACGTCAACAAATGAGAAAACTGCCTCAGCACCAAGACAAATGGCTCAGCAAGCCAGGGCAGAGGCACCGAGGGTCTCACACACAGCACTCCAGCTTTGTGCAGGAGTCAACACTGAAAAGAGCGGCCCTCGACCCACAGGGGCCAGGAAGCCCTCCAGAAAGAACAACGTGGGAATACATCACTAAGGCCATCACTACCAGCAGCTTCACCCCCACCACCTGGCTCCAGTGCCCAAAGAAGCTTCATGACCTCAGACCACTAGTCAAGGTCAGTGAATGCATCTTCAAAAGCTGTTTCCTACCAACTGCACCTCTAGCCTCACACACTGCTCAATGCACAACCCTCAATCACTCACCTACCAACAATCCTCAAAAATGACGAGGCACATCTCCCATTCCTTACCTCACCTCACCCGCTTGGAGCACAGGGTGCAGGCCATTCTTGGTAGAAGCATGGATGAACGCTTAGCCAGCAGCGGGGCTGAAAGGATGCAAGATGCGGGTATCATAGTACACTATCCTACTTATGGCATGCACCTCTTGTTTTCCCCAACCTGCCATCAGCATAACTCCGCCCTTGTGCTTTCCTCATTTCACACACCCAAGAAATGCAGCCTGCCCAGCCAGTGGGTCAACAAGAAGAGGCAGCCTTCCCAATCAGTGGGACCGCAGGCAGATGATTCCATCCCAGAGATCCCTGCCACAAAGGGACTGACTTGGATATATCCTTCTGTCTGATTCCTCCTCTTCAGCTTCCTCCTCTTCTGCATCTTCCTCTTCTGTGTCTTCCTCTTCCCTCTGCAAGGGAATGCTGTAAATATGAAATATAAAATGCTGGAAATACTCAGTTGGTCAGGCAGCATGTCGACCTGGGATCTGAACTCTGTTTTTCTCTTCCCGGATGTTGCATGACCTGCTGAGTATTCGCAACATGTTCTGTCTTCACAAAGGCTTTCATTTACCATCCGAGCCCTTGCAAGTATCCAGCAGCAATCTTAAAGACACACTTTAAAAACTTTTCACATCTATTGCAGCAATCCACCACTTCAATAAAATCCAAAAAAAAACAGTCTGAACCCTTAAATTCAAACTTGCCTGAATGATGTATGTGTCCCTTTAAGAGCAACAGACATCGCCACTGTCAGCCTGCTTGCACGTCAGGTTAAATTGGCATGCTTAGGCCCCAGCGCTGAATTCAGCACTAGGGTCAAAGTTCGCATTGGTGACGTTAAGTCAGCATTGCACGCCATCAGTTTTTTTTACAGGGCATTACCAGTTACCAGCAGCGCAAATGGGAAGAGGAATATGACGGCCACCACAGGACCTGCCACCAGCTGGCGAAAGAGAAGCAGCCGCCATTTTATCACCATTTCATGGCACAACAGAGTGGCGGTAAGTACATGAATTTCTAGCCCTAATTCTTTATCTCCATGTACTCAGACAATACAATCCAGCAAAGATAGCCTGAGGGAAAGATCTCTATTTTAGATCCCTATTTAACAGTGAGTAGGAATCTGTTTCAAAGGCCAGGGATACAGCTACTAATAGCAGCAAATTATTAAAAGGGTTAATTAACAATGACCTTAAAATCAACCTTTGTACAAACTACACCCTTCCCCCCATCCGCATAAACAGAGTTTTGCAATGGTCGGTGTCATTTGGTGCCACACTACAAGGTACATTTGCCCATTAAACGATCAGGGAGCTACAGATGCATGTTTCATGACAAAAATTCTCACTTCAGAGCAGCCTGTAACAATGGAGATCAGAAGTTCCCAACCTGTGAGTGCTTCTCTCAGAAAAGATCCAATTTTTCTCCTGACGCCTGCAGCAGCTTATTTTATGATAATCACATCTGTTTTGACTTTCTTTACGTATTGAATTTTAAAGCTGTTTATTAACAAACCGAATCATGGATGTATCACCTGCCTACAACGGTCTCTCTGTCTCCGTTCTGATGAGAACAGTAAAGTGTTTGGTGGGACAGCCTCTCGACATCTTTATCCAGCAGTTGGGTGATATTTACAGCCAGGTGCATTTTATATCCTTGCTTTGTTTTTTTTTTCAAATTTACAGAGGAAAAATGTACACCCACTTGATTTGACCTTTATGAACACTTTTTTTTAGATTAACCTTTGTAGTTTATAATTGTGATTTACAATGCACCCAACACATTTAATCAAAGCTGGAATCTAAAAACAGGCTCCAGTATGAGTAAGCTGATTTACCAGCACAAAATAAATCAGTGCAGGAGACAAATATCTTATGTAAATTATAACATGTATACTAGATGGAGAAAAGTTTAAAATTAATATATTTGCACGCAGAAAGTTACACAATGCTGACCAGATTTCAGACATCCATTAACTTAGTAACCTCCTCAAAAAATGTCAACTAGGTTGGTGGGACATCACCTTCTTTTCCAGAAGCCATATTGAAATGTCCAACTTAGATTTCCTGATCAGTGTTACTTTAGTGCCAACAATAGCCCATCTATTTTATCCAGGCTTATTTCTCGGTAAATGTTATTGACAACTGCCTTGTTTTTCTGCCTTTGTGCCATTTCCCATGTGGCTGCCTTTTGCCTCCCTGCCTCAAAACCACCCCACCCCCACCCCTCCCATCTCTCCATTTCTGACAGGGCATGGTGGCTTTCCCATTTTAAATTCCCCATAAGTTCTGGGAAATGCCTGCAGGAAAGGTGTGTGATTCTCATCTGCCAGTACCCCCATTTCAGACTGTCAAGACAGTGGTGGTCCCAACTGTATTTGACTGAGCACTATCTTTTAAGATAATACTCTGTGTCGCTAGAGGCATTGGCACTGTCTTATTTTGAATGATAGTGTTATTACCAGATGAGGCGGCCTCCGCTACAGCACAATGATATAAGTGTGGTATTAAAGTTAGCATCCACGGAAACATGTCACCATATTAGTTTGGCTGGATTTAAACTGCAGTCCTTAGGGTGAAATTATACTTTATCATCCCACTATACCACTCAATATCCTGATCTCAGTTTTTCACTTGTTTGTCACATCATATCAAAAACACATCACATTTGCTCATTCAAGTGAAGCATTTTAGCTTTACAGCCAATGAATTACTTTTGAAGTGTAGTGACTGCTGTAATGTAGGAAATGGCAAACCCCAGCATGCGAGTGCAAAAGACAAGGCTGAAGCGTTTGCAACCATCTTCAGTCAGAAGAGCCGAGTGGATGATCCATCTCGGCCTCCTCCTAAGTTCCCCACCTTCACAGAAGCCAGTCTTCAGCCAATTTGGTTTACTCCACATGATAGCAAGAAATGGCTGAGCGCACTGGATACAGCAAAGGCTATGGGTTTCAACAACAACCTAGCTGTAGTGCTCCAGAACTAGCTGCGCCTCTAGCCAAGCTGTTCCAGTACAGTTACAACACTGGCATCTGCCCGACAAGGTGGAAAAATTGCCCAGGCATGTCTTGTCCACAAAAAGCAGGACAAATCCAATCCATCCAATTACCACCCCATTAGACTACTCGTCAGCAAAGTGATGGAACAGGTCTTCGACAGTGCTATCAAGCAGCACCTACTCACCAACAAACTGCTCACTGATGCTCAATTTGGCATCCGCCAGGACCACTCATCTCCAGATCTTATTACAGCCTTGGTCCAAACATGGACAAAAGAGCTGAATTGCAGAAGTGAGGTGAGAGTGACGGCTCTTGACATCAAGGTAGCATTTGACCGAGTAGCGAGTGTGGCATCAAGGAGCCCTACTCAAATTGAAGTCAATGGGAATCAGAGAAAATAAATTACCCTGTCTGAAATCATAGCTAGTGATAAGCTCACAATAAAGGATGAAGCTGAGTATTGTGTGTACAATGAGCAAGTGTGACGTGAGCTCCTTTAATGAGACTCCAGAGTGCCGGTACCTCGTGCGTGGCCTGCTTATATACCGTGCTCCCAAGGGATGCTGGGATCCCTTGGGACTCCAACAGGTAGGCCCTCTGGTGGTAGTCTAATACAAGTTACAAGGGGTTAAATACATAACCTCACTCCACTGTGAAGTTAATAGTACAATTATTTACAAGGTGAGACGATCTGGGGCTTTTCGCTCCCTTGTCGATCATCTCGGTACAAATGTGGGTGTGGATGAGTTGGTTAGTTCTTCATTGGGCTGTTGGCGTAGGTGGGTCTGATGACGTCTGCTGCGATTCTTCTTCCCAAGAACTCGATCTCCTGCGCCAGGAAAACACACTTCGATCATTTCAACCTGAGCCCCACGCGAACCAACCGACTAAGAAGCTCTTCCAGATTCTTTAAGTGCTCAATGGTGTCCCGACCTGTAACCAGTATGTCATCCTGGAAAACCACGGTGCGAGGAACCGACTTTTGCAGGCTCTCCATGTTCCGTTGGAAGATTGCCGCGGCAATCCCGAATGGGCATCTGTTATAGATGAACAGACCTTTGTGCATGTTGATGCAGGTGAGGCTTTTCGAAGATTCCTCCAACTCCTGCATCATGTAGGCCGAGGTCAGGTCCAGCTAGATGAACGTCTTCCCTCCAGCCAGGGTCGCAAATAGGTCATCTGCCTTGGGTAGCGGGTACTGGTACTGTAGTTAAAAACAGTTAATCATTACTTTATAGTCCCCACAAACTCTAACCATGCCATCCTCTTTAAGTACCGGGACAATCGGACTACCTCACTCGTTGAATTCCACCGGCGCGATGATGCCTTCTCGCTGCAGCCTGTCCAGATCAATTTCCACTTTCTCATGCATCATGTACGGTACCGCCTGTGGCTTGTGGTGGATGAGTCGTGTACCAGGAACCAAATGGATCTGCACTTTCGCCCCCGAGAAGCTTCCAATGCCTGGCTCGAACCACTTTGGAAACTTGCTCAGAACCTGGACACATGAGGCATCATTGGCGGACGAAAGCACTCGGGTGTCGTCCCAGTTCCAGCGGATTTTTCCCAGCCAGCTTCTGCCAAACAATGTGGGACCATCCCCGCCACAATCCACAGCGGGAGTTCGTGTACTGCTCCATCATAGGAGACTTTGACCTGCACTGCCAATTACAGGGATTAGTTCCTTAGTGTAAGTCCTTAGTTTGGTATGAATGGGGCTGAGCTTGGGCCTGTGTGCCTTGTTGTACCACAGCCTGTCGAAGGCCTTTTTACTCATTATGGACTGATTCGCACCCGTGTCCAGTTCCATCGATACTGGAATTCCGTTCAGTTCAACTTTCAACATTATTGGTGGACATTTCGTGGTGAATGTGTGTACCCTGTACACTTCCTCCTCCTCGGTTCGAGTCTCCAATTCAGTCTGATCCACTGTGGATCGATGTTCCTCTGCAACGTGGTGGTTTGGAGGGTTTGCAGGGTTTGCAGCTCGCCTGTACATTTGCTGGAGGTGCCCATTGTTCTGCAACCGTTGCACGCATAGTGCTTGCAGCAGCATTGATGGGGCCGATGATCACCTCCACAGCGCCAACAGGGTGTTAACTGCCTCACATTAACGATTGATGGCGGTCTCTGGGTCATCTGAGGTCGGGTAGCAGCAGCCAGCATGTACGTTCTGCCATGTATATTCCTGCTCGAAAACGACGTTATTTTGTTCACAGTACTGGCCGAAACTTCTTTATTCCGTGAAATCTGTTTGGTGTTGTTGCTGGTGGTCATAAATGCCTGGGCTATCGTTATGGCTTTACTTAGATTTGGAATTTCAACGGTTAACAGTTTGTGAAGGATTGCCTCATGGCCAATGCTCTACAAAAAAGTCTCTAAGCATTTGTTTTAGGAATCCCTCAAATTCACAAGGTCCTGCAAGGCGCTTTAGTTCGGCGACATAGTTTGCCACTTCCTGGCCCTCCGACCATTGACACGTTTAGAACTGATATCTCGCCATCAAAATGCTTTCCTTAGGATTTAGGTGCTCCCAGATCAGCGTACACAATTCTTCATAGGATTTAGCTGTTGGTTTTGCCGGAGCTAGGATATTCTTCATGAGGCCAAAGGTTGTTGCCCCACAGACAGTTAGGAGGATCGCCCTTCATTTGGCAGCTCATTGGCCACAAAGTATTCGTCGAGTCTCTCCACGAATGCCTCCCAATCGTCCCCTTCTGAGAACTTCTTCAGGATACCAACTGTTCTTTGCATTTTCGCGCAGTTGTTCATTACCTCGTCGCCAATTGATAAGCTCACAATAAATGATGAAGCTGAGTACTGTGTACACTGAGCAAGTGTGACCTTAGCTCCTTTAATGAGACTCCAGAATGCCGGTACCTCATGGGTGGCCTGCTTATATACCATGCTCCCAAGGGATGCTGGGATCCCTTGGGATTCCAACAGGCTGGCCCTCTGGTGGTAGTGTAATACAGGTTACAAGGGGTTAAATACATAACACCTAGCACAAAGGAAGATGGTTGTGGTTGTTGGAGACCAATCATCCCAGCCCCAGGATATCGCTGTAGGAGTTTCTCAGTGCAGCTTCCTAGGCTCAGCATCTTCAGCTGCTTCATCAGTGACCTTCCCGCCATCATAAGGTCAGAAGCGGGGATGTTCGCTGGTAATTGCATAGTGTTCAGTTCCATTCGCAACTCCTCAGATAATGAAGCAGCCCCTGCCCGCATACAGCAAGACCTGGATGATATTCAGGCTTGGGCTGGTGAGTGGTGAGTAACGTTTGTGCCACACAAGTGCCAGGCAATGATTATCTTCAACAAGCGAGAGTCTAACCACCGTCCCTTGACATTTCTACAGCATTACCATCGCCGAATCCCCTACCATCAACATCCTGGGGGTGTCACTATTGACCAGAAACATAACTGGACCAACCACATAAATACTGTGGCTACAAGAGCAGGTCAGATGCTGGATATTCAGCGGTGAGTGACTCATTTCCTTACTGCCCAAAGCCTTTCCACCATCTATAAGACATAAGCCAGGAGTGTGTTGGAATGCACTCCACTTGCCTGGATGAGTGCAGCTCGAACAACACTCAAGAAGCTCTACACCTTCCAGAACAAAGCAGCCCGCTTGATTGGCACACCATCCTTCACCTTAAACATTCATTCTCTCCACCACTGGTGCACCGTGGCTGCAGTAAGCACCTTCTACACGATGCACTGCAGCAACTCGCCAAGGCTTCTTTCATAGCACCTCTCAAACCTGCGCCCTCTATCACTTAGGTGGTGCATAGGAACACCATCCCCTTCAATTTCCCCTCCAAGTCACACACCATCCTGACTTGAAAATATATCACTGTTCATTCATCATCGCTGGGTCAAAGTCCTGGAACTCCCTACCTAACTGTACTGTGGGCATACCTTCACCATCGGACTGCAGCGGTTGTAGAAGGTGGCTCACCACCACCTTCTCAAGAGCAATTAGGGATGGGCAATAAATGCTGGCCTTGCCAGCCAGCGATGCCCACATCCCGTGAATGAATTTTTAAAAATCGTGGCAGCCAATTTGCGCACAGTTAGGTCCCACAAGCAGCAATTAAATAAATGACCAATTAAACTGTTTTAGTGGTGACAGTTGAGGAATAAATGGTAGTCAGGACTGCAGGAGATCACCACTGCTCTTCTTTGAATTGTGTCATGGGGTCGCTTAAGTCCATCAGAGAAGGCATCTAGGGCCACGGTTTAAAGTCTTATCAGAAAGACACCACCTCTGACAGTGCAGCAGTCGTTCAGTATTAAACTGGAGTGTTTGCCAAGATTATGTTCTCAAGTCACTGGAATGGGGCTTGAACCCACAGCATTCTAGCTGAGAACTGAAAGTGGCAAGGCTAATGTTAGCACATAATAAAATTGCATAATCAGCTTTTCTATAATATCTTATATGACCTGTTATTTTAACAAACTATCAAATTATACCAATTAGCAATTATTACTTTGAAATAATCGACATTTCAGAAAAAAATTTATTATTATTGAACTTATGGCAAGAAAGTGATTGCTAATATATATTTCACTGTAAATTGCTCAGAAGTGAAGTCATTGCACTTGACAAGGGAAAAAGAATCAAGGAAAGCAAGCCATTTTTAAATAGGAATCAATTATATTGCTAGAGAAAGCCATTCTAAATGTGGCCTTTCTAAATAACAGTATACCAATTTCAACTGAATGTATTCTAAAGAGGGGAATAGTGTTGCTTGCTATCAAACCAGTAAAACTTCTCATTAAATACTGCACTAAAATGACTCACTGAAAGATAGTTTTGTCCCTAGTTGGTTTTCACTTTTATCACTCCATCATTCATAGATTCATAGATTCATTGATTCATTGGGCTGGATTTTCAGGTTTTGGGGTTTTTGGGCGAAAACGCAAACGATGCATGAAAATTACCGTTTTCGCTGCGTTACCGATTTAAGGCCTAACTTTCGGCACTTGCGTAAAGGGAGGCATCGCACAATTATTCTCAGCACAAAAACACTATCCTCGCCAACTTTAGTGCGGGGCCGGGAGCGCTGCGAGAGAGGCCTTGTGGGGTGGGGGGGGGGTAAATCAAAAAAAATTCCAAAAACATTACCAAGACCCTTACCGAACAAATCACTGCAAAAAAATAAAAATTAAAAACTTTAACTTACCTTTTTTTCAGGTTTTCCAACTTACCACTACTGGCAGGGTTGCACCGCTAGGTTTTATCTGACGATGTTTGGGGCGCGTCTTACGGGTCGGGTGAGTGTCGAAACTCGGACGTTAATGCAATCCGAGTCGTTACACGTCTGGTACAGCTCTCCTCGGCCGTACTTCCAAGCGACACGCAAGCAAGGAACTGAGGACCCTGACCGGGCTTTGCGACCGGGTTTTCTCCGCGGATGGTCAAAAGGCGGTGAAAACCCAGTCGCAAACCACCCAAAAAACCAGCCCATAGAAACTTACAGTACAGCAGGAGGGCATTCGGCCCATCATGCCTGTGCTGACTCTGAGAAAGAGCAGTCATGCTTAGTCCCACATCCACGCTTTTCATCCATAACCCTGCAACTAAACATTCGTAGCCATTTATTGTCGCGCATCTTTCTTTGAATTATCCTGAGAAATTCACAGGTTCGAGCCAACCAGCGAGGAAGTAATAAACCCTAATAGCTCAGAAACCTGTCAATTCTACGTAATCTCTATATGTTTATGAGGAGCCGAGATAGAGTGGATAAATGCACCTATTTTCCTCAGCAGTGAGGTCAATAACCAGGGGGCATAGATTTAAAGTCATTGGCAGAAGGATTAGAAGGGACTTGAGAACTTTTTTCACCCAGAGAGTGGTGGGGATATGGAACTCACTGCCTGAGAGGCTGGTTGAGGCAGAAACCCTCACCACATTTAAAAAGTACTTGGATATGCAATTGGAGTGCTGTAACCTGCAAGGCTACGGACCAAGAGCTGGAAAGTAGGATTAGGCTGGATAGCTCTTTATCAGCTGGCATGGACACGATGGGCCGAATGGCCTCCTTCTCTGCCATAAATTTCTATGATTGCCTATGTTCCTGGAGTCCCAGCCTACCACAGTTTTGCATCTTCCTTTTTTAGTTATTTCTGAAATTCCCAAGGTCCTAAAACCTGACTGGTATCAGTAACAAGTTTGGAAATTACTAAAAAGTTTAGTTTGTTTGACAATCACTTTGACCTGTGTATTGGAAAGATATGCATTTGCCTTCTCTTAGATAAACCTGCACAGTTATTACTCAACCCGAACGAATCCAATTTAGCTTAGTATAGATCCTTCTGTTTGTTTCTAAAATTGACTCATTCAGATTCAGATGGGATGCATCAGCAGTTTAGAAAAATCTTGTGTGGTTTCAGTTTTCAGTTCGAGAAATGCAGGCCTGATCGTGGGCTCAAAATATTTTGAAGTTACATTTCATGAACTGCATTGCAAATAATCATTAACAGCATTCAAGTGACGATTTCAGATTTAAAGAACCAATAAATGAAGATGAAGTCCTTGGTCTGGATCCACTAAGAATTCATTCTTAAATCGTTGCATTTGAAGTTAAAATAATGGCCTGCTAGATGGGAATGAGTTCAATCAATTTCTGCACTTTGCAGTTGTGATGTCATATCCATTTCTCTCAACTGTAATGATTTTCTTCTAACCAGTGATAAAATCTATGCCAAATGAGCCTTTAATAGTCAATGAGATAAATATAAAGTAAACTAAAAATGCTGATTGTGTAATTTTACAATTTAAATCACGAAGTACCTACATGGTAATCTTTGTGCTCATCAAGGGAGACTATGTTGGCAGGTATCTTGATAGTTAGGAATAACAAAGCAGCAGAACCTTGAGCTGTCATACTTTACAATGAAGCTGTCATTCGTTAGCTGTTGCAAATGAAGAATTTATTAGATTGGAATCTTCATTACAAGCAGAGCAGTTTGTTTACTGCTAGTACAATGACAGCCTTTATATGTGATGAGGTTTTCATTGCAAACTAATTTGTTAATGTATTGCACTATCAGCAACCTCAGCCAGGATTTTTAGTTGTAAAAATGGGAATTTGAACCCTGGTTCTTAATTACGCCCAACACATCTTGTTCATCTTGTCAGTATAAATTGTCAGTAAGGTGCAGCTTGGTGCATACTTTTTCAATCCAAGTAAGTCATTGTCATCAGTATTGCTGTTCTTGCCTACTCGCTTGTACTTTGGAGAATTTAATTCATTCATGGGAGGTGTGCTTCTCTGGCAAGGCCAGCATTTATTGCCCGTCCCTAATTCCCTCGAGAAGGTGGTGGTGAACTGGGCCATTTCAGAGGGCGGTTAAGAATCAACCACATGTCTGTGGGTCTGGAGTCACATATCAGCCAGATCAGGTAAGGACGGCAGGTTTCCGTTCCCTGAAGGACATCAGTGAGTGAAGGGTTTTTATGACAATCCAAAGGCAAAATACTGCAGATGCTGGAATCTGAAATAAAAACAGAAAATGCTGGAAATTTCAGCGGGTCAGGCAGCATCTGTGGAGAGAGAAACAGAGTTAATGCTTCAGGTCAATGACCTTTCGTTGTTCTGACGCAGGGTCATCGACCTGAAACGTAAACTCTGTTTCTCTCTCCACGGATGCTGCCTGACCCGTTGAGATTTCCAGCATTTTCTGTTATTTTATGACAATCCGGTAGTTTCATGGTCACCATTATTGATACGAGCTTTTTATTCCAGATTTATTTAATTAATTAATTGAATTTAAATTCCACA
The DNA here is from genome assembly GCF_044704955.1 of Pristiophorus japonicus. Classification (NCBI taxonomy): domain Eukaryota; kingdom Metazoa; phylum Chordata; class Chondrichthyes; family Pristiophoridae; genus Pristiophorus; species Pristiophorus japonicus. The sequence goes on along the minus strand of NC_091980.1, from coordinate 277,967,884 downwards.
GCTACTGTGGTAGGATTTGAACTCATGTTTCAGGATCATTAGTCCAGCAACATAACCACTATGCTACTGTACCCAGTAACACAATTGTTCTATATTCATCTCTGCTGAATTGCTCAATATGCTATTGATACACTCCAATGATTTTAGTTGATGTACTGACGTCACTACATTCCATTCATAAACATAGATTATAAAATCACTACTGACGACCAAGCCCAAAATTTTTTTATTTAGCGCATGCAATTTATGATCAGCTGGGATAGGTCCAATATAGCACTATAATCAGTTGGCTGCTGTGAAACTTTCAGTGGTTTTCCAAGCTTTCCGCACATTCCCAGTGGAATTCAGCTTGTATTTCAGCGTGGTGTTCCTTCTGGCAGCAGCTACTGCCAACATTGAGAACCTTGGGAAAACCTCCACTATATTTTTTATAGAAGTAATGTATATCCTCCTTATATTTATAGCCAATCATGACACTTACTTTAGTAGATGATTAAGCAGGTCAGAATCTCCTGCGTTACAGGACGACAATAATTATAAAGATTTACCAGCGTAGGCTTCCAAATAGCAAAAGAAATATTGATTGATAAAACATTCATCATATTTAATTAATGTTTGTGCAATGCTATTTTCATTACTTTCAATTCTGTGATCAATGCAAATGATGTAAAATAAAATTGCGATATCCCTTCCTGTGTAAAGAATGTTTAATCTTCTCTGAAGAGTGTAACTGTAATTCAGAATATAATTTCTGCTTTACTATCATGCCACTTTTATTTGTAAGTAATTCATAAGTAATTCTTGTAATAAGAAGAAAGTGCCTTCTGGATTCAGCCTGGGTGAAATCATTAGTGTACAGGTCAATGATGACTCACTTAGTGTCACATTCCACCTAGACATTCATAGACAGTCTTTTCTGTTCATCTAAGCGAGGTAGAGGTGACTTGAGAAATTGCTTTGCAAATGATTGATTGATGCCCATAGTTGCTGTTTCTAGAGTTTGAAAGACGCCAGAAGCATAAAAAGTGAGAGTAAGGGTGACCTTTATTGGAATCAGCGGAGCATAATTCGTGGCACTGTCACACTCCAAATCCTCTTTTAACTCCTCCCATAGGTCATACAGTATATTATCTGTTTGTTGAATCTAAATTCCCCAAAACATCTCAGACCGATCAATAAAACTTATTCAGAGCCTCACATCTTCAGGGATGATTCTTTCCACAGCATGACCACAATAGCTCCAGCTGTAACTGCCATTTTCAACCCTTTTTTCCCCAGTAGAATTAAGTAGCCTTTCATACAGGACCTCATTCTTTATATCATTTCCTAGTGGTGTAAACAAGGACACTGAACAATGACCTTTTTTACCTCTGAACTGGTTAACAGAATAGCAACTTTGGCACACAATGAACCCAAAGTTGTTACATTTGTGTGAGCAGGCAAAGCAATACTGCAGATTATGCGGCAATGTTTCAGCCAAGGGCACATGACATACAGCATGCCAGAATACAACTGACAATGAAAACAGTAGCACAATTTAGGACTGTATGCTCATAGAAATAAAATTTACAATTGTGAATAAAACATTAAAGAATACATTATGAAGTGCCACTATAAATTAATTCAGATTGAGTCATAAGAATTTCTAGAGGAAGTTTAATACCACCATTATTTTCATGTATTACAATATCTAATATATTGGTTACTTTTGTACATAAGTCACGCTCAAGTTTGCCAGCCACAAAACTGCATATGCATTTGTTTTCTGCACTGGATTGTATGCTAACAACCTTAAACAGAGTGCTGAAAATTCCGTCCTTGCCATGTCCGTACGAAGTGCGAGGCCTCACAAAAGCCTTTTTTTGGGCACGATGTGCACGCGCCGAAAACCGGCTTTTCCGATCTGTCAGATCCTCTGCATCCCCGAGAGAAGGACATCTGCGCGAGAGAGATTGGGCTATTTGCCCATCTCTTGCCCAGCGAATGTACTTCAAACTTTTACACCTGGTAACCCTGTCCATTAAGTTAAGTTTATTTTAAACCCTATTAAACCACATTAAAAAATATTCCAAAAAATAATATTTTTTCTAAAAACATTTAATTAACTTTAATTTCAATTAATTTTAAACATGTGAGGTGTTTTTTAAAAATTTATTATGTTGTGTTTCTTGTTTTAGGAGGGTTTTCTCATCGATAGTAATGGGAACTCGTAAAAACGGAGATCCCATTATTATCAATGAGAATACTAGACAGTGATTGGTGGTCCAGGCCCACGTGACTCCAGCAATTTCGTATGTACAGGGGTATCCCTGTACGCTGCGTATCGAATGAAGGCCTCTGACCAGAATCGAAGGTGCCTCCGTGACCATTGGGTATTTTCGCAAAATTTTTTCGGGTCGGAGGCGTTCGTCCGAAGGAAGCCTCTGCCCGGAATTTTCTCCCAGGATTGTATTTACTTAAAAAAGACGATTGGAATATCGAGGCCCATTTCTTATTTGAATGCACCACTGTAAACTTAATAGAGAGGCCTAGATTTTGCACTCAGGTATGGGACGGTGTGATAAAAACTTGGAACCTGTTGATCCAGCACATGTTTTTGGCATCAGTGTCATAAGCATAACCTCAGGAAGCTCTTGTGCTTTGGAAACACCTATAATTGGTTGCTCATTGGTTGCTGGGTGGAAAATTCCTGGCTGCTACATTAATAGCCTGCAGTAGCTTAAGGGAATAGGCATCTTATTTTGCAAGGCAGCTCCATTCTTTTGGGAAACATGTCTGCAAGCAACAACTTGCATTTATATAGCGCCTTTAATGTAGTAAAACCTCCCATGGTGCTTCACAGGAGCAATTATCAAACAAAATTTGACACCGAACCACATAAGGGCAGGTGACCAAAAGGTGGGTCAAATAGGGAGGTTTTAAGGAGCGTCTCAAGGGAGGAGAAAGAAATAGTTCAGCACAGCAGTGAATACCCCAATTTTCCAATGGGACAATATAAATTTTCTTGGAAAAAGTGATGTACAAGGTCTCTTCAGGACAGAGTGACTCATGGCCTCCAGACAATCAGCATTAATTCCATGAGCAATATGGCATGTTCCTGGAGGCAATGTCGGGGAGAGTTTAATGATCTTATTGGTTCAGCTAAGATAAGAATATATTTTGTTGCATTCCATTAATTCAGCATCCTAAGCACCTGCACCACTTACCATTATTTCCTTTTGGCAATGAATGAAACTTCCTTTTTGGGTCAGCCAAGGTAACAGTACATTCTATTACATTCCATTAATTCAGTGTGCTAAGCACCAATGATCTGGGCGATCACCTTCCCTCACACTGTCTTAAACTACTTTCAGTGCTTGCTATGAATGTCTATTAAATTACAGGGTGCATCTAGCATTATCATGTTTCGTTGAATGTTTCCACTCACTCACATCCTTGTATAAAATCAGGCCAAAGTAACGGTCCCATCTTATGTAGCTGCATGATGTGTGTACATGTTATCATACCACTCGGAGCTGCATGCTAACATTTGAGTATCATCAGGACACTTGCAACCTCTCACTTATAAGAACATAAGAAATAGAAGCAGAAGTAGGCTATACGGCCCCCTCGAGTCTGCTCCGCCATTTAATACGATCATGGCTGATCTGATCAAGGACTCAGGTCCACTTCCCTGCCCGCTCCCCATAACCCCTTATTCCCTTATCGGATAAGAAACTGTCTATCTCTGTCTTAAATTTATTCAATGACCCAGCTTCCACAGCTCTCTGAGGCAGCGAATTCCACAGATCTACAATCCTCTGAGAGAAGAAATTCCTCCTCATCTCAATTTTAAATGGGCGGCCCCTTGTTCTAAGATTATGCCCCCTAGTTCTAGTCTCCCCCATCAGTGGAAACATCCTCTCTGCATCCACCTTGTCAAGCCCCCTCATAATCTTATACATTTCGATAAGATCACCTCTCATTTTTCTGAATTCCGATGAGTAGTGACCCAACCTACTCAAACTTTCCTCATAAGTCAACCCCCTCATCTCTTGAACCAACCCTGTGAACCTTCTCTGAACTGCCTCCAAAGCAAGTATATCCTTTCTTAAATATGGAAACCAAAACTGTATGCAGTATTCCAGGTGTGGTCTCACCAATATCCTGTATAACTGTAGCAAGACTTCCTTGCTTTTATACTCCATCTCCTTTGCAATAAAGGCCAAGATTCCACTGGCCTTCCTGACCATTGCTGTACTTGCATACTATCCTTTTGTGTTTCATGCACCTGGAATCTGTTGGGTAGAGCTACAGAACACCAAAGGGCAAAAAACGTTAGTGGGAGTTGTGTACAGACCTCCAAACAGTAGTAGTGATGTTCGGGAGGGCATCAAACAGGAAATTAGGGGTGCATGCAATAAAGGTGCAGCAGTTATAATGGGTGACTTTAATATGCATATAGATTGGGCTAACCAAACTGGAAGCAATACGGTGGAGGAGGATTTCCTGGAGTGCATAAGGGATGGTTTTTCAGACCAATATGTCGAGGAACCAACTAGGGGGGAGGCCATCTTAGACTGGGTGTTATGTAATGAGAGAGGATTAATTAGCAATCTCGTTGTGCGAGGCCCCTTGGGGAAGAGTGACCATAATATGGTGGAATTCTGCATTAGGATGGAGAATGAAACAGTTAATTCAGAGACCATGGTCCAGAACTTAAAGAAGGCTAACTTTGAAGGTATGAGGCGTGAATTGGCTGGGATGGATTGGCGAATGATACTTAAGGGGTTGACTGTGGATGGGCAATGGCAGACATTTAGAGACCGCATGGATGAAGTACAACAATTGTACATTCCTGTCTGGCATAAAAATAAAAAAAGGAAGGTGGCTCAACCGTGGCTATCAAGGGAAATCAGGGATAGTATTAAAGCCAAGGAAGTGGCACACAAATTGGCCAGAAATAGCAGCAAACCTGGGGACTGGGAGAAATTTAGAACTCAGCAGAGGAGGACAAAGGGTTTGATTAGGGCAGGGAAAATGGAGTATGAGAAGAAGCTTGCAGGGAACATTAAGACAGATTGCAAAACTTTCTATAGATATGTAAAGAGAAAAAGGTTAGTAAAGACAAACGTAGGTCCCCTGCAGTCAGAATCAGGGGAAGTCATAACGGGGAACAAAGAAATGGCGGACCAATTGAACAAGTACTTTGGTTCGGTATTCACGAAGGAGGACACAAACAACCTTCCGGTTATAAAAGGGGTCGGGGGGTCTAGTAAGGAGGAGGAACTGAGGGAAATCCTTATTAGCTGGGAAATTGTGTTGGGGAAATTGATGGGATTGAAGGCCGATAAATCCCCAGGGCCTGATGGACTGCATCCCAGAGTACTTAAGGAGGTGGCCTTGGAAATAGTGGATGCATTGACAGTCATTTCCCAACATTCCATTGACTCTGGATCAGTTCCTATAGAGTGGAGGGTAGCCAATGTAACCTCACTTTTTAAAAAAGGAGGGAGAGAGAAAACAGGGAATTATAGACCGGTCAGCCTGACATCGGGAGTGGGTAAAATGATGGAATCAATTATTAAGGATGTCATAGCAGTGCATTTGGAAAGAGGTGACATGATAGGTCCAAGTCAGCATGGATTTGTGAAAGGGAAATCATGCTTGACAAATCTTCTGGAATTTTTTGAGGATGCTTCCAGTAGAGTGGACAAGAGAGAACCAGTTGATGTGGTATATTTGGACTTTCAGAAGGCGTTCGACAAGGTTCCACACAAGAGATTGATGTGCAAAGTTAGAGCACATGGGATTGGGGGTAGTGTGCTGACATGGATTGAGAACTGGTTGTCAGACAGGAAGCAAAGAGTAGGAGTAAATGGGTACTTTTCAGAATGGCAGGCAGTGACTAGTGGGGTACCGCAAGGTTCTGTGCTGGGGCCCCAGCTGTTTACATTGTACATTAATGATTTAGATGAGGGGATTAAATGTAGTATCTCCAAATTTGCGGATGACACTAAGTTGGGTGACAGTGTGAGCTGCGAGGAGGATGCTGTGAGGCTGCAGAGCGACTTGGATAGGTTAGGTGAGTGGGCAAATGCATAGCAGATGAAGTATAATGTGGATAAATGTGAGGTTATCCACTTTGGTGGTAAAAACAGAGAGACAGACTATTATCTGAATGGTGACAGATTAGGAAAAGGGGAGGTGCAAAGAGACCTGGGTGTCGTGGTACATCAGTCATTGAAGGTTGGCATGCAGGTGCAGCAGGTGGTTAAGAAAGCAAATGGCATGTTGGCCTTCATAGCAAGGGGATTTGAGTACAGGGGCAGGGAGGTGTTGCTACAGTTGTACAGGGCATTGGTGAGGCCACACCTGGAGTATTGTGTACAGTTTTGGTCTCCTAACCTGAGGAAGGACATTCTTGCTATTGAGGGAGTACAGCGAAGGTTCACCAGACTGATTCCCGGGATGGCGGAACTGACCTATCAAGAAAGACTGGATCAACTGGGCTTGTATTCACTGGAGTTCAGAAGAATGAGAGGGGACCTCATAGAAACATTTAAAATTCTGACGTGGTTAGACAGGTTAGATGCAGGAAGAATGTTCCCAATGTTGGGGAAGTCCAGAACCAGAGGTCACAGTCTAAGGATAAGGGGTAAGCCATTTAGGACCGAGATGCGGAGGAACTTCTTCACCCAGAGAGTGGTGAACCTGTGGAATTCTCTACCACAGCAAGTTGTTGAGGCCAATTCACAAAATATATTCAAAAAGGAGTTAGATGAGGTCCTTTCTACTAGGGGGATCAAGGGGTATGGTGAGAAAGCAGGAATGGGGTACTGAAGTTGAATGTTCAGCCATGAACTCATTGAATGGCGGTGCAGGCTAGAAGGGCCGAATGGCCTACTCCTGCACCTATTTTCTATGTTTCTATGTTTCTATGGACTCCCAAGTCTCGCTGTACTGCAGCACATCTTTTATTCTGCTTGCAGAAAAAGACAGACCACAACAAAGGAGAGAGAATATGTACAGAAGAAAGACTTTTTAACATTCATACACTAATCCCATATGAGTAAGAAGTCCTGTGTTATGCAGGTAGAGCTGTAACTCCAAGAGAGAGAGGGCTGGAGATTGGAAACAAGGAGGATTGGCCCAAGTTCAGCATTCATGCTAGCCACTTTCTCCTACTCTTTCTTTCCATTCATTCACTGGCAATAAGCCATGTGCTGAAGCACTTTATCATGTCAATCTCGCTATTGCAAGGTAGAGATGACTTGAGAAATTGCTTTGCAAATGGTTGACTGATGCCCATAGTTGCTGTTTCTGGAGTTTGAAAGATGCCAGAAGTATATAAAGTGAGAGTAAGGGTGACGTTTAATGGAGCCAGCAGTGCATAATTCGTGGCACTGTCACACTCCAAATCCTCTTTTAACTCCATCCATAGGTCATACAGTACATCATTTGTTCGTTAAATCTGAATTCCCCAAAACATGTCAGACTGATCAATAAAACTTATTCAGAGCCTGCAGATCCTCAGGGATGATTCTTCTCACAGCATGCAAACCACTTCACATCACACACCATTACTCACTCTATTCATTCCAAGCGCCTGCTCAGATACACACATTGCAAGAGTATTGCACATTATTGCAATCATTGGGGACCATGCCAAGCAGCTTCCTGCAGAACACAGCTAGTGTGGAGTAGGCTCCTAACTGCATGTGTGCAGATTTGGATGACAGTTGTGCAACACTTTAGTTCACCCTGAAGCATGTGGCAACTCCAGAATTACCTGCAGCAGCCTTAAGGCCACTCAGTGATTTTCCAGCAAGTATCATGAAGGCCTGGGATTCAGGGTGATACGCACCATCCAGCTTCAATGGGCTTAGGTGATCGACTAGAGAGCATCATAAGGCAACGCTTCACTGATCCCAAAGTGCTTTACAGCCAATAAAGTACTTTTTGAAGTGTAATCACTGTTGTAATGTAGGAAACACGACCGCCAATTTATGCACAGCAAGTTCCCACAGACAGCAACGTAATAATGACCAGATAATCAGGGCTTTTTTTTGTGATGTTGGTTGAGGGTTAAATATTGGCCAGCACACCAGGGGTAACTCCCCTGCTCTTCTTCAAAATAGTGCCACATGGTCTTTTACATCCACCTGAGAGGGCAGATAGGGCCTCGGTTTAACGTCTCATCCGAAAGACAGCACCTCTGACAGTGCAGCACTCCCTCAACCGAGATTTTGTGCTCAAGTCTCAGGAGGGGACTTGAATGCACAACTTTCTGACTCAGAGCTGAGAGCGCTACCCACGGATCCATGGCTGACATTCACCACATGTTGTCACTAACGGAGAGTGTAGAAATTAAATAGTAGGCACCCACACATATGGCATGGTTGAGATTAAAAATCTACTTGCATTGAAGTTGTGTATGCAGAGAATGGTCTTGAAAAGTTTGTGATGTTTCATCAGGTGGCATGAAAAATAGGCCCCATGTGGCCCAATTTCTAGGCAATTGTGTCACCATTGGTGATTGGCCAGGATTGTCACAATGGCTCCTGAGCAAGCGAGCCCCAGGTGGGCAGAGGAAACATTTCAAGGACAGCTTCCTTGATAAAATGCAACATCCCCACCGATACTTGGGAGTCCCTGGCCAAAGGCCGCCCCAAGTGGAGGAAGAACATCTGGGAGGGCGCTGAGCACCTCGGGTCTCATCGCCGAGAGCATGCAGAAAACAAGCGGAAGGCAGTGGAAGGAGGATGCAAACCAAACTCCCCACCCACCCTTTCCTTTAACGACTGTCTGTCCCACCTGTGACAGAGACTGTAATTCCTGTATTGGACTATTCAGTCACCTAAGAACTCACTTTTAGAGTGGAAGCAAGTCTTCCGTGATTTTGATGGACTGCCTATGATGATGATGATGAGCAAGGTGACAAGCAGACAAAAAAAGTTTCAATAATGGCCTGAAAATTTTCTAACAATCTTCAAGTGAGTTTTTCAAATTCATTCCTATATCCAGCGCTGTGTTTAGCAATCCTGGACACCCGCTTTTATGGGCAAAAACATGAATAAGCACTATGCAGGTGGGAACGGTGAAAAATAGTGCAGACACTAAATCATTTCATTGGTATTGAATCACCATATTAAAATAAAGATCCTGCCAATTTTCCCTTCAGTTACGTCTACTTTACAGCTGAACGGTTGGAAAATCAGGCTAGAAAGTCCCTTCTGAAGGCATATGAAGAACAGGCAGTAAATTTATAATTTAGTGGTTTAGTTAGTAAATGTTGAGCTGTACAGTCCAGAGGGTTCTAGGTTCAGTCACAGGTCTATGTTGAGTTAGTTGGTCCCAGCAAGGGCATTAGTTGGGTTACTACAAATAGCCTCATTGTCTTTGGGATAGGGAGCGAAAAATCAGCCAGAGGTCGATGACTATCTAGTTACTGCAGCTGGAAAATATGTGGACATCGGGAGAGAACAGCTTCCATAGTTATTCGTCTGGTAGGCTTCCACATGAGGACTGGCCACTTGGGCAAGAATCAGCACCTTCAGGAGAAGTGGATTGAGAAAAGAATTTCCACACAAGTAACCTTTCACTTCGGTATAATTGTGGTGCACGACACTGCAACACTGAAGCACTGACAACAAAATTGCCCTTCAGGAAACATGAAACGATTACACTGAGATGTGAAGTAAACTTGTCAAATGAAACCCTGATTATTTCTCACTTCCAGTGACATTTTTTTAACAGATTTTGGTATCAAGAAGATGGCATGTCTGTGCAGGTACAATGAAAGGTAAAGCTAATTTAAAAATTCAAATGTGCAAAACACAATGCATTCTATTAAAATAATCATAACTTTACAAAGAGTAGATTCCTATTTTTTTAACAATGCAGACCAATCAAGTCATTTATCTTAATATGAGCTTCGGGCTCACTGCTGAAGAACTCCCAAATAAATATCTTGCAGCTTGTGATTTGCCACTTTCATTTCAGGATCATGTATTTACCATATATATGTTGATAATAGACTGGCCACTGCCTAAATAATCAGCAAATAACGCCAGAAGCATAACATCTGTTGGATGCTGTTACTTTAAGGGCAGGAGATTTAATACTGAAATGCTTTTGAATTTTTACCAAATCAGTAATTGTGTGCTAATTTTTACAGCACTTCATGGATTGAATGTTAGTCAGAGGAAAGTATTTGTAGGGTTCCATAACAATAGTTCTTTCAGCTCCTCCATGTGCACATGAAATAAAAACAGAAAATGCTGGAAGTACTCAGCAGGTCAATCAGTATCCATGGAGAAAGCAGGCAAGTTGGGTGGAATTTTCCCTGACAAAATAACGGGTGGGTTTGGAGCGTTAGGGCAGTTAATTTGTGAAAGGTGGGATTCCCAACCTAATCCCGCCTCCAACCCGCCCACTTGGGGTTTTGCTAGAGGCGGAACTGGGGTTGGACAGCCAATCCGCTGTTCGAAGGCGTTTGCTTAAATTAAAAATTGTAATGATGCAGGAAGCCTCTTTTGAACGTAACTGCCTGTAGACAGGTTTCACACAATTTGTGAAGCCTGGCAGTTAAACCAAGGCGAGTCCTGCTGCATCCAGGAGGTAAGTGGCTTTATACCTGCCCATCTCGCCCAGAATTGGTGACCCCACCACGAGGCCTCCAATCGCCTTCCCAGGCCTTCAATCTCCACCACGAGGCTTCCTGCGACCCCCCCCCATCGATGGAGCTGAGGTCGGCCACAATCCTCAGGTGGACGGCCCCGATTATCTCTCCCCCGCACCATCCCCCCCACCGCCGCCCTCCCACCCCCCCCCGCTGATCCCCGGTCGACACCCACCCATCTGAACCACCCCCCCTCCCATGATTCCCAAGGCATCCATTTCCCAACCTCTCCGTGCCGCAATCCCTCGCCCAGACTTACCCCTCGATCACTCTCAGAAAACTGAGGCCTCTCGATCTGGCTGGTGGGAATCTGAGGCCTGGCCATTAAAATCGGCAGGGCCTGCGGGAAATCCGGCCTCCCGGGTTAGCTGTTGGGTGCGGACCCTTTGGCAGAACCGCAAGACATTACAGATGAACAGCATTTAACAACAACAACTCGCATTTATATAGTGCTTTTAACGTAGTAAAACATCCAAAAGTGCTTCACCGGAGCGTTATCAAACAAAAATTTGCACCGAGTCATATAAGGAGATAAATTGTCCTTCGCCTCATTTGGGGCGAATAATTTGAATTAAATAAATATTCTCCGCCCAAATCGCTGGGACAGAGAATAGAATGAAATTATCCTCTTTAACTTTTAAAAAACATCGGGGCGGTGTTTGGAGCAGCAGAGGGGTGGAAGTGAGTGGGGAGCAGGACGGAAGGCGGACGGTGTCATCAGCACAGCACTGAGCACGCGCTAACGCGTAGCAACGTCCCTCCCCTTCAGTTAAAAGGGAGGGCCACTGTGAGCTCTGCAGCCACTTTAGTGGCGCTTACTGGGCTACCAGGGAGGGCTTCAGCCGGGCCAGCAGCCTGGTACCCGAGAGGGGGTGCCGGGCTGCCTATTGGCGGCCCAGCCGAACCTAGGGCCACCATTGTCGGGCTGTCTTCAGAGTCAGCTGGCAATTAAAATAAAATGGCGGCAATGGGGTGCACCCTCCCCTTTAAGGGCAGATGCACCGCCCTGCCACTGGCAGCTTACCGCCGGGGAAAACTGTCGGGGGAAGCGAGCAGCGGCGGCTCCTCTCCCATGGGGCAACTTCCCTCCCGGGGCGGAAAGGGGTCGTCACCAGGCGGTAAGGGGTCGGCGCGTGCCCGACAGGGCAGGAACATGGGGCGTGGTGGAAACCCGTTTCCGCCACCCCCGGACCGGGGGCAATTTCAGATAGGTTGGACCATCCGCCTGCACCCGGTCGGAAAGGCCTTACCGGCCCATAGGCACCTCTTAGAGGCGGTAATGGACCTTAAAGAGTGGGTAATTTTGGCCCCATAGTTTTTAAGGAACAACCTAAAGGAGGAGAGAGAGGTGGAGAGGCGGAGAAGTTTAGGCAGGAATTCCGGAGCTCAGGGCCGGGATAGCTGAAGGCACATGGTGAGCAAATGAAATCAGAGATGCACAAAATGCTAGCATTACAGGAATGCAGAGATCTTGGAGGGTTAAAGGCTAGAAGAAGTCACAGAGATCAGAAAACAAAGATCAGAATAATGGAAGAGTAAACATACACATGCATGCGAGAAGGAGAAATAGAATGAACAGTGCAGTGCTTAAGTGGGAAACAGAAGATAATTAATTGACAGAAGGTGAATAGCTGAGGGGGTGGAGGAACAGGCAGGTAGAAATGGAAGCACAAAACACTGGCAAAGTGGAGCAGGCTTCAGTGGTCCAGGGGCCCCAAGGCCACCAAAGATGCAAACCTCCCATCCAGCACAGTGTTCCAATGAAAGGGGGCCCACCACTAGCCATTCCATGCCCCCCACCGACGCCCCCCCACCATAAACGCCAGCAAACGCATCTCAAGTGGCCAGCAATTCCAGCCGGAGAGAAAGTGGAAGCTATAATTAAGGTCTGGATTTAATATTAGGTTCATATTAGGGCCAGAGGGCTGCAAAGTGCCTAATAGAAAGCTATTGACCCAGATTTTGCAGTAAATATAAAATTGAGGCTATCAGCGCTCACCAGAATTAAAGAGTAAATCAGACAGCAATACAGGCAACCACACATGTGCAGTTAAACGAGGAAATCAGGAAGTTGCTGTCCAATTTGCCCTGCTCCTCTCAAAGATTCATTCTCCCGTTATCGCACTGAGACTCAGCATTGAAACACATGAAGGACGTGAAGTTGCAGTATTTATGTCATAGATAGCCACTAAACTTGACAGAAGAAGTTACGGCTTGTCCATGTTGTTGTTAGTGGATTTTTAATGGCATAATAAGTCTTAACAACCTCTCTGACACTGAAAATTAGCTTTTACAAGTTTGAAGTCTCATTCCTTCAGAGTTTAATTATTGTTGGAGATTTTTTCTTTTTTTTCTTTCTTCTCTCTTCAACCCTTCTTTCTTTCCCACTCTTTAGTTTGCTTTCTGTACATGATTTTACATTGAATTAAATATTCTAACTTACACTTCCTAGTTCAGACTCTGTGCGCCTCAGTGAGAATTCTTCAATCTAATTGGTTCAGGAGATACACAGTTGCTTTCCCTGTTCACACAGGTTCCTGATCTCTATAGAGAGCACTGCGCTGAAATGATTTCTAATCACCACAAGTTCCAGTGCAAAAGCCAATCGAAGTTCTATGGGCAAGTGTAAGTGTAATGAATGGCTGGTGCCGTTCGTTCACCTTTGACCGCAAAATCCGTGCCATTATGTTGTTTCTCGACTTGCTTTCAGCTTCACAGCATTGATGGTCAAAGATAGAGAGATGTACCTGCTGTTTTATGAATGATTTATCTGGGAACTCTTTTGTATAAATTTGGCAGCATTTTAGACCTATAGTGAAGTTAAGATTCATCACACAATCTCGTACTCATTCTTTCCCAGGATTTAATGTTGAACTCTACCTCCTTCTGCTTTTCGCTCCTCTACACTACGCAAGCTTTTAATACACGTGTTTGGCATCAGCAAATTACTACTTCCTGATTACCTTATCTTCTGTTTTACTATTTTCAAACTCAGTGATGTCCTGCACTATAAGCTGACAGTCTCCTAATTTTGAAAAGAAAGGTGAACATCTAATCTCATGGTAGAGTACATTTTCTGTGCAACTGGCATAGATTCCGTGTCATATGTGGTTGATATAAATATGAGTGCCATCTTTCAAGTGGTGTGTACTAGTGGTGTTTCTATGCAAATAAGAAAAAATGTGAATGCACAGTAGCATGACTTCCAATAACCAGAAATCTGACAACCATATCAAGGATAATCCTATCCCAAAAGTAGCCTCAAATCTGAGCCTATTTGCTCATCCTTAATCCTTGTAGGGTATTAATGAGGAACAGGCAGCACTAACTGCCAGTCACTTACAGAATGTAAGTGGGAGTGAGGTAACACCAGAGATGTACAACTTTTTTTCAAAATGAAGGATTATAAAAGCTTTGTTATTGTTCAACATGTCTTTTGGAATATAAAACACAATGGATGCTTTTGCTAATTTTGTAGGAATAATTTTTGATGTAATCATTTGGGGAAAAAAAAGAATATTGAATTAAATATATGGTCAAAGAAAGAAATATCTGCATTAGTGCGAGTGAGGACCATGCAAAGAGGTGTTGGGAGACTGCGCAAAGGATTGGGAATTCGGCCACAGAATCATAGAATCATAGAAATTTACAGCACAGAAGGAGGCCATTTCGGTCCATCATGTCCACGCCAGCCGACCAAGAGCTATCCAGCCTAATCCCACTTTCCAGCTCTTGGTCCATAGCCCTGTAGATTACGGCACTTCAAGTGCACATCCAAGTATTTTTTTAACCCTGGTGAGGGTTTCTGCCTCTAACACCCTTTCAGGCAGTGAGTCCCAGATATGAGGGCATCACCCTCATATCTCCTTTAAACATCCCCCCAATTACTTTAAATCTATGCCCCCTGGTTGTTGACCTTGCTGCCAAAGGAAACAAGTCCTGTCTATCCACTCTATGCCCCTCATAATTTTGTACACTTCAATCAGGTCTCTCCTCAGTCTTCTTTGTTCGAAAGAAAACAGCATAAGAACATAAGAACATAAGAAATACGAACAGGAGTATGTCATACGGCCCCTTGAGCCTGCTCTGCCATTCAATAAGATCATGACTGATCTGATCATGGACCTTTCCTCACAGTCAAAATTCTCCAGTCCAGGCAACATTCTTGTAAATCTCCTCTGCACCCTTTCCACTGCAATCACATCATTTCAATAATGTGGTGACCAGAACTGCACACAGTACTCCAGCTACAACATACCTAAGGTTTTATACAGTTCAAGTATAACGTCTTTGCTCTTGTATTCCATGCCTTGACTAATAAAGGCAAGTATTCCATATGCCTTCTTAACCACCTTATCTACCTGGCCTGCTACCTTCAGGGATCTGTGGACCTGTACTCCAAGGTCCCTTTGTTCCTCTACAATTTTCAGTATTGGACCATTTAATGTGTATTCCCTTGCCTTGTTAGACCTCCTCAAATGCATTACCTCACACTTATTCGGATTGAATTCCATTTGCCACTGTTCCACCCACTTGACCAGTATAGTGATCTCTTCCTGCAGTCCATAGCTTTCTTCTTCATTATCAACCACACAGCCTATTTTAGTGTCATCTGCAAACTTCTTAATCATACTCCCAACATTCTAGTCCAAATCATTGATATATACCACAAAAAGCAAGGGACCCAGCACTGAGCCCTGCGGAACCCCACTGGATACAGTCTTCCAGTCACAAAAACACCCATCAACCATTACCCTTTGCTTGTTGCCTCCGAGCCAATTTTGGATCCAACTTGCCACCTTGCCCTGGATCTCATGGGCTTTTACGTTCACGACCAGTCTGCCATGTGGGACATTATCAAAAGCTTTGCTAAAATCCATATACACTACATCTTATGCACTGCCCTCATCGATCCTCCTGGTTACTTCCTCGAAAAATTCAATCAAATCAGTCAGACACGACGTTCCCTTAACCAATCCATGCTGACTGTCCTTTCCAAATGAAGATTTTTCAGTCCTTCAGGACTTTTTTCAATAATTTTCCCACTACCGAGGTTAGGCTAACTGGTCTGTAATTACTCGGTCTATCCCTTTCTCCCTTTTAAAACAATGGTATAACATTAGCAGTCCTCCAGTCCTCTGGCACCGTACCTGTAGCCAGAGAGAACTGGAAAATGATGGTCAGAGCTTCTGCTATTTCCTCTTTTGCTTCTCCTAACAGCCTGGGATACATTTCATCCGGGTCTGGGGATTTATCCACTTTCAAAGCTGCTAAGCCCCTTAATACTTCCTCTATCACTATGTTTATCTAATATTTCATACTCCTCCTCCCTGATTGCAATGTCTGCATTACCCCTCTCTTTTGTGAAAACAGGTGCAAAGTATTCATTAAGCATCACACCCATGTCTTCTCCCTCCACACACAGATTTCCTTTATGGTCTCTAATAGGCCCCATTCTTCCTCTAGTTATCCTCTTGCTCTTAATGTATTTATAAAACATCTTTGGGTGTTCCCTGATTTTACTTGCCAATATTCTTTCATGTTCTCTCTTTGCTTTCCTGATATCTTTTTTAAATGCACCCTTGCACTTTTTATACTCCTCTTGAGTTTCTGCAGTGTTGAGTTCTCGGTATCTGTCATAAGCTGTCATAAGCTTCCCTTTTATTCCTTATCTTAACCTGTATGTCTCTTGACATCCAGGGGACTTTAGGGGGTCAAAGTTGGTGGCCTTAGCACTCACAGCCACCGGCTGCCGCCGAGTTTTTTTTAGCCGCTTTCCCCTTGGTGACAGATTCCTCCAGGTCTGCACCTGGCGGGAGGGGATTACAGCCGGGAACCGGCCACTGACGCCCGCTGACGACCTCTGGTGGCCAAGTCACGTAAGTGACCTCCCGCCCGCCGAGCTGGCATATTGGTGCGGGCGGGAGTTGGTGGCAGTAGGGGGAAGGACGGCTGCGTGGAGGCAGGTCTAACCCCAACTGTAAGTAAGAAGACCTGCAAAAAAAGGTTAGTGAACATTTTTTAATTTTATTTCTTTCACGGTTTAACCTGTATGGGGTCCCCTGAAGGTGTTTTGGTGTTTTTTTATTATTGTGAATACTTTTATTTTTCAGTGTTCCCCCCCTCCTTCAATCCTTGGTGGCACTTTGGCGAGGAACACATTTGTCTCCAAGATTGAGAGCTCCCGCCGGCTCCCGCCCACTGCCACCCAGATTGACGTTATTTGGCTGCCAGGCGGTACTGCCATCTCTTTTAGAGGGAGCTTCCTGGCAAAGTACCGTCCGGTCTCTCAGCAGCCATTGGCTGTCGTTTGGGTGGGCCTTGGCTTCCACCAAGTTCCTAAATTTGTTAGCCCCAACCTTTTTCTTTAGGGGATCATTTTTTGCTCTGTACCCTCAGGATCTCCTCCTTGAATGCCTCCCACTGCTCTGACACTGATTTACCATCAAGTAGCTGTTTCCAGTCCACTTTGGCCAAATCCCATCTTAGCTCAGCAAAATTGGCTTTACCAAGTGAGTGAATTGCCATAGAGTGAAATACTTTGAAATGCAGCACTGTTGTTATGTAGGCAAATATTGCAGTGATTTTGTATGCAGCAAAATCCCAGAAACAGCAACAAAATAAATAACCAGTTAGTGTGGTTTTATTGATATAGACAAGAAGAGAATATTGTCCACACAGCAAGAAAATCCCTGGTATTCTTTGAATTGTGCTGTGGGTTCTTAAAACATCCACCGGTATCACTAGAACAGGCAGATAGAACTTAGCTTAATCTCTTATCTGGTGCATGGCATCTCTAACTATGTATGATTCCCTCAGTGCTGCCCTGTATTGTCAACCTAAATAAGTGGGATGCGAACCGGAGAATAGTTTCAGTGGGAGAGATGCAAAGCTGGAATTGGGAGGCAGAGAAGTAGAAGTAAAAAGTGAATTTGGAAGTCAGAGGAAACAAGGGCTGGAAAATAGACAACAGGTGAGTTTGGCAATACTATATGATATATACTTCAATGCAAGGAGTATCAGAAATAAGGCAGATGAGCTGAGAGCACAGATTGACACTTAGGAGTACGATATAATAGCTATTACTGATACATGGCTGAAAGAAAGGCAGGTATGGCAGCTCAACATTCCTGGTTACAGGGTTTTCAGATGGGATAGAGAGGGGGTAAAAAAGGAAGGAGGGTCAAATATTGATTAAAGAGACAATTACAGCTGTGAGAAGGGATGACATGTTAGAGGGGTCATCAAACGAGGCCATATGGGTTGAATTAAAGAACAAAAAAGGGGCAATCACACTACTGGGAGTGTACTATAGACCCTCAAACAGTCAGATGGAGAGAAGAACAAATATGTGGGCAAATTGCTGCGAAGTGCAAAAACTACAGAGCTGTAATAGTGGGCGATTTCAACTACCCTAATCTTAACTGGGAAAAAGGTAGTGTGAATGGTACATAGGGTGCAGAATTCGTAAGGTGCAGAGTTCCTAAAATGCATTCAGGAGAACTTCTTTAGCCCATGTGTAACAAGCCCAACAAGGGAGGGGGAGGTTCTGGACTGGGTTTTGGTGAATGAAATGGGGTAGGTGGAAGGGGTATCAGTGGAAGAGCATTTTGGTGCTAGTGATCATAATTCAGTAAGATTTAGGGCAATTATGGAAAAGGACAAAGGGGGACCAGGAATAAAAGTTCTCAATTGGGGTAAATCCAATTTTGCTGAGCTGAGATGGGATTTGGCCAAGGTGGACTTGAAATGGCTACTTGATGGTAAATCAGTGTCAGAGCAGTGGGAGGCATTCAAAGAGGAATAAGTATGTTCCCTTAAAAAGAAGGGTGGGGCTAATAGATCTATAGCCCCCTGGATGTCAAGGGACATACAGGGTAAGATAAAGAAAAAAAGGGAAGCTTATGACAGATACCGGGAACTCGACACTGCAGAAAGTCTAGAGGAGTATAAGAAGTGTGGGGTGCAATTAAAAAATATATCAGGAAAGCAAAGAGAGAGCATGAAAGAATGTTGGCAAGTAAAATCAGGGAAAACCCAAGATGTTTTATAAATACATTAAGAGCAAGAGGATAACTAGAGAAAGAGTGGGGCCTATTAGAGACCATAAAGGAAATCTGTGTGTGGAGGCGGAAGATGTGGATAGAATTCTTAATGAATACTTTGCATCTGTTTTCACAAAAGAGAGGGGCAATGCAGAGTTTGCAATGAGGGAGGAGGAGTGTGAAACATTAGATGAAATAAACATAGTGATAGAGGTATTAAGGGGCTTAGCAGCTTTGAAAGTGGATTAATCCCCAGACCCGGATGAAATGTATCACAAGCTGTTAAGAGAAGCAAAAAAGAAAATAGCAGGGGCTCTGACCATCATTTTTCAATACGCTCAGGCTACAGGTGCGGTGCTGGAGGACTGGAGGACTGCTAATATTGTACCTTTGTTTAAAAATGGAGAAAGGGATAGACCGAGTAATTGCAGGCCAGTCAGCCTAACTTCAGTGGTGGGAAAATTATTGGAAAAAACCTGAGGGGCAGGATAAATTTTCATTTGGAAAGACATGGATTAATCAAGGACAGTCAGCATAGATTTGTCAAGAGAAGGTCGTGTCTGACTAACTTGATTGAATTTTTTGAGGAGGAAACCAGGAGGATCGATGAGGGCAGTACGTATGATGTAGTGTGTATGGATTTTAGCAAAGCTTTGATAATGTCCCACATGGCAGACTAGTCACGAAAGTAATAGCCCATGGGATCCAGGGCAAAGTGGCAAGTTGGATCAAAAATTGGCAAGGGTAATGGTTGATGGATGTTTTTGTGACTGGAAGACTGTATCCAATGGGGTTCCACAGGGCTCAGTACTGGGTCCCTTGCTTTTTGTGATATATATCAATGACTTGGACTTGAATGTTGGGTGTATGATTAAGAAGTTTGCAGATGACACTAAAATAGGCCATGTGGTTGATGATGAAGAAGAAAGCTATGGACTGCAGGAAGATATCAATGTACTGGTCAGGTGGGTGGAACAGTGGCGAATGGAATTCAATCTGGGTAAGTGTGAGGTAATGCATTTGGGGAGGCCTATCAAGCCACGGAATACACATTACATGGTATGACACTGAAAAATAGCAGGCCAGGTAGGTAAGGTGGTTAAGAAGGCATATGGAATACTTGCCTTTATAAGTCGAGGCATAGAATATAAGCTTATAAGAGGTTATGCTTAATCTGTAAAAAAACACTGCTTAGGCCGCAGCTGGTGTACCGTGTGCAGTTCTGGTCACCACATTACAGGAAAGATGTGATTGCATTAGAAAGGGTGCAGAGGAGATTTACAATAATGTTGCCCTGGATGGAGAATTTTGGCTGAGGAAAGATTGGAGATGCTTGGTCTGTTTTCTTTGGAACAGAGAAGGCTGAAGGGAGACCTGATTGAGGTATATAAAATTATGAGGAGACTGGATAGTGTGGATAGGAAGGACAGTTTCCCTTGGCAGAGGGGTCAACAACCAAGGGCATAGATTTAAAGTAATTGGGGAGATTTTTAGAGGCGTTATGAGGAGAAATTTATTTACCCAGAGGGTGGTGTTGGTCTGGAACTCACTGCTTGAAAGGGTGGTAGAGGCAGAAACCCTCACCATATTTAAAGGATACTTGGATGTGCACTTAAAGTGCCGTAACCTACAGGGCTACGGACCAAGAGCTGGAAAGTGGGATTAGGCTGGATAGCTCTTAGTCGGCTGGCACGGACACGATGGGCTGAAATGGCCTCCTTCAGTGCTGTAAATTTCTATGATTCTATGATTCTATGATTCTATAGGCTGAAATCCTGGAAGAGACTTGAACTCACACTTACCATCTTAAAGCACAACCACTATCAACTGAAAAAATAATTTTTAAAAGAAGGGAATGCCATTCATTGTAAAAGAATGAAAGAACTTGCATTGACACAATACCTTGCATGACCTCAGGATTTCTCAAAGCTCTTCATAGACAATGAAGTAGTCACTGTTGCAAGGACCCACAAACAGCAATGAGATAAATGAGAGGTAAACATTGGCCAGGACACTGGGAGAACTTCTCTACTCTTCTTCAAATAGTACCAATGGACAATCACATCTGCCTAGACGATACCTATCAAGGCCTTTCCATCTAATGGATCAATATTGCAACTTGTGTCCAATCACTATTGGTCTTGACTTCCTATCATTTAAATTCAATCAATTCCATTCTACAGATTTAAGCTTGTGCACATTGATACCTTCCTGCAACTGAAATTTGTCTTGCTCCTATTTGAAAGAATCCATTGACTCATGTAACTATTGAATTTAGCAGCTTACTCCACAGATCAACCTACCTAAGCAATAAGGATTCTTTTGCATCCTCTCTCTGGCACCTTTAAAAAAAAATCCTTGTCCTGTATTTTCAGACTCAGTTTTAAAGACTTCCACGTTAACTGCTTCCCACATTATATTAACGATCTAATCCTAATCTTTAACTACCATAGATGCTCAGTTTCTGAAAGAAAGTCTAATTTTGAGGTGGGAACTTAACTCGCTGTCCTAAAACATAAGAGGTTTACGTTTTGCGGAGGGACCCTTCATGAGAACTTTAAGGGGTGTATATTTTATGATTGTTGCTGTTCCCATGCAAACGTTTAATGTACTCCTAATAAGTCCCTCTGTGCACTATTTTACCACAATGTTCGCAAATTTAAAATAACTGGATCCATTCCCATGGTAACAAAAGCACACTGACGAATTTAATAGTTAATTCTCCGAATCTATGCTCCGAGTAGGGAACCCAGATCAGAAGGTGGGAGCTACGGTGTTTCAGTCCTATCTCTGACTCATGCTTTCCCTCCCTGTTTCCTGCTGGGAGCACAGAATCATGGAATTAACTCTTTGATACAAGCATTCATGTGGGAATAACTCTGGTCAGAAAACATGACCCTTAATATGTCACACAGAAAACATTAATGTATTTCCCCTTTCAGAAGCTGACCAGCCTGATGTGCTTTTCCAGCATTATTCTGTTTTAATGAATAATATAAATCATATCTCCTTGAAAATCTATGGTTTTAAAAACCTTATGTTGTTCCACTGGTGACATAGCAATGGTTAGGATGGCAATACAAACTCATGATTAAAAAAGACTCACCGAGGATATTGAATTACAAATGCCCTTTTACGAGTGTTAAAGGTCAATAACTCATGAGTGATGAAAACATAAATGAAAAATGACAGACTTTGGTTATTAAAAAAAGGGAGCACCTGGACCTCACAATCACTGGTGTTCTGATAACTGTGATGACCATGATCGTCATATAAATACATTTTAAATGTGAATATTATTCTATACAAGCTGCAAATAATAAGTCATGTGGTACTTCACTTACTAAGCAGAGAAGATCATATAAGAATTTAAAAAAGATAACTTTTCATTTCTTACTGCTTTTTATCATGTTATCTGCAATTGTACATGCACTGGGATTCCTCATTGCTATTCCACCTCATTGCCTCATGATTCAGAAACTGAATGAACCTCGTTAATAATGTACCAATAGATTCAAATAAGGCTGCTCACAGTTTTTGTTTCACATCTTTATTTTAAGACGATGTCCAATCTGAAGGCTTTTTCCTCAAATGTAAAGAGCTGGACAGTGAATTAATGAAAGACCTCCCTGACCTTGAAGTCATGTATGAAAAATAAATCAACTTATCATCTACTGTACTCATTTTCAATAGATCCTATCCCCAGCAAAATACAATTACCCATTAGAATTAAAACCAGAAATATGAGGTTTTATATGTTCTGATTCACCGCTGTTATCAATCGCTTCACTCTTTATCTCATTCTGCTTCATTTTGGCATGATGTATATAACATTTCTGTAAAAATATACAGATATTGGGGCTGATTCCCTCACATAGAATCATAGAATAGTTACAGCACAGAAGGGGGCCATTCGGCCATTCGAGCTCATGTTAGCTCTCTGCAATAGCACTTCAGCTAGTCCTACTCCTCTGCCCCTTTCTGCGTAACCCTGCAATTTTTCTTCCTTCGGGTACTTATCTAATTCCCTTTTGAAAGTCACAATTGAATCTGCCTCCACCATCCTTTCAGGCAGTGCATTCCAGTAACCACTCGCTGCATATAAAAGTTTTTCCTCATGTCGCCTTTGGTTCTTCTGCCAATCACCTTTAATCTGTGTTCTCTGGTTCTCGACCCTTCCGCCAATGGGAACAGTCTAGCCCCCTCATGATTTTGAACATCTCTATCAAATCTCCTCTGAACCTTCTCTGCTCGAAGTAGAACAACCCCAGCTTCTCCAGTCTATCCATGTAACTGAAGTCCCTCATCCCTGGAGCCATTCTTGTAAATCTTTTCTGCATCCTCTCCAAGGCCTTTACATCCCCTCTAAAGTGCGGTACCCAGAATTGGACATAATACTCCAGCTGAGTCCAGTTGAGGCCACATAACAAGAGGGAGAGGATGGCTACCAGAGGTGGAGCAGCCATCTTGCATCCTTTCACCCTCTTCTTTTCTCCCATTTTCCAAGTACCATAAGCATATTGGCATTACAAAATGGGACATCCATGTGTAATTCCTCACAATCCTTAAAATTTCAGGAGACAATGCAGCCCTACTGCAATAACAAACTTTGAAACTAACTGCCCAAAAATCAATGAAGTGAATAGTGCATGACAAACATTACATTTGAAAGAAAAACAGTAAATGCTGGAAATCTCAGCGAGTCAGGCAGCATCGTGGCGAGAGAAGCAGAGTTAACAGTTATGTATTTAACTCCTTGTAACCTGCATTACACTACCACCAGAGGGCCTACCTGTTGGAGTCCCAAAGGATCCCAGCATCCCTTGGGAGCACGGTATATAAGCAGGCCACCCACGAAGTACCTGCACTCTGGAGTCTTATTAAAGGAGCTAAGGTCATTGTACACAGTACTCAGTTTCATCCTTTGTTATGAACGTATCAATTAGCGACGAGGTAACGAACAACCGCGCGAAAATGCAAAGAACAGTTGGTAACCTGGAGAAGTTCTCAGAGGGGGATGATTGGGAGGCCTTCGTGGAGAAACTCGACCAATACTTTGTGGCCAACGAGCTGGAAGGGGACGAGAACGCTGCAAAACGAGGGGCGATCCTCCTAACTGTCTGTGGGGCAACAACCTATGGCCTCATGAAGAATCTCCTAGCTCCGGCAAAACCAACAGCAAAATCCTATGAAGAATTGTGTACGCTGGTCTGGGAGCACCTAAATCCTAAGGAAAGCATTTTGATGGCGAGATATCGGTTCTACACGTGTCAACGGTCGGAGGGCCAGGAAGTGGCGAGCTATGTCACCGAATTAAGGCGCCTCGCAGGACATTGTGAATTTGAGGGATTCCTAGAACAAATGCTTTGAGACTTTGTTGTACTGGGCATTGGCCATGAGGTAATCCTTCGCAAACTGTTGACTATTGAAACTCTGAATCTAAGTAAAGTCATAACGATAGCCCAGGCATTTATGTCCACCAGCGACACACCAAACAGATTTCGCAGAGTAAAGAAGTTTCGGCCAGTACTGTTCACAAAGTAACGTCGTTTTCGAGCAGCAATATACATGGCAGAACGTACACACTGGCTGCTGCTGTCCGACCTCAGATGACCCAGAGTTCGCCATCAATTGTTAATGCGAGGCAGTTAGCACCTTGTTGACTGCGGAGGTGATCATCGACCCCATCAATGCCGCTTCAAGTATTATGCGTGCAACGGTTGCAGAACAATGGGACACCTCCAGCAAATGTGCAAGCGAGCTGCAACGCTGCAAACCACCACGTTGAAGAGGAAACATAGAAACATAGAAAATAGGTACAGGAGTAGGTCATTCGGCCCTTCTAGCCTGCACCGCCATTCAATGAGTTCATGGCTGAACATGCAACTTCAGTACCCCATTCCTGCTTTCTCACCATACCCCTTGATCCCCCTAATAGTAAGGACTACATCTAACTCCTTTTTGAATATATTTAGTGAATTGGCCTCAACAACTTTCTGTGGTAGAGAATTCCACAGGTTCACCACTCTCTGGGTGAAGAAGTTTCTCCTCATCACGGTCATAAATGGCTTACCCTTTATCCTTAGACTGTGACCCCTGGTTCTGGACTTCCCCAACATTGGGAACATTCTTCCTGCATCTAACCTGTCTAAACCCGTCAGAATTTTAAACATTTCTATGAGATCCCCTCTCATTCTTCTGAACTCCAGTAAATACAAGCCCAGTTGATCCAGTCTTTCTTGATATGTTAGTCCCGCCATCCCGGGAATCAGTCTAGTGAATCTTCGCTGCATTCCCTCAATAGCAAGAACGTCCTTCCTCAAGTTAGGAGACCAAAACTGTACACAATACTCCAGGTGTGGCCTCACCAAGGCCCTGTACAACTGTAGTAACACCTTCCTGCCCCTGTACTCAAATCTCCTCGCTATGAAGGCCAACATGCCATTTGCTTTCTTAACCACCTGCTGTACGTGCATGCTAACCTTCAATGACTGATGTACCATGACACCCAGATCTCGTTGCACCTCCCCTTTTTCTAATCTGTCACCATTCAGATAATAGTCTGTCTCTCTGTTTTTACCACCAAAGTGGATAACCTCACATTTATCCACATTATACTTCATCTGCCATGCATTTGCCCACTCAGCTAACCTATCCAAGTCACTCTGAAGCCTCATATCATTTTCCTCACAGCTCACACCGCCACCCAACTTAGTGTCATCTGCAAATTTGGAGGTACTGCATTTAATCCCCTCGTCTAAATCATTAATGTAAAATGTAAACAGCTGGGGCCCCAGCACAGAACCTTGCGGTACCCCACTAGTCACTGCCTGCCATTCTGAAAAGTACCCATTTATTCCTACTCTTTGCTTCCTGTCTGCCAACCAGTTCTCAATCCACATCAGTACACTACTCCAAATCCCATGTGCTTTAACTTTGCACATTAATCTCTTGTGTGGGTCCTTGTCGAAAGCCCTCTGAAAGTCCAAACACATCAACTGGTTCTCCCTTGTCCATTCTACTGGAAACATCCTCAAAAAATTCCAGAAGATTTGTCAAGCATGATTTCCCTTTCACAAATCCATGCTGACTTGGACCTATCATGTCACCTCTTTCCAAATGCGCTGCTATGACATCCTTAATAATTGTTTCCATCATTTTACCCACTACCGATGTCAGGCTGACTGGTCTATAATTCCCTGTTTTCTCTCTCCCTCCTTTTTTAAAAAGTGGGGTTACATTGGCTACTCTCCACTCCATAGGAACTGATCCAGAGTCTATGGAATGTTGGAAAATCGATCGATCCATGGCGGATAAGGCTGAACTGGAGACTCAAACCGAGGAGGCAGAGGTGTACGGGGTACACACATTCACCACGAAATGTCCACCAATAACGTTGAAAGTTGAACTGAACAGAATTCCAGTATCTATGGAACTGGACACGGGTGCGAGTCAGTCCATAATGAGTAACAAGACCTTCGACAGGCTGTGGGGCAAAAAGGCACACAGGCCCAAGCTCAGCCCCATTCATAACAAACTAAGGACTTACACCAAGGAACTAATACCTGTAATTGGCAGTGCAGAAGTCAAAGTCTCCTATGACAGAGCAGTACACAAACTCCCGCTGTGGATTGTGCCAGGGGATGGCCCCATATTTTTTGGCAGAAGCTGGCTGGGAAACATCCGCTGGAACTGGGACGACATCCGAGTGCTTTCGTCCATCGACGACGCCTCATGTGCCCAGGCTCTGAGCAGGTTTCCATTGTTGTTCAAGCCAGGCATTGGAAGCATCTCGGTACATGACCCATCTAGCACAAGGCACCGGCGGTACCATATATGATGCATGAGAAAGTGGAAATTGAGCTGGACAGGCTGAAGTGAGAAGGCATCATTGCACCGGTGGAATTCAATGAGTGGGCTAGACCGATTGTCCCGGTACCTAAAGAGGACGGCACGGTTAGAATTTGTGGGGACTATAAAGTAATGATTAACCGTTTTTCGCTACAGGACCAGTACCTGCTACCCAAGGCAGACGACCTATTTGTGACCCTGGCTGGAGGGAAGACACTCACAAGCTGGACCTGACCTCGGCCTACGTGATACAGGAGCTGGAGGAGTCTTCGAAAGGCCTCACCTGCATCAACACGACAAAGGTCTATTCATCTATAACAGGTGCCCATTCGGGATTCAGTCGGCCGTGGCAATTTTCCAACAGAACATGGAGAGCCTGCTAAAGTTGGTTCCTCGCACCGTGGTTTTCCAGGACGACATACTGGTTACAGGTCGGGACATCATGGAGCACTTGAAGAATCTGGAAGAGCTTCTTAGGCGGTTGGATCGCATGAGGCTCAGGTTAACATGCTCAAAGTGCGTTTTCCTGGTGCAGGATGTCGAGTTCTTGGGAAGAAGAATCGCAGCAGACAGCATCAGACCCACCGAGGCTTAGACGGAGGCCATCAAGAATGCGCCGAGACCAAAGAACGTGGTGGAGCTGCAGTTGTTCCTGGGACTCCTTAACTATTTCGGTAATTTCCTACCTGGGTTAAGCACCCTGCTAGAACCCCTACATGCGATACTGTGCAAGGGAGATGACTGGGTATGGGGGAATTCACAAGAGGCTGTCTTTAAGAAAGCCAGAAATCTGTTGTGTTCTAACAAACTGTTTGTCCTGTATGACCCTTGTAAAAGATTAGTACTAGCTTGCGTCGTCATCCGGGATTGGGTGTGTGTTATAACAGGCTAACAAATCAGAGATTTTGCAACCGGTCGCTTATGCATCCAGGAGTTTGTCCAAGGCCGAAAGGGCCTACAGCATGATTGAAAAAGAGGCTCTGGCGTGCGTTTACGGGGTAAAGAAAATGCACCAGTACTTATTTGGCCTCAAGTTTGAGCTTGAAACTGACCACAAGCCGCTCATATCGCTGTTCTCTGAGAGCAAAGGGATTAACACCAATGCCTCTGCCTGCATCAAAAGATGGGCGCTTACGCTGTCGGCATGGAACTATGTAATCCGCCACAGACCGGGCACAGAGGACTGCGCAGATGCTCTCAGTTGGCTGCCATTCCCCACCACCAGCCTGCAGACTTGCTCATGGTAATGGATACATTCGAAAACAAAAAGTCCCCCGTTACGGCCCGGCAGATCAGAACCTGGACCAGCCAGGATCCTTTACTGTCCTTGGTAGAAAAACTGTGTCCTCCATGGGAGCTGGTCCAGCATCCCAGTGGAGATGCAAGAGGCGATTAAGCCGTTCCACAGGCACAAAAACGGAAAGTCCCTGCAGGCAGACTGTCTGTTGTGGGGCAATTGAGTGGTCTTGCCCAAGAAAGGCAGAGATACGTTCATATGTGAACTGCACAGCACCCACCCAGGCATTGTAATGATGAAAGCCATAGCCAGATCCCATGTGTGGTGGCCTGTCATCGACTCAGATTTAGAATCATGTGTGCACCAGTGCAACACTTGCTCTCAGTTGAGCAATGCACCCAGAGAGACACCGCTAAGTTTGTGGTCGTGGCCGAGGATCCACGTGGACTATGCGGGCCCATTTCCAGGCAAAATTTTTTGGTTGTCATGGACGCTTACTCAAAATGGATTGAATGTGCAATAATTTCTGTAAGTACGTCCACGGCCACTATTGAAAGCCTACGAACCATGTTTGCCACACACGGCCTGCCTGATGTCCTAGTCAGCGACAATGGGCCGTGTTTCACCAGTGATGAATTCAAAGAATTCATGACCCGCAATGGAATCAAGCATGTCACATCTGCCCCGTTCAAGCCCACATCCAACCAGGCAGAACGGGCAGTTAAGACCATCAAGCAAAGCCTGAAATGCGTGTCGGAAGGCTCCCTGCAGACCCGACTATCCTGAGTGCTGCTCAGCTACCGCACCAGACCCCACTCACTCACCGGAGTTCCCCCAGCCGAGCTGCTCATGAAAAGACCCCTCAAAACGAGGCTCTCTCTTGTTCACCCTGATCTCCATGATCACGTGGAGGGCAGGTGGCATCAACGAATTGTGTA
Organism: Pristiophorus japonicus; assembly: GCF_044704955.1. Classification (NCBI taxonomy): domain Eukaryota; kingdom Metazoa; phylum Chordata; class Chondrichthyes; family Pristiophoridae; genus Pristiophorus; species Pristiophorus japonicus. The sequence goes on along the minus strand of NC_091980.1, from coordinate 277,939,150 downwards.
CCATGACCGCGCAAATTTGTCACGCGATATTGAGGTCAATGATCCTGTGTTTGTACTCAATTATGGATATAGTCCCAAGTGGCTCGCTGGCATGGTCATAGCCAAAGAGGGGAGTAGAGTGTCTCAGGTCAAATTGACCAATGGACTAACGTGCAGAAAACATTTGGACCAAATCAAATTGTGGTTCACCAACAGCTACGAACAATCTGAAGAAGACACCACCAACTTTGACCCTCCAACACACACAAAAGTGGCAACTGACATCATGGTTGTACACGAAGCCGAACTCACCATCCCCAGCTGCCCAGCAGCCCAGTGAAGAACTAATCAACTCACCCACACCCGCATTTGTACCGAGACGATCGACAAGGGAGCGAAAAGTCCCAGATCGTTTCACCTTGTAAATAAGTGTACTATTGACTTCACGGTGGAGTGATGTTATGTATTTAACCCCTTGTAACCTGTATTAGACTACCACCAGAGGGCCTACCTTTTGGAGTCCCAAGGGATCCCAGCATCCCTTGGGAGCACGGTATACAAGCAGGCCACCCACGAGGTACCTGCATTCTGGAGTCTTATTAAAGGAGCTAAGGTCATACTTGCTCATTGTACACAGTACTCAGTTTCATCCTTTGTTATGAACGTATCATTAACGTTTCAGGTCAATGACCCTTCATCAGAAATGGCAATAGTTTGAAATGTAACAGATTCTTAACGCCAGAGGCACTAGTGTGGAAGGTGGCATTGTCAGAGCATATGTGACGGAGACGGAGAAACTAGGAGAATGGAATGGAGTCCTTACAGGATGCGGGGTGAGAGGAAGTGTAGTCCATGTAGCTGTGGGAGTCAGTGGCTTATAGTGAATGTTTGTCAATAGTCTATCCCCAGAAATGTTGACAGAGAAGTTGAGGAAGGGAAGCAAAGGGTCGGAGATGAACCATGTGAAGGTGAGGGAAGGATGAAAATTGGATGCAAAGTGAATGATATTTTCTAGTTCAGGGCGAGAACAGGAAACAGCACCGATACAGTTATCAATCAAAGCTTATTCTATATTACATTTGAAAGCATATATTAAGAATGGTGATTAAATATGTGAGCAAAATATAAAATCTACTGGCATCCCATGCTTTATTTTCTGGGATAAAATTAATTAAAGTAGCAATCTATGTTATAGCATGAAACATGGTAAAATATCTCATCTGAATATAATATTTGCAAACTTTTAAATGATAAGGACTTATAAGTACAACTTATAATTCATTTTGAAATATAGCAGACTTCATCATTCATATATTTTCATTACTTGAAGAAAGCATCAATCGCATTTACAAAATTAATTTACCCACATAATGCAAAGAAAAGGAAAAAAAATGCTTTTCTATATTAGTTCTTTAAAGATTGTCATAGTTTTAAACATATTAGAAACAATTTCAAAAGTGAAAAATGATTTCACTCTAATTGTATTACTACCAAAAATACTGTTTTTTATAGAGAAAAGTAATTTATTTAGTGAATCCTAAGAGATTGTCACTGAAGAATGTAATTAGAATGAATTCAGAATTGAAAACTCAACATAACCATTATCATGCATTATTTTCCCCATGATGAATTAGTAATATTGGAAGCTCATTACAGCTCAGCTGCCTGAACAAGTGAAAAACATTTACAATAAACAAACAGCACAATAGCCAAACAGGGCGTTCTTAATGCTTATTAAACTGAGAATGTACATTTTGCTACTAAATGTTTAACCAAAATCAATGTTACCACAAGGATAGCAAAGGAAATTATATTGCAAGGAAATAAATGTAAAGCACTAACAGAACATTGCATTATTAAATCTTTGAGAAAATGGTGGCAAACTTTAGGAAGGAAGGCACAATATAGATTTCAAGTATTGAAAATCAATCATTCATAGCATTACAGCGATATTGAAAAAACAGTCAAATATTATCAGAAACGAAATTTTAAAAATAAGTGGTATAAAGATTTTTGTAACTGACAAGTCATTTATTTCAAAAGCCTGTAATGGGTGAAGCACTCACTATAGTAAAGTATCTGTAACATTCGCACATCACAGTTTTACTGTCAATGGATGATTTATATAGCAGTGACCAATTTCACTTGAGAAAGAAAGTCTTACATTTATATAGTGCCTTTCATGACCACCAGATGTCTCAAATCACTTTACAGCCAATTAAGTACTTTTAGAGTGTAGTCACTGTTGCAATGTGGGAAACACAGCAGCCAATTTGCACAGAGCAAACTCCCACAAACAGCAATGTGATAATGACCAGATAATCTGTTTTTGTTAAGTTGATTGAGGGATAAATATTGGCCAGGACACCAGGGATAACTCCCCTACTCTTCGAAATAGTACCATGGGATCCTTTACGTCCACATGAGAGAGCAGACGGGGCCTCGGTTTAACGTCTTATCTGAAAGACGGCACCTCCAACAGTTCAGCGCTCCCTCAGCACTGCACTGGTGTGTCAGCCTAGCTTTATGTGCTCAAGACACCTTAAAATAGCCATTTGACATATATATCTTTTAAACTCCTATTGGCACTGAATGTAATCTATATTTAAGGTGATGAATAATACATCGAGAGGGATATTTATTGCAAAAAAAATGCATATATAGGAGTGCATATTGAAATTCACTCAGCTAAAAGGGATTTATATGTTTATTTTTCTATAGTTTACTTTTTAAACAGTGTCATTAAATGGGTTATCAGCCAGAGTCCTCACATACTGCTGGTGTATATCAGTAGATTAAATTCTACACAAATAAAATAAGGTTTAATCTATTAGTTCTTAGTAATAAAGATCATAATATTTTTGCAGAAAATAGCACAATACTGTCATCTGTTGATCGTTCTGAGCAATACTTTGCCGTAGTAATATTCTACTGGTTGCAGTTATCACAGACTAGTGCACAGTGCCCCCTGGTGCAATCCTTTAGCAATTGAACACCATACACGTGCATATATGCTCAGCAGATCTCCCACGGTGCTGTTCACAGGTAGTTCAGGAACATGGGTGCTGTTTCTGATGTTTACCATGTCCCCTCTGATGTTCTCCCAAACTCATGTTTAAACTCTAGCCAAAGTCTTCACTTAAAAATCATTTCACCCCACTGGTTCTGGCATTGCGGGTTAGGATGGAGCAGGATAACCAAAGTCTGGAGCTGGGAGTGAGAAGGAGGGAAGAAGTGGGAGCAGGCAACATGTGTGGTGCAGAGATGGACTGACTCCCTAAACTCTCTTCTGAGCTAATCTCTCATAAACCAATTAGGTTGTTCTATTTCAAGAAAAAAACATCAAGGCAGTTGCAGAAAAAAGGATCATACGTTGCATTGGGACAGTGCATGCTGGAAGTTGTAGTCTCAGTCACCTCTGAGCTACAATATTGAGCAGATGCACAAAAGAAGGTTATGCCGATCAGGTTAGAGGAAGCGAGATGGGAGGAGGCTCGTGTGGAGCATAAAGATCAGCATAAACGTGTTCAGTCTATTGGCCTATTTCTGTGCTGTACATTCTATGTAATTCTGTGTAATGCATTACACAGGTCACAGTAGAATTGATTCTTTGCACTCAAATTGAAGAGCAGCAGGAGTCTAAGAGAAAGAAAGACTTCAGGGAAAAATTGATTATAGTCGTTTTTGAGGCTAATATCGCTTGGTTGCTAAGTTTAACGCCGGGGGATTTTTAGCACGGCGATAACAAAATTACTTTTTAACACACCAAGAGTGGAGTGGAGCATTAAGTGGAGCATTCCACACTCTTAGGGCGCTAAGCCGGTAGCGCTACTGAAGTTCTGGTGCTAAAGAACCAGCATCATCGCGCTCAAAGAGAAGGATCTCTGGAAAATATAACAACTGAAAAGAAATTACAAATCAACTAATTTAAACATCAGGAACACCAAATAAAGTTAAATCATTGCAAATAAACTTAAGTAAAATCTCTAAAACTTGCCTGGTGCACTAATCCCTTTCATTCACGCCCCGGGACAGTTTTGCATGCCTGCTTTCTCTGGCGAGATTAGCGCCAGGCACAAACATTCAAGTTGCCGTCCGTGGTGCTACCGGGATGTTGCACACCAATGCAACATTCTCTGGTGCTAAGTATTAGTGCCGCTGCTAAAACCCCAATCAAGTTGGCGAGCGGCTCTAATATTGCTGCGGGTGGGCGGTTTAGCGCCCCTCACGAGCGCTAACAGGTGACGCTAAGCTATTCAATTTTTAGCTCTTTGATTTATTAAGCGCCTTTCATGACCACCGAATGTCTCAAAGTGCTTTACAGCCAATTAAGTACTTTTGGAGTGTAGTCATTATTGTAACATAGTACGCATGGCAGCCAACTGCCAACAGCAAGCTCCCACAAACAGCAATGATCAGATATTGTTATGTTGATTGAGGGATAAATATCGACCAGGATATTGAGGATAATTTCCCTGCTCTTCTTCAAAATAGTGCCATGGAATCTTTTACATCCACTTGAGAGAGAAGACGGGGTCTCGGTTTAACGTCTCATCCGAAATACGGCATCTCCGACAGTGCAGCACTCCTTCAGCACTACACTGGAGTGTCAGCCTAGATTTTTGTGCTCAAGTCCCTGGAGTGGGACTTGGACCCACAATCTTCTGACTCCGAGTCGAGGTGAGCTACCAACTGAGCCACTCGCTGACACAAGGGGAACAGGCCAATCGTAAGTGGAAAGGCTGGGGCAGTAGTCCAGGGAAGAGTTGGAATGAAACATAACTATCTGTTTCCACTGCATACAGCAGATTGGGAATATTTTCAGCTTGTTTATACTTTTTAAGAGGACAGAACTATTAAGCCTGATTTTCCACTCCAGCTAAATTGAGGCTTGTTTGCTTAGCTGTTGGCGCACAATTACCCAAAAGCACACTTAAAGTAAGTTCTTGCATATGGAGACAAATATTGTTTCAGCCTTTATAAAACATCCAAATGAATATTAAATACTTCCCTGCCTTTTCTGAGTTTGTGAGGAAGAAGTGCCAGCTAAAGATGGTGAAACGAAACTCAATATGGAGACAACAACAATAAACAACAATACTGCACCTTTAACAAATAAATATGCCTCAATGTAATCGCAGAAGTGTAATCTGACAAAAGTTAACACTGAGGCACAGTAGGAGATATTTGGAAGGGTGACTAAAAGCTTGGGCAAACAGGTAGGTCTTAAGGAGGGTCTTAAAGGAAGAGAGGTTGGTGGAGAGGCATAAAGGTTTAGGGAGGGAATTCCAGACCTTAGGGCCTAGACGGTTGAAGGCACGGCTACCAATGGTGAGGCGGAGAGATTTTGGAACGCACAGAGCACAAAGTTTTCGGAATGCAGAGCTCTCAGGGAGTTGTAGGGCTGATGATAGTTACAGAGATAGGGCAAGCACAGTGGTGAGCGGGACTTGGTGCAGGATAGGATGTGGGCAACAGTGTTTGTTTAGGACTATTTCATTGCTAATGTGAGAGATTCAAACAGAGCTGCGGGAAAGATGGCCACAGATTTGGGAGATGATAACACATTCAAAGACTTTGAAGAGGAAATGGAGGTTGAAGATGGTGCGGTAGTTTGCAAGGACAGAGGGGTCAGATAGGATTTATTTGAGAAGGATGGTAATGACAGTAGTTTTGAAAGGGAGAGGGACAGTACCTGAAGAAAGGGAACCAGTTACAGTATCAGCTAGCATGGGAGTCAGGAAGGGAAGTTGTGTGGTTGGCAGTTTGGTGGGAACAAGAGGTGTGTCTCATGGACAAAATGAGCTCGGAGAGGGCATGAGGGGAGATAGATTAGAACACCAGGGATTCAGGGCAAGGGGGTATATTGGAGGAGGTTTAGCGATGGGAAAGGATAAGGGAATGATGAAGCAGGTGCAAAAAAAAGCAATTGAAATAATGGGATCAGGTCTGTAGCAGCAACCAAACTATACAAGTTACATAGGCATGACGAGGATTTGGAAAGACATGTGCTAGTTATAAACAGAGGTTAGGGTGGCGATGATATGATAGAGACCAAAGTTAAAGTCTGCGGTCCTCTGGTGGAATGAAGTTGACTTGTAGATTAGGTGGAGTCAGCTTGGAGAATCAACGAACCAATGTCTAGATCCAGAGACAGTTGTGGAGGGTACATGTGTCAAATGAGACAAAATGGATTGTGATTAAATGAAGGATTGGTATAGCACCTGTTTCATAGTTAGCAAAATGGGCATCCAGCTGCATGAAGGGTGAACATGTTATGGTTTCCCCATTTGGCACTTAGCACACCTTGCCCCGAGTATAGCAACAGATAGTGACCTGACCCAACGTTGTGCACACTACTCGCAGAACCTGGGAGCCACTGCATAAGAAGATGGCACACTTTTAAGAAGTCTCGCAAGCAAAGACAATGAGACAATACCATGTATCAGGCAAATGTTCTAAGGTTGTATGCCACAAAGAGGTGTCCGTCAATCCCTTCCAAATTTACTGCTCGCCCATGTCAAGACCTCACATAGACTTATAGCTCATCTATTGCATCTCATATATACCCATGCTTCAGTAGATTACAACTGCATGATGCAACATACAATTGTCACACTTTTGTCTTCCAAAACCATCACACCTCAAGTTATTTTGAACAAACCCAGCTGCATGATATGTAGTGACTTACTGAAACCCAGATTGGAGGTCTATCATTGTGCATGTGCTGCTTCAACTTTGTGCATCTCAAGACTATTTTTCTGCTGGTTCAACAAGATGGCACATCGAAGACACAATCCCAAACCAGAGAAAGGCTTCCCTGGTGAAGTATAGATGGTGAACACACATTTCTCTTGCACGAGAATGGTGGGTCTGTGCAGCTCACTTCTGCTTCAGGCAAGACTTTGGAGCTGGAGGACTAATGCCTATAAGTAGTTGGAGGTAATAAAAGAAATTGGAAAAAAAGAGAAATGCAAAATTATACTTCTAAATGCCAAAAGCTAACAATGCATGAAACTAAATGCAACAGATGCAAACCAAAAAGTCAAAAGTAATTGTCGATCATGCTCATTCAGAACTCAGCTACAGATACCTTTAAGAAACTTAGGGGGTGAAATTGCCTTGAACCCTGATTGGGGGCAGTAACTAGCTGGGGCCAGAACTTACTGCACTGGGTGCAGAAATCCTGCCCCCATTGCTGAATTGGGCATACCGTCCCTCAAAGAAAGTCGAGCGCAATCTCGCACGCTCCACTTCCTTTAGGGGCGGTTCCTGGGGCACTACTGGGGCGGGGAGTGAAGTGCCACGCAGATGCTCCATGTAACGCTGACGGGCTTCAATGCCCCTCCCCTTCACTTAAAGGGGAAGGCCACTGCGCTCTCTGCAAGGCCTCTGATGGCCTCCACTGGGCCACCAGGGCAGCGTGGGACTGGGCCTGCAGCCCGGCACCCGAAATGGAGTGCTGGGCTGAATGATAGTGGCTCGGACCACACTAGAGCCGCCATACTGGAGCTGACCCGAGAGTCGGCAAACCAGTGAAGGTGGCGGCATGGGGCACTGGTGCTCTCCATTTTAAGTACTGCCCCAAGAGCGGATGTCAGTGAACTTCGTGACTCACGAAGCTGATGTTTACATCCACCCACACCAGCCACGCAGCCCTTGCGAGGGGTCTCTGCATGCAGTGATGATGCCATCACCGTTTACGTGGCAGCCGTGCGATACCTGCGGGGCATGCCGCTGCCGTGGCAGCACCTCCGCAAACTCCCAGGCAATTTCCCGGGAGCCGTTAGCGCCCCTCTTCCGCCCAGGGGAAAAGCCTCTTCCACGCTGTTAGTGCCCCCTTCCCGGGAGATGCTAGCGAGCTTCTAAGAAAGGGGTAATTTTGCCCTCTTAATGCTGAAAGACAGGAAGTGAGTTTGAAAGTGCTCATTGATAAGACTGGATTTCTAGAGTAAACCAAGAAAAATGCAGGGGGGGGAAGCACGAGCTTACACCAATACGCACACAGCCTCGCTGGGAAACATGTTTGGTGCGCAGTCAGCGCAGTTTCAGAGAAATGCCCCCCCAGCTTGTATCACCAACTTTCTGCCTGCTCACATTCCATGTGCACCAATGGGGCCCTGGCACAAGCCAGCAGAAAAGATCTCGTGATTTTAATGGTGTGTAGTGGGAGTGAATGAGCAAACATTAGTGCCTATATCTCCAAGAAAAAAATCTATTTGTGGAATGTGGTTATGAAGAAAATGTTAAGATTTTCCATTAAATGAATGGAGAACAGCAAAAAGAAGAAAATAACCAATTTGAAAGGAAAAAAAAACACAATCAATGAAAAAGAAGAAAATGCACTTAACCAACAAGGGCAAAGAAAACTGATGAACATTTAAATAAAATTGATGGACATTTGTGGCAAACACTTCATACGCAATTGACACTACACGGGCCGGATTTCCGGCAAGTTTGCGGCCCGAAAGCTGAAAATCCGGCCCTACGATTACCAAGTTCGCTTCAGGCACCAAACTTTCTATTATATGAAGAGACAGATTGCAACTTGTCAGTGATACAGAATCTTAATGCTTCTGTCAAGCAGATATTTCCAATTCAACATCCATCTCTGAGTTATCATCATATAGATTTTTCACTATCTGGCTTGCTTTCTAAAATGAGTTTTTTATTGTCAGAATGAAGAGACCTCAATCTCAGCCACTGGGGTTTCAACCGCATGTCAGTCATGATCAGTGAACCGTGATAAAAATCAAATTGCTGAAGTAGAGGTGCTTGCAGAGTGCATAAAACTCATCATATCATATGCAGAGAGCACTAAAGTGGTGCTCGGAGGTGGCATTTTATTACGTTAAATACCGTGTTTATGTTGTTTGGACTCCCAAGATTACAATTGCCTGATGTTGTAAGGAATCGTCTGAGCAGTTGAGCAGGCAAAATATTTCAAAGAAAACATTTAAACCTCCATCAGTAAATGCATTTCCAACAACCTGTGCCCGGCATGAAAAGATATTACAAAGAGGTTGAAACATTTGTAACCAAACAACGAATATAATGAGAGATGGAGTGTTACCAAAAATATTTTTCTGCAAACAGCTTTGTAGTGCATGTAAAATGCACAGTTCTGATTTACTAACAAATTTGAGCTATTCTACAGAGCACACTGCGCTGCTCCAATTCTGACCTTTTGCATGACCCCGATTTTAATTGCTCCTATGCTCCCAGGCCCGAAGCTCTAGAATTCCTCTCCGCCTCTCGACCTCTCTTTCCTCCTTTAAGATGCTCCTTAAAACCTACCTCTTTGACCAAGCTTGTGGTCATCTGCCCCAATATCTCCTTACTTGGTTTGGTGCCAAATTATGTTTGATAATCGCTCCTGTGAAGCGCTTGGGACATTTTATAGGTTGAACCTCCTTTATCCGGCACCCTCGGGACCGGGCTTGTTCCGAATGAGGGATATTTCCGGATAAGGGGAGGTCATGTGTTTTCAGTGTGTGTGTGTGTGTGTGCGCCGATTGGCTGGAACGACTGTCAGTCAGTCAGTCACAGCTCACATTGGAGATCAAACTATTCTAGAGTTTTAGAGTTAGGATATTCTCAAAATCTATGGAATGGTTAGCTGATCCAAAATATTAAAAAGGTAAGTATGTTGAAAACATTTTCTGAACATTTTTTATTGAACTTTCCACCAGTGTGGTGTTAGAGGGCCGTTGGGCCCCGAGATGTCGGAGGGCCGTCGGACCCTGAGGTGTCGGAGGGCTGTTGGACCCCGAGGTGTCGGAGGGCCGGAGGGCCCCGAGGTATTTGTGGGCCATCGGGCCCTGAGGTGTTGGTGGGCCGTCGGGCCCTGAGGTGTTCTAGGTTGAGGGGACTTCTGTTACTGCTGATCACTTTCTTTCGAGTAAGTGTGTGTGTTTAGGTGAATGATTTCATTAAATAATAAAGGAAAGGTACCACCGTAGTGCTTAAAAAGGAAATGGGAAACCGGGGGGGCGGGGGGTCAGAGTTCTGCGCATGCACCACCTGGCGGCCGGGAATAGTGCCAGCCGAGGGGTGGTGCCAGATTAGGGAGACCCGGAAAAGAGAGGTTCAACCGATACTACATTAAAGGCGCTAGATCAATGCAAGTTGTTGTTGTTGGAAGGTCTGTTGAGTTTTTATCCCATTACTTACTACAGTTTGCTTCAAATACAGCCTTCTAAAAACTCACACTTTTCTTGTGGAAATAATTTTGTAAATTGGATTCTTTTATGACCATTTCAAAACTGATATTGCACACTCAAATAACTACTATTCACAGCTTTGGAGTATTTGGAGGATGAAGAATAGAGACACCTTCCTTGACAATTACTGACAGGTTTCTAATACAAAAGCAAAATACTATAGATGCTGGAAATCTGAAATAATGTTGGAAATACTCAGCAGCTCAGGCAGCAACTCTGGAGAGAGAAACAGAGTTAATGTTTCAGGGTGATGATCATTCATCGGAACTGGAAAAAATTAGAGATGTAACAGTATTTCAGCAAGTATAGAGCCATGGAAAGGGGAGAGGGGAGGAAAGAACTACAACTTGTATTTATATAGCAGCTTTAACATAGTTACACATCCCAAGGTGCTTCACAGGGAGTGAGAAAAGGCATAAATTTGACACAGAGTCACATAAGAAAAAATTACAGCAGATGACCAGAAGCTTGATCAAAGATGTAGGTTTTGAGGAGAGTCTTAAAGGAGAATAGAGAGGTAGAGAGGTGGAGACATTTAGGGAGAGAGTTCTAGAGCTTAGGTCCCAGGCAACTGAAGGCATGGGCACTGATGGTTGAGCAATTATAACCAGTAATGCTCAAGAGGGCAGAATTTGAGGAGCGCAGATATCCGGGGGTGGGGGGGGCGGGGTTGTGAGGCTGAAGGAGATAGAACATAGAACATAGAAAAATAGGTGCAGGGGTAGGCCATTCGGCCCTTCGAGCCTGCACCACCATTCAATAAGATCACGGCTGAATGTTCACTTCAGTACCTCTTTCCTGCTTTCTCTCCATACCTCTTGATCCCTTTAGCCGTAAGGGTCATATCGAACTCTCTCTTGAATATATCCAATGAACTGGCATCAACAACTCTCTGTGGTAGGGAATTCCACAGGTTAACAACTCTCTGAGTGAAGAAGTTTCTCCTCATCTCAATCCTAAATGGCTTACCCCTTATCCTTAGACTTTGTCCCCTGGTTCTGGAGTTCCCCAACGTCGGGAACATTCTTCCTACATCTAACCTGTCCAGTCCTGTCAGAATTTTATATGTTTCTATGAGATCCCCTCTCATACTTCTAAACTCCAGTGAATAAAGGCCCAGTTGATCCAGTCTCTCCTCATATGTCAGTCCTGCCATCCCCCGAATCAGTCTGGTGAACCTTCGCTGCACTCCCTCAACAGCAAGAACGTCCTTCCTCAGATTAGGAGAGCAAAACTGAACGCAATATTCCAGGTGAGGCCTCACCAAGGCCCTGTAAAACTGCAGTAACACTTTCCTGCTCCAATACTCAAATCCCCTAGCTATCAAGGCCAACATATCATTTGCCTTCTTCATCGCCTGCTGTACCTGCATGCCAACTTCCAATGACTGATGTACCATGACACCCAGGTCTCGTTGCACCTCCCCTTTCCTAATCTGCTGCCTTTCAGGTAATATTCTGCCTTTGTGTTTTTGCCACCAAAGTGGATAACCTCAGATTTATCCACATTATACTGCATCTGCCATGTGTTTGCCCATTCACCTAACCTGTCCAAGTCGCCCTGCAGCCTCTTAGCATTCTCCTCATAGCTCACACCGCCACCCAGCTTAGTGTCATCTGCAAATCTGGAGATATTACACTCAATTCCTTCATCTAAATCATTAATGTATATTGTAAATAGCTGGGGTCCCAGCATTGAGCCCTGCGGCACCCCACTAGTCACTGCCTGCCATTCTGAAAAGGACCCATTTATCCCGACTCTTTGCTTCCTGTCTGACAACCAGTTCGCGATCCATGTCAGTACATTTCCCCCAATACCATGTGCTTCGATTTTGCACACCAATCTCTTGTGTGGGACTTTGTCAAAAGCATTTTCAACGTCCAAATACACCACATCCACTGGTTCTCCCTTGTCCACTCTACCAGTTACATCCTCAAAAAATTCTAGAAGATTTGTCAAGCATGATTTCCCTTTCAAACATCCATGCTGACTTGGACCGATCCTGTCATTGCTTTCCAAATGCGCTGCTATTTCATCTTTAATAATTGATTCCGACATTTTCCCCACGACTGATGTTAGGCTAACTGGTCTATAATTACCTGTTTTCTCTCTCCCTCCTTTCTTAAAAAGTGGTTTTACATTAGCTACCCTCCAGTCCATAGGAACTGATCCAGAGTTGATAGACTGTTGGAAAATGATCACCAATGCATCCACTATTTCTAGGGCCACTTCCTTCAGTACTCTGGAATGCAGACTATCAGGCCCCAGGGATTTATCGGCCTTCAATCCCATCAATTTCCCGAACACAATTTCCCGCCTAATAAGGATTTCCTTCAGTTCCTCCTTCTCACTAGACCCTTGATCCCCTAGTATTTCCGGAAGGTTATTTGTGTCTTCCTTCATGAAGACATAACCAAAGTATTTGTTCAACTGGTCTGCCATTTCTTTGTTCTCCATTATAAATTCACCTGCATCTGAATGCAAGGGACCTACATTTGTCTTCACTATTCTTTTCTCTTCACATATCTATAGAAGCTTTTGCAGTCAGTTTTTATGATCCCAGCAGGCTTCGTCTCATACTCTATTTTCCCCTTCCTAATTAAACCCTTTGTCCTCTGCGTAATTATAAAATTATCCCAGGCCTCAGGTTTGCTGCTTTTTCTGGCCAATTTCCATGTCTCTTCCTTGGGTTTAACACTATCCTTAATTTCCCTTGTTAGCCACGGTTGAGCCACCTTCCCCATTTTATTTTTACTCCAGACAGGGATGTACAATTGTTGAAGTTCATCCATGTGATTTTTAAATGTTTGCCAGTCTATTCTAGCCAATTCACATCTCATACCATCGAAGTTACCTTTACTTAAGTTCAGGACCCTAGTCTCTAAATTAACTGTGTCACTCTCCAGCTTAATAAAGAATTCTACCATATTATGGTCACTCTTCCCCAAGGGGACTCGCACAACAAGATTGCTAATTAGATTACAGAGATAGGGACGAGGGAGGCCATGGAGGGATTTGTAAACAAGGATGAGAATTTTGAAATCGAGGGGTTGCTTAAGCGGGAGCCAATGTAGGTCAGCGAGTACAGGGGTGATGGGTGAGCGGGACTTGGTGCGAGTTAGGACACGGGCAGCCGAGGGAACAAAAGGGAAGGTCTGTGATAGGATGGAGGATAGAAGTGATAGAAGTGATTAAATGACTATTGATTCGTATTGATTTACAGTAGAGAGTAAGGATACAACATTTGGCGACGAGAAACGGGAATCAACGACTCACGAGAATGGCCACTGGTAGCACAGAGGAACGGTACTGTGTCATGTATGTAACCTTCATGTAACTGTAACCTTCATGTAACAATACTGTACACTGCACACCTGAGAAATGCACACCTTGACCACAGGGGGTGAACTTGTGGGAGACACTCCTCACCTGGTCATCCAGGTATATAAAGGGAGGTCCCACGCAGGGTCATCACTCCTCAGTCCTGTGAATAAAGGTACAGGTCACAGAGCGACCTTGTCTCCAATATGTGCCTCGTGTTGATTTGCAGTAGAGTGTAAGGACACAACATTTGGCGACGAGAAATGGGAATCAATGACTCACTAGAATGGCCACCGGTAGCACAGAGGAATGGTACTATGTTGCTGAGGACTGGGACGATTGCGTTGAGAGGCTCCAGCAGAGCTTTGTCACGAAGGACTGGCTGGGAGCGGCAGAGGCTGACAAGCGAAGGGCGCATCTACTGACCAGCTGTGGACCTAAGACGTACGCGCTGATGAAAGACCTGCTTGCACCCGAGAAGCCGATGGACAAGACCTTTGAGGAGCTCAGCAAACTGATCGGTGAGCACCTCAAACCAGCGAGCAGTATACACATGGCCCGACACCGATTCGATACGCACCGACGTCGGGAAGGGCAGAGCATATCGGACTTTGTTGCGGACCTTCGGCGCTTGGCCAGCCTCTGAAAGTTCACAGGCACCTGCAGGGGGTAGATGTTACGGGACTTCTTCATTGAGGGCATTGGTCATGCCGGGATTTTTAGGAAGCTAATTGAGACCAAGGACTTCACCTTGGAAGCAGCGGCGTTGATGGCTCAAACCTTCATGGTGGGGGAGGAGGAAACCAAGGTCATATACACACGGAACTCTGCTCCCAACGTGGCGATGGAGCAGGGAGTTAACATGGTAAACGCGACTCAGAACCCCGCAGGCAGGCAAGGGCAATTTGACACCAACCAGGCAGTAACAGACTCTAGGGTGGGTCCTCAACACTGACAAAGGCCATCACAAGAGACAATACGTCCCGGGATGGGGCCATTGACACCCACTAACAGAGTGCTCAAGAGTAATCAAAGAGACAATCAGAGAGGAATGCCTGGTAACAGCTCTTTTGTTCACAACAATCTCAGCTCATGTTGGAGGTGCGGGGGCAGACATGTTGCGAAAACCTGCAGGTTTCAACAATTTATCTGCAGAAATTGTAACTTCAGTGGATGTTTAGCCAGAATGTGCAGGAAGCTCGCAGCAAGGCTGGTTTACGAAGTGAATAAACCACAAGAGGGGTGTGCAAGGCAGGGTTATGCTTGGGACACAGCAATGGACGTTGAAGTTCAGCGGGTTCAGGTGGCAAACATCCACAGCTCATACATGATGATGAGAGTACTGTTAAATGGCATCCCGGTACGCATGGAGCTGGAGCCAGCCACTCACTTATGAGTGTCCAACAATTCAAGAAACTATGGCCACTCAGAGCTAGCAGACCCAAACCAGAACGCATTGACACGCAATTACGGACGTACACCAAAGAGATCATCCCAGTGCTAGGCAGTGCAATGTTGGTGGTCACACATGATGGATCAGAGAACCGGCTGCCACTCTAGATTGTCCCGGGAAATGGTTCCGTGCTTTTGGGGAGGAGCTGGCTAGCCGAGATGAAGTGGAAATGGGGGGATGTGCACGCCATTTCATCTGTGGAGCGAAGTTCATGCTCACAGGTCCTACAAAAGTTTGAGTCACTATTTCAACCTGGTGTCGGGACTTTCAAAGGTACCAAAGTAGTGATACGCATCACCCCGGGCGCCACACCAGTGCACCATAAAGCCAGAGCTGTGCTGTATGTGATGCGGGAGAAAATTGAGAGTGAGTTGGACAGGTTGCTAAGAGAGGGCATAATTTCGCCCGTTGAATTCAGTGACTGGGCAAGCCCCATCGTCCCTGTCCTAAAAATGGATGGCTCAGTCAGGATCTGTGGCGACTACAAGGCCACCATCAACCGCGTGTCACTACAAGACCAATACCCACTTCCGAGAACGGAGGATCTTTTTGCCATGCTGGCAGTCGCCAAGCTGTTCACCAAGTTGGACCTCACTTCGGCCTACATGACCCAGGAACTGGCCGAAGAATCCAAACTACTGACCACCATCACCACGCACAAGGGGCTGTTTGTTTACAACAGGTGACCGTTTGGCATTCGTTCAGCAGCCACTATCTTTCAAAGAAACATGGAAAGCCTGCTCAAATCCATCCCCGGAACAATCATATTTCAGGACAACATCCTTATCACGGGTCGAGACACCGAGGAACACCTCCACAACCTGGAGGAGGTGCTACGCCGACTGGACCGGGTAGGCTTGCGAGTAAAAAAGTCCAAGTTTTTGGCCCCAGAGGTCGAGTTTTTGGGCAGGAGGGTTGCTGCAGATGGGATCTTGCCTACCGAATCCAAAATGGAGGCAATCCGTCGCGCGCCCAGGCCCGGCAACATATCGGAGTTGCGTTAATTTCTGGGACTCTTGAACTATTTCGGGAACTTTCTGCCGATCTTAAGCACATTGTTGGAGCCGCTACACGTGCTCCTGCGTAAGGGTTGCGATTGGTTTTGGGGGGACTGTCAGGAACGGGCTTTCAATTGGGCGCGTAACCTGCTTTGTTCTGATAAGCTGTTGACCCTGTACAACCCCTGTAAGAAATTGGTTTTGACATGCGATGCATCATCCTATGGGGTTGGGTGCGTGTTGCAGCAGAGTAATGATGAGGGACAACACCAACCTGTGGCTTGTGCTTCTAGGTCGCTCTCCCAAGCAGAAAGGGGATATGGGATGGTTGAAAAGGAAGCACTCGCATGTGTCTACAGGGTGAAAAAGATGCACCAGTACCTTTTTGGCAGAAGGTTCGAGTTAGAAATGGACCACAAGCCGTTAACATCTCTGTTGTCCGACAGCAAAGCTGTCAATGCGAATGTGTTAGCTCGCATACAGCGATGGGCTCTCACGCTGGCTGCATATGACTACACCATACGACACCGGCCAGGCACTGAAAATTGTGCTGATGCGCTCAGCAGGCTCCCACTGGCCACCACTGAAGATGCAGTGGAGCAAAGCGTTGAGATGGTCATGGCTGTCAATGCTTTCGACAGCGCAAGCTTCCCCATCACAGCCCGCCAGATCAAAATCTGGACAAACAGAAATCCCCTCCTATCAGTGATTAAGAAATGTATCCTGACTGGGGATTGGGCGCCCGCCCATGGAGCATGCCCTGAAGAGGTCAGACCGTTTCACAGATGGCTGGATGAGTTCTCCATCCAAGCCAACTGCCTACTATGGGGCAGCTGGGTAGTCATACCCCAGAAGGAAAGGGAAGCATTCATCAGGGAACTCTACAGCGAGCACCCAGGCATTGTGCTAATAAAGGCCATTGCCCGGTCACATGTATGGTGGCCGGGAAGTGATGTAGATCTGGAACACTGTGTTCGCAGGTGCACGATGTGTGCCCAGCTGGGCAATGCCCCCAGGGAGGCCCCACTCAGCCCGTGGCCCTGGCCCACCAAGCCATGGTCACGTATTCACGTAGACTACGCGGGCCCGTTCATGGGGAAAATGTTCCTCATTGTTGTTGATGCATACTCGAAATGGATCGAGTGCATCATATTGAATTCGTGCACAACATCCACCACAGTGGAGAGTCTGCATGCAGTCTTTGTGACCCACGGCTTGCCGGACATCCTGGTTAGTGACAACAATCAGTGCTTCACTAGCTATGAATTCCGGGAGTTCATGTCGGGTAATGGCATCAAACATGTCAGGACAGCGCCGTTCAAGCCGGCATCCAATGGCCAGACGGAACTTGCGGTCCAACTCATAAAACAAGGCATGCTCTGGATTCAAGGATCCTCCCTTCAATGCCGCCTATAGCGCTTCCTGCTGGCCTACAGGTTCCGACTGCATTCGCTCACGGGAGTCCTGCCAGCGGAACTACTCGTGAAACGCACACTTAAAACTCGGCTGTCCCTCATTCACCCAGACTTGTCAGACATAGTTGAGGGCAAGCGCCAGTCCCAAAATGAGTGCCATGACCATAACTCAAAGGGGACATGTATAGAAATCGATTACTCTGTATTTGTTCTTAATCACGCTTTGGGGCCCAAGTGGCTTGAAGGTACTGTAATTAGTAAAGAGTGGAATAGGGTCACAGTGGTCAGACTCAACAATGGACAGATATGCCGCATGCATCTGGACCAAGTAAAAAAAAGATTCAGCATGGACACTGAGGAACCCGAGGAAGATCATGAGATGCTGCCCAAGCCACTGCCAGTGAATGAGCAACAAGAACCTTCAGCAGCATGCACAGTCCCTGAGGCCAGCCCGGACAGGCCGGAATCACCACTGGTGACAAAGACACATGCCAAGGCTCAACAACCAGAGCCCCAACTGCGGCGCTCCACGAGAGAGCGTCGACCGCCTGAAAGACTCAATTTTTGACCCAAAGATGTTGGGGGGGCAGGTGATGTCATGTATGTAACCTTCATGTAACTGTAACCTTCATGTAACAACACTGTACACTGTATCTACCTAAGAAATGCACACCTTGACCACAGGGGGTGAACTTGTGGGAGACACTTATCACCTGGTCATCCAGGTATAGAAAGGGAGGTCCCACGCAGGGTCATCACTCCTTGGTCCTGTGAATAAAGGTACAGGTCACAGAGTGACCTTGTCTCCAGTATGTGCCTCGTGTTGATTTACAATAGAGTGTAAGGACACAACAGGGATGATGGTGCAAGGCAAAAGGAGATGGTAATGGGATAAGTAAAGAAACAAAAGATGAGTCAAGAAGAGCTGTAAATGGTAGCAGCAGAACCTTTACCAGCACATGCTGTCCGAAAGACTGAGAGCAGTGGTTATCGTCTGAAATTGTTGAATTCTGTGTTGAATCCAGAAGGTTGTAAAGTGCCTCATGGAAAGATGAGATGCTGTTCCTCGAGCTTCCATTGAGCTTCATTGGAACAGTGTAGGAGGCCGAGGACAGAGAGATCAGAGTGAGAGTGGGACAGAGAATTAAAATGGCAAGCAACCAGAAGCTCAGGGTCACGCTTGCAGATTGAATGGTGGTGTTCAGCAGTCATCACCCAATCTGCATTTGTTCTCCCCAATGTAGAGGAGACCACATCATGAGCAGAGAATACCGTATACTAAATTGAAAGAAGTACAAGAACATTGCTGTTTCACTTGAAAGGAGTGTTTTGAGCTCTTGATATCGGGAAGAGAGTTGGTGAAAGAGCAGGAGGTGCATCTCCAGCACTTGCACGGAAAGGTGCCATGGGAAGGGGAGCATGAGGGGGGCGGGGGGTGATTGAACACTGGACCAGGGTGTCATAGAGGAAACGGTCCCTTTGGAATGTTGAAAGGTGAGGGGAGGGAAGATGTGTTTGGTGGTGGCATCGTGCTGGAGGTGGCGGAAATGGCAAGTTGGGCAGTGATGACTGACCCTCTTCCTGTCCGGGGCTTGGCCAATAGGGTAATCTATCCTTCCTCAACCTCTCAACCTGTCAGCAAGGTTGACCACTCCATGCTCCTCCAATGCCTCTCCACCATCGTCCAGCTGAGTGGGACTGCACTCGCCTGGTTCCATTCTTATCTATCTAATTGTAGCCAGAGAATCAACTGCAACGACTTCCCTTTCCACGCCTGCATCATTAACTCCGGTGTCCTCCAAGGATCTATACTTGGCCCTCTCCTTTTTCTCATCTACATGCTGCCCTTGGTAACATCATCCGAAAACACTGCATCAATTTCCACATGTACGCTGACAACACCAAGTTTAAGGGTTTACACGTTTTGTGATCAGGGCACAGCAAGATGTCACGGACTGAAATGGTTTAAAAGAAAACTTTTGGGACTGTTGGGCTGGAAAAAGGACACCAGCTCGAGGCAGGTGGTGACTCATAACTGATTGATGTGATTTCTGCAGTCAGGAGCGAGACCCGATTAACATCGAAACAAAGGGTTTTGATACAATCAGGCAGAGAAGCCCATGGACTAATTGGCCGGAGGGGAAAACCAGTTCTCCATGGAGACTACAAGTCTGCGAAAACCCAGGACCACAAAGGATCCCATAAGATTTGAATTTTTGGATAGCGAGGCATAAAAGATAAGGTGTTATCTTTTGCTCTGCTGATTCGCGTACAAATTAGTGATGAAAGCAACAGATAATGAGGTGTGAATTGTGGCCATCCAAACCCATCATTACAGCCATTAAACTCATCCAAACGCATTAACTGGAAGCAGCCCAGCATGAGACTTGTATAATCAAATGGATATATATTAAGAAGCTAATAGAAGCAAGAAGGCAGGAAGCAGAGAAGCACGGAACTAACAAGAGGCAAGCTCGAAGAGGAGCCAGAACCCACCATCTTCCCTAACTCCTCGGGCCTACAGTCGACAGCAGCAGCAACTCGCTGGATGGGTGTTTGTATGTCTTCGATCAATCTAAGAAGTCTTGTTCTGTAATTTTTAGTTGGTTTATGTGTAATAAACTAACAGTTGGATTTAAGCCTAAACTTTGTGTTACATGGAGTCCTTCCTGTAATTCCAGAGGTCTATGAATCAAAGTAGAGTGGAAAACGAACACCCTATACCATTTCTACTTCATCATCACTTCCCTCAACCCCTCCACTCTCTCTAAATTGACAGACTGATTGCTGAGCAGAAATTTTCTCCAATTAAATATTGGAAATACTGAAGCAATTGTCTTCTGACTCTGCCACAAACTCCATTCCCCAGCCACCGACCCCTCACCCTAGCATCTGTCTGAGGCTGAACCAGACTGTTTGCAATCTTGTGTCATATTTGACGTTGAAAAGAGCTTTCGACCACATATCTGCACCATAACTAAGACCACCTATTTCCATCTCCATAACATCGGCCGTCTCTGCCCCGGCCTCAGCTCATTTGGTGCTGAAAACCTCATCCCTGCATTCATTAACTCTAGACTTGACTATTCCAACGCACTTCTTGTTGGTCTCCCAAGTTCTACCCTATGTAAACTTGAGGTCATCCAAAACTCAGCTGCCCATGTCCGAACTCGCACCAAGTCCCATTCACACATCAACCCTGTGCTCGCTGACCTACATTGGCTCCTGGTTAAGCAATGCCTCAATTTTAAATTTCTCATCCTTGTTTTCAAATCCCTCCATAGCCTCGCCCCTCCCTATCTCTGTAATATCCTCCAGCCCCACAATTGCACCCCCGCGACCCCACCCTGTCCCAAGATATCTGCGTTCCTCTAATTCTAGCCTCTTGATTTTAATCGCTCAAACATTGGTGGCCGTGCCTTCAACTGCCTTGGTCCTAAGTTCTGGAATTCCCTCCATAAACCTCTCCACCTCTCTACCTCTCTCTCCTCTTTTAAGATGCTCTATCCCTTTGACCAAGCTTTTGGTCATCTGCCCTAATATCTCCTTCTGTGGCTCAGTGTAAAAATGTTGTTTTATAAGACTTCTGTGAAGCGTTGTGGGATGTTTTACTACGTTAAAGGCATTATATAAATACAGGTTGTTGTTGTTGCTGTTGTTGTCAATTTTTCCCGTCTACAACCCCTGTGGATGTTGATTCTAGTCAGCCAATTGCATGCTGTCTCCACATGAATCCAGCCCCTCCCAACGTCTCACATGTGAAAGCCTACTGTTCAAAAGTGTTCGAAAGTGGTAACAATCAACCCATTGTTCCTGACCAGTAAGGATAACGGTTTCAATGGGTGGTTCTTAAATTTTCAAAAGAGCTAATCAACATATCTATCCCCCTCTTTGCTCCAGTGTGTCCCGCCAGCCTTCTTCTGTCAAAGTACAGACAGGATTGCTGGACCTTTGTGAATAGCCCTTAAAATTCAGAACCTGACTGCACAACAAAAATATAATATAGCTTAAAGCAACAATCCCTTCTAAATCAAATAATCAGAAACCCCAAACCGCAGCAGCTGTTATTGCAAGTAATGAATTACTGTTAATCTGTTGGCAACTTGTGATTGGTGATGTGTGTGTGTGCAATAAGAACATAAGAACATAAAAAATAGGACCAGGAGTAGGCCATTTGACCCCTCGAGCCTGCTCCGCCATTTAATAAGATCGTTGCTGATATGATCATGGGCTCAGCTCCACTTCCCTACCCGCTCCCCATAACCCTTTGTTCCCATATCGTTCAAAAATCTATCTCCACCTCAAATATATTCAATGACCCAGCCTCTACAGCTCTCTGGGGCAGAGAATTCCACAGATTTACAACCCTCTGAGAGAAGAAATTCCTCCTCATCTCAGTTTTAAATGGGTGGCCCGTTATTCTGAAACTATGCCTCCTAGTTTTAGTTTCCCCTATGAGTAGAAATATCCACTCTCTGCATCCACCTTGTCGAGCCCCCTCATTATCTTATATGTTTCGATAAGATCACCTCCGATTCTTCTGAACTCCAATGAGTAGAGGCCGAACCTACTCAACCTATTTCATAAGTCAACCGCCTCATCTCCGGAATCAACCTAGTGAACCTTCTCTGAACAGCCTCCAATGCAAGTATATCCTTCCTTAAATACGGAGACCAAAACTGTATGCAGTACTTTAAGTGTGGTCTCACCAATACCCTGTACAGTTGTAGCAGGTCTTCTCTGCTTTTATACTCCATCCCCTTTGCAATAAAGGCCAACATTTAATTTGCCTTCCTGATCACTTGTTGTACCTGCATACTAACTTTTTGTGTTTCATGCACAAGGACCCCCAGGTCCCTCTGTACTGCAGCTCTTTGCAATTTTTCTCCATTTAAATTATGGCTCTGAAACCGCAGCCTCCCCGGGTCCGTACGAAGTGTGTATGGACCCAAGAAGGCATCGCAAAAGCCGTTTTTCAGCACACAATACGCATGCGCTGAAAACCGTCTTTTCTGATCTGTCAAGCTCTGGCTTGACAGATCTTCCGTATTCCCACAGCCAGGATATTCGCATGGGCAAGATTGCTGGATTTACCCATCTCTTGCCCAGCAAATGTCCTGAAAACACTTGCGCCTGGTAAAAGCAGGCACATAGCCTACTTTTACCAGCGTAAGATTTTTAAAACATACAAAAACAGATAAAAATAACATTTAAAAAACACATTTTAATTTTAAAAACCTTGCCCACTAAGGTAAGTTTATTTTAAACCATAATTTAAAAACTTTTTTTTTTTAATATTTTTTTTCTAAGACATTTATTAACTTCAGTTTAAATTAATCTGAAATATGTGATGTATTTTTTCTATTTTTTATTTGTGTATGGGTGTTTGGGGGGAGGTGCTTCTCAATCATAATAATGAGAACTCCTACTTACAGAGTTCCCATTATTATGAATGAAAAAAATACTTTATCTGGATTGGCTGCCCAATGCCATGTGACTCCAGCTCCAGCATACGTCCATCCAAATGTGCACACGCTCCGGGAATGCGCAGGGAAAGGAGGCCTCAGGACTGGGATCGCTGGTGGACGCAGCAGGAACAGATAGATGCGCATCTTTTTTACCATTTTCTGTCGAGCGCGCGGAAAGCAGTGGAGCAGGATTTCAGGGCCTAAAATTTGCTTTTCTATTTCTTCTGCCAAAGTGGATAACCTCACATTTTCCCATTGTACTCCATCTGCCAAATTTTTGCCCATTCACTTAGACTGTCTATATCCCTTTGCAGATTGTTTGTGTGCTCCTCACAATTTGCTTTCCCACCCATTTTTGTATCATCAGCAAACTTCGCTACATTACACTCAGTCCCTTCATCCGTCATTAATATAGATTGTAAATAGTTGAGGCCCCAGAACCAATCCCTGCAGCACCCCACGAGTTACTGTTTGCCAAATGCAATATGACCGATTTATCCCGACTCTCTGTTTTCTGTTAATTAGCCAATCCTCTATCCATGCTAATATATTACCCCCAACCCCATGAACTTTTATCTTGTGCAGTAAACTTTTATGTGGCACCTTATCGAATACCTTCTGGTAATCCAAATACACCTTATCCACCCTGCTCGTTACATCCTCAAAGAACTCCAGCAAATTTGGCAAACACGATTTCCCTTTCATAAAACCATGCTGACTCTGCTTGATTGAATTATGCTTTTCCAAATGTCCTACTATTGCTTCGTTAATAATGGACTTCAGTATTTTCCCAACGACAGATTTTAGGCTAACCGGTCTATAGTTTCCTGCTTTCTGTCTGCCTCCTTTTTTAAATAGGGGCGTTATATTTGCAGTTTTCCAATCTGCTGGGACATCCCCAGAATCTAGGGAATTTTGGTAGATTACAACCAAAGCATCCACTATCTCTGCAGCCACTTCTTTTAGGACCCTCGGACGCAAGCCATCAGGTCTAAGAGACTTGTCCGCCTTTAGTCCCATTATTTTGATGAGTACTACTTCTTTAGTGATAGTGATTGTATCCTCCCACCCTGATTACCCACTATTGGGATGTTTTTAGTATTTTCTACCATGAAGACGATACAAAATATTTGTTCAAAGTCTCTGCCATTTCCCTGTTCCACATTATTAATTCCTCAGTCTCATCCTCTCGGAGACCAACATTAATTTTGTGTTGTTGCCACATTGGATGGTTTATTGAATTTCATCAGAGGCACATGAGTATGATACATGTCACTAAAGAAATAAAATGTGAACATTAGATTTGCAAACAGGCTGGTTACAAAATAGACTTTTGAGCAACTTCTTTCCAGCTTAAGATGTGAGATTCTTATTCTAGCTTCTCCTTTGCTATCTGCTCCAGAGGAGTGCTTAGATCAGTTGGAAATTGATATAAGGAATAAATAATTAGTAACTTGTTTTTAAAATTAAAGGCGCTCCAGTTGGTTTCAGTGTCCCAGGGAAGGGAAAAATTAGTCAAGATTCATGTCAGATTGCTATCCAGTGCTCCTGCTGGTAAGTATGTATATTGCATGTGTAGACAACAGATGAGGACAGGATTGGCATTAGCTGTGAAGTGCAACAGCCTAGCCTGCCAACACTCACTGTCTACGTTAACACAAGAGGACAGATTTTCCAAGTCCTCCCTGCCACCAGCATGTATCAAAGAAGTGAATTTCCAATACACTCTGGCGCAGACCTCGGCCTCAGAAAATCCACCCTTTTTGGATGAGGTATTGAAGTGCTGCCAGTGTGTGTGTGTAGAACTACATTTCAGCATTACTTTCAGCAGAGGAATGGAGAAGAGGAGAGAACAATTTGGAAAATTATAAAATGTTATTAAAATTGAAAACTTGGATTTGAAAGTACAAATATTAACACTTGGCCTCAGGCTGAACTTTGTAAAATGATCATTGGTTAACAGCAGTTGCTCCTGTTAAGGAACATGATTAAAGGAAAAAAGGATGAGGAAATTGTTTCTTTAGTTTGAATGCATGAAAACACAACAAGCAAGTAAGTATGAAACAATACCAAAGTAACTACAACCAATTTATCCCAAGAGGAACATCAGCAGGGACACTTGTGAGAATGAGAAAACTGGTTCTGCAAACAGAAAAAGTTTTATTTTGTGGTTCAACAAAATCTTCTTGGTACAGATACAGACACTGGCAATATTCCATAAAGATCATGGGACCAGGAAATACAAACAAAGCCAATAGCAGACTAAAAATCAAACAAAGGTAATGATTAAATGCATTATTTTGCTAATAAAGGAAGTTGACATTAGACTTAGTTTTGACTGAAGATTTGACAGAGTTTTCATTTTTTTAAATATTAGTGGTGGCAATTGAAGGACAGACTGCAATAAAACATGTTTCCATCTTTTCAGGAACCTCAACAAAAATAGACACAACAACAACTAAAATGTTCAACATACTTCACAAGTGATAGTCATCATCATAGGCAGTCTGTCGAAATCGGGGAAGACTTGCTTCCACTCTAAAAGTGAGTTCTCAGGTGACTGTACTGTAGGGGGTGGTGTGTGGGGTCAGGTTCACCTCTGACCTTCTGAGCGGTTCGAATCGTTCCCACTCCCTGGATTCTAGACTCTGGATTTATTTGGGGGAATGTGATAAAGTGCAAGAGACAACTGGTTTGGTGCAAAAGAACTTCGATTTTATTAAAGACGAGAAAATACAATGTCAAACTTATAGTCACTCAAGTAAAGAATAGTACATCACACATTCAAAGGGGTTACAGTGAATAATACACCTCCCCCCTCCCAATGCCTAACACTGACTAGGTCAAACTCCAGGGCAAACAGGGACTATGCTCACTGATCCTTTGCTGGTAGTTGCCGGTGGTTCACGATTTTGGGGTTTACTGGATTCTGTAGGTTCTGCTTGCCATACCCCGAACGTCGTAGAAGACTTCTTACTGTGCAATCTTCAGTTGGGTGGTGTCCGCTGATGCAGTAAGGCGCGTTTTGGACTTATGGGGGAAGTACCCACTTTTTTTCGTTAGAAATAGGTTTCAAAGACTATTTAGGTAATGTTTTCACCTGTTGGTAGTCAGGCCTAGGTTGTAGAGTGGAAACTTTCGATTCTTCGGTTTCTTCCTTGCGGAGTTTTGTTTCGAAGTTGGTCGATCGCGGAGCTTTTCGCATTGTGACTCCGGGAGGGGCTCCTCAGCACAGGGAGAAGACCATTGAGGAGGATTCTAGCGACGAATTTCCCAATGGCTGATAATAGAGAGATTCCTCTGTTGTTGCCGCAGTTGGACATGTCCCAACCTCTGTCATTGAGCTACAGTACGCGGATGACGCTGGCGTCTGTGCACATTCAGAGGCTGAACTCCAAGTCATAGTCAACATCTTTACTGAGGCATACAAAAGTATGGGCCTTACACTAAACATCCATAAGACAAAGGTCCTCCACCAGCCTGTACCCGCCACACAGCACTACCCCCCAGTCATCAAGATCCATGGCGCGGCCCTGGACAACGTGGACCTCGGGAGCCTACTATCAGCAAGGGCAGACATCGATGACAGGGTCCAACACCGCCTCCAGTGCGCCTGCGCCAGCGCAGCCTTCGGTCGACTGAGGAAGAGAGTGTTTGAAGATCAGGTCCTCAAATCTGGCACCAAGCTTATGGCTGTAGTGATACCCGCTCTCCTGTGTGGCTCAGAGACGTAGACTATATACAGTAGACACCTCAAATTGCACAAGTGATAGGAGAGGCTTCTGTCAGTACACATTTGCTACAGTTTCACTTTTGCTACAGTTTGTCTGACTGTTTACTTTCTCTGTAGTCATTCAGTTGTATGTCAGAAACATAGAAACATAGAAACATAGAAAATAGGTGCAGGAGTAGGCCATTTGGCCCTTCGAGCCTGCACCACCATTCAATATGATCATGGCTGATCATGCAACTTCAGTACCCCATTCCTGCTTTCTCTCCATACCCCTTGATCACTTTAGCCGTAAGGGTCACATCTAACTCCCTTTTCAATATATCTAACGAGCTGGCCTCAACATCTTTCTGTGGTAGAGAATTCCACAGGTTCACCACTCTCTGAGTAAAGAAGTTTCTCCTCATCTCAGTCCTAAATAGCTTACCCCTTACCCTTAGACTGTGACCACTGGTTCTGGACATCCCCAACATCGGGAACATTCTTCCTGCATCTAACTTGTCCAATCCCGTCAGAATTTTATGTTTCTATGAGATCCCCTCTCATTCTTCTAAATTCCAGTGAATATAAGCCTAGTCGATCCACTCTTTGTTCATGTCAGTCCTGCCTTCTCGGGAAACAATCTGTTGAACTTTCGCTGCATTCCCTCAATAGCAAGAATGTCCTTCCTCAGATTAGGAGACCAAAACTGTACACAATATTCCAGGTGTGGCCTCATCAAGGCCCTCTACAACTGTAGTAAGACCTCCCTGCTCCTATACTCAAATCCCCTCGCTATGAAGGCCAACATGCCATTTGCCTTATTCACCGCCTGCTGTACCTTCTTGCCAACTTTCAATCACTGATGTACCATGACACTCAGGTCTCATTGCACCTCCCCTTTTCCTAATCTGTCATCATTCAGATAATATTCTGCCTTCCTGTTTTTGCCACCAAAGTGGATAACCTCACATTTATCTACATTATACTGCATCTGCCATTCATTTGCCCACTCACCTAACATGTCCAAGTCACCCTGCAGCCTCTTAGCATCCTCCTCACAGCTCACATTGCCATCAGCTTAGTGTCATTTGCAAACTTGGAGATATTACATTCAATTCCTTCGTCTAAATTATTAATGTATATTGTAAATAGCTGCGGACCCAGCACTGAACCTTGCGGTACCCCACTAGTCACTGTCTGCCATTCTGAAAAGGACCCGTTTATTCCTACTCTTTGCTTCCTGTCTGCCAACCAGTTCTCTAGCAACGTCGATCATCATCATCATCGTCATAGGCAGTCCCTCGAATTGAGGATGACTTGCTACCACATCAAAAAGTTCACAAGTGTTTCAATGATGGACCTAAAGTTCCAGGTCCGAACTAAATCTTGAAGGGTGGAAGATGCCTGTACTTGGATTTTTTTAACATGTGGTGACCATTGCACACCAGCCACCACACGGGCTTGACAGAGCCCCTGCTGTACCTGCCCATGCTCCAATCACCGACCTGGACCTTGGTGATGTCCCTTTTCACTGCCATTGCTCTTCTGCTCCAGCACGTGCTGCTACTTGGAGTGGTATGCTGCCACGCTGCTCCTTCCGCTCCCCGGCCTGCGCCGATGGTGCTCGCAGGCCGGGGGCCGCACAGACTGCTGGGCTAGGCTGCCACGCTGCTCCTCCCACTCCCAGGCCTGCTCCGATGGTGTTCGCAGGCCGGGGGCTGCAAAGAATGCTGGGCTAGGCACATCAATACATTACCCCCAATACCATGTGCTTTAATTTTACACACTAATCTCTTGTGTGGGACCTTGTCAAAAGCCTTTTGAAAGTCCAAATACACCAAGTCCACTGGTTCTCCCGTATCCACTCTATTAGTTACATCCTCAAAAAATTCGCGAAGATTTGTCAAGCATGATTTCCCTTTCATTAATCCATGCTGACTTGGACCGATCCTGTCACTGCTTTCCAAATGCGCTGCTATTACATCCTTAATAATTGATTCCAACATTTCCCCCACGACTGATGTCAGGCTAACCGGTCTATAATTCCGTTTTCTCTCTCTCTCGCTAAAAAGTGGGGTTACGTTAGCTACCCTCCAATCCATAGGAACTGATCCAAAGTCTATAGAACAATGGAAAATGACCACCAATGCATCCACTATTTCTAGGGCCAATTCCTTAAGTACTCTGGGATGCAGACTATCAGACCCTGGGGATTTATCAGCCTTCAATCCCATCAATTTCCTTGACGTAATTTCTTGATTAATAAGGATTTCTTTCAGTTCCTCCTTGTCGCTAGACCCTCGGTCCCCTATTATTTTCGGGAGATTATTCGTGTCTTCCTTAATGAAGACAGAACCAAAGTATTTGTTCAATGGGTCTGCCATTTCCTTGTTCCCCATTATGAATTCACTTGATTCTGACTGCAACGGACCTACATTAGTCTTCACTAATCTTTTTCTCTTCACATATCTATAGAAGCTTTTGCAGCCAGTTTTTATGTTCCCTGCAAGCTTACTCTCATACTCTATTTCCCCCCTCCTAATTAATCCCTTAGTCCTCCTCTGCTGGATTCTAAATTTCTCCCAGTCCTCAGGATTGCTGCTTTTTCTGGCCAATTTATATGCCTCTTCCTTGGATTTAACACAATCCCAATTTCCCTTAGTAGCCACGATTGAGCCACCTTCCCCTTTTGATTTTTTACGCCAGACAGGGATGTACAATTGTTGTAGTTCATCCATGTAATCGTTAAATGTCTGCCATTGCCTATTCACTGTCAGCCCTTTAAGTATCAGTATTGGTGACATCTTTTAGATTTTGTCAAAGAGCTATTAGCTCTGTTACTTTTTCCATATGCAAAACCTTAGAGTTCAAATAGTTCAGATAATCCTTTCCATGCCTTTGAATAGTTAAAAAGATATTAGAAGCCTGATTTTAATCTAAATGAACTACAAAGTAATCTGGTGTTTTAGAATTTGTTCTCCAGATATTTTGTTTAATATCTGCAATCATTTTGTCTTCAGACCAGTCAGTTGTCCGACACATGTAGAAACCTCTCACAATGCTAAAGAATCTGCAAAACAAACTTCTGAGAAATCCACATGAAAGGTTCTATTTACCTCATGTAGTGTACACTCTGTTCCCATAGGGATACATCCACTCACCTAGGCACAGATTGCAACAACCAAGGTTGAGGATCTCCAAGCAGTCCTAGCTGGACATCCCACCTCATGTCCAGCTAGGACTGCTGTACTCTTTAAGGCATCAGCTTCATTGGGCCCAAATTTCCCCAAACCCTTTTTTCGGCGTACTCTCCCGAGATGTGCCAACTTTGTACGCTGGAAACGGCGCCGAAAAACTTACTCATGATTCTGGCTGGTCTGCTGTGTGTCCCGGGTCCTGGTGCGGCACTCCTCGTGGAGTGGAGGGACGGAGCTACAGCCCTGCGCTGAAAACAGTACCGGCAGCTGCGCGCATGCGCAGTAGAGAGATTGCACATGCACAGTAGCTCCTCCCATGATTATGATGATGATGCCTGCAGAACACGTCCTGCCCCTATCCCAGGCCGAATGGCCTGCCACATAGGCCGGCCGCTGAGGGCTGCAAGAAACAGGTTGGTGCGACTGAGTTTTGATCGGGGCGAGAGAGAGGGGGAGAGTTGGTCGTCTTTGGCTGCAGTCTAGTGGTTGGACCGAGACGTCGCTTGCCATGCTGAACTGCCTTTGCATTCGTTTGGTTGGGTGGTGGTTTGCCAAAGAGGTTTTGCGGTGCCATGTGTTGCACTGGACCTCGGTGTCCTTCCACACGTGGCCTACTTGGCTCTAGCACACTTGCCAACCGCTGAGTGTGCACCCAAGTCAGTCCCCGTACATCTCGCCGCCGTCGCTGTTGCCTGCTTTCATCCTCCAAAACTGCGCGCTGCCCAGCCACTGCTTCCGGCCTTTCTATCTCTCTCTCTCTTGCTCTTGTTGTGTTCCTGACACAGATGAGATTGCACACAGGGAGGTTAAAGTAACAGTGACCTCAGTCTTTATTAAGACACTCCAGAGTGAGTAACGGGCCTTAGGGGCCGGCTTATATACAGTGCTCCCAAGGGTTGTTGGGATCACTTGGGACTTCAGGGGATGCACTCCCTGGTGGCAGAACATGGGAGTGCATGCTTTACAGATACACAACATCACTCCCCGCCAAAGTCAAAGTGAAAACTATTTACAACGTGAGGTGGTCGGGAGCCTTTCTTTCCCTGATGGACCACCTCGGTACAAATGTCTGTTCTGGTGTGTTGGCTGTGCCCTGACTGGGCTGGTGTGTTGTTGGCCCTGCAGAGCTGTTGGGTGCGCCTGGTCGTGCTGGACTGTTGGGCGTGATGGGTTCGATTTCCTGGTCCGAGGTGGTGTCGCTGATCATTTGGGTGTGTGTTGTGGGCTCGAAAAAGGTGGTGTCTGCTGTGGGTTGTTCAAGGCAGTCTGTGAACCGCAGCCTCGTTTGGTCCAGGTGCTTTCTGCAAATATGTCGATTGTCTAGTTTGACGAGAAACACCCTACTCCCTTCTTTAGCTATCACCGTGCCCGCGATCCACTTGGGACCATGTCCATAATTTAGTACATACACAGGGTCATTCAGATCAATTTCCCGTGACACAGTGCCGCGGCCATCGTTTACATTTTGTTGCTGCCGCCTGCTCTCTACCTGATCATGCAGGTTGGGGTGAACCAGCGAGAGTCTGGTTTTAAGTGTCCTTTTCATGAGTAGCTCAGCCGGGGGCACCCCTGTGAGCGAGTGGGGTCTCGTGCGGTAGCTGATCAGTGCTCGGGACAAGCGGGTTTGGAGTGAGCCTTCTGTGACTCGTTTAAGGCTCTGTTTGATTGTTTGTACTGCCTGCTCTGTCTGCCCATTGGAGGCTGGTTTAACCGGGGCCGAGGTGACATGTTTGATCCCATTGCGGGTCATGAATTCTTTAAATTCGGCACTAGTGAAACATGGTCCGTTGTCACTCAGGCTTTCAATGGTGGTGCTTCCCGACATTATTTCACATTCAATCCATTTTGAAAAAGCATCCACCACCACCAGGAACATTTTACTGAGAAACGGGCCCGCATAGTCGACATGGATCCTTGACCATGGTCTGGAGGGCCAGGACCACAAACTTAGTGGTGCCTCTCTGGACGCGTTGCTCAACTGAGCACACATGCTGCATTGCCATACAAAGGACTCTAAGTCAGAGTCGATACCGGGCCACCACATGTGGGATCTGGCTATCACTTTCATCATTACTATACCTGGGTGTGTGCTGTGGAGATCCGAGATGAAGGTCTCCCTGCCCTTTTTGGGTAGCACTACGCGGTTACCCCACAACAGGCAGTCTGCCTGAATGGACAGCTCGTCCTTTCGGCGCTGGAATGGCTTGATTGGCTCTTGCATTTCAACGGGGATGCTGGCCCAGCTCCCATGTAATACACAGTTTTTTACTAGGGACAGCAGAGGATCTTGCCTGGTCCAAGTCCTAATCTGGCGGGCCATGACAGGTGATTTATCATTTTCAAATGCTTTCATGACCATCAACAAGTCCGCGGGCTACGCCACCATCAACAAGTTTGCAGGCTGCGCCATCTCCACCCCCGTGGTGGGCAATGGTAGCCGACTGAGAGCATCCGCACAGTTCTCGGTGCCCAGCCTGTGGTGGATGGTATAGTTATACGCTGATAGCGCGAGTGCCCACCTTTGTAAACGGTCTTAGGCATTAGTATTTATCCCCTTGTTTTCAGCGAACAGGGATATGAGGGGCTTGTGATCGGTTTACAGCTCAAATTTGAGGCCAAACAGGTACTGATGCATTTTCTTTACCCCGAACACACACGCTAATGCCTCTTTCTCAATCATGCTGTACGCCCTCTCCGCCTTAGACAAGCTCCTGGAGGCATCGGCAACAGGTTGCAACTTCCCCGCAATGTTAGCTTGTTGTAATACACACACGACTCCGTACAACAACACATTACATGCTAGCACAAGTCTTTTACATGGATTATATAATACAAGCAGCTTGTTGGAGCATAAAATGTTTCTGGTTTTCTCAAAAGCAATTACTTTGTTTTTTCCCCATACCCAGTTCTCACCTTTACGCAATAACACATGTAGGGGCTCTAAGAGGGTGCTAAACCCCGGTAGGAAGTTACCAAAATAGTTGAGGAGTGCCAGGAACGGCCGCAGCTCCGTGATGCTCTGTGGCCTGGGCGTGTTCCTGATAGCCTCTGTCTTGGCGCCTGTGGGCCGAATGCTGTCCGCTGCGATCTTACTCCGCAAAAACTCCACTTCTGGTGCCATGAACACGAATTTCAACCTCTTCAGCCGCAGCCCTACCAGATCCAGTCGCTGGAGGACCTCCTTCAGGTTTTGTCGGTGCTCGACGGTGTCCCGACCCCTAACCAATATGTCGTCCTGAAAGACCACCATGTATGGTACCGACTTGAGTCGGCTCTCCATGTTTCTCTGGAAGATCGCTGCAGCCGATTGAATTCCAAATGGGCATCTGTTGTAGATGAACATTCCCTTGTGCATGTTGATGCAGGTGAGGCTCTTCGAAGACTCCTGCAGCTTTTGCATCATGTAGGCCAAAGTCAGGTCGAGCTTGGTGAACATCTTGCCTCCTGGCAGCGTCGCAAATATGTCGTCTGCTTTAGGTAGCGGGTATTGGTCCTGTAGCGAGAAACAATTAATAGTTGCTTTATAATTGTCGCAAATCCTGACCGTGCCATCACTTTTGAGTACTGGAACAATCGGGCTGGCCCACTCGCTGAATTCCACTGGGGAGAAGATGCCCTCGCATTGCAGCCTGTCCAGCTCGATTTCCACTCTCTCCCTCATCATGTAAGGTACCGCTCGCGCCTTGTGGTGAATGAGTCGTGCCTCTGGGAACAAGTGGATCCGCACCTTCGCCCTGGAAAAGTTTCCAATGCCTGGCTCAAAAAGGGAAGGAAATTTGTTCAGAACCTGGGTACATGAGGCCTCATCGACATGTGATAGCGCTCGGATGTCATCCCAGTTCCAGCGGATTTTGCCCAGCCAGCACCTTCCAAGCAGTGTGCGGCCATCGCCCGGGACAATCCACAGTGGCAGTTCGTGCACCGTGCCCTCATAGGTGACCTTAACCATGGCGCTGCCCAGGACAGTGATAAGCTCTTTGGTGTACGTTCTCAGTTTCGTGTGGATGGGGCTCAGAGCTGGTCTGAGTGCCTTGCTGCACCACAGTCTCTCAAACATCTTTTTATTCATGATGGATTGGCTGGTGCCAGTGCCCAGTTCCATGGCTACGGGTAATCCATTCAATTTTACATTTAGCATTATAGGTGGACATTTCGTCGAAAATGTGTGCACCCCGTGTACTTCAGCAGCTGCCTCCTCTCTCTGAGGCTCGAAATTGCTTTGATCCACCATGGGCCGATCTTTCTCTGCCATGTGGTGGTTAGCAGGTTTTGCAGAGCTTGCCAACAAGGTGTGAATTGCCTTGCATTCATCCTTTGTTGCGGACTCTGAGTCATCTGGGTCACCTGAGGCATGCTGGCAGTTGCAGACTCGTGGTTTCTGCCTGTACATTTCTGCTCGCAAACACAGTTCCAGTTAATTTATGAACATTGCTAGCACTTGTGTGCTGAGAGATTTGTTTGGTGTTATCACTGGTGGACATAAACGCCTGTGCTATCGCAATGGCCTTACTGAGGAACGGTGTCTCTACAGTCAAATGTTTTCGTAGGATGGTCTCGTGGCCAATGCCCAGTACAAAAAAGTCTCTGAGCATTTGTTCCAGGTAGCCATCAAACTCGCATTGTCCTGCAAGTTGCCTTAAGCTTGGCGACGTAGCTCGCCACTTCCTGACCTTCAGATCGCTGGCACGTCTAGAACCGATACCTCGCCATCAACACGCTCTCCCTCAGGTTAAGATGCTCCCGACTAGTGTACACAGCTCCTCAAGCAACTTATCTGTGGGTTTCACTGAAGCCACAAGGTTCTTCATGAGGCTGTAGGTCGGTGCCCCGCAGACCGTGAAAAGGACGCTCTCGCTTTTGCAGCGCTTCCTTCTCCGTCCAGCTCATTGGCTACAAAGTACTGGTCTAGCCATTCGACATAGGCTTCCCAGTCCTTACCCCCCGAGAACTTCTCCAGGATGCCCACAGTTTGCTGCATCTTTGCGTTGGATTCGTCTGCTCGTTGCCAGTTGTTGTGTTCCTGACACAGATGAGACTGCACACAGGGAGGTTAAAGTAACAGTGACCTCAGTTTTTATTAAGACACTCCAGAGTGAGGAGCTTAATAGGTTAAATTCTAACCTCCAGTGACAAGTTCACCAATACAAGTTGCATTACAACATAAGAACATAAGAACATAAGAAATAGGAGCAGGATAAGGCCATACGGCCCCTCGAGCCTGCTCCACCATTTAATACGATCATGGCTGATCCGATTATGGACTCAGGTCCACTTCCCTGCCTGCTCCCCATAATCCCTTATTCCCTTATCATTTAAGAAACTGTCTATTTCTGTCTTAAATTTTTTCAATGTCCCAGCTTCCACAGCTGTCTGGGGCAGCACATTCCACAGATCCACAACCCTCTGAGAGAAGAATTTTCTCCTTATCTCAGTTTTAAATGGGCGTCCCCTTATTCTAAGATTATGCCCTCGAATTCTAATCTCCCTATCAGTGGAAATATCCTCTCTGCATCCACTTGTCAAGCCCCCTCATAATCTTAGACGTTCCGATAAGATTACCTCTCATTCTTCTGAATTCCAATGAGTAGAGGCCCAACCTATTCAACCTTTCCTCATAAGTCAACTCCCTCATCTCTGGAATCAACCTTGTGAATCTTCTCTGAATTGCCTCCAAAGCAAGTATATCCTTTTGTAAATAGGGAACCAAAACTGCATGCAGTATTCCAGGTGTGGCCTCACCAATTCCCTGTATAACTGTAGCAAGACTTCCTTGCTTTTCTACTCCATCCCTTTTGCAATAAAGGCCAAGATTTCATTGGCCTTCCTGATCACTTGCTGTACCTGCATACTATTCTTTTGTGCTTCATGCACAAGTACCCCCAGGTCATGCTGCACTGCATCACTTTGCAATCTTTCTCCATTTAAATAATAACTTGCTCTTTGATTTTTTTCTGCCGAAGTGCATGACCTCACGCTTTCCGACATTATACTCCATCTACCAAATTTTTTCCCACTCACTTAGCCTGTCTATGTCCTTTTGCAGATTTTGTGTGTCCTCCTCACACATTGCTTTTCCTCCCATCTTTGTATCGTCGGCAAACTTGGCTACGTTACACTCAGTCCCTTCCTCCAAGTCGTTAATATAGATTGTAAATAGTTGGGGTCCCAGCACTGATCCCTGCGGCACCCCACTGGTTACTGATTGCCAACCAGAGAATGAACCATTTATCCCTCCTCTCTGTTTTCTGTTCGTTAGCCCATGCTAATATATTACTTTCAACCCCGTGATCTTTTATCTTGTGCAGTAACCTTTTATGCGGCACCTTGTCAAATGCCTTCTGGAAGTCCAAATATACTACACCTACTGGTTCCCCTTTATCCACCCTGTTCATGACATCCTCAAAAAATTGTAGAAAATTTGTCAAACATGACTTCCCCTTCATAAATCCATGCTGACTCTGCCTGACCAAATTTTGCTTTTCCAAATGTCCTGCTACTGCTTCTTTATTAATGGACTCCAACATCTTCCTAACCACAGATGTTAGGCTAACTTGTTTATAGTTTCCTGCTTTTTTAAATAGGGTCATTACATTTGCATTTTTCCAATCTACTGGGATCTTCCCAGAATCCAGGGAATGTTGGTAACTTACAACCAATGCATCCAC
The DNA here is from genome assembly GCF_044704955.1 of Pristiophorus japonicus. Taxonomy (NCBI): domain Eukaryota; kingdom Metazoa; phylum Chordata; class Chondrichthyes; family Pristiophoridae; genus Pristiophorus; species Pristiophorus japonicus. Next base: position 277,902,719 of record NC_091980.1, on the reverse strand, counting down.
TATCCCTGCCATTACTTCGCTTAAGACCCTAGGATGCAAGCCATCAGGTTCAGGGGATTTATCCTGGCTGGTCAATCACCAACAACACTCCAGAGCACTCAAACCTGTCTGGTCAATGTATCAGAACCTGCCACAGAGGATTATCCCAGTTCCAGCTTCCCATTGCCAGGTATCATTCTGTAGCTAAGTTGATTCCAAATGGACCCTGATTATCTTTGCACCCAAGGAAAGCAAATAATTTGTCTGCGTGTTATAAAGTTACTCCATCTAGAAATGTAAATGAGTGAACAGAAGTCAGCCATTTTGACTTTATTCTGACACATCTTCTCTTCTTCTTAGGCGGTCCCTCATATCGAGGATGACTTGCTTCCACACCAAAATGCGATGAGTACACAGGTGTTTCAATGAGGGACCTGATATTCCAGGTCCCAAACTACATGTTGAAGGGTGGAAGATGCCTGTGCATGGATGTTTTTAACATGTGGTGGCCGTTGCACCCCAGCCACCACATGGGCTTGACAGAGCTAGGTCTTGGTCCAGTGGCAAGGATTAACCAAGATGACTGGAGGCCAGCTCTGCTGCACAGACCTCATCATCATAGGCAGTCCCTCGGGAATTGTGGAAGACTTGCTTCCACTCTAAAAATCAGTCCTTAGGTGGCTGAACAGTCCAATACGAGAACCACAGTCCCTGTCACAGGTGGGACAGAAAGTCGTTGAGGGAAAGGGCGGGTGGGACTAGTTTGCCGCACGTTCTTTCCGCTGCCTGCGCTTGATTTCTGCATGCTCTCGGCAATGAGACAGATCTAGTATGCACACAGATCACAGAGTGGGCTGGCCCGTACTGCCCTTGGGCCCTCGCCTCTTCTGGGCCCCGAACTCACACCTTTCCCAATTACCCAATCACGTCGCTCCACGATCACTCACCGCTCCTTCGTCCCGACCATGCTGCTCCTGCTATACTGCCCACGCTCCAATCAGCAACCAGGATTATAGTGACATCCAATCTAGTCGCACTCTTCACTGCCGTCGCCCTCCTGCACCAGCTCGCACTGCTCCCTGAACTGGTATGCTGCCAGGCTGCTCCCAGGGCCGCTTGCTGCTCGTCTTTAATGGCCCCGACCTGCTGCTGGTGTTCTCATGCTGGTCGGGGCCACCACGCTGACACATGGCATCACAACAGCATGTGAGAACAAAGCAAAATCACTTACCCCAAGAATACCTGGTATCTGAAGCTCAATTTTCTGCACTCAGATAGATTGAACCTTATATTCATGCACATTAGTGATTTTTTTTTAAATTGTAAACAAAATTCAAAGATTCCTTCTATAAATTCTAATAAATGTAGAGAGTGTGGTAGAATTACCTTAAATGCATGCTTGTCCAATAACCAACAGGCAGTTTTTTTTCACCTACCAGTTTCCTGTGCAGAGGTGTTTTATTTGGGCTAGAACCTTTTGTGGTTTGGATATCAGGGTCATTTCACTTCATTATTCAAAAAAAGTTGGAAATACAGGTGACATCTTGGACACAGTTACTCTCAGAAGGATGTACAGTACTACTTCAGCACAGAGAGAATCCTCTGGCAAAACTATTAAAAGAATACTGTTAAAAATGAAAGACTTGTCTGTTTAAACTCCTTACCATGGCTTTGATATGTAACAAAAGTGGATAAGATCTTGGCATCCCCACAAAAACAAAAGGATGTCAAGATCAATTGAGTGACAAATTCATCAATCACTATTGTGTTCCTAACACAGATGAGACTTCACACAGGGAAGTTAAAGTAACCGTGACCTCAATCTTTATTAAGACACTCCAGAGTGAGGAACAGGCTTTAGGGGCGGGCTTATATACAGTGCTCTCAAGGGCTGCTGGGATCCCTTGGGACTTCAAGGGTTGCACTCCCTGGTGGATGAACATGGGAGTGCATACTTTACAGATACACAACATCACTCCCACCCAAAGTCAAAGTGAAAACTATTTACAAGGTGAGGCGGTCGGGAGCCTTTCTTTCCCTAGTGGACCGCCTCGGTACAAATGTCTGTTCTGGTGTGTTGGCTGTGCTCTCGCTGGGCTGGCGTGTTGTTGGCCCTGCAGGGCTGCTGGGTGAGCCAGGCCTTGCTGGGCTGTTGGGCATGATGGGTTCGATTTCCTAGTCCAGGGTAGTGGTGTTGATCCTTTGGGTGTGTGTTGTGGGCTCGAAAAAGGTGGTGTCTGCTGTGGGTTGTTCAGGGCAGTCACCGCAGCCTCGTTTGGTCCAGGTGCTTTCTGAAAATTTGTCAATTGTCTAGTTTGACTACAAACACCCTACTCCCTTCTTTAGCTATCACCGTGCCCGCGATCCACTTGGGACCATGTCCATAGTTTAGCACATACACAAGGTCATTCAGATCAATTTCCTTTGACACAGTGGCGCGACCATCGTTTACATTTTGTTGCTGCCACCTGCTCTCTACCTGATCATGCAGGTTGGGGTGAACCAACGAGAGTCTGGTTTTAAGTGTTCTTTTCATGAGTAGCTCAGCCGGGGGCACCCCTGTGAGCGAGTGGGGTCTCGTGCGGTAGCTGAGCAGTACTCAGGACAGGCGGGTTTGGAGTGAGCCTTCTGTGACTATTTTAAGGCTCTGTTTGATTGTTTGTACTGCCCGCTCTGCCTGCCCATTGGAGGCTGGTTTAAACGGGGCTGAGGTGATATGTTTGATCCCATTGCGGGTCATGAATTCTTTAAATTCGTCACTGGTGAAACATGGCCCGTTGTCACTGACCATTATGTCAGGCAGGCCCTGGGTGGCAAACATGGTCCTCAGGCTTTCAATGGTGGCGGTGGCGGTGCTTCCCGACATTATTTCACATTCAATCCATTTTGAAACAGCATCCACCACCACCAGGAACATTTTACGATCGGGCCCGCATAGTCGACATGGATCCTTGACCATGGTCTGGAGGGCCAGGACCACAAACTTAGCGGTGCCTCTCTGGGCGAGTTGCTCAACTGAGCTCATACACTGCATTGCCGTACACAGGACTCTAAGTCAGAGTCGATACCGGACCGCCGCACGTGGGATCTGGCTATCGCTTTCATCATTACTATACCTGGGTTTGTGCTGTGGACATCCGAGATGAACGTCTCCCGGCCCTTTTTGGGTAGCACTACGCGGTTACCCGACAACAGGCAGTCTGCCTGAATGGACAGCTCGTCCTTTCGCCGCTGGAACGGCTTGATTAGCTCTTGTATTTCAACGGGGATGCTGGCCCAGCTCTCATGCAGTACACAGTTTTTTACTAGGGACAGCAGAGGATCTTGGTTGGTCCAAGTCCTAATCTGGCAGGCCGTGACAGGTAATTTATAATTTTCAAACGGTTCCATGACCATCAACAAGTCTGCAGGCTGCGCCATTTCCACCCCCGTAGTGGGCAATGGTAGCCAACCGAGAGCATCCGCACAGTTCTCGGTGCTTGGCCTCTGGTGGATGGTATAATTATACGTTGATAGCGCGAGTGCTCACCTTTGTATGCGGGCTGAGGCATTAGTATTTATCCCCTTGTTTTCAGCGAACAGGGATATGAGGGGCTTGTGATCGGTTTCCAGCTCAAATTTGAGGCCAAACAGGTACTGATGCATTTTCTTTACCCCGAACACACATGCTAATGCCTCTTTCTCAATCATGCTGTAGGCCCTCGCGGCCTTAGACAAGCTCCTGGAGGCATAGGCGACAGGTTGCGACTTCCCCGCAAGGTTTAGCTTGTTGTAATACACACCCGACTCCGTACAACGACGCATCACATGCTAGCACAAGTCTTTTACAAGGGTTATGCAATACAAGCAGCTTGTGGAGCATAAAATGTTTCTGGCTTTCTCAAAAGCAATTACTTGTTTTTTTCCCCAGACCCAGTTCTCACCTTTACGCAATAACACATGTAGGGGCTCTAAGAGGGTGCTTAACCCCGGTAGGAAGTTATCAAAATAGTTGAGGAGTCCCAGGAACGACCGCAGCTCCGTGACGTTCTGTGGCCTGGGCGCGTTCCTGATACCCTCTGTCTTGGCGTCTGTGGGCCGAATGCCGTCCGCCGCGATCTTTCTCCCAAAAAACTCCACTTCTGTTGCCATGAAGACGCATTTCGACCCCTTCAGCCACAGCCCAGTCGCTGGAGGACCTCCTCCAGGTTTTGTAGGTGCTCGACGGTGTCCCGACCCATGACCAATATGTCGTCCTGAAAGACCACCGTGCGTGGTACCGACTTGAGTAGGCTCTCCATGTTTCACTGGAAGATCGCTGCAGCAGACCGAAGTCCAAACGGGCATCTGTTGTAGATGAACAGTCCCTTGTGCGTGTTGATGCAGGTAAGGCCCTTTGAAGACTCCTCCACCTCCTCCGTCATGTAGGCCAAAGACAGGTCGAGCTTGGTGAACGTCCCGCCTCCTGCCAGCGTCACAAATAGGTCGTCTGCCTTAGGTTGCGGGTATTGGTCTTGTAGCGAGAAACGATTAATAGTTACTGTATAATTGCTGCAAATCCTGACCGTGCCATCACTTTTGAGTATTGGAACAATCGGGCTGGCCCACTCGCTGAATTCCACTGGGGAGATGATGCCCTCGCATTGCAGCCTGTCCAGCTCTATTTCCACTCTCTCCCTCATCATGTAAGGTAATGCTTGCGCCTTGTGGTGAATGAGTCATGTCTCAGGGACCAACTGGATCCGCACCTTCGTCCCGGAAAAGTTTCCAATGCCTGGCTCAAAAACGGATGGAAATTTGTTAAGAATCTGGGTACATGAGGCCTCATCGACATGTGATAGCGCTCGGATGTCATCCCAGTTCCAGCGGATTTTGCCCAGCCAGCACCTTCCAAGCAGTGTGCGGCCATCGCCCGGGACAATCCAGAGTGGCAGTTCGTGCACTGTGCCCTCGTAGGTGACCTTGACCATGGCATTGCCCAGGACAGTGATAAGCTCTTTGGTGTACGTTCTCAGTTTCGTGTGGATGGGGCTCAGGGCTGGTCTGAGTGCTTTGTTGCACCACAGTCTCTCAAACATCTTTTTACTCATGTTGGTTTGGCTAGCGCCAGTGTGCAGTTCCATGGTTACGGGTAAGCCATTCAATTTTACATTTAGCATTATAGGTGGACATTTCGTCGAAAATGTGTGCACCCCGTGTACTTCAGCAGCTGCCTCCTCTATCTGAGGCTCGAAATTGCTTTGATCCACCATGGACCAATCTTCCTTTGCCACGTGGTGGTTAGCAGGTTTTGCAGAGCTTGCAGTTCGTCTGCAAGCTCGTTGGAGGTGCCCCATTGTTCCACAGCTCTTGCAAATATACCCTTTGAAGCGGCATGAATAGGCTGAATGGAAGCCTCCACAATGCCAACAAGGTGCGAATTGCCTTGCATTCATCCTTTGTTGCGGACTCTGAGTCATCTGGGTCATCTGAGGCCTGCTGGCAGTTGCAGACTCGTGATTTCTGCCTTGTACATTTCTGCTCGCAAACACAGTTCCAGTTAATTTATGAACATTGCTCGCACTTGTGTGCTGAGAAATGTGTTTGGTGTTATCACTGGTGGACATAAACACCTGTGCTATCGCAATGGCCTTACTGAGGGTCGGTGTCTCTACAGTCAAATGTTTTCGTGGGATGGTCTCGTGGCCAATGCCCAGTACAAAAAAGTCTCTGAGCATTTGCTCCAGGTAGCCATAAAACTCACATTGTCCTGCAAGTCGCCTTAGCTCGGCGACGTATCTCGCCACTTCCTGACCTTCAGATCGCTGGCACGTGTAGAACCGATACCTCTCCATCAGCACGCTCTCCCTCGGGTTAAGATGCTCCTGAACCAGTGTACACAGCTCCTCATACGACTTACCTGTGAGTTTCACCAGAGCCAGAAGATTCTTCATGAGGCTGTAGCTCGGTGCCCCGCAAACCATGAGGAGGACCGCTCTCCTTTTTGCAGCGCTTCCTTCTCTGTCCAGCTCGTTGGCTACAAAGTACTGGTCTAGCCGTTCGACATAGGCTTTCCAGTCCTCACCCTCCGAGAACTTCTCCAGGATGCCCACAGTTTGCTGCATGTTTGCGTTGGATTCGTATACTCGTCGTCAGTTATTGTGTTCCTAACACAGATGAGACTGCACACAGGGAGGTTAAAGCAACAGTGACCTCAGTCTTTATTAAGACACTCCAGAGTGAGGAACAGGCGTTAGGGGCCGGCTTCTATACAGTGCTCCCAAGGGATGCTGGGATCCTGTGGGACTTCAGGGAATGCACTCCCTGGTGGCGGATCATGGGAGTGCATGCTTTACAAATACACAACAATCACTATGCCGACATTGACACTTTTGTCAAGAAAGGTGTCTCATATTTTTTCGGTACTATTTTTACAATACTTCATGCCAAGGGATGTCCAGACATATAATGGGTCATCCCAGTGGTGGACAACCAAACAAGCTGGACATTTGGAAAAATAAAACATAAATGCATAAAACACTCAGCAGGTCAGTTAGCATCTGTGGAGAGAAAAACAGAGCTAACATAGAAACATAGAAACATAGAAATTTACAGCGCAGAAGGAGGCCATTACAGCCCATTGTGTCCACGCTGGCTGACAAAGAGCCACACGTCCCTTGGTCAGCAGCCCTGAAGGTTACATATAAACCTATGAACGATGACACACAGGCAAAGAGCACCCAGCCCAACCTGTCCGCCTCACACAACTACGACATCCCTTATATTGAAACATCCTATACTCCATCCTAACCAGAGACATGTGATCTCCTGGGAGAGGTAAAAACCAGATAAAAACCCAGTCCAATTTAGGGAGAAAAAATCTGGGAAAATTCCTCTCCGACCCACCCAGGCGATTGAAACTAGTCCAGGAGATCACCCTGGTCGTATTCGATTCCCTGCAGTACTTACCATTATATCTGCGCCGGCCAACGAAAGGTCATTCAGTCTAATCCCAATTACCAGCTCTAGGTCCGTAACCCTGCAGGTTATGGCACTTTAAGTGCCCATCCAACCAACTCTTAAAAGTGGTGAGGGTTTCTGCATCCACCACTCTTCCAGGCAGTGAGTTCTCGATCCCCACAACCCTCTGCGTAAAGAAGCCCCCCTCAAATCCCCCTAAACCTTCCACCAGCCACCTTAAAACAATGCCCACTCGTAATAGACCCCTCCACCAATGGAAATAGGCCCTTACTATGTCCAGGCTCCTCAATATTTTGTACACCTCAATGAGGTCTCCTCTCAACCTCCTCTGTTCCAATGAGAACAAACCTAGCCTATCCAATCTGTCCTCATAACTAAGATTCTCCATTCCAGGCAGCATCCTAGTAAATCTCCTCTGCACCCTCTCTAGTGCAATCACGTCCTTCCTATAATATGGCGACGAGAACTGCACGCAATACTCCAGCTGTGGCCTAACCAAAGTATTATATAATTTAAACATAACCTCTCTGCTCTTATATTCTATGCCTCAGCCTATAAAGGCAAGCATTCCATATGCCCTCTTAACCACCTTATCCACCTGGCCTGCTACTTTCATGGATCTGTGGATAAGCACTCCAAGGTCCCTTTGTTCATCTATTTAGTGGCCTACTGCTTAATGTGTATACCCTTTCATTATTAGCCCTCCCAACGTGCATCACATCACACTTCTCTGAATTAAATTCCATTTGCCACTGCTCTACCCACCTGACCAGTAGATTAATATCCCATCCTGCAGCTCATGACTTTCCTCTTCATTATCAACCACACAGCCAATTTTAGTGTCGACTGCAAACTTCTTAATCATACTCCCTATATTCAATTCCAAATCATTGATATATACCACAAAAAGCAATGGACCCAGTACTGAACCCTGCAGAACCCTACTGGAAACATCCTTCCAGTCACAAAAACATCCATCAACGATTACGCTTTGCTTCCTACCTCCAAGCCAATTTTGGATCCAACTTTGCCCTGAATCCCATGGGCTTTAACCTTCATGACCAGTCTACCATGTGGGACCTTATCAAAAGCCTTGCAATGTCGATATACACTACATCGTATGCACTAGCCTCATCGACCCTCTTGGTTACCTCCTCAAAAAATTCAATCAAGTTAGTCAAACACGATCTCCACTTAACAAATCCATGCTGACTGTCGCTAATTAATCCTTGCCTTTCCAAATGTAGATTTATCCTGTCTTTCAGGATTTTTTCCAATAATTTTCCTACCATTGAGGTTAGGCTGGCAGGCCTGTAATTACTCGACCTATCCCTTTCTCCCTTCTTAAACAAGGGTCATCATCATCATCATAGACAGACCCTCAGAATCAAGAAAGACTTGCTTCCACTCTTAACTTGAGTTCTTAGGTGGCTGCACAGTCCAATACGAGAACCACAGTTCCTGTCACAGGTGGGACAGATAGTCGTTGAAGGAAGGGGTGGGTGGGACTAGTTTGCCGCACGCTCTTTCTGCTGCCTGCACTTGATTTCTGCACACTCGGCGACGAGACTCGAGGTGCTCAGCGCCCTCCCAGCTGCGCTTCCTCCACTTAGGACGGGTTTTGGGCAGGGTCTCCCAGGTGTCAGTGGGGATGTTGCACTTTATCAGGGAGGCTTTGAAGGTGTCCGTGTAACGTTTCTGCTGCCCATCTTTGGCTCGTTTGCTGTGAAGGAGTTCCGAGTAGAGCGCTTGCTTTGGGAGTCTTGTGTCTGGCATGCAAACTAAGTGGCCTGCCCAGCGGAGCTGATCAAGTGTGATCAGTGCTTTGATGCTGGGGATGTTGGCCTGGTCAAAGACGCTAATGTTGGTGCATCTGTCCTCCCAGGGGATTTGTAGGATCTTGTGGAGACATTGTTGGTGATATTTCTCAAGCGACTTGAGGTGTCTACTGTTCATGTTCCATGTTCTGAGCAATACAGGAGGGCGGGTATTACTACAACCTTGTAGACCATGAGCTTGGTGGCAGTTTTGAGGGCCTGGTCTTCAAATACTCTTTTCTTCAGGCGGCCGAAGACTGTACTGGCGCAGTGGAGGCGGTGTGGGATCCCGTCGTCAATGCCTGCTCTTGTTGATAGGAGGCTCATGAGATATGTGAAGTGATCCACATTGTCCAGGGCCGCGCCATGCATCTTGATGACTGGGGGACAGTGCTGTGTGGTAAGGACAGGCTGGTGGAGGACCTTTGTCTTGCTGATGTTTAGTAAGGCCCATGCTTTCGTACGCCTCTGTAAATATGTCGACTATGTCCTGGAGTTCAGCATCTGTACGTGCACAGACGCAGGCGTCGTCCGCGTACTGTAGCTCGACATCAGAGGTTGGGGTGGTCTTGGGCCTGGCCTGGAGACGGTGAAGGTTGAACAGCTTCCCATTGGTTCTGTAGTTTAGTTCCACTCCAGTGGGGAGCTTGTCGACTGTGAGGTGGAGCATGGCAGTGAGGAAGATTGAGAAGTGGGTTGAGGTGATGACGCAGCTCTGTTTGAACCTGGTCCGGATGCGGATTGGGTCTATAATGGATCCGTTGGTAAGGATCATGGCCTGCATGTCGTCGTGGAGCAGGCAGAGGATGGTGACAAACTTTTGGGGGCATCCGAAACAGAGGAGGATGCTCCATAGCCCCTCGCAGTTGACGGTGTCAAAGGCCTTTGTAAGGTCGAAGAAGGCCATGTATAGGGGCTGGTGCTGTTCCCTGCATTTTCCTGCAAGGGTACAAGGGTATAACATTAGCAGTCCTCCAATCCTCCTGCACCATGCCCAAACACAAATAGGACTGGAAAATGATGGTCAAGGTGTCTGCTATTTCCTCTTTTTCTTTGCTCAACAGTCTGGGATGCATTTCATCTGGGCCTGGGGACTTATATACCTTCAAAGCTGCTAAATCCATTAATACTTCCTCTCTCACGATATTTATTTCATCCAGAATAACATCATCATCATAGGCAGTCCCTCGGTATCGAGGAAGGCTTGCTTCCACTCTTAACATGAGTTTTTAGGTGGCTGTACAGTCCAATATGAGAACCACAGTCTCTGTCTCAGGTGGGGGAGATAGTCATTGAGTGAAGGGATGGGTGGGACTGGTTTGCCGTACACTCTTTCCGCTGTCTGCGCTTGATTTCTGCATGCTCTTGGCGATGAGATTAATGGTGATCAGCACCCTCCCGGATGCGCTTCCTCCACTTAGGGTGGTCTTTGGCCAGGGTCTCCCAGGTGTCAGTGGGGATGTTGCACTTTATCAGGGAGGCTTTGAAGGTGTCCTTGTAACAGTTCCGCTGCCCACCTTTGGCTCGTTTGCCGTGAAGGAGTTCCGAGTAGAGCGCTTGCTTTGGGAGTCTCGTGTCTGGCATGCGGACTATGTGGCCTGCCCAGCGGAGCTGCTCAAGTGTGGTCAGTGCTTCTGATACGTCCTTACTATACAGTATAAATGCACACGAGGCCCATGCTTGAGAGGTCAGTCTGTGACCTGTCCTTTATTCCTTAGCACTCAAGTGTAGGAAGTGGGTGGAGCTTCCCCTTTTATACCGAAGGTCCAGGTTAGGAGTGTCTCCCACCTAGTGGTCAGTGTTCTCACGGTGTACAACTTAGGTCAGTTTATACATGGGTTACAATGCTGGTTGAATACATGACATCACCTCCCCCCACCAAAGTCTTATTGGGATCACAGGTTGAGTCTCTCTGGTGGTTTACGCTTCCTTGTAGAGCGCCTGAGTTGGGGCTCCGGTTGTTGGGCGCTGGCCTGAGTGTCTGCTGTTTGCCGTGCCTCAGGCCTGTCCGGACTGCCCACAGTGACTGGGCTCTCCTCCCTTTGGTTCCGGTGTTCGGTCACCTGTGGTGGAGTGAACTCTATATCGTGTTCTTCCTCTGCTTCTTCTATGGGGTTGAAGGTATGAGGCGTGAATTGGCTAAGATAGATTGGCGAATGATACTTAAGGGGTTGACTGTGGATGGGCAATGGCAGACATTTAGAGACCGCATGGATGAATTACAACAATTGTACATTCCTGTCTGGCGTAAAAATAAAAAAGGGAAGGTGGCTCAACCGTGGCTATCTAGGGAAATCAGGGATAGTATTAAAGCCAAGGAAGTGGCATACAAATTGGCCAGAAATAGCAGCGAACCTGGGGACTGGGAGAAATTTAGAACTCAGCAGAGGAGGACAAAGGGTTTGATTAGGGCAGGGAAAATGGAGTACGAGAAGAAGCTTGCAGGGAACATTAAGGCGGATTGCAAAAGTTTCTATAGGTATGTAAAGAGAAAAAGGTTAGTAAAGACAAACGTAGGTCCCCTGCAGTCAGAATCAGGGGAAGTCATAACGGGGAACAAAGAAATGGCAGACCAATTGAACAAGTACTTTGGTTCAGTATTCACTAAGGAGGACTCAAACAACCTTCCGGATATAAAAGGAGTCAGAGGGTCTCGTAAGGAGGAGGAACTGAGGGAAATCTTTATTAGTCGGGAAATTGTGTTGGGGAAATTGATGGGATTGAAGGCCGATAAATCCCCAGGGCCTGATGGACTGCATCCCAGAGTACTTAAGGAGGTGGCCTTGGAAATAGTGGATGCATTGACAGTCATTTTCCAACATTCCATTGACTCTGGATCAGTTCCTATGGAGTGGAGGGTAGCCAATGTAACCCCACTTTTTAAAAAAGGAGGGAGAGAGAAAGCAGGGAATTATAGACCGGTCAGCCTGACCTCAGTAGTGGGTAAAATGATGGAATCAATTATTAAGGATGTCATAGCAGCGCATTTGGAAAATGGTGACATGATAGGTCCAAGTCAGCATGGATTTGTGAAATGGAGATCATGCTTGATAAATCTTCTGGAATTTTTTGAGGATGTTTCCAGTAAAGTGGACAAAGGAGAACCAGTTGATGTGGTATATTTGGACTTTCAGAAGGCTTTCGACAAGGTCCCACACAGGAGATTAATGTGCAAAGTTAAAGCACATGGAATTGGGGGTAGTGTGCTGACGCGGATTGAGAACTGGTTGTCAGACAGGAAGCAAAGAGTAGGAGTAAATGGGTACTTTTCAGAATGGCAGGCAGTGACTAGTGGGGTACCGCAAGGTTCTGTGCTGGGGCCCCAGCTGTTTACATTGTACATTAATGATTTAGACGAGGGGATTAAATGTAGTATCTCCAAATTTGCAGATGACACTAAGTTGGGTGGCAGTGTGAGCTGCGAGGAGGATGCTATGAGGCTGCAGAGTGACTTGGATAGGTTAGGTGAGTGGGCAAATGCGTGGCAGATGAAGTATAATGTGGATAAATGTGAGGTTATCCACTTTGGTGGTAAAAGCAGAGAGACAGACTATTATCTGAATGGTGACAGATTAGGAAGGGGGAAGGTGCAGCGAGACCTGGGTGTCATGGTACATCAGTCATTGAAGGTTGGCATGCAGGAACAGCAGGCGGTTAAGAAAGCAAATGGCATGTTGGCCTTCATAGCGAGGGGATTTGAGTACAGGGGCAGGGAGGTGTTGCTACAGTTGTATAGGGCCTTGGTGAGGCCACACTTGGAGTATTGTGTACAGTTTTGGTCTCCTAACTTGAGGAAGGACGTTCTTGCTATTGAGGGAGTGCAGCGAAGATTCACCAGACTGATTCCCGGGATGGTGGGACTGACCTATCAAGAAAGACTGGATCAACTGGGCTTGTATTCACTGGAGTTCAGAAGAGTGAGAGGGGATCTCATAGAAACGTTTAAAATTCTGACGGGTTTGGACAGGTTGGATGCAGGAAGAATGTTCCCAATGTTGGGGAAGTCCAGAACCAGGGGACACAGTCTAAGGATAAGGGGTAAGCCATTTAGGACCGAGATGAGGAGAAACTTCTTCACCCAGAGAGTGGTGAACCTGTGGAATTCTCTACCACAGAAAGTAGTTGAGGCCAATTCACTAAATATATTCAAAGGGAGTTAGATGAAGTCCTTACTACTCGGGGGATCAAGGGGTATGGCGAGAAAGCAGGAAGCGGGTACTGAAGTTTCATGTTCAGCCATGATCTCATTGAATGGCGGTGCAGGCTAGAAGGGCTGAATGGCCTGCTCCTGCACCTATTTTCTATGTTTCTATGTTTCTATGTTGCTGAACCTCCTTTTTGTTTGATCCACATGTTTGCGGCAGATTTGTCCATTGGTAAGTTTAACTACCAGAATCCTATTTCCCTCTTTGGCAACCACATTGCCTGCGAGCCATTTGGGCCCTGCAGCATAGTTGAGGACAACAACAGGATCATTTACATCAATACATCGCGCCCTCGCATTCCTGTCATGGTAGTCATATTGTGACTGGCGCCTGCTCTCGACAATTTCTTTCATGGTGGGGTGTATAAGGGATAACCGGGTTTTGAGCGTCCTTTTCATTAGTAGCTCTGCGGGTGGAACCCCTGTGAGCGAGTGTGGTCCGGATCTATAGGCCAACAGGAGGCGTGATAAGCGGGTTTGTAGGGAACCCCCTTGGATTCTGAGCATCCCCTGTTTGATTATCTGCACTGCTCGTTCTGCCTGGCCGTTTGAGGCCGGCTTGAATGGTGCCGTTCTAACATGGTTAATTCCATTGCCTGCCATGAAGTCCTGGAATTCAGTGCTTGTGAAGCACGGGCCATTGTCGCTGACCAAGATGTCCGGTAGACCGTGGGCAGCGAACATTGCCCGTAGACTTTCTACCGTGGCAGAGGATGTGCTTGAATTTAAAATGTCACACTCGATCCATTTGGAGTAGGTGTCTACTACAACCAAAAACATTTTCCCCATGAAAGGACCTGCGTAGTCCACATGGATGCGTGACCAAGGCTTGGCGGGCCATGGCCAGGGGCTAAGGGGGGCTTCCCTGGGCGCATTGCCCAGCTGGGCACACGTGTTGCACCTGCGAACACAAAGTTCCAGATCTGCGTCTATCCCTGGCCACCAAACGTGTGACCTGGCAATTGCCTTCATCGTGACAATGCCCAGGTGCCCATTGTGGAGTTCTCTGATGAACACCTCTCTGCCCATCTGGGGCATGACTACGCGGTTTCCCCACAGTAGGCAATCGGCCTGAATCGAGAGTTCATCCTTGCGCCTGTGAAATGGTTTAAATTTCTCAGGGCATGCCCTGTACGTGGCTGCCCAGTCCCCATTCAGGACACATTTCTTGACTAGAGACAATAGCGGGTCTCTATTTATCCAGACTTTAATCTGACGGGCTGTCGCAGGTGAGCCTTCGCTTCCGAAAGCTTCAACAGCCATGACCATCTCAGCAGCATGCTCGGTTGCCCCCTCAGTGGTGGCTAGTGGGAGCCTGCTGAGTGCATCGGCGCAGTTTTCGGTGCCCGGTCTGTGCCGAATTGTGTAGTCATAGGCGGCTAACGTGAGTGCCCACCTCTGTATGCAGGCCGATGCGTTTGCATTTATGGCCTTGTTGTCGGCCAAAAGGGACGTTAGGGGTTTGTGATCTGTCTCCAGCTCAAATTTCCTGCCAAACTGGTACAGGTGCATTTTCTTTACCGCAAATACACATGCGAGCGCCTCCTTTTCTACCATCGTGTAGCCCCTTTCTGCCTGGGACAGACTTCTGGAGGCATAAGATACAGGCTGTAACTGACCCTTGGCATTGACATGCTGCAACACACACGCGACACCATAGGACGACGCATCGCACGTTAACACAAGTTTCTTACATGGGTCATATAGCGTTAACAGATTATTGGAACATAACAAATTGCGTGCCCTTTCCCTTTCCTGGCTGTCCCCCCAGACCCATTCGCGACCTTTGCGTAGGAGCACGTGTAGCGGCTCTAGCAGCGTGCTCAATTTGGGAAGAAAGTTACCAAAATAGTTCAGGAGCCCCAGGAACGAACACAGCTCTGTCGTGTTACGGGGTCTGGGCGCTCTCTGGATCGCTTCCGTCTTGGACGCAGTCGGGCTGATCCTGTCTGCTTCTACCCTCATCCCCAGGAATTCTACCTCTGGAGCTAGGAAGACGCACTTCGCCTTTTTCAGTCGCAGCCCTACCCGGTCCAGTCTGCGTAGCACCTCCTCCAGGTTGTGGAGGTGTTCTTCATTATCGTAACCTGTAATGAGGATGTCGTCCTGAAAAACAACCGTCCCTGGAATCGACTTGAGGAGGCTTTCAATATTTCGTTGGAAGATCGCGGCAGCCGAGCGAATCCCGAATGGACATCTGTTGTACTCAAACAACCCCTTGTGTGTCGTGATGGTGCTCAGCTTCTTCGACTCACTCGCCAGCTCCTGGGTCATGTAAGCTGAGGTCAGGTCCAATTTTGAAAAAGGTTTGCCACCGGATAGCATCGCAAAGAGGTCCTCCGCTCTCGGTAGCGGGTACTGGTCTTGGAGTGACACCCGATTGATGGTGGCCTTGTAATCGCCACATATCCTGACCAACCCATCCGCCTTGAGCACCGGCACAATCGGGCTTGCCCAGTCACTGATTTCGACTGGCGAGATGATGCCTTCCCTCAGCAGGCGGTCCAATTCACCTTCTATCTTTTCCCGCATCACATACGGCACCACTTTGGCCTTGTGGTGTACTGGCCTGGCGTCCGGGTTTATGTGAATCACTACCTTGGCTCCCATGAAAGTGCCAATGCCGGGTTGAAATAATGAGTCAAATTTGTCCAGGATCTGTGAGCATGATACTCACTCCACAGAGGAAATTGCATTGACATCGCTCCATTTCCAGTTCATGACAGCAAGCCAACTCTCCCCAGTAGTGCGGGACCGTCCCCCGGGACAACCCAGAGTGGCAGTCTGTTCTCCGAATCTTTGTGGGTCACGACTACCGTGGCGCTGCCTCGCACCGGAATGATCTGCTTTGTGTAAGTCCGTAGCTGTGCGTCAATCGGCGATAATTTTGGCCTCCTGGCCTTGGATGCCCACAACTTTTCGAACTGTTTGATACCCATCAGGGACTGGCTGGCACCCGTGTCTAACTCCATTGATACTGGGATGCCATTGAGGAGCACTTTCATCATTATCGGTGGCGTCCTGGTGTATGAACTGTATACGTGCTCCACACGAACTCGCTGAACTTCAGCTTCCAGCGATTTCCCCCAGTGTCCATTTCTGCAATTTCTGCAGGTATTTTGCTCATCTCTGCAAACTCCGGCTGAGTGTGTGCCTCCACGCCTCCAGCATGAGTTGTGGTTTGAAACAAAAGGTCCTTTGCCAGTCGATCGTCCCTGACTGCCCCTGTTATTGTCCTTGAGTGCACCATTAACAGGTGTTGATGGCCCCATTACTGGCCGCATTGTCCCTTGCAATGACGTGAATCGCTGTTCAGCTTGCCATTGTCTCTGTTGAACTCCCCCTCTGGGTTCGACTACATGTTGGGGCATGCCCGACTGTCCTTGTCTGCCTGGAGAACTGTGTGCTGCTTTAACAATGTTGAATCTCTGTCCCAACCATTCCTTAACACAGTATCTCTCGTCTGTTCTGCTGGTGGCCATGCTCGCGTGGTTTAAATCCCAGTTTCTTGTCGCCATTGATACGTCCTTACTATACAGTATAAATGCACACGAGGCCCATGCTTGAGAGAAGGTCAGTCTGTGACCTGTCCTTTATTCCTTAGCACTCAAGTGTAGGAAGTGGGTGGAGCTTCCCCTTTTATACCGAAGGTCCAGGTTAGGAGTGTCTCCCACCTAGTGGTCAGTGTTCTCACAGTGTACAACTTAGGTCAGTTTATACATGGGTTACAATGCTGGTTGAATACATGACAGCTTCGATGCTGGGGTTGTTAGCCTGGTCGAGGACACTAATGTTGGTGCGTCTGTCCTCTCAGGAGATTTGAAGGATCTTGCGGAGACATCGTTGGTGGAATTACTCCAGGGACTTGAGGTGCCTACTGTACATGGTCCATGTTTCTGAGCTATACAGGAGGGCGGGTATTACTACAGCCCTGTAGACCATTATAAATGGCCTTCTTCGACCTTACAAAGGCCTTTGACACCGTGAACAACGAGGGTCTATGGAGCATCCTCCTCTGTTTCGGATGCCCCCAAAAGTTCGTCACCATCCTCTGCCTGCTCCACGACGACATGCAGTCCGTGATCCTTACCAACGGATCCATTACAGACCCAATCCACGTTCAGACTGGGGTCAAACAGGGCTGCGCCATCACCCTCACCCTCTTCTCAATCTTCCTCGCTGCCATGTGTGGAAATATAGTTGCAAGGCCCGATTGGGATATCACACTTGGCCAACTTAGAATTAAAAAAAAACTGATGTCAGCAACTAGAATTAAATCAAGGCGTCAGCAGTTGAAACCACATGCTGTGTTATCCTGTGACATAGTTACACAAAGGTCAGAAAGGGGAAGATAAAGGACGACATTTTATAAGGCAGACTCAGGATGACCTAAGATAAGGGAAACTGCGATCAGACAACTATGGCTGACAGAGATAAGCGCAGAACTAAAACCTATGGCCTTGCGATATGTAAAGAATTTATTGTTTTTAACTTAATCAATTAACCTGAGATTATGTGAGACTTTGTAACAATGTGACTTATTCCTGCAACTAACTGATGACATTAATTTCATTACACGTCATACACGGAACCTGTTTACTTGTGTGTATAAATATGTGCTATTTCTTGTGGTCGGGGGAGTGACCAGCTCATCCGTTGATTGAGCGGCTGCTACCCCTTGCGCAAGTAAAATAAAGAAAGAGCTGCACATAAAGAAATTGTCTAAGTCTAACTCGGGGTCAAGGAAATTACAACACATGCTCCACCTCACAGCCGACAAGCTCCCCACTGGAGTGGAACTAAACTACAGAACCAGTGGGAAGCTGTTCAACCTTTGCCGTCTCCAAGGCAGGTCCAAGACCACTCCAACCTCTGTCGTTGAGCTACAGTACGCGGACGACGCCTGTGTCTGCGCTCATACAGAGACTGAACTCCAGGATATTGTATTCCGAACACAGATGAGACTGCACACAGGGAGGTTAAAGTAACAGTGACCTCAGTCTTTATTAAGACACTCCAGAGTGAGGAGCAGGCCTTAGGGGCCGGCTTATATACAGTGCTCCCAAGGGATGCTGGGATCCCTTGGGACTTCAGGGGATGCGCTCCCTGGTGGCGGAACATGGGACTGCATGCTTTACAGATACACAACTTCACTGCCCCCCCAAAGTCAAAGTGAAAACTATTTACAAGGTGAGGCGGTCGGGAGCCTTTCTTTCCCTGCTGGACCGTCTGTTCTGATGTGTTGGCTGTGCCCTCGCTGGGCTGGCGTGTTGTTGGCCCTGCAGGGCTGCCGGGTGAGCCTGGCCTTGCTGGGCTGTTGGGCATGATGGGTTCAATTTCCTGGTCTGGGGTGGTGTCATTGATCCTTTGGGTGTGTGTTGTGGGCTCGAAAAAGGTGGTGTCTGCTGTGGCTTGTTCAGGGCAGTCTATGAACCGCAGTCTCGTTTGGTTCAGGTGATTTCTGCAAATTTGTCCATTGTCTAGTTTGACTACAAACACCCTACTCCCTTCTTTAACTATCACCGTGCCTGCGATCCACTTGGGGCCATGGCCATAGTTTAGCACATACACAGGATCATCCAGATGAATTTCCCATGACACAGTGGCGCGACCATCGTTTATATTTTGTTGCTGCCGCCTGCTCTCTACCTGATCATGCAGGTTGGGGTGAACCAGTAAGAGTCTGGTTTTAAGAGTCCTTTTCATGAGTAGATCAGCCGGGGGCACCCCTGTGAGTCAGTGGGGTCTCGTGTGGTAGCTGAGCAGTACTCGGGACAGGCGGGTTTAGAGTGAGCCTTCTGTGACTCGTTTAAGGCTCTGTTTGATTGTTCGTACTGCCCGCTCTGCCTGCCCATTGGAGGCTGGTTTAAACGGGGCCGAGGTGACATGTTTGATCCCATTGCGGGTCATGAATTCTTTAAATTCGGCACTGGTGAAACATGGCCCGTTGTCACTGACCAGTATGTCAGGCAGGCTGTGGGTTGCAAACATGGCCCTCAGGCTTTCAATGGTGGCGGTGGCAATGCTTCCTGACATTATTTCACATTCAATCCATTTTGAAAAAGCATCCACCACCACCAGGAACATTTTACCGAGAAACAGGCCCGCATAGTCGACATGAATCCTCGACCATGGTCTGGAGGGCCAGGACCACAAACTTAGTGGTGCCTCTCTGGGCACGTTGCTCAACTGAGCACACACGCTGCATTGCCGTACACAGGACTCTTAAGTCAGAGTCGATACCGGGCCATCACACGTGGGATCTGGCTATTGCTTTCATCATTACTACACCCAGGTGTGTGCTGTGGAGATCCGAGATGAACGTCTCCCTGCCCTTTTTGGTAGCACTCCGCGGTTACCCCAAAACACACAGTCTGCCTGAATGGACAGCTCATCCTTTCACCGCTGGAACGGCTTGATTGGCTTCTGCATTTCAACAGGAATGCTGGCCCAGCTCCAATGCAGTACACAGTTTTTTACTCGGGACAGCAGAGGATCTTGTCTGATCCAAGTACTAATCTGGCGGGCCTTGACAGGTGATTTATCATTTTCAAATGCTTCCATGACCATCAACAAGTCCGCGGGCTGCGCCACCATCAACAAGTTTGCAGGCTGCGCCATTTCCACCCCCTTGGTGGGCAATGGTAGCCGACTGAGAGCATCCGCACAGTTCTCGGTGCCTGGCTTGTGGCGGATGGTATAGTTATACGCTGATAGCGTGAGTGCCCACCTTTGTATGCGGGCCGAGGCATTAGTATTTATCCCCTCGTTTTCAGCGAACAGGGATATGAGAGGCTTGTGATTGGTTTCCAGCTCAAATTTGAGGCCAAACAGGTACTGATGCATTTTCTTTACCCCGAACAAACAGGCTAATGCCTCTTTCTCAATAATGCTGTAGGTCCTCTCGGCCTTAGACAAGCTCCTGGAAGCATAGGCGACAGGTCGCAACTTCCCCCCAACGTTAGCTTGTTGTAATACACACCCGACTCCGTACGACGACTCATCACATGCTAGGCCAAGTCTTTTACACGGGTTATACAATACAAGCAGCTTGCTGGAGCATAAAATGTTTCTGGCTTTCTCAAAAGCAATTACTTGTTTTTTTCCGCCCTCAGTTCTCACCTTTACAAAATAACACATGTCGGGGCTCTAAGAAAGTGCTTAACCCCGGTTGGAAGTTACCAAAATAGTTGAGGAGGCCCAGGAATGACCGCAGCTCCGTGACGTTCTGTGGCCTGGGAGCATTCCTGATAGCCTCTGTCTTGTTGTCTGTGGGCCGAATGCTGTCTGCCACGATCCTTCTCCCCAAAAACTCCACTTCTGTTGCCATGAAGACGCATTTCGACCTCTTCAGCCGCAGCTCTACACGATCCAGTCGCTGGAGGACCTCCTCCTGATTGTGTAGGTGCTCGACGGTGTCCCGACCCGTGACCAATATGTCATCCTGAAAAACCACCGTGCATGGTACCGACTTGAGTAGACTCTTCATGTTTCTCTGGAAGATCGCTGCAGCCAACTGAATTCCAAACGGGCATCTGTTGTAGATGAACAGTCCCTCGTGTGTGTTGATGCAGGTGAGGACCTTCGAAGACTCCTCCAGCTCCTGCGTCATGTCGGCTGAAGTCGAGCTTGGTGAACGCCTTGCCTCCTGCCAGCATCGCAAATAGGTTGTCTGCCATAGGTAGCGGGTAATGGTCCTGCAGCGAGAAACGATTAATACTTCCTTTATAATCGCCGCAAATCCTGACCGTGCCATCAATTTTAAGTACTGGAACAATTGGGTTGACCCACTCACTGAATTCCACTGGGGAGATGACGCCCTCGCGTTGCAGCCTGTCCAGCTCGATTTCCACTCTCTCCCTCATCATGTGAGGTACCGCTCGCACCTTGTGATGAATGAGTCGTGCCTCAGGGACCAACTGGATCTGCACCTTCGCCCCGGAAAAATTTCCAATGCCTGGCTCAAAAAGGGAAGGAAATTTGTTGAGAACCTGGGTACATGAGGCCTCATCGACATGTGATAGCGCTCGGATGTCATCCCAGTTCCAGCGGGTTTTGCCCAGCCAGCACCTTCCAAGCAGTGTGGGACCATCGCCCGGGACAATCCAGAGTGGCAGTTCGTGCACTGTGCCCTCGTAGGTGACCTTGACCATGGCGCTGCCTAGGACAGTGATGAGCTCTTTGATGTACGTTCTCAGTTTCTTGTGGATGGGGCTCAGGGCTGGTCTGAGTGCTTTGTTGCACCACAGTCTCTCAAACATCTTTTTACTCATGATGGATTGGCAAGCGCCAATGTCCAGCTCCATGGTACGGGTAAGCCATTCAATTTTACATTTAGCATTATAGGTGGACATTTCATCGAAAATGGGTGCACCCCGTGTACTTCAGCATCTGCCTCCTCTCTCTGAGGTTCAAAATTGCTTTGATCCACCATGGACCGATCTTCCTCTGCCACATGGTGGTTAGCAGGTTTTGCGGAGCTTGCAGCTCATCTGCCTGCTCATTGGAGGTGCCCCATTGTTCCACAGCTCTTGCAAACATACCCTTTGAAGTGGCATGAATAGGCTGAATGGAAGCCTCCACAACGCCAACAAGGTGTGAATTGCCTTGCATTCATCCTTTGTTGCGGATTCTGAGTCATCTGGGTCACCTGAGGCCTGCTGGCAGTTGCAAACTCGTGGTTTCTGCCCTGTACATTTCTGCTCGCAAACACAGTTCCAGTTCATTTATGAATATTGCTAGCACCTGTGTGCTGAGAGATTTGTTTGGTGTTATCACTGGTGGACATAAACGCCTGTGCTATCACAATGGCTTTACTGAGGGTCGGTGTCTCTACAGTCAAAAGTTTTCGTAGGATGGTCTCGTGGCCAATGCCCAGTACAGAAAAGTCTCTGAGCATCTGCTCCAGGTAGCCATCAAACTCACATTGTCCTGCAAGTTGCCTTAGCTCGGCGACATAGCTCGCCACTTCCTGACCTTCAGATCGCTGGCACGTGTAGAACTGATACCTCGCCATCAACACGCTCTCCCTCGGGTTAAGATGCTCCCGAACCAGTGTACACAGCTCTTCGTACGACTTATCTGTGGGTTTCACCGGAGCCAGAAGATTTTTGATGAGGCTGTATATCGGTGCTCCGCAAACCGTGAGGAGGACCGCTCTCGTTTTTGCAGCACTTCCTTCTCCGTCCAGCTCGTTGACTACAAAGTACTGGTCTAGCCGTTCTACATAGACTTCCCAATCCTCACCCTCCAAGAACTTCTCCAGGATGCCCACAGTTTGTTGCATCTTTGCGTTGGATTTGTATACCCGTCCCCAGTTATTGCGTTCCTAACACAGATGAGACTGTAGACAGGGAGGTTAAAGTAACAGTGACCTCAATCTTTATGAAGACACTCCAAAGTGAGGAGCAGGCCTTAGGGGCCAGCTTATATACAGTGCTCCCAAAGGATGCTGGGATCCCTTGGGACTTCAGGGGATTCGCTCCCTGGTGGCGGAACATGGGAGTGCATGCTTTACAGATACACAACAAATTGTCGACGTATTTACTGAGGCATACGAAAGCATGGGCCTTACGCTAAACATCAGCAAGACAAAGGTCCTCCACCAGCCTATCCTTACTGCACAGCACTACCCCCAATCATCAAGATCCACGGCGTGGCCCTGGACAACGTGGACCACTTCCCATATCTCATGAGCCTCCTATCAACAAGAGCAAACATTGCCGACAAGATCCAACACCGCCTCCAGCGCGCCAGTGCAGCCTTCGGCCGCCTGAGGAAAAGAATGTTTGAAGACCAGGCCCTCAAAACTGCCACCAAGCTCATGATCCAGAATAT
Organism: Pristiophorus japonicus; assembly: GCF_044704955.1. Classification (NCBI taxonomy): domain Eukaryota; kingdom Metazoa; phylum Chordata; class Chondrichthyes; family Pristiophoridae; genus Pristiophorus; species Pristiophorus japonicus. The sequence goes on along the minus strand of NC_091980.1, from coordinate 277,879,943 downwards.
CATACTCCTCCTCGCTAGTAGCATCTGCATTGTCCCTTTCCTTTGTGAAAACAGATGCAAAGTATTCATTAAGAACCTTACCAACATCTTCCGCCTCCACACAAAGATTACCCTCATGGTCTCTAATAAGCCCTACCCTTTCTTTAGTTACCCTCTTACTCTTAATATATTTATGGAACATCTTAGGGTTTTCCTTAATTTTACCAGCCAAGAATTTCTTGTGCTCTCTCTTAGCATTCCTAATATCCTTTTTAATTTAGCCTCTTAACTTTACATATTCCTCTAAAGATTCTGTAGTATTTTGCCACAGGTATATGACATAAGTGTCCCTTTTTTACTTTATCCTCCCCTGTAAGTCCCTGGACATCCAGATGGCTCTAAAATTATTATTCCCAACTAACGTTTCAGGTCAATGACCTTTCATCAGAACAGACATTTGTTGCAGCAGGTTTCAGGTTATCCCAGATGACCAATGTTTGAACAACCCCTCTTAGACATCAGCTTGGCATTCAAATACATACTATAGAAGTTAGGAAATGCAGAAAAATAATGTCTCGTAGATAAACTTTTGCCACAAATTACCAATATCTCATCAAGTATATATTTTCTCTCAGCAATGCAAATAATGAGATATGTTGCAATAAATATACTCAAAGAACCCATACTGATCAGAGTCTACCAATAGACACCACATTTTAGGAACATAAGAACATAAGAATTAGGAACAGGAGTAGGCCATCTAGCCCCTCGGGCCTGCTCTGCCATTCAACAAGATCATGGCTGATCTGGCTGTGGACTCAGCTCCACTTACCCGCCCGCTCCCCATAACCCTTAATTCCCTTATTGGTTAAAAATCTATCTATCTGTGATTTGAATACATTCAATGAGCTCGCCTCAACTGCTTCCTTGGGCAGAGAATTCCACAGATTCACAACTCTCTTGGAGAAGAAATTCTCTCTCAACTCGGTTTTAAATTGGCTCCCCCGTATTTTGAGGCTGTGCCCCCTAGTTCTAGTCTCCCCGACCAGTGGAAACAACCTCTCTGCCTCTATCTTGTCTATCCCTTTCATTATTTTAAATGTTTCTATAAGATCACCCCTCATCCTTCTGAACTCCAACGAGTAAAACCCAGTCTACTCAATCTATTATCATAAGGTAACCCCCTCATCTCCGGAAGCAGCCTAGTGAATTGTCTCTATACCCCCTCCAAAGCTAGTATATCCTTTCTTAAGTAAGGTGACCAAAACTGCACGCAGTACTCCAGGTGCGGCCTCACCAATACCCTATACAGTTGCAGCAGGACCTCCCTGCTTTTGTACTCCATCCCTCTCGCAATGAAGGCCAACATTCCATTCGCCTTCCTGATTACCTGCTGCACCTGCAAACTAACTTTTTGGGATTCATGCACAAGGACCCCCAGGTCCCTCTGCACCGCAGCATGTTGTAATTTCTCCCCATTCAAATAATATTCCCTTTTACTGTTTTTTTTTCCAAGGTGGATGACCTCACATTTTCCTACATTGTATTCCATCTGCTAAACCTTAGCCCATTCGCTTAACCTATCTAAATCTCTTTGTAGCCTCTCTGTGTCCTCTACACAACCTGCTTTCCCACTAATCTTTGTGTTATCTCCAAATTTTGTTGCACTACACTCTGTCCCCTCTTCCAGGTCATCTATGTATATTGTAAACAGTTGTGATCCCAGCACCGATCCCTGTGGCACACCACTAAACACCGATCTCCAACCCGAAAAGGACCCATTTATCCCGACTCTCTGCTTTCTGTTAGCCAGCCAATTCTTGATCCACGCTAATACATTTCCTCTGACTCCGCGTACCTTTTTCTTCTGCAGTAACCTTTTGTGTGGCACCTTATCGAATGCCTTTTGGAAATCTAAATACACCACATCCATCGGTACATCTCTATCCACCATGCTCATTATATCCTCAAAGAATTCTAGTTAAACATGATTTCCCCTTCATGAATCCATGTTGCGTCTGCTTGATTGCACTATTCCTATCTAGATATCCCGCTATTTCTTCCTTAATGGCAACTTCAAGCATTTTCCCCACTACAGATGTTAAACTAACCGGCCTATTGTCTGCCCCCTTTTTTAAACGGAGGCGTTACATTAGCTGCTTTCCAATCCGCTGGTACCTCCCCAGGGTCCAGAGAATTTTGGTAGATTATAACGAATGCATATGCTATAAATTCCGCCATCTCTTTTAATACCCTGGGATGCATTTCATCAGGACCAGGGGACTTGTCTACCTTGAGTCCCATTAGCCTGTCCAGCACTACCCCCCTTGTGATAGTGATTATCTCAAGGTCCTCCCTTTCCACGTTCCCGTGACCAGCAATTTTTGGCATGGTTTTTGTGTCTTCCACTGTGAAGACTGAAGCAAAATAATTGTTTACGGTCTCAGCCATTTCCACATTTCCCATTATTAAATCCCCCTTCTCATCTTCTAAGGGACCAACATTTACTTTAGTCACTCTTTTCCGTTTTATATATCGGTAAAAGCTTTTACTATCTGTTTTTATGTTTTGCGCAAGTTTACTTTCGTAATCTATCTTTCCTTATGAGAAGAAGCTTGCAGGGAACATTAAGGTGGATTGCAAAAGTTTCTATAGGTATGTAAAGAGAAAAAGGTTAGTAAAGACAAACGTAGGTCCCCTGCAGTCAGAATCAGGGGAAGTCATAACGGGGAACAAAGAAATGGCAGACCAATTGAACAAGTACTTTGGTTCGGTATTCACTAAGGAGGATACAAACAACCTTCCGGATATAAAAGGGGTCAGAGGGTCTAGTAAGGAGGGGGAACTGAGGGAAATCTTTATTAGTCGGGAAATTGTGTTGGGGAAATTGATGGGATTGAAGGCCGATAAATCCCCAGGGCCTGATGGACTGCATCCCAGAGTACTTAAGGAGGTGGCCTTGGAAATAGCGGATGCATTGACAGTCATTTTCCAACATTCCATTGACTCTGGATCAGTTCCTATGGAGTGGAGGGTAGCCAATGTAACCCCACTTTTTAAAAAAGGAGGGAGAGAGAAAACAGGGAATTATAGACCGGTCAGCCTGACCTCAGTAGTGGGTAAAATGATGGAATCAATTATTAAGGATGTCATAGCAGTGCATCTGGAAAATGGTGACATGATAGGTCCAAGTCAGCATGGATTTGTGAAAGGGAAATCATGCTTGACAAATCTTCTGGAATTTTTTGAGGATGTTCCCAGTAGAGTGGACAAAGGAGAACCAGTTGATGTGGTATATTTGGACTTTCAGAAGGCTTTCAACAAGGTCCCACACAAGAAATTAATGTGCAAAGTTAAAGCACATGGGATTGGGGGTAGTGTGCTGACGTGGATTGAGAACTGGTTGTCAGACAGGAAGCAAAGAGTAGGAGTAAACGGGTAATTTTCAGAATGGCAGGCAGTGACTAGTGGGGTGCCGCAAGGTTCTGTGCTGGGGCCCCAGCTGTTTACATTGTACATTAATGATTTAGACGAGGGGATTAAATGCAGTATCTCCAAATTTGCGGATGACACTAAGTTGGGTGGCAGTGTGAGCTGCGAGGAGGATGCTATTAGGCTGCAGAGTGACTTGGATAGGTTAGGTGAGTGGGCAAATGCATGGCAGATGAAGTATAATGTGGATAAATGTGAGGTTATCCACTTTGGTGGTAAAAACAGAGAGACAGACTATTATCTGAATGGTGACAGATTAGGAAAAGGGAAGGTGCAACAAGACCTGGGTGTCATGGTACATCAGTCATTGAAGGTTAGCATGCAGGTACAGCAGGCGGTTAAGAAAGCAAATGGCATGTTGGCCTTCATAGCGAGGGGATTTGAATACAGGGGCAGGGAGGTGTTGCTACAGTTGTACAGGGCATTGGTGAGGCCACACCTGGAGTATTGTGTACAGTTTTGGTCTCCTAACTTGAGGAAGGACATTCTTGCTATTGAGGGAGTGCAGCGAAGATTCACCAGACTGATTCCCGGGATGGCGGGACTGACCTATCAAGAAAGACTGGATCAACTGGGCTTGTATTCACTGGAGTTCAGAAGAATGAGAGGGGACCTCATAGAAACGTTTAAAATTCTGACGGGTTTAGACAGGTTAGATGCAGGAAGAATGTTCCCAATGTTGGGGAAGTCCAGAACCAGGGGTCACAGTCTGAGGATAAGGGGTAAGCCATTTAGGACCGAGATGAGGAGAAACTTCTTCACCCAGAGAGTGGTGAACCTGTGGAATTCTCTACCACAGAAAGTAGTTGAGGCCAATTCACTAAATATATTCAAAAGGGAGTTAGATGAGGTCCTTACTACTCGGGGGATCAAGGGTTATGGCGAGAAAGCAGGAAGCGGGTACTGAAGTTTCATGTTCAGCCATGAACTCATTGAATGGCGGTGCAGGCTTGAAGGGCTGAATGGCCTGCTCCTGTACCTATTTTCTATGTTTCTATGTTTCTATGTTTCTTTGTTGCTTTCTTCGTGATTCTTTGCTGTCATTTAAAATTTTCCCAATCACCTTGGCCACCTTATACGCATTGGTTTTTAATTTGATACTCTCCTTTATTTCCTTGGTTATCCACGGCTGGTTATCTCTTCTCTTACCGCCCTTCTTTTTAGAAACATAGAAACATCCAGCCCATAGTATTAATTCAAAGCTGATTGCACTCAGACTCATTACTATTGTATTATTGTAGTTTAACTGTGTCAGCTGAGGTTCAGTGGGTAGCACTCTCGAGGTGGGAGGGGGTAGGAGTGAGCAGGTGCTGCTGATTACTGTAGGAGTTGGAGTGAGTTTGTAAAAGGTTAGTGGTTGGTTTTTGTTTTTTTTAAATTTTAGGGCCCTTTTGGCCCATAAACATAGAAACATAGAAAATAGGTGCAGGAGTAGGCCATTCGGCCCTTCGAGCCTGCACCGCCATTCAATGAGTTCATGGCTGAACATGCAACTTCAGTACTCCATTCCTGCTTTCTCGCCATACCCCTTGATCCCCCTAGTCGTAAGGACTACATCTAACTCCTTTTTGAATATATTTAGTGAATTGGCCTCAACAACTTTCTGTGGTAGAGAATTCCACAGGTTCACCACTCTCTGGGTGAAGAAGTTTCTCCTTATTTCGGTCATAAATGGCTTACCCCTTATCCTTAGACTGTGACCCCTGGTTCTGGACTTCCCCAACATTGGGAACATTCTGCCTCCATCTAACCTGTCTAAACCCATCATAATTTTAAACGTTTCTATGAGATCCCTCTAATTCTTCTGAACTCCAGTGAATACAAGCCCAGTTGATCCAGTCTTTCTTAATATTTCTGTCCCACCATCCCGGGAATCAGTCTGGTGAACCTTCGCTGCACTCCCTCAATAGCAAGAATGTCCTTCCTCAAGTTAGGAGACCAAAACTGTACACAATACTCCAGGTGTGGCCTCACCAAGGCCCTGTACAACTGTAGTAACACCTCCCTGCCCCTGTACTCAAATCCCCTCACTATGAAGGCCAACATGCCATTTGCTTTCTTAACCGCCTGCTGTACCTACATGCCAACCTTCAATGACTGATGTACCATGACACCCAGGTCTCGTTGCACTTCCCCTTTTCCTAATCTGTCACCATTCAGATAATAGTCTGTCTCTCTGTTTTTACCACCAAAGTGGATAACCTCACATTTATCCACATTATACTTCATCTGCCATGCATTTGCCCACTCACCGAACCTATCCAAGTCACTCTGCAGCCTCATAGCATCATCCTCGCAGCTCACACTGCCACCCAACTTAGTGTCATCCGCAAATTTGGAGATACTACATTTAATCCCCTCGTCTAAATCATTAATGTACAATGTAAACAGCTGGGGCCCCAGCACAGAACCTTGCGGTACCCCACTAGTCACTGCCTGCCATTTTCTGAAAAGCACCCATTTACTCCTACTCTTTGCTTCCTGTCTCCCAACCAGTTCTCAATCCACGTCAGCACACTACCCCCAATCCCATGTGCTTTAACTTTGCACAATAATCTCTTGCATGGGACCTTGTTGAAAGCCTTCTGAAAGTCCAAATACACCACATCAACTGGTTCTGCCTTGTCCACTCTACTGGAAACATCCTCAAAAAATTCCAGAAGATTTGTCAAGCATGATTTCCCTTTCACAAATCCATGCTGACTTGGACCTATCATGTCACCTCTTTCCAAATGCGCTGCTATGACATCCTTAATAATTGATTCCATCATTTTACCCACTACCGATGTCAGGTTGACTGGTCTATAATTCCCTGTTTTCTCTCTCCCTCCTTTTTTAAAAAGTGGTGTTACATTGGCTGCCCTCCACTCCATAGGAACTGATCCAGAGTCTATGGAGTGCCGGGCCCCTCAGAGGACACTGCCCCCAGGATGAATTTAATCATGTAAGAAAATGTTTTGAGAAGGGAGAATAAAAGGCCCAAAGATTTGGGCTGGGACCCCAGGAGCTTTGGTAAAGAGAACACGGTGGTGGTTCATTGCCAGGATAAGGAGATGCGAACTTGGGATATCATCCAGGCAGTACATGAGGAACGTGGTGAGGGAAGTTGCTTTGCCTGCCGACCAAAGCCGAATGTTAGATTCAAAGTGACGGTCAGTGGCTGAGAAGAGGTAGAAAGAATTTTTACTGAAATTTGGTGAGAAGTACTTGGATGTATTTCTGCTGTATTCTGAAGAAGTAGTGGTCTCATTCTTAAAATAGCCAGTTCATGTTGTGGACGATATGCTGATAAAAAAGTTGGAGTCGTCAGACATTAAACTTTGCTCAGTAATAAAGAGGAGATACTATCCTGGAACGTGGGTAGCAGATGGAACCCATTATGAAAAGGTGCGGTTCCCAGAGGGGCTAAGTCATTACTCTACAGTTTAAAATTCAAGACAATTGAAGGAGTGCAGTACTTCCGGGTATTGCATGATAACCAGGTGAAGGTTTTCTATTACTGTCTTGGACACGACCATCTTGTAAGAAGCTATCCAGATCTGTACTGTTATAACTGTGGCGAGTCCAGATACATCGCTTGGAACTGCAAGGCAGAGAGCTGTGTGGTTTGTCGCAAAGGCCCCACCTGCTGTGAGTGTGAGGCAGAAGAAAGCCACTTGAGTGACGAGGAGATGGGAGAAGGAGCAGGAGATGTGAGCGGAGTGGCCAGAAGAGCGGAGCAGGCAGAGGACACAGCCGTCGATCGGAATGAGGAAAGAGCGCAAGAAGAGGCAAAAAATTGTGGAGCAGAAAACAGGACGGAGATTGTATAAAACACACCTTGTATGGTGGAAAAGGACAAGGTCAGCAGAGGACATCACGGGTCAAGGACAGAGTCATACCATAATATGGTTCGCCTCTCCCTAAAGAATCAGGGAATCAGGGTTCCATGGTCGGGTGGAGGTGGGAGCGGGGTGCGGGGCAAGTGAAAGAAAGACAAGGAGTCGGACATCTCAGGAAGCAGGAGGGGGCAAGACAAGGAGAGAGTGCAAGAAGTGGGAGCCTTAAAGAATCAGGGAAGCAGGATGGGAGCGTAGAGACAAAGACGCCAAAAGGGAGCAAAATGGGGGTCCTTGTGCATGAAACATAAAAGGTTAGTATGCAGGTACAGCAAGTAATCAGGAAGGCAAATGGAATGTTGTCCTTTATTGCAAGGGGGATAGAGTATAAAAGCAGAGAGGTCCTGAAACAACTGTACAGGGTATTGGTGAGGCCATGCCTAGAGTACTGCTTACAATTTTGGTCTCCATATTTAAGGAAGGATATACTTGCATTGGAAGCTGTTCAGAGAAGGTTCACTAGGTTGATTCCAGAGATGAGGGGGTTGACTTATGAAGATAGGTTGAGTAGGTTGGGCCTATACTCATTGGAGTTCAGAAGAATGAGAGGTGATCTTATCGAAACATATAAGATAATGAGGGGGCTCGACAAGGTGGAAGCAGAGAGGATACTTTCACTCATAGGGGAAACTAAAACTAGGGGGCATGGTCTCAGAATAAGGGGCCGCCCATTTAAAACTGAGATGAGGAGGAATTTCTTCTCTCAGAGGGTTGTAAATCTGTGGAATTCTCTGCCCCGGAGAGCTGTTGGGGCTGGGTCATTGAACATATTTAAGGTGGAGATAGACAGATTTTTGAGTTATAAGGGAATAAAGGGTTATGGGGTGCGGGCAGGGAAGTGGAGCTGAGTCCATGATCAGATCAGCCATGATCTTATTAAATGGCGGAGCAGGCTCGAGGGGTCAAATAGCCTACTCCTGCTCCTATTTCTTATGTTCTTATGTTCTTATGGGACGTGCCATTGTCCCAGAGAGAGAAGGAACGGGGAGCAAGGGTCAGCGGTGGAGATGAGGCCGAAGGGAATGGCACTGTTGGAGAAACCATGTTAGCAGGAAGACTCTCTAAGGGAGATTATGTATCTGATGGGGAACAGGAACAGGAGATTACAGAAAAGCTCAAGAGTGAGGAGTCAGAGGAGGATGGATACATGGAATTGTCGGATGGATGGCATCATGTGGAAAGGGAAAGATTAGTGAGGGGCAGAAGGAGGAAGAAGGGGCAGCTTCTCAACCTAAACCTAATGTAAGGAAAACACTGAAACTGTAGGGAAAGTTCAAACAGGAGGTGAAAAAGAGCCGGAGGCTGCAGGAAAAAGCAACAGCTGCCCAAAAAGTTGGGAAGGAGCATGAGAGGAGGGAAGAGTCAGAGATTAAATCATGGGGGGATTATCAGATTCACTTATTTTATTAGGCGCAATGATTACATTGGTCTCAATCAATATGAACGGACTGAAAGGGGAGAAGAAATTGCAGCAGTTGTTGCAGTGTTTAAAGGCACTGACCTGTTGTGTCTGCAAGAAACCTTTTGGGATGAGGGTATCCTAGAAAGAGTTTGGAAGGGAGAGGTGTTTGCAAGTTGTGCAAACAATAACCGTAGAGGGGTGGCTGTTTTAGTGAGTTTTTCCATAAAAAAGAACATTGCCTTGATGGACAAGGACATTGAGAGGAGATTTTTACAGCTAAAGGTAAGAATGGAGGAATTGAATTGTGATTTCTTTAATATCTATGCGGCGAATGACCATTGCAAGCGGCGTGAGTTTTTTCGGTGGTTATTCGCAGAAGTGGCAGAGGCCGAAAACCCTGTATAGTGGGGGATTTTAATGTATTTTTATCTCGGAGGAACATTTCAGTCCAGATGACCTTTAAGGATGATAACTCCAGAGGGATGATTGTAAAAATGGGCAAATTTAAATTTGAGAGACTTACGAAAGGATTGGAACCACATAAAAAGGGAGTTCTGCAGAAGAGGTTGGGTGAGTGATGTTTTAAAACAGAGCAGAATAGATTTTGTGTTGATGCGGGATGAGTTAAGTTCTGAGGTGATGAAGATTTATTATAAAAAAGTATATTTTAGTGATCATGGCTTTGGTTCTTAAAATTAGGAACAGCAGAGTTAAGATCGGTCCAGGGGTATGGATTTTAAACAATCAATACCTGAAAGAAATTGCTTGTAAGGAAGGGATTTTAAGTATAATAAAGAATGCTCGGAAGGAACCGTTATTCGAGAAAGAAAAAAGATTTGGTGAGACAATTTTATATATGAGGTAAAAGTTTTTTCGGTATGTTATAGGAAAGAGAGAGTAGCAGCTAACTGGCGTCGAGAAGAGAATATAAACGGAAGGTTTACAGACGTCTATAAAGCAGTTGACAGAGGGGATAAGGGAGCAGGGATGAAGTGGAAGGTTTTAAAGAAAGAGTGGGAATTATTGCAAGCTGAAAAATGTAAGGGGGCTATTCTCCATGCAAAGGCTAAGGATGCATTGGAGGGAAAATATGCAGCAGATATCTTCTAGAGGAAGAGAAGCTGCGACAATAAGAACATAAGAAATAGAAGCAGAAGTAGGCCATACGGCCCCTCGAGCCTGGACCGCCATTTAATAAGATCATGGCTGATCTGATCATGGACTCAGCTCCACTTCCCCGCCCACTCCCCATAACCCCTTATCATTTAAGAAACTGTTTATTTCTGTCTTAAATTTATTCAATGTCCCAGCTTCCACAGCTCTCTGAGGCAGCGAATTCCACAGATTAACAACCCTCTGAGAGAAGAAATTTCTCCTCATCTTTTAAATGGGCGGCCTCTTATTCTAAGATCATGCCCTCTAGTCCTAGTTTCCCCCATCAGTGGAAACATCCTCTCTGCATCCACCTTGTCAAGCCCCCTCATAATCCTATACATTTCGATACAATCATCTCTCATTCTTCTGTATTCCAATGAGTAGAGGCCCAACCTACTCAACCTTTCCTCATAAGTCAACCTCCTCATTCCCGGAATCAACCTAGTGAACCTTCTCTGAACTGCCTCCAAAGCAAGTATATCCTTTCGTAAATATGGAAACCAAAACTGCACGCAGTATTCCAGGTGTGGCCTCACCAATACCTTATATAACTGTAGCAAGACTTCCATGCTTTTATACTTCATCCCCTTTACAATAAAGGCCAAAATTCCATTGGCCTTCCTGATCACTTGCTGTACCTGCATACTATCCTTTTGCATTTCATGCACAAGTATCCCCGGGTCCCGCTGTACTGCAGCACTTTGCAATCTTTCTCCATTTAAATAATAACTTGCTCTTTGATTTTTTCTGTCAAAGTGCATGACCTCACACTTTCCAATATCATACTCCATCTGCCAAATTTTTGCCCACTCATTTAGCCTGTCTATGTCCTTTTGCATATTTTTTGTGTCCTCCTCACACATTGATTTTCCTCCCATCTTTGTATCGTCAGCAAACTTGGCTACATTACACTCAGTCCCTTCTTCCACGTCGTTAATATAGATTGTAAATAGTTGGGGTCCCAGCACTGATCCCTGCGACACCCCACTAGTTACTGGTTGCCAACCAGAGAATGAACTATTTATCCCAACTCTCTGTTTTCTGTTAGTTAGACAATCCTCTAACCATGCTAATATATTACCCCCAACCCCATGAACTTTTATCTTGTGCAGTAACAAAGGTTATTATTAATTGGAGAGTTGAAGGTTGGGGAGAAGATCATTGATGAAACTTCGGAGATTATGGAGATGGCTAATAGCTTTTATCAAGAGTTATATACAAAAGAAAACATTTCCAAATTGATGATGGAGAAGGTTAGTGCTTTTATTGAAGAGGGTTAAAAGGAGGATGAGAGAAGCATGTGTGACAAAGAAGCAGGATTAGAGGAAATAAAAGTAGCAATAAGAGAAATAAATGGGGGAAAAGCCCAGAGTCCGATGGACTATGTGCTGAATTTTATAATTTTTTTTTAGATTTTATGTCCATTGATCTTAGAGGTTTTTAAGGAGATTAAAACTGAAGGAAACCTGGCCCTATCTATGAGGAGAGGTATCATAAGCTTAGTTTATATAAAATAAAGGGGATAGAAGGGATCTGAAGAATTGGAGGCCCATCACATTATTAAATATGGATTATAAGATCTTGGTGAGGGTTTATGCAAATCGTATGAAGGAGTTGATGCCACAGATAGTTTTGCCCTTTCAGTCCTATGGGGTTGTAGGCCGGACATCACAGAGTCTGTGGTCTCAATCTGAGATGTGACAGAGCTCATGGAAGAGAGTGGGAGGGAAGCTTATGTGCTAAAGATAGAGCCTTTGATAGAGTCGCTCACGAGTTTTTATTGATGGTTTTGGAAGCATTTGGTTTCGGGAAAAATTTCATTGTGTGGCTAAGGATTTTTTATTCAAAGATATTTAGCTGTGTTAAATGTAATGTTTTTTAATCCAAGTATTTTCCAATACAGTGGTCATTGAGACAGGGTTGTCCTCTGTCCCCATTGTTGTACACATTGGTAGCAGAACCATTAGGTCACCATTAGGTCACATGATGCGAAAGGAACAAGTAGGCGGGATTGTGGTTCCCAATTCCGGGCAGGTGGCGGTGATAAACCAATATGCAGATGACAGAACCTTAACATTGAGAGATGGGGAGTCAGTGGAGAAAACTACAGGAGTAGTGGAGAGTATTGTGGAGCTTCGGGAGCTAGAGTGAATGATAGTAAATCCGAATGCCTGGTTGCGAGAAGGAATAGGGGGGAGTGGTTGGAGGAAAGACTTTTTAATGTGGTGGAGGTTTTGGACATTCTGGGAGTGTATATGGGTTGCAAGAAGGACAGAGATGAAGTGGATCGATTAAATTGGGAACCAAAGGTTATGAAAATTAAAAATATTTGTGAAAGATGGGAAAGAAGGTGGTTGAAAGTGCAAAGAAGAGTGACAGTGGTGGCAGCTCTCCTTCTATCTTAACTATGGTACTTATTGACAGTGGAGGATATTCCTAAGTGGGTGGAAAAGTCCATCTGAGAGACTTGTGTGAGGTTTTTATGGGAAGGGAAACCAGTCTTGGTTGCTGACAATACCATCATTGGACAGCAAAATCAGTGAGGACTCAATTTCCCAGATATTGATTTGAAGGAAAAAGCCTTTAGAATTAAATGGGTGAAGAGATTTCTTCAGAAGTCAAATACAAATTTTTGGAAGAGTTGTTTCCAGCATTTTTTTTAATTAAGTGGGATGGGAGGACAGGGAATATTTTATATAGAATACAACAATATGTTTTTGAAATCGATTAAACCTCTCCCTGAGTTTTATAAGGTGGTTGTAGAGACTTGGGCCCAATTTTTTAAAAGTGTGCAGTTTATGCCCAAAGGTGTGGAGGAATTTTTAGAACAGCACTTATTTTTGAACAGATGGGTCAATATTGAAGGAGAGATATTATTTAATCAAACTTTTATAAAAGCTGGTATTACATCTGTGAAAGCTGTATTATATGAGGTAACTCCACGTTGGTTGCCAGAATCGGTAGTGAGGGACATGGTTTGGGAGGAGGATCGGGAGGTAGAGGAAAAAGAAATTATGATCATGTATGAGAAGATTGTGAGGGCAATGCCACAGGATTGGATGGAAGAAATAAATGTGCAAATCTCCAAAGGAGGTAAAATGTGTCCCACTTTTCCAAGTTTTTTGCCAGAGAAAGGGGAGGAGTTGGTCCAATTTGACAACTGTAATACTCGAGATTTCTATGGGATATTTAGGTAATGGAGATTCAAGATACCTGCTGGTCAGGAATTTTGGCAGAGTATATACCCACAGCAGGACTTCAACAGGATTTGGAAGGGAGTGTGGGCGAATTTTAAATGTCCAGAGTGGATTGAACTGGATTTCAAAATGGCTCATAACCGGATTTTTACCGTGATCGTCTAATGTAAGATTGGGTGAGTAAAGGTGGCAACTTGCCCAGTGTGTCAGACGTGGGATGAGACTCTGTCCCATTTATTGGTGTTATGTCCGTCGTTAAAAGATTTTAAGTACTATGTTTGACAGTTGTGTGAGTTTTCTGGCTGAGGACCGAAGAGCAAGAATGGGAATCCCATGGGACTCAATTTTGAGATGGGGATTGCAGGAAAGTTTGCATGAGTCTAGCGGAGTGGCAATTAATTTAATGTTCAGTTTGGCTAGATTTTTGATTGTTCAAAGAAGGAATGTTCTATTTTTTAAGGGGAGGAGAATAAACCTAAAAGAACATTTTAAATATACGCTGAAAGATCATTATAAGGTTCTGTGGATGTTTTATTCAGAAAAGAATTTAAAGATAGTATTTTATGATCAATTTGTAAAGTACAATAGATTAATATATATTCCAGGAGACAAATTAATAAGTGCTGGAGAAACGGCTGTGCAGTAGGGTGGAATGGATTTGTATGATACAATGGAATGATCACGATGTTGTCAATGTTTTTAATAAATATTATTCTTTTTAAGTAGGTAACACACTCGCTTCTGAGTCAGAAGGTTGTGGGTTCAAATCCCACTCCCGTGACTTGAGCACATAAATCTAGGCTGACACTCCAGTGCAGTGCTGAGGGAGTGCTGAACTGTCGGAGATGCCGTCTTTCAGATGAGACGTTAAACCTGTTTTCCCTCTCAGGTGGATATAAAAGATTCCATGGAACTATTTTGAAGGGAAGGGGAGTTATCCCAGGTATCTTGGCCAATTATTTTCCCCTCAATAAACATAAACAAAAAAAGTGTACCTGGTCATTATCACATTGCTGTTCATGGGAGTTGCTGTGTGCAAATTGGCTGCCGCATTGCCCACATTACAACAGTGACTATACTCCAAAAGTACTTCATTGGCTGTAAAGCGCTTTGTGACATGCGGTGGTCATGAAAGGCGCTATATGTCTCTTCTGGGCCGCAGAAGAGGCAAGGGCCCGGGGCAGCACGGGCCAACCCTCACTGCTATATGTGTGCGTGCACGGTCCGTGCAGCAGAACTGGTCTCCAGTCATCTTGGGTAATCCTTGCCACTGGAAGAAAACCTAGCTCTGTCTAGCCTGTGTGGTGGCTGGTGTGCAATGGCCACCACACGTTACAAAAATCCATGCACAGGCATCTTCCACCCTTCAGGATGCAGTTCGGAATCTGGAATATTAGGTCCTTCATTGAAACAACTGTGAACTCATTCCTTTTTGGCGTGGAAGCAAGTCATCCTCGCTTCGAGGGACTGCCTATGATGACGATGATATATAAATGTAAGTTTTTCTTTTTCTTTCTGGACTGGACTGGGACTTGCTGCCCTGACACCTTCACCCAGTACCCGGAAGCACAGCGTTAATTCAAAGCTGACTGCTCAACTCCTATTCTTGCAGTCGGACTCATTGCTATTGCACTGAGACTTGTTGCTCTGTCACTTTCAGCCAGTAGCCGGAAGCGCAGTGTTAACTCAAAGCTGATTGCACGGAGACACATGAGCGTTGCACCGAGACTGCTCAACTCTTATCGTTGCACTCAGACTGATTGCTGTGGCACTGGGGGTTGTTGCACTGTCCCCTTCAGCCAGTGCACTCACTGTGTTGGCACTGACCGCTGGCGCTGCTGCAGCCAGCAGGCTCGTGCCGACCCTCTCCCGTGACGGCAGCGATCAGGTGAGCGGCTGCGGGTGCCCAGTAACCATGGCGGCGCCGGCCCGGTACCGCCGGCCTCTGCATCGCCTCGGACTGCTCCTGCTCTCCTTTGCCGGCGCCGTCGCCCTGCTGTCGGATGCCGCTGTCTACGTGCTGGTGGGTGGTGGTGGTGATGATGGCGATGGAGGAGCCCTGGGCGCGGAGTTTGACGGTGTCGGCGGCCTTAGCGGCGGCGGGGTGAGTGCCGGGGGTGGGGGTTGCTCGGTGGATCGCACCATTGAAGGGCGTAGCGCATCCTGCGTCCGTTCGGCCCATGAGACTCGAGCACAATAATCCAGGCTGACACTCCAGCGCACTGCTGAGGGAGTGCTGCCCTGTCCGAGGTGCCGTCTTTCGGTTGAGACATTAAACCGAGGCCCCGTCTGCGCGCTCAGGCGGATGTAAACAATCCTATGGCACTATATCGAAGAAGAGCAGGCGAGTTGTCCCCGCTGTCCTGGCTAATATTTATCCCTCAGTCAACATCACTAAAAAACAGATGATCTGGTCATTATCACATTGCTGTTTATGGGAGCTTGCTGTGCACCAATTGGCGGCCGCGTTTTCGACATCAGAACAGTGACTACACTTCAGAAAATTACTTCATTAGCAGTAAAGTGCTTTGGGACATCCGGCGGTCGTGAAAGGCACTATTTCAATGCAATCTTTCTTTCATTGTGCCTGTGCCCCGGCTCTTTGAAAGTAAAGAAAGACTTGCATTGCCTTTCAGGACCACTGGACGTCCCAAAGCGCTGTACAGCCAATCGAGTACTTTTTGAAGCACACACACTTTTGTAACATTGGAAACACAGCATCTAATTTGCACACAACAAACTCCCATAGACAGCAATGTGATAATGACCAGATAATTTTTTTTGGTAGAGCTATTCAATTAATCCCATTCCCCTGCTCCCTCTCCCATAGCTCTGTATTTTTTCCCCTTTCAAGTATCCATTCAATTCTCTTTTGAATGTTACTATTGAATCTGCTTTCAACAGTGTATTCCAGATCACTACAACTTGCTGCGGTTTTAAAAAAAAATGTTTCCTAATGTCTTTTGCCAATCACCTTAAAGAAGCAATTGCACAGGGCTGAATGTGCCTTTCAAAATTTTTTAGCTCATGCACTGCAGTGCTGAAACATTGGCCTGGATTTTGGAGTAAGAATAACTTTGAGGCTCTTGGCTCTCCATTATTAAAGAATGATTCGGACTGTAACTGCCGGAGACTGAATGTTTGCAGTTAAATGCAGCAATCAGGAAGCTGCTGTCCGATTTGCCCTGCCCCTCCACAAGCTTCGCTATAGCTATATATATCTCTCTGAGAGACTTGTCATTCAAATCTATGAAGGGTGTGAAGTTGCGGTACTTATCCACTAGATACTCAGTAAACATGTCAGAAAAAGTTTTTACTCCATAATTTTACAGTTGCACTGACCTTCCATTTGCCTATGCTTGGTGCATCGTATCCTCTTTCTCGTACTCAGTACTGTAAGGTACTTCGAGACGACGTCTTGTATGTGATGAGCGCATTGTAGATGCGAGATGTTTTCTTTTTTCAATTGCATATTTTGAAGCTGGGGGTTTGGATTTCATTGCAGAAAACTGGTTAAAATAGCTGATTTTGCAGGCAATTGATGGGTCACATAAAAGTGACAACCTCATGAGAGATAAATATGAGTAAAAACATATTGGGCTGGACTTTTGAGAGGTTTGCGACCGGGGTTTCTCCACGATTTGACCCTCTGCAGCGAAAACCCGGTCGCAAAGCCTGGGCAGGATTCTCGGGTACCTGTTTGCAGCGGCACTTCCAAATATCGCCGGGGAGAGGTACGCTGACGTGCAACAACTCGGATTGCGTTTGCGTCCGGGTTTTGGCACTCTCCCGACCCGTACGCCACGCCCAGAATAGCGACAGGTCAAACCTATCGGTACAGCCTTGTCAGCAACGGTAAGTACGAAAATCTGCAAAAAAGCTAAGTTAAAGTTTTAATTTTTACATTTATTTTGCAGCGATGAGATAGTTAAGGGTCTTGTAAATGTTTTTGGAATATTTTTTGGAATTTCTTTTTCCTCCCTGGATGCCTCTCGCAGCGTAAAGTTGCCGAAACTCGCATTTTGCGCCGCAAATGCTTGTGCAACGTTTCCTTTACCGATGCATAAAGGCCGAAAGTGCGGCCTAAAAACGGTAGCGAAGCTAAAACGGTAAGTTTCACGTATCGCTACCGTTTTTGCCGAAAACCCCCGAAAGCTGAAAATCTGGCCCATTAAAACCCAGCAAGACAAATGTCAGTGACTCCTATATCCTGACAGTACCTGATAGCTTAAACTTGGCTGCAGCATTTAAGAGCTGATGACACCCTAATACTGGTAATATACAAAATATTGTAGATGCTGGAAATCTGAAACAAAAGCAGAAAATGCCAGAAATTCACAGCAGATGTCAGCAACTGTGAGAGAGAACAGACAAGTTTATATTTTGGGTGTGGAACCTTTATCAGAACAGGAGCTAAATACTGTTTCAAAAATGACCTGAGACATTGAAAACCATTTACTTTGACTATTATGTTGAGCAGTAATGATATGATGTAAAGTGTTCTAAGTGCAGTAACCTGGACGTTAAATTATCTGACCAGCAAATTTCAGGGGCTAGAACCTCCATTTTTTTTGCATGCTTAACGCCCACAATGCCCATTTTACCACCGAAATGACGTATAATGCTCTTATATTGCCCATTTTGGCACAAAATGGAAACTGATGGGCATTTTTAGGAAACTTATCGTCGAGCGTTACTTTTCCCATGTGCTTAACGCCAGGAAAAAATATTACCACCTGCCCACTTTTTTGGGGCGGAATCAGCAGAATGGCCGAAATCGATGCCCATAATATCGGCCAGCGTTCATTTCCGCACTGATTTAACGCCGAGATTCAATAATACCACCCGCCCACTTTTTTTTGTCTTAAAGGGCATATTTACCAAAACTAACTGCCATGAGATCGCCCAGCGTCAATTTCACCACCTCGCACACACATCGCCCACAATATCGCTCGCCCAAAAAACCACCCCAAAAAAGTGGAACTAACCAGAACTAATCACAGTGTTATGGACGCCATGTTAGAGATCACATGTCGCGTCCTTTAAAAGGCCACTGTGCTTCAACTTCGGCGGAGTTCGGATGTACTCTGCAGGTCGTTGGAGTTGATGTGAACGTCTCTACAAACATCTTGACCATACTGTGACCGATTGGAATTGAATACGTGTCTTCGTTGGGACATTCCTTGTTTGTGACCAATCGGTGGAAAACAGAGAGCTACTGCAATGGGGCCTGTCCTTTCTCACCTTCTCTTGGTGACCAATTACATGCAGCAGGCTTGAGATCGCCGAAGGTACGCTCCACTGCATTATATGCCCAACAAGACGTGACAGACAGATGAGGAGGACCAGATATTACAACCCCGCAAGTACAAGGAAACATTCTTATCTCGACTTGCCCGACACCACCTGCCTTCGGAGACTGCGCTTCCACAAAGAGGTTATCACTGAGATTTGCCAGCTGATAAGGGCAGATCTGCAGCCTGCCAGCACCATCAGTACTACACTGTCCGTCGAGGTCAAAGTCACCGCGGCACTGTTGTTCTACACCTCGGGTTCTTTTCAGGCCACAACTGGAGACATTTGCGGACTTTCTTAGCATGCCACACGTCGCTGCATTAGACAGGTCATTGAAGCCATGTACGCACGCAGGATGGACTTGATCAGCTTCCCCACGACCAGGGAGACACTGAGTGAAAGGGCTCTAGGATTCTCCAGAATTGCAAACTTCCCCAAGGTGCAGGGAGCAATAGACTGTACGCACATCGCGATGTGGGCACCTTTTCAGGATGCAGAGGTTTTCAGGTACCGCAAAATATTCCACTCCCTGAATGTCCAACTGGTTGTTGACCACCAGCAAATTTTACTGGCAGTGACTGCTCAATTTCCATGCAACATCCATGATGCTCACATCCTGCGTGAGAACACTGTATCTGACTTGTTTAACAATCAGCCACAAGGTCAATGCTGGATGCTTGGTGACAAAGAATATGGCCTCGCCATCTGGCTGATGACCCCCCACCCCCCCGAGTGATACCCATACCAAAGCCGAAAGGCGATACAATGAGAGCCACACAGCAACTCGCAATATCGTGGAAAAAATCATTGGAGTGCTGAAGAGTGCTTTAGATGTCTGGAACCCTCAGGAGGCGAGCTCCAATACCACCCTGAGCAGGTAGCTCAATTTGTGGTGGTGTGCTCCATGCTGCACAACTTGGCTATCAGGAGGGGACAAGAATTGCCTGTTGAGTCTGACAGTCCACCTCACCAGAGAGAGGAAGAGGAGGATGAGGAGGCGGACGCTGACATCGGCCTAGACAATCAGGCTGACGCTGAAGCCATGCCTCCGCCTCCCTGTAGCCCGCATGAAAGGGCCTGTGGTGGCATGATAGCTGCAAGAGCCTTACGTCAGGAGCTCATCAATGATTGCTTTTCCTGAAAGAACGTTGGTGTCATTTACAAGGCTGACACACTGCTGGGTGTGCAGGTCATACATTAATAGTGGGCATCAACTTGGTGAAGTTTAAGTTGATTGAAGTTAAGTGTAATTATACCCTTTTGATAAGGAATCACCAGCATGTAACGGTGCAGCTATTTGAGCCAATGCACTACAAGGTTTTGTTAAATAAAAAACATTTAAAGCGAACATTAGTCTGAAATCATCAGTATTTCTGTACAAACCAACCCACCCGCCCCCCCAGCCCCGGCTTCTCCTACCCACCTCTACTCCTCCTGACTCCAAGCCGCCAGGCTGAGGGGCTCCTCAGGCGATGTTTCATTGGGTGGGGGGGATGGCCGAAACGCTGCTTGGACGAATACGGGAGAGGACGGTCCCGAGGTGGGCACGTGCTCTGAGCCAGAAGCAAGATGTTGCTGCTGGCTCTCGTGTGGTTGGCAATGGGGGTGCGGCACCTTAGGCTGCAGTGCTGCGCTCCGGGACCACTGGGAGCCCTCTGCTACCAGTGTTCCTGGCTACCAGCTCCAAGGCCTTCTCCATCCCTTCCATGTTTTATCTTATTTGTTGGACAAAAACTCGGTACCAACTATGTTCTTGGTGCTTAGTAGGCTTTTTGCTACTGATGAATCTCCCTTGTGCCTCCCACAACAGCCAGACAAGCGCACACCACAGCCACATGCTTTCAGTTCCTCTGAGCTCCCTCTCTGTCTCCTCTTCTGTGCATGTCATGATGACCCTTGACCTCCTGAATTGCGGGAATCAAGTGTTGCCATGCTGTTGCTAAGGACGGCAACACTTTACGGCAGAAGGTCAAAAAAATTTAGCGCTAACGCCATTTCAGATCGCTCACGGTAACGCCTATTTTCAAAAATGGAGACTAGGTGCTTTGAGAATGGGCGCGAAGCCAGCGATCTGAAAATCCTTTTTTACCACCCACACTGGAAATATCGCACATTTTTGGGCGATAAGCACAAAAGTGGAGGTTCTAGCCGCAGAGGTTTTCGTTTTGTGCAATTTTCAATGATATATTCAATTTGTTTATTTTATTGCAGGCAACTTCCCGACTTCTTGTGAACTACCCAGAGCCATATCGCAGCCAGATCTTGGACTACTTATTCAAGGTAGGAATTGTATCCAAATAGATAAATTGATATGTTTTACTGTTGACATTGAGTGTTTAGCAATATTCCCAATATTTTACAATATATTAATAAGTATAGTAATGCTATTGGTCACTTTTCTCTTTAGTACAATAAGGGTGTATTTATGCAGCTTTCGTTTGATTTGACAGTGTAACTATAGTGCAGTGTCAAACCAAGTGGTTAAGAGTCCCACCTGTGCAGCCAGTGCATTTATAGTGGAGCTCTGCATATGTGTATTAATATGTGTGCACACACATTTATCCTGGCTGATTGGAAACTATAATGCAGAAACCATTAGTTATAGTATAACACATGCTAAGTTGGCTCTGGTCAAGTGGATGCATCAATACTGTACATATGTTTTTTTTGCACAAGCAGACCTGTATACACATTTCCAATGAGCGAGGCTCTGCATTTTAAGTGCCCATGGTATATAAGAACATAAGAAATGGGAGCAGGAGTAGGCCATTTGGCCCCTTGAACCTGCTCCGCCATTTAATCAGATCATGGCTAATCTGATCTTTGGCTCAGCTCCACTTCCCTACCCGCTCACCATAACCCTTCACTCCCTTATCATTCAAAAATCTGTCTATCTCCACCTTTGAATATATTCAATGAACCAGCCTCCACAGCTCTCTCGGGCGGAGAATTCCACAGATTTATGACCATCTGAGAGAAGAAATTCCTCTTCATCTCGGTTCTAAATGGGTGACCCCTTATTCTTAAAATATGCCCCTTAATTCTAGATTCCCCCACGAGTGGAAACATCCCCTCTGCATCTACCTTGTCGAGCCCCCTCAGTATCTTATGTTTCAATAAGATCATCTCTCATTCTTCTAAACTCCAATGAGTATAGGCCCAACCTGCTTCTTCATAAGTCAACCTCTTCATCTCAGGAATCAACCTAGTGAACTTCCTCTGAACTACCTCCAATGCAAGTATATCCTCCTTAACTAAGGAGACCAAAACTGTACACAGTCAGTACTCTAGATGTGGTCTCACCAATACCCTATACAGTTGTAGTCGGACTTCCCTGCTTTTATATTCCATCCCCCTTGCCATAAAGGCCAACATTCCATTTGCCTTCTTGATTACTTGCAATACCTGCATACTAACTGTTTGTGTTTCATGCACAAGGACCCCAGGTCCTTCTGTAATGCCGCATTTTGTAATCTCCATTTAAATAATAATTAGCTTTTTTATTTTTCCTCCCAATGTGGATAACCTCATACTTTTCCACATTATACTCCATCTACCGAATGTTTGCCCACTCATTTAACCTGTCTATATCCCTTTGCAGATTTTTTGTGTCCTCCTCACAACTTGCATTCCCACCCATCTTTGTATCATCAGCAAACTTGGCTACATTACACTCGGTCCCTTCATTCGAGTCATTAATACAGAATATAAATAGTTGAGGACCCAGCGCTGATCCCTGTGGCACCCCACTAGTTACCGTTTGCCAATGACCCATTTATCCTGACTCTCTGTTTTCTGTTAGCTAGCCAATCCTCTATCCTAGCTAATATATTACTCCCAACCTCATGAGCCACTATCTTGTGCGGTAACCTTTAATGTGGCACCTTATCGCATGCCTTCTGGAAATCCAAATACACCACACCCACTGGTTCCCCCTTATCCACCCTGCTCGTTACACCCTCAGAACTCCAGCAAATTTGTCAAACATGAATTCTCTTTCATAAAACCATGCTGACTCTGCTTGACTGTATTATGCATTTCCAAATGTCCTGCTACCAATTCCTTGATAATGGACTCCAGCATTTTCCCAACAACATGTTAAGCTAACTGGTCTATAGTTTCCTGTTTTGTGTCTCCCTGCTTTGTGTGTCTCTCCTTTATTTAAATAGGGGCGTTACATTTGTGGTTTTCCAATCCGCTAGGACCTCTCTAGAATCAAGGGAATTTTGGTAGATTGCAACCAATGCATCCACTATTTCTGCAGCCACTTCTTTTAAGACGCTAGGATGCAGGCCATCAGGTCCAGGGGACTTGTCCACCTTTAGTCGCATTATTTTACCAAGTACTAGTCAAAGTAACCTAGAATGTCAGCTGACTTACTCCAAAGAAAATGTGAAGTGGTGAGTTTTGGTGCACACTGATGAAAGCATCCTGTCACTGAAATGAACACTACAGTAATATTGTGTGTTAAAGCCAAGTTTCCTGCCTTCAACTGAAATTGCTTAATCGATGTTTGAGCATTAAACATGCTCTTGCATTCAAATCCATCTTTGCCTGTTGTGTTAATGTACAGGGGCAAGTAATAAGTTGAAGTAAAACAGCTGCAGTATATTAGAAATCTAAAAATTAAAATGAAATTTAATTTGATCTTTGCCTAGAAGATTTCATCTTTTTGTAGTGTTTATAAATTTTGGGTAGAAAACATTAAGGTTTGAAATGTGTACTTATGGAGCATATAAGTGAACATAGCCATTAATGTATATTGGCAAGCCCCTGATTTATTATAACTGAATAAGTAAAATTCAGTTTTACTGAGAGATTCTGGAATTTTTGTTGGTGGTTTAGGAACTGTGTTACTTGATTCCATTCAAATTTCTGTAAAGATAGCAAACCCAGATGGAGCTAAATTGAGGCGTCGCCACGGAAACACAAGGCCCAGTCCCACGTTCAAAAGCAGAAACCAGATTCAGATAAGAGAAAGGAAAAGATCTCTCTTGGTTTTCTTGACAATCACAAGCTTTGTTTTTATATTGAAAGAAAAATAACTACCTGTGAAATAATTCACCAGGCACTTAAAAAAAAAAATATAGAAAATGGATTCCTTCAAATTGATCGTGTTTTGTCTCTGCACGCAGAATATCAACCTCCGAATCCTGAATTGCATTAAATTAATTCCTACTTTTTAAAGATTGTAACTCTAGGTCACTGCGATTTATTTGAGTGTGTCAAAAGTTGGTTTAATTTGTTTCTGGAGAAACAGTGCTGCACTCAGTACTGTACAACTATGCATGTCAGAATTTTTTTTTGTTAAAAGGGCATTGGAAGTGATTGTCTAGGATGTAAGTGCATTGACCTTTGTACATTGGTGCAAACATTTATAATTTTGCAATAAATTGTTATCAATGATATGGCTATATGGTTAAAACAAGTAAAACTGAACTTTCCCATATCCCGTCAATACCTGGTGGCCGATTTGTATCTCCATACCACTCAAATGCAAGGTTTCAACAGGAACAAATTGGTCACAATGCTTGTGGTGTGAAAGAATCAATCATTAAGGGCATCATAATCACATGCTTATCTCTGACCCGACACTTCCTTGTTTTGGGTGACAGAATGTACTTCCCTTTAGTTTATCAGGAACTCTAGACAGCAGCAAGCCTTGCTTTGTTTATAAGTTGCTGTAACCGAAACAAAATGAATTCCCTTACTCTGGGCCCAAGTTTCGAGCCGCGCCTAGAACGGCGCAGTCCCGACCTGGAAGCCTGTTTTTCGTGCCACAAAGTGCGCCGAAAAAAACCCTCCAGATTCTCCACCTCCCTGCAGGTCCTCTGGCCCTCGGCGCAGCGCAGCAGGAGCTGTAGGGGGCGGAACCAGGTCCCTGCGCTGAAAACAGTGGCGGGACCTCTGCACATGCGCGCTACAGTGGGCGCGCATGTTCAGTAGCTCCAGGCGCCCAAAACTGTGTGGGAGGGGCCCGAAGCACGCAGCCCCTAGCCCTGGCCGAATGGCCTCACTGGGGCTGCGTCCATAAGGCTCCTCCCACGGCCAGCTCCTGCTTCCTCCCGACCCGGCCCGACTCGACTCCTGCTTCCAGCCTCCGGACCAGACCCGACACCGACCTGACTCCCGCTTCCCCCGGCCCCCGGACCCGACTCGACTCCCGCTCCCCCCTCCCCCCCGGACCGGACCCGACACCGACCCGACTCCCGCTTCCCCCCCCCGCCCCAGGACTGGATCCGACCTGACCTTCCTCTCCCTCCCTCTCCCCGACCCGAACCGAACCGACCTCCCTCCCACCACCCCCCCGACACGCGCTCCCCCCGAACTGACACAACGCCACCTACCTGTAAATCTGGTGCTGGGGACGGGCCCTGCCCGATGTCTTGGGCCCGGCCCGTTCAGCCTCCCCCCCCACCCCCCCCCCCGCAATCTCCTTCCCTCCCCCCCCCCCCCAATCTCCTTCCCCCCTCCCCAAACTCCTTCCCCCCCAATCTCCTTCCCCCCCCCAATCTCCTTCCCCCCCCCAATCTCCTTCCCCCCCCCAATCTCCTTCCCCCCCCCAATCTCCTTCCCCCCCCCC